>NC_045429.1:360676093-361926093 GCF_902635505.1 Sarcophilus harrisii | reverse complement strand
ATTTGTCCTCTAAGGTCCTTACTTTTGGAGCTGAATGGGGAGGAATCAGGAGTGCAATGATCAAATTCCTTCCAACTATCACCTTCACTTGACAGCATTGATGATAGCAACATTTAAATGCTTCTGAGATCTAAAGTTTCTTGACCAGATTGAATTTCATTTGGAGATATACAGATTTTTGCAGTTGGTTGGTCATTTCAGATATGTCAGACTTTTCATGATCCCATTTGAGGTTTTCTTGGTAAAGAAACTAAAGTGGTTTGCCACTTCCTTTTTTAGCTCATTTTACAGATGAGGAAACTGAAGCAAGAAGGGTTAAATTGCCTAGGGCCATACATATAGTACATGTCTGAGGTGATATTCTTGACTCTAGACTTGCTGCTCTATCCACTGTGTCACCTCATAGCTATATATATATATATATTTACACATGTACTCATATTTTGTATGTATGTTTATATATGCAGATATGCAGATACACATATGCATTTCTATATACACAAACATAGGAATATTTAAATTTTTATTGCATACATACATGTGTATATATTTATGTTTATGATGTTCATGTATATTCATGCATGTTTGTATATGTGTGACGGTACATGTGATTCCTAAGCTTTTTTGGATTTCATACCATCTTTAAGATTGTCCTCACTGTATTATAGTCAGAAAATAGGTAAATTAAAAGAAAGGATTGGCTCACATATGTTGTATGTAACTTGAAGAGGCCTTTGAAAACACAAACCTGTTTAAGAATACTTGTTTGTTTTATTCAAAGGTCGTAGTCAGAGCAATGGATGAGATGATCTCTTGAAGTTTCAATAGAGTGTTATGAAAGGAAGGTGGATATAAAGAAAATGTAGGAAGTTCAAGCCTTGGTTAAGGATGGATTGTTGAGATGAGGTAAATATGATGGAAAATGGAAAGTGATGCAATCTCTGCTTCAGTTTTGTGCCTCTAATAGACTCTGAAATAGACTCACTAAAGGGGAAAAAAAAACCCAAAACATTTATTATACCTGGAGGGATTGCTGGGATGTCTTTACTTTTTTGATCTCTTGTCCATCTTCAGTTTGTGCTTTTCTTTTCTGGAAAAAAATATTTGTAGTGACTGGTAGTGGTGTGGTATGGGATAACCATAAAATCTTAGACTTAGAGGCCATCAAGTCCAATTATAGTCATTGAGGAAAGAGAGATGGTCAGGATGCCAGAAAATGATTGCCCATAGATCATCAGTTTAAGAGGTCATATAGTCCATCTCTCTGATTTCAGGAGGTTACAATATAGGAAATATTATCATTAGTGAAAAGAAGTAGCTTTGAGTTGATGAGTGATAGAATTAGTAGTAATACTCTATTATCTCTTCCTCTCCTCCACTCAACATTCTTGTTTCTCAATCCTTCTATTGTCTCTTATTTCCACATTGAGAGGTTAATGAAGGAAAAAACTCCACTATGTATTAATTAGAGAAATACAAATTAAAATAACTTAAGTGCCATATCATGCCTATCATATCAGCTAAAATGATAGGAAAAGATAATGATAAATGTTGGGGGGGGATGTGGGAAAACTGGAACACTAATGAATTGTTGGTGAAGTTGTGAACTGATCCAATAATTCTGAGGAACAGTTTGGAAATATGCCCAAAGGGCTATAAAATTGTGTGTATACACCCTTTGATCCAGCAGTGCCACTCTACACTACAGTAGTTGTGTATTCGAAAGAGATCATAAAAGAAGGAAAAGGATTCATCTGTGCAAAAATGTTTGTAGTGGTTCTTTTTGTGGCAAGTAGAAATTGAGGGAATGCCCATCAATTGCGGAATGGCTGAATCAGTTGTAATATATAACGTAAAGGAATACTATTGTTCTCTAAGAAATGATGAGTGAACTTATTTCAGAAAAGCCTAAAAAGACTTACATGAACTAATGCTGAAGGAAGTGAGAAGAACTAGGAGAACATTATACACAGTAACAGCAAGATTGTGTGATGATCAGATATGATAGATTCTCAGCTCTTCTCAACTATAAAGTCATTCAAGACAATTCCAATTAATTTGAGATGGAAAATGCCATCCACTTCCAGAGAAAAGAACTAGGGAGATGAAATGCTGATCAAAAGCATAGTATTTATTTTTTACTTTTGTTCTTATTTTTTTCACAACATGATTAATAGGGAACTTTTTAAATGAATGTGTAATGTATAATCTATATCAGACTGTTTGCTGCATTGGTAAGAGAGAAAGTAAGGGAGAGAGAGGGCAGATTTGGGACACAAAATCTTACAAAAAAGGAATGTTGAAAACAATCTTTACATGTAATTAGAAAAATACTATCAAGTGGGAAAAAAAGAAAAGAACTTAATGTGGACAGTGAAAGGAGAATCATAACAGAGATGACTGCCTTGTCTATTGATTGAAGACCTCCTTTTGGTCTGATATCCCACCTACCTTAACAACTTGGTCCTTTGTCTCACTGGTGGATTTCAGGTTACTTTTCTTGGTTAGCTGAAGTTTACCAATGTTATCATTGCCGTTAGAAGCTGTTTTTCTCATTTGAGTCTGATCGTCTCTTGTCACTGGTTTCTTCTCTTTTTTCTTATTGTATTCCTTCTCAACTGATTTGAGGAAAATGATAGGTTAACTGAAAGGAATCCTTCTTGGATGGGTGAATAATTTTCAAAATCTCTTTCTTTCAAAAATATTTTCTTGTATAGTGCCTTCTAGGTACATATTGGTCTATAAGCACTATCTCATTTGATTCTAATGACAATTTGATTCTATTAGACAAGAAAGACATTATTATCTCCATTTTACAGAGGAGAATACTGAGGCTAAATGGGGCTGACTTACTCAAGGTCATATAGTAAGTAGCAAAACTGAGTACCTGGTATTCTGATGTCCTGGTTGAGCGCTCTTTCCAATACATTATTCTGTCATGTATATACAAAAATGTCACATATATACATACATATGACATTTTGTATATATACATATATATGTATAATACATAATATATTATTATATACAAATAATTCACAGTAATACTGCTTTATGATGTGCAAAGCACTTTACATCGATAATCTCATTTAATCCTTACAAAAATCAATTGATGGTCATGGCATTGCTCCCATACTCTTTGATCCAGCAGTGCCACTACTGGGTTTATATCTAAAAAGATCATAAAAGAGAAAAAAAGGACCTGCATGTACAAACATGTTTGTAGCAATTCTTTTTGTGGTAAGGAATTAGATATTGAGTGGATTCCATCATTTGGGGAATGGCTGAATAAGCTGGGATACATGATGTAAAGAAATGTGATTGTAGTGTAAGAAATGATGAGTAAGCTGATATCAGAAAAACCTGGAGTTATATGAATTGATGTTGAGTGAAATGAGCAGAATCAAGAGAATATTGTACAAAGTAACAACAAGATTATGTGATGATCAACTATGATAGACTTAGCTCTTCTCAGCAATGTGGTCATCTAAGACAATTCCAATAAATTTGGAATGGAAAATGTCATCCACATCCAGAAAATGAAACAGGATGAGGGATGTTGAGTGATTTATTCAAAATCAGAGAGCTCATAAGCATAAATATTTCAATTTGAAATCAGGTCTTTCTAACTTCATGAAAACAACACTATCCACTATACCATTTAGTTCTACCATGTGCACTGACCTTCAAATATAGACTCACTATACAACATGACTGTATGGTAGATTTATAGTTTAGCCTTCAGAAATTCCTGCCTATGGTTTTGACTGTCTGTCCCCAAGAGTGGTGTAACTCAACTGCTTCCCATTCAGGAAAATGAAGTGAGCTCTTGAAATTCAATAATAATAGCTAGCTATTGTATAGATAGGTACTTTGCTAAGTAGTTTCTATTATTTGATTTGCAGAACAACCCTGGAAGTTAACAGTTATAAAGACTGACGCAAACAGGTTAACTGCCCAAGGACTTTGGTCTTCCTGATCCCAGGCTCAGTGATCTCTTCAGTGCATCATCTCACTGCCAGTCACAATAGCAATCAGTCAAGGAGGTCATCATGTGGGATGAGCTTTGCCTATTGACAATCCTTTGGGTTACCTAATTCACTCTCTTCACTGACTTGTATCAGATGCATTCAAAAAAAGAAGCAACAGTTCTTGGCTCTTGAAGCCTATAGCTTTTTGATGTCTTTCAAGGGAATGGTTTTCCTAGATGTATTTCAATTTTATATTTTGTCATATTTCATATAAATACAATTTTTAATGTTTGTTTTAAAAAATTTTGAGTTCCAAATTGTCTCCCTCCTTTCTCCTTCCTTCTCTTCTCATTGAGAAGAAAAGCAATTTGATATTTATACACATTATAGCTGCCATGCTAAACATATTTCTATGTTACTCATGTTGTGGGAGAAAACAGACAAAAAATCACAAGAAAAAGTATGCTTTAATCTACATTTAGACTCCATCAATTCTTTCACTGGAGATGAATAGTACTTTTCATGAGTAAGTCCTTCAGAATTGTCTTACATCACTGTATTATTCAGAATAGCTATGTTAGTCACAATTGATCATCTTACCATATTGGTGTTACTTTATGTAATGTTCGTTTTCCTGGTTCTACTCATTTCATTTTGAACATCAGTTCATGTAAATCTTTTCAAGTTTTTTGAGAGCATTCTGTTATCTTTTATAGCACAATGACATTCTATGACAATTATATATAATAACTTGTTCACCCATTCCTAATTGATGGACAGCCATTCACTTTGCAATTCTTTACCATTACAAAAAGAGTTGCTATAAATATTTTTGTACATACAAGTCCTTTTCCTTTTTTCTCTCTCTCTTTGGAAAACAGATCTAACAGTGGTATTGCTAGGGCAAAGGGTATGCATGGTTTTATAGCGTTTAGGACATAGTTCCAGATTACTCCACAGAATGTTTAAATCAATATACCACTTTACCAATAGTGCATTAGTGTCTCAATTTTCCCACATCCTCTTAAACATTTGTATTTTTCCTTTTCTGTCATATTAGCCAATCTAGTAGGTATGAGTTTGTAGCTCAGAGTTCATTTAATTTGCATTTCTATAATCAATAGTGACTTAGAGCATTTTTAAAAATAATTATAACTTTTTATCGACAGAACCCATGCCTGGGTAATTTTTTACAACAATTATCCCTTGTACTCACTTCTGTTCCGACTTGTCTCCTCCCTCCCTCCACCCCCTCCCCCAGATGGCAAGCAGTCTTATACATGTTAAATATGTCACAGTATATCTTAGATACAATATATGCGTGCAGAACCAAACAATTCTCTTGTTGCACAAGAAGAATTGGATTCAGAAGGTAAAAATAACCCATGAAGAAAAACAAAAATACAAACAGTTTACATTCATTTCCCAATGTTCTTTCTTTGGGTGTAGCTGCTTCTGTCCATCTTTGATCAATTGAAACTGAGTTAGATATTCTCTTTGTCAAAGAAATCCAGTTCCATCAGAATACATCCTCACAGATTATCATTGTTGAAGTATATAATGATCTCCTGGTTCTGCTCATTTCACTTAGCATCAGTTCATGTAAGTCTCTCCAAGCCTCTCTGTATTCATCCTGCTGGTCATTTCTTACAGAATAATACTATTCCATAACATTCATATACCACAATTTACCCAACCATTCTCCAATTGATGGGCATGCATTCATTTTCCAGTTTCTAGCTACTACAAACAGGGCCACCACAAACATTTTGGTATATAGAGGTCCCTTTCCCTTCTTTAGTATCTCTTTGGGGTATAAGCCCAATAGTAGCACTGCTGGATCAAAGGGTATGCACAGTTTGATAACTTTTGGGGCATAATTCCAGATTGCTCTCCAGAATGTTTGGATTTGTTCACAACTCCACGAATAATGCATCAGTGTCCCAGTTTTCCCACATCCCCTCCAACATTCATCATTATTTTTTTCTTTTCATCTTAGCCAATCTGACAGGTGTGTAGTGGTATCTCACAGTTGTGTTAATTTGCATTTCTCTGATCAATGGTGATTTGGAACACTCTTTCATATGAGTGGAAATAGTTTCAATTTAATTATCTGAAAACTGTCTGTTCATATACTTTGACCATTTACCAATTGGAAAATGGCTTGATTTCTTATAAATTAGAGTGAATTCTCTATATATTTTGGAAATGAGGCCTTTATCAGAACCTTTAACTGTGAAAATGTTTTCCCAGTTTGTTGCTTCCCTTCTAATCTTGTTTGCATTAGTTTTGTTTGTACAAAGGCTTTCCAAATTTGATATAATCAAAATTTTCTATTTTGTGATCAATAATGATCTCTACTTCTTCTTTGGTCACAAATTCCTTCCTCCTCCACAAGACTGAGAAGTAAACTATCCCATGTTCCTTTAATTTATTAATAATCTTGTTCTTTATGCCTAAATCATGGACCCATTTTGATCTTATTTTGGTATACGTTGTTAAGTGTGGGTCCATGCCTAATTTCTGCCATACTAAATTCCAGTTTTCCCAGCAGTTTTTGTCAAATAATGAATTCTTATCCCAAAAGTTAGAATCTTTGGGTTTGTCAAACACTAGATTGCTATAGTTTGACTATTTTGTCTTGTGAACCTAACCTATTCCACTGACCAACTAATCTATTTCTTAGACAATACCAAATGGCTTAGGTGACTGCTGCTTTATAATATAGTTTTAGATCAGGTACAGCTAGGCCACCTCCATGTGATTTTTTTTCATTAATTCCTTGATTCTCGACCTTTTGTTCTTCCATATGAATTTTGTTATTTTTTCTAGCTCATTAAAATATTTTCTTGGGAGTGTGATTGGTATAACACTAAATGAATAAGTTAGTTTAGGGAGTATTGTCATCTTTATTATATTCACTTGGCCTATCCAAGAGCACTCAATATTTTTTCCAATTATTTAAATCTCACTTTATTTGTGTGGAAAGTTTTTTTTTGTAATTTTGCTCATATAATTCCTGACTTTCCTTTGGTAGATAGATTCTCAAATATTTTATGCTATCAACAGTTATTTGGAATGGAATTTCTCTTTGTATCTCTTGCTGTTGGATTTTGTTGGTGATGTATAAAATGCTGAGAATTTATGTGGATTTATTTTGTATCCTGCAACTTTGCTAAAGTTATGAATTATTTCTAATAGCTTCTTAGTAGAATCTCTGGGATTCTCTAAGTATACCATCATCTCATCTGTAAAGAGTGATAGTTTGAATATGGCAGAAACTAGGCATTGATCCACACTTAACACCGTACACCAAGATAAGGTCAAAATGGGTTAATGACCTAGGCATAAAGAATGAAATTATTTAAAAATTGAACCGGGATATTTTCTCAACCTTGGAAGGAAGGACTTTTGACCAAGAAAGAACTAGAAATCATTACGTCACAAAATAGAAAATTCGATTATAAAACTGAAAAATTTTTTACAAACAAAACTAATCGACATGATTGAAGGAAAAAAACTGGAAAATATTTTTACCTCAAGGTTTGATAAACCCCTCATTTCAAAAAAGAGGTTTTTAATTTAAAAAAAAATCAACCATTCTCCAATTGAAAAAAGGTCAAAGGATAGAACAGACAATTCTCAGATGAAAAATTGAAACTATTTCTAGTCATAAAAGATTAATTCATTTTAAACAAATCAAAATGGGCAACTCTAATACCACCACCTTGAAACAAGTGAAAAAAAAATGATGATTGGGGGGATTTGGGAAAACTGGGACTGTCATTGTGGGAGTTGTAATAACAACCATTCTGGAGGAAGTTGGAACTTGCTCAAAAAGGGTTTCAAACTTGCCCATCCGCAATATACGGGCTTTTCCCAAAAGATACTAAAAAAGGGAAAGGATTATGTGCACGAATGTTTGTGGCCCCTGGTTTAGAAACGGGAATGGTGCCCCATTAAGAATGGGGTAATAGGGGGTTTTATTTGAATATTCTGTTCTGTGAAAATGACCAACGGATGATTTCGAAAGGCCTGGAGAACACACAAACATGCTGGTGAAATGGCAGGAAGAATCTTATCCCCCAATCTTATGATGACCGTTCATGGACCTGGCCATCCTCCCGAGATCAACCTCATTTTCCAATGGAGCAGTAATGAACTAACCACTCGAGAAAGCTCTGGGTGATGACTAAAAACCTTACATTGAACTCCCAATTCCTATTTTACCCCAACTCATTTTGATTTCCTTCACAAGCTAATTGCACAATATTTCAGAGTCTGGTTCTTTTTGTACAGCAAAATAACGGTTTGGTCATGTAATTTATTTTGTATCTAATTTATATTTTAATATATTTAACACTCTGGTCTCCCCATCTGGGGAAGGGTGGGGGTAAGGTGAAAAATTGGAACAAGAGGTTTGGAATTTTTGCTGTAAAGTCACCCCTTATAACCTGTAAATAAAGGCTATTAAATAAAAAAAAAAAAAGGATAATTTGGTTTTCATTTCTCTAATTCCTTTAATCTCTTTCTAGTCTTATTGAAAACTGGCGTTTCTAAACAATATTGAATAAATTAAGGTGATATGGGCCCTTTTTCCTTCTGATCTTATTGGGAAAGGTTCCAGTTTTCCCCCATTGATTATGATGCTTACTGATGGTTTTAAATATATGCTCCTGACTATTTTAAGGAAAACTCCATTTATTCCTATACTCTCAAGTGTTTTTTATTAGGAATGGATGCTGCATTTTATCAAATGCTTTTTCTGTTAATTTGGTTATTGATATAGTCAATTATCCTAGTAGTTTTCCTAATATTGAACCACCCCATTTGGTATAAATCCTTGGGTTGTGTATTATCCTGGGAATGATTTTCTTAATCTTTGCTAATATTTATTTCTAAAATTGGACTTTTAAAAATTTATTTTTCCTCTTTAATCTCAAACATTTTTGATTTCTTCCATTTCATTTAAGTTATCAAATTTATTGGCATAAAGTTGGAAAGTAATTCCCTAATATTGCTCTAATTTTCTCCTCATTAGTGGTGAGTTCTCCCTTTTCATTTTAAGACTAACAATTTGATTTTCCTCTTTCCTTTTTAAATCAGTTTACTAAGGGTTTGTCTATTTTTTGTTTTCATAGAACCAACTCTTAGTTTTATTAATTAATTCAATATATATTTTTTACCAATTTTATTGATCTCTCCTTTTATTTTTTAAATTTTAAAGTTTAGTGTTTGACTGGGGGGTTTAATTTGTTCCTTTTTCTAACATTTTTAGTTATCTCACTTATTGACCCTCTTTCTCTATTTTATCAAGTAGGCCCTAGAGTATGAATTTCCCCTTATTACTGCTTTGGCTGCATCCCACATATTTTGGTATGACATCTCATTATTGTCATTTTCTTGGGTGAAGTTATTAATTATATATATGATTTGCTGTTTCACCCAATCATTCTTTAGTATGAGATTATTTAGTTTCTAATTATTTTTGGTCTATTTTCCCTGGCTTTTTTTGAATTTTTTATTTTGCATTGTGGTCTGAAAAGGATGCATTTACTATTTCTGCCTTTCTGATTGGGTTTGAGGTTTTTGTTAATACATGGTGGGATTTTTTTATGGGTTCATGAACTGCTAAGAAAGGTTTCCTTTCTGTCTCCATTTAGTTTCTCCAGAAATCTATCATACTAACTTTCTAGTATTCTTTCCTCTTTGACCTTTTCTTATTTATTTTGTGGTTTGATTTTCTAATTCTGAGGTACAAGGTTGAGATCTCCATTATTATAGTTTGCTGTCATTTCTTCTTAGTTTTCTTAATTTCTCTTTTAAAATTTAGATGCTACACCATTTGGTGCATATATTTTTAATTTTATGTTGGTTCATTTCTATGCTCCCTTTAGCAAGATTAGTCCCTTCCTTATCTCTTTTAATTAGATCTATTTTGTTTTGCTTGATCTGAGATCAGGATGGCTACTCTGCTTTTGATTTCACCTGAAGCATAGTAGTTTTCCCTTTTACCTTTCTCTGTATTTTATCTCCCTGCTTCAGGTATGTTTTCCTGAAACAACATATTATAGGATTCTGGCTTTTTTATTCATTCTCTAACTGCTTCCTCTTTATGGGGGTTTCCCCATTCCATTTAGGTTTGACCAATTCTTATTACTTGCCATTTTAAACCCCTTTTTCTTTTTCCCTTCCTCCCTCCATCCCTCCCAATTTAAACTTATGAGCACTGCTTGTTTCTCACAGCCCTCCCTTTTTAGTATTCCTCCCTCCACCTTAGAGTTCCTCCCCCTATCTTACTCCTTTTCTTCACAATTTCTGTATTCCCTTCAGCTTAGCTTATTCGTTCCCTTTTCACTTTTCTCTTCCACTTTTCAATGAGGTGGGAGAAGTTTCACCATAAATTAAATGTGTCTAAAATTTTTCTCTTTAAGCCAATTCAGGCATTTATCCTTTCCCTGATAAGGGTTTTCCTTTGCCCTTTGGGATGTGGTACCTCCACTTTCCCCTTTTTGTGGTACAATTTCCTTTCCACTTCTAATTTCTAGAACAATTAATGTATCCTTTATATATCTTTTAGAAAAAGTTCCCAAGATTTCTTTTTCTTTTGGTTTCTCTTAGTTTATATTTGTAGAACAAACTTTTTGTTAACTTCTGTTTTCATCAAAATAGGTGCAATTCACATTTTTGTTGAATTCCATCTTCTTCCCTGAAAAAAATGCTCATTTGGCTGGGTAAGTTATTTTTGGCTGCATACCAAGTTCCTTAGCCTTCAGATATCATATTCAGGCCCCTTTGATCCTTTAATGTGGACACTGCTAGATCCTGGGTAATTCTTATTGTGGCTCCCTCTTATTTGAATTGATTTTTCTAGCCACTTGCAGTTTTTTTCCTTTGTCTGATGTTCTGGCATTTTGGCCACTATATTTCTTGGTGTTTTGATTTTGGATCCTTTGTGGGTGATCAATGAATTCTTTCAATGTTTATTTTACCCTCTTTTCTATGACTTCTGGGGTCCTCTTTGATAATTTTTCTGGAAAATTGTAGGTTCTTTTTTTCATTTTTTTCAGGGGTAATAATTCTCTGATTGTCTCTCCTAGATCTATTTTTCCAGGTCTGCTGTTTTCCCAAGAAGGTTTTGACATTTTCCATTGTTTCATTTTTTTGGTTTTGTTGACTGATTCTTTTCTCTTTGGGTCATTCAATTTTTTTTATTCTGATTTTCAATAAGGTATTTTTCTTCATTCACTTTTTAAATATATTTTTCTAATTTTCCAATTGAGTTTTAAGTGGTTTTTTTTTGGTTTATTTTTCCATTTGGCCAATTTTATTTTTTAGAGAGCTATTTTCTTTTTCCAGTTCACTAATTCTATTTTTCAAGGATTTGATTTTTTATCCATTCTGTCTTTAAATGGGTGGGATGACTTATCCAGACTCTCTTTCCAAGTCTCCCTTTCCTTTTCCCATTTTTCTTCTAGCTCTCTTGTAAGAGCCTTTTTAATTTCTTCTATGAGAGTCATCTGTATTGAGGACCAGATGATCTCCTCCTTTGGGGATTCATCTGGAGACAGTGTGTTTTTAGTCTCCTCAGGGTTTAAAGTCTGCTCTCTTTCCATATAGAAACTATCAATGGTTAAGGTCCATTTAAATTTTTGCACATTTTGTCAGAGAAAAATCAAAGAAGACAAACTAGCAAAAAAAACAAAACCAAAACCAAATGGAATCTGCTTTTTTTTGGGGGGGTGTGACTGGGTGGTGTTACCAAGCTTCCTCTACAGACTGTGGGGGGTGGGGAGTGAGGGGGAGCAGCAGCAAGGCACTAGCAGGACAGCAATAGCTGTGCTGCGTTTGCCCTCTGAGATTCTGAGAACATGCTGAGACATTGGGGTGGGGGTGGGGGTGGCCAGGGCCTGAGAGACCCTAGGTGTTCGGGGTTGTATTCTTCACCCCTTGTGTTTTTAGCTTCTCTGCTTGTCTAGTGGCTTGCTGCCAGGGCAAAGTATCCAATACTGTAGTAAAGCTCTCCCCAAAGAGAAGGCTGAGTTCACCCCCACCCCGCTCTAGTCTGCTCAGCTGATTGCTGCCTGCTGTGCTCTTGCTGCCACTACCTGCCCTCAGCCTGCACCTGATCTAAAACCAGACCCACCCTTGAGCAAAAACAGACCTTTCCTGGAGAATTTCAAGGATGTCTTTTCTTGGTAATTATTTGAGGGTTTTTTTTTCAGTGAAGCACTAATTCTGAGGCTTGTCATGAATCAAATTCTGAGAGAAAACTAAGCAAATGTGTCCCTCCTCTCCGCCATCTTGGCCAGAAGTCTGAGTTAGAACATTTTTATATGACTATAGAGATCTTAGATTATTTAACCTGAAAAGAATTTGTTCTTATCCTCTATCAGTTGAGGAATGGCTCTTATGTCCATAAAGTTGACTCTGTTTCCTTAGATATTTGAGAAATGAAGCTATTAGAGAAACTTTATCAGAGAAATTTTTCACAATAATGATTGCTTTGCATTTTTCTGCATCCTATTTTCACCTTTTCTTTCACTCTAGTTCATTCTCAAAAATGTTTTGCCTATGATTTTTACCTCCTCCAATCTTCCCTCCTTTCTTTCAGCACTTCCCTACACACTCACACCTTTTATCATTTTCTTTCTTTCCCTTCTACTTTCCCAACTAAGTGTGTATGTTATTCTCTCTTGAGCCAATTTCAATGAAGGTTCATGTGCTCTTTTCTATCTCCCTATCTTCCCCTCCACTGTAAAAACTCTTTTGCTTTTCTCTTATATCACAAAATTTAGCATATTCTACTCCTTTTCTCCTCCTACTCCATTCCTCTTTCTTATCTCTTAATTTTATTTTATTTTTAAGATAACCATCCTATCTTATTCAACTCACCCATTCTTTCTGGTTATGTATATGTCTTCTGACTTATCCTAATAATGAAATTTTTTTTAGGAGTTACAAGTATCATTTTCTCATTTTCACATGTAAGAATATAAACAGTTAACCTTATTGAATTACTTACAATTTCTCTTTCTTGTTTACTACTCTATGCTTCTCTTGAGTCTTGTATTGGAAAATAAATTTTCTATTCAGCACTGATCTTTTTTTTTTTTTTTTTAATTAGGAATGCTTGAGAATCTTCTATTTTATTGAACATCCTCTTCCCCCTCCCCCTAGGCAATTAGATTATATTCAGTTGTACTGGGTAAGTGATTCTTGGTTGTAATCATAACTTGTTTGCCATCTGGAATATTATATTTCAAGCCCTCCAGTTATTTAATGTAGACACTGCTAAATTTTGTGTTATCCTATGGCTCCATGATATTTGAATTACTTCTTATTGGCTGCTTGAAATAATTTCTCCTTGATCTGGAAGTTCTGGAATTTGGCCCTAATATTTCTAGGAGTTTTCTTTCAGGAAGTTATAGGTAGATCCCTTCCACTTCTGTAGCTTTACCCTGTAGTTCCAGAATATCAGAATATCAAGTTTTTCTTTGTAATTTTTTGAACTATGATGTCTAGACTTTTTTTTTAAATCATTGCTTTCAGGTAGTCTAATAATTCTTACTTTATGTCTTCTGGGTCTATTTTCCAGGTCAATTATGTTTTCCAGTGAGATATTTTGCATTTTATTCTATTTTTTATTGTTTTGGTTTTGTTTTATGATTTCTTGATATGTATCATAAAATTATTAGCTTCTATTTGCCCATTTTTAATTTTTAAGGAATTACTTTCCTTGGTGCTTTTGTGTCTCTTTTTCCATTTGACCAATTCTGCTTTTCAAGACTTGTTTTTCCTCATTGGATTTTTGTGCTTTTTTATTATTTGCCCTATTCTGTTCTTAAAGTGGTGTTTTCTTCAGTGTTTTTGTATCTTTTTTTAACCGAACTCTCTATTATTTTTTCATGATTTTTTTGCATCACTTTCATTTCTCTTCTTATTTTTTTCTCTATCTTTCTTACCTGATTTTAAAAATTCTTTTTGAGCTCTTCTATGGCCTAAGACCTGTGGTGTTATTCTAGTTTTTTAAAATATATGATCGTTCTCTGTGGGAGCAGGTTTCTTGGAGAGGTTTTCTGGAGACAGCCTTATTTTCAGTTCAGAGTAATAATCACTCCAAATGCAGCCAGTAGTTAAAATCCAATCTTTTATTGTCTCTTCCAAAATAGCCCGGTTAGTTTTCTTAGAGTTCTATCTCTCTGCTTGGTTCCAAGACCTCTTGCAGCTTGTCTTTTTGCTCTTCCAGCTTCTGCCTCTAGCTCAACTCCAACTCCTGGCAATGTTCCGAACTGACTGACTACCTGAAGCTCTAAGAGCTTCTTATATATGATCTCTTAAAGGTGAGAACACAAAGATTGACTCCTCCTCTGAGAGAGTGGGATTGTGGGTTTCTGACTTGTAAATCTCCCAAACTTGTGAACTCCAATGTGTGAGCCAATGTGTCAACTCTCAAAGGTACAAACACAAGCATTGTTTCTATCACTACTAGTGACTTAACACCTTGTAAGGATTTGCTCTAATGTGTGAACCAATAAGCATTGTATCAATTCCATTGAGTTAAGACTAGGATTCTAAGAAAGACCACTTTACATTTTTCTTTTAGCTTTTGGATGTAGGAATTTTAACTTTGTTGTTGTTGTTGTTTTGAGTTTCTGATTTGATCTTTCCTCTCACCATAGTAACTTTCTAAAGTTAAAATATTTTTCTTCTATTTGCTTATTTTTCCACTCTTAAATTTAACACTATGCTAAAGTGAGACTCTGTTTCCTCAGTGTAGGGAAAATTGTTTTAAGCTTATGGTTTTTAATTTTGTTCTTTGGGGATTTTGTGCAGCTGTTTTTAGAGATGATACTGTGGACCTATAAGTTTTAAATTTTCAGTTTTTCTAAGTTGTATGATCTAGGGAGAGATGTGTTCACTACTCTACTGGCCTGTGCTCAGGTCTATGAGCAAAAACATGGACATTTTTTCTGCTTTAGAATTCACAGGGGAAAGAGGTCCCAGCTTTCTTGCAGTCACAAGCTCTAGTATACTAATGCCCCTTCACTCCAGGACTGATATTCGGAATTTGATCCAGATCCAAGAATGGGCAATGCAAGTTTCCTCCCTTGATCTTGCAAAGGGATCCTGGTGATTTTCTTCAAACAATTGTCTAACTCCCTTATCATCTGTGGGCTAAAAAGTTTGGAAACTGTCACTGTAGCTATTGATTTAGTCATCCATATGATCTGCTGCTAGTTAGGATGCAGTCTGCATGAACCATGTTCCATTCTCACATGGGTGCAACAGACCTTTCTTGCTGACCTTCTAAGTAGTTTGTGATTAGAAACTTGTTTGACTTCATCCTTTTGTAAGTTCTGCCATCCCAGAATTTGTTTTGAGGCATTATTTAAAGTTCTTTGCAGAAGTTTTGGGGAGAGCTCAGACAAGTCATTATGTTTTCTTCATCAGTTTGTCTTTCCCTCCACCTTACACTCCAGTGTTTTAGGGGGAAAAGAAGGAGCTATAATTCTTAGACTCTAGATAAGTAGAATTATCTTCCTAGGTCAGAACAGTGGTTCATTTAGTCCAGGATTTGTCTGTGGCAGTATAAATAATGACATTTTGTAGTTTTCCTCCATAATGCCAGCTAATTTTTCTTAAGCCATGTATAGCTAGGTGGTGCTGTGGATAGAATTCTGAACCTAGTCAGAAGGATCTGAATTCAGTTCCTGCCTCAGATATTTATTTACTTACTATACAATTCTGGGAAAGTCTTCATAACCTCAGTTTTCTTATTTGTAAAATAGTTATAATAATAATAATACATATCTTTCTGGGTTGTGAAGATCAAGGACAATATATGTAACGTGATTTACTAAAGCAATATATAAATGTTAGTTATAATTATTTTTGATGATGACCAGTTCTGATGGATCAGGCCATCCTCAGCAACGAGATCAACCAAATCATTTCTAATGGAGCAGTAATGAACTGAACTAGCTATGCCCAGAAAAAGAACTCTGGGAGATGACTAAAAACCATTACATTGAATTCCCAATCCATATATTTATGCACACATGCATTTTTTATTTCCTTCACAAGCTAATTGTACAATAATTCAGAGTCTGATTCTTTTTGTACAGCAAAATAATGTTTTGGTCATGTATACTTATTATGTATCTAAGTTATATTTTAATATATTTAACATTTACTGGTCATCCTGCCATCTAGGGGAGGGGGTGGGGGGGTAAGAGGTGAAAAATTGGAACAAGAGGTTTGGCAATTGTTAATGCTGTAAAGTTACCCATGTATATATCCTGTAAATAAAAGGCTATTAAATTTAAAAAAAATATTTTATGAAAGAATACTGAATTTGGAGTCAGAGGGTCTTTATTCTTACCCTGGCTCTGCTATTTACTACTATGGAATTTTGGGCAGATCATGTTCTCTCTCTGGGTTTCTTTCTTTTTAAAATTGTTTATTGTTTTCATCTGTAAAATAAGTAGATTGACTAGATGATTTCTAAGGCTGTTTTAAATCTTAATTCCAGGGTACAAATCACCCATGTTTTCCTTAATGGCATAATAGGGATCTGTCATCCATTAATTAAACCTATTCAAATGAGTCATAGGTTTTTTGCCTTTTATAAAAGTGAAAATTCCTTTGATTTGTTATTTAGTGAATTATTTCAACTTTAAGCTTGGTCTATTACTTAGGATTTAGAGAACAAGTCTATAATTACCTTATCTACACTATTATTTCATAATCTTTGATCATATCTTTCAAATTTCCTCAATTGAGATTGAGGAGCCTTGATTTATTTTAGTCTATATCAAGCATATAGACTCACTTGATCATTTCTATTATACCTAAGATAATTTATAGTGCTAAGAAAACCATGAAAAAAACTTAATAAAGTATGGGTATTTAGGTGGCGCAATAGATAAAATATCAGGCATGGAGTAAAAAAGACGTGAATGCAAATCCAATATCAGACTTATTTGCTGTGTGACCCTGGGCAAGTTACTTTTGCTTCATTTTCTCATCTGTAAAGTGAACTAGAGAAGGAAATGGCAAACCATTCTTAGCCAAGTGTCTTAGCCAAGAAAACCCCAAATGGGGCCACAAAGAGTCAGAGACAGCTGAAAACAACTGAACAACAAAATGGACAGAAAATTGTATTGAGTCTAGAGACTCTATGATGTTAACCAAGCAATCTTTATTTAATAATTGAGGGAATTTGGCTCAATCTTTAAGGTCTCTTATAGAGATGATTTTGTCACCTCTATAAGGATCTCTAGTCTGGCTATGTTTTGTGAGATTTGGTAACCAAAACAATATGCAGTCTTGTGATAGCATGACCTTATTGAAGGAGACTATCTGTTTAGTGATATCAGGGAAGACTCAGATGAAAAGAAAGGGAACTTCAATTTCCAAGATTTAGTGATAGAAATTCATTAAAAAAAATTATGCTAGAGATGGAATAGTAGTGACTGCATTGATATTGTAATCAATCAACATATTAAGTGACCTGCTCAAGGTAGAAGCTGGATTTGAACTTCTGATTCTAAATCCAGTATTCTATCTACTGCAACACCTCACTGCTTATCACAATGGCAGTTAATCAAGGAGGTCATGTGGGAGGAGGGTCATTACTTAGTTGACCACCCTTAAGATTTATCCATTTCCCACTTTTAGCTATATCTTGGATCAGATGCATTAGGAGTTACACTTCTTGACTGTTGAAGTCTTTCCCCTCAGATTTTTTTTGCTACTTAGAGTCTAAAGAATATATTACCTACTATTTGTCTACAATTTGCATTCATAGTCCAGTTTCTGGTAAGGATAATTTCCCACATTCATAGATCAGAGATAATACTCCTAGAAGGGTCTGGTACATGGATTAATGTGTTAGTTTTGGAATTAGGAAGAGCTCATTTCAAATCTTCCTCCCTATACTTCCTATCTATCTGACCCTTCATATGTTACTTAACTTTAATCAGCCTCAGTTTCTTCATCTATAAAATGGGGATAATAATAGCACCTATATGTAAAGTAGCAACTTTAAAGTGCTTTATAAATGCTAGTTATAATAATTCATTGAACATGTAGCCAAACACTATTTTAGATTATATATTACATTAACATAATTACATGTGTTATATATCACATAATAACCTATACATTATATAATATAATATATTAGCATATACTATAATATATACTATAATATATAATATGATAGTATCTATAATTGTGTGCTATAATTATTTAATGCAATCAAATACAACATATATGTATATATATATGCTATTATATAATATGTGATATCATGCACAATCATATTAATATCATTATCATCATTATCTTCATCATCATAATGGGACTAGAAGGAACTTAATGTGGGTTGTTTTTGAATTTGATGCATACTAGCACTATTTTGAGGTCTACATGGAACTTGGGAAAACCAGGATATCGTTTTATTAGAGTAAAGAGTGCATCAGTATTTTATTTCATTCCTAAGTGACTCTGCCTAATCTTGCCAATTCTTTTTTTTTTTTTTTTTTTTTTTTTGCCAGCACACTGTTATTGAATGAGTCAAAAAACTTGAACTTGAATCTACCACTGCTGTTCACTTGTAGTGCCACTTTAAGCAAGTCATTGTCTACCTACAGTCCTGTGGAGGCCAGACTAAGTAACTTCTAATATTTAATTCAGATCCAGCCCTCCAGAATATTTGGTTTTTCCTAGGTTTTGAGAAAAGTGTGCCAGACTCTCAGGATGTTCCCATCTCCCGGACTTCTGTGTGTAGTTACTGCCATCTTGTGGTCATGTGTGAGATCGTGACCCTTCTAGTGAGGATTTGGCAATTGCTGAGTGAGGCTTCAGAAAAGAAGAATCATAGAATACTGAAACGGAAAGAAACTTTAAAGAGTCATCAAGCACTGGTCTTACATTTTATAAATGAGGTGGAAATAACTCAATCATGATCTTAGTAAGTAACACAAAGGGGAATCAGAAGAAGATCTTCTGCCTTTCAGTTCAATATTCTTTCCACAGAACTATGCTGCCTCTTTGTTGGAAGAGCAGCGCTATTTGAGATGAATTACCTTGGGCTTTTTTTGCTTGAAGATTCTCAACAATTTCATTAAGATTCATTTTCTTAAATACGTTAGTGATATGCTTCAGAGCAGAGACAGCGCCAAACTTTGCTTTCATAGATTC
This sequence comes from Sarcophilus harrisii, assembly GCF_902635505.1. Classification (NCBI taxonomy): domain Eukaryota; kingdom Metazoa; phylum Chordata; class Mammalia; order Dasyuromorphia; family Dasyuridae; genus Sarcophilus; species Sarcophilus harrisii. The sequence goes on along the minus strand of NC_045429.1, from coordinate 361,906,912 downwards.
AGCTATGTCAGTTCGATCGCCTTTTCCTTCCATCCTGATGATCAAACCTCTGTTCTTTAGATGGTATTTACATATTTTAAATTCTTCTTCATCCAGTTCTGTCAATGACTCTAGTAAAATTTCCCCCAATTTACTCATCATCTCATCAGTTGGATTCAGTCTGTAAAAGATCACAAAACATACAGAGTCATATGATCAAACTTTCTTATTTCCATTCAAACATCCCACAGGACTCCTTCTTTTACCCTCTCAGTTAAGGAGCCATCCTTATTAACATTATTATTAACATCATAATTCATGAAAAAAGACAACTTTCAGAGTACTCTCTCCCTCTCTCTTCATATCACTCAAATACCTTACATGCAATATCTTCTTTTAAGTCTCTGATAATGAGGTAGTACCTATCTTTGACAAGACCAATCCCTCTCCATGAAACCTTGATTCAATCCCCTCCTATAGTGTTTGGCAGATTGTTCTGCTGGACAATTTCCTCTCTCTCCTCCTCCTTTCTTTCCCTTCTTTTTGCTCTTGTCCCTTTTCTTCTCCTCTCTGTCTCTCTCTCTCTTCAATCTGTCCCCCTCCACAAGCTTTTTCATAAGTGTTTACAAGCACAATTATGTTTCCTCCAACCTTGAAAATTTACTTATTGTGAATGTCCTTTAAAGATCTGCTTGGAAGCTTTGTACCTTTCACTCTATATTACTTCATTTGATGAGATCATCAGATCTCATGGGTTAAATTATCATCTCTATAAAGACAATGCCTGGGTTTAGATATCCAGCCCCAGTCTTTCTACTCAGTTTCAATCTCATATCATCAGCTGCTTCTTGGACATCTTGGACTACATGTCTCTTAGGAATCTCAGATTCAACATGTCCAACAGAGAAATCTTTATCTTTATCCTAAATCCTTCCCTCGATCAAACTTTTTTATTACTATCAAGAGTATGCCATCTTCTTTATTACCCAAGTTTTCAACTTCAATGTTATTCTTAGTGGCTATATCTTACCCCATGTAAGTTGTTGGGCAGTTGTTGCCCAATCTTATTTAATTTTTCCTCATTTATTTATTTTTAATACACGTTGCTTTATGAATCATGTTGGGAGAGAACAATTAAAACAAAAGGGAAAAGCCATCGGAGAGAAAAAAACAGAAAAAAAGAAGTGAACATAGCATGCTTTAGATTGATTTATAATCACTCTTCACAGTCCTTTTTCTGGATGAAGAAGGAAATTTCTATCAAAGTCTGTTGGGATTTCTTTGGATCACTGAACTACTGAGAAGAACAAAAGTCTTTCATAGTTGATTATCACATATTCTTGTTATTACTGTGTACCATGTATTCCTTGTTCTCCTTGTTTCACTCAGCATCAGTTCATGTAAATCTTTCCAGGCCTTTCTAAAATCAGCTTGTTCATTTTTTTTCATATAACAATAATATTGCATTATCTTCATATATTTCTTAGCCATTCCCAAATTGATGGGCATCCACTCCTTTGTATATTGAGAGAGCATCCAGCTGTCTGTATATCTTGTATATAATCAATTATTTTTATGTTATTTTTCTCATTAGAAAGTGTGAACTCCTTGAGAGTAGGAATTCTTTTTTTTTTTAACTTTCTTTGTAGTGCCAACATTTAGCACAATGCTTGTTACACAGTAAGTACTTCATGAATGCTTGTTGATCAAAAAAAGAGAAACATGCAGAAATGGAATACAGAAAGGGAAAAAGATGTTACTAATAATCAGTTGAATGCAAAAGCCAAAGATTAAGATATTGTGAAAAGTGAAAGCAGCACAAAAAAGAAAATAAAAATTCAATATCTATCAAAATTTTAAATAAAGAGACTTAAGAAGTAAAGAGAGAACCTCAATGAAAAATGATAGATAATTTTTGGATGTCTATATGGTTGCAAGAATTCAAAAAACAAACAACAATTCAAGCTGGATTAAACAAAGACAGACTACACCCTGTTATTATAATGAATGACAGAATACAATGGAGGTGTCTGAAACTCTAGATACTGAGCAAAACTTGGAGGAAGAGGGGTTCATATTGGTTATGATTTATACTTTTTGACTTAAAAAGTAGAACACTAATTATTAGCAAAGCATTTTTCTAGTTTCCTTTCAGAATTAACTGATCCAATATTTCCTTTTAATTTTATTTTTACTCTAAACTTAAATCACCAAACTATTTTTTATACATAGAAGGGAAAAAAGGTTCTTTATGAAACCACAGATCTGTTTCTTACTACTTGATTTTTATTAAAACTTTTTTATTTTCAAAACATATGCATGGATAATTTTTCAATACTGAGCCTTGCAAAACCTTGTGTTCCATATTTTCTCCTCTTTCCCCCCTTCCCCGACGGCAAGTGATCCATATGTTAAACATGTTAAAATATATGTTAAATCCAATATATGTATACATATTATACAATTATCTTGCTCCACAAGAAAAATCAGATCAAAAAGGAAAAAAAAAACATGAGAAAGAAATTAAAATGCAAGCAAATAACAAAAAGAGTGAAAATGCTATGTTGTGATCCACAGTCAGTTCCCACAGCCTTCTCTCTAGGTATGGATGGCTGTCTTCATCACTGTTGAAAAGAGTCATGTCCATCAGAATTGTTCATCATACACTCTTGTTGTTACCATGTTTAATGATCTCTTGATTCTGCTCATTTCACTTAGTACCAGTTCATGTAAGTCTCTCCAGGACTCTGAAATCATCATACTGATTATTTTTTTATAAAACAATAATATTCCATAGAACTCATAAGCCTTAATTTTAGCCATTCTCCAATTGAAGGGAGTCCATTCAGTTTCCAGTTTATTACCACTATGAGAAGGGCTGTCACAAACATTTTTGCACATGTAAAATTTTCTCTCCTTTAAGATTTCTTTGGGATATAAGCCCAACAGAAACATTGCTGGGTCAAAGGACATGTAAAAATTGATAGTGCTTCTTTGGTCACAAATTCCTTTCTTCTCTACAGATCATACAACTTGATTTTTAACAGAGTATACAATAAATAGTGCACCTTACACCTAGTCATGATTGTCTGAAGAAATGATCATGTCTTTTGTAATGTCTTAAGGCATAATAATATTTTAATAATCCATATACCACAATTTGTTCAAGTACTTTCAAATTGTCTAAGAAGCAAAACATTCTCCTTATATTTTAATTCTTCTTTTCCTCCTCTCATATATATGCATTGAAAAGGAATAGAAAGCTATACATAATGGGCATGAAGTTTTATGTGCGATCATTTCAGTTTTGTTTTGTTTTTTTAATTCTACTATATTAGGGGAATGTTCATTGATGCCTCCTTCTGCATCTTGAATGCATTATTTCTCTCTTAATAAATGAAAGGACAGAAATTGATTGGAAAAAAAATTCCTTAAAATACAATTAGTCAAATTGGAAAAAAAAAAAGAATTCAGTGAAGAAAACAAGTCCTTAAAAATAGAATTGGCCAAGTAGAAAATGAGGTACAAAAACTAACTTAAGAAAATAATTATTTAAAATTTAGAAGTTAAAGCTAATGACTCTTAGTCATGTCTTATTAAATGGGTAGCATGCTTCATCAACAATCTTTTAGTATTGTGGTTGGCCAATGTACTGATCTGAAATCCTGTGTTTTTTTTTTCCCAAAGTCATTTGTCTTTATGTTTTAAATTGTTTTCCTTGTTCTTTTCATTTCATTATATATATGTTCATGTAAATCTTATGTTTCTCTGGAGCCATCCCATGGGTTATTTCATATTATACAACAATATGAGACATCAAGAATCGATCAAACAAAACAAAAGGAATTTAAAAAATAGAAAAAACTGCAAAATACCTCATTGGAAAAACAAATGACTTTTAAGTAGATCCAAGAGAGATAATTTAAGAATTATTGGACTATCTGAAAGCCGTGACATAAAAAAACCCTGGACAGCATCATTTAAAAGAAAATTTAAGAGTATATTATTTTCCCAATTATATATAAAGATGGCTTTCAACTTTCATTTTTGTAAGATTTTTAGTTCCATTTTTTTCCTTTTCTCCTTCCCTTAATTTCTCCATTTCCAAACTAGCAAGCAATCTGATATAGGTTACACATGTACATTCATTTTTAATATATCTCTATATATGTCTCATTGGGAAAGAAAAATAAAAATAAAAAGAAATAGCCACAAGAAAGAAAAATTAAAACTAAAACAAAGCAAAAGAAATAAAAAAATTTTACAATAGTATTTTTCTATCTACATTCAATCTCCTGAGTTTTCTCTCTCTCTGGATGCAGATAGCATTTCCCATTCAAAGTTTATTAAAAGTGGATTGGATCACTGAAATGCTGAGAAGAGCTAAGTCTATCATGGTTGATCACCCAATTTGCTATTGTTATATACAATGTTTTCCTAGTTTTGGTCACTTTACTCAGCATCAGTTCATGTAAGTTTTTTCAGGCTTTTCTAAAATCAGCCTATCATTTGTTATAGAACAATAGTATTCCATTACATTCATACACCATAAATTATTCAACCATTCCCTAATTTATAGGCACCCACTCAATTTCCAACTCTGTGCCTACAAAAAGAACTACTGCAAACATTTTTGCATGTGAGTCCTTTCCCCTCTTTTATGATATCTTTTGGATACAGACCCAATAGTAGTACTGTTGGATCAAAGAGTGTGAACAGTTTTATAGCCCTTTGAGGATAGTTCCAAATTGGTCTTTAGAATGCCTAGATCAATTCACAAATACACCAAAAATGCACTAGTGTTTCAGTTTTCCCAAATCCCTTCCAATATTTGCCATTTTCTTTTCCTGTCATTTTAGCCAATCTGAGGGGTGTAAGGTGGTACCTCAGAGTTGTCTTAATATGCATTCTTTAATCAATAATTATTTAGAGCATGTTTTTATATGAGTATAAATTGACTTCCTGCTTCTCTTCTAATCTTGGCTGCATTGGTTTTGTTTGAGCTAAACCTTTTTAATTTAATGTAATCAAAATTATTCATTTTTCATTTAATAATGTTCTCAAATATTTTTGGGTTTGGTTATAAATTCCTTCCTTTTCCAAGATCCTGATAGTTAAACTACCCCTTGCTCTCCTATCATGCCTCAATCATGCACTCATTTTGACCTTATATTGGTATAGAGTTTGAGATATTGGTCTATGTTTAGTTTCTTACATATTGTTTTCCAGTATTCCCAGAAATTTTTGTCAAGTAGTTAGTTCTTATCCCAGAAGCTCGAGTCTTTGGGTTTATCAAAGAGTAAATTAGTATAATCATTTATTATTGTGTCTTATGTACCTAAATCTATTTCACTGATGCATTCTATTTCTTAGCCAGTACCAAGTTGTTTTGATGATTTCACTTTATAATACATTTTTAGGTCTGGTATAATTAGGCCACCATCCTTTGAATTTTTTTCTTTATTCCCTTTGATATTCTTGACTTTTTTCCATATGAATTTTATAATTATTTTTTCTAGCTCTGTAAAACAATTTTTGAAAGTTTGATTGATATGGCATTGAATAAGTAAATTAATTTAGGCAACATTGTCATTTTTATTATATTAGCATAGTCTACCCATGAGCAATTGATTTTTTCCCCATTTGTTTAGATCTGACTTTGTGTAAAAATTGTTTTCTAATTGTTTTCACATAGTTGGGTAACTCTTGCTGATGTGTTTAGATAGATTCTGGTTATCATTTTAAGGAAAACTCCATTTATTTGGGCAACATCTTTCAAAATATTATCAAGTAAAATAAACCTAATATCCTAGAACCAAAGGATAAATTGGTCATTGAAAAAATTCACCAATCACCTCCTGAAAGAGATCCCCAAATGGAAAATCCAAGAAATAGTGTAGTCAAATTCCAGAATTATTAGTCAAAGAAGAAAATACTGCAAACAGCCAGAAACAATTCAAATATTGTAGAGCCACAGTTAGAATTACATAGGACTTAATAGTTTCTACATTAAAGGATCAGAGGTTTGGAATATCATATTCTGGAAGGCAAAGAAGCTCAGATTACAACCAAGAATCCCCACTTAACAAAACTGAGAAAAATCTTCCTGGGAAAAAAATAGATATTCATTGAAATGGAAGACTTTCAATCATTCCTGATGAAAACACTAGAGCTAAACAGAAAATTCAGTTTTCAAATACAATACTCAAGAGAAGCATAAACAAGAAAGAAAAATGTTATTTATTAAAATTAAATTAAATTATTTCTATTACTACATGGGAAGACAATATTTGTAACTTTTAAAAACTATATTAGGGTAGTTTGAAGCAGTATACACAGAGGGTATGAGTATAAATTGATTCTGATATGATGATATAAAAATTAAAAAGTCAAAAAAGGATTGGACTGAAGAAAGGGAAGAGAAAGATTACAGGGAGGCAAAATAGGGTAAATTATATCACATGAAGAAGCTTAAAGGATGTATTGCAATAGACAAAAAGAAAGGGGCAGTGAGCATTGTAGAACCATACTTTCAGAGTATTTGACTCAAAGAAGGATAGAAATAACATACACACTCAGTTGCATATAGAAATTTTCTTATCCTATAGGAAAGTAGGGGCAGAGATGTAAAAGAAAAGAGAGTGGATGCTTAGAAGGGAGGGCACATTGAGGGAGATTATGTTCAGAAACAAAACACTGGTGAGAAAGTAAAGGATGAAGAGAGAGAGAAAAAAATATACCTTGGGAAAAATAGAATGGCAGGAAACACAGAATTAGTATTATTAACTGTTAATCTGAATGAGATGAACTCTCATAAAATGGAAGTGGACAGCAGACTGTATTAAAAGTCAGAATTCTGATCTTAGACAAACAAAAGCACAAAATAGACCTAATTAAAAGATATAAGGAAGGAAACTACATCTTGTTGAAGATTACCATTGACAATGAAATAATACCAATACTAAATATATATGCACCAAGTGGTAAAGCATCTAGATTCTTAGAGGAGACAGTGAGTTACAGAAGAAATAGACAGCAAAACTATAATAGTAAGGAATCTTCACCTCCCCTCTCAGCACTAGATAAATCTAATCACAAAATAAACAAAAAATAAGTTAAGAAGGTGAATAGAATTTTGGAAAAAAATATATATGATAGACTTCTGGAGAAAATTGAATGGCAATAAAAAGGAACAAATATTTTCTTTTTTAAAATAGTGTTTAATTTTTTTCCAAATACATCCAAAGATAGTTTTCAACATTCAACATCTTTACAAAACTTTGTATTCCATTTTTTTTTCTTTTTCTAGATAACAAAAAAATAAATAAATATATATATATATATATATATATATATATATATATATATATAATTTATAATAGTTCTTTCAATGGTGGCAAAGAATGGGAAATGGAAGCAATGTCCATTAATTGGGGAATAGCTGGACAAGTTGTAGATTATGAATGTTATGGAATACTATTATGCTATAAGAAATGATGAGCAAAATGCTCTCAGAAAACTATGGAAAGATCTCATGGACTGATGCCAAGTGAAGTAAGGATCATGAGAACATTGTACACAGTAATAGCAATATTGAACAATGATCAACTATGAATAACTTTGTCATTCTCAGTAATATAATGACTGAAGATAATTTCAAAGGATTTATGAAGAAAAATGTCACCCACCTCCAGAGAAAGAGCCAAGGGATTCTGAGACTAGATCAAAGTAAACTTCTTCTTCTTCTTTCTTTCTTTCTTTTTTTTTTTTTTTTTTTTTTTTTTTTTTTTTTTTTTTTTTTTTTTTTTTTTTTTTTTTTTTTGCCTTTTGGTGAGGCAATTTGAATTAAGTGACTTGCTGAGAATCATACAGCTAGATTGTAATTGAACTCAGGTCCTCCTGATTTCAGGGATAGTGTAACATTTAATGGCCCCAAGTATACTTTTTAAAAGCTTTATTTTTCTTATTTGGGGGAGTGAAGGAATTATGATCCCTTTCACAACACAAGTAATATGGAAATATGTTTTGAATGATGGCACATCTATAACTTATATCAAAATACTTACCTTCTCAATGACACGGCCAGGGAAGAAGTGAAAAAATATGGAACTCAAAATTTTAAATAATTTTAGAAATTATTTTCACATGTTATTGGGAAAATAAAATGTTAAATACATTCTGAATAAAATGAGTGGATAGAAGAAATCATAGAAAGAATAATTTCATCAAAGAGAATGAGAATGAGACAGTATACCAAAACTTATGGGAGGCAGCTAAACCCAGTTCTTAGGGGAAATTTTATATCTTTAAATGCTTACATGAATAAAATAGAAAAAAGAGCATTTCAATAATTGGGAATATATCTAATTAAAAAAATAAATTAAAAATCTGCAATTACAACAAATGAGAAATTCTGAAAATCAAAGGAGAACTAATGGAATAAAAACTGAATTTTTTTTTTTTAGAAAATAGATAAACCTTTGATTAATTTGATTAGGAAAAAGAAAAAAGAAAACCAAATTAGCAATGCCAAAAATGAATAGGCTAAACTCACCACCAATGAAGAGGGAATTAAATCAATGATTAGCATCTATTTTGCTTAACTGTAGGCCAATAAATCTGACAATCTAATTGAAATGGATGAATATTAAAAAATATAACTTTCCAGATTAACAGATGAAAAATAAAAATAATTGACCTTATTTTAGAAAAAAAAAAGTTGAACAAGCCATCAATGAACTCCCCAAGAACATTTCTCCAGGATCAGATGGATTGACAAGTGTTATTTCCCCAAACATTTAAAGAACAATTAATTCCAATACTATATAAACTATTTGGAAAAGTAGGCCAAGAAGGAATCCTGCCAATTATTTTTAAGGACACAAATATGGTGCTAATACCTAAACTAAGAAGAACTAAAACTGAGAAAGAAAATTATAGGCATGTTTCCCTAGTAAGTATTGATATAAAAATTTAAATAAATTACCATAAAAGAGAATACAGAAATTTATCATCAGGATAATACACAATGACTCAGTGGGATTTATACCAAGAATACAGGACTGGTTCCTACAAATATAATTGACTATATCAAAACGAACAGAAATCATATGATTATCTCAATAGATGCAGAAAAATCTTTTAAGAAAATACAGCATCCATTCCTATTAAAAACACCAGAGAACACAAGAATAGTTTTCCTTAAATGATAAGTAGTATCCTTCTATAATCATCAATATGCATTATATACAACATTATATATAACAGGGGTAAGCTAGAAGTATTACCAATAAGATCAGGGTTTAAACAAGAATGTCCACTTTATCATTATTATTCAATATCGTACTAGAAATGATAGCTTTAGCAACAAGAGAAGAAAAAGAAATTGAAGAAATTATAAAAGGCAGTGAGGAAACAAATAAATAAATCTAAAGACTCCAGCTTCTGGCATAATCTAACTATTTGACAAAAAGTGCCGGGAAAACTAGAAAATAGTATGACAGAAACTGTGAATAGACCAGCTTCTTACACCATACAGCAAGATAAGGTCAAAATGGGTACATGATTTAGATACAAAATGTGCTACTATAAGCAAGCTAGGAGAGCACAAAATAGTTTATGGAGAAAGGAAGACTTTATGATTAAACAAGAGATAGTGAACATTCTAAAATGCAAAACGAATAATTTTGATTATATTAAATTAAAAAAGCTTTTGCACAAAAAGTCAATTCAATCAAGATTAAAAGGAATGCAGAAATCTGGGAAATATTATTATTATTTTTTTACTGCAGTGTTTCTGATAAAGGCCGAATATCTAAAATAACAATCTGAGTCAAATTTTTTTTTTAAAAAATTAGAAGCTATTTCCCAAATGATAAATGGTCAAAGAATATAAACAGGCAGTTTTCAGGTGAAAAAATTAAATCTATTTCTATTAGAACATTTCTGAGATACCACCTTACAGTTATCAGATAGGCTAATGATGACAGAAATGGGAAATGCTTAATGTTAAAGAAGATGTGAAAAAAATTGAATACTAGTACATCAATAGTAGAATTGTGAACTGACCTAACTATCCTGGAGAGTAATTTGGAATTATAAAGTTGAGAATTGGCTGAACAAGTTGTGGTAAATGAATGAATGATATACTATTGTCATATGATAAATGATGAGCAGGTGAATTTCAGAAAAAAACCTGGAAAGACTGAGTAAAGTGAGCAAAACCAGAACACTGAACACAGTAACAGCAATATTGTGTGCTAATCAACTTTGATAAATTTAGCCATTCTCAGCAATACAATGCTCAAAGAGAATTCCAATAGATTTCTAATGGAAAATGGTGACCATATCCAGGGAACTATGTTGTGTGAATACAAATCTAAGCATACTATTTTTACTTTTTTGTTTGTTTTTTTCTTTCTCATAGTTTTTCTTTCTTATTCGAATTCTTTCACAACATGACTAATGTGAAACATTATTTAATATAATTGTACATGTATAACCTATATGAGATATCCTATCTTGGGAAGAGAAAGGAAAGGGAATAATGGGGAAAAAATTATAGCTCAATAATCTTATAAAAATGAATGTTTAAAACTATCTTTACATATAATTGAAAAAAATATTACTACTAGGTAGAAAAAAAAATAAAACTGTAACTAAGTTTGAAATTGATGGGAACTTGTATGCTATTACATACATTTGCCATTAGCTGCACTCCTTGGATTTGATTTCACTATCATGCTCCCATTCCAGATCTTTTCTTCCCATCTTCTTACTTTCAGCCTCTTTTTGTGTGTCATTTTCTCCTGTTAGTCTACAAGTTACTTGAGACAAAGACTATTTTTCCTTTTTCTTATTTGTATCCCTGTTGCATAACACAGTGCTTAGTATAGAGTAGGCAATTAATATTTATTCTATTTAACTGCAGGGTTCTATATCCAAGATTCTACTGCAGGATCCCACTGGAGACTTGCAACAAGTCTGCTCCTGTTTGAAGATGACAAATCTTCCTTTTTTGAATAGTAATAAAGTTTTGTTAATTACTATCTAGGTGCAGTTTTGTTGTTCTTCATCCAAACTGTCTTGCATTACCGTTACATTCATATATGATTTGTTTAGTCATTCCTCAATTGATGGATACTTCCTAAATATACATTTTTTTGCCACTGTAAAACAAGATGTACACGTTTTTTGTTTTCCTCTTTATTTGATCTCTTTGGTGTCATAGCTTGTTCACGTGCTGTAAATATACCAATTGCCAAAGCATAGTGAGATGTTTGCTAAAATAATTGGTATTCATACAGGAACATTTTCTATTTTGAAAAGTGACACCCCAAAATAATGTCAGAAAGAATATGTGTAAAATGTGGTATCTTTCAGGGAGACAATTTAAATCCTACTATGGTCCTGTGTACCCTTAAATACATTATCTTCTTTCCTAAATAAAACTAAGTATGACTTCTAAGAGGGAAATCAAACAAAGCATTATATTTATTACTTGTTGTATATGGATAACATCACCCTAGATAGCTCCCCCCAAAAAACAAACAAACAAACAAACAAACAAGCCTAAAATATCTCCTTCATTTCACTGGATACCTTCCAATATCAAATTGTCATCTGAACTCAATTAATAGACAAATCTTTATTCATGTGAAGGAAGACAACGATGAAAAATTTTGAGATTTAGTTCTGGAGCCACATTGAAATAATGGAGGAATTGATATTTAGAAACTCATTGGTCCCCTCTAGGCAAGGTTCATCAAGTAGAAAGCCAATACGTAAATGATTTAGATGCATATGTTGGAAGACTTATTGGTTTTCTGATATAGAAACTTAATATTTAATACCTGTGCCAAGGGTTCTTAGCTTAGGTTCCCTGGATTTTTAAAACTATTTTGATAACTGTATCTCAACAAAACTTATTTTCTTCATGATCTTATATAATTTTATGAATTTAAAAATATTATTCTTAGAAGAAATCCATAGCTTTCATCAAACTGTTTAAGTGGTCTGTCTGTCTGTCTGTCTGTCTCGCTCTCTCTCACATACATGCACACACACACACACACAGAGTTTACAATCCTTTATCTGGGCAATACCCATTTTTACATATACATTTTAAACTGCAAAAATGGACAACAATGCAGTTGGATGAGTGTCATGACAACATAAATGATAAGACATTGGTTTCATTAAGGCAGTTGTATAAAGGATGATACTTCACAAGAAATGTAGAAAGATGTTTGATAAAAACAAATGCATGATTAATAGGCCACAAACTTACAAAAATCTTTTGAAATTAGAAGATATCACTTCAGTAACTAATAATAAATATTGACAAGTACACAAATTGGGTTTGTGGAATGTTTGGGTTTTTTTCCTCTCAAAGGAACCTATGAAACACGAGGGTCCAGTAGTGAAATCAAAATGGCCTTCATAGGCAACACCCATATGAACTCAGTCAATAATATGCCAATCAAAAAGCAGTTGGAGGGGGGGTGCTAAGAAAAACTATACATATAAAGATTTATTTTTGAATGGAGAGACTTATGATGGAAATTTATCTCCAGAAAGTGTAGAAGGGTTCAGAAATCTAGAATCAGTGATCAGTGCAGAATATGCTAGGAATCAGTAGAAACTATAACATATATAGGCCACTAACATTTAGTAACTACCAAATATCTAACAACATATGAACTACTGACTAGACATATATTAAAAGCTTGATATCTATCATGTACTGACATGATAAATTGTCATACTATAAATACAAATCTCAAAATATCCCAATAGACTACATTGGTACTGAAATAGCATCCCAAATTGAATTATTATTCCCAATTCCCAAAAAGAATATTGATTCTTTATAATTAAAGAAAAGCATTTTTATGTATCATAATCATCAGAATGAAAAGAAATTCAAATTGTGACAGAACAGGCTAAATCAGGATAAATGTCATTTTATCTGCTACTGGAAGCATCCTAATTATGCTTTCTATGCAAACACGAAAATTGCCGCACTATATCTTACACTTTGAGCAGGTGAGATTTATAACAAATACAGGGCTGGTTTAATATTAGGAAAATTATCAATATAACTGACTATATCAATAACAAAAGCAACAAAAATCATATGATTTTCTGAATAGATGAAAAAAGTCTTTGACAGATCGACTTCTGGCCAAGATGAAAGAGAGGACACACATCTATCTAAGCTCCTTCTTGCTCTTAGAATATTTTATTTCATGAAAAGGCGTTCGAATTAGGGCTTGACTGAAAAAACCCACAAACACATTACCAACAGAAGATATCCTCGAAATTCACCAGAAAAGGTCTGTTATTGCTCATTGGTGGGGAAGGTTAAATGGAGCGCAGACTGAAGGCAGGCAGCAAGAGCATGGCAGGCAGTGAGAGTATGGAAGGCAGCTCACACTAAGCAGACCTGAGGGAGGTGGGGTGTGATTTCAGACATTTCTGTGGGGAGAACTTTACCACAGTGTGGCTACTTCGTCCTAGCAGCAAGCCAGTGGATCATCAGAGAAGCTATAATCATGGGGGTAAAGACTCTAACCCAAAAAGCTAGGGTCTCTTGGGAGCTGGCCACACCCACCCAGAGTGACTTGTGACTCAGCACTCTCTCAGAGTCTCAGAGTGCAGATGAAGTGCAACCATTGCTGTCCTGATAGTGCCTCACTGCTTCCCCTGCAGTCTGTAGAGGAAGCTTGGTAATATCATCCAACCCCCCTTTCCCCCCCCCAAAAAAAAAAAAGAAAAGAAAAAGAGTAGACTGCATTTGCTTTTTTTGTTAGTTTGTTTTCTTTGATTCTTCTTTGACAAAATGAGCAAAAAATTAAAGCACACTCTAACAATAGATAGCTTCTATATGGATAGAGAGCAGACTTCAAATCCAGGAGACTAAAACCAGATTGTCTCCAAATCAATCTCCAAATGGGGATATGATTTGGTCCTCAACACACAAGACTCTCATAGAAGAAATTAAAAAGGCTCTTACAAGAGAGCTGGAAGAAAAATGGGCAAAGGAAAGGGAAGCTTGGCAAGAGGGTCTGGATAAGTCATCCCATTCATTTAAAGATAGAGTAGATAAAGAAATCAAATCCTTGAAAAACAGACTTAGTGAATTACAAAAGGTAAACAATTCCAAGGAAAACAGAATTAGTGAATTGGAAAAAGAAAATAGTTCTATAAAAAATAAAATTGGTGAAATGAAAAAAAATTCTATAGAACAAAACAACTCACTTAAAAACTGAATCGGACAATTAGAAAAAGAAATAAAAAAGTGAGTGAAGAAAATAATTCATTAAAAATCAGAATTGAAGAAATGGAATTGAATGACTCAAGGAGACACCAAAAATCAGTCAAGCCAAACCAAAAAAAAAAAAAAAAAAAAGAACCAATGGAAAAAAAATGAAATACCTTCTTGGGAAAACAACTATATCTAGGAGAGAGATAATATGAGAATTATTGGACTCCCTGAAAAATATGATGAAAAAAAGAGCCTGGACACTATTTTTCCAGGAAATTAACAGAGAACTGCCCAGATGTTATAGAAACACGGTAAAATAGACATTGAAAGAATTCATTGATTACCTACTGAAAGGGACCCTAAAATCAAAACTCCAAGAAATATTGTGACTAAATTCCAGAACTAGCAGACCAAGGAAAAATATTACAAGCTGCTAGAAAAAAATTCAAATATAGAGGAGCCACAATAACGATTACTTAGGATCTAGCAGTATCCACATTAAAGGATCAAAGGCCTGGAATCTGATACTCTGAAAGGCTAAAGAACTTGGTATGCAGCCAAGAATAACTTACCCAGCCAAAATGAACATTTTTTTCCAGGGAAGAAGATGTACATTCAATGAAATAGGTGAATTTCATCTATTTCTGATGAAAAAACCAGAACTAAACAAAAAATTTGATCTTCAAATATAGGACTCAAGAGAAACATAAAAAGGTAAAAAGAAATCTTGGGAACTATATTTCTGTTATAAAGATACATAAAGAACATATGTATAATTTGTTCTAGAAACTAGAGGTGGAAAGGAAATTGTACCAGAAAAAGGCTAAATTGGGGGTACTACATCTCATGAAGAGGCAAAGGAAACCTATTGTATCTGAGGTAAAGAAGGGAGGGGATGAACACAGTGTGTATCTTACTTTCATTGGAATTGTCTTAAAGAGAAAAATATTAGACATACTTGATTTATGGAGAACCTCCCCCCAACTCATTGAAAAGTGGGAGGGAAAAAGTGAAAAGGGAAGGAATAAGCTAAGCAGAAGGGAATACAGAAATTGCGAGAAAAGGGGGTAAGAAAGGGGGGAAGAACTCTTAGGTGGGGAGAGAGATCCTAAAAAGGGATGGCTGTGAGAAGCAAGTAGTGCTCACAAGTTTAATACTGGGGAAGGGAGTAAGAGGGAAGGAAAAGAGAAAAGCATAAGCAGGGGTTATCAAAATGGCAAGTAATACAGAATTATTAATTTTAACCATAAATGTGAATGGGGTAAATGTCCCCATAAAGAGGAAGCTGATAGCAGACTGGATTAAAAGCCAGAATCCTACAATATGTTGTTTACAGAAAACACACTTGAAGCAGGATGACACATGTAGAGTAAAGGTAAAAGGTTGGAATAGAATCTAATAGGCTTCAGGTGAAATCAAAAAAGCAGCAGTAGCCATCCTGATCTCAGATCAAGCAAAAGCAAAAATGGATCTAATTAAAAGAGATAAGGAAGGGCACTATATCTTGCTAAAGGGTAGCATAGATAATGAAGCAATATCAATATTAAAAATATATGCACCAAGTGGTGTAGCATCTAAATTCTTAAAAGAGAAATTAAGAGAGCTACAAGAAGAAACAGACACCAAAACTATAATAGTGGGAGATCTCAATCTTGCACTCTCAGAATTAGATAAATCAAACCACAAAATAAATAAGAAAGAAGTCAAAGAGGTAAATAGAATACTAGAAAAGTTAGGTATGATAGATCTTTGGAGAAAACTGAATGGAGACAGAAAGGAGTACACTTTCTTCTCAGCAGTTTACGGAACCTATACAAAAACTGACCATATATAAGGACATAAAAACCTCAAATTCAAATGCAGAAAGGCAGAAATAGTAAATGAATCCTTTTCAGATAATGATACAATGAAAATTACATTCAATAAAACATCACCTTTTTATTCCATGGTATTTCTTTCACACAACACTTTTTCTGTAAAGTGTTTTCTGTACAGATTACAGAAATATAAAAGCCTTTGTTTGGAGTTCAAAGTTTATGTACAATAGCCAATGAAAATGCCCCGATTCAGGAGATGAAGCATTGTGTGAAAGAAATACCAAGGAAGCCAAAGTTAATGGATCTGAGTATATATTGGAGGAATAAGGTACAATAAAACTGAAAAGTTAAGAGGGTTGAAAGTGTAAAGAGTTTTGAACTCCAAACAAAGGCTTTTATATTTCATCCTAGAGAGAGGGGCAAAGAAAGAGAGAGAGAGTGGGAGAATGGGGAAAGGGAGAGAGGGAGAGGAAAGAGAGGGAGGGAGAGATAAAAAGAGGAGAGAGTGAGGGAGGGAAAGAAGGATGGAGAGAGAAAGACAGAAGGACAGAGAGACAGAAATGGAGACAGATATATAGAGAGAGACAGAGACAGTGATAGAGAAAATAGCGAGACAGACAGAAAGAGAGAGAAGGTAAAAATGGCACATAAAAGTTCTATGCTTCATGACAAAGAATGGTGGTGCTTTGGATAGTAATAAAAATTATGTGAATCAGTATACACAACCAGTTTTTGATAAATCTTTGTTGACTGAATACATTTGTTAAGGTTATTAGACACTAAAACCAGTAGTTAAAATTATGAAATATTTTTTTATGAGATCTCTAAAACAAATGTACATTACTTATGAAATTACATATTTATTGAGTTCCTGTTATGTGCACTGAGAGGGAGATACCCCCCACACACAATGTATAAGAAATCATAATTTCCATCAAGGAGAGAATTTTTGTGAGATAAAGATCCATCATCCTGAAGAAAAGCTATTTTTTTTGGTAGAAGGGAAGGGGGTAATAAAAAATTAGATCTTGGAAATACCATAAAATTGACTTATTACTGGAAGGAATTTTGAGAAATTATATTTTTCCTCTATCTCAAAGTAGGGTTGCAATGTTTGAGCTGGGCGAAATTAATAAGCATCTTTGTTATGATTTTAAGCATCTCTGAAAGGATGACTTCTCAAGTTCACTCCATGACCCTTTACTGATATGTGGAATCAAGAGGATGTGGGTTCTAGTATCTACTAGGAATGCCATCCCCTAGATAAGTCATGTTCTTTCTCTGGGCCTTAGTTTTGTTATCTATTAAAAATTTTTTTAATGTTTCTGCTAGCAGTATTACAGGACCATTGTATGAAAATATCTTACAAATTGCAGAAATGAAAATTGTTGTTAACTATCATCTTCATCTAGAAATTGAGGACAGGAAAAATAGGAAGATGTGATAACAAGATTTAATTCAAAAGGAATACAGAAAAGAGGAATTCTTATTCCATAGCCAGTGAAGAAACCCAAGCTATTGTATAATGGGGAGTTATTTACTCAAAACTTGATAGCCTCAGTGACTAACCCAGTATCTTATTTCTCTGAAAGTCATTTAGATAGGGGCTGACTGAGATAAATGTAAAAATGCAAGGGAATTCATAGGTCATCTAGCCCAATCTACCTCATATCCTAGTGAAAGAATAATCCAGAGAGATTAGGAAACCTAGTTGCTCCCTTACTTTGAGTTTTGTTTATTTCAGTTTGAATATGGGAAGGGAACCTTTTCTGAAATATGAAATCTGAGGCTATAAAGCAGGGGGAGAGGCAGGAATTTCTTCCTCTTTTTTTCAAAATTTTAATTTTAAATTAGCAAGCATTTATTTCTCTCTCCCCTCCTTAAAAAAGAGAGAGAAACAAAATTCTTATGGCAAACATTTGCAGTCAGGCAAAGCAAATTCCCACATTGTCCATGTTCAAATAAATGTAGGTTTAATTCTGCACCTTGAAAACATTGTCTCATTGTGATGAACTAGGTCATGCTTCATCTTTAGTCCTCTGAAATCATGGTTGATAATTGCTTTGATCAGAGGTAATAATTACTTGAAAGTTTTTGCTCATTAGATTGACAAAGAAGACAAAAAAGAAAAATGGCAAGTGTCGGAAAAGGTGCTAGAAAACCTAGGACATTTAATGCACTTTTTGGAAGAACAGGAATTTGGTCAAGTGATTCTGGAAAGCAATTTGAAACTGTGCTCAAAAAGTCACTCAACATGCCTTTTGACACATCAATACATTTACTAAGCTAATGCCTTAAAGAGGTCAAAAAGAAAAAGGACCCATCAGAACAAAAATACTTATAACAGCTCTTTTTGTAGTCTCACAGAAGTAGGAGCCAAGTGGTTGCCCTTCTAGTGGGAAACTTGAATAAATTATTGTATAAGTGTAGAAAAAAAGGCCATTATCTGCAAAAATTACAAAAGGGATGGGTTCTGAGAAATCTGGGAAATATCAATATGAACTAACACAATGAAATTAGGTGAACTTAGAGAACAATATATACAATAACTGACACTGTAAAGACAAACAGGAAAGCTAACTTGATAACATTTTTAAAATAATTAATTTTACTTTTAATTTATGGTATAAAACAAGCATTTTCATAACATAATACTGTAACAACAACAAAAAGAGATGATTGCATTTAAAACTGTGAATCCATTATGTATAACTTGCTATTTTGTTTAAATATGTAATAAAGTTATTAGGTAAATTTCTTTTGTCTTTCCTTCCTACCTCTCCTACTTAGATAGCTACCATTAGGCACAAATAGGTGTATATATATATATATATATATATATATATATATATATGTAAAAATCATTCTACATACTTCTATTTATCAATTCTTTCTTAGGATTCTTTCTCAATGCCTTTCTTCATGTGTCCCCATGCAGTTCATAACAGTCAAAGTGACCTACTCAAAGTTGTTCTTAAACTAGTTTTGGTGTTATTGTATACCATGTTCTCTTGGTCCTATTTATTATGCTCTGTTATTTCATTCAAGTGAAAAAAGTTTCTTAGAAACATTAATAATCTTAGAAAACAAATGAGAAAATATTTCTTAGAAACAAAGTTCACGGTGAAGCCAAGATGGCAGAGACAACACATGCTCTTTCTGAGCTCTCCTGTTACCTTCACACTAATTACGAAATTCAGCCCCTGAATTAGTGCTAGGCTGACAGAATCCACAAATATTGGGAGTGCAGCAAATTATCAGCAGAAGATAATTCCAAAGATTGCCAGAAAAGGTCTGTTTTGATCAGGGTGGGCCCAGGAGGAGGTGGCTAAGCGCAGGCAGAGAGGCAGAGCACAGAGGCCAGTGCATGCTGAGCAGACCAGGAGCGGGTGCAGTCTCCACAAGGCAAAGAATCTATGGAGAGGACTCTATGACAGTGTTGGCTACTCTGCCCTGGTTGCAAGCCAGTAGATCAGCAGAGAATTTATAAAATATTCAACACAAATTCAGAAGGTACCCCAAAGTTCCAGAGTCTCATGGGGCCTGGCCACACGCAGCCAGTACCAGAGTGACTCACATGATCTCAGTGCAGCCCTTGTTGCTTCCAGGAGTCTATGGAGGAAGCTTGGAACCTCCTTGCCCAAAAAACAGATCCCAATATATATATATTTTTAAATAAGTAAAAAGGCAAAGTGAGTTCTAACTATAAACAACTTCCATAGTGAAAGAGAAGAGATTTCAAACCCTGAGGAGACTAAAAGCAGATAGTCTCCAGATGAAGCCCCAAATGGGAATATAAGCTGATCCTCACCACACAAGGCTCATCTAGATGAAATTTTAAAAGATGAAAGGAAAACTCTTCAAGAGAGTTTGAAAAAGGCATATAAGTCACTAAAAGAAAGATTTGATAAAGTGGAAAAAGAAAACCACTCCCTGAAATGTGGAATGGAAAAGGTAAAGAACTCCCAGGAAAACATAATTTGTGAATTCTAAAAAGAAAATAACTCCTTTAAAAATTTGTGAAATAGAAAAAAATTTCCATAGAACAAAACAACTCATTTAAAAACTCAATTGGATAAATATAGAAAGAAATAAAAAAGTAAATGAAGAAAATAATTCACTAAAATCAGAACTGAACAAATGGAAGTGAATGACTTCATGAGACATCAAGAATCAGTCAAGCAAAACCAAAAAAAAAAAAAAAAAAAAGGAAAAAAATGTTAAATATGTAGTTGGGAAAACAACAGCCCTGGAAAATAGATCTAGGAGAAATAATCTAAGGATTATTGGACTCCTTGAAAATCATGATGAAAAAAGAGCCTTGACGCTATTTTTTAAGAAATTATCAAAGAGGACACTGCCCAGATGTCGTAGAATCAGAAGGTAAAATATCCATTGAAAGAATTCATCAAATACCTCCTGAAAGAGACCCCAAAATTAAAACTCCAAGGAATATAGTGGCTAAATTTCAGAACTATTAGACCAAGGAAAAAATATTACAAGCAGCCAGAAAAAAACAATTCAAATACAGAGGAACCACAATAAGGATTACTCAGAATCTAGCAGCTTCCACATTAAAGGAGCCAAGGAACTAGAATCTGATATTACAAAAGGCAAAGGAATTTGGAATGGAGCCAAGAATAAACTACCCAGCTAAACTGAACATTTTCTTCCAGGGAAGAAGATGACATTCAATGAAACAGTTGAATTCCATTTATTTCTGATGAAAAAAACAGAGTTAAACAAAAAATCTCACCTCAAAATATAGGACTCAAGAGAAACATAAAAAAGTAAAAAGAACTCTTGGGAACTGTGTTTATGTTTATGGGTATACATAGATAGTGCATGCATAATTTGATTTTACTTTATAATATGAAAAAGGAACTAGAAGTGGAAAGGGGATTGCACCAAAAAAAGGAAAAAGTGGAGGTAAAGAGAGGGAAACTACATCTCACAAAGAGGCAAAGGAAACCTATTGTATCTAAGGGAAACAAAGAAGGGGTATGAACATTGTGTGACTCTTACTCTCATCAGATTTGGCTCAAAGATAAAATATTATACATATTTGGTTTACAGAGAAACTTCTCTCACCTCATTGAAAATGGGAAGGGGAAAAGCAAAAAGGGAAAGGGCAGGCTAGATAGAAGGGAATACAGAAATAGAAGGGGAAAGGTATAAGAAAGGAGGAGGGACTCTAAGAGGGAGGGACTCCAAAGGCAGAGGGCTGTTCGAGTCAAGTGGTGCCCATAAATTAAATACTGGGAAGGGGAGTAAGGGAAAAGGAAAGAGAAAAGTATAATCTGGGAATAATAAGATGGTAGGAAATACAGAATTAGTAGTTTTAACCATAATTGTGAATGAAGTATACTGTCCCATAAAGCAAAGATGGATAGCAGACTAGATTAAAAGCCAGAATCCTACAATATATTGTTTACAGGAAACACATTTAAAGCAGGGTGATACATACAGAATAAAGATAAAAGGCTTGAGCAGAATCTATCATGCTTCAGGTAAAGTAAAAAAAAAAAAGCAGGTGTAGCCATCCTGAGCTCAGATCAAACAAAAGCAAAAAATTGATCTAATTAAAAGAGATAAGGAAGGAAACTCTATCTTGCTAAAGGGTATCATAGATAATGAAGCAATATCAGTACTAAACATATATGCACCAAGGGGTATAGCATCTAAATTGTTAAAGGAGAAGTTAAGAGAGCTGCATGAAGAAAGAGAAAGCAAAATTATAATAGTGGGAACTCTCAACCACCCACTCTCAGAATTAGATAAATCAAACCACAAAATAAATAAGAAAGAAGTTAAAGAGGTAAATAGAATACTATAAAAATTAAGTATGATATCTCTTTGGAGAAAACTGAATGGAGACAGAAAAGAGTACAATTTTTTCTCGGCAGTTCATGGAACCTATACAAAAATTGACCACATATTAAGACATTAATTAAGACATATTAAGAACTCAAAATCAAATACAGAAAGGCGGGAATAGTAAATGCATTCTTTTCAGATCATGAGGCAATAAAAAATTACATTCAATAAAAAGCCAGGGGAAAATAGAGTAAAAGTAATTGGAAACTAAATAATCCCATCCTAAAGAATGAATGGGTGAAACAGCAAATCATAGACACAATTAATAATTTCATCCAGGAGAATGACAATAATGAGACAACATATCAAAATTTGTGGGATGCAGCCAAAGCAGTAATAAAGGGAAATCTTATATCACTAGAGGCTTACTTGCATAATATAGAAAAAGAGAAGATCAATGAATTGGGCTTGCAACTAAAAAAAACTAGAAAAAGAACAAATTAAAAAACCCCAATCAAATACTAAATTTGAAATTCTAAAAATAAAAGGAGCTATCAATAAAACTGAAAGTAAAAAAACACTATTGAATTAATAAATAAAACTAAAAGTTAGTTTTATGGAAAAACCAACAAAATAGATAAACCATTGGGAAATCTGATTAGGAAAAGGAAAGAGGAAAATCAAATTGTTAGTCTTAAAAATGAAAAGGGAGAATTCTTCACTAATGAAGAGGAAATTAGTTCAATAATTAGGAGTTATTTTGCCCAACTTTATGCCAATAAATTTGATAAGTTAAGTGAAATGGATGACTACCTTCAAAAATATAGGATGCCCAGATTAACAGAGGAAGAAGTAAATTGGTTAAATAGTCCCATCTTAGAAAAAGAAATAGAACAAGCTATTAACCCACTCCCTAAAATAACCCCCAGGACCAGATGGATTTACATGTGAATTCTACCTAACAATTAAAGGACAATTAACCCCAATGATTAATTATATAAACTATTTGAAAAAAATATGGAATGAAGGAGTTCTACCAAATTTCTTTTAAGACACAGACATGGTACTGATACCTAAATCAGGTAGAAAGAAAACAAAGAAAGAAAATTATAAACCAATCTCCCTAATGAATATCGATGCAAAAATCTTAAATAAAATATTAGCAAAGAGATTACAGAAAATCATTCCCAGGATAATACACCATGACCAAGTAGGATTTATAGCAGAAATGCAGAGCTGGTTCAATATTAGGAAAATTAATAGCACAATTGATTATATCAATAATCGAATTCACAAAAACCACAAAATCATTTCAATAGATGTAGAAAAAGCATTTGATAAAATCCAATACCCATCTAAACACTAGAGAGTATAGGAATAAATGGACTTTTCCTTAAAATAGTCAGTAGCATTTATTTAAAACCATCAGTAAACATCATTTGTAATGGGGATAAGCTAAAACTATTTCCAATAAGATCAGGAGTGAAACAAAGTTGCCCACTATCACCATTATTATTCAATATTATATTAGAAATGCTAACTTTGACAATAAGAGATGAAAAGAGATTAAAAGAATTAGAGTAGGTAATGAGGAAACCAAATTATCACTCTTTGCAGATGATATGATGGTATACTTAGAGAACCCCAGAGAATCTACTAAAAAGCTATTAGAAATAATCCACAACTTTAGCAAAGTTGCAGGATACAAAAATAAATTGACATAAATCATCAGGGTTTTTATATGTTACTAACAAAATCCAACAGCAAAAGATACAAAGAGAAATTCCATTTAAAATAACTCTCAATAGTATAAAATATTTGGGAATCTATCTTCCAAGGGGAAGTCAGGAACTATATGAGCAAAACTACAAAACACTTTCCACACAAATAAAGTCAGATCTAAACAACTGGAAAAATATAAGTGCTCCTGGATAGGCTAAGCAAATATAATAAAGAAGACAATATTACTTGAACTAAGCTATTTAGTGCTATACTGTTCTCTCTCCCAAGAAACTATTTTACTGACCCAGAAAAAATAACAAAATTCATCTGGAAGAAGAAAAGATCAAGAATTTCAAGTGAACTAATGAAAAAAAATCAAATGAAGGTGGCCTAGATGTACCAGATCTAAAACTATATTATAAAGCAGCAGTCATCAAAACCATTTGACACTGGCTAAGAAATAGACTAGTTGATCAATGGAATAGGTTAGGTTCACAGGACAAAATAGTCAATAACTATAGCAATCTAGAGTTTGACAAACCCCAAGACCTCAGTTTTTGTGATAAGAATTCATTATTTGACAAAAAAAACTGGAAATTAGTATGGCAGAAATTTGGCACTGACCCACACAGCACTATATACCAAGATAAGATCAAAATGGGTTCATAATCTAGACATAAAGAATGAGATTATAAATAAATTAGAAGAACATAGGATAGTTTGCCTCTCAGAGCTGTGGGGGAGGAAAGAATTTGTGATCAAAGAAGAACTAAAGATCAATATTGATCACAAAATAAATAATTTTGATTATATTAAGTTAAAAAGTTTTTTGTACAAACAAAACTAATGCAAAAGATAAGAAGGGAAGCAATAAACTGGGAAAACATTTTTACAGTCAAAGGTTCTGATAATGGCCTTATATCCAAAATATATAGAGAATTGACTCTAATTTATAAGAAATTAAGCCATTCTCCATTGGTAAATGGTCAAGGGATATGAACAGACAATTTTCAAATGAAGAAATTGAAGCTATTTCCAGTCATGTGAAAAGATGCTCCAAATCATTATTGATCAGGAAAATGAAAATTAAGACAACTCTGAGATACCACTACACAGCTCTCAGATTGGCTAAAATGACAGGAAAAGAAAATAACAAATGTTGGAGGGCATGTGGGGAAACTGAGACACTCATACATTGTTGGTGGAATTTTGAATACATCCAGCCATTCTGGAGAGCAATTTGGAACTATGCTCAAAAAGTTATCAAGCTGTGCATACTTTTTGATCCAGCAGAGATCTTAAAAAAGAAAAAGGGACCCATATATGCAAAAATGTTTGTGGCAGCCATTTTTGTAGTGGCTAGAAACTGAAAATTGAATGGATACTCATCAATTAAAGAATGACTGAATAAATTGTGGTATATGAATGTTATGGGATATTATTTTTCTGTAAGATATGACCAGCAGAATGGTTTCAGAGTGGCTTGGAGAGACTTGCATGAATTGATGCCAAGTGAAGTGAGCAGAAACAAGAGATCATTATACATGGCAACAAAAAGATTATATGATGATCAACTCTGATGAATATGACTCTCTTCAACAATGAGATGATTCAAACCTGTTCTAATTGTTCAGTAATCAAGACAATCAGCTTCACCCAAAGAGAGAACTGTGGGAAATGAGTGTAAATCACAACATAGCATTCACACTCTTTCTATTATTGTTTGCTTACATTCTTGTTTTCCTTCTCAGATTTTTTTTTCTTTCTAGATCTGATTTTTCTTGTGTAGCAAGATAACTGTATAAATATGTATGCAAATATTGAATTTAACATACATTTTAACATATTTAACATATATTGGACTGCCTGCTATCTAGAGGAGGGACTAGAGGGAAGGTGGGGAAAAGTTGGAACAGAAGATTTTGCAAGGGTCAATGTTGAAAAATTGTCCATGCATATATTTGGAAATAAAAAGCTATAATAATAATAATAATAATAATAATAATAATAAACACTAATGTTCTTAGAAAACATGTTCCATGTTCTACAAATTGTCTTGTAATATCTCTTTTATATTCAAGTCATGTATCCATTTTGACTATATTTTGGTAAATGCTGTAAGCTGTTGGTTTATATTCATTTTCTTCCAGATTGTTTTCTAGCTTTCCCAACAATTTTTTTTTCAATAATGCATCCTCATCTCCAAAAGTTCATTCTTTATATCTGCTAATCACAAAGTTAACTATGTTCATTTGCTGCTATAAATTCTACTGTTCTATCCTGTTCTACTGTTCTACATTTCTATTTCTTAGCTAGCTCAAGATATTATTGACATAATATAGTTTAAGATCTAGTACCTGCTAAACCTCCTTCCTTAAAATTTTCTTCATTAATTGCTTTGTTATTCTTGACTTTTTATTCTTTCAAATGAATTTATTATTTTTTTCTAGCTCAATAATTTTTGATAATTTAATTGAAATGTCATTGAATATATAGGCTATTTTAGGTAAAATTGTCAATTTTATTATGCTGGCCCCAACTAAACCCATACCCAATTAATATTTCTCCAATGATTTAAGCTGATTTTATTTGTATAAAATTTAAAAAATATATATTTTTGTCCCCTTGGTTCCTGGGTTTGTTTTTGGTAAGTATTTTAATACTCTCTAGAGTTATTTTAAATGAAGTATCTCTTATTATCCCTTCTTACAGTGTTCTATTTTTGATACATAAGAATGTTGATGATTTAAGGGGATTCATTTTATATATTGCTACTTTGCTAAAAATTATGAATTGTTTCAACTAACTTTTTAATCATCTTTGCTATTTTCTAAATATATCATTATATTATCTGCAAAAAGAGAGTTTGATTACCTTATTCCCTATTCTGATTCCTTTTATTATTTTTTCTTTTATTGCTATTTCTAGGATTTCCAATACAGTATTGAATTATATTGCGGACAGTGTGTATCTTTCTTTCACATCTGATCTTCCTGAGAAGGTTTCTAACTTATTCCCTTTACAGAAAATGTTTGCTGATGTTCTTAAATAATTTTTATCAACTTAAAGAAAAAATCTATTTATATTTATAATTTAAAAAAAATATATTGAATTAAAAACAAAATAAGAAAAAAAAAAACAGAATAGAAAAAGAAACACCAAAAAGGAAAATAAAAAACAAAACAGAACATTGTCTTGTGTCCAGCAGAACATTAGGAGGGATTAATATCTATCTATCTATCTATGTATATATATAACAATAAATTTCCATTTCAAGAAAGGGTATATAATAATAAAAGAAATTATTTTTTATGAGTGTCCATATTTCCTTTGCTTCCTTGTAGGTAATTCTTTTGTACTTTGTTGTGCATTTTTTATTCGTTTTTCCTCTTTCAGCCCAAACACACACACATATATATTCACATCCACCCACCCACACATATACATGTATATACATATGCACTTATATACATACAAATATACCCTCTATACATATGTATATACAGATATATTTACCCATGTTTAAACATGTATCTAAAACAATGTTAAAATTAATTAAAACAATAATAAAACACCTTTCTATACCCCATTTTATCCATTATCGCTTGCCCATTAATCTATATACCTTGTTCAATTGCCATCGATCTACACATACTTCTATACCTCACCTTATCTTATTCCTTTCCCCCATCCTTCCACCTTATTTCTTTATAGATTTTTTTTGGGGGGCGCTATATCCTTCATGGTATATATGTAATATTTACTACTTAACCAATTCCCAATGTGAGTAGGTTTTCAAAACTACAAGCCTTTCACCTCCCTCTAATGCTTCTGTGTCTATTCTTCTGTATCTTATTTGAATAACATAATTACAAGTTTTACCTTTTCCTAAATAGTTTTGCTTTTTAGAGTCAGATCATACTCAACTCTGCTCCAATTTTTCTTGTGAGATACTTATTTACTGATGTCAATCTTAAACATATGGTATACATTTCCATGTAAAACATATAAATTATTTGTCCATATTGCATTTCTTATAATTAATCTTTAATATTGGCTCTCATATGTGAAATTTTCTATTAAGTTCCGGTTTGGTTGATTCAAAATTCTGCAAGTTCATTTAATATCCTTTTTTTCATTCTATATTATGGATAATTTTGCTGCACATGATATTTTTGGTCCCAGGCCTAGTTCTTTTGATTACCAGCATATATGATTCCATGCCCTATGACCTTTTATTGTGGCTACTCATAAATCCTATATAATTCTAATTGTAACTCCAGTATATTTGAATTGATTTTTTCTTCTTTCTTGCAAAATTTTCTCTTTAATCTGGGATTTCAAAATTTATCAATTACTATGTATTTTCCACAAAGGATCTCTTTGAGATGGTGGTTGGCAGATTTTTTCTATTTCTATTTTCCCCTCATGTTGTCACTCCGGTACAATTTTTTTGGATTATTTCTTGCATTATTGTATCAACATTCTTTTTTGGTCACAGCTTTCTGGTAGTACAATTATTCTTATTTCTTTTCTTGGTTTGTTCTCCAGATTTGTTGCTTTTCTCATAAGATGTTTCACATCTTGTTCTATTTTTTCATTCTTTATATTTTGTTTTGTTATTTCTTAGTCTAATAGTGTCACTGGCTTTCCCTTGCTTAATCCTAATTTTCAAAGAATTATTTTCTTATTTAAGACTTTTTATCTCCTTTTCTAGTTGGTTAACTTCTCCCCCCTCCATAATCTTCTTGTTTTTCTTGAATTTGTTTTTTTTTTTTTGTTTTTTTTCTCAATCTTTCTCACTTTTTTAAAAGTCTTTTTTCAGTTCTTTTATAAATTCTGCCTGGGCAGGTAACCATTAAATGTTACTCTTTGGGATAGAAGAAGCTTTTTATTTTACTTCATTGTCCTCCTCAGAAGATGAATCCTATTCTTCCCTATTCTTAACATAAGTTTTTTTTGGTAGGGCTCTTTCTTTTTTGCCTGCTCATTTAAAAAAAAAAAAACAAAACTATTAGTATAAGCACGTCTAATCCTATATTGGAAGGATGGTTACACTAGTTCACGTCAGTTATCCTTTTTGACATGGAAACCTAATCCAGAGGCTTCACCTTCCTACAAGTGCTCCTAGCCAGCAGCTTCCCTACTCCATCGCTTATGCACTCACCAGTGTGTTGGTACCTTCTCTCCCAGGGCCTTGTCTCAGCAGCAAAACTGGGCTTGATATTCCTAATCAGCAGAAGTTCCTCAATCTTCTCAGTTCTGAGTCTCACATTGTTGCGGTGGTGGATGTTCCTATAGTTCAGGCTGAAGCTCTAGCCTAACCCAGGTAGCCTCAGAGCTCCTGCTGCCAGTTTCTGAGGAGTTATCTTGGAGGTATTTGCACCTCACACAGGTTAACTACCATACTGTTGTTTTTCTTTTCAAGAAAGGTTGTCCCAAGAGGACCTCATATCTGCCCCAAGTCTTCCTTGTTTTTCACTATTCTATGTTCAACCTTAGGCATAAATTTGTTCTGTGTGGGAAGTGGGAAAGAATATAGAGAGCTTGAAATTTACTGAGCTATTTTGTCATCTTCCTATAATCCTCCCCTATACCTATAATTTCAAGTGTTTTTTTTTTAATATAAATGAATGTTGTACTTTTGTCATCTTTCTGTATCTATTAATTAATAGTCGTATGATTTTTATTATTTTTATTATCAGAATACTCAGTCATTTTAATAATGTATTCCCATAATAAATACCATTTAATCATAACGTATAATCTTTTTAATGCAGATAATGTTTTTAGGAAAAACCAGGAGAGAGGAAAAAGTTCAAATAGTACCATGTTCAGGTGCAGAGACGATGGAGAAAATGGAGAAATAGTCACGGGAAAAAGTCAAAACCCAAACAAAGAATAATAAAATCATATGTGTGTGTCTGTGTGTGTGTATCCCGCCATATTAAGCGACTCGGAGAGATTCGATGCATTCCCAAATGTCTCTTTTCTGGGAAAAAACCCTTTCTCTGTGTCCCAAACCTTGCCAGGCTTCCATATAAGCTTTCTTTGTGACTATTAAGGATAGAAAAAAGTCTTACCTTGTTGACATCTCTGTAGATTCAGACTTTTATCGGTGGGTTGCCTCTTACTTCTAAAGTAAACAGTGCAATGTCGCTGTGAAAGAAACAGCTACCAACACTCAAACCAGGGCGGGAAATGATGTCAGAGGCTAGGCAGGAAATATTAAATCTTTTTTAATGCGGGAGGAGTCTCCCAGGCAACAAGAATATTATGGGAACTGAGAAAGTTTGGAAGTAGGGGCTAGAAAGACACTTTGTGGAAAGAGGTATGTATTGGGCGGGAGAGAGAGCCGTGTGTGTGTGTGTGTGTGTGTGTTAGAGGGAGAGAGATGGCTTGATCAGAGCAGAAAGTCCTAAGCCTAAATATACTTGGTTAAGAAGAGAGACAGATCGCTAAAATAGACGAGGAAAGAACTGAATAAACTAGGGGCTGGAGAAGTAAACAAGATTAAATTTTTTAAAAAGAATAAAAAGGAACTGATAACTGTAACAGCTTCCCCTCAGCTCCTAATTATTTCAATCAGCTGCAAACTCTTCAGAGCTGTCTGCTAGGCTCTGGATCTAAGCGGGTTCGGAGGGAGCTAGAAGAAACTTCGTAAATACAACACTTTCAGTTTCATTTCTTGAATCACCTTATTTTTTTTTTTTTTTTTTTACTGTGATGTTACTCCATTGGTCTCCCCACTGTTGTGTCAGAGCTCTTCCTCAGCCTTTACTAAATTTTAAAGTAACAAGTAAAAACAGAATTTAAAGCTCAGAACTAAGTTACTTGCCTAACCATTCAGATCCTGTGCAGAAAGAGAGGAGCAATGAGTTTTGCTATTTGCTCAGGGTGGGCACAATATTCCTGAGTTGACTTGGTTCTTGTGGAGGGCACAAAGTATAAAACTCTGCATCAGAAATTAGGAAAACTAGTTCAATTCTGGTTCTGCCACATTGAAGGGGGAAGGGAACTGTTTTAAGATTATCACTCTGATATTGTCAGATTAGTCCCTCCTTCTCTCCTCTCCTCTCCTCTCCTCTCCTCTCCTCTCCTCTCCTCTCCTCTCCTCTCCTCTCCTCTCCTCTCCTCTCCCCCTCTTTTCTTTGTAATTGGGGTTATGTGACTTTCCCAGCTTCAGTAAGTGTTAAGTTTCTGAGGTCCCATTTAACCTACAGTCCTCCTGACTTCATAGCTGCTGCTCTATCCACTGAGCCTTGCTTTTCTTTTCAAAGAAAAGAAGCACCTATATTAATTAATAACTTACATAAGCAAATATGTGGCAGAATCAGAGTTAAACTACATTCCCTAACTCCTGGTGCAGTGTTTTATATTTTTCCTTTTTGAAATTACATGCCTGACATTTTTTCATGTAATATTCTTCTATAAAAGAATTTTAAGTGCTTTTCTCCAATTTAAAAATTTAATAACTTTAACAAGGACTCAATATTGGAAAAAACACAGATTTACAAAAGGGATGTATTAAATCTCTATTCGAACATTACATAAATGAAAAATATAAAGAGGATAAAATAATAACACCCCTTTTTACTTTATATGATTTATGTCTTCCAATAAACATAGGAAGTATGTACTATTATTATCTCCATTTTATAAATGAGGAAACTGAGAGAGAACCTAAATGATTTCTCCAGAATTGAGGCCAGATTTGAACTTGGTTCTTATTAACTCCAGGTTCTGTAAAATTTGTGACAGCTCTTTTCTTTTCCCTGAGTAATCACACAAGAACATACTAGGGGCAACAGGCTCTTGTAATCAGGTCAAATTTATATAGCTACAAATCATTTCCCAGTTGATATATGGTCAAAGGATATGAACAATCAGTTTTCAGATGAAGAAATTAAAGCTATGTATAGTCATATGAAAAAGTGCTTTAAATCATTATTGATTAGAAAAATGCAAATTAAAACATCTGAGGTACTACCTCACACCTATCAGATTGGCTGTTTGCTGTTATTTAGAGGTGATGCCCTGACATGCAAGTGAATTAGGCTGTGCAAGGTCACCTGCTTCATTCCCCCTCCAGATCAAGACAAGTAGAGATGACCATGGCTGAAATGGAAGACCTTGGCCTTTTTAAGCTAAGGTCTTCAACAGGTCTCAATTTGACTAAGGCTTTATCCATTCAGTGATTAAAATTAGGTAACAATTGAGGAAAAGAATCTCTTCTTTAGCTTAGTCCAAAAAAAAAATCTGAATGAATAAATGAATGAATTTAGGAGGGGACCCTCAGGGTTTCTTGACAAGCATAATTGACCACTATTTACATTCAATTTGAGTCAGTCAGAACCCAAACAATGACCAAATGGGACTTGACCCAGGACCTATTGGTGGCAGTCAGAATCAGATTGCTTTTGGTTTAAGGACTGGTTCTTAAGAAAGAAATCTAGCCATTAAACCCCAAAATATCTTGGGAGGATTCAGAAGTGCAAAAAGGAAAAAAATGATAAGATGACAAGGAAAATGATGTGTTGGAGGGGATGTGGGAAAATTGGGATACTAATACATTTTTAATGGAATTGTAAATTGATCCAAACATTCTGGAGAACAATATGGAACTATGTCCAAAGGGATATAAATCTGTCCATTGTGCTTTGATCCAATAGTGCTACTCTTGGATCTGTATCCCATAGAGATCATAAAAAAGGAGAAAGGACTCACATACAAAAATGTAACAGCTCTTTTTGTGGTGACAGGAAATTGGGAATCAGTGGACTGCCCATCAATTAGAGAATAGCTGAATAAGCTGTGGTATATGAATATAATAGAATACTATTGTTCTATAAGAAATGATAAGCAAGTAGGCTTCAGAAAACCTGGAAAGATATTGAGTGAAAATGAGAAGACCCAGGAGAACATTGTACCACGGTAACGGCAACCTTCTGTGATGATCAACTATGATTGACTTCGTTTTCCTCAGGGATACAGTAATCCAATAGAATTCCAATAGACTGTTGATGGAAAAATGCAGACCATATCTACAGGAAAAATTATGGAATCTGAATGCAGATTGAAGTATATTATTTTCACTTTGTTTTTTTTCTCATGGTTTTTCTGTTTTGTTCTGATTTTTCTTTCACAACATGACTAATAGGGAAGTATGTTAAAATGACTGTATATGTATAATCTATATCAGATTGCTTGCTATCTTGGGAAGGGGGAGAGAAGAAGAGAGAGAAAAAATTTTGGAACTCAACATTTTATAAAAATTAATCTTGAAAACTATTTTTACATGTACTTGTTAAAAATAAAATACTATTAAGTGAAAAAAAGAAGCCATAGGTCTAGTCCTTGTACTCTATTATCTTATATATGTCACATATTTATAGAGAGATAGGACTAGATATAGGTCCTGGACCAGGGCTTTAGAATAAGTATATAAAAAGCCAGAGCTTTTGATAAAAAAGCTCCAACTTATTTTTTTTTAAGGTGAGGCTCTCTCAAAACTGATTATATAGTTCTAGGGCTGAAAAAGACTGATTAGTAGAGTCATGAGATGTTGAGTACCCCTAAATACCAGTTCAGAGCCAATTGTAAAACATTTACTAATACATAATTGATGTTCTATATGAAATTAATCACAAAAATTATTGCAGTTATATCATACCCTACCTTCACTCTAAAATGAAATTTTAATAAGAAACATTTAGAAAACTATTTTTTCTGTGTTGGGCTATGAATGATAGACTACCATGTTGCATCTGTCACAAAATAGAAAGCTTGAACATAGATGAACAGTTTAGTGCTATAGTCAAATTAAACTCCCCACAAAGTTAATCTGGCATATATTTGATGATATGCCTAATTGCTATTGTTCTACATGGTAATTAGGCATAAATGAGAAGCAGTTCATGTAAATGACTGTAATTAGTACGACTTTTATGCAGCCAAAGCAAATGGTTACAATTTTTTTCTTTTCAGTTTTTCAGTGTCTAAAAATGGCATCTATACAGATTGTTTGCTTTAATACCATGTAGTTTCTTTTTTTTTTTTCAATCTGCATTATATGGACACTACATTCAGTAAACAAGAAAACTTTTGGATCTTCTCCCTTCCCCATCACCACACTAATTCTTTTTCCTTTCCAACAATCAGATGTATCTTTTGGAGGTTTTATTTCATATCTTTGCAATGCATCCCTCATATAGAAAGACCAGCCCTTTATGATTTGAAATTATAGGTGTAGTCTAACACTAGTATCTTCTTAGTTCTGGTCTAGTCTGTTTTTGTTATGAGATGAGTCATTCACAAGTCATTGAATATTTAACAGAAGGGGAAATTTATTTTGCCCTGGTAGTAAGAATATAAAACAGAGATATAGACATACTTAGCTTCTCTGGAGTGCCCTGTCTTCTTGTTTCTATCTTGAAATATATCTGATCAATATTATGTGATCTCAAGCACTCATCAAGTCTGAGAGTCCTTTATGTCAGGTTAAGTTTCATAGGAGGAGAAAGCTGCTTCACAAATGTCAGGGAATCTGCATCAGGAGATCTGTAAACTTTGTGTTATGCAGATAGCTCTGCTGGTATGTGTTGGAGTGAGATCCTGAAAAAAAGGGAGATGTAATGTAGAGTAGTGAAAGGTAGAGAAGCAACCAGGAAGATAGGTCTGTGATATGATAGTATAGGTTCCAAAGTCCAGAATTGTGACTGGGAAAATTGGATTACTTTAAACTCCCAACAAAATTAATCTAGCATATTCAATTCAATTCAACTCAATTGGTCAAACGGTTATAAGTGCACAGAATTCTATGGTTAAAAATGGCAGTTTCTTCTCTCTAGGAGCTTAATGTTAAATAGAACATATGCAGTTGAAAACACCTAACTACTACTTTGTCCTTACAAGATTCTGGTTATAGACCTGGGAAAGTAACTTCATAGATAATTGGATCATCACCCAATAAATGCAGTGTTTAGTTTTCCTGGCCTGGAAGTGGCTCAGTAACTTCAATTTAGAAGCAAATACTGGACAGGTAAGAAAACTCACAGAAGCATTTTTCCAATACATCAATATGTTCATTTTGTGAGACTCCATTGGAAAAGTATTACCATGACAACTTTCTGTTAAACTAGTTCCTCAATTCCAATAATATAGCCTCATGACCTAAGTATAAATAGCATGTCCATAATACTTTCTTCTGAACATTGTTATTCTACTCATATTTCTTCCCATTTCAGTGGTAATGCAATTTATTCACTGTTTCTCCCTGTTGGGAAATTCCTTACTGTGGGCTCTTTGAGAACTCAGGAAGAATCTTACCTGCTAGACCAAATAAAGATAGCAGTTGGAGTAAAAGAAAAATGAATGTATTAGTTTGTAAAGGAAGATTGGGGCACGTAGGTGACATAGTCAATAGAGTGCCAGTCCTGGAGTCAGGAAAACCTGAGTTCAAATCTTGCCTCAGATACATATTAGTTTTATGACTTTGGACAAATCACTCAAACCAGTTAGTTTACTTTCCTTAACTGAAAAATGAGCTGGAGAAGGAAATGGCAAACTGCTCCAGTATCTATGCCAAGAAAACTATAAAATGGGTTCCACAAGAGCCAGACATGACTGAATTACAGTATTTTACTTCTCTCCTTCACTCTAGTTACAAGACAAGAAAATTTTTAGCATTAATTTTTTTCACTTTTTTTTATTTAATAATTTTTTATTGACAGAAGCCATGCCAGGATAATTTTTTTACATTATCCCTTCCACTCACTTCTGTTCCGATTTTTCCCCACTCTCTCTCCACCCCCTCCCCTCGATGGCAAGCAGTCCTATACATGTTAAATAGGTTACAGTATATCCTAGATACAATATATGTGTGCAGAACCGAACAGTTCTCTTGTTGCACAGGGACAATTGGATTCAGAAGGTATAAATAACCTGGGAAGAAAAACAAAAAATGCAAGCAGTTTACATTCATTTCTCAGTGTTCTTTCTTTGGGTGTAGCTGCTTCTGTCCATCCTTGATCAATTGAAACTGAGTTAGATCTCTTTGTCGAAGAAATCCACTTCCATCAGAATACATCCTCATATAGTATTGTTGTTGAGGTTTCCATTAGAAATGATTTGGTTGATCTCGTTGCTGAGGATGGCCTGATCCATCAGAATACATCCTCATATAGTATCGTTGTTGAGGTATATAATGATCTCCTGGTTCTGCTCATTTCACTTAGCATCAGTTCATGTAAGTCTTGCCAATCCTCTCTGTGTTCATCCTGCTGGTGATTTCTTACAGAACAATAATATTCCATAACATTCATATACCACAATTTACTCAACCATTGGTGATTTCTTACAGAACAATAATATTCCATAACATTCATATACCACAATTTACTCAACCATTCTCCAATTGATGGGCATCCATTCATTTTCAAGCTTCTAGCCACTACAAACAGGGCTGCCACAAACATTTTGGCACATACAGGTCCCTTTCTCAACTCTTATTGCCAAAGCTAGCATTTCTAATACAATATTAAATAGTAACAGTGATAGTGGGCAACCTTGTTTCACTACTGATCTTATTGGGAATGGTTGCAGTTTGTCCCCATTATATATGATGCTTACTGCTGGTTTTAAATAGATGCTACTGATTATTTTAAGGAAAAGTCAATTTATTCTTATACTCTCAAGTGTTTTCAATAGGAATGGATGTTGAATTTTATCAAATGCTTTTTCTGCATCTATTGAGATGATCATTTGGTTTTTGTTACTTTGGTTATTAATATGGCCAGTTATACTGATAGTTTTCCTAATATTGAATCAGCCCTGCATTCCTGGTATAAATCCTACTTGATTGTGATATATTATCCTGGGGATGATTTTCTGTAATCTTTTTGCTAATGTCTTATTTAAGATTTTAGCATCACTATTCATTAGGGAGATTGGTCTATAATTTTCTTTCTCTGTTTTCAACCTACCTGGTTTAGGTATCAGTATCATGTCTTTGTCATAAAAGGAATTTGGTCGGACTCCTTTATTCCCTATTTTTTCAAATAGTTTATAAAGCATTGGAGCTAATTGTTCTTTGAATGTTTGGTAGAATTCACATGTAAATCCATCTGGTCCTGGGGATTTTTTTTTTGAGAGAGTTGCTTAATAGCTTGTTCTATTTCTTTTTCTGAAATGGGACTATTTAAACAACTTACTTCCTTCTCTGTTAATCTTGGAAGCCTATATTTTTGGAGGTAGTCATCCATTTTGCTTAGGCTATCAAATTTATTGGCATAAAGTTGGGCAAAGTAACCCCTTATTATTTCTTTAATTTTCTCTTCATTGGTGGAAAGTTCTCCCTTTTCATTTTTAAGACTACTAATTTGATTTTCCTCTCTTCTTTTTCTAATCAGATTTACCAAAGGTTTATCAATTGTATTGGTTTTTTCATAAAACCACCTCTTAGTTTTATTTATTAGTTCAATAGTTTTTTTTTTACTTTCAATATTATTAATTTCTCCTTTTAATATTAGATTTTCAAGTTTAGTAATTGATTGGGGGGGTTTTAATTTGGTCTCTTTCTAGCTTTTTAAGTTGCAAGCCCAATTCATTGATCTTCTCTTTCTCTATTTTATTCAAGTAAGCCTCTAAGGATATAAAATTTCCCCTTATTACCACTTTGGCTGCATCCCACAAATTTTGGTATGCTGTCTCACCATTTGTCATTATCTTGAGTGAAATTATTAATTGTGTCTATAATTCGCTGTTTCACCCAATCATTCTTTAAGATGAGATTATTTAGTTTCCAATTACTTTTGGTCTATTTACACCTAACTTTTTGTTGAATGTAGTTTTTATTGCATTGTGATCTGAAAAAAAAAAAAGCATTTACTATTTCTGCCGTCCTGCATTTAATTTTGAGGTCTTTATGTCCTGATATATAGTCAATTTTTGTGTAGGTTCCATGAACTGCTGAGAAGAAAGTATACTCCTTTCTGTCACCATTCAGTTTTCTCTAGAGATCTATCATACCTATTTTTTCTAATATTCTATTTACCTCTTTGATTTCTTTCTTATTTGTTTTGTGATTTGATTTATCTAAATCTGAGAGTGCAAGATTGAGATCTCCCACTATTATAGTTTTGCTGTCTATTTCTTCTTGCAATTCTCTTAACTTCTCCTTTAGGAAATTAGATGCTATACCACATGATGCATATATGTTTAATACTGATATTGCTTCATTGTCTATAGTACTCTTTAGCAAGATATAGTTTCCTTCTTTATCTCTTTTAATCAGATCAATTTTTGCTTTTGCTTGATCTGAGATAAGGATGGCTACCCCTGCTTTTTTGACTTCACCTGAAGCATAATAGATTCTGCTCCAACCTTTTACCTTTACTCTGTACGTGTCTCCCTGTTTTAAATGTGTTTCCTGTAAACAACATAATATAGGATTCTGACTTTTGATATAGTCTGCTATCTGCCTCCTCTTTATGGGAGAGTTCATCCCATTCACATTTACAGTTAAAATTACTAATTCTGTATTTCCTTCCATCCTAATATCCCCCAGATTAGGCTTTTCTTTTTCTTGCCCTCCTTCCCCCCTTCCCTAGTATTAAATTTATTGGTTCCACTTGGGTCATGCAGCTCTCCCTCTTTAGGATCCCCCCCTCCTTCCTTTGAATCCCTTCCCCTTTCTTGTACCCTTCCCTTATTACTCTTTTTCCTTTTTCCTTTTTCTCTCCCACTTTTTAATGAGGTGAGAGAAGATTCTCTGTAAAATAAATATGTCAATTATTTCCTCTTTGAGCCAATTCTGATGAGAGTAGGATTCACACAATGTTCCTTCCCCTTTCTAAGTTCCCTCAGATATGATAGGTTTCCTTTGCCTCATCGTCACATGTAGTTTCCCTCTTTTTATCTCCCCTTTTCCCTTTTTCTGACACTATCCCCTTTCCATTTCTATTTCCCTTTTTTATGTGATATCAGTAAAATCAAATTATACATGGTTTCTATCCACAACAGAAATACAGTTCTCAAGAGTTCCTTTTACCTTTTTCCAATTCTCAAGTCCTGTTGTTGGAGATCAAATTTGTTGTTTAAGTCTGGTTTTTTCCTTAGAAACAAATGGAATTCCTCTGTTTCATTAAATGTCCATCTTCTTCCATGGAAAAAAAGGCTCAGTTTAGCTGGGTAGTATATTCTTGGCTGCATTCTAAGTTCTTTTGCCTTTTGGAATATCAGATTCCAGGCCCTTCGATTCTTCAATGTTGAGGCAGCCAGATCTTGTGTGACTCTTATTGTGGCACCTCGGTATTTGAACTGTTTTTTCCTGGCTGCTTGTAAAATTTTTTCTTTAGTCTGAAAATTCTGAAATTTGGCCACAATATTCTGCAGAGTCTTTATTTTAGGGTCTTTTTCAGAAGGTGCTCGATGAATTCTTTCAATGCCTATTTTACCTTCCGGTTTTATTACTTCTGGGAAGTTCTCTTTGATGATTTCCTGTAAAATAATATGTAGACTCTTTTTTTCATCATAATTTTCGGGTAGTCCAATGATCCTCAGGTTATCTCTCCTAGATCTATTTTCCAGGTCTGTTGTTTTCCTAGTAAATATTTGATATTTTTTCCAATCTTTCAATTTTTTGTTTTGCTTGACTGATTCTCGATGTCTCAATGAATAAGTCATTTCTGTTTGTTCAGTTCTGATTTTTAGTGAGCTATTTTCTTCATTAGCTTTTTTTTTTTTTTTTTACTTCTTTTAGTATATGTTCAATTGAATTTCTTAATGAGTTGTTTTGCTTTATGGAATTTTTTTCCATTTCACTATTTTTTTTAGTGAGTTATTTTCTTTTTCCAATTCACAAATTCTGTTTCCCTGCACTTTTTGGGAGTTTTTTACCTTTTCCAATTCACATTTCAAGAAGTTGTTACTCTCCTGCATAGCTTCTCTTTCCTTTCCCCATTTTTCTTCTAGTTCTCTTTTAAGGTTTTTAGTAGTCTCTTCTAGGAGAGCCTTTTGTATTGGAGACCAATAATTGTCTGGAGACTGTCTGCTATTAGTCTCTTCAGGGTTGAAAAGCTGCTCTCTTTCTATATAGAAATTATCAATCGTCCTTTTGATTTTTTTACTCATTTTGTTAAAGCCTGTAGGGTCTGCCTTCAGAGCCAGGAGGTTACCAGCTTCCTCTGCAGAGCAGTGATAGGTGTATGGATGGGTAGCTGTCCTGCCAGTTGGCTACAAAAAGCAGCAAGATACTGGAATGCTCTGGGAAAGAGTTCCCCACCCAGAACTAATTCAGGCCAGCAAAGCAGAGATGGGAAAGTGCCCTGCAAAGAACCCTGTAGTGTGAGATAACGACTGCCCTGAGGCTAGAGGCTAAGCAGTGAGAGTTTCACTACCCCAAGGCAAATCCCTCCCTGGGGCTGTGGGTATTAGCAGCTAAGCAGTGAATGGCCCTGCAGGGACCAGAAGTGTATCTGCCCTGGGAAGCACAGTCCTGCTGGGGAAGTTCTATTGCCCCAGGTCGAGACCCCATTGTGCAGATTAGAGGCTCAGTGGTTACAGTCAGATCTTGTTAGGTTCTGGCATTTTTTTAGAGTACCCTCTGTTTTAGGCCTTAATTTTTCTGCCAGTTTATTGCTTTGTAATCAAGGCAGAGCAGTTAACCTATAGCAGAGTCTGCTCTATAATTTCTCTAGCCACAGAGATCACCCCGCTTCTGGGCCGCTCAGGATGCTAGTCTCTTGCTGTCTGCACTAGTCTGTTCCTGGCCCCTCAGGACAAACCTTTCCTGGAGATCTTCCAGATTATCTTCAGCTGATAAATTGTAGTGCTTCTAATCTTCATGAATTTATGCAGTGAAGAGCTATTTTTGAGGCTGAATTAAATAGTTGGTTATGAGGGGAATGAGAGGAGCTTAAAAAGTCTCATGTGCCTTCTCCAACATCTTGGTTCCGCCCCCTTTAGCATTAATATTTACAAAATTTTAAGCTACCAAATTTTTCTCCATTTCTCCTGTCTCTTCCCTCTTTCAAAGATTGTAGGCCATATAGGTTATATATATGCTATTGAAGTGGGTTGTGAAAGAGGCAATAGATCAAAAAGAAGAAAGAAAATGAAAAAAAAATTCTTCAATCTGCATTCAAAGTCCATTGATTTTTTTTAAATTTTTTTTCCTCAGTTGCATTCAAAACAATTTTTTTGTACATTTGTTTTTAAAAATTTGGGGGTTCTAGGTTCTCTTCTTTATCCCCACTTACAATTAAGAAACCATATGTGAAGTTAAGCAAAACATTTCCAAAAAAGTCAATCGAATGAATTGACTGAATGAATTGACTGAAAATGAAAATAAAAACCCTGAAGAAAAATTAATTTAGAGAGAGAGAGAGAGAATGCTTTAATCTGTATTCAGACAATTAATTATTTCTTTGGGTATGGATAAGAGTTTTTATCATAAGTCCTTAAGAGTAGTCATGAATGATTTTACTACTCAGAATAGCAAAGTCATTCACAGTTGGTCATCCCAGAATATTGCTATTACTTTGGACAATATACAATACATTTCATTTTTCTTGAGTTCATGGAGGACTTTCCAGGTTGTTGCATTTCTTTTCTGAGAGCATCCTGCTCATCATTTCCCATAGAACAATAACATTCCATCTCAAACATATACCACAATTTTTTAAGCCATTCCCTACTTGATGGGCATCTCCTCAATTTCCAATTTTTTTCCTTGAGAAGAGAGCTGCTATGAATATATTTTTAAACATATAAGTCATTTTTTGTTTTGTCTTTTCCTAATCTCTTTTGGTATTCATGGCTAGTATTGGTATTGTTAGGTCAAAGAATGTGCATGATTTTAGCTCTTTGGGTATAGATCATATCTTTTGATCATTTATCAATTGGGGCATGGGTTTTTTATTTTAATTTTTATTTTAAAAAATTTCTTTGCAATTACTACTGCTAACTGAATTTCCTCCCCATTTATTTTCTCTCTCCTGTCACCCAGTCACTCCTCAAAAGTGTATTGGTACTAACCATTCACTCCCCCAGAAATCCTTCTTATTACCCTTCTTCCTTTCCCATATCTCATTCCTCTCCCATCTTCCTGAAGATAAAAATAGATTTCTATAACCTATTGATCATGTGTGTTATTTCCTCTTTGAGCCAATTTTGATAAGAATAAGGTTCTCCCACTCATCCTTTTTTTTTTCATCCCCTTCCCCTCTACTGTAAAAGCTTTTTCTTGCCTCTTTTTTATGGCAGATAATTTGTACCATTCCACTTCTCTTTCCCCTTTTCCCCAATACATTTCTCTCTCACCCCTTAATTTTATCATTTAAAAAAAACATTATCTTTTTTATTCGACTTACACCTGTGCTCTTTGTCTATATATACTACTTCTAACTTCAATAATAATGAGAAAGTTCTAATGAGTTGCAAGTAACATCCTTCCATGTAGGAACATAAACAGATAAACTTATTAAATCTCTTATGACATCACTTTCCTGGAGTCCATATATTATTTATTAGATAATAGATAGCATCTTCCTTTGTGAGTATTTTGTACTTGTCTTGGATTATTGCGTTCCAATGGTGGCCCTGAGAAGAGTAAAGTTGATTATAGTTGATCATCATACAATGTTGCTGATGTTGAGTACAATGTTTTCCTCATTTTGCTCATTTCGCTTTGTATAATTCATACAAATCTCTTCAGGTTTTTCCCAAAATCTGCTGTCTCATCTCTTCTCCCACCCCCAAGTTAGGATATAGTTAAAAAATGATACATTTATGTATGAAAATTTATACATATACATACACCATCCCCTTTCACCCACTCATAAACCTACATCTTTCCTATCCCTTCTGCCTCTATGATTAAATTCTGCTCCTTAACTTGCTTTACTATTACTTAATCTTCCTCTACCTATGGATCCCTCCCTTGTCTTCTTTCTGAACCCTTTGATTTGTCCTCTGACCATCCCTCCCCACTTATTTCTTTATACATTTTGAGGATACTATTTCCTTAATGACATATAGGTAGTTGCCTATTTAACCCATTCCTGATGTGAATAGATTTCAAAACTATGAGCCTTTCTCCTCCTTTTAATATTTGTGTCTATTGTTCCTCTGCATTTCATTGTTTAACATAATTACTATTTTATCTTAACTCTGTCCAATTTTCTTTAGAGCTATTCTATTGTTGATACCA
Organism: Sarcophilus harrisii; assembly: GCF_902635505.1. Lineage (NCBI taxonomy): Eukaryota > Metazoa > Chordata > Mammalia > Dasyuromorphia > Dasyuridae > Sarcophilus > Sarcophilus harrisii. Next base: position 361,864,098 of record NC_045429.1, on the reverse strand, counting down.
ATCTTAAACATATGCTGTATATTTTCTACATAAAAAACAAACAATTTGTCCATGTTGAATCCTTTGAATTTGATTTTTACATTGGCTCTTATAGATTAAATTTTTCTATTAAATTGGTCTTGAAAACCTACAAGTTGTTGAATGTCCATTTTTCCAATATTATAGATAATTTTGCTGGATGTGATGTTTTTGGCCTCAGGCTTAGTTCTTTCTATTGCTGATAGATATGACTCCAGGATCTTTTATTGTGGCTGCTGAAAAGTCCTGTGCAATTCTAATTGTAACTCCAGTATATTTGAATTTTTTTTTTGTTTCTTGCAAAAATTTCTCTTTGTTCTGAGGGTTTTGAAATTTGACAATAATATTCCTATGTATTTTCTACAAAGGGTCTTATTGATGTGGTGATTGATGGAATTTATTCTATTTTCCTCTCATGTTTTATCACTCCAGAACAACTTTCTTAGATTATTTCTTGCATTATTGTGTCAAGGCTTTTTTTTTGTGGTTACAACTTCTAGACATTTAAAAAAAATATTTTCTCTTCTTGATCTGTTCTCCAGATCTGTCATCTTCCTCTCTTTACTTTCACCCTTATCTTATTCATCAGTGTTTTGCTTCTATGTGCCACTTCTTCTGATCTGCTCTCCTTTCTATCAGTGTCCACCTTATTCCCTTTTACTTATTCTCTTCTACTACTTACTTGTCAGTTAAGACATTTATATATTAAACTCATTGTGTATATCATTCCCTCTTTAGATCAATACTAATGAGAGTAAGGTTCAAGTGATGCTCATCAACCTCCTTCCCATCTTCCTTTCCATAAATTAGGTTTTTGAACTTCATGTAAGATAAGTTATGCCATTCTACTTCTCTCCTCCTCCTATACCTCATACTCTTTTTTTAAAAGGATTTTTTAAATCCTTTATTTTTTATGTCACTCCCTCAAATTCATTTTATGTCCATATCCTGTGCTTGTGTATTCCTCTAGCTGTAAATGATATAGTTTTAAAGAATTACAGATATAATCTTCTCACATATAGATTTAAACCATTTGCCTCTATGAAATCCTCTTTGTTCCCCATCCCCTCTTACCTATTTATGCTTCTCTTGGGTCTTGATATAGATTAAATTTTTGATTTAATTCTGGTCTTCTTATGAAAGCTTTGAATCCTTCTATTTTATTAAATGACCATTTTTCCCCTTGGTGTATCATGCTTAATTTTGTTGGGTAAGTGATTCTTGGTTGTAGTCCTAGCTCCTTTGCCTTATGGAATATCATTCTCTATATCTGTGATCCTTTAATGTGTCAGCTGACAAGTCCTTTGTAATTCTGATTGTGACCCCCTGGTATCTGAATTGTTTCTTTCTTATTTGAAGTATTTTTTCCTTGACCTGATAGTTCTGAAATTTGACTATAATGGTCCTTGGAGTTTTATTTGGGGATTTTTTTTTTCCTTGTAGTAATCAGTATTGTGGTAATTATTGAGGTAATCAAGATAACTATTTTGTTACTGTTTTGGTTCCAGGACATCAGGGCAGATTTCTTTGGTAATTTCTTGAAATATGTTGTCCAGGTCCTTTTGAAAAGAAAAAAAAAATTATGACTTTTAGGTATTCCAGTAATTCTGAAATTGTCTTTCCTGAATCTATTTTCTAGGTCACTTATATTTTATAATTTCTTCCATTCCTCCCTCCCCCCCACTTTTTGATTGAATCTTAATGTCTCAAAGTCATTAGCTTCTAATTGCCAAATTCTAACTTTTAAGGTACTTTTCCCCTCAGTTAGCTTTTGAACTTTCTTTTCCACTTGGCCAATTCTATTTTTAAGCAATTTTCTAAGCTGCAAACTTTTCTACCCATAATTTCTCTTGCATCATTCCCATTTCATTTCCCATTTTTCTTCTATGTCTCTTTTTTGATTTTAAAGTTCCTTTTTTAGTTTTTCCATGAATTCTTTCTGACCTTGAGACCACTTTTTTACTTTGTGGTTTTTCTTATAGATGTATTGTCTTCCAAGTTTGTATCTTAGTCTAAACCACAATTTTATCTGTTTAGTTTTTTATTGTGTTTTTTTTCCCCCTCATCTTTTTTGGGAGGGATGATGGTGGAGCTTTTTCTTTTCTCCTAAATTTGAGCTCTGATCCCAGGGTAGAAGAAATACTTTCTCAGGTTTCTATTGCCTGGAGCTACAAGTAGGTAGAGTTCAGGTTGAAGAGGGGCAGTGGGGATTTGGAACTTACCTGATGCTGAACTAGGGTCCTAGTTGTGGCACTGGCATGTACTGAGGCCTGATGGGATTTTTCTGTACAGAGAAATATGTGGTAGTCTGGCAATACAGGATGCCTGCCTATCATGAACTATACAGAAGCATGTGGAAGTCTGGCTACTGGAGAATGCCTGTTTGCCAAAGTCCATGGTAATCCAGTCTCTGGAGAATACCTGCCTACCTGGGCTACATTAAAGTACCTGTTGATTCCCAGAGCTGAAGTCCACTGACTTTGAAAGCATGTGGATGGTCCTGAGGTTGGTGTTTGCCCACTTCACTATACTGAAGCTCAGGATTTCCTGTTGATTTGTAGAGGTGGAGCTTGTTACTGGTTCATGGGGAAGCTTACTATCAGAATTGTGTTTCCCCTCCCTTATTTGGTTGATGGACCCTTTCTGTTAACTTTCTAAGTTCAGGGTTAATATGGGATCTGTTTTGTGTTTCTGTTTAATGGTTTTCAGAAGGTGAACATGGAAGTGACTTTATAACAACAGATGTCATATAAGCTGCAAATTTTGTTCTTTCAGGACAGGCAGATGGTAGATGCCAGGCCTAAAATCTGGAAGAATCATCTTCCAGAGTTCATATCTGATCTCAGATACTCACTAGTTGTATGACCCTGGGCAAATTACTTAACCCCGTTTGCCTCAGTTTCTTTATTTATAAAATAAACTAGAGGAAAAAAAAAAATAAACCACTCCAGTATCTTTGCCAACACACACACACACACACACACACACCAGAAACCCTCTAAATGTGTTCAGAGTCAGACAAAACCGAGACTACTGAATAACAAGACTGGCTAGTCAATGGAGTTTTCAGCTTCTCAGGGAAGAGATTGGGTTTTCATAAGTTTTTCAGAATAATAGAATACACAGCAAGTCAATGAAATTTCATAAAAGAAAGGAAAGACAGGGGCAAAGGCTTCATTTAAGCCTTGGATTTATGAGTTGCAAAATTTACATTTAAAAAAAAAAATCAAACTTTGACCAAAAAACGATGTTTTCTGGTCAATCTGAATAGAAATTCTTATATTGGGATAATTGAGATATTATTTGGGCAAATATTTGAGATAGTATAGACAGGTTTCTTTCGGCAAATATTTTTTTCTGTGATTAGTTACATAAGAATACCTTGTGTTGTCAGAAAATCTCCAAGATGGTAGAGGCTTCTTTAAAACTGGTTTAGTCTTGCCTTTCCTTCTTTTCCACAGCCTATTCTACTCTGTCCTTTGTTAACTTTGTCAGCAAACTCTTTTACAATATTAAAACTTTTCAACTGGCATTTTGCCAATTTCCTTGGCAAAGCAAATTTTTAATGAAAGTTTAGATATTAACTACAGACAAGATATTCCTTTTGATTATCAAGAAAAAGAACATTTTGTTTCTCATACTTCCAAGCCATTCTTGCTCTACCATCTTTCATTTACCTTTTTCCTTCTGAAATTCATGTATTCTACTTGTGGCACTCTTCACACCTTTTTCCATAATCAGTACTAATCTAGAATTTTAAAGTTCTATTGTCAGGTGTCAAGCATTGATCTTTCAGTGTCTTACACTGAATTTACTTTAAAAAAAAAAATTAATGTACCTTGGTTTTTTGACATAGCCAGATATTCCGGAATATCTGGCTTTCTTATCGACTTCCTTTTAAAAAAAAAAAAAAAAAAAAAAAAAAAAAAAAAAAAAAAAAAAAAAAAAAAAACCACACACACATCAAGTCATGTCCTACTACCTACCATCCTAGAATCTCTTGGTCCTTTAAAATCTACCCACCAAAATCTATAATAGATCTTTTAAACTTTTCTCTTTTCTTCCATTGTTCCCATAGTTTCCCTTTAACCTCATGTCATTCAAGCCTTAAATCTTATGGAGAAGACTGAGGTCATATCACATGAATTGACTTAGCTCCCCTCTTCTATTCCTTAATTTTTTTCAACATCATTAATCTAGCTCTCCCCTCAGTCAAAAATTGATCTTTATTCATTATTAAGAGTAATCCTTCAAACTACTCTCTTATCCCATTTCTTGTGGCCAAGGTCAAGGTCTTATTTGGGCTATCAGTCCTTTATTTTTCCTAAAGCTTCTTTAAATTTTCTATCATGACCAGTTCCCTCTCTGTCTACAAAAAAAAGTTTCAATCTTCCTAATTTCAAATCCACTAAATAAACGTCCCAAGTGATCAGTAGTTGAAAAGCATAGACAATTTATAAAGGAAGAAATATTAGCTGTTTAAAAAGAGGGGGGAAAATCCTCAAATCTCTTAATAATCAGAAAAATTAAAAAATGACAATAATCTTCAGATATTACCACATATATCCTGGAATAACAGAAGACATCATCCTAGTAATAAACTATAATATTGATAGGTCTATGAGGAATGAGGCACCCTAATATATTTGGTGTGTCTACAGATTGATGTAAACATTTTGGAAATCAATAATACCAAATGAAATGATTTATTCATGCCTTTTGACCTAGTGGTTCAAATGTAGAATTCTATCCCAAAATTGTAATAAGAAGGAGGAAAAACTTATCAATATAAAAATATTCATAGCTGTTCCATTTTTTTTTTCCAAATCTGTGTCCCGTAAGTTAGAAAGTGACTGAATAGATTATGGCTTGTCCATATAATGGAATATTATATAACTCTAAAGTGATAAATACTCAGTGTTCAAAAAAATAAGGGAAGACTTAGATTAGTGAATTCAGCTGTAAGGAATTTATAAAAATTGACTAAAATATTGCAGAAGAATAAGGAGGAGGAAGGAAAGAAAGAAAAACATAAAAGAGAAGAAAAGTGTAGGAAAGAGCAAAGGAAGAAAGGGAGAGAAGAAGAAGGAAAAGGAGGAAGAAAGGAAAGAAGGTAGAAAGAAAAGAGAGAGGATGAAGGGAAGAAGGAAGGAAGAAAAGAAGGCAAAAGGAAGGAACAAGGAAAGAAGAAAAGAGAAAGGAGAAAAGAAAAAAGAAAGAAAGAAATAGAAATGTCTTGGAATATATGGGAGAACTGTTGAAATACCCACCCAACAGTGGCTGCTGGAGATTCAGCTCAGAAGGGATCTTCTCTTGTGAGAAGATGATATAAGGAGACCGAGGCAGTTGTTGTTCTCTGACCTCTCTCCTCTTCCCTCTGCCTTTAATTTATCTCATTCCCAGTCTGCAAAACCTGTGTCAGCAAAGGCTGCCTTGCAACTCCTTCAGATGTTATTATCCACAGTTGTTCAGGCTCTTGGAGAATTGACCAGTCTCCATTTTTTTTTTTTGTTTTTGTTTTTTTGCTGTTATTTTCTCCCCATAGCATGGTTCGCACACTGAGGAATGCAAGCAGCACTATCACTTCTGAATGGTTGTAACAGGTGTTGGTCTTGTGAAATATCATGGAGGCAAACTTTCAAATGGAGAAGAGGATTATAATCAAAACAGACATTTAAATCTCTCATCAGTCTGTATTGTCCCATTTAATTACCCTGAGTAAAAAAGTCTTACTGGGGCTCTTCTTCCTTAGCTATCCTTCTCAAGGATCCTTCTCAAGAACAGCTCTGGTTCTTCTTGTAATTCTTGCCCCATGTTCAGGAACCATATGTTGGAATACACGGGAGAGCTGTTGGAAAACACAGGAGCCACCTAATAGTGACTGCTGGAAATTCAACCCAGAATGGATCTCCTCTTGTGAGAAGATGATACAAGAAGACTGAGAGATTGTTGTGTTGTCTGACCTCTTTCCTCTTCCCTCTGCCTCCAATTTATCTCATTCCCAGTCTGCAACACCTGCATCAGCAAAGGCTGCTTTGCAACTCCTTCAGATGTTATGATCCACAGCTGTGGAGGCTCTCAGAGAATTGATCTGTCCCTTAACAGAAATGAAAAGTGAGATGCAACAGAGAGATCTGGAGAAGGACACAAAACAAATAAATCTTTAATTGCTCATTTGTTGTTTGTTAAATGTTTTGATGCTGCCTTTGTAAAGGTTGGAATATTTTGTCACCTCTTAGATATGTCTGAGTGCATCTTTTTAAATTAAACACACACACACACACACACACACACTTCAATCCATATAGTTGAAGGCTTTTTAAATAACAACCTCCTCCCCATTTAAAAAAATGAAATAAAAAATAATTTCATGGATTGGTATAAGCCCTTAAGATCAAAGATCAAAGATTTAGACTTTTCCATCATGCCTTAGAACAACAAAGGAACTTTAAAATCAACTTAGTTCAACTCTTTATTTTATAGATAAAGAGCCTAATAAACAAAGATATTAAGTGGCTTGTCTTTATGTGCCTGTCACTCAAAATATCATGAAAAGAGAAAAAGTTGAAGGTTGAGCATTCTGGAATAGCTATTTCAAAAATCAGCCTAGGCTCTAGGCTTAGGCTCTCATGGGGATAGGGGTGACACACAGGAAGAAGAGGAGAGGAAGAAAAAGAAAGAAGGAAACAAATATTTATTAAATGCCTAACATGTATCAGGCACTATGCCCTCACTCTACAAATTACTCATTTAGTCTTCTCAGCAACTTTAATAGTTAGGAGCTATTATTTTCCCTATTTTACATCTGAGTAAATTGATGAAAGCAGATGTTAAGTGATTTCCTGAGATCATACAGTCACTGTTTGAGACTGGATTTGAACTCAGATTTTCCTGATATCAGGTCAAACACTAGAAGAAAGAGAAAGAGCAGAAACTCTCTCAGTAACATTCAGTCCTTTGGGCTAAACCTATCAAAAGGAAGTAAAATAAAAGTAAGAACTGTTTATGTACTGATAACCATGTGGAGCCAAAATTAGATGGTTTCCAAGAGCCATTTCAGTTGGAATATTCTATGATTTTCATGACTCTTGAAGTCCTCATGGATAAAGAAAAAAAAAAAAAAAGCCTGTCCTGGGTATTGTAGGGAATTCCTTAGGAGACGTGTTATTTGATTTCTGGTTGCTACCAGTCTGATAAATTCATCAGATTCATAGATTCATCAAATGTTAGATTATGAGATGAAGAGATGGAAGGAACCTTGGAGTGCTTATTGAATTATAATTCATTTAGTCTAACCCTCTCATTTTACAAAAGAGGGAACCAAGAGTTTAAGAGACTGATTGAATGATTTTTCCAAAGCTCTTCAGCTAGCTATTAGCAAAGGTGGAACAAACATCCATGTCTTTTAATTTTTAGTCCTTCTCCCCTCCTTCCCTCTTCCACCACACAATATTGGCTCAGATATACTGTTAAGAAATTAAAGTTCCCAAGGGATGAAGATAGTATATGTTCTCCAAATTACCTTATATTCATGTTCTATTATTTTCTTTATTTATATAAGTATTTGTTATCTCCCCTCATCCTTCTCTAATTTTGCTTCTGAATTTCTGGAGTTTGCCACTGTACTTAAGCTGCTATTTAGAGGTGTTTGGAGAACATTCTAAAAGCAAGCTGGTAATTGCATAAAACCAGCATAGATTAATCAAGAACAGGTCATGCCAGACTAACCTCATTTCCTTTTTTGACAGGATTATCAAACTCATAGATGAGAGAATAGAGTTTTTCCTAATTTTAGCAAAGCTTTTGATAAAAAGCATCTTATACTCTTTTTTTTTTTTTTTTTTTTTTTTGCAGAGCAATATGGATTAGACAATGATATAATTAAATAAATTCAGAACTGGTTGGATGGTCAGGACTTAAAATGACCTAATGGTTTAATCTTGGCATGATGGGAGGTCTCTAGCAGAGTGCCCCCAGAGATCTGTGCTTGATTCTGTAATGCTTAACATTTTAATCAATGACTTGGATAAAGGCAGAGATAATAGTTCATCAGATTTGCAACTGACACCAAGCTGGGAGCAATAGCTAATATAGCAGATGAAGGAGTCAGGATACAGAAGGATACAGAAGATAATAATATCATTCAGTAATAATATATATTATAATTATGACATCACATCATACATTTATATATAATAATAAAGTTAACATGTATATAGCACCTATGATGTGTCAAATACTATGCTAAACTGCTTCACAATTATTATCTCTTTGGATCCTCACAAAATCCTTGTGAGATAGGTGCTATTATTATCCCCAATTTACTGATGCAAATAAGTTTTAGCTTGGTATGTGATAAAAAATGTGAACTCAGCTCTTCCTGCTTCCAGGATTTGTGATCGGACCATTATGGCATCACATCTTGTCCAGCAACTCACTGTTATGTACATAGCATGGAAGGGCCAGAGGGCCAGGATATGCGCATTAAGTAAAGACAGAACTTGATGATTGCCTCCAAGTGGCCTGTAACTTATCAAGGTAATCCAGGTGGGGAATAATGCAGATAGGGTCTATTTAAGTAATTGTAACTACGCCAGAGGAGAGTTATATAAAGGAGAGGGATATTAGAATAAAGTGTGGTTTGCTGTGCTTAACAATCTGGTGTGACGGGTGTTCTGTGAGGAAGAACGCAGCAGGGTGGTAAGCTGTGCCAGAGACATCCGAAGACCTGGTATGGTAAGGAATCCAGTTGTAAGCCCTCTGGGTGAGTAGAGGGGAAACAACAGCTCACAAAGTCTTTTCTCTTTGAAACTTAAGCGACAGCTACTTTTGCCTTTGATTCTTGCAGCTATATTCATGTTGTCATCTCCTTTATATTCTTCGTGTATCTTTCTCCTTCATAATGTTTCATATCTCTCTAACCCAGTTACTAAGTTGTAAGTACTACAAATATTATTAAATCAATTTTCATATGAAGATCAAAATATTTGAATGATTTGCTCATACTCATGTAGCTAGATTTGTTGACAGGATTTAAACAGATTTTTCTCAGTTTCAAATCTAGCCTTCTTATTAATATACTGCATTTCCTGTCAAAAGACAAATCCACTTTCTTTTCATGATACTGTACAATGCTGCATGTTTCTTATTTTATATGTCTTAATCTAAGGAGGTAAAATTTCAAGAGTGGAAAAAGATGGAGATCATTTGGGTAAAGATCAATTGAGGGAAGAACTAAAGTGCTTTTTGTCATTGGATTATACTACAGACCACCTAGACAGAAAGAAAATAGGTGATGAATTCAGGAAAGGAATTTCCTTCTTGGCACAAAGGCATGCATTAGATAAACAGACTGCTGTTAGAACCCTACAAAAACAAAACAAAAAGCATTAATAATTAATTGGCCTATCTTAATGATTTCTTCCTTCAAAATGTGGAAAAGGCAAGAAAAGAGAATTCTAACCTGGATGTTATTCATACTAACCACGAGGAACTCTTTGCTAGATTAGAAGTGATAGCAATCTTTGGAATGAAGTGATTATTTCTTCCCAGAATATAATAGAAGAGGAAAGGAAATCTGGATATAGACTGATAAACACCCTAGATTTTTGCACAGGAGATTTCAAAAAGTTTAGAAGAAGGATAGGTAGGATGCCATGGATAAGCATTCTATAGAGAAATATGGTAAGAAGAGGTGGAAAGATCTTACAAGTGAAATTTTGAAGACATAAAGGGAATTTCAATAAAGAGAAATAAGAATTGTGTGAGATTATTGTATCGTGGCAGGGAACTCGCTGACCTATTTGGATTTAAAAATATGTACAAAAATAGAAACAAGTTCAGATCAGTTACTAAAGCATGGTAGGGCAATAAATGAGTCTCAAGAGCATTACAGATCAGCATGAGTTGAGGTTGTAAGGAAAGTCAAGCATAACAAAAGAAATTTAAAACAAAACCTCTATTGAGAGAGAAAATGAGCAATGAAAAGGTAAGGAGGGATAGAGGGAAGAGACAAGCATTTATATAATGCCACGTATATGCTAGATCCTATGCTTAGCTAAACTTTTTATAACTGATATCATATTTGATTATCAAAACGAGTCTTCAAGTTATATATTATTATCATTCTTGTTTTGTAGTTGAAGAAACTTAGGTAAGTAAAGATTAACTGATTTGCCAAGGATCTCACAGCTATTATATGTCTGAGGACTGATTTGAACTCATGTTTTCCTGTGCTCTATCAACTGCACAATCTAGCTATCTTTTGTAAGATAAGACTGACTCAGAAGAAATGGGATAATTATAACCACTGAATGGTAGAGGTAGAATTCACTCTGGTCTGATTCCAAATCCAATCCTCAGTTCATTCTACCTTACTAACTTTGTCTTGCTTATCATAGCATCTCCTTGATTATCAAATTCCAGATTTCCTCAGAAAGAAAATGACAATTAATCTGTCAATAAACATCTGTTAGAAATCTACTATGTGACAGATCTAAATCAGATCCTGAAGACACAAAGGTAAAAGTAAAAGGTAAAAATTCTCTCAAGGAAATAACATACTATATATCATACATGTATATACATATACACATCACCTATATATATATGTATATAGATACACTGTACACATACAAACACATGTGTGGGGCTTGTATGTGTATATATACATATACATATGTATACATGTATGTATATGAAGCAAAAAAGAGTATTTTAGAAAGGGAGAGCAATAATAGGGGCACCAACTTCTTTCTCTGGGGGAATGACGGATTACTTAAAAAAAAAAAAAAAAAAAATCCACTATCTGCAACATCTAATTCAGGTGTGATGTCATGACATAACTAGGGCAAGACAACTTGAACTTTCTCTGTGGTAAAGGAATTTAGAACCTCTTATATTCCTTAAACAGGCATAGAAACAATTGGTCTTCATACCTAAGTCTCATGAATAATCAGTTAAAACAATAAGCTAGAGGTATTGGGGTTCTTTCTAGCTCCTTGCCACACCCTAGGATTTTGGTTCTCGCCCTTTGTCCTGTGGTGAAGTGACCTAAAGTTCATCCTGGAGGCCATTTCCTGGCCTCTCCCTTCCTACCTAGCTGAATCTTTAAAAAGTAATTGGAGGGTACTTTATAATTGGCTTTTTTCAGAATCCTTTTATGATTCTTTCCCTGGGAGGGTTTTATAAAATTTAGTATAAGAATCCAACATGTTAATCATGAGCCTGCCTTTATTAAGGCTTGGCTAAATAGTTGGACCATATCTGGGACTGGTACAGATCATTTGACTCTAAGGGCAGAGATCTTTCCATCATATTATCGTACTCAGCTGATGAACTCTGGATTGAAAATTCTCACTTGTGCCTCTCCTAAACTCCCTATTCAACATACACATTGATACTGGGAAGAGGCCAAGGCTACTCTAGGGACCCCTGGGGGACCAGGCAGGAGGGATTCTACTTAGGAGGCAGAGTCTGTTCCCTCAATATTTCCTATCAATTTCTACTACCTCCAAGTTTGCCTTGCCAATTAGAAGTAATTGGGGGAGGCATCCTGAAGGAGATCAGGGCCTCCCCAAAGTTCTCTCCCTCAGCCCCAGCTCAAGAAGGTCCCTGCAGAGACAGTTAGTAATTAACAGAGTTGAGTTCAGGCTTCATTATGAAGGCAAAGACCCTCTCCTGGGACTTTTCCCAGGTTTCCCTCTCCCAACCTCTCTACCACTCCAATTACTGAGTATGTTTTGATGCTCGTTAGCAGGCTCATTAGCAACTTTCTCTGTTTCTCTGGAGGCAATCATGGAGGAAAGTTTGCAGAAAGGTTGCTGTGAGGGCTCTCCTGACTGAGCAGGGATCACTATGACTCTATGGGGGCCTGGCATTCATGTTCCTGGGCTGACTGAGTGTCAGGGCCAGGTGCTAGCCAAGATCATTCTGATGCTGATCCTTCAGCTGCAGAGTTGCTGCTGGGTGAAGCAAAAGACAGAAGCCCTGGGCTTCTGGTTTGTTTGCAGAACTAATTTAGGCCTTATCTTTCTAGAATCTTAACTTTGAAGGAACCTCAGAAGCCATTCAGTCCAATTCTCAGTATAACACTTCTTGTCTTATGTGTATGTATGTAGTCTGGACCCTTGTTATCTCTTCTCCACATAATTACATTTGCTTCTTAGCAGTTCTCCTGACTCCAGTCTTTGCCTAATACTGTCTTGATCATTGATCTACTCAAAAACCTTCAGTGATGACTCATTATTGCCTAAGAAATAAATTTCAAAATCTTTAGCCTGGCAAAATTTAGCTCTTCACCATCTCTCCAGGATTGTTTCACATTAGTTTTCCTCACATAATATTAGTCCATGTCCCAGCCAATCTCACCATCCCTTAAAAAGCTGAGCCCTTCCATTTAATTTATTTTAATTCTCATTCAATTCAGTAAACTTTAACTAGCTGCATATAAGAAATTGTATTGGGTGCTGAGATTACAAAGATGAAAAGTAACACTCCCTTCAGAGAAACTCACAGTGTAATGGGAATAGGACACTTCACAAACAACCTGATAGAAATAAATTATTATATTGTCAAAGGAGAGATTCAGACACAAGAACAGACAAATTTGAAGCAGGGCAACTTGGTTTCAGCTGGAGGAGTAAGGGAAGGCTTCAGAGAGGAGGGAGCTAATGAGAAGAACCTTGAAGTAAAAGAAGTATTTTAGAAAATAGAAAATAGAAGAAATAGGCTAGAGGCACAGAGTGATTTCTTGTAGTAATAATGCACAGAGGCAAAGAGGACTTCCAAAGTTACATATGCCTAGAAGTCTTTCTGCCTATTTATTTTTATCTTCACTCCAATGACATCATGCTATTTCCTTTATGACCTTCTCCAGGCTTTCTTTGATTTCGCTATGAGATTAAAAATCCTATCATTCCTTTAAAATCTCATATTTCTTTCTTTTTTTTCTTTTGGTTATAGGTCTATGTCTATATACACTTATATAGGTTTGTATACATGTTTACAAGTTATACATAATACATATCCATATATGCATTATATATGATAGCTATATAGGCATATACATCTACATATTCAGATATAGATGTATTGCTACTTTGTATTATAATATGTAGTATAGTATTATAAGACTTTGTATTATAGTTATATATGTGTGTGTATATGTTGTCTCTCAGTCATAAGTTTAGAGCAAGGAATTACTTTTTATTTTTTGAATGTCTTTGGAGCTTACCATAAAGTCTTGTACATAGAAAATGTTTTTAACTTTCTTGTTAGTCTTGTTACTTTATTGGTCTGATCAAATTTATACTTAAATTCCTTGAGTTTTTTCACTGGAGTGGTTGCCAAGTCAGTTATTCCTTTCTGTTGTACTTATTACATTTATTTTATTTTATTTTTTTAAGTTTCTATAAGTGTAGGACTTTATTGTTATCACTGTTAAATTCAGTGTTTCTAATTGTGGATTTCAAGGATAGGAGCTTGTTACTTCTCCTCTCTTACTCAGGCATAAGGAAAACCCTAAGTTCTCTTGGTAAGCTTCAATCAAAGAAGCTGATTGGAGGACCAAGTCATGAATTCCTCCTTTATCTTTCTTTAGCTTGTTTTCATGTGTTGTCTTTCCCTATTAGATTTTCAGCTCTTTAAGGACAGAGGTTTTTTTTTTTTATTTTTTTATTTTTTTATTTATAGACCCAGCACTTAGTGCAGTGCCTAGCACATAGCACGTTCTTGATGACTGTTTTATTGACTTATTGATGGAAAGAGTGCCTGGGGAAAAAAAAAAAAGGAGAAATAGGATAAGACTAACTAGAGGACAGTAGTATCATGAACAAGGGTTCTGATATTTAATTGTGTAGGTATAGAGAGATGAGAGACCTTGCAAGCATGACAGAATTAATATTTGAAGGACTTGGGGATGTTTAAACAAGAAGTTTAAATGTGTATGTGAAGATGGACAAGATGAATATTTTCAAATATTTAAAGTTTATCATATAGAAGATCTATTTTATACTACTGATGGGGAAAATTAGGAGCATTGGGAAGAAGTCACAGAGAGCAAGAGCTTACTTCAGTATAGGGAAGAGCTCAACATTTAGTGTAGCCATAAAATGGTCTTCTTTATAAGATGGTAAATTCCCTGAAACTGGAGTCTTTAAATAGAGTCTGGCTTGTTATAGGGAATGTTGGGAAAGTTAGGTGGCACAGCAGAGAGCATCCTGGGTCTAGATTCAGGAAGACTTAAATTCAAGTCTGGATGTGTGACTACGGACAAATCACTTATTCTGTTTCTTTACCTGTAAAATGGAGATTATAATAATACCAACTCCCCATAGTTATTGTGATTATCAAATGAGATAACTATGAAGTCTTTAGAACATAGTAAACATGATATGAATTTCAGTTATTATTTTAGAAGAAATACTTGGTGAAGGTTGAACTAGATGATTGTGGAAGTATCTTCCAACTCTAAAATTCTTTTGTTCTTTAATTCTATGGAGATTGTCTCAGGTTCATGCAGCAACCTGTGTAAAGGCTAATCTGGTGGAAAGGAATAAATTGTAATAGAAAAACATTTTAGGGATAAATAATCTATATTATACTTGAAAGATATGAATTCTAAAATGCTGTAAAGAATATTTTGAACTGGATGTGAGCTTGTACAAGAAGAGCTTTGAGGTCTTAAGATTCCATGACTCTGATGGTTCTCGAGCAGAGGTCATATGGTCATTTCACAGCAGGGATACTGTACAAATACAATCGTTATAAAGATCTCTTTCAACTATGGTCTGTAGTTCTCCGAGCTTCAACTTCCAAGAATGAAATCTAAAAGTCATCAGAAGCTGTTCTCTGATTGGATAAATTCAATTATATAACATTACATTCTACATATCAAGAATCAAAAGCACAAATACATGCTCCTTAACAGTTAAAGAAGGGTTTATTGGCATGCAAACCCCTTATGCACATCCTAAAAAGTTACAAAAAATACATGAGCCAATCGGCACCATTGTTCATCCTATTAGTCTGCTGTCTTGTAGACAAAGAGACATGCATGGTAAAAAGCTACTTGTCAAAAGTTTACAAATTCAAAAAATGGCAATTTATTTTCAAAACATCATCATTTTTTTAAAAAGCTGGTATTGGAAGCATCAGTTTTCTGAAATTCTGCCTGTTTTTCACAGAAATAATCAATATGTAAACTAGTATCAGACATGAGTATTAGACACAGGCTAGTTTCCCTTCTGGTCATGTGCATTCAGAAGGTCTCATGTAGCTTTTTCTAGATTCTAGAATAACTTTTTTTTTTTTTCTTGGAAGTTTTATTTATTTCTTTTTTTTTTCTCTAGGTAATTGGGGTTAAGTGACTTGGCTAGCATCACACAGCTAGTAAATATTAAGTGTCAGAATTCGGATTTGAACTAAAGTTCTCCTGACTTCAAGATTGGTGCTCTATCTACTAGGTGCTTTTTAAAAGAGAGAGACAGAGACTGGCACTGTACTCATGGATCTATCAGAATTCTAGTTATTTTTGTCTACCTGTTCACCTATCTCCCCATGGGGATGGGATAATCTTTTTAGACTGCACTGTATAGACTGTCACTCCTTTATGTAGGTACACTCACTAAATATCCTTTCAGGTATGATGCATTGATTCATAAAAAAGTGGTACTCTCCCAGAAGTAACCATAAGACTCACATTAATATAGGAATACCCAACAAGATCTGAAACAAAGGAACAGAAAAAAAAATTCTGGGATATGAGTAAAATCGGTGTCTTGAATGCATCCTAAGAAGAATCCCAATAGGACCAAGAATTTAGAGATATTTTATATTAAATTTGGTAAGCACAGTCTAGCTTCCTTAGTCAAGATCCTCCATTTCTATCACTGGCTGTAGGAACTATTTCAATTGGTCTTTAGGCAAGTGATGATGTAATCCTGGGAAAAGATATACATGTAATAAGATGCATATAAAAACCAAATGATTGCACACAGTCATTTATGCAATGTTTGTTGTGAACTTAAATGAGATTTTTCAGTGGGATATTAAGGAGAAGTAAGAAGTGCAGTTCAAAGACATAGGGGACCAGAGACAAAATGGATTTTTATCTCTTCAGTCAGGAGATCCCCAAGAGAAAGTATGATAATCTCTCATTCAAATACCTTCCTGCCAACCTGACGCAAGTTACTTGTTGGGACACATATGTCCATGTGTAGTATAGGGGAGAGGCCACTCATCATTTATATTGGAACATAATTCATCATACTACTGTATCTAGTTTCCTTCTGGGAAAGTAAATCAATCCACAAACATTCAGAAATGCCAGTCACTCTGCTAAATTTAGCTAGGGATATAAAAAAGGCAAAAAATATCATTGGACTCAAGAAGCTTTACATTTTGATGGTGTAGACCATATATACATAAACAAGTACATGCAAGAAATTATCAAAGAAAACTCTCCTGGAAACAGAGGTACTAAAAAAAATTCACCGATCAACTCAGAAAAGAGATCCCTAAATGAAAACTCCAAGGAACAGTAGCCAAATTTCAGAGCTAATAGGTCAAGGAAAGAATGTAACTCCCTGGTGTTTGAATTGTTTCTATCAGGATTACCCAGGTCAAAAATTGGAAATTAGTATGGCAGAAACTAGGCATTGACCCACATTTAACACCATACACCAAGATAAGGTCAAAATGGGTTCATGATCTAGGCATAAAGAATGAGATTATAAATAAATTGGAAGAGCATAGGATAGTTTACCTCTAAGACCAGTGAAAGAAGAAGGAATTTATGATCAAAGAAGAAATAGAGATCACTATTGACTACAAAATAGAAAATTTTAATTATATCAAATTGAAAAGTTTTTGTACAAACAAAACTAATGCGATTAGAAGGGAAACAATAAACTGGGAAAGCATTTTTACAGTCAAAGGTTCTGATAAAGGCCTCATTTCCAAAAATATATAGAGAATTGACTCTAATTTATAAGAAATCAAGCCGTTCTCCAATTGATAAATAGTCAAAGGATATGAACAGACAATTCTCAGATCAAGAAATTAAAACTATTTCTAGCCATATGAAAACATGCTCCAAATAATTATTAATCAGAGAAATGTAAATTAAGACAACTCTGAGATACCACTATACACATGTCAGATTGGCTAGAATGGCAGGGAAAGGTAATGCAGAATATTGGAGGGGATGTGGGAAAACAGGGACACTGATACATTGTTGCTGGAATTGTGAACACATCCAGCCATTCTGGAGAGCAATTTGGAACTATGCCCAAAAAGTTATCAAACTGTGCATACTCTTTGATCCAGCAGTGTTTCTACTGGGCTTATACCCCAAAGAGATACTAAAGAAGGGGAAAGGGACCTGTATGGGCCAAAATGTTTGTGGCAGCCCTGTTTGTAGTAGCCAGAAACTGGAAAAAGAATGGATGCCCATCAATTGGAGAATGGTTGAGTAAATTGTGGTATATGAATGTTATGGAATATTATTGTTCTGTAAGAAATCACCAGCAGGATGAATACAGAGAAGATTGGCGAGACTTGCATGAACTAATGCTGAAATGAGCAGAACCAGGAAATCATTATACACTTCAACAATGATACTATACGAGGATGTATTCTGATGGAAGTGGATTTCTTCGACAAAGAGAAGATCTAACTTAGTTTCAATTGATCAAGGATGGACAGAAGCAGCTACACCCAAAGAAAGAACACTAGGAAATGAATGTAAACTGCTTGCATTTTTGTTTTTCCTCCCGGGTTATTTATACCTTCTGAATCCAATTGTCCCTGTGCAACAAGAGAACTGTTTGATTCTGCACAATATTGTATCTAAGATATACTGTAACCTCTTTAACATATATGGGATTGCTTGCCATCTGGGGGAGGGAGTAGACGGAGGGAGGGGAAAAATCGAAACAGGAGTGAGTGCAAGGGATAATTAAAAAAAAAAAATTACCCTGGCATGGGTTCTGGCAATAAAGTTATTTAAAAAAAAAATTACCCAGGTCTTGGCAACTGCCACAGCATAGTATCAAAAGATGTAGAATATTATATTCCAGATGATTAAGGAACTAGGATTGCAACCAAGAATTACTTACATGACAATTAAGTATAATACTTCAAGAGAAAAATGGCTATTCAATGAAATAGAAGAATTTCAAGGTTTCATAAGGAGAAGACAAGAATTTAACCAAAAATTTGACCTCTAGTAATGTGTCAAAAGAAGCCCAAGTATGCTTAAAGTCAAAAGAAAAAATAAGGAATTCAATATAGCTGTACTGTTTAGATCCCCACATGGGAAGATAATACTTGCAATTCTTTTTTTTTTTTAAGTATCATTAATAGTATAGCTACAAAGAATATGCATAGACAGAAGGTCCAAATATAAGGTGAATTTGAAGTAATCACATAAAGATTAAGTGATTGGAAAGAGGAGTACAGATTCTGGGAGTGAAGCCAATATGGCAGATTAAAGTCAAGAACCTGCTCAAACTCTCCCTTTTTTGTCTTGAAAACATGAAATCAAGCCTCTGAACAAAGTATGACAATGAAACAACTCTCCAGCCAAGATAGACTGAAAAAATTTCAAGAAAAGTCAGTCTCACTGGGGTGAGAATGGTATTCAGCACATGTCAGACTCCGGGAAAGCCAGTTAGAGGATTTTAACCATAGGAAATCAGCAACTATGACCCTCTGTCTTGGATCAGTAGAAGAATAAATCCATGGGGCAATCCCTATTAACCAGCTCAGAAAACAAACCCTGGGAAACCAGGCTGTGTGTGTTTGATTTTTTTTTTTTTTTTTTTTTTGGAAAGAGCAACCAAACTATCCCCTACAAACCCAAGGGGCCCTAGGTTCAAAGCCAAGGCTCAGCTGCAGAGGAAGTTTGGTATAGTGCCACCTTTACCACAAGAATATAGCTTGACCATAAAAGTTTAAAAAAAACAACAACAAAAAAAAGGAAGTATCAAAAGAAAATGAGCATAAAACAGAACCGTTGACCATAGAAAGCTATTATGGTGACAGAATAGACCAAGCCACCAACTCAGACAATAACAGAGTCTCCACAGAAGAAATCTCAAAACAGTAAGATAAATTGGTCTCAGTTCCAAAGAGCTTCTTGAACATGCTCACAAAACCCTTCAAAAGGCAAATAAAAGAAATAAAGAAAAAAGTGAGAGATATGAGAGTCAACAATTTGGAAAAGAAAGTGGGGGAAAAAAATTGTCTAAAGAAAACAATTGGGGGCAGAGCCAAGATGGCAGAGAAGACACACGCGACTTTCTAAGCTCTTCTCTTACCCTCTTTATCAATATTATATCGAACCTCAAAAATAGTCTTGACTGCTACAATTTGTAAAGACAAGAAGTAGAACAACTCACCAGCCAAAGAAAATCTGCAGTCTCACCAAAAAAAGGTTGGTTCCGGGGCCAGGGGGGAGATCAGCCCAGACGGGAGAGAAATAGGTCTTGAGGAGGCCCAAAACCAAAAGTGAAAGCACAGATCTCAGCACAAGCGCAGCCCCAACCCGCAGTAAGGGCTTTTCCTTGGGCAGCTGCACCGGCAGAGGAGAGCCCAGTTTAGCCTCCAATCTGCGCAGTGGGGGGCTCGGCTTGGGGCCATAGAGCTTTTCCAGGGCCGATTTGCATCAGGCAGAGACACTGGGGCAGAGTTCGGGGCGGTATGCTGCTAATACTAACAGTCCCACAAGAGGCTCCAGCCTGGGGCAGTTACATTTTCACCCCTTAGTCTCTAGCCAAGGGCAATCGCTAACCCACACAGCCCTACTGGGCACTTCCATAGCTCTGCCAGTGCTGAATCCACTTCCTGTTGTGGGAAGGGAAACCCCACTCAGAGCACTCCATACCTCAAAACGGAATCGGTTTACATCTCCCTGCTCTGCAGAGGAAGTAGAACCCCTGCCTAGGGAGACATACCCTAAGGCTTTAAAACATGAATAAAAGATGAAAAGAATGATCGACAGCTTCTATGCAGAAAAAGAGCAGGTCAGCAAACCTGAAGAGACCCCAAACAGCAAAACTGCATCAGACTGTCTTCCTTTAATGATGCTCTCGAAGAGACCAAAAGTCTCAAAAAGAGATAGAAGATAAATGGGGAAAGGAAAGAAAGCTTCAAAGAGAGCAACAACTCCTGAAATATGAATTGAAAAGTTAAAAAAAATTCCCAGGAAGTCAGGAAACAAAATTGGTGAATTGGAAAAATAAACTCAAGAAAGTAGGATCTGTGAATTGAAAAGAAAATAATCACTAAAAAAATTAGTGAAATGGAAAAATTCCACAGACCAAAACAATAATTTAAAAACTCAATTGGACATATACAGAAAGAAGTAAAAATAGCTAATGAAGAAAATAATTTTAAAAATTAGAACTGAACAATAGAAACTAAGATTCATTGAGACAGCAAGAATCAGTCAAGCAAAAAACAAAAAAATGACAAACTGGAAAACCATGAATTATCTACTTGCAAAAACGACAGACTTGGAAAATAGATCTAGGAGAGATAATCTGAGGATTATTGGACTTCCCGAAAACTATGATTGGAAAAAAAGAGTCTAGATACTATTTTACAAGAAATCATCAAAGAACTGCCCAGATGCAATAGAATCAGAAGGTAAAATAGGCATTGAAAGAATTCATCGAACACCTTCTGAAAGAAACCCTAAAATAAAAACACCAAGGAATATGGTGGCCAAATTTTAGGACTATCAGATTAAGGAAAAAATTTTACAAGCAGCAAAAAAAAAAAAAAAAAAAAAAAAATTAAAAACCGAGGTGCCACAATAGGATTACCCAAGATCTGGCTGCTCTACTTAAAGGAAAGAAGGGCCTGAAATATGATATTCCAAAAGGCAAAAACTTGGATGTAGAAAGAATAAACTATCCAGTAAGTTGAGCATTTTCTTCCAGGGAAGAAGATGGACATTAGAAACAATAATTCCATTTGTTTCGAAGAAAACCAGAACTAAAAAAAATTTGATCTCCAACTATAGAACTCAAGAGATGCAGAAAGGTAAAATAACTCTTGAGAATTGTATTTCCTTGGATATACAAAAAGAATACATGTATAATTTGATTGCTGATATAACATAAAAAAGGAAGTAGATATGGAAAGGAGATGGCAGAATAAGGTGGGAAGGAGGGATAAAAAGAGGAAACCCATCCCACAAAGAGGCAAAGGAAACTTATCATATCTGAGGGAATTTAGAGAGGGGGAGGAACACTGTGTGAATTTTACACTCATCAGAGTTGGCTCAAAGAAAAAATAATTGACATTTGTTTTAGAGAAAATTCTCTCTATCATTAAAAACAGGGGAAAGAAAAGGGAAAAGAAAAGAGTAATAGGGAAGGAAGGGAAAAGACTCAAAGGGAGGAGGGATTATAAAGAGGGTGCAATGTGATACAAGAGGGTACAATAAGTTTAAAAGGGGGAAGAGGTTGGGAGGAAGAATAAGAAAGCATAATCTGGGGTTATTAGGATGGTAGGAAATACAGATTTAGTAATTTAACCGTAAATGTGGAATGGGATGAACCTCCCTAAAGAGGAGGAAGATAGCAGACTGGATCAAAAGTCAGAACCTACAATATGTTGTTTACAAGAAACACATTTAAAGCAGGAGATACAATAGAGAAAGGTAAAAGGCTGAGCAAAATCTATTATGCTCAGGTGAAAGTCAAAGGGGGTAGCATCCATCTCGATCAAGCAAAGTAAAATTGATCTAATTAAAGAGATAAGGAAGGAAACTACATCCTGCTAAAGGGTAGCATAAACAACAAGCAATATCAATATTAAACATATATGCACCAAGTGGTATGGCATCCAACTTCCTAAGGAGAAGTTAAAGGAGAGTTAAGAAGAAATGGACAACAAAACTGTAATAGTAGGAGATCTCAACCTTGCACCTCAGAATTAGACAAATCAAACCACAAAAACAAATAAGAAAGAAATTAAAGAAGTAATGAATATTAGAAAAATTAGGTATGTTGGATCTTGGAGAAAATTGAATGGAGATAGAAAGGAATATACTTTCTTCAGCAGTTCATGGAACCTATTCAAAAATTGACCATATTAGGACATAAAGACTCTCAAATTAAATGCAAGAAAGAGAATAGTAAATGCTTTCTTTTCAGATCATGATGCAATAAAACTACATTCAACAAAAAGGTAGAGAAATAGACCAAAACTAATTGGAACTAAAACAATCTCATCTTAAAAGAATGATTGGGTGAAGACAAATTATAGATACAATTAATAATTTCACTCAAGATAATGATAATGATGAGACATCATACCAAAATTTGTGGGATGCAGCCAAAGTGGTAATAAGAGGAATTTATATCCAGAGGCTACTTGAATAAAACAGAGAAAGAAAAGATTAAAATTGGGCTTTGAACTAAAAAAAAAAAGACCAAATTAAAACCCCAATCAAATACTAAATTGAAATTCTAAAATTAAAAGGAGAAATTAAAAATATTGAAAGTAAAAAAAACACTATTGAACTAATCAATAAAAAACTAAGAGTTGGTTCTATGAAAAGCCAATAAAATAGATAAGCCTTTGGTAAATCTGATTAGAAAAAGGAGGGAGGAAAATGAAATTAGTAGTCTTAAAATGGAAAGGAGAACTTTCCACCAATGAAGAGGAAATTAGAGAAATAAAGAGTTATTTTGCTCAACCTTATGCAAAATTTGATAACCTAAGTGAAATGGATGACTACCTCAAAAAATATAGACTTAGAATAACAGAGGAGGAAGTAAATTGCTTGAATAGTCCCATTTCAGAAAAGAAATAGAACAGGAATTAAACAACTCCTAAGAAAAATCCCAGGCCCAGATGGATTTAATTGAATTTTACCAAACATTTAAAAGAACAATTGGCCCCAATGTTATATAAATTATTTGATAAAATAGGAAATGGAAGGAGTCCTACCAAATTCCTTCTATGACACAGACATGGTATTGATACCTAAACCAGGTAGGCTGAAAACAGAGAAAGAAAATTATAGACCAATTCCTAATGAATATTGATGCTAAAATCTTAAATAAGATATTAGCAAAAGACTACAGAAAATCATCTCCAAGATAATACACTATGATCAAGTAGATTTATACAGGAATGAGGGCTGGTTCAATTTTGGAAAACTATCAATATAATTGGCATGTTAATAACCAAATTAACAAACCATATGATCATCTCAATAGATGCAGAAAAAGCATTTGATAAAATCCAACATCCATTCCTATTAAAACACTTTGAGAATATAGGAATAAATGGACTTTTCCTTAAAATAATCAGTAGCATCTATTTAAAAACCATCAGTAAGCATCATATGTTAATTGAGACAACTGCAACATTCCATAAGATCTGGAGTGAAACAAGGTTGCCCACTATCACTGTTACTATTTAATATGGTATTAGAAACGCTAGCTTTAGCAATAAGAGCTGAGAAAGAGATTAAAGGGATAAGAATAGGCAATGAGGAAACCAAATTATCACTCTTTGCCGATGACATGATGGTATATTTAGAGAACCCCAGAGATTCTACTAAAAAGTTATTAGAAATAATCCACAAATTTAGAAGTTGCTGGTTATAAATAAACCCACATAAGTCATGCATTTATATATACTAACAAAATCCAACAGTCAGAGTTACAAAGAGAAATTCCATTTAAAATAACTAATGATAATATAAAATATTTAGGAATCCATCGCCAAGGGAAAATCAGAAACTTTATGAGCAAAAATTAAGACCACTTTTCCACAAAATTAAATCTGATCTAACCAATTGGAAAAATATTAAATGCTCTTGGATAGGCGACAAATATAATAAAGATACAATATTACCTAAACTAATCTATTTATTTAGCGCTATACTAATCAGACTCCAAAACTATTTTAATGACCTAGAAAAAACAACAAAGTTCATATGGAAAAACAAAAGGTCAAGAATTTCAAGGGAATTAATGAAAAAAAATCAAATGAAGGTGGCTTAGCTTAAACAGATCTAAAATTATATTCTAGGAGCAGTTACCAAAACTATTTGGTATTGGCTAAGGAATAGATTAGTTGATCAGTGGAATAGATTAGGTTCAAAGGATAAAACAGTCAACAAATATAAACCTTAGTCTTTGAAAAACCCAAAGATCCCAGCTTTTGGGATAAGAACTTACTGTTTGATAAAAATTGCTGGGAAAATTGGAAACTAATATGGCAGAAACTAGGCATTGATCCATACTTAACGCCGAACCAAGATAAGGTCAAAATGGGTTCATGACCTAGGCATAAAAGAATGAAATTATTAATAAATTAGAGGAAAATAGGATAGTTTACCTCTCAGACTGTGAAGGGAAGGTCTTTATGACCAAGCAGAACTGGAGATCATTACTGATCACAAAATAGAAAATTTCGATTTACCAAACTGAAACGGTTTTGTTACAAACAAAACTAATGCAGACAAGATTAGAAGGGAAGCAATAAACTGGGAAAAATATTTGTCAAAGGTTCTGATAAGGCCCATTTAAAATATGAGAATTAACCTAATTTATAAAAATCAAGCCATTCTCCAATGGAAAAATGGTCAAGGATATGAACAGACAATTCTCAGATGAAGAAAATTGAAACTATTTCTAGTCATATGAAAGATGCTCCAAGTCATTATTTAATCAGAGAAATGCAAATTAAGACAACTCTAAGATTAACCCCACACCCTGTCAGATTGGCTAGATGACGGAAAAAATAATGATGATTGTTGGAGGGATGCGGAAACGGGAATTGATGCATTGTTTGGAGTTGTGAACGAATAAACCATTTTGAGAGTAGTTTGGAATTATGCTCAAGAAGTTACAAACTGTGGTAGATCTTTGATCCAGCAGTGTTACTACTGGGATTATATCCAAAGAGATTATAAAGAGGGAAAGGACCTGTATGTGCACGAATGTTTGTGGCAGCCCTTGTAATGTAAAAATGAAACCGAATGGATGTCCATCAGTTAAGAGAATGGCTGAATAAATTGTGGATATGAATATTATGGAATATTACTCTGTAAGAAATGACCAACAGGAGATTCAAAACCTGAGAGTTAATGAACTGAATGCTAAGTGAAATGAGCAACCAGGAGATCATTATTTATTCCAACAATATAGATGATTTGACCAAGTTTTGATGACCAGGCCATCCTAAGAAAAATAACCAATATTTCTAATGGAGCAGTAATAATTTAACCAGGCTATGCCAAAGGAGGTCTGGGTAGAATTAAAAATTACAGAATTCAATCCTAATATTTATGAGACCCTGCATTTTATTTCCTCAAAGTAATCAAGGCAAATCTCAAAGAGTCTGGATTCTTTGAAGAAAATAAATTTTTGGCTCAATTATACTTATGTGGTATCTAATTTAATTTTAATATATTTAAACACTATGGTGTCCTCATTAGATGGTGGGGTAAAGGTGAAAAAATTGGAACAAATTTTGGCTAATTGAATGATTAAAGTTACCCATGCATATATCCTGTAAATAAAAGGGTATTTAAAAAAAAAATTACTTATACATAGAGTAAACTAAATGGAAAAAGAGATATGAAAGATAACTGAAGAAAATCACACATTAAAAACTAGAACAAGGCAAATGGGAACTAATGACTTTGTGAGACAAAAAGTCATTCAAACAAACTTAAAAGAATGAAAAAGCAGAAGAAAATGTGAAATATCTCATTGGCAAAATGGCCAACCTGGAAAATAGATCCAGAAGAGACAATTTAAATATTATTGGCCTACTTGAAGCTTATTACCCAAATAAGAGCCTGGATAGCATTTTAGAAATTAATCATAGACCACAATGCAATAAAAATTATATTCAATAAAGGGCTAGGGAATGATAGGCTAAAAACTAATTAGCAATTAAATAATCTAATCCTAAAGAATGAATAAGTTGAACAATAAATCACAGAAACAATTTATAATTTCCTCCAAGAAAATGACAATAATAAGACAGCATACCAAAACCCATGGGATGCAGCCAAAACAGTTCTTAGGGGAAATTTTATGTCTAAATAGTTACATAAATAAAATAGATAAGGAGGAGATCAATGAATTAGGCATGCAACTAAAAAAAAACTAGAAAAAGAACAAATTAAATATCAAATTTGAAAATTTGAAACTCAAAGGAGAGATTAATAAAATAGAAACCAAGAAAACTATTGAACTAATAAACAAAACTGAGTTGGTTTTTGAAATAACTAGATAAACCTTCAGTCAATTTGATTAGAAAAGGAAAAAAAAATCACCAGCATCAAAAATAAAAGGAATGAACTTACCACCAATGAAAAAGAAATTTAAAAAAATAATTAGCTTTGCCCAATTCTATGGAAGTAAGTCCTACAATCTAACCGAAATGAATGAATGTTTACAATGTTTAATATATATGTATATTATATATAAATAATGCTATATAATAACATAATATATAATTATAAATATTATATATTGCCCACCTTAAAAGAAAAGGGAATTAAATAATTAGTTCCATTTTAGAAAAAGAAATTGAACAAGCTATAAACAAATTCCTAAACAAAAATTTTCCAGAGCCAGATGGATTCACAAGTAAATTCTACCAAACATTTAAAGAACATTTAATTTGAATGTTATATAAACTATTTGGGAAAACAGGTAAAGAAGAAGTACTGTCAAATTCCTTCTATGACCCAAATATGGCACTATACCTAAACCTGGAAGGGCCAAAATACAGAAAGAAAATTACAGACTAATCTACTGATGACTATTGATGTAGAATTTTTAAATGAAACATTAGCAAAGAGATGACAGCAACTTATCAGCAGGATAATATACTATGACCAACTGGGATTTTGCCAGGAGTACAGGGCTGGTTCAATCTCAGGAAAACTATTAATATAATCAACTATATCAATATCAAAACCATCAGAAATCATATGATAATCTCAGATGCAGAAAAAGCTTTTGACAAAGTAAGGCACCCATTCCTATTAAAAACATGAGATAACACAGGGATAAAGGGAGCTTTCCTTAAAATAATAAGCAGCGTCTATCTAAAACCTACAACAATAATTATTTGTAATGGAGAGAAGCTGGACACATTCCCAGTAAGATCAAGGGTGAAACAAGGATGGCCATTATCATCACTATTATTAAACTAGAATTCTGGCTTAAACAATAAGAAAAGAAAAAGAAATAAAAGGAATTAGAATAGACAATTGTGGTGTTCTCTTCTTTTATATAATATAATTGTTCTCTCTGGGAGGAGGTTTCTTGGGGAGGTTTTCTGGAGGCAGCCTTAGTTTCAGTTAAGAGTAATAATCACCTCAAATACAGCCAGCTGACAAAATCCAAACGTTTATTTTCTCCTTCCTTGGGCCCAGGTAGCTTTCTTAGAGGCCTCAGCTTTCCTTGGTTCCGAGAGTTCTCGTTGCTAGTCTTTTGCCTCTAGCTCAATTCTATATGTCTCCAGCTAGCACCAAGGTGAAAGTTGGAATGAATCTGTCTTGCCTTCGAGAGAGGGCTCCTGGCTCTCAATCTCCCAGAGTGCTCTGTCTGTCCCAGAGTGTCCTTTGGCCCTGAGAGCTTCTTGCTCATATGAGCTCTCTAAAGGTGTGAACACAAGCATTGTTTCTTTCCACTTAGTACCTTGTTTCAAGCTCTGGCCTATAACATCTCCTTGTAAGATGAGATCAATCATACTGAACCATGCAAAATTAGATGATTATTTTCTCTATCAACTCTAATGAGTTTACACTTTTTAATGATTCCAACAGACAATGAGAAAACAAATCTGTCACTCTTTTCAGATGATAAAATGATACACTTAGAGAATCCTAAAAAATCATCCAAAAATCTACTGGAAACAGTTCACAGCTTTAGCAAAGTTGTGGGATATAAAACAAAGCCATATACATTATCACCATTTCTATATATTTATATATTGTCTATCAGCAAGAGATAGAAAGAAAAATTCCTTTTAAAATTACTGTAGATAAAATAAAATACTTGAGGGTCTAGGTGCCAAGATAAACTCAAGAAGTATATGAACACAATTTTGTAATTGTCAGATCTAAACAATTAAAAAAATGTCAATTGTTCATGGATAGATAGGCCAAGCTAATATAATAAAAATGACAATTCTGCCTAATTTTTTCTACTTTTTAATGCCATACCAATCAAATTGCCAAAACATTATTTTATAGAAGTAGAAAAATAACAAAATTCATCTGGAAGAGCAAAAGGTCAAGAATATCAAGGGAATTAATGGAAAAAAATACAAAGAATGGTGCCTTATCAGTATCAAACCTAAAACTATATTATAAAGTAGCAGTCATCAAAACTGGTAAGAGTGATGCATCAGTGGAATAGCTTAGATACACATGACACAATAATCAAGGTCTATTGCAATCTAGTATTTGCTAAATTCCCAAACTCCAGTTTCTTAAATAAGAACTCACTAATTGACAAAAATTGCTAAGAAAATTGGAAAATGTCAGAAACTTGGCATAGACCTACAGCTTATACTCCATACCAAAATAAAAGGTCAAAATGGATATATAATTTCGGCATAAAGGATGATATCATAAATTATTCCTTGTTCTTCTAATTTGTTTATCTATTAGGTCTTTGACAAAGGGAGACGTTTATGACCAAAGAAAAACTAGAGAACATTATGAAAGACAAAATGGACAACTTTGATTACATTAAAATAAAAAGATTTTACACAAACAGAACCAGTAAAAACAATATTAAAACAAAAGTACAAAGGTGGGAAAAATATTTACAACTGATATTTCTAATGAAGGTCTCATCCTAAATATATATTTATATATAAAATTGTGTCAAATGTATTAGGATACAAGTCATTTCCCGAATGATAAATGGTCAAAGGTTATGGACAATTTTCAGATAATGAAATTAAAGATGTTTGTGTTATATGGAAAAAAAATATTCTAAATCATTCTTGATTAGAGAAATGCAAATTAAAATAACTCTGAGGTACCACCTCACACCTATCAGATTGGCTAAGATGACAGGAAAGGATAATGATATATGTTGTAAGGGATGTGGGAAAACTGGGATACTAATGCATTGTTTGTGGCATTGGGAAATGATCCAACCATTCCAGAGAGCAATCTGGAATTATGACCAAAGGCTTATAAAACTGTGCATATTCTTTGACCCAGCTGTGCCATTACTAGGTCTTTATCCCAAGAAAATTATAAAGTATGGAAAGGATAGGATGGATGATTTGGATGTGCAAAAAAAGTTTGGAGCGGTTCTTTTTGTGGTAGCAAAGAATGGGAAAATGAGTGGATGCTCATCAATTGAGGAATGGCTGAACAAGCTATGGTACATGAAAGTAATGGAATATTATTGTTCTATAAAAATGAAGGATATGCTGATTATAGAAAAGCCTGGAAAGATTCACATGAATTGATGGTAAGTGAAACAAACTGAACCAGGAATACATTATGCACAATACAGCAAGAATGTGTGATGATTCACTATGAAAAGCTTGTTCTTCTCAGTGGTTCAGTGATCCAAAACAATCTCAATAGATTTTGGACAGAAAATGCCATCTGCATCCAGAAAAAGATCTAAGGAGACTGAATATAAATCTACAATACTATATTCCCTTCATTTTTTCTGTTTTTTTTTTTTTTGTTTGTTTGTTTTGTTTTTTTTTTATCTCTTCCATGGTTTTTCTCTTTTGCTCGGGTTTTTCTCTCCCAACATGATTTGTGAAGCAAATTGTATGTATTAGAATAAATAAAATTACTACAATAAAAAAGAAAGAAAAAGAAGTACATTAGGTGCAGAAGGAAAGGAGAGGTAAAATGAGGGAAATTATTTACATATATAGGCGTGAAAGACCTATTGCAGTGGAGGAAAATGGGAGGATGGGTTTTGGGCATCACTTGGACCTTACTTTCTTCAGTATTGGCTCAAAAAAGGATATATACACACAATAAAATGAAGATATAAATCTATCATGCCTGAGAAGACAGAAGAGCAAGAGAATAAATAAAGGTGTGTGGGAATGGACAGAAAGGAGTTGGTATGCAGAAGAAAAACACTGGTAAGAAGGGAAAGGAGAGAAAGAACAAACAGTGAGAAGAATAAGATGGATGGAAATATACAAGGTAGTAATCATAACTGTCAATGTGAATGAACTCTGTCCCAAAATTGAAACAGAAAGCAGAATGAATGTAAAGCCAGAATCCTACAATATATTGTTTACAAGAAACGTACTTGAAGCAGAGAAACATACACAGAGTAAGGCTAAGGGGCTGGCACAGAATCTATTGTGCTTCAGCTGAAGTAGAAAAAGCAGGAGTAGCAATCCCATCTCAGACAAAGTAAAAGTAAAAATACACATAATTAAATGAGATAAGGAAAAAAAATCTACATTTTTACCAAAAGGAACCATAAACAATGAAATACACGTACATGTACCAAGTGATGTGGCCTTCAAATTCTCAGAAGAGATGTTAAGTGAGTTAGAGGAATAGACAGCTGAACTGAACTAATAGGAGACCTCAACTGTCCTTTCTTAGAACTAGAAAATTCAATAAAAAAAGTAATTGAGAAAGAAACTTAGGGAATAAATAGAATATTAGAAAAGTTGGATAGACAGCTTTTTGGAGAAAACTGGGTGGGAACAGAAAATGTTTTTCTTAGCAGCATATAGAACCTACATAAAACTATATCATGTAATAGGGCATAAAACCTCAATCAAATGTAAAAAGACAGAAATATTACATGTATTTTTTTTTGGATCACAGTGCTATAAAAATTATATGCAACAAAGGGCAGTGGAAAGAGATTAATAATTAATTTTAAACTTAATACTCTAATCCTAAAGAATAAAGGGGTCAAAGGGAAAAAATGATAGAAAGAATCACTTCATTAAAGAGAATGACGATGAGACAGCATATCAAAATTTATGAGATGCAGCCAAAGCAGTAAATAATGAGTAGAAAAACTGATTACTTTAAATTCTTACATCAACAAAAAGGGGGAAAAAATCAATGAATTGGTTGATGAAACTAGGAAAAAGAACAAATTTAAAATTCCTCATTGAGTCTCAAATTTGAAATTCTAAAAATCAAGTGAGATTAATAGAACTGAAGGCAAACAAAAAATAAAACAACAATGAATACTGAGCTAATAAATAAAACTTAAAACTGGTTTTATTGGGAGAAAAAAGATAGATAAGCTATTGACCAATTTAATTTTAAAAAAGAAAGAAGAAAATCAAATATCTAGTATCAAAAAAGAAAAGTGCAAAATTAACACCAAGAAAGAAGAAATTAAAGCAATCATTAGCATATAATTGGGCAAAATATTTTCTAACAAATCTGACAAACTGAATGAAATTGAAGAATATTTATAAAATATAAATCACCTTTATTGACATTTCATGGAATAGTGCCTAAATGACCTTATCTCAGAAAAAGGGATTTGGAAAAATCCCTAGGACCAGATAGGTTTGTGAATGAATTTTACCAAACATTCAAAGAACAACCAATTCTAAGACTATATAAATTATCTAGGAAAATAGGTGAAGAAAGAGTCCTACCGAATTCCTTTTATGACACAAATATGGTGCTAACACCTAAACCAGGTAGAGTTAGAACAGAGAAAGAAAATTATGGACCAATTTTCCTAATGAATACTGACACAAAAATTTTGATCAAAATTCTAGAAAGTTGATTATAGAGTGGAATTTATACTAGGATTGAAGGGTTGGTTCAATATTAGGAAAGCGGTCAATATAATTGAACATATCAGGAACAAGACCATTAGAAATCATATGATTATCTAAATAAATGGAATTTCTTTAATTCTTGCTACTGAGTCTTTCCAAGATGATCAGGGATGAAGCAAGAATGACCATTAACACCACTGTTATTCCATAAGGTACTAGATATGTTACCTATAGCACTAACAGAAGGAAAAGAAATCAAATGAATTGAACTAGGCGATGAGGAAATAAAACTATCACTTTTTGCACATAAGATGATAATAAACTTAGAGAAACACTAGAAAACCAACTAAAAATTACTTGAATTAACAACTTTAGCAAAAGTGCAAGATACAAAATAAACCCATGTAAATCATCCACATTTTTATATGATTAAAAAATACCCAGTAGCAAGAGTCAGATAAATTCCATTTTAAATAATTGGAAACAATATGAAATACTTTGGATTATCTGATGCAAACTAGGAAACTGAATGCCAGATCAATGGAATAGATTAGGTATATAAGATACAGTAGTCAATAATTATAGTCACTCGGTATTGGATAAACTTAAAGACCCTAGCTTTGGGGTTAAGATTTTGTTTGACAAAAACTGCTGGGAAAACTAGAAAACAATAGAAAACAAATTAGGTAAAGGCTAATGTCTCACATCATATGCCAAGATAAGGTCAAAATGAGTAGGTGATTTAGACATAAGCACCATAAGCAAATTAGAAAAGCAAGGAAAAGTCTAGCTGTCAGATTTATGGAAAAAAGAATTCATGACCAAACAAGAAATAGAAAGCATTATGTAATATAGGTAACATTAGATATTGATTACATATATATGCACATATATACATACACATATATATATAAACAAAAATATAGAAAAAGGATAATTCTGTTTATATTAAATTAGAAAAGTTTTGTACAGCCAAAATGAATAAAATCAAGATTAGAAAGAAAACAAAGTTGGAAAACAATCTTTAGAGCAAACATTTCTTATAAAGGCTTAATTTCGCAAATATATAGAGAACTGACTCAAATTTAAAAGAATACAACCTTTCCTGACCTGATAAATGGTCAAAGGATATGAATAGATGGTTTTCAGATGAAGAAATCAAAGCTGTCTATGGACATATGAAAAAAAATTTCTAAATCTCTTTTGATTAGAGAAATGCACATTAAAACAACTCTGAGATGCTATGTCATACCTATAAAATTGACTAACATGACAAAAAAAAAAAGGAAAATGAGAAATGTTGGAGAAGATGTGGGAAAATTGGGACACTAATTTATTGTTGATGGAGTTATGAACTGACCCTTTCATTTTGGAAAACAATTTGGAACTATGCCCAAAGAATAATCAAACTCTGCATATCCTTTGGTCTAGCAATAGCAATGCTAGATATGTATCCAATGAGATCATAAAAAAAGAAAAAAAGACCTAGATGTGTAAATATATTTATGGTGACTCTTTTTGTGGTGGCAAAATGTTGGAAACTGAGGGGATGCCCCTCACTTGAGGAATGGCTGAACAAGCTGTGGTATGTGAATGTTATTGAATGATACTGTGCAATAAGAAATGAACAGGCAGATTTCATAAACACTGGAAAGATTTGTATGAAATGATGCAATGTGAAGTGAGCAGCATGAAGAAAAGATTATACTCAGCATCAGCAATTATGTGATGATCAACTATGATTGACCCCGCTTTTCTCAGCAACACAATGAACCAAGATAAATACTAAAATCTCATAAAATAAAATGCTATCCATATTCAGATAAAGAACTGATGGACTCTGAATTCATATCAAAATATATTTTTACTTTCCTTATTTTTTTGTGTTTTTTATCTGTTTCTTCTTTCACAAATGTGACTGATTTGGAAATTTGTTTTATATGACAACATATGTGTAACCGATACCATTTTTGAAAGAGTAGAGAAAAAAAAAGGAGGGAGAAAAATTTGCAACTCAAAATTTTGTAAAAACCAATGGTAAAAATCATTTTCACATGCAATTAGAAAAAATGCTATTAAAAAGGAAGCAGCTTATTGACAATTCTTTAGATTGTGAGACTGCTACTTCAAATGCAAATCCATATTAATGTATATAAAGAATTTTGTTTTGTAAACAATAGATAGAAACAAGCAGAAAGAATATTGCAAGAAAACAGAAAAAAAGTATAATAAAAAAAAGAAGAAATGGACTTATAACAAGAGTAAGACATAATCCATGAATATCTTGAGTGATCCATTGGTATACACACAATATTAAGAAATCTTGAAAAAGGCACCCAATATGTTGGTTGGTGCCAGTATGCTAGACATGGACAGTAGTCACATTAAGATAAGCATTAAGGAAGACCAGAAAAGTCTTATCACAGAAGATGAGATTTTAGCTGACTTGAAGGAAGCCAGGAGACTTAACCGGGAGGTACATTTCTAGCCTTTCAGGCAGCCTTATGAATTCCAGGAGGCCAGTAGAATTTGAGTCAAGTAGTCTGAGTTAATTGGTGGCAAGGGAAGTTTCTGTATCATAGAATATAATTACCAAAGCCAGGATGAATTTAAGTCCTGGTCTTGATTGTTGAAGACATTTACCTTGAGGGTATTGTTTGGATATTTCAGAGCTGAGGTGAAATATAATTGTACTCATTCAGCAGTCCTACTAACTTTATATTTCAATGCTTATCTCAATCTTTTTGTATAACAGTAGTTATTACTACAACTTGTCTAAGTTTCTGTCATGTACAACCAGTATAAATATATTTATAATTTACTGAACCCTGTTTTAAGTCTTCCTGTCAGTGTGAGCAAGTAAAAACCTTTCATGTTTAACATTTCTTACATTGTCAGTTCCATATGTGGTTTTCATTGCATTTTAAGTACTTTTTATCCTCTTCACACTCCCCATTTAGAGAGATTCTTGACATGATCTCAAATATAAACTTTCATTTTCCCTGGAACACTGGAGTGAGGGAATATAGCAAATCAAAGAATGTGAGAAAAGAAGTTTATCCCTTCTTCAAAATGGTCAGGTTCCTCTAGGAATAAACCTAGTCTAGACTGTATGTGTGGATCTAGGACAGATGGGTTTTTAGTGGAGAGGGAGAGAATACAATATTCCAGTCTCTGCAGCAGTTGTTACAATTTTTCATTTTTTTAGCCTTTTCAATTGCATGGTTTATGATCTTGTTTTATTTTGTTAATACAAGTTTTTGAAATGCATACTTTCTATCTATGACTGCTTTAGCTGCAGTACTATAACTGTTGGTATAATGCTAGAAAACACACACACACACACACACACACACACACACACACACAAACACAAAAGCAAGCTATACCCTTGGTGTTTCTATCTTGATTCATTTACATAGCAATGAGTCCCTTCTTAGTTCCTTAGTTCTTCCGAATTGAATCTTTGGTTTTAGATCCCCAAACTAACAATTATTTTAAAGAGGTCCACTCTTAGGATCAGAGAGTTTCTCTTGTTTTTCTTGCAATTGAATACCACCAGTTGCAGTTGGGTGGATTCCAGAAACATTCTGATTGTTAGTCAAAGGTTAGATCTAAATCTTTAGGAGTTAATAGTAATATACTTTATGGTACAGTTTATTTTGGAGTAAGGGCCATTCATAAGGAAATATGTCTGGAAGGAGTCTGGAAGTTCCAGAAGAAGAAACAACAATGTCTGGAAGAAAAAACAAAATCAAAGTTGAATTTTTAATGGAACCACTTTTTTGTTTAATACATACATGTATGTATATGCATGCATATATATAGGAATGTATATAATATACCTATATATGCCTGTTAACATGCATTTTTCAATTAGTAAGACAAAGGACCTTTTTAGATCATTTAACTCAAGCCATTCATTGAAATAGGAAAATCATAGAGACAGTTTCACAAACATACACATAAATTAAATCTTGCACCAGAAAAAATGTAAAGCATTCTTTGCTTTAGAGGAGATTGCTCAGAAATTTTATGATGCAAGAAATAAATCAGCTAAATTAGCTTGGGTTCAGTTTTGCTGGGCATGGTGCTTTCTCCAAAGCACCAGAAGGTTGTAGGGATGGAAGGAGGGGGTGGAAATCATTAATTTTTCTCACCAGCTGTATACTTGCATATTTGACTGTCTTATTTGGGTCAACAATCTGAGTTATCACAACTTGGACTTTTATTTAAGTCTTATCAGCTTTTAATTGGGCTGCTTCTTGTAAGAAACTGCTCTTAATTTCCTTAAATTCCCTTTGCAAACCAGAATCCAAGTTAAGTGAGGCTGGAAACTCTTCTGCTGCTATTTAAAATAAAACTTTATTTCCAATCCCTATTTTTCCTACTGTAAGTGTAGAAGAAGCTACCACTTCACTCCCCACAGTATAGTTCTGTTTCAAGAATTGTTTGGTCATAGAAAACCCAGAACCAGAATTGCTTCAGTCTGGAATATATGACTCGCTATGATGCAGGTGTGGTCCCTTTAAGATT
The DNA here is from genome assembly GCF_902635505.1 of Sarcophilus harrisii. NCBI lineage: Eukaryota > Metazoa > Chordata > Mammalia > Dasyuromorphia > Dasyuridae > Sarcophilus > Sarcophilus harrisii. The sequence continues at coordinate 361,827,780 of NC_045429.1, read as the reverse complement.
CCTTTCTTTCTGATTCCCAACCCCTTTTAGTTAATGTAATTACCTTTTGATTCACAAATCCTGGTCCCTTTGAATTCCAATAGAAGATCTGGACCTGTCCCAGCCCCACCCAGATCTGAGCCAACTTTCTGACTACACCCACAGGCCCCTCTAGCTAAATCTCCCATTATAAAAGGGGCCAAACTGGGATTGCCTCTTTGCAGAGGTCCCAAACATACCAGCCTTATGCCTGGCATGTCAGGACCCTCTGTCCACTGGACCCACTGTCCGGTGTGCCCTTCTTATCTCTACCTTCACCTATTTCCTTAACTATATTTTAACCTTACTTCCAAACCCCATAATAAACCTCTTTTATCAGTCTAGCTTTTTGGGCCAATAAATGCTTTTATTGGGGACTTGTGCTACTACTAGACTTATTTAACTCCATATCCTTGCACCGAATCCAATGGACTTGCAAGGGAGCTCTGTTTAACTCCCTGTATCCCAAACTTGCCACTAGATCTCAATTAAACCATAAATTCATTGAGGTACCCCATATCTATCCCTCATCAACTAAGCCATTTCTTTCCCTTAGGAGAATATCTAAGTAGTGAGATTATTGAACTTGTTCCCTAACATAATTTTTTTGATCATTAAAACAAGCAAGTCTAGATTGTAAGTAAAAGAAATATAACATCACACTCTTTTTTTCCCTTTTTTTTGGAGGTTTAAAAAATTTGTAAATAGTATTTTATTTTTCCAAATTCCAATGTTTACCTTTGCAATATCTTGTGTTCCAATTTTTTCTCTCTCCCACTCCCTCCCCAAGACAGCAAGCAATCTGATTTACATTAAACATGTGCAATTCTTCTAAATCTATTTCCATATTCAACATACTGGTTAAGAACAATGATCAAAAGGGAGAAAAACACAATGAATAAAACAAACAAGCAAGCAACAACAACAGTAAAAAATTGAAATATACTATGCTTTGTTCCACATTCAATCTCCATAATTTTCTCTCTGGATATGAAAGACACTTTTCATCACAGATGTACTAGAATTGCCTTGAACCACTGCATTGTTGAAAAAGAGGCAAGTCTATCACAGATGATCATCATCATCATATAATCTTGTTGTTAGTGTAAGGGATCCTCAAACTTTTTAAATAGGGGGCCAGTTCCCTGTCCCTCAGACTGTTGGAGGACAGGACTATAGTAAACACAAAAACTATGAACAAATTTCTATGCATGCTGCATATATCTTATTTTGAAGTGAAGAAACAAAACAGGAACAAATACAATATTTAAAATAAAGTAAAGTTAAATCAACAAACTTACCAGTATTTCAATGGGAACTATGGGCCTGCTTTTGGCTAATGAGATGGTCAATGTCTGGTTCCGTATTTGTCACTGCTAGTTGTAACAAGTGATCCAAGTGTGCATCCATTAGTCTTGATCTGGTTGGAGATTTCAAATGTTTCATTCTAGAAAAAGTCTGTTCACAGACATAAGTGCTGCCAAAGATGGTTGCCATTTTGAGTACATGGTTCCTGAAATGAGGATATGTCTCAGAGGGGAGAGATGCATAGAAATTATAAAGGCTGCTTGACTTGAATGTGTCTTTCAGAGAGTCACAATTCTGCAGTTCAGCCAGTTCCATTTGGTAAATTGTATCCACATTTTCAATGTCAATAGAAAATGGGTTACAGAAAAGCTGTATGTCCTGTTCATGGAGATGAAGCTCTTTAAATTTAAATTGGAATTCCTTTTGCAATTTTTCCAGTGAATCCACACATATTTCTTTTGGGAATGCAATCAGCGGTTTTTCCGCTAACAGATTTTGAGTTGTGGGGAGATGGCAGAAGTTTTCCTCCTTCACTTGTTTGATGAGGAGGCCTAATTTTACTTCAAATGCTTTGACATGTGATTGCATATCACAGATGAGCTTCCCCTTTCCTTGAAGTTGCATATTGAAATTGTTGAGTAGCTCTATTACATCTGTCAGAAAGGCAAGGTACCATTTCCATTCTGTATCATTGAGCTCTGGTACTTCTTTGTTTTTTGAAAGCAGAAAAGTTGTAATTCGTGGAAATAAGTCATAGAAATATTTCAAAACTCTCCTTAGACTCAGCCAATGGATTTCTGTGTGATATAGAACATCTTCAAACTCAACATTTAGCTCAGACAGAAATTCCTGAAATTGTCTGTGATTTAGTGCATTAGCTCTAATGAAGTTAACACAAGATACCACAGTTTTCACAACAGAGTCCCACTTCAGTGATTTACTACACAGGGCTTGTTGGTGGATGAGGCAGTGTATGGCTATTGGATGAGAATGGTTATGCTTGTTCATCTTTTGGTTAATGTGAGCAATTACTCCTTTCTTAGACTCCACCATGCTAGGAGCACCATTAGTTGTCGTGCTGGCTAGTTTAGCCCAGTCCAGCTCCAAAGCATTCATAGTTTGGCAAACCTTTTCATAGATATCCTCTCCTGTAGTTGTTCCTTTGGTGCTTTGCAGTGCAGCAAGCTCATCTATGACTTCAAAATAATCATTCATCCCAGAAATAAAAATTAGAAGTTGTGCAACTTCGGGGTACAGGGAATTAAACAGAGCTCCCTTGCAAGCCCATTGGATTTGGTGCAAGGATATGGAGTTAAATAAGTTTAGTAGTGGCACAAGTCCCCAATAAAAGCATTTATTGGCCCAAAAATATGAAATTTTTTTTATGGAGTTTTACAAATGCTGATGCAGATTGTCTCCCATTTCTTCAGTCCTCCATGTAATTGTAGGTCCTGAAAGACTCACTGTACTAAATAAATCGTCCTTCTCTGGACACATCTCTTTGGCAACAGAAAGAAGGCATTCTTTAACAAATTCTCCCTCCACAAATGGTTCGCCAGTGCGTGCTATTAGCTTAGCAACTTGAAAACTTGTTTGTAGTGATGAAATAGTTAACTGCTTCTGCTTCACAAAAGTATTTTGCTGAGTTGTCAATGTATTTTTCAGTTTTAATATTTTATCTTTTCTCACTTCTCCAACCAAACAATCATATTTTTCTTTATGTTGAGTTTCATAGTGTCAACGCAAATTATATTCTTTGAATACAGACACTATATTCTGGCATATCAGACATACAGCTCTTTCCTTGTACTACATGAAAAAGTAATCATAAGTCCACTGTTCTTTGAATATCCTACACTCCAAGTGAATTTTTCTTTTTCTTGACATCATCATTTCCATACCAATATATATATATATAGCACTACAAAAACAATATACCAGCCATAACTTTGCCCACATAGAGACATACAGACTGCAATGCCCAACTTCCTCCAAGCTGCCTCTGCACTGTGATACCTCTGTTTCCCGCATTCTCTCTTCCGCTCTTTGTGCTCCTGCTTCTGACCTTCATCACTGCAGTGAATTCCCCCTACAACGGCTATGACATGCACAGCATGCACTGTACATCCCCTGTGCCTGTCTGTTGTGGTGGCTGCCACGTCATCAACGCGGGCAGTCAGTTCTCTGTCTTTTGCATCTCTCTCCCTTCCCCACACAACACACCCTGGCCTAGGAACCCACCTCAATTCAGTATTGCCTCACACTCTGTCTCCGCCGCCGCCTTAGCCCAGTGCTGGAAGTGTGCATTGTTAACACGAGTCATTTCCCAACTGATGGGCATCCACTCAATTTCTAGTTCCTTGTCATTACAAAAAAAGCTGCTACAAACATTTTTGCACAAGTGGATCCTTGCCCCCTCTTTTATAATCTCTTTAGGATATTGATCTAGTAGAGATACTGCTGGATCAAAAGATATGCAGTTTTATAGACCTTTGGGCATAGTTTCAAGTTGCTCTCCAGAAAGATTAGATAATTTCACAGTCATCCCCTTCAACATTTATCATTATTTTCATTTTGACCAATCTAAAGAGACAGAGATAAGAGAGAGACAGAGACACACGGGCACACAAACAAGAGATAGATTGGGGGAGAAAGACAGAAACAGACACAGACAGACAGAAGAGGCAAAAATTACCATTCGATCCCTTCAGAATCTTGATAATGTATGTTCTGAGACTTTAGAATAAACATGGCAGTCTTGCCTGAGAGTCAAGATTATACTTTATGAAATGAAAAAATAAGGCTGACTCTATATGATCATGTATTTAAGAATTTTGAAAGGTTTTTCTTTCTTCAAATTTTCCTTTCTCTTTTTATCTGTATAATCTAACAAGTCTTATATGTGTATGTGTGCATGTCTGATATATACTTGTCATGTATTTAAAATATTTCTTTTTCTTGCTTTTCTTTTTTCTTTCTTTCTTTTTCTTTCTTTTTTCTTTTTCTTTTTTTTTTTTTTTGAGGGAAATTTGGGTTAACTTACTTGCCCAGGATCACATAGCTAGTGAAAGTGTTAAGTATCTGAGCCTGGATTTTAACTCAGATCCTCCAGATTCAGGACCAGTTCTCTATCTAGTCATCTAGCTGCCCCTTTGCTTTTCTTTTTCTTAACATAAAGATTATGGTTTATCATAATATTGTATACTGAATTTTCTGTATATTAATTGTGTCTAAGAGGGAAATAATGAAAGCTTAGTGATGTACTATATCTTATTTATAAATGTACTATAACTTATTTAGGACTTAAGAAGTATGTCTCTATCCATATAGCCAAAGTTCTGTCTTAGTTTGGGAACTTAAAAACTATAGTTGAGAAAACATTGTAAGACCTGGTTTTCTTTTGCCTTAGGCTAAATGAGTTCACCCTAGCAATCTGATATGGCAGAAAAGATCTAAAAGAAAAAGCTAAGGGAAAGAATCTCCAGAGAGAAGAGTAGAGAAGAAATTAGCTGATCAGAGGTAAGGTAATATTCAAAACTAAGAGCCAGAAAATTGATAGAGTCTGAGAGGAATTGATTATGCTGTTTTCTAGGAGGGAGGAGAGAGAGAGCCCTTCTCAGTAAAATTTTGCTCTATATATATGACATCTGCTAGTTAGACTTATGATATACACGTAATACATGTAATCATAAAGTTGATCCAATGGTGATGGTGGAAATTCCCTTATTATATGCATTGTATTTATAATAATAAGATATAATGCAGTATAATATACAAAATAAAATATTATATAAAATAAAATATCACATATATAATAAGATTATCTAAAAATAAAATAACATCAAGGAGGAAGAAAGTGCAAGTAATTGAAGGAATTAAGAAAGACTTTTTGTAGGAAATGGTGTTCAAGATAAAATTCTGAAGGAAACTAAGTATTGGTTAAGAAGAATTGGTGAGAAGAGAATTTGTTTCAGATATGAGGCATCATTTAAACAAAAAATCAGAGGTGGAAGATAGAACATTGTGTACAGGGAAATGCTAGCAAGCCAGTTTGATTAGAACAAAGTGTGTGAAAGACACAATGTGGTATAGTAGAAATATTTGGGGTCAGAGAACCTGGGTTAAATACTAGCTTTGGCACTTACTACCCACATGCCCTTGGACAAGTAATTGAACTTCTGGGTCTGACTTTGCTTAAATGTAAAAGGGGAGGGGTTGCTTAGTCTAATTCCTAAATCATGAACCAATGAATAATATCCAATTAAGGAGGAAAGATCATTTGGGACCAGATTGTGGAAAGGTTTAAATATTAGTCTGAAGAGTTTGTATTTTATCCTAAAAGCAAGAGGGATCCACTAAATTTGTGAGGATGTACTCAGCAAGGATGTACTCAGCTTTGTATTTAGAAATAATATTTTGACACTGTGTAAGATAGCTTGGAGAGAGAAGAAATTGATTGCCCTAAGACTATGAGAATAATTAAACTATTTAGGTGGGGATGATGAGAGCTTAAACAAAGATAGAGATTATGAATGGAGAGAAGGGGAAGATTGGAAATAAGATTGAAAAGACTTGACAATTGAATGTTTATGAGGTTGCAGGAGAGAGAAGTCCAGGATGAATAAGAGTTTCATTAGTAGTAATGGGGAAGTTCAAAGGAGGAATAGGTTTGGTGGTAAATATAATGTCTGTTTTGATTAAATTTTGAGTGTCTAACATGCAGTGATAAAAATTAAGTTTATTTAAGAGATTAGGGCTGTAATATGGATTTGGGCATTATTCACAAAATAAACCCATGGCAGCTAAGAAATAATGTTAGCAGTGTTTTTATTGTTGAATTTTCTTCCACTGTATCTTCCTTGTGGTGAATATAAGGTATTCCCAAGTGTTCATATGGATCTAGAATTGAAGTTTATGCTTCTTCAGAGTCTGAACTCAATATACATGAAAACAAGAGAAACTGAGAAATGATAGAACTATGTTTCAAATTCAGACTATATTTATCCAACTTATTGTACCTGCTGAGCTTACTTCCTCCCCTCATATCCCCACATAAAAGTATATGGAAATGAGATCTGATATAATAGATCTCATTAAAAAAACTAATTTCTTCGGGAAAGATCTTGAGACATAATCATATCATTGCATAGACCAATATCTATCCATTCACATTCAAAATAGTTCCATCAGTCCCATAACTTTATCTCCCCTCTCTTAATCTCCATCTTCATTGGCCATGATGCTTGGCAGTGGAATTACTATATTTAGTTAATCAGAGACAATTTGTGTCACAGTTGCTATGAATCTAAAAGGGAAGAGAGATAGAAAGTTTCCAGCCAGATATGATCGTTGAAAGGTGGTTACTTGAGGAAGAAAGTGGTGTTGAGCATCATTACCTCTAACTGAAGAAAAGAGAGCCAACCTATATTCAGTAGAGTTCAACCCCTGGCAAAGAAAAAGTGAGCTTCAGAGAGCAAAATTCTTGGAAAGAGAGTATATTGAGTCATTATAGTACCGGAGTTGTCATCTATATGTGTTCTTTACATATATGTGCCTTATTATCATTGAACTAGTTTTTTTGCTCATTCTTCCTGCAGATGCTGTCCATATTTGTGGAAGAGTACACCTAAGGTATATGGGGGGGGGGGAATATTATATAACTACTTAAAAATTCCGGTTTCTTTCATTATTTTTTAAGTTCCATGATGTACTCCTTTATTCCATCATGGTCGTACCTAAGAATGATTACATACCGGATCTCATGATTACTCATAATTACTCCCCTTTCTTAATTCAGAACTGTTAGGAGGCTTTATATCGTCCCCCAAACCTAGTCAATTTCCCTCAGTACTTCTCAGGTTATTAACTCTGCCCTGATTTTACTTTTCTCTCTACTCTATGATCTATTCCTTAATCCCTTACCTTTATTGACTTAATTACACCCATCCTATGCCAATCCTTAACCCTGGATTACTCTCACTGTCCTCTTCCTTTGTATTTATATATTGTAGAACAAAGATGGAAGAAGTCATGAAACTCTCCTCACTGGATATGTTATAAATTCATCTTATGCAACTTCAACAGGGCCCTTACTGGTAGCAAGATGATGTTTTTATTCCTCCCAACTGATTCACTTTCTTATTCTCTACAAAAACTTTCTTTTTTTTTTATCACATCTCCTTTTTTCCCTTCTTTCAGATGAAGATTTTTATTCTTACTTTACAGAGAAAATTGAATCTATTCAATGTGAACTCCTTTTTCTTTTCTTCTCTTTATCTCAAACTTCCTTGATAACATCCTCATTCATTTCTTTTTTTTTTTCTAGTTTCTTCTTTTTTATTATTTTTTTTTCTGTGTGTATGAGGCAATTGGGGTCAAGTGACTTGTTCAGAGTCACACAGCTAGGAAGTGTTAAGTGTCTGAGGCCAGATTTGAACTTGGATCTTCCTGACTTCAGAGCTGATTTTCTATTCAACATGCCATTTAGATGCCTCTTTTTTTCTAGTTTCTGAATATGAACTACCCTTTTCCTGACAAAGTCAACCTCTCTATGCATGTCATTGATCCCATAATCTTTCATATTTTCCAATAGATAATAACTTTTATTCTGTCTCCCAAAAATCCCCTCAACTTTAATCTCTCTTTCTCTATTGGTTGCCATATCATCTTAATAAATGGCTTTATTTTTAGGTTGTGTCTACTGACTAAGTATTATAAGAAATTCACCAGTAGGAACTCATGAACTGTAGTTTTAGGAGTATAGACCCACCTGCTATATCCCTAGAACATATGAGAGTAGTTAACCCCTCAATGACCAAAGCTACAAATCTTTAAGCTGAAGCAAATAGCCCTTGGAGACAGAATGGGGGGTGAGGATGTTGCACAGTACTGTATATAGGTCTCACCCTGGAGGAATCATTGCTAGACCTAAGGGACTATGGACTAATGAAAAGATTCCACTCACCATTGGTACATGGTTTGTGAGTATGCACAGCAAGAAATACAGTAGACTTGCTCTTTTTGGAAGAGAACTCAATATATACATGACAACAAAATATCCACCTTTAGTGAAACAATGCTTGCAAATGAAGGTTTAATCTTACATTTATCTTTTACAAACTAAATATTTACATTCAATGTGAGCAATAGCTCCATAGAAGATGATTATCAGAAAACTTAATTCCCACAGATTAGAACACTTCTCCTAGTGGGACATTTGTTGGTAACTTGAAGGAAAAGCTGAGCCAACATACAGTTGGCAACAGTGAAGCAGAAAAGAAGTGGGCATCTTTCAAAGATTTGGTGTATAGTATTGTATTTACTCTTCTGAGCCAGAAAACTCCTAGACATCAGCATTGGTTTGACAAAATTCACAATCTGTTAAGTGAAAAATGACATTTCCACAAGACTTGCTAGGATAGTTCTTCCAACCATAAGAAAGTAGCATTTAAGTCCATCAAAAATAAAGTGCAAGTGAAGTTTAGAAAAATAGAAGATTTTTGCTTCAGTAAGGAAACAGATAAAATTCAGTTTTACCCTGATAGTAACAATCCAAAGCACATTTTATGATCCCCATGAGAAAGAAATATATGGGACAAATACCATCAGTACACATCAACTACTCAGCAATAATGGAGGCAAAGTGATTATTAACAAGGACATGATTCTGAAGAAATGGACTGAATAATTCCATAGCATTCTCAACAGACCATCATCAATCAATGTTGGAGCCATTGACTACATGCATCACATTGAAATCAATCCCTCTTTATTTAAACTTCCAACTTAAGAAGGTTTTGAAAGCCTTCAAGCTTCTTTCCTTTGGCAAAGTACCTGATTCTATTTAACTGAGATTTATAAGGCAGAGAGTTGATTGCTTATATGAAAGCTTACTGAGGTCTTCCAGTTTATATGGCAAGAGAAGGTTATCCTCCAGGAATTCAAGGATGCCTTCATGGACCATCTCTATAAAGGAAAAGAAAATGGTTTCCTTTGTGACAATCACAGGGTGGTAGTCATTGCTGTCAAACTTTTTAGAGTCCTCCTTAATAGGCTCCTCCTTAATTTGGTAGAAAGCCATCTACTTGAGAACTGGTGAGTCTGAGAACTGTGTTTACTGCCCAACAACTACAGAAGGAATGCCAGAAGCAAAACATAAGTGTATATACAATGTTCATCAGTCTGACTGAGGCCTTTGATATTGTCAGTCATAAGGAATTGTGGAAGATCATGGCAAAATTTGATTTTCCAGAGAAATTCATCAATATTGCATGTAACTTTCACAATAGCATTCTTACATGCGTTCTGGATAATGGTTTCACACTTTCCTAGTCACCAATGGAGTACAAGGATGTGTACTAGCTCCTTTTTTTTTTTTTAAGCATAATGTTTTTAGCAAGGTTGACAGATACCTTCAGTGAGCATGAAAATGGCATCAAGGTCAACTACCCCATTGATGGCAAATTAGTTAACTTGAAAAGGCTATAAACCAAGATCAAAGTAGAGAGAGAGTTGATGCACAACTTTTTCAAATGATTGTCCATTCAATGCAACTCCTGAAACTAAGATTGGACTGACAATTAATAACAAAAAAGCAGAAGTTTTTCAAGATAGAAGATATAGAAAATGAAGAAATTTTCAATGCTAGATGATAAGTTCACTTATCTTTGCAATACACTTTCTAGGGATGTAATGATTAGGTTGATGCAGTCATTATTAGAGCTAAGTGTTTAGGAGGCTTTCAAGGAAAGTGTGGGACTGAACGAGTTTTAGGCTACCTATCAAACTGAAGGTCTACAGAGTCATTGTGTTGACCTAATTGTTGTAAGCCTGGCTGATCTATCAGCACCATGTCAGGAAACTGAATTGCTTCCATTTGAATTGTCTTAGCAAGATTCTGAAGATCACCCAGCAAGATAAGGTACTGGGACATTAAGATCCTTTCTTGAGTTGAACTGCCCAGTAGTTAAAATCTATTTCAAAGAGCACAATTCCAATGGACTGATAACTTTGTTAAATTCAAAACATATCTTTACCTTAAAAGATCATTTTTACAGATGACTCACATAAGATAAGCATTCACATGGAAGTCAGAAGGAGCTATACAAGGGCACTCAAAGGTTCTCTGAATAACTTTCAAATCTATTGTGAGACATGAGAAACACAGGCACAGGACTTCCCAGCATGGCATGCCTGCATCAGAGAAGCTGTTGTACTCTATGAGCAAAGCAGAATTACAATAGATTAAAAGAAATATGTGATGTGCAAATTTAGAGATATCTCTACTCCAAATGTTCATATGGACTATTTGTACCTGACCTGTAGTAAAATCTTCCAAACTCATATATACCTTCTGAGTCTTCTATCTTTCAGACTAACCATCCTCACTTTCCTCGCATCTTATTATATAACATGAACTTTGAGGCCTTTTGTTGCTTATATTGCCCTAGATTCTCTATACTTTTTCAATGTCCTTTCAAAGCTGTGATGCTTAGAAAGGAACACAATACTGTGAGACAGTATATACATAAGGATCTAATACCTCCTTATGTCGGGAATTTATGCCTCTAGCTTTTAATGTAGCTCAATAAATTTTAGTTACCATATCGATCTACTATGTGTCAGGTACTGTCCTAAGCTCTGGTGATACAAAGAAAGTCAAAAGACAGTCCCTGCCAACAGGAGCTCCCAGTCTAAAGGAGGCTTCTTATGATTCACCAAAACAGATGTTTTTTCAAACAAACTATTATGTAAAACTGTTCCTCCCATATTGTACTTATGAAACAATTTTAGACCCAATTATAAAACTTTATTTTGATCCATATTAAATTTCATCTTCTTATATTCAGTTCAGTGTTCTAGTTGATTACCACCTTGCTTGATCCTGATATTTTTTTTTCATCCAGTGTTTGCAAACCCTCCTAGGTTTATGTCATTGACAAATTTTATTCAAGATTGTCAAGATCCATTTTGAAAAGTGTCACAGTCATACAATGATTAAGTTTTCCTGCACAATTTTGTGTCATCTGCACACTTGCCATCTGATTAAATGCCTGGGACCAAGGCCTAAACAAAGGGATTGTCTTTCAAAGTTCACTTTGATCCATTAATCACAATTATTAAGGACTATTATTATCTTTCATTTAGGCTACAATTATAGTGTTCTGTGTTGTCTACCTTTAGTATCTTTTCCATTTGTTTTCTCCTTACCATTGCCAAAGTAATCTCCCTAGTTCACCACACTTGAGAAGTCTAAATTCTCTCTATGTTTCCAACTGCTACTACTGCCTTCATAGTCCTCCAAAATGTGGTTCACACCTATTTTTTTCAGCTGTCTACTCCTCTTCATGTCCTCTATGTTTCAACTAAATAGTTTTGCTTCTACCTTTACTCCTCCAAAATAAAATGTTATTTTCTCCATTTCAGTTTATTGCAATATCAGCCTTTCAAATTCCAGTTAAAATGCATCCTTGTAAATGGTTGAAAAGAGAGGAAATCATCATGATGAGCCCTTATGTTCCTTTTTCTCCCCTCTCTGGGGGTTTGCACATAGCAATTTAATACAATAATAATACATCTTTCATGGGCATAAATTACCCTGTGAAATTTGTTTCCATTTTTCACAAGTTCATAGGCAATTCCTGTGAGCGTTCAATAGGGCTCTGAACTGAACCTCTTCTCTTTTCTCTTTATACTATTTTCATTTGACAACCTCATTGACTCACATGGATTCAATGATTATTTCTATGTTGATGGTTCTTAAATCTACTTAAACTGCCTCAACCTCTCTGTTTATCTCCAATTGCCTATTAGACATCTCAAACTGAATGCCTTGTACAAATCTTAAGTTCAGGACTTCTTTTCTTTTTTTAAAAGTTAAATATGTTCATTTCTTTTAAACATATTGTCATTATTGTCATGTTATGCATGAAAAATCAAATCAAAAGGGAAAACAACAACAACAACAACAATAAAACAAGTATACAAACAACAACAAAGGTGAAAATACAATGCTTTGGCCCATTTTCAAGCTCTATAGTTCACACTAGATTCAGATGACATTTTTCATCTCAAAGGACTATCCTTTTCCTAATTTCCCTATTACTTTTTAAAAAAATAATTATAGCTTTTAATTGACAGAACCCATGCCTGTGTAATTTTTTACATTATCCCTTGAATTCACTTCTGTTCCAACTTTTCCCCTCCCTCCCTCCATCCCCTCCCCCAGATGGCAAGCAGTCCCATACATGTTAAATATGTCACAGTATATCCTAACTATAATATATGTGTGCAGAACCGAACAGTTATCTTGTTGCACAGGAAGAATTGGATTCAGAAGGTAAAAATAACATGGGAAGAAAAACAAAAATGCAAACAATTTACATTCATTTCCCAGTGTTCTTTCTTTGAGTGTAGCTGCTTCTGTCCATCATTGATCAATTGAAACTGAGTTAGATCTTCTCTTTGTTGAAGAAATCCACTTTCATCAGAATACATCCTCATACAGTATCGTTATTGAAGTATATAATGATCTTCTGGTTCTGCTCATTTCACTCAGCATCAGTTCATGTAAGTCTCTCCAAGCCTCTCTGTATTCATCCTGCTGGTCATTTCTTACAGAACAATAATATTTCATAACATCCATATACCACAATTTACTCAACCATGTTTCAATTGATGGGCATCCATTCATTTTCCAGTTTCTAGCCACTACAAACAGGGCTGCCACAAACATTTTGGCACATACAGGTCCCTTTCACTTCTTTAGTATCTCTTTGAGGTATAAGCCCAGTAGAAACACTGCTGGATCAAAGGGTATGCACAGTTTGATAACTTTTTGGACATAATTCCAGATTGCTCTTCAGAATGGTTGGATTCATTCACAACCCCACCAACAATACATCAGTGTCCCAGTTTTCCTGCATCCTCTCCAACATTCATCATTATTTTTTCCTGTCACCGTAGCCAATCTGACAGGTGAGTAGTGGTATCTCAGCATTATCTTAATTTTCATTTCTCTGATCAATAGTGATTTGGATTCTTCCTGTGCAACAAGAGAACTGTTCAGTTCTGCACATATATATTATAAGTAGGATACACTGTGACATATTTAACTTGTATAGGACTGCTTGCCATCTGGGGGAGGGGGTGAAGGGAGGGAGAGGAAAAGTCGGAATAGAAGTGAGTGCAAGGGATAATGTTGTAAAAAAATAAAATTACCCAGACATGGACTCTGTCAATAAAAAGTTATAATAAAAAAATAGTGATTTGGAACACTTTCATATGAGTGGAAATAGTTTCAATTTTATCATCTGAAAATTGTCTGTTCATATCCTTTGACCATTTATCAATTGGAGAATGGCTTGATTTCTTATAAATTAGAGTCAATTCTCTATATATTCTGGAAATGAGGCCTTTATCAGAACCTTTAACTGTGAAAATGTTTTCCCAGTTTGTTGCTTCCCTTCTAATCTTGTTTGCATTAGTTTTGTTTGTTCAAAGGCTTTTTAATTTGATATAATCAAAATTTTCTATTTTGTGATCAATAATGATCTCTAGTTCATCTTTGGTCATAAATTTCTTCCTCTTCCACAAGTCTGAGAGGTAAACTATCCTGTGTTCCTCTACTTTATTTATAATCTCGTTCTTTATGTCTAAATCATGGACCCATTTTGATCTTGCCTTGGTATATGCTCTTAAGTGTGGGTCCTTCCCTATTAATTTTAAGGGTTCCAAAATCTTCCAAGTCATCCAGGCTCCCAATCTCAATATTTTTTTTATTCCCCAGTTTTATTCTCCAGTTTTTATTACCCTCCATATCCAATCAGTTGTTAAGTTCTGTCTTTTTGACCTTTGTAACAACTCTCCTTTGTACAACTCTGGTGTAAATCTTCATTACCTCATGCCAAGATGCGTCCCTGTCCCAAGTGTCTCCCCACTCCAAATCATCTTTCAGCTGCCAAATTGATGTTTCTAAAGAGGTCTGACCATGTTTTCCCCAATGGAAACTGATATTTTCATTGACTCACTGTTACTTCTAGGATCAAATAGAAAGTCTTTCCTTTAGTAATTTTTCCAGTCTGCTTATTCCTTACCTTCCACCTCCTTCCTATCCACACATGCATTCTGTGATCCAGTGAAACTAACCATCTTGTTATTACTTGAGCAAGATATCCTTATCTCTAGATTAGGAATTTCTTCTGACTATTTGCCATGTATGGAATGCTTTCTCTCTTCTTCTCCCCCTCTTTGTTTTCCTGGCTTCCTGTAAACACCAGCTAAAATTTCACTTTTAACAGAAAGCATTTTCTTAACCCCCTTAAGTTTGATTCCTTTCCACTGAGGATTATTTCTCATATATTTTGAATATATTGTTTGTACATACTTATTTTCATGACTTGTCAATTAGACTGTGATGTCCTTTAAAGTAGGGATTTTCTTTTAATCCTTTTTGCGTTCCTAGAACTTAGCACAGTGTGTAACATATATGAAGCACATAAGTAAATACTTGTTGACTGACTGGCAAAGATGAATAAAATGCATAAGATTATGAAAGAAGTAAATTATACTGAAAATTTAAAATTAAAAAGATATCTACTTCTTGCTACATGTATGCAGTAGATTTTAAGTTTTTGATAAAATGAATTAAATTGTTCTTTATATGCTTCAAAGAGAGAAGCATGTTAATTTCATAATTAAAACCAAAAAAAATTAAACATTTATTTCAAAGAAACAGAATATTAAAAAGTAATAAAATTATATTCATTTTTATCAGATTTCTTTATGATAATGAAAATGTCTAAAAGGCACAGGAAAATGGTAAAGATTATGAGATACATGTGAAATGGAGGGTATCAATTCTAAACATAGTGTTTCAAGCAACATTTGAAGAATTTTATTGAAATAAAAAGGATTTAATGGTCTATATTTGATGTTTCTGAAAGACCTAATCATGATCTATAGTTAAATAGTATGGATACGACATAGTATATTTTTAGGGTGAGATGGGAAGAGAGAGGCAGGATGCCACAGACTAGGGTTATAAATTTTTTTTTTCCTAGCATATAACTGGAAATTTTTCCTTGAGAAGAGAGCTATCTAGGAACCTTTGGAGTGATAGAAAATAAATGGGTCTTTGAGTAGTTTAGAATATTTAGAAATTAAGCATAGAGGTCTGAGAGGGGTCAAAAAATATGTGTGAAGATGCAAAAAGCCTTTTTAGCCCTTCTTACTCTTACTGTTTTCCCTCTGAGATTAGTTTATACTATTTCTTGTTTTTGTATTGTTTCTATATTATCACCCCCACTATATTATGAAATCTTTGAGAGTTGTTGTTTAATCATTTTCACTTATGTCTGAGTCTTCATGGCCCCTTTTGGATTTTTTTTTAAGGGAAAATGGTTTGCCATTTCATTCTCCAGCTCATTTTATAGATGGGGAAATTGAGGCAAATAGTGACTTGCCTAGGGTCACCCAGCTAGTAAATGTCTAAGGCTAAATTTGAGTTCAGATTTTCTTAACTCCAGGCCCAGTGCTCTATACCCTATGTCATATGGTTGTCTTTGAAAATAGTGACTAGTTTTTTTGCCTTTATTTTTCCCCAACACTGAGCACAGTGCCTGATGCTTCTTGACCTGACTTGTCTTGACAAAGAGAAATAAAAAATGAGTCAGACTGAAACAATTTAGAGCAAGAGTTGAATCAGAGGGTAAAGTTTCAGGTAGCTGAAAAGATTAGGTAATGGATATAAAGTACTATGAAGTACTTTAAAGTCACGACACCTAAATATAAACTACTATTATCTTTATTAAGAAGAAAAACAAAACCTTCACTTTTGTAAAGTTGAGATGTACATTAGATACAAAAAAAAAAAAAAAAAAAAAACCCAAAAAAACAGCTCTGCACAGTGAAGGGAAGATATAAGAATTTCCTTCTAAGAGGAAAGGAGGTAAGAAAAACCTCACCATTTGTGATGATATGCAACAATTTGGATTCTCCCTTCTCTGGAATACATTTTGACACTTTGAACATGGAAGTAGAACTAGGATCTTAGGCTCTTGACTAAATTAAGTAAATAAACATATTCTACAGCCTTAGGGTATAGAGGAGAGAAACATGTCTGGAACTAATACCTAAGAGCCTTGATCAAAAGTCCCAAAGCTGGGGAATCATCTGGAGAGTAAGATCAACATCAACATCATTTTTACTTTTCCCAAAGGATAAGGATAATGATACTATTGAGAAACAATATGCATAGTGGTTCCTATAGGACTGGTAAAATTGGAAAAGAGGGAAGTCCTGGGAGTGGGAAGGAGCTTAGTGATTCTTGGAATGTCCAAGACATATAAGGAGTTAGAATCTGGAGCTACTGGGAGTCTTAGAATTTTATGTAGAATGCCCCAGAAGCAAGAGATCTCTTACATGCTGTCTTCAGATCTTCAGGTATGGGAGGGGGGAAAGGAGAACACATGGGAAGAGTGGTAGTGAAGAATGGTAGCAGTGGTGGGGAATTTCTTTTTTGATGAGATGCAATTCTGGCTGGAATCCCACCAGTTCTATATGACCTTGGGCAAATTATTTAAACTATTCCCACTTCAGTTTCCTCATCTGTACTATGCAATTGTTAATATCTGTCCTGCATAATTGATGGAATTATTGTGAGAGATTATGTAAGATAATAAGTAAGATGCTTTACAAATTGTGACAAAAAATGTCAATTATCATTATTTCACAGATTTCAAGTCCAAGGAGATGAAACTAGAACTTTGAGGTTTTAGTTTTGACCCCTCATCCCCTAATCATTTTTTCTATCAGTAATTTTTCCTTCCTAAAATATAGGATGTCAGAACTGGAAGGGACTTTAAAGATCATCAATTACTTATGGGTCCTTAAAGAGAATCATAATCGAATGCTGAGTTCCAACAAAAGAAAATTATTTGCTCAAGATCACATAGCTAATTAATAACAGAAGAAAGACTAGAATATAAGACATTGCAAATTTTACTATATCTTGCTATCACTCTAGCAAGCTTGCAGAAATTTCCTTTCCATAGCTTTCTTGTAACTTTTTAATTGGTGAGTATCCATTCCTTTGGCATCTTCCCTTTTAGTCCACTATTATGGTTCCTTTATCTGGATTTGGGGATTTATGACTCTCAGGGCCCCTTCTCCCTCTTATTTCTATTTTTAACCCCCCATCTCCTTTCACCTCTTCTTTTTCTTGAAGATTTTTTTATTCAATCACTGTGCTCCCAAAGGACAACTTAATGATTGAGCCTTTCTGTCTCTGAAAAGGATACAGGAATTTTCCCTTTTATATTGAATAAATAAGGGATTCCTGGAAGAGAGGAAGGCATTCCTTTCAAAAAGCAAGAGGATATTTTTTTTTATAAGAACTTAAGGAATTCAGGAATTAGGGGAAGTGTGTGTGTGTGTGTGTGTGTGTGTGTGTGTGTGTGTGAAATTGATGATTATTAAAAGAAAAACAAACAAACAAACAAAAAAACATTTCATGGTAAGGAATGGATTGAGCAATGACTTTGGCTCAAGGTCCTAGAATCCTTTCAGGCTGTCAAGGAGTGGGAAGCCCATTGGACTTATACCAGAAAATGTGGATTCAAGTTCTGACTCTTAATACTACCTGTGTGACTTTGGACATGAATCCATGAATCTTAATTTCCATCTTCATCTAATGGTGATTGGAATAATTTTACCCATGAAAGGCTATTGCCCAGAAAATATTTTTTCAAGGACTACATAATATTTCCAAGTTATTTAAAGAACACTCTGCATACTTAAAATCAAGATTTTTATTTACTAACATAAAAGTCCTGTTCCTCAGGGTATGGAGGAACTGAGTTTCTGAATCCTGTGCCAGTAGAGCAAAAAGTCTGACAAGTTTTAAAAAGTTATAAATGATTCAAGTATAAATAGATTGTGTCTTTTTTATCTGAAAAACAAACTGGTTAAGTTTGTAGCTTCATCACCAAAGGAACAATTAGTAGAATATTTAATTATTTATCCATTCATTTATTTACTTTCTCTTTTATTTGTTTGTTTTTGCTATAGAAATTCATCATGCCATTTCTTATGACATAGAAAGGCCAAAATCTACATCAGCGGAAGGGGAAAAATGATCTTTTGATTAGATGTATTGAAACAGAGAAAGGGAAAATGAGCTTCAAAAAAACCTAAAATATCTTGATCCTAGTTCCTTAACTTGTATATAACAAGTCTGGGTCTAGGAGACTTTCACCTAAAATCTAGTACCTTTTCTACTAAACGACTTCACTTTCTGATCTCCTTTTTCCCCTTCTTTAACCCCAGTACTGGGAACGATGGATTGCACTAACCAAAGCTGGGTCCAGAACTTTATCCTGGTTGGCTTCACTCCTATTCAGTTCCTGAAACCTCTTGCCTTCCTAGGTGTCCTGTCCATTTACCTCCTCACCTTAGCTGGTAACCTGTTCATCATCATCCTAGTCCAGGCTGACTCTGCTCTGGGTACTCCCATGTATTTCTTTATCAGCATCTTGTCCTTCCTGGAACTCTGGTACATCAGCACCACAGTGCCCACACTCCTGTACACTGTGCTACATGGGCCCTCACCTGTTTCTCCCGCTGTCTGCTTCATCCAATTGTATGTCTTCCACTCACTGGGTATGACTGAGTGTTACCTTCTGGGTGTCATGGCCCTCGATCGCTACTTTGCTATTTGTCGCCCTCTCCACTACCACAACCTCATGGGTGGTAGGGTGCGGGTCTGGCTAGCAGCTGCTTCTTGGGTAGCTGGCTTCTCTGCAGCTCTGGTCCCTGCCTGCCTCACTGCCTCCCTGCCCTTTTGCCAGATGGAGATTGCTCATTACTTCTGTGACCTTGCACCACTCATGCGGCTGGCATGTGTGGGCACTGCCTGGCATGCACACGTCCATGGGGCTGTGATTGGTGTAGCTACTGGGTGTAACTTTGTCTTGATCTTACTGCTGTATGGGGGCATCCTGAGGGCTGTGCTGAGATTGCCTACAGCTTCCAGCAGGGCTAAGGCTTTCTCTACCTGTTCCTCTCACATGATGGTGGTGGCTTTATTCTATGGCTCTGCCTTTGCTGTCTATGTAGGACCTCCTGGGGGTCGGGCAGAGGGCTCAGACAAGCTCATTGCCCTGATATATGCCCTGCTCACCCCCTTCCTCAACCCTATCATCTATACCCTGCGTAACAAGGAAGTGAAGGAAGCTGTGAAGAGGGTCACTTATAGGCTTTGGGCAGTGCTGAAGGGGTGTTGAGTGTTCTTCAGATACTAGCCTAGCCCTAAGAGAATTATTGGGAATATTCATTCAATTGGGTTGTCATAGGATTGACTTAGATAGCCAGTGAAGAGTTAACCAATCAAGAACTCACCTTGTGTTTGGACCTGCAGAGGTCTCATGGTGCCAGACATTAACAAGTGTCCAGTGTGATGACAGGGACAAGTTCCACATATAACTACCACAACCATGACATTTAACTATGTTTGTAAAGCATTTTATGGATTGCAAGGTGCTCTCTAATGTATCATCTCATTAAAACCTGATACAACACTGGGAGTTAACTCAGTCCAGGATTATTATATCCATTTTACAGATTAAAATACTTATATTTAGATACAAGATGTAATTTGCCTAATTTGCTTTACAGACATAGTTTACTATCATGGCTGTGGTTGTGGTAGTTATATATAGAGCTTGTATAGCATGAATTAGCTTTAGAAGGCAGCCCTGGAAGGATTGGGAGGGATCATGCTGAAAGGAATATCCTAGGAATTTAGAGCTAACAGGCACTTTACATATCATTATGTCCAACCCTCTTATTTTATGGATGAAGAAATTGAGGGCCAGAAGTGACTTTTACAAGATCACAAATTTGGAATATAATATTTTATATTTATACATATATGATAATAAGTATAATGTACATATTACATTTAATTTGTACTACACATTGAGTTGAGCACTTTAAAATTATAATCTCATTAACTCCTTTAGTTATATTAAATTATACCATTGGTGTTCTGTGTTAGGCTCTCAGAAGAGATTAAAGAAAAAAAAAAAAAAGAGTTGACTGAGTTCTTAGGTCCTTGAAGAATCATGCTATACTCTGACGCTAAAAAATATTTCCACAGAGCATATCTCTTTACAGATAAAGAGTGACAATTAGCACTTATTTATTTTAAATTCAATTTTGCTTTTTACAATGAACATACAATTTGGTTTTTCTCCCTCCCTTTCATTCCTTCACCCTTCACTGATCTTGTATTTATGCAGCGTTGTGCCTTACAGCTTTTAAAGGCTGTACTTGCATTGTTAGAATATCTGGAGTCAGGAAAATCTGAGTTCAAACCTGGCTTCAGATGCTTAATAACTATGTGACCTCAATCAAATCCCTTTATCCCTGTTTGCCTCAATTTCCTCTTCTGTGAAATAAGGTAATAATACTGCCTATTCCCCTGGTTATTATTGATATTAATGATAAGTACTAACACAGTACCTGACACATAGTAAATACTATATAATTATTGTTCAGCCCTATCTGATTCTTCTTGATCTTGTGTACCCTACGGTTCAGGGAGTTTTCTTGGCAAAGATACTGAAGTGGTATATCATTTCCTTCCCTGGTAGATTAAGGCAAGGAGAGGTAAAGTGACTTGCTCAAGATCAGAGTTAGTAAGTGAAGTGTGATTCAAACTCCTCACTCCAAGCCCAGTGCTCTATCCACTGAACCATCTAACAGCCATATAAATGTTAGTTATTATTTTCTTCTTATTGTTATTATCACAAACTTTCTATGAGAAAGGGATCCCCATTTCACAGCTTAGAAAAATTAGTCTTAATGTGATTCAATTCATTTAGTTCAACCAAAATATGATGCACCATGCTAGGAGACACCAAGAAATATAATTGAATAGCCCCTGTCCTTAATGAGTTTCTATTTGACTTGGAAGGCATATACAATCTATATAGATATAAAGAATTCAACTTAATTTGAGTAAACAAAAGGGACTTGAGGAACTTCTTTTTCTATGTCTGCAATATTCATTTTAGTGTGACAGTCATAGCTGAATTTTGAACTATCCTGTGAATTAGGTAGGACAATCAGGGCTTTTGCCCAAGGAATTCAAGTCTAAAGAGCACTTAGATTTCTTGCTAGCAGAAACAACTGAATTTAGCATCTCTATTGCAAGAATGATTAGGTAAAAGAGGCAGTGCTCCCCAGGCGGCCTGTACTAGGCCTCAGATCTTGTCCTATAGATCAATATTACATATTGAGGTCTTTCCTTATCCTCCTGTGAATTTGTCTTTAAAAGGTGATTTAAGATCCTGTTTAATGGCACTTTTCCTAGAGTAGGTTTGTGAATCTTATAGGCAATATGCAAATTCACAAACACATTTACCAAATATGCCATATAAGCCTTAATCCAAATCATTGATAATAACTAAGAAGCTAGTTTAGCACTAGTAACATTCATTTCTCCTATATGGTTTTATTCTTTTAGAGCACACACACACTTCTTTTCTATATTCTATTTTCTAAGCTTAGATTTGCCTCCAAACACAGATAATAACCTGTACATGGAGTAAACCTGTGGAGCAAGTTACAGTTCAGCAACTTTGCCCCTAAACCTCCTTAAAGATTTATGTCCAATATACCATGCTAGTATTTTAATACTTGAATTAATTTATGATCTTCTTAATATGTTCTCTCTCTCCTAACAGTATAGCTCATAATCCATTGATATTTTCTCATCCCATGTGATTCTTGTTCATATCCTTCCTTATAAAATTTTCACAGAGGACCCATATACTAAATACTTTCCTTTGGGTCTTTTCAACTCAATTCAGTTCAGTGTAACTCAATTCAAATCACATTTGCAACTAAACTCAGCCTAGACTAATCTAGCCATCTGCTTTTTGATTACATTTGAGCAATGTATTGAGATTTCTGCTCTACCCTCAATGACACTTCATCTTTTATTGTACAGAATATTCTAAAAGTATTAATAAAACTTAAAGTTGCATTAACACTTTTGGGAAATTCCATATTTATATGTTTACCTTATATGGCTCCCTTCCTCCCTTCTAGGAAGATGAAACCTTTTTGAGTCAAGTCAGTAAGCATTTATTAAGTCCTTATTATGTGCCAAGGAATGTGCAGAGGGTATGAACTGTCATTTTAAAAAAAATTGTGTAATTGTTGTGATCAGAAAATCTCTCATTCCCTAATTGTTTCTGATTAGAGTATAACCCATTAAATTTGTATCTCTTCCTTTTGTGTTCATCAATTGTGTCCGATTCTCCATGACCTCATTTTGAATTTTCTGGGCAAAGATACTGGAGTGTTTTTTTTTGTTTGTTTGTTTTGTTTTTTGGGTTTTTTTTTTTTTTGCTCTTTCTTTGTCCAGCTCAATTTTCCTCCAAATAAAGGTACTGGAATAATGCACAAAATAAAACCTATGGAACCAGGCACACAATTCAGCAACTTTGCCCCTAAACTTCTTTAAAGGCTCAAATCCAATATGAACTCAGGATAAAGAGTTAATCTGATTCTAGGCTATCCATTGCGTAACCTAACTATCCCCTGCTCTACTTAGTACCTTAAATAATGATAGAGAAGCAGCTAGATGATGCAGTGGATAGAGCACCAATCCTGGAGTCAGGAGGACCTGAGTTCAAAATCGACCTCAGCCACTTAACACTTACTAGTTGTGTGACCCTGGGCAAGTCACTTAACCCAAATTACATTGCAAAATAATAAGAGGCAGAATCTCAGAGGCAAAAAGGTCCCATGAACCCATTTGTCCAACTTGAACCTGAATATATCAGTCTACGGCATCAAAAATATGATCCAGGAATCCTTGGAGATTTTTTGGGCTTTATCCAGGGGATCTATGAAGTCAAAACTATTTTTATAATAATACTGAAATGCTTTAATTTCTAGCATGTTAAATATATAACCCTAATAAGCAAAAAACTTTTTGAGATGACTTTTAAGCATGTAAAAGTTTCCTAAAACAAAAATTTTGAGAGCTCCTGTTCTATAATATGGCTGGGAAGTGGTCATCCAACCTCTCCTTGAAGACCTTTCATAATGATGAACTTATTACTTTGAAAGGAATGTTTGGGTTTTTGCTGTTGTTGTTATTTTGGTTAACTCTGATGGTAGGAAGTTTTCTTTATATTAAGCTAAAACTTGTCCCTTCACAAATTTTATCCATTTCCAATAGTTTTGCCTTCTGGAGCAAAACAGAACAAATCAAATCTTCTGTTTTGATCCAAGGAGATGAACTAGCTGTCTTGATCCTGTCCCTCTGACCATCTATTACCTTTGCTATCCTCGCTTATGATGAGTTCATTCTTGATGTGTTTATGATTCAATTACTTGACTTTAAGCTTTTAACTGCCTCACAGCACTATTTCTTTGTTGTCAGCCTTTGCCTGTCTGGGTCAGTGTAAATATTTCAGACAGAGATCTTCAACTTCCTAGAAAAAGAACTGTGTGACCTCAGATACTAACTAGCTATGTGACACTGGACAAGTCACATAATCATGTTTGCTTCAGTTTCTCATCTGTAAAATGTATTTGAGCAGGAAATGGGAAACCACTACAGTATCTCTACCAAGAAAACTCCAAATGGAGTCATGAAGAGGCAGACAGGACTGAAATATGAGTGAAAAGTAGTTAGCCTAAATGATTACTGAGTTTTCTTTTAACACATTTTATTTTATTATTTATGTCTTTCTCCCATAATTCAACCTCCTAACAATTGCTAAAATAATCTTTCTAAGACATAGATCTGGTCAAGTGGCTCAGTGATTATGTAGAAAAATCAAATCAAAACAAAACAAACAGACCAAAAAAACTTTTTTAGCTTGGCATTTAAGATTTTTCATATCTAGATCCAATTTTTTAAGCATTATTTTATATTATCATTATTTATGCATACTATGACATTGGTTGAGAATACCAAGTATTCATTGAACTTGTTATTGTTTCTCTCACCTCTGTGCATTTGCACAAAGCCTTCTTTGACTCCCCCAATTGTTGATCCTTTTTCTCAAATTACCTTGGATTTCCTTCTCTTAATGTAGTACTCATGACATCCCTCCTTCATATGTCTGAAGCAGATTATTTTATGGCCTGCATTGACATCCATGCAAAATCTGAACTCAGCCAATCAGAAGTCATATAAGTTCAAAATAAAGCTGAAGAAGAGTTATGTGAAACTGTGGTAACAATATTCTTTTCAGTGCCTTAGGTGCCATGTAAATCAAATTTGGGGTAAGACCTGAAGGTCCATTAGGATCTGATCTCTGTTCTAGATCTCTTATTCTGTTCTACATTCTTGCCTTTGTTATCCATTTACCCTAACCAAAAAATTGCTTAGTCTCCACATTTGTACATGTTCTACCCTGCCCAGGATAATGTAATATTATTTAAGAGTAAGGACTCTCCTTTCTATCTTTTTACTCCAAAACATAACAGTGTCTTTAATATATATTTAAAAAATGTTTGCTGAATTGAAATGGCTTAGAGCTATCAAGCTCTAAGAAGACCTTCTACTCACTGCTATCTTCTTCTTCCCCTCAGGATAAGGTTTTGCTTGGGAAATTTGGAGATTTAGCATCAGGTTCCTTTCATCCCCTTTCATCTGTCAAGGTACCTTGTACTACTTTGTGTACTACTTATACTGGCCCATTGTAAATAGCATGACCTTACAGGAAATCTCATGATTGTATGAGGAGCTCATTCCCCAACCCCAGCTTGCAAAAGGTCCTTGGATCATGTGAACTAGGTTTAATCCTGGGAATCTGATCTCATAATGGTCAATATTTTTTTTTTTGGTTATATTCCTCCCTTTCATGAAACTTCATGAAACAAATATACTCTATTCACCTTAGACTTGTACTATTTCAGCAATTAAGCAATATCACAGAGGAGTGGCAATGCTTACTTTTGTTGGGCCCTCTTGGTATAATATTAATGGTATAGCTGAAGTATCTTCCTATTGAACACACTCTGTACCTTTGGGAAGCTGGTGCTTGACATATGATAGTAATTGAATTACAACCATCTCTGTAGGGAAAAAAAAGGAGGCTGATTGAACTTTTAAGTTTAATTTTCATTATTAACATTTCCCCACCCCACCACTTTCTTGAGTCTAGACAATCAATAAAACAATAAACCAAATTCTGATTTTTAAGTTTCTGCTAATTTCTGTCATGTAAATACTCACACTGAAAATTTAACAATTGGTTCTCTGGTGCTCCAGCACACCTAATTAGTGTTGTCTTGAACTCGGCATTCTGGAGGTTCCCCATGAATTGACTCTTTACCCTCTTCTACATAGGAATTTTTGGTTTAGGAATAGCAGACTTGACTTTTCCTCCCAGAAGAGTCATAAATCCCTCTTTACATGTACTCCTATTAATTATTTCTTCATTGAAAGTTCAATGGAGAGAATACACATGAAATGTGTTCCCTTTTTCTGCCTTACTCCAATATGGGCTGTTGCATAGACCACTCTTATAGACCAGAAGTATGCCTTCCCTGACAAGAATCTGTCTTCTTGATACTCAGTCATCTAATCATTAAGAAGTAACTCCAGTAATTGGAGTTCAACAAGATGAGTTCACTGTGTTCCTGAAGCCAAGGATATGGGTACATGTTTCTCCAGAAAGAATTTTCTCCATGAAAAGTATATCCTTTTTGACAAAAGTCCATATTCTTTACTCTTATCAAACTGATTGGGGGACTCATTAAAACTGACTTCTGCTTCATATGTAACCAGGGTCTGGCTTTTGCCTTTTTGATTTTGGGATTAGAAGCAGAGTGGAACAATGGAAACTTATAAGCAACAAATTCCAAACAGACTTGGGGATGAGGAAAGAGGTATCTCCAGAAAAGCTTTAGGTTTAATAAATAAAAATTGACTTGGATAAAATCCCTATTAATTAACATTAAGATGAATTAATGAATAAGTATTCACTAAGTATTTACTATGTTACTCTGGGGATATTAATACAAAAGGCAGAAAACTCCTAGGAGCTTATATTCTAATAGAGTAAAACAGCATATGCAGTATAAATTGGGGAGTAGTGGTCAGGGAGAGATGTTTTGATTTGGAAAGTGAATCGGGATGGTGGGTAGAGCCATAAGCATATAGACTGAAACACTTTTTCTAGTTGCAATAGTAATACTGATTTAATAATATTTTCAAAACTGGAAAGCTGACTAGAGAGGCCAAGGTCATATAACAGAGGCAGAAAAAGGATCAAGGAAAATGTATTAAAGAAGAATCTTAAAGAATTATGCTAGCATTTCCAGCTAGAAATGGGTTCTATTCTTCTTCAAGAAGAATGCACTGAGTACAGAAATGAGAGAAGCTTTATATTGTTAACTCAGTGCAGTCTCTTCCCTTCAGAGAATGGATTGATTTATTTCCTTCTGGGTTACAATCTTCCTGATATGCCCATTGTATGTTTCATTCTAAATATGTATAAGTTTGACCTCCCTCCCTTATCATACATCTCAGATTCAAAAATGGCAGAAAACTTCTTCTGCAGCTTGTATTGTTTAATATTCATTTACTCTATTAAAACAGGCACAGTAGGGATTCAGTTGAATATGGTCACTGACCTCAACCAGTTTGAGCTGGATAGGTTGTTAATTATCTTGAGATTGAGTTTGTCTTTACAAAATCATACCACTTTCTGATTCTCAGTCCACCTGTGCTTCCCTAATTCCCCACTTCCTTGTTTGCTCCAGGTTTCTTGAGAAATGAAACTTAATTGTTCTGTGGAAACTTAATTTTGGTTAGTCTCTCACAAAAGAGTTAATTTCTCCAAAGGGAATGTTTCTGCCTAGGAGAATTGAGCAGTAGATAGGATAGAAAAAAATGGTTGTTGTAAAGCCACAGTAAAATTTACTGTAATAGAATGAATCTATGTAAAAAAAATCTATTTGTATCATCTTAGGCTATTGATTTGTAAAGGCAATAATAAATTAGACTGGAAATGATTAACAGTATAAAGTCATTAAATATTTCTAAGAAAACTTAGCACTTAGAAGCAATAGTTCATTGCTTGAGATATCACTGTCATCATAAGCAGAAGTGTTCCTAATACAATATTAGTACATTGACACTGCTTTCTTAAGGGATTTCTTCCCAAGTCAGTCTGTGCAGCAAAAGCTTATATGAATTTCCCATTCAAGCTCTACTAGTTTCAGATTCATTCCTTCACATTCAATAATTCTGATGAATTCAACTTCTCTCTGATCATTTTTACAAATGAAAAGTGTGGGTAACCATCTGTCATGGTAATGTTGAATCCCATTATTCACAATGGCTTTAACAAATTTACTTTCTGGAAACTTTCTTGATAGAAGAGGAAGATGCTGATTAAGCAGCAAATACGATGGGATGCTTGATGTATACAAGTGGATTATAGCCCACACATCATTTTTTGCCTTTGAAACTTCTTTTTAATTTTTTTTTTCTTTTTTTGGTCAGAATCCAACAGACTTTCAGTGTGGGGCCCTTCAGGAAAAGCATTAACCACCACATTCTTGAATATTTTCATTGTAAACCATGTGATCTTTATGAAAAAGGGTTGACTTGAAGTGGATTAAAAGTGATAATGGTCAAAGAGAGCTGCTTTCTTGAACCAGGGAGAACTTTAGTGAGGCAATATGGCATAGTGCCTCCACCCCACCCTCTACTGGATTTTGATTCCTCATTTTCTTTCTTTCTTCCTTCCTTCCTTCCTCCTTTGCTTCCTTCCTTCTTCCCTCCCTTCCTTTCTTCCTCCTTTTCTCCCTCCCTCCCTTTCTTCTTTCCTTTATCTTCTCCCTTACTTCCTTCCTTCCTTCCTTCTTCCTTCCTTTTTTCTTCCTTCCCTCTTTTCCTTCTTTGCTTCCTTCCTTGCTTCTCTTCTTCCCTTTTTTCCTTCCTTCTTTCATTGCTTCCTTCCTTACTTCCCTCCCTCCTTTCTTCCTTCTTTCCCTCCCTCCTTTCTTCATTCCTTCCTTGCTTCTTTCCTTCCTTCCTCTCTCCCTCCCTCCCTTCCTTCCTTCCTTCCTACCTTCCTTGCTTCCTGCCTTCCTTCTTTCCTTCCTGCCTTCCTCTTTTCTTTCCTTCATTCCTTCCTCTTTTCCTCCCTCCCTCCCCTTCTTCCTTCTTTCCCTCCCTCCCTTCTTTCCTACCTTCCCTTCTCTCTCCCTCCCTCCCTTTCTTCCTTCCTTCTTTCCCTCTTTCCTTCCTTCCTTCCTTTGTTCTTTCCTTCCTTTCTTCCTTCTCACAGGGTTGCGAGGCTCAAAAGAGGTACTATTTATAAAGCACTTATCAAATTATCAGACACATAGTAAGAACTTAATTAAAGCTTCAGTTCCTAAAATTATAGGCAGGTGTCCTTATTGTACAGTCACTGCATCAAAATTCCTTCGTTAAATATTAGTATTGCTTCTTATATTATCTATCTTGAAGGAATATTTAAGAGAAAATGTTCTATTAGTGAGACTTCTATTTTTTCTTCTGTTTTTTCATAATCTTCACCATCGTTTGATTAGTATTATAAAGTTGAATTAATGACTTTTTTTTTGCCTCACTATTATTTTTGATTTGTTTCTTCCTTATACCAATGAGCTTTCTTTTGCTAAAAAGAATAAAAAGAAAGAAAGGTAAAAACAAACAAACAAAAAACAACTGAAACATTCTCTATAAATATTTAAAACATTCCTTACCCATGTTCTCCCACCTCAATAAAAAAAAGGAGGGAAGTATATTTATTCATCCTTTGGACATATATATGTAATATATGTATAAAATATATGTATACACACACACTATATATATATTTATACACACACACACACACACACACACATATATATATAATACATATATATCTCAGATATTTTGAACACTTGTCAAATAAAGTGGAAATCTGATTATTACCAACGTTCTTTGACCAATATGGGCAATGTAGATTGTAATGTAATATATGAAATGGATATTGTTATTCATCCTTCATTCTCAAAGAGTTCCATGGCATCAGGGAGATAACACCATGACATTCAAGTGAATTGGATTTAAGTGAGAGAGGGTTGTGTAAGGTTACCTACTTTACTTTTTTCTTCCAGAGTCATCTGTGTCTAGTGGCAAGATATAGGTCAAGAGGACTGAAGATGGCCCTGGATGAAATGAAACATCTTGGCCTTTTTAAGATAGTCTTCGACAGGTCTCATTTTGACTGAGGCTATACCCATTCAGTGATTAAGCAACTGAGGCAAAGGACCTCATCTTTTACCTAGTCCAAAAAAAAAAAAAATCTAAATAAATAAATAAATCTGGGAGAGAGAGACTCTCATGATTTCTGGTCAAAGAAGAGATGATTGCTATTTACATTCAATCTATGTTAATCACAGAACATATATTTTCTCTCATCAGTTGAAGACTCTGAAGGTATGCTGGTCAACAGTCTGTTATAGATATAATTTAAAGAGAAGATTCTTGCTTAGTGAAGAGTAGAACTGAAAATTACCTTCCAAATTTGAGCCTTTGTGATTTTTGATATTCTGAGTCATAATAGAACATTACATAAAATGTTAGCATTGTAAAGGACTTGGAAGTTATCTAGTTCACATGTGTTATATTAGAAAGATGTGATTTAGAGATCTGGAGAGAAACAATGTGAGTTCTGGTACCAGCACATAGTAACTCTGTTCAGAATCAAGCTACTTTCCAGAGTTTCAGTTTCCTCAATCAAACAAATCTCTTTAATTTTTACCTTAAAACAGATACAAATGGGAGCTATTACAAAGGCTAGTTTTCTCTCTATGATATGTCACGTGTAAGCCCCATGCACTATGGAAATGTTGCTTTTAACCTCTCAAAAGCATGTATAATGTGAACAGATTACATTGCAGAGAAGATCTGTGAGAAAGAAGGAAGCACTCTGGTCCAGGAATCAAAGGACTCTTGCTCAAATCCTGCTTATGTCACTAATTTGCTGTGTGCCTTGAATAAGTATTTCAAGAACTCTGAACCTGATCTCTGAAAACAGAGGTTTGGATTAGACAATCCCAACCAGCATGGTCTCTGATCCTAGGCACAAAGTTTCATGAAGTGAATCACATGGTCATGGAATCATAAAAATCTTAACATTGGAAGGGATCTCAGAGCCCATATAGTCTAATTCAAACCAGAGCAAGAAACATACTCAACATCAAGTCTTTGTTTGTGGACCTCTCATCAGGAAGAACCCATTGTCTTCCAAAGAAGTTTTCCGCTGTTAGATAATTAAAATTATTAAGAATTTTTTCCTTCCATCAAGTCAGATTTGCCTCTTTTCACTTGTCACTTTTACTCCTTATTCTCTCCTTTGCAATTAAAAAGAACAAATCTATATCCTCTTCTCCTCACACACTTTAAGGGAATGTCATGGTCCTCTTTGAGAATGCAGGAAAAACAACAACTTTTAGAAACAGTAAGTGCAACCTAGTAAAATTTTAAAAGCACAATCTTCACAAGAACCCTAGGAAATAGATAGTAGGGAATTTGTTTGGCTTGACTATGCATATTACAGAGAAATTTTTATCCTTTTATTATTTACAGTGGGGTATAGATAGGAGAGAGGAAAATTAGATTTTTGTTAATTTAAAAATTAATTAGTAAAAAAAAAGTTGCAGTCTCTTCCTCCTCACTCTCCACTGCCTGTCCCTTCCAGAAGTCTTTTCTTCTTTAAACATTATCAGTTCTCTGTCCATTCCTCATATGTTGTGGTCCTGCAGCTCTTCACTATGCTGTTTACCCTTCTCTGGGTATGTTCTAGCTTAACAATGCTGGATAGTCAATGAAGCAACCAAGAAAGAACACTGCATTTTACACCATTCTATCAAGGGCAGAGCACACTTGATTTTCAACTTTCATTTCTCTCTATTATACCTTAAGATTGTATTATGGTTTTGTTTCATTTTAATTACTTTATTTTGCTGTTGACAGGAAAAAAAAAAACAGTAGAATCATTTCCCACAGTTAGAAAGAGGTAGTGGATATGAAGACTTTTAAAGTTACAAAAGTACTATATAAATATATATTTGGAGTCAGAAGACTTTAATTTGAGTCCTAGCTATGCTACTTAACACCTTTATGATTCTGGAGAAATCATTTAACCTACATGAATTTTAGTTTTCTTATATGCAAGATAATAATTATAGTAAGTACACTATCTATCTTTTAGGGTTCTTGTACAAAAGGTGCTTTTAAAATTTTACTAGGTTACACTTATTATTTCTAAGAGTTATTGTTTGTCTTTCATTCTTGAAGAAGACCATAATATGGAGGTGATGTCATGATATGCAAGTGAATTGGATTTAAGTGAGAGAGGGCTGTGCAAAGACACCTGCCTCACCTTCCCCTCCAGAGACATCTGGGTCCAGTGGCAAGATAGAGATGAGGCTGACTGGAGATGTTCCTGGATGCACTGGGAGATCTTGGCCTTTATAAGCTGATATTTTCAAGAGATCTCAGTTTGACTGAGTATCTACTCATTCAGTAATTAAGGCTAACAAGCAATTGAGGCCAAGAATTGAGTTGTTTATATTATCAAGAGTTACATGAAAAGTCTTAGTTGAGACAATACATTGTCCTGGGAAGGATGCTGGTTTTGGAGTCAGAGGACATGGTTTCAAATCCTGGTTGCAAATCTCTCTTTTCTGGGCCTAGATTCTCCTAGACTTTAAATACATGATTCAGTGAATCTTCTTTCATCATTATCAGCTGCAGTGATAAACTTATATGATCCTATGATAATCTAAGATAACCTTTGTACTATAATGCACTTTATAGTGTGCTTTCTTTACAAAACTTTCTCTAGAACTTAGCAGAATTGTTATTATCCTCATTTTAAAAAGTAAGCCAGCACTTTCGGATGGGTCAAGCTCCAGCCAACCTTTCATAACTAGTAATATACACATATACACAGACCTACATGCATACATACCCATATATACTCACACACACACACACACATATATATATATATATATATACACACATATATATGCATTTATATGTAAATATGCATCTAAAACAATAATAGTATTGCTGATATATAATGTAGATTTATCTCTTGAGTGAATTTTAAAGTTTTATTTGATCTAAGATCAATAATTACTATTCCTACTTTTTCCTAGTAAGTTCTACTCCTGATCCTTGTCGTATTTCTGTATTTATTTCCTATCCTTGATAACTCTTCTACTTTAATTCTAATCTTGCTATTACTTAATCTCCCACAACCAATGAATTCTTCCCTTATCTTCTCCCCCAATATTCTCTTCCCTTTTTATTCCTATTAATCTACACTTATCACACTCCAATTAATCTAAACACATTTCTGTATCCCTACTTTATCTTAGACTATCCTTTCGACCCTCTTTAATCCTTTCCCATTAATCTACACACTTTGTTCTACTACCATTATTCTGTACATCTTTCTGTACCCCACCTTATCCTTTATGCCTTGCCCATTAATCTACCCACTACCATAAATCTATAATTCCTTCTGTACCTCACCTTATTCTATTCCTTACCCCCATCCCTCACTCCTTATCTCTTTATAGGTTTTGGAGGGTGTTATACCTTCATAGTATATATGTACTGTAGTCTATTTGACCCATTCCTGATGGGATTGGATTTTCAGAAATATGAGCCCTTCTCCCCTCTCTAATGGCTCTGTGTCTATTCCTTCTGTGCACTTTATTTATATAATATGATTCCTATTTTTATCTTTACGTGGACAGTTTTGTTTTATAGACTCAGATAATACTCAACTCTGCACTAATCTTTCTTTTGAGCTATCCAATTACTGATGTCAATATTAAATATATGGTATACATTTTGATGTAAAAAATATACATGATCTGGTCTATGTCAAGTTCCTTGAAATTAATCTTTAAGAGGGCGAAGAAGACATATGTGACATTCTAAGCTCCAAGTCATTATTAATCAGAGAAATGCAAATTAAGACAACTCTGAGTTACTCTACATACCTGTCAGACTGGCTAGAATGACAGGGGAAAGATAATGCGGAATGTTGGAGGAGATGTGGGAAAACTGGGACACTGATACATTGTTGGTGTAATTGTGAATACATCTAGCCATTCTGGAGAACAATTTGAAACTATGCTCAAAAAGTTATCAAACTGTGCATACCTTTGATCCAGCAGTGTTACTATTGGGCTTATATCCCAAAGAGATCTTAAAGAAGGGAAAGGGACCTGTATGTGCACGAATGTTTGTGGCAGCCCTTTTTGTGGTGGCTAGAAACTGGAAACTAAATGCATGCCCATCAATTGGAGAATTCCTAAATAAATTGTGGTATATGAATGTTATGGAATATTATTGTTCTATAAGAAATGACCAGCAGGATGATTTCAGAAAGGCCTGGAGAGACTTACATGAACTGATGCAGAGTGAAATGAGCAGTACCATAAGATCATTATATACTTCAACAACAATACTATATGATGATCAATTCTGATGTATGTGGCCCTCTTCAACAATGAGATGAAACAAATCAGTTCCAATAGAGCAGTAATGAATTGAAAGCTACACCCAGTGGAAGAACTCTGGGAAATGAGTGTGAACCATTACATAGAGTTCTCAATCCCTCTATTTTTGTCCACCTGAATTTTTGATTTCCTTCATAGGTTAATTGCACACTATTTCAAAGTTCAATTCTTTTTTGTACAGTAAAATAACTGTATGGACATGTATCCATATATTGTATTTAACATATACTTTCACATATTTAACATATATTGATGTATTTGCCATCTGGGGGAGAAGGTGGAACAAAAGATTTTGCAATTGTTCAGCAATTATGCTGAAAAATTACCCATGAATATATCTTGTAAATAAAAAAAAATTATAATTAATTAATATAAAGATTAATATTAAGGTAAAGATATAAAACATTTATCTCATCAACCATTTAAGAGGGAATGATTATAGCCTGGGATTTTGTGCAGAGCAACTGAGGTAGACCTTTATTTCATCAAACATTAAGAGGGAAAGGTTATAACCTTAGGCAGAGTAACTAAATAGGACAATGGGGAAACTAGGCCAGGACATCAAAAGGGAACTGTGGCACAACAGTCCACACACTCTTTCTCTTCTAACTATTCAAATCTTTGAATTACCTTCCTCTAGAAGTCTTAGCACCATAATTTTGATGAACCCTATGTGAAGTAAATAGACTAAATACAAATCAAAATAAAGCTAGAACAATGCAAGCACTTATGGCAAGGTCAAGTCTCTCCCTGATAACCCCAGAGTTAATCAGCAAC
This sequence comes from Sarcophilus harrisii, assembly GCF_902635505.1. Taxonomy (NCBI): domain Eukaryota; kingdom Metazoa; phylum Chordata; class Mammalia; order Dasyuromorphia; family Dasyuridae; genus Sarcophilus; species Sarcophilus harrisii. The sequence goes on along the minus strand of NC_045429.1, from coordinate 361,793,076 downwards.
ACACAAAGTTCCTTATTCCAATCATGTCAGGTTCTCTGCAGTTGGGGAGCATATGGACTGTGAGTTAGATCTGTGATCATTTGTGCATGATGCGGCCTCTGCTTATAGAGCAGCAGAGCTCGAGACAGTTGTGCTGCCCATTCAGAGGGGCAACCCACTCCAGGGGAGAAGGGTGAGGCTTTGAGTAGCTTTACCTGTCCCTGCCCAGAGAAACAGACAGGGCTGTATAAAGGATCAGATTTCTGAGCAGATTATGCACAGTTAGACCTAGGCAGGCAAACGCCAAACTTTTAGAGGTCTGATATCAACTACAAGGTCCTTTTAAATATGCTGAAATACTAATTAAGGATCTGGGGTAACAGAAGTGGAGAAACAGATCAGAGAGACGGCCAGTTCCAAGACAGGTATCCAATTTCTGGTTGTTTCCAAAAAAATAATCCCAATAACTGAGTCTGCCAGGGCAATTCCAACAGAATAAGGGATTTCAAAGTTAAAGCACAACCAGCAAATCATAGTCTAGTAAATTTAGACAAGAAGTAAAAAAATGAAAAGGATTGTTTAAAGGACTTCCAATTAAATCTAAACTAGTAAGATAGGGAATAGGGCAGAATTGCCTAAGAAAATACACCAGTTTCCCCAATTTCCTATTTCTTCCTCCCTTTTTTTTCAGAAAGGAATTATCAAATAACCATCCCACATATAAATTATATTCATATGCATATACATAACCGACTAAGTCCCTCAAACATAACAGCAATAGTTACACAAGTTTAACAATTTCCATCCCAAGTCTTAAACACAGTAATACAGTTGAAATTCTAACAATCCAACCACTTTCCCACTCCCCCATAGCAGTCCAAATTATCAGAAAAAGGGGCGATGGTTCTCAAAAGCTGCTTCCTGCTGAAAATGGGTGAAGATGCTCAGTCCAGGGAGGGGGATGGGTGTAGTGTGGCATGCTAACAATCAAAGCTTGATCTAGGTCCCAGAAGCAAGTCAATATATCTGTAATTTGACCAAATTCAGAAACAAAAACAAATCTAACAAAGAAAAGTTAGAATAGTCTGAGATAGAAAGACTGGTCCACAAAGATTGCTACAAGATGTGGCCTCTCATTAGTTATAAACCTTAAAAAAACTTGAATATCCAGACACAATATCTAGTAACCAATAGATGACCAGACTAAATACTCATTTGTTCAAATATTTAGGATATAATGATTACAGATAACCAGATTGGAAACAGCAAGTTATGACATAATTGAATTAATAATTTCTCATTGACCATTGCTCTGATTATCGAAATCATTTACAGGAGGAAAAAAAATGCAATGACATATTAACTACAAACCCAAGAAATTTTACCTCCAATAACAAATCCTAAACAGATATTTACCATAACCTTATATTTATACAAATCAGTTTGCTGCTTTTAGCCAAGAACCAGGTAGCTACAACTTGATAAAAAATGTCTGGAACAGTTTAGAGGGAGGGGGGGAGGAGAGGATTCTATGTGACTGCCCTTACCCCCATTCTACCTCCCAAGAGAGGCAGGAGAAGTAGAACTAAACTTCACTCCAGGCTAACTAAATGCTCCAATAGCTGAAGTAATAGCAGTGGGGAGGCTAGTTTAAATCTTTACAAAAGATCTCTACCCCACCCAAAATTTAAAGTAGCAGAAATTAGTGGGTGGGTGGGTGGGTGAGGAATTCCATAAAACGCACATGTCCAGCAGAACTGGATTTAAAGCGTAATTTACAATGTTATAATATAGGTAACAAACAGCTTTAAATTCCCAATAATATAAAACTGCTTTTCTATCTAATTTCAAATAATGAAACAGCATAGTTTCTTTCTCTTCTTCTGGCCCCATGTGGCCATTATTCCCAGTGGACTCCTAAGTTACAATTTGACCAAAGTTGAAGCTTTCAGAAAAGTCAAATCCTTTCTGCTACATACTTTACCTAATTAGAGGCACATGACCCCTTTCAGGCAAGTTAACAGAACTTCTTTAAAAAGCTATTGTTCTTTTAAGATCTTATACTTAAAGATAACTAATTCTAGCCTGGGTAGGCAACAGTATAATTTATTTCCCACAATTTTAAAACTGACCTTAGCCAGGAAGGAGGGTAAGAAATAACTTGTAGTCAGATGTCAATATAGGGATACTGATCTGGATGGCCAGGTTCACCGGTAACTATCTGGTGCACTGCTCATGCTATTTCTTTACCATATGTTCCTTCTGGTGGCCATCGTACCCCAAAGGAAGGCCACACTTTTTGGCAAAACAGTTTTAATTTATCCTTTTTCCCATAATATATCCCATAATCATGGTGTTTAAATGTCTCAGAAAAAATGTTTAAGGAGATGATCTAGTGGAGTTTTTGGTTTTGAGACAGATTTTCCCATGATAAAGTGACCTTATACCATATACCACTAGAACTCCTAATATATTTTTAACAGTTTTTTTTTAAACCTTAAGCCACAAAACAGGCAATAACATACAAGACATACATAACACTGATCACACTTAGACTGCACAATTACAACAATCAGCAGGACACTGACATCAAAACCAAGCCAATGGTGTCTTAAAGGACACCCCAGTAGTGACAACCACATCCAGGTTTGACACTAATCAAGAACCAAGCCAAATGGTGTCTTAAAAAGACAGCCAGATTTATACTCTGGAATGTCCAGAGTTGTGCCAACTGGCACACGGAACCAGATGTGTCTTAGGAGACACTCAGGTAGTACCAACTGCATCCAGTACAACACTACTTCTCAGAATTTTAACACCTGTCAGTGTCTTGTTATTCTGAGAACCTGGGTATTAGTACAAGCAAGTATCAGACCAAGTATCTAGGAGACACAAAACCAGAGGGTATTATCCAGTGTCCCAAATAATAACTTTCTCAGAATTCAGTGCCCATCATTCCATCAGTATTCTAATATTCTGAGAATCCAAGTGCTCACACAGACAAACAAAAACAAATCAGATTGGACTTATTCTCTCCTGGTCAAATTGAAAGTATCCACTGTCAGGTGTGGCCCCAGAAGGTGAACTGCTCTCTTCCTGGAGCCTCTGGAGGAATCCAGAGGGCTCCTTTTCCAAGAAAAAGAAAACCCAAATCTCCAACTGTTTCCAGGCCCAAAGGGGAGACTTGAAATGTCTCTAACCCCTAGTCCCTATCTCAGTTCCCGTTATCTCTCACTGGGGAGCTCCAAAATGTAATGCTGGAGAAACTGAGGAAGACAGAGGTTAGAGACAAGAATGGAGGCCGTCAAGTGCAGGCCATCTGTGGCTCCAGAGTGGAGGCTGTCCGTGGCACCAGAGTGGAGGTCATTAAGTGGAGGTTGTCCGTGGCACCAGAGTGGAGGCCATTGAGTGGAGGCCATCCGTGGCACCAGAGTGAAGGCCATCTGTTGGAGTCCTAGTGTCAACTCAACTTGAAACAATGTGAAATAAGGTGTACATAAATCCATCAATATGGGAGGCATTACACATAATTACATAAGCACATAGTAATATAACACAGGCTAGTAGTAATGTTAACAAATAACATAAATCAACATGAAGAATTTACACATGTCCATAAGTCCTAGAAATAGTCCAAAAGGAACCCACTGCCCATTAATTCATATGCCAGGAATTCAATAATTCCTGTAGTGCTTGTTGGTTCACACCTTAGAGCGAATCCTTGCAGGGTGATGGGTTGCTAATACTGATAGACAATAATGCTCATGTTCACACCTTTAGAGAGCTCATAGAAGCAAGAAATATTTAAGTACTCATTGGAGTTCACATGGTTTAGTATGAGATATCCGAATTTACACCTCCCTTAAGCCCTGCCTCTAGAAGGAGGAGTTAACCTTTGAGAGATCATATATATGGAGGAAGCTCTTAGAGCTTAAGAGAATTTCTCCGGAACATTGACTGGGGTCAGAGAGGAGCACTCTGGGAGGAAGCCCACAAGCCTCTCTTCAAGGCAAGAGAGATTCATTTCATCTTCCACCTTGGTGCTGGCTGGAGTCTGAAGGACAAACCTTTGGATTTGGAGACATTCGGAAGGAGCAATAAGTGCAGGCGTCTTCCCTCCTAGCTTCTCTTCCCATTGAGTCACAGCTCGCTGTGAGCCGTGTTTGGGCAATTTTTACCTACTGAAGCCTGGGGAGAGTCGAGAGACTGAGGCACGCATTCCAATTAGAACGCTGGGGCAAAGTAGAGACTTCTCTCATGGCTGCAGCGTTCCAGAGAGAAAAATTGCCTGTAGTCTGGGGGCCAGCCGCAGGCAGGGAGAGGGGGGCGCTTTCCCACAGATGGATCAGCTTTTTGCAGCCCTTGTTGAGCAAGGGCGAAGAATAGAGATAACTGGGACCGAAAAAAATGAATCAGTTTTAATAAATCTCAGAGTCTGCAGTTTTTCGATTGCAATGCAGTGGAAGTCAAGAGTAAGTTTGGGGTTGAGTTTCGAAGATTTTCTTTGGCCCGTTACAAACCTGGAAAGTTTGAAGATTTCTACAAGCTTATCCTTCACATCCATCACATCTCGAACATGGATGTGATGATTGGGTATGCTGATATGCACGGTGACCTACTGCCCATCAATAATGATAATTTCTTCAAGGCTGTCTCAAGTGTAAATCCATTGCTCAGAGTCTTCATTCAAAAACAAGGTGGCTGTTCTTCATTACCTCCCCCTACCCCATGTTGGTTAGAAGAAGTAGACTTCTGTAACTTTGGGACCAGCACATTAACTAGGAAGAAGAAGGTCCTGGTTACCCTTCATAACAATAACCTCTGCCAGAGCCCTTACCTCAACATCAGCATGCCCCATGACTTCCCACCGGTATCTTCTATCATTGATGTGGACATCCTTCCTGAAACCCACAGGAGGGTCCGACTGTACCCGCATGGGTGTGAAAGGCCACTTGGGTTTTATATCCGTGATGGGACCAGTGTGCAGCTGACGTCCCAAGGCCTTGAGAAAGTCCCGAGCATCTTCATTTCCCACATGGTCCCTGGAGGCCTTGCTGCTGGCTGTGAATGATGAAGTCTTAGAACTGAATGGGATTGAAGTGGCCAGCAAAACCCTTGACCAAGTCACAGACATGATGATTGCCAACAGCCATAATCTCATTATTACTGTTAAACCAGCCAACCAAAGGAACAATATTATTCGTAGCAGCCGGATGTCTGGTAGCTCAGGCCAGTCAGCAGACAGTACAGCCAGTCACCACCCATGGAGTGGAGGCCATCCATGGCACCAGAGTGGAGGCTGTCAAGTGGAGGCTGTCCATGGCACCAGACAGGAGGCCATCCCTGGCACCGGAGTGGAGGCCGTCCAGGGCACCATAGAATTATTGTCAAGGACAAAGACATCAAATTAGGTTATCTAGCCTTCCTCCCCTATCTGACAGGGCCTGAGTCACAAACCCCAGGTTGTTAGTGCCAACTTAACTCCTCTCTCTTTGCTTCTCTCTTTCAACTGCAAAAGCTAATTGCATTCTTGGCTTGTATTCTGCTTGCAAACTCTATATAAACTCTGTGCCTTGGTTTCTCTTTGAATGTTTTGGGAAGCATTTCCCCATTTTTCAGCTTTTAAACCCCTCCCAAGAAGATCAAAAATCTATCTCTACTCACCTCAGTTTCTCAAAAAATATTCAAACTCATTAATACTCAAAGAAAAGATAATTAAAATAACTTTGGGATAGTATTTACCCCAAACAATTTGGCAAAAAAAAATAATAATGATTATCCTCAATAATTGTAGGTCTATGGATAGATAGTCAGCTATGCCAAAATGGTCACTCCTTGAATACAGAAACTGAGAGGGCAAGGAATAAGACAGGGGGAGGAACTCTAAGGTGGGGAGGAGGGATACTAAAAAGGGAGGGCTGTGAGAAGCAAGTGGTGCTCACAAGTTTAATATAAGGGGTGGGAAAGAAGAAAAGTAAATGGGGTTAAAAGATGGGAAACAGAATTGGTAATTTTAACCATAAATGGAATTTAAACTCCCAAAAGAGGAAGCGATTAGCAGAATGGATTAAAAGCCAGAATCCACAATATTTGTTACAGGAACACACCAAGCAGGGAGATACATGCAGAAAAAGGTAAAAGGATGGAAAAACTACTATCTTGGTGAAGTCAAAAGGGAGCCATCCTGATCTCAGATCAAGCAAAACAAAAATTGATCTAATTAAAAGAGATAAGGAAGGACTAACTTTAAAGGGTTAAAAATAATGAAGCAAATCAATATTAAAATATATGCACCAAGTGGTTACATCTAAATTCTTAAAAGAAATTAAGAGAGCTGCAAGAAGAAAAGATAGCAAAACTTAAAAGTGGAGATTCAAGACTCAAATTAGATAAATCAAATCACAAAAAAAAAGAAAGAAGTCAAAGAGGTAAATAGAATACTAGAAAAGTTAGATTGAAGACCCTGAAAAACGAAATGGAGACAGAAAGGGTACACTTTCTTTCAGCAGTTCATGGAACCTATACAAAAATGACCATATATTAGGACATAAAAACCCAAACTCAAATGGTAAGGAGAAATAGTGAATGATCCTTTCAACCACGTGCAATAAAATTACACTCAACAAAAAGCCAGGGGAAAATGACCAAAAATAATTGAAACTAAATAACTTATAAAGAATGATTGGGAAATAAAATCATAGACATAATTAATAACTTCACCCAAGAAAATGACAATAAGACATCATATCAAAAATTTGATGCAGCCAAAGGGTAATAAGGGAAATTTATATCTCTAGAGGTTACTTGCATAAAGCAGAGAAAAGAAGGTCAAGTTTAAACTAAAATGAAAAAGGAACAAATTAAAACCCTGTCAAACACTAAACTTGAAATTTAAAAAAAAGGAGAAATCAATAAAATTGAAAGTAAAAAAAACTATTGAATTAATTAATAAAAAGAGGTTGGTTCTATGAAAAAACCAACAAAATAGACAAACCTTAGTAAATCTGATTAAAAAATGAAAGAGGAAAAAAAATTGTTAGTCTTAAAATGAAAAGGAGAACCTGCCACAATGAAGAGGAGATTAGAGCAATAAAGGGAATTACTTGCCCAACTTTGGCAATAAATTGACAACTCAAATGAAATGGAAGAATACCTTCAAAAAAAATAGCTTGCCCAGATTAACAAGGGAGAAGAAATATCCTAAAAGTCCCATTTTAGAAAAGAAATAGAACAAGCTTTAACCAACTCCCAAGAAAATCCCCAGGCCAGATGGTTTACATGAATTCCAAACATTTAAAAAAAATTAACCCCAATGCTATATAAACTATTTGAAAAATAGGGACAAGGAGTCCCAAACTCCCGAACAGACATGGTACTGATAACAAACCAGGAAGGTGAAAACAGAAAAGAAAATTATAGACCAATTTAATGAACATCGATGCTAAAATCTTAAATAAAATATTGCAAAAGATTCAGAAAATCATCCCCAGGATAAACATTATGATCAAGTAGGTTATACCAGAAATGGGACTGGTTCAAATATTAGAAAATATTAGCATAATTGATAACAAAGCAAACTAACAAAACCATATGATCATCTCAATAGATGCAAAAAGCATTTGATAAAAATCCAACATCCATTCCTAATAAAAAACACTTGAGGTATAGGAAAAAATGGACTTTTTCTTAAAATAGTCAGGAGCATATATTTAAAAACCATCAGTAAGCATCATATGCAATGGCAAAAAACTGGAATCTTTCCCCAGTAAGATCTGGAGTGAACAAGGTTGCCCACTTCCCATTACTATTCAAATTTATCAAAACACAGCCCCGGCAATAAGGTTGAGAAAGAGTTAAAGGTCAGAATGGCAGTAGGAAACCAAGCTATCCTTTGCGATGATATGATGGTTACTTAGAGAACCCTTAGAATTCACAAAAAGCTATTAAAATAATCCAAACCTTTAGAAATTGCAGGTTATAAAATAAACCCAAAATCCTCACATTTTTATACATCACCAACAAATGCAAACAGTAAGAGATACAAAGAGAAATTCCATTCAAAATAACTGTTGAAGCATAAAATTTGGGAACTATCTACCAAAGGAAAGTCAGAATTATAAGCTAAATAAAAAACTTTCCCAAAAATAAAGTCAGACTTAAAAATTGGAAAAATCAAAGTCCTGATAGGGTCAAGCAAATATAATAAAAGATGACAAAAATTCCTAAATAATCTTTTATTTAGTGCTTCCAATCAGACTTCCAAGAAAATATTTTAATGATCTAGAAAAAATAAAACAAAATTCATATGGAAAATAAAAGGTCAAGAACTAAAAAGAATTAATAAAAAAAAACAAATGAAGGTCCAGCGACCTGACCTAAAACTATATTATAAAGCAGCATACCAAAACCATTTGTATTGGCTAAGAAATAATTATTGATCAGTGGAACAGGTTAGGTCTAAAGACAGAATAGTCAACTTAATTTGGGTTTGACAAACCCAAAAGACCTACTTTTGGGATAAGAATTCATTTTTGACAAAACTTTGGGATAACTGGAAATTAGTATTAAAATTGGCATGGACCCCACAACACGTATACCAAGATAAGATCAAAATGGGTCCAGATTTAAATAAAGAAAAGGATTATAAACAAAGGAGGAACATAGGATGTTTATTCTCAGACTTGAAGGGAAGAAATTTGTATAAAGACGAACTAGAGACCATTATTGATCAAAATTAGAAAATTTTTGATTACACAAATTAAAAAGGTCAAACAAAAACTAATGTAAACAAGATTAGAAGGGGAAGCAAAAAACTGGGAAAACATCTTCACAGTTAAAGGTTCTGATAAAGGCCCATTTTCAAAATATATGAGGTGACTCTATAAGAAACCAACCATTCTCCAATTGATAAATGTCAAAGGAAGAACAGACAATTTTTCAGATGATGAAATTAAAATATTACCACCATATGAAAGAAGTGTTCCAAACATTATTAATCAGAGAAATGCAAATTAAGACAACTCTGAGATAACTACACACCGTCAGATTGGCTGATGACAGGAAAAAAATGATGAGTGTTGGAGGGGATTGGGAAAACGAATTTGATACATTGTTGGTGGGTGTGAAGAATCCAACCATTCTGAGGAATATGGAATTATGCCCAAAAAAGTTATCAAACTTGATACCCTTTGCCACGTGTTTCTACTGGGCTTATACCCCAAGGAGATACTAAAGAAGGAAAGGGACCTGTATTGGAAAAGTTTGTGGGCCCTGTTTGGTTCAGAAGTGGAAACTTAGTGGCTGCCCATCAATTAGAATGGTTGGTAAATTGTGGTATATGAATGTTATGAATATTATTGTTCTGTGAAAGCCCAAGATGAATAAAGAAGTTGGGAAGAATTAAGAACTGATGCTTGAAATGGAAACCGGGGATCATTATATCGCAACAACGATATTGTAGAAGCTAATTTGATGGGGGATTTTGACAAAGAGACTAATCGTTTCAATTGATCAATGATGGAAGAAGATACACCCAAAGGGGAAAAAAAACACTGGGAAATGAATGTAAACTGTTTGATTTTTGTTTTTCTTCCCTTATTCTATTCTAATCCAATTTCCCGTAAAAGAAAACGTTTGGATCTGCACAACATTGTATCTAGGATAATGGAATATTAAAATATAGGGATGCCCTGCCATCTAGGAAGGGGTGGAGGGTGGAAAAATTGGAACAGAAGTGAGTGCAAGGGATAATATTGTAAAAAAAAATTACCCAGGATGGATTCTTAATAAAAGTTATATAATAAAAAAATAAAAATAAAAAATTTTAAAAAAAAATGGTCCCCTTTTGACTAATGATAATTGAAAAATAAGCATATTCTTTGACTCAATAATTCTGCCATTAGAAATATGCTCTAAATATATTATCATAAAGGAGGGGGAAAAAGAACTCTGCTTAAATTTTGGCTTTATTTTAATTCAAAGTTACCCTAAATGTCCAAAAGGGAATGTTGAATAAACATTATATGATTGTAATGGAATGCAACAATGACAATTAAAATGATAAATATAAGGAATAATAAATGACTTTGGAAAGACTTAAATGAAGAAAAATAAAGAGAAGAAGCTGGATGGGAGTCAAAACAATGATTGTGAATATATAATAATTGTTCATATTCACATAGAATTGTAAGGTTTACAAAGCCTGTTGCATAGATTATCTCATTTGATCCTAATAACAACTCAGTAAATTACATGGTGTTATTTTTTTCATTTTTACAAATGATGAAACTAAGACTTAGAGAGGTTCAAAGTCCAATGGTTGAATGTAATAAACATTTAATAAATGCTTATTGATTGACTGACATGCCCAGAAACATACAGCTGTCATGTGTCTGAGGAGGAATACAAACCAAGATCTTCCTTTTTCCAGGTTCAGTGCACTATCCAAGATAGATATTATCTCTAATATGAAATGAAAAACACTTGCAGATTCATCAATGAATCAGCCAAGAACCAAGGGCAACCAAGAGGAAAAATAATAAGCTGCTATGCAAATTCATTTTAAGCCTTATTAGTCATAAAGTTATATTGTATTGTATTAACAATAAATGCAAGATAAATAATTTTAAATTCCATACAAATTGATTCAACATTTTATTAAGTGCCTTTTGTGTGGAAGGTCATATGCTAGCTATTGGTGATACAAAAACCAGGAGAGGGAACTCTTTCTCAGCTTTCAGATGAACTCTGCTGGAAGAAAAATTGGTAGCTCAAATCCTCATCCATCTGTATGTGTGTGTTTGTCTCTGTCTCCACTTCTTCTCTTTCTGACTCTCTGTCTCTTCCTCTGTCTCAGTCTCTCTCACTTTTTGTATCTCTGTTTTCCTCTCTTTCTATATCTTTCCCCTCCTCTTTTCTTCCCTCTCTTTGTCTGTCTGTCTGTCTCTCTCTTTGAGTATCCTGTCTCCCTAAATGCCAATGTAGCAGAAGACTAGAGACTCAGAAGTTTAAAAATCAATTTCTGAGACCCATAAATATGCTGGAACTCTTCAAAATTATTTGTCTCTATTAAATTTAATTATTCAATAAACATTTACTAAATACTTAATATTTTAAGTAAAATGTTATCGATATCATTTCTTCTTATATTATCTAAACTGTCCAAAGTATCCCTCCTTTTTTTTTCTTTGCCAATGTCCCATTTCAAGATAAGCAAAGAGGGCAACAGAGAACAGAAGGTGTTCTAGGATAATAGTGACACTCTGCTCTGTGATACCTGCTCTGAGTCAGAGGATCATGAGGATCACCCACATTGGCCCATTGCAGTGGCTTCTCAGCACCCCAGCGAGAAGATCCACCGTGATGAGGAAATCTTGTATGGAATGGAGAACCAATCCAGGAGCTTCTACTAAAAGAAGAGGAAGAACCCCTCATGGACTGTGCATATGGATTGATTCTAAAAATACAAGTGAGAGAATTTTTCAGAAGCAACTCAATCTAATAGGGCAACTTAATCTGGCAAGGCAGAAGAAAGGGAAAGGGGGAAAATTCATTTGGCAAAAGGAGAGCAAGCACCTCTGGAAGCACTACCCAAAGCTGAGGAAGATGGGGGCTGTACAGGAACACCAGATCGTGGAGGAAAAGAAGGAGTGGGAGCTCATGATGACCATCCAGAGCAGATTCCTAACAGCCATCATCACTGAGCTGCAGGAAAAGATGCAGAAGCCAGAGGGACAATGGCTAAGGCATGTGGCAGAGACATTGCAAAGTAGCGTTGTCTGGCCTAATGTGGAACCTCTCCTAGTCAATCTGGATGATTCTTATCTTAAATTTGGGATGGCGTTTGTAAACTCTTCCAAAGATATAAGCTATGCAAAACAGGAAATGGGAAATTCTCCAAAGATACATGCTCAGTGGGAGGCAGAATTGAAGTGGAAACTGAATTTTGCATGTGAAAAGAACTAAACCCCTTCCCATTAGTAGGGGTTTCTCTGTAAAATTTCTATACCAGTAGATCCCCTTAAGCAGTAGCAGATGAGATAAATTAATAAAACACTAAAGAGTATTTCTCTATCTAACTTCTATATGGCATGTTCACCAACTTTCTCTTGTTTTTTTCCTTATATTTCTTGGTTTGAATGTTCAGTTAAAATCTTCCTTAGTTTTAAAACTTATGGGACTCTTTAAACCACTGTATTCACTTGGTTCTTCCATAATTAACTGCTGAATAGTAGCTTATTTTTCCTTCTCAGTTTCAGCCAGTAGGCTTTCTGTTCTAACTGCTGTAACCTAAATTTTTGTTCTTTCTTTAACTCAGCCTGTAATTGTCTGTAATTCTTTTATCTCTTTTTTTATTGTCTGTAATGTGATTTTTCATTTTACTTCTAACTCAACCTTTAATTTTTTTTTTTTTTTTTTTTTTGCTTTATACTCTCAACCATCTCTGTTAGTTCTAGATCTTTTCCTTGCTGAGCTGTATTTAATGGGCATGGGAATAAAGGCATTGGAGCTTGAAAACAAGCTCCCTGCTATTTTTCAGAGATGATCTTTGTTAGAAGATCAGCCATCTGGCTCTTTAACCTATTTACTTGAGCTGCATGCACAGCTGTGTTCTCCAGCTTGATCATTGGTATATCCAGATCCATATTGCTTCTCTGCCTTCCCTCCTGAGGATTAAGTGACTTTCCCAGAGTCACACAGCTAGAAAGTATTTGAGATTAGACTTGAACTCAGGAGGAAGAGTCTTCCTGATCCAGGACTAGTACTTTTACCATGTTGCCACCTAGTTGTATACCTTCTACTGTTTAGGGTAGAATAAATCACAACATTAAAAACAAACAAACAAAAAAAAAACTTTCAGATGAGAATACTCTCATTGGAAAAGGGCATCAAATGCAAGAATCTTAGCTTGATCAAACTTAAAAATGGAACTAGGATTTACTGGTTCAGTGCATATGGGGCAAGGAGGAGAACTGACTCAAAGCCATGGTTATATTTGGTGATTTTGTACAAATGGTGCATAGTTTTGGGGCACATAAAAATTTAACTGGTACCAGGTTACATTCCCACCTGGATGCAAGCTTGCCCAGGTGAGACAATGCCCCAAAATGTTGCTAGCCCTGCTAAAATATATATTTTCTTGGGATCAGATGAAGAAAACTTAAATTTTTAGGTCTTTATGGCACTGAAATTACTTTTTATTTAATTTTCACTTTCTGAAGTTGTTTCCTCTAATAAAGAATAAGTTTGTTGAGGGAGTGTTTCATTTTATAACTTGAAAACTAACATAGTTGCTGGAACTTAATAGTCATTTAATAAATTAAACTTTAATTGAATTGAATTGATATGTCTCTTCCACTTTAAAAATTTAGAAGAAAGAAAAAAGTACCAAGACACACTAGATTATATCATTTCTTTTTGGAAGGCTACAGAAGAATCTGTAGGAATTCTTGGGGATTTATGAGAAACTTTTCTATACTTAGAAAAAGCAATGTACACAGCTATATGAATCAATAGAGATCTTTTTTCCTCCCTAAAATATATGTGGGCTTAGTTAAGTAGTAGAATTTAAGATAATAATTTAAATTATATCTTAACAAGTAATTTAAGATAATAATGTAAAATAATAATGATTGAGAGATTTAGTACTAGAACTTGGACTTCCTAAATTCCTTACGAGTGTTCTGAATAATTGATACATCAGTATTCAGAATTGATTGAAACCAAAAAGGCTACACAGTTCAATTTGATACACTGATGTGAGGAATTAGCTAAGATTTGATGACTAGTTGCTGAAACCTTCTGGTGTTTGCATAAACCCAGGGTTTCACAGATCATATAATGAAGACATCTTCTAGAGTGAATAAATTTTATTTAAAAAGAGCAAATGAGAAGAGATTAATTTAAGACATATATGCATATTTTAACTTTTGGGGGATTATTTATAGGTACATATGGGAGCATTGGACAGAGAACATTGAGTAGACTCTCTTCCTTTTCATTCTTCTAAGTCCAAGCAGTATTCAAGAAGTAATAAAAGAAATAATTTTTCCTTAAATAGTATTTTGCCCATAACCCAATTCTTCATCTTTGCTTACGTATAGGACCCTTATACAAAAACCACCTATGACTTGGGTTTTTCACTCTACCTCAAAGTATACACTGCAAAGCCAGTGGATAATGACCAATTAAATAGTATTGGACATAGAGTCAGGAGGACAGAATTTTGAGTCTGCCTAAGATATCTCCTAGTTATGTTTCTCTGGCCATGTCATTTAATCTGTCTCAGTTTCTTTGACTATTAAATGGGGATGACAGTACTAATGTTACAAGATTGTAAATGTTAGTTATTATTAAAACATATTTAATTCTACCCTGATGCTTATTAGCTAATCATTTAAGGCAAGTAATTTGAATTATGTGAACTACAGTTTCTTCATCTGCACAATGAGGATAATATCTATGCACACACCTCATAGGGATTTTAACATGCTCAACTGTTTTAGTAGATGTAAATTTCTAAGCAAATAATACATTGTTAAATTTCAAATTTTATTTTTGTTCTTGCTATTATATTTCCTAACATGCAATGCCTATCCAATAATTCCCACATTAATAAATCCTCTTACAACATTAAGACCCAGACTTCCTTGCTGACTTCCTACATTGTGCATTCCCATTGAAATTCATCTTACATAGTTGCTAAAATAGTTCCACTCAGACAGCATTTTCATCCATTTGTTTTCCTATCTACAGCTCCTTGTTGTGGACCAAATCCCCAAATAGGTTATATAGCAAATTTAGTTTTCCTACTTCAAGCCCAGTAGTACTCTATCTACCACCCTATGCTGTCTGGAAAGCATGAAGATTGCCTTCTTAAGATTAATATTCAGAAACTCAATTTGATCTGTTCACCAAGGGGTATCCAGTATCTGGAGGACTGATGCACACCAAACAATATCACAAGAGATGACTTCCTTATACCAGAATTTCAAGTTCACTTATACTGAGAAAAAATATTTATAAAAAGGTTGGATATCTATTTATCAAGAATGTATTGTGGATTCAAGGACAGTCTCCTAGGAGGGAACCGAATTAAGGTCAGGAGGTTGATCGGTACGTCATGAAGCTGTGATAACATGATGAGTACATCTTCACTATAGAGATATACTTGCCCAGTAGACTTGACATTCATGCTACCCAAAATATCATTTTTATGGACAGATGTGGAAAAAGATGGATACATTCTATTCTTACATTTTATTAATTCAACCAAGACTCATTTAACATTTGCTTTTCTTAGTGTACTATGCTTGGAATTATAAATGATAGGAAGTGAAACATGGTCTGTTTGCTCATTAAGGGTACAATGTCGTTCTGTAACAAAGTAGTTTCTTTTACCCCAGTTGCTGGCACAGTGTGATGGCTGAGAAGATTGTTTTTGTAGTTGTTGCAAAGTCACATGGTAAATATCTGAAGCTGCATGTAAGCGCAAAGAGTTGAGTCTTACTGACTCCAAACCTGTTGCTCGATACATTGTGTTTACTAATATTGAGCTTGAAGTTAATGAAAACCCCCTAGATCTTTTTCATATGAATATCTATTTATTTATATCTCCTCTATCTTGTGACAGTTTTTAACTCAACTGCAGAATGTTACTTTTAATCCTATTACAAGCCATTAAAAAAAAAAAAAAAAACAGCACAGGAGAATATATAGAGGGAAATCCTTGGTATCAAGACCTGAGTTCCAGGCTTGGCTATTATACATACTAACTGGCTGACCATGGACAAATCACTTAATCTTCCAGTGCACCAGGTAACTCTAATATTTTAAGTAATAGATGAGTTTTTGATTTGCTTCTCTATAAATGATAAAATCACACATCTAGATTAAAAATATTGTTCTAAAATTTTATTCATTATTGACATCACTGTTCCATCATCCAAATTATCTATTCCTTCTAGTTTGACATAATCCAAAAATTTAAGTAAGGATTCTTTGTGACTCCTTTCTGAGGAGTTCTGAACTTATTCTTTGCAAACATGTAATAAAGCCAATAAAAGGTAAAAAAAAAAAAAGTGATGAACATGCCATCTGCATCTTCATCCAAATTGTATATAAAAATTGTTGAGTGAAAAACAGACTAATAATAGGGGCCTCAATGCATAAAATAAGAGATTGACTATGATTCATTAATTCTGGTCAGTTAGTCAACTGATCCCAAAAATGGTTTCTGGCCTTGCTGCTCTATTTCTATTCTCTACCTCTAATCTATCTTACATATGATGCTAGATTAATCTTCCTAAACTGTGGAATCTAAATCACAGTGACATAGTAACCCCTGCAACATTTTCATCCTCTTGTTTTCTTATCTACAACTTCTTCTTGTGAATAAAATCCCAAAGAGTGCAGTAAATTCAACTTTCTTATTTCAAATCCAGTAACACTCTATCTACTATCCTACATTGTTTCCCTTACATGTTTAAGAACTTCTACCAACTCTTTGGTGCTTGTAGGGTAAAGTACAAATTCTACAGTTTGGTATTCAAAGCAATTATATATTACTCCACTTAAAAATTGTTCTCAATACATATTGCATCTGGGAAGAGTTTAAACATATTTTAATCCAATTTCTAGCTATACAAAAAATCTGCTATACAACATACTATTAAATGGGCATGCACATTTGGGCTGAAGATTTTGAAGGAAGGAGGGAAGATAATGCTATTTCTGAAGACTAATACAGTAAGTAACATTTTGCTTTCTAAAAAAAATAGTGCTGGATTTAGGAGTCATAAAATCTGCCCTTTTGATATTCTACAGCTTTGTGACCTTGCAATCTTTGAACCTCAGTTTCTCTCTATATACAATGGGAATAATATTTGTACTACTTGCCTCACAGAATTATCTTGAGGATTGAATGAGACACCTATAGAAAGTATTCCTGTGGGTCAAATAGATTTCCTATATAGGAATTTTTGGGGAAATATGAATACAAATCACACAGAATGAGAAAGTATGGAAGGAAGAAAGGAGGAAAAGAAGGAAATAAGCATTATCCTCAACTATGTTCCAGACATTCTACTAAGAGCTTTATAAATATCATTATATTGTTTGAACCTCTCAACTACCCTGGAAAGCAGATCTTATCATTATCACACCTCACTGAGGCAGAGAGATATTAAATGATTTTCTTAGGATCGCAGTTACTAAGTATCTGAGGCTAGATTTGAATTCATGTCTTCCTAGACTCTAAGCATAGTGAACTGTTTACTATGTCATCTAGCAGGAGAATTGTGATCTATTTTGAAGGGGGTTCCTACAGGGGTGAAATCATGAATACATCAAACATTAAATTAGTTCTGCATTTGCAGAACCATTTGCGTTTGCAGTCCAACAAAAAAAGTCTTTCTCTTCTTTGTTCCCTTAATGATCAGTTTTTTCTTTTATACTTTGGTTTTCTCATCTGAAAAACCCTAATCAGTCTCTCTGCTTATCAAAATCTTATGCTTCCTTGAGGCATTGTGGTAGAACACAAAGTCTAGAAAACTGACCTCAGTGTTACAGAGACTTGAGGTCAAATCTTGCTTGTTAGACATGTGACTTTGAATTAATTTAGCCTCTCAGTGCCCAGACAACTCTGAGACTATATATGGAAGAACAGGTACTGAATTTATTGGTAGAGGAAAATTTTTTATGGGCATTTCCCCCATATCAATAAAATGACAAGTGTGGTCCAACATTCCAAGTCCTCCATAATGAAAAATCTCAACAATTCTCTAAAAATCAACTTCTGTGCTTTCCTTAATATTCACATTAAGGACTACCTCCTCTATAAAGTTTTCTTTTTCTATTCATTCTCCTTAGAACCTGTAACATATATGACATTATTGCCTATGTAGCCCCTCCTTGTAATAATCCAACTGGATTATAAGGCCCTCACCATTTTATGTGGCCTTCATGGCCACTTGACAGAGGACTATAAAAACAGAGGGAGACATTCCATGTTCTCCAGTGCTTGCTTACTTATGTCTCTCTTAGAAGAGTTGTCATGGTATGTATATCTTCAGTGTCACCAGTATTGGGCACCAATGACTAAGAAAGCAGTGTTCTCCTTTGCTGGCCCTACTATTGTTGTTTGATGCAATAGGAAAAAGATTCATGGACCAGTTGACTCAATGCAGTTGACTTAATACTTTGAGACATCTAGAGTGGCAATGAGAAGAAATAATGAAATGATGGTGGTAGGAAGATTTCACTGTATGTGTATGGTGACAGATTGTCAGACTGACATTGTTTTACTTCTTTCATTTTGGGGTATCTTCATTATCCCTATTTATCTTAGGCACAGATCTATCCCAAAGAAAGGAAGACATTTTATGCCTACCCTGGGGATGGCTGAGTGCCATAATTAATAGAACTTTGGACCTTGAGTTCAAATCAAGTCTCAAATATTTATTAGTCTCTTACCAAGTGACTTTGACAAATTAACTTAACTCCTCTTTGTCTTAATTTCTTCATTTGCAAAATGTGAATAATTATAGCATCTAAATCCTAAAATTATGAAGATAAAATGAGATATTTTCAAAAACATTTTGCAAAACTTATAGCACTATATAGATGATAATTACTCTTATTAAGCTATATAATTCTCATAATCCCTATGACAGACACATCCTCAAGGCATAAACCAAATTAACAAAACAGATAGACAGAAATTTAGATGAGAGCTGGGGAAGAGACATCAAGAGGATGGTAAAGTGGGGAATAAAAAAGAGGATTAGAGGTAGGAGGATTAATCCAATAAAGATGTCTTAGGGAGAGAATCATGAAATAGAATAAATAAAGAGAGAGGTGGAATACCTTGGTTGGGATGAGAAGGGAAGGAGAATGGCTTGTTTGAAGGCCTTTATTTGGGAGCAAGGATAGCATATGGATCACTTAAAAGTATGAGTGGTGGCTGGAAGAGGAGAGTGCCATGAAACATGTATCCTTAGTTAGAACATTACGTCTAAGGGAAAATAATTGGTGAGAACCATGAAATAGAGAGAAAAAAAGATATTGGAGATAGGAGGGTGAAGCCAGAAAGGTGAAAGTGGTGAAAAGTTTCAGTGGGGGTGGGACTAAAGGTGGGCGTGGATATGGGGAAAGAATTGATGCACTAAACTCAACAGAGGAAAGGTGGCTTTGGTCTATGTTTCCAAAATTCCCTGCTTGGGAATGATGCTTACCAAGCTCTGGAGAGCCTTGTCTCTACTCTATTTTTATACTCATCCCTTGGGGTTTTCTCTTGTGTTTGTATATCCCTATGTGACCAAAGTGAGTCAAATTAGACTCAGGGGATTTTCATCAGGAGTTTATTTGAATTGGAGAAGGCAAAGGGCTTTTAGCCCCAGCCTAGTTGCAGAATGTACAAGCAACATGAGACAACGCAAAGATGAATAATGGCACATGGGTTTGTATGTGGGTTCTGGCTGTCAGAACAACCCTGAAAAAGTAAGGATGCAGGATTGGAGAACAGAAAGCAGAAATCAATGTCTAGAAAGCAAAAAGCAGGAAGCAGGAAATCTAGAGAAGATGGTTCAGGAGGCAAGACTGGGAATCAGAAAGCAGATTACAACATAATTAAGAAAATAGAAAGAATTGGCAAGAGAACAATTGCATTTAGTTGAGAACTCTTTGCAGGACCAGCCTCAGATAAAACTTTGAAAGATGAGTAGGAGAGACAGCATCAGTATAGTGAAAATGGGAGTCAGAATGAATGGGAGTCAGGCTCTGCCAATAATTTGTTGATTCACATTGTAACCATTGGCAATTTTCTTTTCTTTGGGTCCCACATTCCACATCAGTAAAGTGGGGAAGAATTTGTTGATGTCTAGTTTTCTTAAGGTCAAAGTCATTTCATGTTAGATGTAGAGGAGATCTTAAATCCATTCTAGTATAACTCTCCTCCCACTTTACAGAGGATGCAATTGCTTTTCAGAGAGGTTAGGAGATTTAACAAAAGTCACCATGGTAGCTAGTAGAAGAGGCTTTGTTTCAGATTGTCTGATACACAGATCATTGTTCTTTCCATAGTATATCCCCTATTTTGCTTGTAAATAAGGACAAATTTGGCACTATATATCATAGTTGATAGTTCATTGGGTGGCTGAGAGTGGGTTGGAAACTGGATGTTAGACCAAGCCATCCATTTGGTCATTATTATGATTTACATGTGTTTATGATAAATGAAGGAAAGGAAGAATTAAAAATGAAGGGTACTGAATGGAAAGCCCATAGAGCCTTGAATCAAAAGATACATTTCTTGAACTGTGTGATGCTGGGCAAATCAATTTTCCTCTCTAAGACTTAGTTTTCCCACCTTTAAATAGAGATAGTTATATTATTTGTCTCACTTAGAAATACAAGCTGCAATTACTGTGGCAGAGAAAAAGATGGTACCATGGACAGACATGGAGAATTGAGAGGAAGATCTGGTTTGGAATGAATGTCAATGGGTTCTGTTTAGTGAAAGTTGAACTTAAAAATTTATGGAATGTTGAATCAAAAATATTCAATATAAATCAGCAAGTATTTGTGAATATATTAGGGAATTAGTTATTTTGGTCTTAAGCTAGGGCAAGAGGTAAAGCTAGATATAAGATGATATCAGCCCTGATTTTATGACTAAAATGTTTAGTCTTTATTCTCCTTGACCCCTTTATACACTTGACAGTGGTGACCAGTTACTTATATTTGCCCCTTTGTAACTTTGATGGGGACCAAACTAACTGTCATAACAGAATGGAATACATAGAAAAGTTAGCTTGGAATGTGAAAAGAAATATTTATTTGGATTTAAAGGATTTGAGTTTCAATCTTTACTCTATAATTTACTACCTATGTGATTAGTCAAGTCACTCCATCATTCTAATTCTCTTTCTCTTCATCTTCAAAATAATGGAGTTGGTCTAGATAATTAATGAGATCCAAGTTCTATGCTCTCATCCTATAATCAGAGTGTCAGTATCAAGTAAGAGCTAAGGAAAAGGAAGAGGAAAGAATGGATTTTTCTTTTTGTGATATATAGAACACCCACTCTTGTCTAACATGAACCACCAGTATGTAAAGTAACACACAAATATATAATGATAAGCTTCAGTTCAAATTCAGCCTCAGACCCTTACCAATTTTATATTACTGGATAAGTCATTTGACTTCTTTGCCTAATGTTCTTTCAGTGAAAAAAAAAATGGAGATAATAAAATCATCTACCTCCCAGGGTAGTTGTGAGGATCAAGTGACATATTTATTTAAAAGAAAACATTTAGCACAGTACCTCTACAAAAATGCCTGATTCTTTCTTTCCTTCACTGCTTTTTTTTTATATATTGTAGGTATGAAGTGTCCTTCCTCTACAATGATAATGAAATCTATGCTTAAAAAAACAGTTAAAGTTCTACATGCAAAGGTGGGCATTGTTTCCATCAGTTGTACTTAGTACTTGTTTCAAGTTCTGGCCCAAAATATCTCCTTCTAAGATAAAATCAATCATGTTGAACCATGCCAAATTGGATAATTATTGTCTCTATCAACTCCAATAGCTTAACACTTTGTAAAGATTCCAACAAGGTAGCAATAAAAACACTTTTTTAGACAAATGAGTATTTTGGCAGATAAGCCATCAGTACATTGAGATGATTGATTTCATAGCCTCTGAGGAAGTTGTGAAATCAGGGGAAACAGCCCATGTTCTTCCTTTAAAGCTAATAAGCAAAATTTTTATAACACTTTAATGTTTATATAAGCACTAAATAAATATTCCATTTTACTCTCACAGCAACCCTGGGAGGTGGATGGTATCTTTATTTTACAGTTAAAAGAGCAGAGACAAACAGAGGTTGTGATTTGCTCAGATTCATATAAATATTAAATGTTTGAGGCTGAGTTTGAACTCAATACTTCCTTACTCTAGGTGGGATACTCTAAACTTGTATGGT
The DNA here is from genome assembly GCF_902635505.1 of Sarcophilus harrisii. Lineage (NCBI taxonomy): Eukaryota > Metazoa > Chordata > Mammalia > Dasyuromorphia > Dasyuridae > Sarcophilus > Sarcophilus harrisii. Next base: position 361,771,114 of record NC_045429.1, on the reverse strand, counting down.
ATAAAATTCCAATGTAGTACCTGTATAGACAGCAAAGTATGGCTTTAATCATGGACTGAGTTTATTTTCCAAGGACTAACCCAGCAGGAAACAAAGAAAATTTCCATGCAAATTGATAATATTGATTTTAGGTGCTCCCTGATAAAGGATGATGATAAATTGGAGATTATCAAACTGAGAAGATTTTCAGAAGTTATGTGGTCTGACCTATTCTTGAACTAGAATTTTCCTCCTAAAATTGGACTAATAATCATCTATTCTTCTTGCAGAGTGCCAGTGAGTGAGAAAAAAGACAGGTTGGCAAGTAGGAAGGAAAGAAAGAAAGAAGGAAGGAAGGAAGGCAGGAAGGCAGAAAGGCATTAAGGAAGACAGGCAGGCAAGAAAGAAGGAAGTGAGCAAGAGAGGGAGAAAAGAAGAGAGGGAGAAGAGAAGAAAAGTGGAAAAAGCATTTAAGTATTATTAAGTAACAATAGATAGTTCCATGAATGATAACAAAAATTTTACAAATATTTCATTTGATCCTCACAACCCTGGAAAGTCAGTGCAATTATTATTTCCATTTTACAATTGAGGAAACCAAGGAAAACAAATTAAGAGACTTGGTTATGGTTACACAGCTAATGGGTATCTCAGACTAGATTTGAATTCAGGTCTTTCTTTATCTGCACCAGATAACTCCCTCTAAATCTGCTACCTAAGAGGGAGCCTATTCCACTTTGGATGGCTCCAACTATTGTTGTTTCTTAAGTTATATTTTAACTGGTAATTCATAGGTATTTTAAACATCTCATCTTTATTTCTAAATACACCTATCCCCCCTTCTCTGTACAATTAGCCATCCATTGTAACAAAGGATAAAATTTGACTATCTGTGTGATATTTTGTATTCATAATCTATCATCTTTGCCAAAAAGGGAGGAAGTCACCTCATCTTGTCTCTTCTTCTGGGGCTTTTATACTTTTTAGGTACTTTTATACAGTGTTTATTTCCCTTTCTTATTGTAGTTACTTTGATTTTATTCATGTGAAAAGTCTTTTTATTTCATATAATTGAAACTATTTTCCCTTTCGGGGTTGTCTCTAGCCCTTGTTTGGTTAAAAATGCTCCTCTATGCATAGATGTGAAAAGGATCTGATTTGGCTCTCATATAAATTGTTACAATATGATCTTTAATATTTAGTTGCATTTCATTTTTGAGTTTATATTGTACACGGTTTTCCTATGACAGTACTAACTGTGTGATCCTAGAAGAAATATTTCACATTTCAGTAGACTGTAAGTAATGTATATTCATAATTTAAGGAAATACTAAATTCAATCAGAGATGAAGGAAAATAAAGGTGTGTTTTTTTTCCTCCATCCAAGTTCATGGACTTTTTCTGTAGATGGATAACATTTTTTTTCACAATTAAGTTTTTCAGAACTGTCTTGGATTATTGTATTGCTGAAAAAAAAAAGCTAAATCATTCACAGTTGATCATGATATAGTATTAGTGTTACTGTGTACAGCTTTCTGGTTCTGATTTCTTGTAACAGAATAATATTACAACCATATATTATGTATTCAGCCATTTCTCAATTGATGAACATCCTCCTCAATTTCCAATTATTTGCTACCACAGAAAGAGCTACTATGAATATTTTTGTACAAATAAGTATTTACTTTTTTCTTTGATGTTTTTGGGGCACAGATTTAATATTATCACTGAGTCAAAATTATGCACAGTTTTATTACCCTTTGGGCACAGTTTCAAATTGTACTCCAGAAAAAGTTAGATTAGCTTACAACTTTGCCAACAGTGTATCGTGTTCCAATTTTCCCATATCCTTTAAAACATTTGTCATTTCCTTTTTGTCCTATTAGTTAAGGTGATGGGTAGAAGATAGTATCTCAGAATTGTTTTAATTTACATTTTTAGAATCAAAAGTGATTTGAAACATTTTCTTCATATGACTAGAGATGTTTTTAATTTCTTTTTCTGAAAACTGCTATTGATATCCTTTGAACTTTTTGTCAATTGAGAAATGACTTATATTCTTATAACATTGTAAAATCCCCTCTTCTCTTGCTTTCTGTTTTCATTCTAATCTTGGTTGCATAAATTTTTTATGTAAATGCTTTTTATTTTAATATATTAAAATATATATATATATATAATATATTTTAAAATATATTAAAAAGTATTTGCTTTGCATCTTGTAACACTCTGTGTCTTGTTTGGTACTAAATTCTTCTCTTATCCATATCTCTGACAGGCAACTCTGAACCCTTAATTTGACCAAGGTATCACCTTTCATGTCGAAATCATGTATATATTTTGACTTTATCTTGATATATACTATAAAATTTGGTCTATATCGAGTTTCTGCCATATTGTTTTTCCAGTTTTCCCAGAAGTTTTTTTTTTTTATCAGATAGTGAGTTCTTTTCCCAAAAGTTTGTGTCTTAAGATTTATCAAACACTAAATGATTGTATTATGTATTTAATCTATTCCACTGTTTCTCTTATTTCTTAACCATTATCAGATTGTTTTCATAATTAATTCTTTGTGATATAGTCTGAGGTCTGTTATAACTAGATAAGTTTCCTTTATATGTGTTGTTCCCATGATATTTTTGATCATTTGTTCTTCCAAATGAATTTTGTTATTGTTTTTAATAGCCAAATAAATTTTGGGTAGTTTGGCTGGTATGGCACTGAATAAGTTAATTAGGTAGAATTTTAATTTTTATCCTATTGGCTCAGTCTAACCAAGAGAAATTCTTATTTTTAATTATTTAGATCTGATTGTTCGTACAAAAAGTGTTTTGTAATTGGGTTCATGTAGCTCCTGGATTTGTCTTGATAGGTAGATATGAGTATTTTGCAATGTTTACAACGATTTTAAACGGAATTTCTTTCTATCCCTTGCTGATGGACTTTGTTGGCAATATATGGAAATGCTGATGTGGATTTATTTTAACTGCAAATTTGCTAAAGTTGTTAACTAGGTTGACTAGCTTATTAGTTGGTTTTCTAGGATTGTCCAAGAGTATTATCAGGTCACTTGCAAAGAGTGAAAGTTTTGTTTTCTCTTTACCTATTCTAATTTTTTTTTATTTCTTTTTTTCTTCTCTTATTGCTGTAGTTTGCATTTCTACTAATGACCTTCTTTACTTCATGCTTGATCTTATTAGAAAGGCTTCTATCTTATCTCCATTACACATAACACTTAGTGATTTTTACATAGATACTATTCATCAATTAAAAAATTACATTTAATTCTATGCTCTCTACGGCTTTTTAATAAGAATGGATGTTGCATTTCTTCTTTATCTGTTGATAGAATCATTTCTTTTGGTTTCCTTACTAATATGATTTCCTTATTAATATTGGTTTCCTTACTAATATGGCCAATTATACTGATAGTTTTTCTAATATTGAACCAGGAATACATTCCTACCTGGTGATAGTAGAAATAACTATTATTTAAATGTTTGGTAGAATTCACTTTTGAATCTATCAGACTATGGAATTTTTTCCTTTTTTTTTTCTTTTTTTAATTTCCATTTTGACTATTTATTATTATCTGCTCCCCCACACACCAAAAACATTGATAAAGATAGAGATAAAATTTTTATTCCTTTAGTAGAGTTCAGATCATGCATCCAAGGAAATAATTGCACTTGCGTAGTAATGCAAACCAAGCTTATCAGGTGTGAACTGGAGAAATCCAGAGAGTATTTTGGTAATAGAATGAAGGAAAGCCACAGAAGACTTTCCAAAAAAAGGTGTTTTCTTAGCACTGTCAACTCAAGTCTTTCTCATTCATTCTCTTCATTACAGAATCCTATTTCTTCATGGAACAATACAATCATACAACAGTGACTGAATTTGTTCTCCTTGGTTTCCCCAATGTAGATGACATCCAGATTTGGCTCTTTACTTTGTTGTTGGTTGCCTACCTCTTTACTATTTTTGGCAATTTGCTCATTTTCCTGGTCATTCGACTTGATTCTGCTCTTCACACCCCCATGTATCACTTTGTCAGTGTCCTTTCCTTTTTGGAGTTATGGTATACAGCCACCACAATCCCCAAGATGCTGGCCAACTTACTTAGTGAGACAAAGACCATTTCCTTTGCAGGTTGCCTCTTGCAGACCTACTTCTTCCATTCCCTTGGGGCTTCTGAATGCTATCTCCTCACAGCCATGGCCTATGACAGGTACTTGGCTATCTGCAGGCCCCTTCACTACCCAGCAATCATGACTCCAGTACTCTGTGCCAAGATGGCTGCAAGTTGTTGGACTTGTGGCTTCCTATGTCCTATCTCTGAAGTTATCTTGGTCTCCAGACTCCCATTTTGTGGCTACAATGAGATACAGCATATCTTCTGTGACTTTCCACCCCTGCTGAGCCTGGCTTGCAAGGACACATCCACCAATGTGGTGGTGGATTTTGCCATCAACAGCTTTATTATCATTATTACCTTCCTTTTCATCATGGCATCCTATGGACGAATCATTGGGGCTGTGCTGAAGATCAAGACAGCATCAGGGCGGAAGAAAGCCTTCTCTACCTGTGCTTCCCACCTCATAGTGGTTCTAATTTTTTTTGGTAGCATCATCTTTATGTATGTTCGATTGAAAAAGAGCTATTCACTGACACTTGACCGGACCTTGGCTGTTGTCTATTCTGTGCTCACACCATTGGTCAACCCTATAATTTATAGCCTTCGCAACAAAGAGATCATGAAAGCCATTAAGAGAACTATCCTCCAGCAAGGGAGACAAGCTAGCCCTACACATGCTTAGTTTTTATTACTGATCTCATCTTGGCCTGGTCCAACTCATTGCTGACTTCATGCAGGTCTCACCTACCACTGGTCCCACCTATTAGTGACCATACCTAGGTCTCAAGTTTCCAATATGTACCCCTGATTCCAGAATGGAGACCACCTGAGATCTTAAGGATCTGTAGTCAACCATATGAACTAGTCAAACTCCCTGAACTTTTGTCTATGTGGCTAAATTCTAGACAATGTTCATATTCTTAGAAAAGTATATTCTCTCATGAAACTCCTGAAATAGAAAGTTGTGTGGCCAGAAATAAGAATTTCTGATCATGTGACCAACTGTTAGAAAACTTAGATTTCTCTGCCCTGTACTCAGTACTCATAATTGACTATTCTCAGTTTCCACTTCTCTTTCCTTTGCCATTCCACAACCACCCCTACGATGGAGGAAGATGTTAATTCAACTCTAAAGTTGTTTCTCTGACCTCTTCAACCCAGCACTGGTGACTAAGTTCAATGGTCAAATAAAGGATGTGAAGAGATTGTAGCACCGTTACCTCTTTCTCTGTATTTCTTCCTTCTGTTCTTTCTCTGTCTCCCTATTTCTATCTCTGCCTGCCTGCCTACATGATTGCCTGTCTGTCTCTCTGTGTGTGTATGTGTGTGTATTTGTTTTTTTATTTCTTTCCCTCCCTTTCATCTTTCTGTTTTTCCCCATCACATGGAGTATATAGCTCTGATATTATCCATGTATTTCCATCATTGTGTTCTAATTTTTTTGTCTCTTTCATTATCTTTTATGTTTCAACTATGTTTCTGATCATAATTCTTCTTTCTTTTTTTAAATTTCTGTAATTTATTTATTTTTGTTTATTTATTATTATTTATCAAATCTGATAGGGTGATATGCTCCTATACGTGTCTAACCCCTTGAAACTGATGCATGAAAAAAAATTTTTTTTTCCAGGTGGTGCTTGTCATGGCTTTGTTCTGAGCTTTCTTTGTGACTTATGGAAGGCTCATATCGAGTCACAGTTTTCTGTGGCTGAGCATAAAGTGCCACTCTGGCTTTTTCTCAAGTATCACATGTAAAAAAGTGATTATTCTCTTCTTTCCAATTTACTTTGGGAAATTATTGAGCAAGAAATATAATGCAGTTTCATCTTTATAAACCTAAGAGGGGTGCTTCCAAAGGAATCCCCATGTTATAACATGGTCACTCAGGAAAAAAAATATATTATTATATAATATAAATTATATTATTATTTCACTTGTGGTTGGGGAGTATGTGCAGCTTAGATTCACACATAGACTTCTTGGGAAGAGTCAGAGCTTGAAGTAAAAGAGTCACAAATTGCATCTCTTCAGACCAAAGCTGCCTGCTAACACAAATAACCAGAATAGGACAAGGCAACTTAACTGTTGCTCTAAATTTGTCGTCAACTAAAAAAAAAAAAACACAGACTTGGATGGGAACTGTTTTTTGATACCTTCCAGGAGCTTTCAATTTTTCTATCATTTTAAATATTCAATTTAATCAAGTAAATATTTTAGGGTCTTATGCATATAGAATATAGGGCTCTAGGAATATGCTACCTGTGCATCCTTGGGTAACTTCCTCAACCTACTTTGGCCTTCATGGTCTTTCACCATCTGTATTTCCCCCATATCCGCTTGACCCATTGCACTTGACTTTTACCTGTATCCCCCTCGCCTGCCTCTAAGTCAAGAGATCTTTGGAGCTGCAAGTGGAATTCATCAATGTCTTATACAAATATCTTGATCTCTGTTATCCAGGACCAGTCTTGGAAGAGACGCAAAAATTTGCTGAAACACAGTGTCTACTTTCACAGAACTTATAGTTCTGTAGGGAAAGACAACATGTGGTTGCAAATATATATTCATTCTCTTGTATTCAATGGACCCTTTAAAGAATAACATTTAGCTGGTACTCTCAGTGATAATAGGGAAATTACAAAGAAGGGAGGATTTAGGATTTACGTTAATGAGTTAAGCTTTAGATTTGTTGAATTTAAGATATCTATCATATATCCAATTTGAGATGTCCAATAAGTCATGAGAGATGCAAGACTAGAAGTCAGTTGAGTGTTAAGGGTAGCATAAGTAGATTTGAAAATTATCAACATAGTGATGATAATTTGATTCATAGGCAATGATGAGGTCATCAAGTGAAATAGTATAGAAAGAAAAAAAGAGGATTCAAGAGAGAGCTTATTGGAATACTCATAAGAAGTGGATGAAAATACAGTAAAGAAGCCTTAAAGAAAAGGGTCAGGAAGATAAAAGGAGAAGTGAGAAAGAAGAGTGAGATAAAAGAACATGCAAAAGAGAATATTAAGGAGAAGAAAGTGATCAACAGTGTCAAAGGCTACAGAGAAATCATGAAGGATGAGGATAAGGAAAGTCATTAAAATTTTCAATAATAATTTTTAAGGGGAGTCAGGTCAGTACTGAAGTCAGACTGAAGAACTAAAAATAGTAAGAAGAAAGCAAGTGGAAATACCTATTGAAGAAGACTTTCTCAAAGAGTTTAGCCAGGAAAAAAAAAAGAAGATACATATGAGACAAGGGTTGATGGATCAAATGAAAGGGTTTTTTTTGAAGATAGGGAGAGAAATGGGCATTCCTTTAGATAACAAAGTAACATGAAATAGATAGGAAATGGTTGAAGAAAAATGAAAAAGTAGGAATAATAGTGGGAAAATAGTAGGAAAAAGTGGGGAAGACAGAATAAGATAGGATCACCAGTGTATATAGAGGGATTTGTTTTGGCAAGGAGAGTGGCCAGAGATATATATAGAGAGGACAAAGAGACAAAGACAGAGAGATGAGACAAAGAAACATAGAGAGACAGGGGGAGGGAAAAAGAAAGTTACACACACAGAGGCAGAGAGAAACAGAGAGAGGGTGAAAATTAAGATAGTGACATAAGAAATTTGGACAATATGATTTGAGGAGAAGGGAGAAGAGGAAGCTCTTGGCTGATAGTTCAATGTTTTCAGTGAAATGTGAAGCAGGGATCTCACATGAGAGGGTGGGGAGAAGGGAAGCTATGTAAGGTTTGAAGAAGGATAAAAAGGTTTGGAAGAACAGCTGTGGAAAGTGAGACAATGAGTCATTTAGGAAGGTATAAAAGAGTTGCTTTGAGACAGTGAGGGCCTATTGAGATTACATAACATAAATTTGTAGTGGATCCAGTCAGTATAATTTTCTGATTTTCCTTAACTCCATCTGGCAGCATGTAAGTAGAACTTAAGGCAGGGATGTTTTGTTTCAGACATGTTCAGTTTGAAAACTTATAAGACATCCAGTTAGATGTTCAAAAGGTTGTTGGTATGAGACTGAAGCTCAGAAAAGAGACAAGGAGTGACTATGTAGATCTGGGAATCATCTATGTAGAGATAAGAATTAAACCCCTAGACTTTGATAAGATCACTAAATTAGGTGATACAAAGTGAGGGTTCTTAATCTAAGGTCTGTGAAGTTTTGGGTGGTTTTTTGGGCAAAAAATGATATCTGTATTTCAGTATAATTTATTTCCTTTCCAAACCTATGTATTTTATTTGAAGTATTTTGTCAATGAATCAGCAGGTATCTATTAAGTATCTCCTACATGCCAGATGCTAAACTAACCAATAGAGATATAAAGAAAGGTAAAAGACATCACCTGCTCTTAAGAGGCAATTTATGGCAAATTCCATATATATATATATATATGTATATATATATATATACATATATATATATAAGGAAGATGTATATATAATATATGTAATACATACATATATATGTATACACACATAATTATATATGTATATATATATATATATATACTTATGCTTATATATGTAGCATATATTTTATTTTTATTTAGGCTAAATTGGAAATAATTAACAGAGGGAAAGCATTCATACTAGATGGGATTGGAAATGTTATTCTTAGGAAGGATCCATAGATTTAATCAGACCACCAAAAGGGCTCATGATACTAATTCCTCATATGGAGGGGTAAGAGAAGAGGTTCCACAATCTTGGGGCACCATCGATGGTAAAGGTCTGGATTTTCACTTGAAGAAAAAGAAATATAAGATTCTAATTTTTTGGGTCTCTAGCCTAATAGTATAACCTAAATGATAGGGACTCCCCTTGGAAAGGAGAAATAGGGAGGGAATAAACATTTATATAGTACCTATTACATACTAGGCAGTGGTACTTTATACAAATATTATCCTCTTATAAATTGATCACAACTTTGGAAGGTAGGCATTATTCTATTATGTGCTGTTGTTGTTGCTGTTTTGTCCTTTGTCCCATGACATCTGGAAAGTGATGCTATGAAATGCAAATGAATTTGATTTAAGTAAGAGAGAGCTGTGCAAAGTCACCTGCCTCATTTTCCCCTCCAGAGTCATCTGGGTCCAGTGACAAGATATAGGTCCAAAGAACTGGAGATGGCCCTGGATGAAATGGAAGACATTTGCCTTTTTAAGCTAAAGTCTTCAACAGGCCTCAGTTTGACTGAGGTTGCACCCATTCACAGATTAAAATTAGGCAACAACTGAGGTAAAAAGGCTCCTCGCCATCTAATCCCCCCCAAAAAAAATCTAAATAAATAAATAAATCTGGGAAGGGAAGACCCTCATGGTTTCTGCTCAAAGCAGAAATGACTGCTATTTACATTCAATCCGAGTCAATCAGAATCCAAACAACGATCAAATGGGGCTTGGCCTAAGACCTAGGCAGTGGTACTTTATACAAATATTATCTCCCCACATATTTATCCTTACAACTTTGGAAAATAAGCACTATTATTATTTCCATTTTGCAGTTAAGGAAACTGAGGCAAATGAGAATGTAAGAACTTAAAAAGCTAGGAAGTATCTGAGGGCAGATTCAAAATGAAGTCTTCTAAATTCAGTGCTCTACCCATTGCATCAAATGCTGAACTGGTTTTGTGAAGGATGTAACTCCTCACAAACTAGTGATACCCACATTCTTCTCCAGTAACTTACACGTCTTATATACCTTATATAGGATATTAAGGGCTTATATTCTTTCTCAGAGGGATGAAATTATGATGCCCTTCAAATAAGATCTAAGCTGTTCAAATAGCTACAGTAGAAATGGAAGACAATATTGGAATTATCTTCCTTGGTATCATGACTTAGTCCTTGGCTGCTCCTCCAGTTTCTAGGCCACATACTTAGTGTTCTTCTTTACAAGAAGCTGACACTATATATGTATCACCTTCTCTAGAAGGCCGGGTCCTGGAAATCTCCAGGAATTTGATATTAACCAAAAAAATCTTTTCTCATTTTTCTAGCAACCTGGGTTGTGTGAGCCTGTGCTTATCTGGGGCATGTAATTGAAAGATCCCAACATTATTGCTTCTGGCTAATTCTAGATTTGCATGGGTAAAACACATGTAAATAACATACTTTTGACCCAGTACATCTAAGACCGACATTAGGCACTTTTTGGGAGAAATGTGTGTGAAAATATTTTTCCAGCTATTCTCCAGAGTTCTACAAATTAACATTTCTCTTGAAAATTCCAAAAAAATAAAACTCACTAGACTGGATGGATTAAAATAGATCCACTATAGAACCTACAATTAAATCATCCCCAGGAGACTGAAATTCTATTGTTCATGTTCAATGAAATATGATTTACTGGCAAGTACTGAGACCCAGAAGATATTCTCAGTCATATCGATGAAATATCGATGGGATGGTCCACAGATTCAATAAAAGAACATTCACTTCCCTTAACAAATGAAGTTGACTAGTTTCCCTCTGCATGTATTATAAAAGAAGGAGTAAATTAAGTCCAAATAATAAGACCAGAAAAAAATTCAATGAATACATGAGTAGAGATAACTCTACTCTGTAAGTTAGAAAAATAAAGAGAGTTGGCTTAATCAAACTTTGAAAAAAGAGAATCCTACTTGTTAGGGAAGAAAATGGGTAGATTGGCATTTTAGGATGGAATAAAAAAAAAGTCAGGGAGAGAAAAAGAAGATGAGTAAAGAAGTGAGAAAAGTGGTCAATTTTGCTGAGTTTCTTTACTTTTAGAAAAACTGTAACAGTAATGTAGCTAATAAGGTAATTAGGGCTCACACCTATCTAGGAGTCTCATCATTCTAATGTTCCAGCTTTAAATCACTCAGCCTTCCTCTCTCCTTTATTCTTTGACTTAATTTCTTCCACAAAGATCTCTCTTCTTGAGATAAGAAAGGGACTGCCCTATCCTCTGCAACTCAGACCCTGGGGAGGGTGACTTCTTCAAAGTTGGACAACACTAGATTTTGAATACAGAACTTCTAATTCATACTTCCACTTTAAAATTTCTACAGTCCTTTGTTTTCATAATCTCATTTGACCCTCACAATAACTCCATGGAATAGGTACCTATACTACTTATCTCACAGGATTGTTATTTGGTTCAAGATATAATGTGTATAACAGACTTTTATAAAATTTGAGTTGCTATAAACAGGGCAGATCTTATTAATGATTTAGGTGTTAATATTCCCATTTTCCAGATGAAGAAACTAGGGCTCAGAAAGGACAAGTAACTTGCCAGCCAGAATATATTGGATCCATTAGAGGGGGAATTTAAATCTAGATCTCTTCTGATTCCAAATCCAAAACACCCTCTGTTACATTTTGTTTAGCAAGTAGAGTTTTCTTGTCCCACTCAACCCAGGAATGGGCTAATTAATTATTAATAAGGAGACCTTTGCTAGAAATTTACAGAGATCTTGGTGCTAATGAACATGCTCCACTACCTTTTTTCCTCCTGGGGAAGAAATAAGTGAAACTCCAGGAGTTATGATTGTAGGATCGCTGGGGATTCTTTTTTACTTTAAGGGCTCTCTGTAGATAAGATGGATTCTAGGGAGGATTCATCCTCTTGACTTCTAGCAACCCTGTCTTTCCCTCCTCCCCACAATACTCTAGTGATTTTCCAGTAATGATCCCAAATACTTTGGGTTATAAAGGGACTTCTGGAGCTGAGATGTGGGGAGTACTAAATAAGAAAGATAGTTATCAATTAAGTCTATCCTCTGGTATCTGGACTTCTACCTCATGGTCTCTCAAAGCAGTCCACTATTGAAATCCGGGGTAAGTAGTTTGCCAGTCAGTCAATCACTTCCACTCTATTTTTATTAAGTCCTTATCAGTCCTCCATTTTTTATCTGTATCCTATGGGCATTATCAGGAAACTATAGAAAGAGAAAAAGCCCAATATTCTAATGGGGCAACAGGTTATCAGTCAGTGGTCCAGTTCCAGAGAAATAGTATCTCAAAAGATTATAATTGTGTTTGACAAATAATAGGTGATAGTGTAGATTGGAGCAAAAGACTCTGGGTTTAGTATCAAGACATGTATTTAAATCTTAACTAAGTTATTTGTTAGAGATGTGACCATGTGTAACCTCAGTTTCTTCATCTGTAAATGAGAATGACATTTGGTGGTTAGACAGAAATTCTTTTAAAATCATAAAGAGCTTTATAGCTGTGAGCTATTATTATATGGAAAGCACAATGACATAGAGGTTAGGAGCCCTGCATTCTGTCCCTGGTTCTAGAACTTCTTGAACTTTACCTAGTTACTTCCTGTCTCTGTAGCTCCAGTTTCTTCATCTGACAAATTAAAGGATTGGATTAGAGGTGGTCTCTAAGGCTCCCTCCAGTCCTATAAGTCTATGATTCCATGACTAAATACTTATGAGATCTGTAGTAATAAAAATGCTTAATAAATGTTTGTTGGCATGACTTGTTGACATAAAATGCAATAAATACAAGAAGTCTTATAGTAGAAGAATATGAAACCGAGTTCAAAACATGCAAGAGAAAAGAGGAAATATGATGGTTCCCTGGTTGAAGTTAATAAACCATTGTTGTTCCCTTATGTCTGACTCTTTGTGACCCTTTTGAGTTTTCTTGGCAAAAATCCTGGATCAGTTTGCCATTTTCTTCTTCAGCTCATTTCACTGATGAGGAGACTGAGGGAAATGGGGTTAAGTGATTTGCCCAGGGTAACATAGCTAATAAGTGTCTGAGACCAGATTTAAACTCAGACAGAAGGGAAAGTTTCTTGACAATTAGAGGTGTTAAAAATGTAGATTGGGTTGCATCAGGAGGTAATAGGTTGGTCCCCTATTACTAGACATCGAGTGGGGATGATATAATCTCTTATCATGGATGCTAAAGATTGAAATTCTTGTCTAGGAAAAGATTGTACTGTATTACCCTTGAGACCCCTTTGAAGTCTGAGATACTATGATTCTGGAATTCAAGAATATCACTATGTGTTAATTGGGACCCATGGAAGGTTTTTGAACAGAAGAATGATTACAAATATACATTAGGAAGGATGTAGAGATAGCCTGTGCACAATGAATTGGAAAAAGAAGAAATTAAAAATAGTAAGATTGGTTGGAATTCCTTTTTTCAGTAGTTCCTGAATCAAAGAAGCTCTGAGGATATCTCATCCACTACACAATCAAATAAGAATGACTTCTGCAACATACCAATGAATAGTCATGCACCCTTTACTTAAAGAAGTTTAATGAAAGGGAACCCATTACTTTTTAAGACTGCATTCTAGGATTTCAGGCTTTGCAGGGATCTCAAGGGTTATCTAGTCCAAACTATATCTGGAAAAGAATTCCCTCTTCAATATTTGTGACAACAGGTCACTTGGTTACCCCTTGAGGAGGAGGATCCCACCACCTCCCAAAACAACACACTCATTTTTAATAGCTATAATTATTAAGAAGTTTTGTGTCCCTAAATTAAGGCATTAAAACCTGAAATTTGGTTCTTTGCAACTCATCCTTTTCAATATGTTGTGCCTTTTGGAATCTAACAGAATTCTAATTCCCTTCACATGACAGACCTTCAAATATTTGAAGATAATTATCATATTCTCCCTTCTCTGTCTTTTCTTCAGACTAAACATCCCAGTTTCTTCAGTCAATTCTCATAGGCATGGATTTAAGAGCATTTATAATTCTTTTTCTATAACTACTTAGAGGAATTACCCACTGAGGTCTGAGATAAGCAGTGAGTTAGCCAGTCATTTACTTTTCTTTCTTGTCCTTCCTACTTACCATTTTCTGGATTGTTTCCAGCTTCTCAATGTCTTCCCTAAACTGTGAAACCAAGAATGATACACAGTGCTGTGAATGTGGTCTGACTAAGGCTAAGTGCATCTCCTTTTTTGATGGGAAACCATGCTTTTTAACACAGGCCAAGACAAAATTAACATATTTTTTGATGTAAATTCACTATCAATTTATTATTTTGTAACACCTTAAGGCTCCAACACAATTTTCTTAACCATATTTCACTATGCCTTCCTCCCTTTATGGTTATGAAATTGTTATTTGAACCTATTAATGAAACTTTGCATCAATCCCTATTCAATATCGTCTTATTATACAGTCTGATGCCCTACCTAGTCTTTTTAGAATATAAGCTCACTCATCTGCTGAGTTAGCCTTTCCATTGAGATTTGAATGTTAGGAACTTTTCCTTACATTCAAACTAAATCTGTCTTTCTGCAAATTTGCTCTATTTCTAGTAATTTTTCCATTTGGGGGCCAAACAACAACAAAAAAAGTTCCCATCTGCTTTAAAGCCTTCAGATATTTAAAGAGTATTCTCATGTTTGTCACTCAAGTCTCTTTTTCAAGGTTCCCAGTTAGAGCACTGAGCCTGGAGTAAGTCTGGAAAGTCAAACTGACTTTGAAATCAAACATTAGTTGTGTTTGGCTGAGCAAGTCACTTAAGCACTGACTATCTATTTCTCAACTTCAAAATGGGGACAGTAATGCTGCCTACTGCCTAAGTTTATGAAAATAAAATAATATTTGTAAAGCACTTAACATGGGTACTATGTAAATATTAGCTGTTATTGTTATTATTATTTTGTCCTCATAGGAAATGGACTCAAAGTTCTTCAGAATGGCTTTATGTTTGATGGCTTTTTCTTCTAAACTTTTAAATCTTTGGTTTTCAGAATTCCAATTTTGATATTTAATTTGGGTTTAAATATTTTTTACTTAATTTTTTTAGTTGCATGCCCAATTCATTGATCTGTCCTTCTATTTTTATTTATGAAGTTGTTTAGAGATAAATTTTCATCTCAGATATACCTAATCTAAATTTGTTATATGTTTACTATCACTTTAAAAATAGTTTTATTTTGCTAAGAATTTCATTTACATTTAAAATATTTCTAATGATCACTTTTAAAATGTTGAGTTCCAAAATCTCTCCTTCCATTCCATTCTTTCCCTTCCTTGAACAATTTGCTATCTATTTTACATGTAAAGTCATGCAGAAATGTTTCTATATATTAGCCATGTTGCAAAAGAAAACACAGGTAAATAATTAAAAAAAAAGTTTTAAAAAAGGATACTTCAATCTTTATTCAACGTTTATCAGTTCTCTATCTAGAGATAGCATCTTTCCTCATGAGTCTTAGAGTAGTTGTCTTTCACAGTTGTAGATGCTCACAATAATGCTGTGACTGTGTATGATGTCCTTCTGATCTGGCTTATTTCATTTTGTGTGAGTTCATATAACTCTTTCCAAGTTTTATGAAATCATCCTGCTTGTTATTTCTTATAGCATAATGATATTACACTCTAGTGATATATTTCTTTTGTAATTCAACAATGATGGGAAAGTTCTTTTAGTTGATTCTGGAGCTATTTAAATATATAAGCATATCATTAAAAAGTGTTACTTTTGTTTCCTCATTGCCTGTGTTTATTCCTTCAATTTATTTTCTTGTCCTTTTGCTATAATTATAATTCTAGCATAATATAAAACAAAATAGTGGTGATAATGGATATTTTTTGCTTTAATCCTTATCTTCTGGTTTCTAACCAATTCTGTTTCACTTCTCTTTCAAGGATGAGTTCATTCCATTCACATTCACAATCATGGTTACTAACTGAATTTCCTGCCATCTTATTTAAATGTGGATGGAGTTCAAATGTTACATGTCCCTCAAAATTTTCTTCTTTCACTGTGAAAGCTCTTTCTTGCACACCTCTTTTATATTAAAGATTTCCCCCCTTCTTCCTCCCTATTTCCCCTTCTCTCACATCATTCCTCTTTCTTACCTATCCATTTTTTAGTTATTCCAACATAATTGACTCTATTTGGCCTATTCTATGCAGAATCTTTCTAATTCCCCTAATAATGATAAAGTTCTTAGAAATCATATGTGTCATCCTTCCACATAAAAAGGAAAACATTTTAACCTTAATAAGTTCCTAAGGATTCCTTTTAATGTTTACCCTTTTATGCTTCTCTTAAATTTTGTAGTTGAAAACCATACTATTTATTCAAGAATGATCTTTTTATTAGGAATGTTTGAAAATCTATTTTATTGAGTATTTATCTTTTTCTTTTGAGGGATTATATTCAGTTTTTCTGGGCAGGTATTTTGTTGTGATCTCAGTTCTTCTGCATTCCTGAATATCATACAAACACTTTGCTCCTACAATGCTATAGTTGACAAATCTTGTGTGATTCTATATGTGGTTCCTCAGTTTTAAAATTGTTTTTTTCTTGGATGCTTGCAATATTTTCTCCTTGAGCAGGAAGTTCTGGGATTTAGTTCTAATATTTAAATACAATGAAATATTTATTTGGGATCAATTTTACATTCAATATCCATAGTTGTTTTTTTTTGTTGTTGTTTTCTGGATACAGATGGTATTGCTGTCCAAAGTCTATTGTGATTGCTTTGGATCACAGAACCATTGAAAACCACTGAGAAGAACCAAATCTTTTATAAATGATCATCACACATTCTTGTTGTTATTGTGTACAATGTATACCTGGGTCTGTTTGTTTCACTCAGCATTAGTACATTTAAGCTTTCCAGACCTTTCTAAAATCAGTTTGTTTGTCATTTTTATAGAACAATAATATTCAATTACCTTTATATACCGCAACTTATTTAACCATTCCCCAATTGATGTGCATTTACTCATTTTCCAATTCTTTGCTAATTATATAGAGATATATAGACCTGCTACAAATATTTTTGCATATGTGAGTTCTTTTTCCTCCTTTATGATTTCCTTGGAATACAGACTCAGTAGTGGCACTACTGTGTCAAAGAGTATACACAGTTTGATAGCCCTTTGGGCATAGTTCCAAATTGCTTTCCAGAATGATTGGATTATTCCACTACTCCACCAACAACATATTAGTATCCCAATTTTCCTGAATCCCATTCCAACATAAATAGTCTGAGAGGTTTGAGATGGTACCTCAGAATTGTTTTAACATGTATTTTTTCTATCAATAATGATTTAGAGCATTTTCACATGATTTCATATGATTGGCTTTAATTTTGTCATCTGAAAATTGTCTTTATCAGAAACACTGGTTGTAAAATTTTTGCAAGCTTTGTACTTTCCTTTTAATCTTGTTTCTATTGGTTTTGTTTGTGCAAAAATTTTTAAATTTAACATAGTTGAAGTTGTCCATGTTGCCTTTCATAATGTTCTCTGTTTCTTCTTTGGTCATAAATTCCTTTCTTCTCCAATTATTTGATAGGTAAATAATTCCTTGTTCTCTTATTTTGTTTATGCAATCATCCTTCATGCCCAAACCATGTATCTATTTTGTTGACCTTATTTTGATATGGGGTGTGAAATGTGAGTCTATGCCAAGTTACTGTCATATTAGTTTCCAATTTTCCCAGCAATTTTTGTCATATGCTGAGTTCTTATTTCAGAAGCTGAAGTTTGGGGATTTATCAAATACTAGATTATTCTAAATATGGAATATTATGTTGTTGTACTTGTTTTTGTTTTGATGACTGCTTTTTTTAAAGTATAGTTTTAGGTCTGGTACTGCTAATATACGACTCGTATTTTTTTTTTCACTAATTCCCTTGATATACTTGACCTTTTAAATTTTCAAGGGAATTAATGAAAAAAAAAGCTAGTTGTACTAGATTTAAAACTATATTATAAAACAGCAGTCATCAAGAGCATTTGGTAATGGCTAAGAAACAGAGTAGCTGATCAGTGGAATATATTAGGTTCATAGGACAAAATAGACAATGGCTATAGTAATCTATTATTTGACAAACTCAAAGACCTCAGCTTTGGGATAAAAATTTGCTATTTGACAAAAACTGTTGGGAAAATTGGAAATTAGTACGGCAGAAATGAGGCATTGACCCACACCTAACACCATATACCAAAATAAGGTCAAAATGAGTTCATGATCCAGATATAAAGAATGATGCTATAAACAAATTAGTAAAATATAGGATATTTTACCTCTCAGATATGTGGAGAACAAGTAATTTGTGACCAAAGAAGAACTAGAGATCATTATTGATCACAAAATAGATAATTTTGATTATATTAAGTTTAAAAGTTTTTGTACACACAAAACTAAGGCAGACAAGATTAGAAGAGAAGCAATAGACTGGGAAAACATTTTTTTACATTCAAAGGTTCTGATAAAGTCCTCTTTTCTAAAATATATAAAGAATTAACTCAAATTTATAAGAATCCAAGCCATTCTCCAACTGATAAATGGTGAAAGGATATGAACAAATAATTTTCAGTTGAAGAAATTGAAATTATTTCTAGTCATATGAAAAGGTGCTCTAAATCACTATTGATGAGAGAAATGCAAATTAAGACAACTCTGAGATACCACTACACACCTGTCAGATTGGCTAAGATGACAGGAAAAGAGAAAAATGAATGTTGGAGGAGATGTGGGAAAACTGGGACACTGGTACATTATTGGTGGAACTGTGAACAAATCCCACCATTCTGGAGAGGAATTTGGAGCTATACTCAAAAAGTTATCAAACTGCATACCCTTTGAGCCAGCAGTATTTCTACTGGGCTTATGTCCCAAAGATATTTTAAAGGAGGGAAAGGGACCCACATGTGCAAAAATGTTTGTGGCAGCCCTTTTTGTAGTGACTAGAAACAGGAAATTGAATGGATGCCCATCAGTGGTAGAATGGCCGAATAAACTATGGTGTATGAATGTTAGGGAATATTATTGTTCTGTAAGAAATTAACAATAGGATGATTTCAGAGAGACCTGGAAAGACTTACATGAACTGATGCTAAGTGAAATGAGCAGAACCAGGAGATCATTATACACAGCACCAGCAAGACTATATAATGATCAATTCTGATGGACATGGCTCTCTTCAACAATGAGATGATTTAAACCAATTCCAATCATTCAGTGATGAAGAAAGCCATATACACCCAGAGAGAGGACTATGGGAACTGAGTGTGAACCACAACATAAAATTTTCATGCTGTTGACAGAATCAGCTATATCCAGAGAAGGAACACTGGGAAATGAGTGTGAACTGTTTGCATTTTTGTTTTTCTTTTCAGGTTATTTTTACCTTCTGAATCCAATTCTTCCTGTGCAACAAGAGAACTGTTAGGTTCTGCAAATATATATTGTATCTAGGATATACTGTGACATATTTAACATGTATAAGACTGCCTGCCATCTAGGGGAGGGAATAGAGGGAGGGAAGGGAAAAGTCAGAACAGAAGTGAGTGCAAGGGATAATGCTGTAAAAAAAATTACCCATGCATATGTACATATGTAAAAGAGTTATAGATATCATTTTCCCATCTAGGGATGTAAACACTTTAACATTTAAACAATATCTATTTTCCCTTGTTTATCTTTTTATGCTTCTCTTGAGTCCTGTGTTGGTAGATAAAATTTTATATTTGGTTCTGGTTTTTTCAATAGAAATGATTGAAAGTCTCTTAGTTCACTGAAGAGTCATCTCTTTCCCTGAAAAATGGTGCTCAGCTATGCTGGGTAGCTAATTCTTGGTTGTAACCCCAGGTTCTTTGCCTTTCAGAATATGGTATTCCAGTTATCTGATTCTTTATTGTAGAAACTGCCAGAGCCTGGGTAATCCTGACTGTTGCTCCCTGATACTTGAATTGCTTTTGTATCTCAGCTTGCAGTATTTTTTTTTTCCTTGCTATTTTATTTCTGGAGTTTTGCAACAATATTTCTTGGGTTTTTCCTTGTAGGATTTCTTTCTAAAGGTAATCAATAGTTTCTTTCAATGACTATTTTTCCCTCTGTTTCTAGAATCAGGGCAATTTTCCTTGATCTCTTAAAGAATGCTATCCAGGTTCTTTTTTTTTTTTTTTTTTTTTTTTAAATCATGGCTTTCAGGTACAGCATAATTTTGAAATTGTCTCTTCTGGATGTGTTTTCCAGGTAGGTCATTTTATCAATGAGGTATTTTACATTCTCTTCCTTTTTTTCTTTCTTTTTCATTTGTTTGACTGATTCTCATTGTCTCATAGAATCATTAGCTTCCATTTGTCCCATTCTAGTTTTTAATGTGTAATTTTCTTCAGTTAATTTTTGTATCTCTTTTCCTATTTGATTAATCAATTCTGTTTCTTGAAAATGTTACATTCTTTAGATTTTTTTTTTAATTTGGCCAATTCTATTTTTTAAGGGATTGCATTCCTTTCCCAAGCTGTCTGAATTCTCTTTTGCCTAACTTTCATTTCTCTTCTCTTTTTCTCTTCCACCTCTCTTATTTGCCTTTTAAAGTCTTGCATGAGCACTTTCAAGAAGTCTCTTTAGGCTTGAGACCAATTCTTATCACTCTTTGAGATTTCCTCTGTGGACATTTTGTTCTCATCTGTGATGGTATTTTGATCTTCCTGTCACCAAAGTAGTTTTCTATGGTCAGGGTTCTTTTCTGTTTCTTGTTCATTTTCTTTCTATTTCTTTTGGTTTTCTCTCTCTCTCTCTCTCTCTCTCTCTCTCTCTCTCTCTCTCTCTCTCTCTCTCTCTCTCTCTCTTTCTCTCTTTCTTTTATAGTTGAGCTCTGCTCCTGGGGTAAAGGGGGCACTGTCCCAAGCTTCCTATGTAGTTCTGAACCTTGGCTTTGAGCATAGGGTCCCTTGTGTTTGCAGAGGGTAACTTTATCTGCTCTTTCCAGGAAACAGCCTGGTTTCCCAAAATTTGGATTCTGAGCTGCAATTGGAGGCTGCCTCACTGATTTGTTTCTCTACTGAACAAGGATTAATGGTCTAAGTTGTTGATCTGTGAGATCCTCTCACTGGCTGTGCAGACTCTGTCTGAGCTGGGCTGAATACCCTTTTCATCCCAATGAGAATCACCTTTCTTGAAGTTTTTCCAATATCTCTTGAGCTGGTGAGTGGTTTCATTCTTTCAGGCTCTGTTCAGAGTTGGCTGTTTGTGTTTGATGGAAACTGGGAGACTTGGAGCAGCTTCCTGGCTTCATTCTGCCCAACAGGGAGTTTTGGTAATTTCTTGAAATATCTTATCTAGGTTCTTGGATTATGCCTTTCATGTGGTATGATAATATTTAAATTATCTGTTCTGGATCTATTTTGTTTTTTCCAATGAGATATTTCATTCCCCTCCCCCATTTTTTCTTTTGACTTTTCTTTATTGTTTCTTGATATCTTATGGCGTCATTAGCTTCCAAGAGATAAATTCTAATTTTTAAGGAATTATTTTCTTTAATGAGCTTTGTATCTCTTTTTCCCCCTCCATTTGGCCAATTCTATCTATTAAGCAGGTCTTTTTTCAGTAAAATTTTTGCCTCTTTCCCCTTTTCCCAATTGTGTTATTGATGTTATCTTCAGTATGTTTTATATCTCTTTTACTAAGCTATTAATTGTTTTTTTTCACATTTTTCCTTTGTTTTAATTATTTGCCTATTTTTCCCTTTACCACTTTTATTTGATTTTAAAAATCAGATTTTTAGCCCATAGGAATTGTTGTTGGGCTTATGTCCAATTCACATTCCTCCCCCACCCCCACCCTTTGAGGCTTAGTTTAATGCTGTTGTGATTTCATTGTCTTTTGAATTTGTGTTTTAATATTCCTTGTTACCATAATCACTCTTCATGATCAAACCATTGTTTTTGCTCTTTTTAAACATATTCTGTTTCTTGTTTTTGAACCTTGTATTGAAGTTTGTTCAAAATCAACTATTTCTGATGCGAAGGGAGGAGGGCATTGTCTCATGATTTAGAATTTTTTTTCTATTGTTGTTTTCAGAACTAGTGCTGTGGGTTTGGAAGTTTTGGGGGCTTCCATTTTGGTCTAACCCCCAGAAAGATGTGATCATTGTTTCTGCACTCTGACCCTAACCTGAGAAATGTTCTTGATTCCTCAGGATTGTAAATGATTCTGTTCCTCAGGATCTCTGTTCCTTGGGACTGGAAATAATAATACTGTTTTTCAGAGTCCTCGATCCCTTGCGACCAAAATCTATAATGCTCCTCAGAACTTTTTGTGCCTCTTGACTAAAAGTGCTTTTTTCTTATCATGAACTATGACTTGGAGCTGAGTTTAGGCCATTGCCAAGTATTCAGTGTTAGCATAGAGGACCCTATAATTTCTTTGACAAGTTTCTAAATCCCCTTATAATTTCTGATTGAGAGCTCCTAAAGTTTCTGCAAATTCTGCCAACCATGACTTGTCCTTATCTCTAGTGTTTCATGTATCTGGGTTCTTTATTAATTTTAGTTATTTACTTTTTAATTAATGGAATAAGCATATCCTTACCATAGAACAAAAAAAGATAATTTCATATGAAATTATAAATCTATTGTGTACAACTTGCTATTTCTTTGAAATTTATCATAAAATTATTATGTAATTTCCTCCCCATTTATCCTTGTCTCCCGCAAAATCCTTGTGATGGCTACTATTAGGCATAAATATGTATTTATGTATAAAATCATTCTATACATACTTCTATTTATCAGTTATTTCTCTGGATGCAGATAGCATCTTCCTTCAAATATCCTTTTTAGTTAATTTGAGTATTTATAATAGTCAAAATGATTTGATCAAAGTTGTTCTTAAAACAATGTTAATATTAGTATATATAATGTTCTTTTGGTTCTATGTTAAGGACCATGCCTAGATGAAAAGGCAGGTCAATTCTCCAAAAGCTTCCACCGCTGTGAATCATAATATCTCAAGGAGTTGCAAAGCAGTCTTTATTGACACAGGTGTTGCTTGTGAACTCAGGATGAAATAAATTGTAGGCAGAGGGAAGAGGAGAGAGGTCAGACAATGCAACTGCCTCTCAGTCGAGAGGTCTAAGAACAGCAACTGACACTCAGTCTCCTTGTATCATAATCATCCTCTCACATGAAGAGATTACAGGTCTGAGTTAGACCTCTAGCAGCCACTGGCAGGTGGCTCCCATATCATAATAGTTCTACTCATTTCACTCTTTGTTATTCCATTCAAGTACTTCCAAGTTTTTCTTTTTTACCCTTTTTTTTGTTGGGCAATCAGGGTTAAATGACTTGCTAAGTGTCATAAAACTAGTAAGTTTCAAATGTCTAAGGCTAGATTTGAGTTCTTGACTCCAAGACCAGTGCTCTATCCACTGTGCTACCTAACTTAGATTTTCAAGTTCATCATTTCTTATACCACACTAGTAATTCCATCACAATTATATACTACAATTTATTCAACCATTTCCCAACTGATGGGCATCATTTTAATTTCCAGTTCTTTGTCACCACAAAGAGAGCTGCTATAAATATTTTAGAGCACATGGGTTCTTTTCATTTTTCTTTAAACATTTTGCAAACATACCTAGAATCCTAGGTTTTGAGTTCTAGGCCAGCATCCACCCCCATGTCATAGATCTCTCTTTGAAACCTCTTAAATTTTGTAGAATTGAAGGAATGTCTTATTTTGACCTTTTGACACTCCAGAATTTGATTTGAGATGTGATTTTAAAATTGTTTGGAAGGAAATTTTGGGAGAGCTCAGCCAAATGCTTTTTTCTATTCTGCCATCTTGACTAAACCACTTGAAATTCTATCATTTTTTAAATTTAAATATCATTTTTTGATTTATTCTTTGACTTATTAATTATTCAAAATTCCTATTTAATCTCAAATTAATTCTAACCTTTTCTTCAAAGGTCTCTTATTGAATATAATTTTATTTCATTTTTGTCAATAAGGGTATGCTTAGTATTTCTTTTTTGTTGCTCAGTCTATGACCATGATCTCTTATATTTTTATTCTTTACTTTCATTCTCCCCACTAACCTACTCTCAAAGTTGGAGTTTGTTTCCTTATGATTAATCTTTTGACCCTATCCTCCTTAACTCTATTCCCCTCTCCACATTTCTACCTATTTCTCTGTCAAGTTTAATACATTTCTACATCTAATTTTTAATTACATGTATATATGTCTGCTCAACCCTTTTTTGTCTCATTTAGATGCATTTAAGGTTCATGTACAGACTGCTTTTCCAACCCCTTCTGAATTCATGTAGCCTTTTCTCATGAATCCTCAATCATCTGAGTTACTTTTACTTTTCTTGTATTTTTTCTTTTAAAATTATGAGAATAGAAAAAAATAACATTCCTAGAACTCTACAACCTTAAAAGATATTAGATTTCTGAAAAAATACTTATTTTTTCTTTATTAGAACTTAAATTCTTTGTCACCATTTGATCCTTATAATTGTCAAATGTAATTATCTTGCTGTGTTTCTTTTGATTCCTATATTTGTGTTAAAAAGTTGACAATCAGCTCTGGTCTTTTCATCAGGATTTCTAGAAGACCTTTATTGCTTTAAAGATCTATCCGTCCCCTTCATCACCTCACCCTCCTCTAGAATATGCTTGTTTTTTTTTTCCCCCAGGTAAGATTTCTTGATTGTAGCTCTTTTCCTTTTGCTTTATAGTATAATTTATTTCAGTTCTTTTCCATATTATAGTATCTTTCAATTATGGGATCCGACTATGATTCCTCTGTGTATGAATTCTTTCCTTCTTGCTCTGGATTTTGGATATGACATTTCCAGAAATTTTAATTTTGAGACTTCTTTTAGGAGGTCACTAGTGATTCTTTTTATTGTCTCTTTGACCTCTGGTTCTGGAGTTTTCACTCATAATGTCTTGAAATGTGGAATCCTTTCTAGTGAAGGTTTTTGGGTAGTACAGTGATTCTTAGATGATCATTCTTTGGCCAGTTTCTTAAGTGAATTATTTTTTAGTAGGAGACACTTTGTATTTTCTACTCTATTTAAAAAAATATTCTTAATTCTTTCTAATTTTTCTTCTAATTTCTCAGCTTCTGCCCTTTCCTTAAAGATGACATGACCTAAAGTCAGAGAAAGTTGCCTATCTCAACTGGTATGATTTAAGAGGCAATGAAAGTACTTGCAAGAAAAACAAAACAAAACAAAATAAAAAACCCTTTCCCATTTTCTTTACCTTTTTGCCTTGCTGGAAATTCTACCTTTTTGTGTCACAAATTCTGAGTTATATAATAAAGGATGATATGATACAGTAGAAAAAGCATGGCCTCTGGAGTCAGAAAACCTAGGTTCAAATCTCTTCTCTTACACTTCTGGTGCAACCGTGGGCAAGACATTTATATGTTCTGGATCTCAGTTTTCTCATCTGTGAAGTGAAGGGTTTGAATTAAATACATTTTTCAAGTTGAATATCATTCAGCACTGAATTTATGATATTTTGAATATCCATTGTCAAAATGTCCATATATTACTCAGGACTGGAGAGACTGTACTCATTAATACAGTACCTTCGATTAATTTGGGAGATCAACTAGCTGTCACCACAGACAGCAGGGTCCTAAAGGAATAGAATGGACAGAAAAGAAATAGAATTTATTTTAGGGATGAGATTGTGAAGTGGGTAAGCATTAGGACAAGTTTCAGACAATATTTTGGGATGGTGTCCCCTTGAAACCTTGGACATAGACCTTGGGGCTAGCATGAGGCTACTGGTTACCTTGAGTTTCTGAAAGGGAAAAGGATATCAAAAAGAATGAAAAAATCAGCTTCTTTCATTTCTGAAGCAACTTGGACTCTATCAGATATTTTTGTTTAAGATCTAGCTCAGACTATTCTTGATTCTCAAAATTCTTAATTAATTCTGAAGTGTTTTTTTAAGACCCAAAAAGATGAGATTACTTCTGTCACTAGAAATTTGTTTTGCTATTTGAAGACTTTGGAAGCGAGTGAAATTTTACTGTGTGAGACACCCCAGTATTTCCTTGAAATGTCCCTGCATTGTGGCCAAAATGCACATGTTCATCAACCAATCACATTTTTATGAGAAAAAAGGGACTTGAAAAAATTGTCTTAATCTTACTCTTTAATTTTATACCTGAAGAAATTGATACCCAGAAAGATCTAGTGACTTGAATAATGCCACACACATAGAAAGTAGCAGAGTCAATTTCTCTGCAATCTCTGTCTGTGTGAATCCCAACCTAAACTTCAGGAAGATGTGGAAAGCACACTTATCTGGTGTAAGTAGGAAGGAGAGCCAAGTCAGGTTCTGAAAACTCTTATAGGGTAAGGATGGGTAAGGTAAGGGTAAAAGATGAAGATCAATTCAATTTAGTAACCATTTATTACAGAACATACTATGTACCAGACTAGGTTCTAGGTATACAAAAATAGAAATGAAAATTCTCCTTGCACCCAAGGAGTTCTATTCGTTTGGACAGAAGAACTAACACAACCTGAAAAAACAATATGAACTAACAAAAGATGAATTAGTGAAGAAAACTGAAGGGCTTTCCTTTCCATCCAGAGAACCATATCTCACATATTTTTCTCTGTGCCTATTAGGATCATGACAAGAAAGAAATGGACACTGGAAACTGGAGCAAGGTCACAGAGTTTATCATCTTGGGCTTTCCCCAACTTCAGGGTGTCCAAACTTACCTGTTTTTCCTACTGCTTCTCATCTACCTTGTCACCATCTTGGGAAACTTAATGATCTTTCTGTTGGTCAGATTGGATGCTAAACTTCATACACCAATGTATCAATTTGTTAGTGTCCTCTCCCTCCTTGAGCTTGGATACACAGCTGCCACCATCCCTAAGATGCTTGCTAATCTTCTCAGCAACAAGAAGACTATCTCCTTTTCTGGATGTCTCCTTCAAATCTACTTTTTTCACTCTCTTGGAGCTTCTGAATGCTATCTCCTCACAGCCATGGCTTATGACAGATATCTAGCCATCTGCAGGCCCCTCCATTACCCTACCCTAATGACCTCAGCACTCTATGCCAAGATGGCTGCAGGTTGCTGGTTGGGTGGCTTGGCAGGGCCAATAGTTGAGATCTCCTTGGTTTCTCAGCTCCCCTTTTGTGGCCCCAATCGCATTCAGCATATCTTTTGTGACTTTCCACCAGTATTAAGTTTGGCTTGCACAGACACTTCCATCAATGTACTAGTGGACTTTATTATCAACTCCTGCAAGATCTTAGTAACTTTCCTATTGATCCTCACTTCCTATGTCCAGATTATTCGAACTGTCTTCAAAATACCTTCAGCTGATGGCAAAAAGAAGGCATTTTCCACTTGTGCCTCCCACCTTACTGTGGTCATCATCTTTTTTGGAAGTATCCTTTTCATGTATGTGAGACTGAAGAAGAGCTACTCACTTGATTATGATAGAGCACTGGCTGTTGTCTACTCTATAGTCACACCCTTTCTTAACCCTTTCATTTATAGTCTACGCAATAAGGAAATCAAAAATGCTTTGAAAAGACAGTTGCAGAGGATAGTGATATTATGTATGGAACTATAAGTGTCATGGTCATAAGGGAACTGAGGAGATTGGCTTGTTATTGTAGAGTATATTATAAATAGCAATTTTCTGGGTCAAGAAATAATACTGTCAGCTTTTGTTTTCTGATCTTGAGGATGGATCCTTGAGCAGCTGTTTCTTTGCTTTCAACTCCTTTATCAATTTCATTTCCTCCACTGGTTTCATCAGTATATAACACTAGGGCTCTCTGTATTTAAGTTTTGGGAGGTCAAAGTAGATATGAAATTTAAGTTACAACTAATTCCATTTTATTCTTTTCTCTTTAAATCACCTGATGTCTGCTAGTGGGTCAATAAAGGTTTTTGAAATTGAAAGATCCCAAGTTTCTCTTCATAGGCATGTTTTTGGAAGCTCATAGCTTGTAAAAATACCAAATAAACAACATAACCTTAGCCCCTAGTTAAAGATAATTTTTCTAACAATGGATTAGAGATTAAGGTTTCAGACTAGTGCCAAAAGAAAGAATCTCAGATAATGTTATTTCATGTGGCTAAAACTACAAGAAATGTGTCAGTGCAACTTCATACTACAAAAGAGTATGAGGAAATACACATGCTGAGACATTTCTAAAATATCAAACTAATTTAGTAAAATAAAAAGTGCATTTTCTAGGAGAGTCAGTAAAAGAACTCAGAAATAGTTCATATTGCAGCTAACCAATGAAGAGTAAGGGAAGGGACTACTATAACAGTCACTTTCTTCATATATTTATAATACATTTGTTTTTGTTAGCACTAAAACCACAAGGACAAGTGGCATTAATAAAGAGCAGCCTTTATATATTTCTGCTTGCCTGCATTGTTTTTACTTCTTCAAATGAACCTGAAAGAGGAAATTGTGTCTCATTTAATGACTATGACACTGCTGATGTTAAAACTGTTCACTGCTGCATTTCATTTTCTCCACTGACAATGCTAATTGGGAAATAGCAAGTGATTCCCACTTTCATATCATTTGTCTTTTAAAAACTCTAATGGCTTCCATAAGTATCATCACCAACTCCAAATCACAAGATACTTCCTTAGCTCAAGAAACAATTAAAAACTTAAATCCCCAGTCTAAATCATCTTTCCTACTGTTGAAAAGCTCTTTAAGGTGGCTATTACAAGTGAATTCAATGAATTAAACTTCTACTAGGGACAAGAGTATAGGAATGAAAAGATGGAAAACAACTCAGTTTCTTACCATAACAGACCTTACAGTTTAATGAGAAGAATATGATGTACACTTAGAAACACCATATAAGGGGCTTAAGAAATATTTGAGAACCAAAAAGATAATTTCCGCTGGGAAAGAGAAGACTTTATTCCTTGTATAGATAATGATAAATGATAATAATCAACACATATAATTTTTAAATTTTATTTTTTTTCTTTTTGGCCTCATAACAATCCTAAAACATATTAAAAATTGAGACTATAGGACAATTAAAAATTTATCCATGTCAACATAATCAGTGAATTTTGGAGTTAGAATTTGAATCTAAGCAAAGAGCTATGGTTTCCATTAATTAGAAAATAGTCAAACAATTTGTAATACATAAATGTAATTGGATTTTATTGTACCACAAAAAAATGATAAAAAGGATAGATTCAGAGAAATGGGAAAGACTTGTATAAACTGATGCAAAGTGAAGTGTAAAGAACAAAGAGAGCAATTTGTATAACAATATTGTGAAGACACTTGGAAGGCTTAAGAATTTTGATCAATGCAATAACCAGAAAATCAATGCTGATCCTTGTTATCCACAAACATTCATGCACATACAGGTCCCTTTCCCTTCTTTATAATCTCTTTGGGATATAAGCCCAGTAGTAACACTGCTGGATCAAAGGGTATGCACAGTATGATAACTTTTTGAGCATAGTTCTAAACTACTCTCCAGAATGGTTGGATTCGTTCACAACTCCACCAACAATTTCAGCGGTAATCTGAAGCAGTTGTATATAACAGAGCTGGATACATTTGTAGTTCAGTATCTGGCTCCTGGATTTTGATTCCTGTGCTAAGAGCAGAGATTGTGGAGGGGGTAGACAATGAGAACTTAATTGAGTTTCCCTACTGAGCATTCTCCCATTTCCATGAAAGTGGTCTTCTATTCTTCATTCCATTACCCTTCATTTGCATGTTCATTGTCCAAGGGAAATGCATGATTTTTTTTTATCATTGCCATAATTAAAATCCAGATTCATACCCTCATCTATAATCTTAACAATATGTTCTCTTTCTCCAATGCCAAAGATGTTCTCCAAAAACAAATGGTATTCAGAACATCATCTTGATCAGTACTGTATGTAGATATATTTCTTTTACTCACTTATTAGGAGAGAGGTGGTCTCAGAAGGTAGCTACTCAGTTTCAGTGGCTATCAACAAGAACATTTTCACTTGTAGTCCCCCCTACTTCTTGTTCTATGTGACCCCAAAGTTATAAACCCAACTGATTCCCTTTCTCTTCCTGATTTCATTGATTGATTCCTGAGATCAGATAGTTCTTCACACCATCCTTCTGTATCTATATTATCTCTTCTGTGACTTTGCCTTTAGGCAGGGCATGGACCTCACAGGCACTTCCATGATATCAGGAATTACGAAATTGAAGAGACTTTCAAGGATGTTTCCTTTCCCAGAAAATATTTACCATTCCAGAGAGTCAATTTTACTTCACCTTCACACTATCTGTGACCTTTGACAAAGAGTCAATTTACCACATATTGATCCCTTCAACAACTAGACTTTGTAATCACTATATATTTTCATATCCCAACAGCTGACTTTTCTTTTCTTTTTTTTTTTTTTTTTTTTGGCTGAGGCAATTGGGGTTAAGTGACTTGCCCAAGGTCATGCAGCTAGGAAGTGTTAAGTGTCTGTGACTAGATTTGAACTCTGGTCCTCCTGATTTCAGGGCTGGTGCTCTACCCCCTGTGCCACCTAGCTGCTCCTGTGATTTTTCTTCTCTAGGTTGTATTTCCCTTATATAACATAGTAGTTGGGAGGATTTAGAAAAATCCTTTGAAAGGTTACCCAAGAAGGAGAAGAATATTCAGCTCTATGATTTAGGAATAGCAGAAGCATACCTTTACAATTCTATTGGTACTTCCCTTGAAGGCATAAAGGGAGAAGGGGGTTAAGCAATAATTACCTTTATTGAATTTACTTTCAAGTACTTTCCTTCCTATTCCCTCAGTGTCGTCTTGAACTCCTTACTCTCACTCACCCTAACTATCTGGTCTGTTCACTTTGCTTTCAAAACATCACTTTTATTCCCTCTTCACTCCAATCATCCTTGTTCAAGTACTTAAATCTTTTTGCTCCCATGACTGCAGTAGCTTTTTATTGACTCAAATTTCTTCTTTCTCTCATCTATCCTGCACTCATATGTCAAAGTTATTTTCTAAAATATATATCTGATCATATTACCTCCCTTCTCAGTGAGCTTCAAAGACTCCCAATTACTTTCAGGATCAAATACAAATTCCTCTATTTGGCATTTAAAACTTTTCATAACCCGCTCCCTTTCTAACTTTCCATTCCTCAAACTTAATTCCCCTTCTTGCATTCTAGTTCAAATACATTTGGCCTACTACCAGTTTTTTAAATATGATAGTCCATCCCCAATTTCCTTGTCTTTGCATTGGCTTTTCTCCTATGAACTGGAATGCTTTGCCCCATTTCTTTGCTTTCTATATTATCTAGACTTTTCCCACATTGAGTTAAAGTTCTACCTTCTTCAGGAAGTCTTTCCTACTATCCTCTGATGCTAAAATCTTCTCTTTTCAGATTACTTTCATCTGTATTCCATCCTCTATTACAAGTATATTATCTCAGTCTTCTCACTCTTTAGAATATATACTCTCAGAGCTTGGACTCTTTGGGGCATTTTTTTTCTGATTCTCAGAGTTTAGGACTCTGAAATGTTTGCTAACTGACTGATCTTTCCATGCATGACCAAAAGGTTCTAGAGTTTTTGGGAGGCAGGGACAGGGTTAATTTGCTTGTGTTCTTTTCTACAATTTATGTATTTTCTCCTTGATACTATGCCTGAAGTTTGAGAAACTCTTCCCAATTCTTGCTATGTAGACCAAACAACATTTCAATTCAAGATATGAATAGTAAAAAGGAGGATAATGTGTTAATCCACTTTTCTGTAAATTACATTTTTTTAAAAAATAAATATATATATATGTGTGTGTACACACATTCCTACATATGTTATACTCCCCAATTATGAGCCTTTTACTACATTTTAAAAGAAAGATATATGTTAAGAAGTTTTAAAGTTCATCTATATAGGTGATAATAATAACAGCTCATATTTGATTATAATAATATAAGATTTGCAAAGTACTTTTCAAATCAGCCCCATTAATCTAGTAATCCAAGGAATACAAAGATCAAATAGCTGAAATAACTTCCTCGAAGTCACTTAGCTGTCAGTGGCAGCTAGAACTGTAAACTCAAAATCCAGTACTCTTTTCAATACAGGTTAAATACAACTTAAAGTAATATTCAGTGTTTAAAACCTGGCATTTTCTACAGGCTAAACTTAGAGCTCAAAAACTCATTTTGAACTATTTTTTGGTTAGAATGCATGGTTACAGTGAATATTGGTGCTGAAGATGCTATGACATCAAGATTCTTTTAAATGACTTTCATTTTTACAATGCTTCATATAATGTGGTGCATAGGATTGATACCCATACTGTAGCACCTTTCACCTCACAATCGTAGATGTATACATTCTCTGGAAGGTCATTCTATCAATTGGCTCTTGAAGCCCCACTGGTGCCTTTTACAGATGGGTCACTAACAATAACACTTTTAGAGCTTAACCATGATTTATTTATAGGTTAAGTCAAAAGGGGTAAGGGCAAAATTAGGCCATCAAACATTCACTAAGTACTTACTATTGTTCAGGCATAGTGATAAGTCCTGGGGACATAAAAATGGGAAAAAAAATATTGCACCTGTTTCACAAGGCTTACATTATAATGGAAGAGATAATTCACAAATAAATCTAATGACAGTTTCCCCACCAATGCATTCAATATTTGTGGGAGACACTGACCATGCACAGCAACCTGGAAGGGGAACATTGAGGAAAACACCTGCATTTAGTTTAACTCACAACTCTTGACCACCTTTTATGGAGAAATTAAGTCTTAAGACTCCATCCTTTGCATAAGTGTATGAACTTTCATCCAATTTTCAACTAGGAATATTTTTTTCATGGACCAACTTTTCTTTCTTTTGAGGAATGAAACTCTCTATATTGTTCTTTCAAAAGGATAGCTCTTGACTAGTCACTTGTTCGTTTTTCATTATCTTCTTCTGTATTATACCCACAACCTTTCAGCTATCTATGCTGTCAACACAAGTTCATTATTTCTCTGTGCCTTCTGTACTGTTTCCCTGTTTTTTTTTCTTCTCCAATCTGGAAGTTTCAATATGCAACTCTGCTTTCTTGGGGATATTAATGTCATTTATCTATGCCAGAAAATTCTTGATGATTTACCTGAAGGAATCAAGCTAGTCTGTCTGTTCCTTCAGGTAAATCATCAAGAATCATTACAGCATGAAAGATGCCAATACATATATAACTAAATTTTTTTAGTTATTCTCAATTTAATCAATGGGAACAAGGAACAAATAGAAATGTATGTACAATCATACTAGAGAAATCAAGCACCTATGCACTTTCTAAGTCCTATAGCAAAAGTTCTCAATGTGTGTGTGTGTGTGTGTGATGGAGCACTTTGTCAATCTGGTAAAGTATAGGGACCCTTCCTCAGAATCTTTTTAAATGCATTAAAAATAAAGTTACAAAGAAACCAATTTTATATTGTTGCATTTATTAAACATTTTTTCTTTTAAAATTTTGAGTTCCAGATTCTCTCATCCTCCCACCTCTCCTTCACCCACAGAAAAGGTAAAGCAAATTGATAAAAAAATTTTAAATGTTAAATCATGCAAAACATATTTCTATATTAAGTCATGTCACCAAAAAAAGAAAAAAAATTAAAGAAAGTGAGAAAATTATACTTTAATTTGCATTCAGAGTTCAACAGTTCTCTCTTTGGAGTGGGATCACGTTTTTTTTCTTCATGAGTCCTTTGGAATTACCTTGGATCATTGTATTGATAAGAGTAGCCAAGTCTTAAAATTGGTCATCATTACAGTTACTATATCTATATCTATCTATCTATCTATCTCTCTCTATATATATAGATAGTTAGATATGAATATAGATATGTATGTATATTGTATCTCTATTTTAAATCTGTTTCTTATAAACAATCTATCATTGGATTCTGGTTTCTAATCTGTTTTGCCATCTGCTTTCATTGTATGGTAATCTCTTCCCATTCCTGTTCACAATTATGATTACTAACTGTGTGTTGGTTTCCATCTTATGTTCTGTTTATCCTTTTCTTTCTCTCTTTATTCTGTCCCTCCTCAGAAGTCTGATTTGTTTTTGATTACTGCCTTCATTAATTCACCCTCCCTTTTATCACCTTTCCTTTTATATTTCTTATTCCATTCACATTTCCCTATTGGGTTAAATAGATTTTTATACACAATTGAGTGTATGTATACACGTGTATAAGTATACATATACACATATATGTGTATTTATAAATACATGCATACATGAATACATACCTATACACAGACATAGATATAAACACAGACACACAAACATATATAATTTTTTCCTACTTTGAACCAATTCTGAACATTACATACCATTCCCCCTTTATTTTCCCTTCCACATCAAAAACTCTTCCTTGCATGCCACTTTTATTGAGAAAAATTTCCCAATTCCACCTCTCCCTTCCTCCTTCGCCCAGTCCTTCTTTATTACCACAAACTTTCTCGATTCTCACTCATGCCCTCTTTTAATTACCTAGTCATGATAAAATTTTAAGGGGTTTTATATATATATGTATATACATGAATACATATATATGTATTGAGTATGAGTAGTCCCCCTATTTTACGAATATCTTGTTCATCATTGAGGCTATGGATGATGGAGCCGGAGCATAGGAATAATATTGCTTTAAAGAAGGCGTGTATACAAATGTGTAAGAATGCCAGGTGTGGCTGATTTAGGCCTAATGCTACTATTATTAGGCCTAATTGACTTGATGTAGAAAAAGCTACGATTTTTTTGATGTCATTTTGGGTAATAGCACAGATGGCAGTAAATAGAGTTGTAATTCCTCCTAGGCATAGTATGATAGTCAAAGCTGTTTGGTTGTTTTGTGTAACAGGGCTAAATTGGATTAGGAGGAAGATACCTGCAACGACTATGGTGCTAGAATGTAGTAATGCTGATACAGGAGTAGGGCCTTCTATGGCTGAAGGTAGCCATGGATGTAGGTCGAACTAGGCTGACTTCCCATTTGCAGCAAGGATTAATCCAAGAAGGGCTAATGTGTTGATGTTTGTTATGAAGATGTGTTGGATGTCCCAGGAGTTGTTATTAATTATCAGGCATGCTATGGCTAGCATGAATCCAATGTCTCCAATTCGGTTGTATAGGACGGCTTGGAGGGCAGCGGTGTTTGCGTCGGTCCATCCGAATCATCATCCGATGAGCATAAATGATATGATGCCTACACTTTCCCATCCAATAAACAGTTGAAATAGGTTGTTTGCAGATACAAGGATGATTATGGTAAATAAGAAAATAATTAAGTATTTGAAAAAGCGGTGAATGTTTGGGTCGGTGTGCATGTATCAAATTGAGAACTCTAGAATGGATCATGTGTCGTATAATGCAATAGGGATAAAGATGATGGAGAAATAGTCTAATTTAAAGCTTATTGTTAGGTTAAATGTACCTATAGAAAATCATTGTCAATTTGTAATTGTGGCTTCTTGCCCAGAGTGGATAAACAGGGCTAACGGGATGAGGCTAGTGAAAAAGGCTAGTTTGACTGTGTTTTTACATAATAGTGGGAAGTTGCTGGTTTTGTGTGGTAGAAGCATGTTATAGGCTAAGGGGAAAGTAAGTATAATGATGGCTAGTAGTAGGGAAGAATTCATGTATATACATGTATACATACATATATATATATATATATATATATATATACATAAATATATATATATATATATATATAATCATCATGCAAACACTTTAATTCATGTTTTCCCTCATGTTTCTCTTTCATGTTTACCTTCTTAAGCTTCCCTTGAGTCATATTTTAAAGTAAAAAAATTCTATATAGTTCTGTTCTTTTCATCAGGAAAGCCTAAGTGCTCCATTTTCATCTAATATACATTTTTCCCCTGATGAATAATATTCAGTTTTGTTGGGTAGGTTTTGCTATTCCAGCTATTTTGCTTATAGGATATCATGTTCCAAATCCTCTACTCGTTTAACATGGAGGCCATTAAATCTGTGATCTTAACTGTGGCTTCCCAATATTTGAATTGATTCTTTTTGACTGCTTAGAATATTGTCTCTTGATCTGGGAGCTCTGCATTTAGATTATAATATTCTTAGAAGTTTATACTTAATACTCTTTTTCAGGAGGTGATTGGTGGTTTCTTTCAATTTCTATTTTATTCTCTGGTTCTAGAGTATGGGGGCAATTTTTCTCTATCATTTCTTGAAATATGATGGTGAGGATCTTTTTCTGATCATCTTTCAGGTAGTCCAATATTAAATGATCACTTATCAATCTATTTTTCATATCAGCTGTTTTTCTAATAAGAGATTTCACATTTAATTTTTTTTATTCTTTTGGCTTTGTTTAATTGTTTCTTGATATCTTGTAGAATTATTAGTTTCCACTTGCCCAGTTCTATTTTTTAAGGAATTATCTTGTTCAGTAAGTTTTTAAACCTTCTTTTTTATTTAGCTTTTTTTGTTTTTTAAGGAATTCTTTTCAGTGAATTTCTGTGTCTCGTTATCATTAGACTAATTTAGTATTTTAAGGTGCTATTTTATTTAGTATTTTTTGTGTTTCTTTTATCTTTAGAACAATTCTGTTTTTAAGTGATCATTTATTTGTTTTTTATCTTCTTTCTTTTACTAAGATGTTAATTTCCTTTTCATAATTTCTTTACATTTTTCTTATTTCATACCCCCACACCCCCATTTTCTCTCTATCATTTTTATCTCTTTCTTTAACTCTTCCAGGAATTCTTGTTGGGTTTGAGTCTAATTAGCATTTTCTTTGGGATTATGCCTGCAACTATTTGCATATTGTTGTCTTCTTCTGAGATTTTATCTTGTTCTCTCTGGGAATCCCTGGGGATCCTTGTAAGCTTTTTATGATCATGTTCTTTGTTGTTGTTATTGCTGTTGTTGCTCTTTGCTAATTTTTCCAATCTACTTCTTGACTTTGAACTTTATGTTAAAGATGGGTTTTACTACATGGAGGTGGGGAGGCACTATCTTAAGCTTCAGGGTTTTTTGGTCTGCAAGTTTTCAGAGGGTCTAAAAGTTTTTTGTGCTTCTAAAGTTGTATGATTCAGGGGAGAAGTGTGATCATTGTTCTGTGCACTTTCTTCTTTGTCCAGGAAGAATCTCTATTCTTCTTTAGTCTAAGCAACAATTGGGTTATTTCTCCTGGCCCTGAAACTATGGTCAGGTTCTTGGTTCTCTAAAGCCAAAAACACTTGCCCTCTCCTCTGTCTTGGAACTGCTATTCCAGAATTTAATTTGAATAATTATTTAAAGTGGTTTGAAAGGGAACATTGGATTAAGCTAAATCTTGGCCTAACTTCTTGGCTCTGCTTGGAAATCAATTATATTGTTCTTGTTCAGTTTTTCAATTGTGTCCAACTCTTCATGATCTCATGGCATACAGAAGTCTTGTCCTTTCTATCCTTTACTATCTCTCAAACTTTCTTCAAATTTATGTGTGTTGTTTCCATAACTATCTATTTCATTCTCTGTTATTACTTTTTCCATATGTCTTCAATCTTTCTCAACATCAGAGTTTTTTCCAATGAGTCTTGTCTTCTCATTATGTGGCCAAAGTATTTGACCATCAGTATTTTCTCTGCTAGTGAATAGTCTTAAGTAATTTCTTTAAGTATTGATTGAATTGGCCTCATTATTTGGTACAAGGGATTCTCACAAGTTTTCCCCAGAACCACAATTTGAAAGTGCTGATTCTGCAGTGCTCAGCCTTTCTTATAGTCCAAATCTCATGGTCATACATTGCTTTTTTTTTTTTGTTTTTGTTTTTATTTAATAGCCTTTTATTTACAGGATATATACATGGGTAACTTTACAGCATTAACAATTGCCAAACCTCTTGTTCCAATTTTTCACCTCTTACCCGCCCCACCCCCTCCCCTAGATGGCAAGATGACCAGTAGATGTTAAATATATTAAAATATAAATTAGATACACAATAAGTATACCTGACCAAAACGTTATATTGATGTACAAAAAGAATCAGACTCTGAAATATTGTACAATTAGCTTGTGAAGGAAATCAAAAATGCAGGTGTGCATAAATATAGGGATTGGGAATTCAATGTAATGGTTTTTAGTCATCTCCCAGAGTTCTTTTCTGGGAAGTAGTTCAGTTCTTACGCTCCATTAGAAATTTTGGTTGATCTGTTGCTGAGGATGGCCTGGTCCTAGAACTGGTCATCATATAGTATTGTTGTTGAAGTATAATGATCTCCTGGTCCTGCTATTTCACTCAGCATCAGTTCATGAAGTTTCTCCAGGCCTTTAAATTATCCTGTTGGTCATTTCTCAGAACAGAATACCAAAATTTTCTATACCACAATTTATTAGCCATTCCCAACGATGGACATCCATTCAGTTTCCAGTTTTTGTAAAAAAAAAGTGTGCCACAAAATTTCCATAAAGGTCCCCCTTCTTTATAATCTCTTTATAACCCGAGTAACCGTGGATCGGGTTAACAGTTTGATAACTTTTAATGTTCCAAACTACTTCCCCAAAATGGTTGGATTCGTTCACAACTCCACCAACAATGCATCAATGTCCCAGTTTTCCCAATCCCCTCCAAAATCATCATTTTTTTCCTGTCATCTTGCCAATCAACAGGTGTGGGTGGATCTTAGGTTGTCTTAATTTCTTTTTCTGATTAATAATGATTACATCTTTTCATATCAAAATAGTTTCAATTTCCATCTGAAATTTTGTTCATATCCTTTGACCATTTTTCAATTGGAGAATGGCGATTTTTTAAATTATTAATTTATATTTTGGAAATGAGGCCTTTATCGAACCTTTGACTGTAAAAATATTTTCCCCATTTATTCCCTTCTAATCTTGTCTGCATTAGTTTTGTTTGACAAAACTTTTTCAGTTTGGTATAATAAATTTTCTATTTTGGATCAGTAATGATCTCTAGTTCTGCTTTGTCATAAAGACCTTCCCTTCCACAGGTCTGAGGGTAAACATCCTATTTTCCTCTAATTTATTAATAATTTCATTCATGCCTGGTCATGAACCCATTTTGACCTTATCTTGGTGTAAAGGGTTGGATGGATCAATGCCTAGTTTCTGCCATATTAGTTTCCAATTTTCCCAGCAATTTTTATAAACAGTAAGTTCTTATCCCAAAAGTGGGATCTTTGGGTTTGCAAAGACTAGGTTGCTATTTTGTTGACTGTTTTTCCTTTTGAACCAATCTTTCCACTGATCAATAATCTATTCCAGCCAATCCAAAAGTTTTGGTAACCTGCTCTATAATATAATTTTGATCGGGCTGCCACCTTCATTTGATTTTTTTCAAATTTCGAAATTTGATTTGTTTTCCATATAACTTTGTTGTGATTTTTCTAGGTCATTAAAATAGTTTTTTGGGATCTGAGAAGGCCAAATAAATAGATTGGTTTAGGTAATATTGTCATCTTTATTATATTTGCTCCCCTATCCAAGAGCATTTAAATTTTTTTGGTTAGATCAATTAATTTGGTGAAAATGGTCTGTAATTTTCTCATAAAGTTTTGATTTTCCCGGGCAGATAGATTCCAAATATTTTATTTATCGTATTACTTTAAATGGAATTTCTTTGTAACTCTGACTGTTGGATTTTGTTGTGATATATAAGAATGCTGATGACTTATGTGGGTTTATTTTATAACCACAACTTTGCAAAGTTGTGGATTATTTCTAATAACTTTTTAAGAACGTGGGGTTCTTTAAATACCATCCGGCACGCAAAGAGTGATAATTTGGTTTTCCTTTTCCTATTCTTTTCCTTTAACTTTTTCTCAGCCTTTATTCTATAGCTAGCGTTTTAATACAATATTAAATAGTAACATGATGGGGATAACCTTGTTTCACTCCGGATCTTATTGGGAATGGTTAGTTTGTCTCCATTACATATGTGCCTTGATGGTTTTAAATAGATGCTGTGATTATTTTAAGGAAAGTCCATTTATTCCTATACCAAGTGTTTTTAATAGAATGGATGTTGGTTTTATCAAATGCTTTTTTCTGCATCTATTGAGATGATCATATGGTTTTTGTTAATTTGGATTAAATGGCCAATTATATTGATAGTTTTCTAATATTGAACCAGCCCTGCATTCCTGTAAACCCACTTGATCATAGTGTATTATCTTGAGATGATTTTCAGTTTTTTTGCTAATATTTATTTAAATTTTTACATCAATTTAATTAGGAGATTGGTCATAATTTTTTCTTGTTTTCAGCCTACCTGGTTTAGGTATCAGTACCATGTCTGTGCATAGGGTTTTGGACCTTCATTCCCTATTTTATCAAAAATTTTTAGATTGGGGCCAATTGTTTTAAATGGTAAAACAATGTAAATCCACTGGTCCGGGTTTTTTCTTGGGAGTTGTTTTTGCCTGTTCTTTTCTTTTTCTGAAATGGGACTTTCAACAATTTCTTCCTCCTGTTAGTCTGGGAAGTCTGTAGTTTTGGAGGTGCATCCACATTGGGTTATCAAATTTTTGGAAAAGTTGGGAAATAACTTTAGTATTTCTCTAATTTCCTCTTCATTGGTGGAAAGTTCTCCCATTTTAAGATACTAATTTCATTTTCCCTCCTTTTTCTAATCAATTTACAAAGGCTTTTATTTTATTGGCTTTTCAAGAACCAACTCTTGTTTTATTAATTAGTTCAAAGTTTTTTACTTTAATATTTTTAATTTCTCCTTTTAATTTTAAATTTCCAATTTAGTATTTGATTGGGGTTTTTAATTTGGTCTTTTTTTAGTTTTTTATTTAAAAGCCCAATTCATTAATCTTTTCTTTCTTTTTCCAAGTAAAGTCTAGGATATAAAATTCCCTCTTATTACCGCTTTTCTGCATCCCACAAATTTTGGTATGATGTCCATCATTGTATTATCGGTGAATTATTAATTGTATCTATAATTTGCTGCTTCCCCAATCATTCTTTTAAGATGAGATTGTTTAGTTTCCAATTACTTTTTGGTCTATTTCCAACTTTTTTGTTGAATGTAGTTTTATTATCATGATCTGAAAAAAAGCATTTTTTTTCTGCTTTCTTGCATTTAATTTGAGGTTTTTGTCCTAATATATGGTCAATTTTTGAATAGGTTCCAGAACTGCTGAGAAAAAGATATTCCCTTCATCTCCATTCAATTTTCCGATCCAAATACCTAATTTTTCTATTCTATTTACTTTTTAATTTTTTTCATTTGTTTTGTGGTTTGATTTGTCTAATTTGAGAGTGCAAGGTTGGATCTCCTACTATTCAGTTTTGTTTATTTCTTCTTAACCTCTTTAACTTCTCCTTTAGGAAGTTGAATGCCAAACTTGGGCATATATGTTTTTATTGATATTTTGGGTTTTTTACCTTTGCAGGATGAGTTTCCTTCCACCAATTAGACAATTTTCTTTTTCTTTCTGGTAATTTTACCCTTCTTTTTACTTACCCCTAATAATTTTTCCACTTTAAATTTTCTCTATATGTATTCCTGCTTTTAAAGTGTTTTTGTCCTTTTAGGGGATTATCCCCTTCCCCCTTTAGGGAGAAATTACCCATCTATTTCTTAAATTAAAATTTTATTTCCTCCTTAACCCCCTTCTTTTCCCCCCTAACCCTTTTCCCCTTTTCTTTGTATCACGATGTTACCTCTTATAATCCCTCCTCCCCCCTTTGAGTCTTTCCCCTTCCTTCCCTTATTACTTTTTCTTTTCCCTTTTTCCCTCC
This sequence comes from Sarcophilus harrisii, assembly GCF_902635505.1. Classification (NCBI taxonomy): domain Eukaryota; kingdom Metazoa; phylum Chordata; class Mammalia; order Dasyuromorphia; family Dasyuridae; genus Sarcophilus; species Sarcophilus harrisii. The sequence goes on along the minus strand of NC_045429.1, from coordinate 361,729,474 downwards.
CCGTTTTTAATGGGGGAGAGAATTTTCTAAAACAAATGTCAATTATTTTTTTTGAGCAACTTGATGAGGTAAGATTCACAAATGTTCCTTCCCTCTAAATTTCAGATATGATAAGTTTCCTTTCTCTTTGTAGGTTTCTTTTTATCTCTCCTTCCATTATTCTGCCATCATCCTTTTCCAATCTACTTCCCTTTTTATTTATATCAGGAAATCAAATTAAGTATTCTTTTGTATATCCCAAAAATAAACTGGTTATTTTTACCTTTTCTGCATCTCTTTGAGTTTTATGGCTGGAGATCAAATTTTTGTTTTAGTTCTGGTTTTTTCTTCAGAAACAAATGGAATTCATTTGTTTCATTAAATTATTTTTCCCTGGAAAGAATGCTCCATGGGTAGTTTATTCTTGGCTGCATCCCAAGCTTGTGCCTTTCGGGAATAAAGGTCCTTCTTCCTTTAATGTAGAGGCAGCCAGATCTTGGGTGATCCTTATTGTAACCCTCGGTATTTAAATGGTTTTTTTTTGTTTGTAAAATTTTTTTCCCTTAATCTGATGTTCTAAATTTGGCCCAATATTCCTTGGGTTTTATTTTAGGGTTTTTTCAGAAGGTGTTTGATGAATTTTTTCAATGCCTATTTTACCTTCTGATTCTATTAATCTGGGCAGTTCTCTTTGAATTTCTTGTAAAAAGTATCTAGGCTCTTTTATCATGTTTTCGGAATCCAATAATCCTCAGATTTCTCCGATCTATTTTCCAAGTCTGTAGTTTTTGCAAGTAAATAATTCATGGTTTTTTCCAGTTTGTCGTTTTTGTTTTTTTTGCTTGACTGATTCTTGTTTTTCAATGAATCATTAGTTTTATTTTGTTCAGTTCAATTTTTAAAGAAATTTTCTTCTTAGCTTTTTTTTCTTCTTTCTGTTATATGTACAATTGAGTTTTTAATGTATTGTTTGGTCTGTGGAATTTTTTTCCATTTCACTAATTTTTTTTTTTTTTTTTGGTGAATTATTTTCTTTTTCCAATTCACAGATCCCTTTCGGTGTTCTTTTGTCTTTTCCAATTCACAGATCCTACTTTCGGAGTTTTTTTCCAATTCACAAATCCCTTTCGTGAATTTTTATTTTTTTCCAATTCACAATTTACTTTCCTGAGTTTTTTTTTTTTTTCCAATTCACCAATTTTTTTCCCTGCCTTCCTGGGAATTTTTAACTTTTCCAACATATTTAGGGAAGTTGTTGCTCTTTAAGGTTCTCTTCCTTTCCCCATTTATCTTCTAACCCTTTTGAGACTTTTTTGGTCTCCTTCATGAAATCATGTAAAGGAGGACAGTCTGATGATGTTTGTTGTTTGAGTTCTTCAGGTTTGTGACCTGCCTTTTTTCTGCTAGAAGTGTCCAAACTTTTCATCTTTTTTATTCATGTTTTAAAGCCTTTAGGGTAGTTCCCAGGCAAGGGGGGTTCCAGCTTCCTCTGCAGAAAGGGAAAGATGTAAACCGATTTTCCGGGTTGGGAGGTTTAGGAATTTTCCTTCCCCAACAGGAAGTGGTCAGCACTGCCGAGCAGAAGTTCCCGTGGGGGTTGGGTTAGGGTTGCCCTCGGCTAGAACTAAGGGGAAAGTGTCACCGGGGGAGCCTCTTGGGACTGTATTAGCAGTGATCAGACCCCGAACTCGCCCAGCGTCTGCCTGATGCAAATCGGCCCTGGAAAGCTCTATGGCTCCAAGCTGGGATCCCCTGCGCAGATTGGAGGAAACCCGGCTGTGTCCTCCTTGGGCAGGATCACAACTGCCCCAAAGGAAAAGCCCTCTGGGGTTGGGGCTGCGGCCGTGCTGAGATCTGTGCCTTCACCCTTGGTTTGGACTCTCCTGGAACCTAATTTTCTCCCGCCTGGCCGATCTCCCCTGGCCCCGGAACCAACCTTTTTGGGAGACTCAGATTTTCTTCCCGGTGGGGCTCTTTTATCTTTAGAATTTAGAAAGCATTTTGAGGCTCGATATAATTGATAAAGAGGGAAAGAGAAGAGTTAAAAGTCCGGGTTCTTCTCCCAATCGGCTCCACCCCTGGTCACATTGTTTCAGAAAAAATATATATTTTGGTATAAGACTTTTTAAACAAGATGATATCTCTTCTTTTTAGTATGTTGTCCAGATTTTTCACAGCTTTCCTTACAAGGTGTATTTTTTTTTAATTTCATGGTTCCAGTCACTGTCTTCAGTGATCTTTGAGCCCAAGAATATGACATCTTTCACTGCTTCTATTTCTTTTCTCTCTATTTGCCAGGAAGCAGTGGAACCAGTTGCCAAGATCTTAGGTGATATTGTTTGTATATCTGAGATTGTTGATATTTTCTCCTGGAAATCTTAATTCTGGCTTTTGATTTGTCCAGCATGACATTTCACACGACCTATTTGGCATTTATAAGTTAAATAAATAAGGTGAAAATATATCGTCTTGTCATACTCCTTTTCCAAACTTAAACTAATCAGTTGTTCCACATTTCTTTTTAACTATTACTTCTTGACTGGCAAAGAGGTTTCTCAGGAGACAAGTAAGATGATCTGGTACGCCAATCTTTTTGAGGTATTGTTCTATCTTGTTGTGATCCAAGCTAATTACATTAAAGCATGACTTAAATTTTTTTTTTCCTCCAGGTTAAGAATTCCTGCCATAGAGAATTTTACAGGGTTGACTTCACTTTATAAGCAACTGATTTAATTTGAAAATAACAAGACTGTGATCAGTCTGCTAATCCTCTTGGCAGTAATCACTTCCATATATTTTCCAGCTATCACTCTATTCCAATACACTGGTGATATAACAATAAATACAATGCATTTGCCAGTTTCTCTATTGCACCAGAAAATTGTGCTAACAATAACAATCCTCTCAGAGGAAGTGGAGTATGACTTAGCCAGATGTGATTTCCATGTTCCAATAGTGGGTCCTTTTTTTCCCCTTCTTGAGCTTCTTGTTGTTCTCCTTTTCCTATATCTATTTCAGTGCTTGATTGCCAGCCTGTACTATTTCCTGAACATAGTTTCCAATTCATGAAGCTTGCATTTGTTGTCTTTGGTATGTTTCCAGACATGTACCTGGGGCAATTTCATAGGCTAGCTGAAAAGGTGAGCTTCTTAGTCAAGTTTTAACAAGCATTTATTAAGCATGTGTCAGACATTGTGTTATACAATGGGATGCTAAGAAAAGCAAAAAAACAAAACAAAACAAAAAAACTGTTCTCAAGGGGTTCACAGTCTAATTGAGGAGATAATATCTAAACAGTTATATGCAAAGATCCATACAAGACAAACTGAAGGTAGTCTAAGAGAGAAGGAACTATCATTAATTAGTCCTAAGTGATACACTTTTTTTTTTTTGCAAACTTTGCCACCAGACTCAGTCTTACTGTAGTTATGCAACATTACGACATATAGAACATTAAATGTCCCGCTTAATATTAACCATGCAGTGCAAAAAACAGTTTTTAAGCATTTACTGTCTACCAAGGTTTATACTAAACTCTAGGGATACAGTGACAGGCAAAAAGTAGTCTGTGCACTTAAATAAATCACATCTAATAAGAAAAATGGCATGTAAATAAAAAGTCATTCATAAAATTTACAAAAACAGGTAAAGGTTAATCTCCCAGAAGGTAGTCGAAAGCAAGAAGACTGCAAAATATCTCGTGTAAAAGTCAGATTTGAACTGACTCTTGAAAGAAATAAAAGAAATTAAGATGGAAATAATAAAGAACAATATTCTAGACATGGACAAATATATAGAGAAAAGAGATGTAATATATTGTGCAAGAAACGGCAAGTATAGCCCAGAAAAGCTATATTGTAGAATTCTTGGAGAGGAGTAAAGTGTTAAGAAGACTCAAAAGGTAGGAAGGAGCTAATTTACAAACATCTTTAAATTCATGAATATTTTACATTTGATCCTAGAGGTAATTGAAAAGACTAGAAATTATCCAATGTGTGTGTGTGGTAAATGAGTAGAGGAAGAATTGAAGTGAGGAGAGATTTGAGATATGAAGTTCAGTTAGAAGGCTTATGAAGTTTTTGGACAAGAATTCATGAATGTCTGAACTAGAATAGTGGCTGTGTGAGTAGGCAGATGGTTATATATAATGAAAAGTACTGTGAAAGTAGAATTGATGAAGTTTTGCAAAAATTAGATGTGTGGGCTGAGTAAGAGCAAGGAATTATGGATGACATGAATGTTGTGAACCTAGGTGAATGAGAGGATGGTGCTGCTTTCAGTAAGAAAGGGAAGGAATTGAGAAAAGATAATAAATTATGTTTTGAATTTGTTGAAGCTAAGATATCTACGGGATGACCACTTTGAGATGTCCAAAAGGTAGATGGTGATATGTATTGAAACTCAAGAGAGAAAGCAGAATTGGATTTATACTTAAGCTAATCAATTAAATAGCTGACAATTGAATTCATGGAATTTGTTTTTTGTTCAGATTTAATTTTCTTTTTTATGACAGGCATAAAAATCAGAAAATTTTGGAAGCAAATGCCCTACAGCAACAAATCACATTTGCAGACCTAAATAATAAATACATAACAACAATAATAAATATAATATACTTCCTCATCAAAGAAATTATCAGGTAAGAAATACAAGTATTATGTTCATCTTATAGATTAAAGAAACTGAGGCAAATATAAAAACAACATTTAATTTTCTCCCTTTGCCATTTGGATCTATGCTAAATTAGGAAGAAGAACTAAAAAAAGAAAGAAAAAGACATGAATCTGTCCAAATGTGACACAATAATAATCTTGTGAGACTTCCTCCTGGAATCCCCAATTATATCAAATATATCAAACACAAATTTCAAGTCAACTCATTTAAGAACGGACAGGTTATTCCATTTTTACAAATGAATCCAAGTGTTCTTAAAAATAGATATAGATACTAATAGCTATGATTAAAAATCTAAACCATATTAGAAAAATCCAGAGAAAAATTGTGGGCTTTGGGCTTTGTTAAACAAACAGAAAGACAAAGTCTGTTTTTTGTTGCTGTTGCTGTTGTTGTTGTTGTTTTGGTTTTTGGTTTTTTTTCCCCTAGAAGGTCAAGATTTGCTTCATTGGAGGATGCTAGGGCTACAGAAGAGGAAATTCAGTTTTCTTTTCTACAGGACCTCATCTATCTTAATCAATAGAAAAGAACCATTTCTTTCTTTCTTTTTCTTTTTTTCTTTCTTCCTTCTTTCTTTCTTTCTTTGTTCTTCTGAGGCAAATGGGGTTAAGTGACTTTCCTAGTTGCTTTTGCTGTGTACTATGATCTGGTTCTATTCACTTCACTTAACGTCAGTTCATGTAAGTCTCTCCATGTCTCTCTGAAATCATCCTACTGATTGTTTCTTATAGAACAACAATATTTTATGACATTCATATACTATAACTTATTCAACCAGTCTCCAACTGATGGTCATCCACTCAGTTTCCAGTTCCTTTCCACTGCAAAAAGGGCTGCCACAAACCTTTTTGCATATATGGGATGGAATTTTTTTTTTAATCATCAAGTAAGAGGGTCCATCCATCAACTAGGAAATGATATATGAATGTAAAGAAATAGTATTATGGTAGAAATGGTATATATCTTTATTATATACATACATGTGTAACATACATTATATAAGTAGACATATATATGGTATATTATCGATGTATTCAAGTTAGGGGATATGTGTGTAATAGAATACAAGTGTTCTACAAGAAAGGAAAAGATGATTTTAGAAAGACCTAGTAAGATTCACATAAACCAATAGAGAGTAAAACATTCAAAAACAGAAGAACAATTGTAAAACATCATTATTGTAAAAATAAACAATTTTGGAAAATTAAAGAACTCTGATTAATGGAATTAGTCATAATTCAAGAGGACTAATGATGAAGAATGCTAACTTTTTTCCTGAGAGAGAACTGATAGACTAAATATGCAGATTGAAATACATGTTTTTGTACATAACCAATATGGGAGTTTGTTTTACTTGACTATGCTTATTAGTTGGAAACTCTTCTTTTGTTTTAGAAAATACATACATGGTAATTGAAATTAAATAATTAAAAGAAAAAAACAAGTGAGAAAGTATGTAGCAACAAGAGAAGAGGATTCATGAAAAAGTCATGGGGGATGTCCATACTTAGTAACTATGACATGATGAACTAGCAAAAAGACTGAAAAGAAGCAGTCATACAGAGGAGAAATAGTGGTGAGCAGTGTTACAAAAAACCTAGAGAGAAGAGAGCATACAAGAAGAGAAAAATGGTCAACAATGTCAAATGCTGTAAAGAGGTCAAGAAGTACTAGGATTAAGAAAAGGCTCATAATATGGCCACAAAGTCTCCTGGTTACTTCAAAGAGAGCAGCTTCAGTTGAATATTAAGTTTCAGACTGAAAAGGGTTTAGAAATGAGTTAGAAGGGGAAGTGGAGACACCTAGTGTAGATGGCTTTCTATTCCTTTCTGGCTCTTCTTTTCTCTTGGACTGTTCCTTTTCTGTCTCCTTTGCTGGATTTTTATTTGGGTCACATCCTTAATATTGTATATTTCCCAAAAATCTGTACTGGCACCTCTTCTCGTTTGTATGGTGGGAACAAGAGCCTGATAATGTGATCTATGACATCACAGTTATTTTAAACAGTAAACCAGTTCCCCTAAAAAAATTTATATGTACCCATTCATGTGACCATTAGTTATCTCTTGACACTAAGTTTTCTTTAATCTGTTTCTACATAATATCTGGGTTGATCTAAATGAGATGTGGTGATGTCCCGCTGTCATGCTATTGCCTGAAGAGAGGTAAACTCTCTTCAATAAAGACCCATTTGGGGGCAGCTAGGTGGCACAGTGGATAGAGCATCAGCCCTGAAATCAGGAGGACCTGAGTTCAAATCTAGTCTTAGACACTTAACACTTCCTACTTGGGTGAATTTGGACAAGTCACTAAACCCCAATTACCTCAACAAAAATAATAATAAGAAGAAAAATAAAGACCTATTTTCTACTATACCAGTGTGGTTTGTTCCCCTTTCTTTAGTATCTCAGCATTGTCTTGGAGGTCAGACTGTTCCTCTAGATGGTTTGCCACCTCATATCTCTCTGTTATTAAATTTGGTGATTTTATCAACTTCTGTGGATTACAATTTCATTTAATACTGATGATTCTAGTTCTATAATCCTTGCTCTTCTTTGATTTTCAGTTTCATTACAATTGCTTGTTGGACAATTTGAACTGTATTTCTTGGAGGTATCTGAAACTCAACATGTTCAAAACTCATCTCATTATCTTTTCCTTTAAACCCAAGCTTCTTCCTAAATGGTATAATTATAATAATATTAATGGAAATTCTGAAAGGCATTTGACAATTGATTAATTATAGTGATCAATCTTGATCTGAATAGAAACTATCCTTTCTATAAAGAGATATGGAGTGGATATGGAATATTTCATGATAAAAAGAGGTTTTTCATTTTGGAGAAGAAATATAGAATATTTGGGCACCATCAAAACATTTCTAATTTCAGATAATATTTCATTTCAAAACTCCTTGTCTAATATCTAATGAACCACTTGGTAAGTATGGTAGAACTCCACAGTGATAATCCCAAACCTCTTCATTAACCTTATGCCCTCTAAGAGAATTATACATAGAATTCTTTATCTTTTCCTCTATACTTTATAAAGATTAGATGTTGGTAGACTGCCAAGTGATTTTCGGTATTATAAAGAACATGAATGAGGAGATGGAAATGAACAAGTGAGTTCTGTGCATCTTAAGTATTGTAAGATGTTCTGGGAACACCTGATTTGAGATCTATTTATTGCTGTGTAATTGTGGGCAAATCACCTAACCTTTATGAATCTGTTTCTTCATCTGTAAAATGGGAATAATACTATCTGTAGGAACTATAAGTATGTTTAGATGGTTAAATACGATAGCATTTGTAAAGCATTTTGTAAATGTGAAAATGCTCTATAACTGTCAGTTATTACTCTACTCTGTTTAGCAGCTGGGTCCCTCCCCTTGAGTTGTCATTGAGCTGCAGGAGGGGCATTCTTAGGTGTCTGTTTCATGACTGCAAAGCAGCTTGTGCTGCTCTAGGGCTCACCTACCATATCACCAGAACTGAGACAGTGAGTATGAAAGCTAGACAAATCTACCAAAGTCTTCACTTTCTGAATTACACTGTCTTAATTGCATTGCAACTTAGTAGTAGTTATGTCTTAAGTATCATAGTATACATGTCTATTGGGGTGAAAGTAATTTGTACCCTCTATCCTTTGGAATATGGAAAGGAAAGTGGGAGAGGATTCTCTAGGAAATACACCACTTTCATCATTCATGTGCCACATCCTGCCCTAGCCTGGCATAGTTTCCTATTAGGGATCAGAGGGTGTTCTAATTTGACAAAGTCAGGAAGTAGGCTTAGAAATCAAGTCACTATGACTGTCTTCACTTCTAAGTAAGGTTCTGAAGAGGGGACAGTTTTCCTTTGTTTGATTCTTTATTCTGCCTTAACTTTTGCTTACTTTTTTCTTCCTTTGATTCCAGGGCTTTGTTCCTTTTTAGAAAAGCATCAAGAGAGTTAAGTCCCCAAGGTATGACACTTATTGTTTTGTGTTAACAGGCAACTTATCCGGGAGAATAGGGACAGAACAAGCTTAGAAACTCCTGTCTCTCCAACTACTCCTGTCTCACAGTACTCTCCACTTTATATCAGGAGCACTTTGGACTCCATGAAATATGATGTCCCTCTGCCAGTGCTAATGTCCCATTCTCCCTTTTTACTTTTCAGCTTCCTTTTATGTATTGCTTCCCCTACTAGACTTCATGCTCTTTGAAATGCAAATTAAGACAACTCTGAGATACCACTACACACCTGTCAGACTGGCTAGAATGACAAGGAAAGACAATGCGGAATGTTGGAAGAGATGTGGGAAAACAGGGACACTAATACATTGTTGGTGGAATTGTGAATACATCTAACCATTCTGAAGAGCAGTTTGGAACTATGCTCAAAAAGTTATCAAACTGTGCACACCCTTTGATCCAGCAGTGTTACTACTGGGCTTATATCCCAAAGAGATCATAAAGAAGGGAAAGGGATCTATATGTGCACAAATGTTTATGGCAGCCCTCTTTGTAGTGACCAGAAACTGGAAACTGAGTGGATGCCCATCAATTGGAGAATGGCTGAATAAATTGTGGTATATGAATATTATGGAATATTATTGTTCTGTAAAAAATGACCAACAGGATGATTTCAGAGAGGCCTGGAGAGACTTACACAAACTGATGCTGAGTGAAACAAGCAGGGCCAGGAGATCATTATATACTTCAACAACAATACTATATGATGACCAGTTCTGATGGACCTAGCCATCCTCAGCAATGAGATGAACCAAATCAGTTCCATTGGAGCAGTAATGAACTGAACCAGCTATGCCCAGCGAAAGAATTCTGGGATATGACTAAGAACCATTATATTTAACATCTACTGGTCATTCTGCCATCTAGGGGACGGGGTGGGGGGAAGGAAGGGAAAAATTGGAACAAAAGGTTTGGCAATAGTCAATGCTGTAAAATGACCCATACATATAACTTGTAAATAAAAGGATTAAAAAAAAAAGGCTTTATGCTCTTTGAGAGCATTTTAAAATGTGTACTCCCAGTGTTTAGAACATTGCCTAGTACATAATAGATGATTAATAGATGTTTATTGGATTTAATTTAACAGCAGAACTACTCAGAGAAGAGCTTTAAAGACCAATTGCTTGGGATTCAGCTTGGAAAAAAAGGATTATACTAAGGATAATTATCCATTGATCCCCAATAATAAGAAAGAAATTTCAACCGAACCAAAATATACTTAGATTAGATCAAAGGAAGATCTTCCCAAGAGAGATGATTATTAGACTTTGTAATAGATGACCAAAGACCAAATATATCTTCCTTGCTAAAAACAAAACAAAACAAAACAAGCAAACAAGCAAACAAAAAAAAAACCCTAATATGGGGGGCAATACAGGTATCAGCCATGAACTCAAGAGGACTGAGTTCAAATCTGGTCTTAGACACATAACACTTTCTGACTGTGTGAGCCTGGACAAGTAATTTAACTCCAATTGCCTTAGCAAAAAACAAAAACTAATACAGTGTCTAAAAACAGTAAGTGCTTAATATATGCTTATTTACTTGAATCAGGGGGTAATATCTGGCTAGAATGAGCTAGAGATCCATTTTCTGATTTTGTAAGCCTAAGGTACTTCAAGAAAAGGAAATAAACTCCTAAACACAGTTTTATAATATCTTATCGTATCTTAGAGAGTTGTCTAGAGTACTAAGAGGATAAATGACAATTCAGATGATATGGGGAAATCATTTCTGGTTGGAATATTTTGTGGCTAGTTCTGTGAGAGCTGGAAAAGATCTTTGAGATCAAGTAGTCATTTTATAGATAGTTAAACTGAGGACCAGAAATATTAAATGACCTATGCAAGATGACACAGAAATATCAGAATTTACTTGTTAAGGGCCTGATCATAGAAGTAGATCACAAAGAAAAAAGAAGAGAGAGGTGATAAAGAATGAGAGATTCTTATATAGATTTGGACAATTGACTAAAGCAGAGAAGTGTCTTACTAATGCCTAAATTTAAATGAAAGTTGAGTCCTTCCTCCATTTATTTTCAGGAGCCAGTATTTCTACCACCTCGGGGTTAAAAAATAAATTACACCTTGAAGCTGGGTCAATGGTGAGTTTGCATTTGGAGAAAATCCTATTTTGATTATAAATTATTCTAGTTTCCAGGGCTTAGTTTTTCATCTTTGCATTTTGTTAAGGAAAAGAAACAATTTCTTTGATTCCTTTCTGAATGTCTCCCTTGCTTTTTGTGAACCTGATGCAAAACAAAAAACAAAACAAAAGAACATCTATTTGAGAATGATCATTTTTTTAACAAATTATCTGTCTTTCTTTGCCCCAAGAGATCTTGGTTTAGCCTTTGATTCAATTAGCTAATCAGTTGAATCACTGCTTAAGAACAGAAATAGATGTCATTATTTGATAGATCTATATAACATATTAGAAAGAGTTCTAGAATAATTTCTGAACCTCCAAGTTTAATAGGAAAAGTAAGAACTCCCCCACTCTGTCCCTGCTCCTGCATCTCAGGAAATAGAGATAGAATTCATAGGCAGACAAGGAGCTAAAAGACTGACAGAACACTGTAACCTAGCAAAGGAAAACTAGTAAATAGTCAGACTGGGAAATCTTCCTGGAGAAAACAATATGGAGCAGAGATGTGCAGAGAAGGATAATACCTTATAAGGGGAGAGAAGACATCCTGGGGAAGAAAAAAGTACATATCAAGATCTGGATTAGAGGGAAGAGTTTGGGAATTTGCATAGATTTACCTTTGGAATGAAGTCCAAGATGGCCAAAACTAAGGATTGGATATGTGGTGGTATGAGTGTGTGTGTGTGTATGTAAAGGAATTGTTAGTCATTTGTTAAATTCTCATTTTAGTCATAAAGACAACAAACTATTAGGAGCAATTCCTTTTTCAGTAATAGCTGTAGTAGCAAAAACATGGAATCTTGAAAAACAGGTTTATTGCAGTGACTTGTAACTTCTAAGAATGTAAAGCAGTAAAATTAAAATATAGTAACCTCATCTGAAGGTTCATGCAAAATTTCATGTAACATTTCACACATAGTATTCTGCACACATTCTATCAAAAACAATAAGAAGCACAAATCTATTTTGTTTTATTTTTCTCCCACACCCATACTGTTGGGATAAAGTGTTGTATTTCCTAAAATAGATACATATTATCAGGCAAAAAAATTCACTCAATACACAAAATGCCTCATCTGGTAACTTAAATCAATTCTAACCTGGACAGCATATTTCATTATGATTCTTCTGGAATTCTGAATGTTCATTGTACTGATCATAGTTCTTTCAATTTCCAATGATGCTTGTTTTTGTGGCATCATTATTGTGTAAATTCAATATTTTGTTAATTTACAAAAGCTTTCAAAGTTATTCTTGTAGAAATTTTTTTCAGCTCACTTTACTTTTTATTTGGTCATTTAGTCTATGTCTTTCTGAAATCATCTATTTCTACATTTCTTACAGCATAATATTATTTCATTACTTTAATATACAATTAATTCATCATTTTCTTAATTGTTACTCATACTTTTAGGTTTTGAATTTTTTGCCACTTCAAAAAGATACATTATAAATATTTTTGTATCTGATATGTAAACCAGGAAGGGGCAAAACAGAAAAAGAAAATTACAGACCAATGTCCCTAATGAATATTGATGCAAAATTTTTAAGTAAAATATTAACAAAGAGATTAGAGCAACTTATCAGCAGGATAATACACTATGACCAAGTGGGATTTATGCTAAGAATGCACTGTTAGTTCAATATCAGGAAAACTATTACCATAATCAACCATATCAATAAGAAAACTAGCAGAAATCGTATGATAATCTCAATAAATGCAGAAAATGCTTTTGACAAAATATAGCACCCATTCCTATTACAAACACTAGACAGCAGAGGGGTAAAGAGAGATTTCCTTAAAATAATAAACAGTATCTATCTAAAACTTATATCAAACATTATTTGTAATGGAGAGTAGCTATATGATGATATACTTAAAGCATCCTAGGAAATCATCCAAAAACTTACTGGAAACAATTCACAGTTTTAGCAAAGTTGTAAGATATAAAATAAATTCATACAAATCATCAGTCTTTCTATATATTACTGACAAAGTCCATCATCAAGAGATATAAAGAGGAATCCCATTTAAAATTAGTGTAAACAATATAAAATACTTGGGGATTTACCTGCTGAGACAAACCCCAAAACACAATTACAAAACACTTCTCACAAAAATAAAATCAGATAAAAACAATTGAAAAAATATCAGTTATTCATGGCTAAGTCAAGTTAATATAATTAAAATGAGAATCCTGCCTAAATTGATCTACTTGTTGGATGCAATACCAATCAAGCTGCCAAAATATTATTTTACAGAAAAAATTATAACAAAATTCATCTGGAAGAACAAAAGGTCAAGAATATCAAGAGAATTAATGAAAAAAAAATACAAAGATGGTGCCTTAGCACTACCAAACCCAACACTATATTACAAAGCAGCAGTCTTCAAAATCATTTGGTGCTAAGAAATAGAGTGGTAGATTAGTGGATAGATTAGATACACACAACAGAATAATCAAGGCCTATAGAAATCTAGTAGTTAGTAAACATCTAAACTCCAGCTTCTGGAATAAGAACTCACTGTTTGACAAAAATTGCTGGGAAAGCTAAAAAATAATATATCAGAAACTCAGCATAAACCTACATTTCACACCCCATAGCAAAATAAGGTCAACAAAATGGATACATGATTTGGGCATAAAGAATGATAGATATCATAAACAAATTAGGAAAACAAGAGATAATTTACCTATCAGATCATTGGAAAAGGGAGAAATTTATGACCAAAGAACAACTAGCAAACATTATGAAAGGCACAAAGGACAACTTTGATTACATTAAATTAAAAAGGGTTTGCACAAGGTAAACCAACAAAAATAAGATTAAAAGGAAAGTACAAAGTTGGGGAAAAAATCTTTACAGCCAATATATCTGATAGAGGTCTCATTTCTAAATATATAAAGAACTGTGTCAAATTTATAATATAAGTCATTCCCCAATTGATAAATGGTCAAAGGATATGAACAGACAATTTTCAGATGATGAAATTAAAGCCATTTATAATTATATGGAAAAATGCTCTAAATCATTATTGATTTGAGAAATGCAAATTAAAACAACTCCAAGGTACCACTTCATCCCTCTCAGATTGACTAAGATGACAGGAAAAGATCATGATGAATGTTGGAATGGATGTGGAAAAACTGGGAAACTAATGCATTGTTGGTGGAGTTGTGAAATGATCCAAACATTCCAGAAAGTAATTTGGAACTATGCTGATAGGGATATAAAATTGTGCCTATCCTTGGACCCTGGAATGCCAATTCTGTGTCTTTATCCCAAAAAAATCATAAAAAGAGGGAAAAGAACCCCACATGTGCAAAAATGTTTGTAGCATCTCTTTTTGTAATAGCAAAGAATTGGAAAAAGTATGTATATTCAACAGTTGTGGAATGGCTGAACAAGTTGGGATCTATGAAGGAAGTGGAATATTATTGTTTTATAAAAATGATGAACAAGCTGATTATAGAAAGATCGGGAAAGATTTACATGAACTGATGCTGAGCAAAGCAAGCAGAACCAGGAATACATTATACACAATAACAGCAAGAATGTGCGGTGATGAACTATAAAAGGCTTGGTTTTTCTCAATAGTTCAGTAATTTGAAGCAATCCCAATAGGCTTTCTACAGAAAATGCAATCTGCATCCAGAAAAGTACCTAAGAAGACTGATTCAACACGTGGTATGTTCACTTCTTTTTATTTATTTATTTATTTTTATCTCTGGCATGATTTTTCCCTTTTGCTCTAATTTTTGTCTCCCAACATGATTCATAAAGCAATGTGTATTAAACATAAATAAACTAACTAAAATAAAAATAAATTAAATTTTTGTATTTTGGAGACTTTTTGCCCTTTCTTTCCTTTCTTTATAGGCCTATTGTCTTTAGCTTAGGACTTGTGTCAATATGAGAAAAGCATCAGATTGGCCTTACCTCTTTTAATGATTACAGCTCTAAATACACAGTACACTCAATGAAGAAAAATGGAGTTTTGGTATAAGTTAAAGTGAAAGTGAATTTGATGAGGACTGATGCATCTGAGGCACAGAACAGAAGAGTGGGAAGAAATAGGAGGCTTTTCTGGAGTTCCTATATAGTTCCTCCTGAAGGAGTCAACTGGTCTGGTCTGATGAAGCACCTCATGATATTCTGGAAAGCCTTCCTTTATTTTCAGAATGTGGCATGAAGATTTTGAAAGAAATAAAGGGAGACCTTTATTTTGGGGGGCAGGAACTGTTTTGCTTACTATGGTTTTTATAGGCTTGGAGGTATTGACTTTTGGTTCTGCTGCTTTTAAAGGCTTCTAAGGAATGGAGATATTCCCAGTAGGAACGTGGACTCATGACAGCGGGGATTATTCTCTAGTGATTTTTTTCTATTTTTATTTTACTGCATTATAGTAATGGCATAGCTGAGTCAAAATGAATGTACTATTTAGTAACTTTTAATGTATAATTCCACAATACTTTCCAGAATGGTTGCACCCATTCACAGGTCCTCCCATAGTTTATCAGTATGCCATTTTCACCACAATCTTTTCAATATTTGTCATTTCTTTTTTGGTAATTTTTTTGACACTTACATATCTGGGTAGTCTTAGATAAGTGACAGATTATCTAGTTCCATTTCCTCATCTGCAAAATAAAGGAATTGAATAATTTTAAGGTTCCTTTCTGTACTCAGTAGATGATGAAATAAGAAAAAAAAAACTCAACAAAATACAACATAATCAATGGTGATAATATGGTCATAGCTTATTTTCAGCCATAATAAGAATAAGGGAACACAATAAAACAATGAGCAATGCAAAGCAAGAATGAAAAAACAAAATTCCAGAAGGATAAAAAAGAAAAACATCACAAACATCCTAGAATTTAAGATTAACCTTTAGTCCTCTCATTCTACTTCTGAGAACAGAGAAACTTCTTGATAGCTTCCTTCATGTCTTTGTTCCTCAAACTGTAGATGATGGGATTGAGGAAGGGGGCAAGGACAACAAAGGTGATTGCTATGGCTGTATCCCAGAACACAGAATAGGTAGCTGAGAAACGTAGATACATGAGTGCCACACTCCCAAAAAACAGGAGAAAGACAGCAATATGTGCAGCACAGGTAGAGAAAGCCTTGTGGCGACCCTCAGCTGAAGGGATCCTCAGTATCACCAAGATGATTCGGATGTAGGATAGGGCAATGACCAAGAAGGAGCCCAGGATTTCTGCAGCATGGATGGCATCCACAATGACTATGAGTGAGGTATCCGTGCAGGCCAAATGTAGCACTGGGGTAAAATCACAGAAGATCTGGTGAATCTGGTTGGGACCACAGAAGGGCAATGTAGAGATCCATACGATCTCAGGGAGCACAAGGAGAAAGCCACAGAGACAAGAGCCAGCAGTGAGCTGGGCACACAATCTAGGTGTCACAATGGTTGGGTAGTGAAGGGGCTTGCAGATGGCAACATATCTGTCTATGGCCATTGCAGTCAGGAGGCAGCCTTCTGAGATCCCAAGAGAATGAAAGAAATACATTTGCAGGAGACATCCAGCAATGGAGATGGTCTTCTGCAGACTGATCAGGTTGGTGAGCATCTTGGGGATGGTAGTTGTAGTGTACCATATTTCTAAGAAGGAGAGGACACTAATGAAAAAATACATAGGGGTATGGAGTGCTACATCTAGCTGAATGACAATAAAGATCATCAAGTTGCCAGTAATGATGAATCCATAAATGAGGAGAAGAAGAATGAAGAATAAGAGGCCTCCTTTCTCCAAATCAGGGAAGGCAGAGAAGAAAAACTCAGTTACAGCTGTGTGGTTCTCTATCTCTATCCCTTTAGTCATCTGCAAAAGTAAAAAAAAAAAAAAAAAAAAAAGTTGAAATTTGTGGAATCAGAGGCTTGAAAGCCAAAACTATTGCCCATTTTAAATATGCTATTGATAAACAAGCTGCATCTTTATCTTCCTTTTTCTTCTTAACAAGTTTGGCTTAGGGATTCTGATCTGTCATTGCTCCCCTATGTCAAAGGAAGCCCCAGTTAGACTTTGAATACATGAGAGAGATGCCTGGCACATAATAATGATTTCTTGATCATCTAGTATTAGAAACCATCCCCTTTATTGAACTGCAAATATTTATTTCAGAAACTTTGTGAGGCATGATAACAATGATCAATATTTAATGTTTATATAGTACTTTTTGGTTTAAAATGTTCTTCCATCATCACAACTTGTGGTTTGGGGAATATAAGTATTTTTATACTCCATTTTGCAGATAGGGAAATTGATAGATTAATTGGCAAGGTTATATGGACAATGATGGGTCAAGCCTGGGGTGTATTCCAAGGTGCTCTTTACTTCATGTCCAGGACTCTTTGCAGAGAATCATATTCTTCTTTGCTCTACACCTACTTGCTTACCATCTTCTCTTCCAACTCCCCCTCCCCAACCTTCAGCCAGCTCCAAGTTACATGAAATGGGGAAGAAAAAAAAGGATCTTTGGTATGTTCTTAAAAGAAAAAAAAAGATCTCTAGTTATCCTTTTTATCCCTGAGTTTCTGAATATTCTCCCCTCCCTTCAGCCCACCCACAACCAGCTGGGACTATTTTCTCATATATTTTTAGCCTTGTCTCATTGCTCCATTACTTTCCCTTAGTCTTTGCTAGTTTGGGAAACCTTTTCTGACTGATAACCCAAATTTATTCCCACCTAACACTTCTTCCTAACTCTGATGTTTATTCTTCTGTCTGGATGGATCATCTTCCCTGATCTCTCTGTTTCCACATCATGTATCTTGTTTTCACATTAGACTGGGTCCCCAAAGCTAAAGTCTTCTCTTTTTCTTTCAGTGTCTTGGACAGGGTTCATTTTAATGTAGTAATTGAGGTCAACAGTTGCCCAAACTGAGTGTAATCCCAGTAAATCTAGTACCAACTAGGTCAAGAACTCCACTGGCTCCTGATCAGAGATTCAAGTGTTTTTTTTTTTCCCCTTCATTTGGGGCTGCTTCCCAAAGTTAAAAGGAATTGCTACAATCATTTCGAAGGGAAAAATTTCTCTTGTGGATGCCTTAAGGGAAAAAACATTTTTTATTAAACTGATTTCATTATCCAGAGGGGTTCTCTTCATAACTAAAGGGAGATAATTATGTTAAATGGAATGTTTGCCCTCTGGCTGCCTTGTGGGAAGTTCTTCACCAATGACAACTAGAGTAAAAAACAGATTGTCTCTTAGCCATGTTAGTGCTGTTTAAATCATTATACAAGAAGACAATTCATCTGCATTTTTTCTGAGCCAAATTATGTACTATAAGCATCTTACTTAGTTCCCTGCAATCTTCTTGTAACTAGACTAACTTTAGTCTCTTTTCTCAGTAATTTTTGTCATTTGACAAAGTAATCATCCTTACATCTAGTTCTCATCACATTACTGCTCGATTTAAACACATTCAATGGTTTCCTACTGTCTGTAGGATAAAGTGCAAACACAAAATCTACCACAATCTGGTCCTAATTTACTGAATTAGCTTTGTTACTCATTTTCCCCAAAGATGAACCTTATGGTCCACTTAAAATGTATACTTGCTCTCTCTCTCCCTTAAAATCCAACTTACTTAATCCTTTTTATTCTCTTTCTTCTGAAATATCTTCTAAATATCTGCCTGATGACAACTATCAGTTTTTGGGGTTCTAGTTAAAATGTTATCTGATAAAACCTCCCCTGATATCCCATAGTACTTACCCTACAATTATGTAATAGTAATTCTCATCTTCTCTCTGGTATAGTATATCTCCGCTGAAGTTTAAGCTTCTCAAAGTCAAGAATCATGTCATTAATTTATTTGTTCAGTATAGCATCATTCATTTATGATGATAATTTATATTTTCATAATCTTCTGTGATAAATTCAGAGTTGGAAGATACTTAATGGCTAACAGTTAATTATTCTCTCTTCCTTGTATAAGTAAAGAAATTGAGGCTCAGAAAAGTTAATTGATATGTCCAAAATCATACAGCTAATAAGTATCAGAGGTGTGATTTCAACCAAATCATCCAGATTTGAAGTCCAGCATTTGATACATTATCTTATGACGTCTTCTTCTAGCTTAAAGCATTTTCATATTTTCTGTGTCAATTAATTCCCATAGATCACATCTGTTTTGTACTAAACCTTAGAATTTTAAAATCATAAAAGATCTCAGGATTTACTTAATCCATCGTCTGTATTTTACAGATGAGAGACTGAGGCTTAGAGAAGATACTTGACTTTACCAAGGTCTCACAACTAGCTAATAGTAGAGCCATTAGACATACTAGAGTGGAAGTATTCCCTTTTCCATGTTAGGATGCCTCTTAATAACAATATTTTGAGGTAGGTAGAACTGCTTTGCTATCTCTATTTTATGGATAAGAAAACTAACACCCATAGAAGTTATGTGATTTGACCAAGATCACAGAATCAGTAAGATACTTCAACCTAGGTATTCTGAATTCTTTTCATCAAACTATCTGTTTTCACCTATCAAGCCAATAGTAGTTAATATAACAGATACTCCATAAATGTGTTGTTTTATATAAACAAAAGCACATATCAGTGATTTATGTTTTTTTTTTTTTAATTTCCCTACTGTTGTGCTTTATGTACTTATAAAGGACATATAAGCCCATCAAGTCAGAGTGTTCTCTCTCTCTCTCTCTCTCTCTCTCTCTCTCTCTCTCTCTCTCTATATATATATATAAATAAATATCATAAAACATGCTTAAAAGATGATACAAACAATTCAGTCTACCCCCTTTAGTCATAAATTGTTCAAGTGTGAAAATGTCATCCCAAAGAGTAATATGTAGAAAAGTTGAAGAAGAGCAATGTGAGCCATCTTCCTCAAAAATAACAATCAGAAAATCAAAAAGAATCAAAATGGCCACCAGTTCTCAGAAGACAAGAGAAAAAATATTGTTAAACCAAAGAAGAACCTTCAAAATAGTAAAAAAATAAAAAAATAGAAAAAATAAGTGAGGCAAAAACATCAGAAGTGAGGTATCAAGAAACAGAATGGATAGCAGTATTAGCAAAAAAAAAAAAAATAAGAAGAAGAAGGTACACAACAAGAAAACAGAAAACTAGATATTTTGAAGAAATTAAAAAAAAAAGATATTAAACCAGTGCCCTACCTTTTGAAAAGAAAACTCAGACTCACACATAATATAACCTAGTTCAAAATGGTTGAGTAAAAAATACTAGCAAATGAGAATGCAGAGTAGTAGGAAGTATAATCAAAATAAAAAAGCAAGACAAGAAAATAACTCAATTATGAAGAAAATAGGGACAGCTAGGTAAAACAGTAGATAAAATGCTAAGGCTGGAGTCAGGAAGACTCCTTTTTCTGAATTCAAATTCCATAAAGCAAATACTTAACCCTGTTTTTTCAGTTTCCTCAATTGTAAAATGAGCTGTAAAATGGCATATCCCATTATCTCTGCCAAGAAAACCAAATTGAATAACAAAGTCAGACACTACACTGAGATGATTGAACAAAAACAATATAAAGAAACTAGAGAATCAGCTTTATGAAAGATCTGAATGACAGGTTGCAAAGAGAGAATATCATGAATGCTAAGGGAGTTATGAAGAATTAAAAAAAATAAAATCCCATAATAGTAATATGTTAGAAATTATAAAAGAAAATTACTCAGAGTTATTTTTAAAACTAAAAATGGAATTATCAAATCACATGATTATATGTTTAGAATTGGAAGAGGACTTATGAAGTGCCTAGACTAGCTTCCTTAAGTGCCTTCAAGTTTTAGCTAAAGTCTCACTTTCTACAGAAAGCCCTTTCCAGTTCTCCTTAGTCACTTTCTCTCCGTTATTTCCAGATTATCTTATATGTAGCTTATTTGTACATGGTTAATTGCATATTATCTCCTCTATTAAATTATAAGCTCTTTGAAAGCTTTTAATGTTTCTTTTTTCCTTTGCTTACATCCTCAGTACTTAGCATATTACCTGGCATATGTATGTGCTTAATTAATTTTAGTTGATTGACCTGCTTATTTTGCAGCCAAAGAATGTGAGATTGAGAGATGTTAAATATTATGAGATTATACATATTGTAAATAACAGAGTAACAAAGAATAGAAACAAGGCCTTTTGTCTACAACTGAGTGGTTTCCCCCTCCAAAAAAATACTACAGTATCAAATAAAAATGATAAAATACCACAAATTTAATACAACCATATCCATAATCAATAAATTCAAAAATCATTTTTTAAAAAATCATTCCTGTGATTTGTAGATGAGGTCTCCATTCATTTGAAATATCATGCAAGATTTTTGTATAAAAATGAGATATGCCAGAAAAAAAGTTGAATAGGGATATATGAAAAAAAATTAATCCATATCAGCATTCACTATCAAAGTCAAGCATTCTTTTGGGGAAATATAAGATGATGATTATTTAAAAATAAAAATAAAGGTGACTGACCCATTATTAGAAATAAGCCTAGCCTCAGAAAAGATTATGGCTTAAAGAAATAGGAATAAAAACTATTTTTGGAAAATCATGAAAAGAAAAACATAATTATAGAATTTTTAAGGATAACTAACTAGATGAATACTCTGAAAGACTAAATATCTATAATAATAATAATAATACCTACATAATTTTGAGAAGTAAACAACTAATCATTAATTAACTAACTAAATATAACCATTTAATAGACACACACACACACACACACACAAAGAAATTAGCATGCTTTATTTTGGCCCTGTGTTAGCTAATCACTTATTAATAGCACCATTAAGCAAAAGAGGTAAGGAGAAGGAGGAATAAAAATGAATAAAGAATTCAGAAGATATGTAAGGCAGAGAAACATCATAAAAGGTAATAAAATGATGGTATACAAGGAAAGGTATAGGATAATCCAGTGATAAAACTCTTATCTTTAACAAGAATATCTAGATAGGTATTAAATTTTCATAAACTTTATAGAATTGACAGAATAAATCTTGATTACAATAAAGAGGAAAAGAAGTTGTCTAAAGAAACAATATGGATACACAATAAACACATGAATTTATTTGATTTTTTAAAAGGCATGTATATGAGATTTATGTACAATAGTTATACAAAAAAGGAGATATGCAAAAATAAGAAATAATCTTAAAGAAATTTTCTAGTACTTCGAAAGTTCAAAATGAACTGAGAGTGCATAAAAATGCTAATGTAAGAAAAATTCTTTTAAAAATCTATATTGTGAAAAGAAAGGGATCCTAAATAAGGGATAGAAATGCTGTTCTTTACACATTGAATGATCATAATGGATGGTGGAGAGAAGCTAGAGCTGATCCATTTATAGTTTTTATTTTTTCCTCTGTCAAAGAGAATAACTATTTGAACTGAAAAGTTCTGAAAAAAACTGATTTTAAAAGAATTGATAACCAACATAACTAGTGTGTTAGTAATAGAATGACTAGCTGCAATATGCAAAGTCAGGTAATCAGATCTAGATCAAATATAAATCAAGGTAAAAAAATGTGATGGGCATGATCACTCTCATTTATTTTTGGAAGGTCATGGCATATGAAAGAAGTATCTGAGGATTTGATAAGGGAAATTAGTGTACAACATTTTTAGAGAAAAAAGAATAAAGTCTATAAATTATAATACTAGTGATCTTGAGTTTGATTCCTTGAAAAAGTTCATAATAAGATGTTGGAGCAGATAGATGGTGCAGTGGATAGAGCACAGGACCCAAAGTTAGGAAGACCTGAGTTCAAATTCGGCCTCAAGACACTTAACACTTCCTAGCTATATGATCCTAAGCAAGTCACAACTCCAATTGCCTTATCAAAAAAAAAAAAAAAAAAAAAAAAAAAAAAAAAAAAAAAAAAAAAAAAAAAGAATAAAATGTGATTAGTGAATTTTTTTTTTTTTTGGGGGGGGGAATGAACCTTTGAAAACTTGAGCATGAACAAATAACATTATTTCTCTTTGGACATAGCTGCTAAAGTAATAATAGGAATACTACAGATGTAATTGATTCTTATTTCAACAAAATGATGGAATAACCTATACTATTCTACCAGACAAGATGGAAAGATGTGGGCTAGTTCAGGTATCACTGAACTTTGGCCCAATGACCAAATGTAGTCCACACTTATTTCTGTAGAACAATGAGCAAAAAATGGCCTCATTTTTTAGCTATAACAAATCTTTCTTTAACAATGCAAAAGTCATTCTTGCTTTACAAAAGCAAGCAGTTGCCTGAAATTGGCCTCCAGGCTTGGCTCAATGACAACACAGTTAAATGGATTAGAACAAACTGAATTGACAGACTCAAAGGGTATTCAGTCATGAATTATGTAATATTAACTTGGAATAAGATTTCCAGGAGTGATATGTTCTTGGATCTATGATGTTTCAGTATTTTTTTTTATCAGTGACTTGGATAAAGGCATAAATGACATTCTTAGATTTGCAGATGATGGAAAGTTGGTGGCGGGGGGTGGGGGACGGGTAATATATAGTTTAAGCGAATCATTAATTATGATGACAATTAACATTATGTAGTACTTTTAAGACTTATGAAGAATATATTTTATCTCACTTAATCCTTAGAATATTTCCATGAGGTAGTTGCCACTATTACTCCCATTTCACAGATAGATAAATTAAGGCAAACAGAGAGGAAGTGACTTGTCTAGGGTCATCCAGCTAGTAAGTAACTGAAACAGAATTTGAATTCTCTCCTCCTTGATTTTGAGTCTAGTGCTCTATCTTCTCTACTACTTCAATATCTTGACATGTAAAAATACTAGTCGAATGAATAAAATAAAATGCAAGAAAGACAAATATAAAGTCTTACACATGAGTTCCAAAAATCAACCTTGCAAGTATAGGTATGACTGGTCAACAGATTATCTGTAGAAAAAAATTCTGGGGATTTTGAGAGTTTGTAAACTTTTTGCATACTAGAGTTACCAAAAATATTAGTAACATTACTTTAAGCTTCATGAAAAGTGTTATTATAAATGGTCCTAGAATGTGATAGTTTTCTTCCTGCTCATATAAAGGATAGATGATAGATGTTTTTATATACTTGAACAACTATTATATGGAACACTATCATATGGACTCATTTTGTTTGATCCTTTGAAACACATTTTAAGAAAATCTTTCTAACAATTAGAGATATTCAAAAATCAAAGACGATGTCCATTTATCAAATATTTCATAGAAGGGATTCTCTGATAGGTATAGATGGGCCTAAGCAGCCTCTCAGGTTTCTTCTGACACTGAGATCCTTTAGTTCTGTAACTCTGAATTCAAATTGTTTGAAAGCAGAATGGGCAGTCTTTGGAGAAATTGGGTTCTCTTTCACTAGAGGTTTTCACTACTAGAGGTTTTCAGTAGAGGTTCACTACTAGAGGTTTTCAAACAAAGATTGAGGTACTATTTATGTCACTTTCTGTAATAGAGATTTGTGTTAAGATTGCAATCAGAATAGATGACAGTTGAAATTTGTCCCAACTCCAAGATTCTGTGATTTTCATTTGTGTACATTTTTGGGTGGAAAGTTTGCTAAAGAATTAGAATTAGTGAAGGAAGGAAAGAAAATTTGCTTCCTTTCCAAAAAATGAATAAATGTATTCAAGAACACTAAAAACAAACAAAAAAAAATTACCTCAGAAATAAACTTAGAAAGTAAATGGATTTAATTAACCTATGAAATGTTCTAGAATGAATAAAATAGTCAGTCCAATAATATATTGCCAGCAATAATATTGTGGAAAACAGGGGGGAAAGATATATATCTGAAGCTCAAGAAATCTTTAGTTGTAAAGATATTTGACAAATTATGATAGGAGTATCAAGAGAAACAAACATTATATCATGCTTAATCATGCAATTATTAATGAGATCATATAGATTTTGAAAATGTATATTCCAAATAAGAGAGTCAAACTTATAAAGAAAAGATTAACATTGCATAAGAAATAGATTTTTAAAGTAATATTAAGAAATATCAACACCAGGGCTACAGAACAATCTCTTTAATTAATATTGATGAAAAAAATTTTAATAAAATATTAGCAAAGAGATTGCAGCAACTTATCCGCAGGATAAGAACACTATGACCAAGTAGAATTTATACCAGGAATGCACTGCTATTTCAATATCAGGAAAACTATTATCATAATTGACCATATTTATAACAAAACCAACAGAAAACATATAGTAATCTCAAGAGATGCAGAAAAAACTTTTGACAAACATAACACCCATTCCCATTAAAACACTAGAGAGCAGGGAGGTAAAGAGAGCTTTCCTTAAAATAATAAGCAATATCTACCTAAAACCTATAGTAAACATTATTTATAATGGAGAGAAGCTAGACACATTTCCAATAAGATCAGAGGTGAAACAAGAATGCCCATTATCAACACTATTATTGGATATTGTACTAGAAATGTTAGCTTTAACAATAAAAAAGAAAAAAATTTAAACAAATTAGAATAGGCAATGAGGAAATAAAATTATCACTCTTTGCACATATGATACTATACTTAGAGATAACTGTCCAAAAACCTACTGGAAACAATTAACAGCTTTAGCAAAGTTGCAGTATTTAAAATAAATCTACACCAATCATTAGCATTTCTATATATTACTATTAAAGACCATCATTAAGAGATAGAAAGAGAAATTCCATTTAAAAATACTGTTGATAAAATGAAATACTTGGGGATCTACTTGCCAAGACAAACACAAGAACTATTTGAACACAATTACAAAACACTTCTCACAAAAATAAAATCAGATCTAAACAATTGGAAAAATATCAATTGTTCATGGCCAAGCTGAGCTAATATAATAAAAATGAGAATTCTGCCTAAACTGGTCTACTTGTTTAGTGCAGCACCTGTCAAGCTTCCAAAACATTATTTATAGAACAAGAAAAATAATAACCAAATTCATCTGGAAGAGCAAAAGGTCAAGAATATCAATGGACTTAATAAAAAAAAAATTACAAAGGATGGGGCAGTTAGGTGGTGCAGTGGATAGAGCACTAGCCCTGAAATCATCAGGACCTGAGTTCAAATGTGATCTCACTTCCTGGCTGTGTGACCCTAAGCAAGTCATTTAACCCCAATTATGACAGCAAAAAAAAAAAAATGCTGGCTTAGCAGTATCAAACCTAAAACTGTATTAGAAAACAGCAATCATCAAAACCATTTGGTACTGGCTAAGAAATAGAATAGTGGATCAGTGGAATAGATTAGGTACACCCAACACAGTAAGCAAGGCCTGTAGCAATCTAGTAGTTGATAAACTTCTAAACTCCAGCTTCTGGAATAATAACTCACTATTTGACAAAAATTGCTGGGAAAATTGGAAAATGATATGTCAGAAACTCGACCTAAACTTACATTGCATACTACATATCAAAATAAGGTCAAAATGGATACATGATTTGGGCATAAAGGATGATGCCATAAATAAATTAGAAGAAAAGGGATCATTTACTTATCAGATCTTTGGAGAAGGGAAGAATATATGACCAAAGAAGAACTAGAGAACATTATGAAAGGCACAATTATGAAAGGCACAACTTTGATTACATTAAATTAAAAAGGTTTTACTAAAACAAAACCAAGAGAAATAATTTAAAAAAATTTTTATTATCCCTTTTTATTGACAAAATATACAGATGGGTAATTTTTCAACATTGAGCCTTGCAAAAACTTCTGTTCCAACTTTTCCTCTCCTTCCCGCCACCCACTACCCTAGATGGCAGGTAGTCCCATACATTTTAAATATATTAAGTATATGTTAAATACAATATATGTATACATATTTATACAATTATCTTGCTGCAAAGGAAAAATTGGATTTAGAAAGAAGGTAAAAATAATCTGGGAAGAAAAACAAAATGCAAGCAAACAATAACAGAAAGAGTGTAAATGCTACAACAGAAACAAAATTAAAAGGGAAATAAAAAGATGGGAAAAATATTTACAGTCAGTATTTCTGATAAATGTCTCATGGCTAAAATATGTAAAGAATTGTGTCAAATTTATAAGAATACAAGTCATTCCCAGATTGACAAATGGTCAAAAATATGAACAGATAATTTTCAAATGATGAAATTAAAGCCATTTATAGTTATATGGAAAAACTACCCTAAATCACTGTTGATTAGAAAAATGCAAATTAAAACAATTCTGAGATACCACCTCACACCTATCAGATTGGCTAAGATGACATGAAAAGATAATGATAAATATTGGAG
Source organism: Sarcophilus harrisii (assembly GCF_902635505.1). Classification (NCBI taxonomy): domain Eukaryota; kingdom Metazoa; phylum Chordata; class Mammalia; order Dasyuromorphia; family Dasyuridae; genus Sarcophilus; species Sarcophilus harrisii. The sequence continues at coordinate 361,702,350 of NC_045429.1, read as the reverse complement.
AGAAACATGTTGGTGGAGTTGTGAAATTATCCAATCATTCTGGAGAGCAATCTAGAACTATGTTCAAAGGGCTATAACTGTGCATATCCTTTCACTCAGCAGTGCCATTACTGGGTCAGTAAAGAAGAGAAAAGGACCCACATGTGCAAAAATGTTTGTAGCAGCTCTTTTTGTGATAGCAGAGAATTGGAAAAGGAGTGGATGCCCATCAGTTGGGGAATGGCTGAACAAGTTGTGGTACATGAAGGTAATGGAATATTATTTTTCTCTAAAAAAATGATGAACAAATTGATTATAGAAAGGCCTGGAAAGATTTATATGAACTGGTGCTGAGTGAAACAAGCAGAACCAGGAATACATTGTACACAATAACAGCAAGAATGTGTGATGATCAACTATGAAATGTTTGGTTCTGCTCAGCAGTTCAGTGATCTGAAGCAATTCTAATAGACTTTCTGGAGAAAATGTCATCTGCATCCAGAAAAAGATCTAATGAGACTGAATGCAAATCAACACATGCTATGTTCACTTCTTTTGTCTGGTTTATTTTTTATTATTATTATTTTTTATCTCTGCCATGATTTTTTTCCCTTTTGCTCTGATTTTTATCTCTCAACATGATTCATAAAGCAATGTGTATTACAAATAAATAAACTTACTACAATAAGAAAAGAAATATCAATGTCATTCTTGAAGGACATGATAAATCAAAGAAGAATATGATAAGAAAAATTACTTGTAGCCTTAAATAGTATTATGAAGAATTTAGATGTGGTAAGGCTAGTGAGGGAAATTAATAGAAAAGACAGAGAATGTGAACTTTTCAAACTATATTTCAAATATTCACAAATCAAATGTATTGTTATATGGTATAAAATTTGCCAAATACATAAAATATATTTCAGTCATAGCAAAGCTATATGTACATTTTGAAAGACAGATATTTTAAGTATTGTAATTGTAGGACATAATGTAATGAAATTAGAAGTGAATAACAAATAAAATATTAAAATAAGCAGGCATGTGGAAATTTTTTTTAAATGTCTTATTTCAATAAAATAACAAAATATCAGAATATAGGAGAGATATCCAAAGCAATGTTGAGAAGCCAATTTATTGTCTTGAAAACATTTATTAGTGAGTTAAAAAGATAAGCACAAATTGAGTTTTATTTAAACACATTTTAAAATGAATAAATTCATTTAAAACAACTAACATTAAGTAAATACAAATTATTACACTGAAAATATAACTGAATTGAAAATAAAATCAAAATCTTATTTTAAAAATCAAGAAAATGTGTAGACATTTTAATGAAATAAAGGAAAAGGAAAAATCATATGACTAAAACTAGAAATTAACAGAGATCCTTTTAAATGAAAAAAAAAAAAACTTCCAGTTAAAATAATACAAAATATTTGTCAAAATGAAAAACTAAAAATTTCCAGATATTTACACAATATACAATGTCTACATAATAAATTCTATTATAATTAATGTAAAGCTGAAACAAAAAGCTGATGAGTTGGAATTTGAACTACCAGATATCAAAACATTATATGAAATTATAATTATTATAACTCTTTAGGATTTTAAAAATAGATTCATTGAAAATGAGAGAAAAAAACTTGAATTAGAATGAAAATCAAATGGATTAATGTTTGAAAGATCAAAATTTAAAAGACATCAAAAAGATTGAGAAAAAAATTCAGATAGGTATAGATAGATGATAGGTAGAAATAGAAAAATGAATAATTGCAAACTATGATAAGTAAATAAGAGATTAGAATTGTACAAAAGAAATAACACATGAGAGGAATTTAGAAATTGAATATGGGCAAACATGCAATTATAAAAAAGTGAAAACTGCAGAACCAACTAAATAAATCATGTAAATGATTATTTACAACTTACACTAAAAAACCTTTGGCTTTTGATCAATTTTGATGAATAATAATTCTTGGTCCTGAAGAACTGATAAGAAAATACCCTATCTTTTTTCTCTCACATAAGAAATGGGGACTAAGGATACAGAATGTGATATTCCCTGTTGGACATAGTTATTGTGTTCATCTGTTTTGCTTTGCTTTGTAAAAAGAAATATGTATTGGTCTGTAGAATGAGCTTAAGGGGTAAAGATTATGATTCAAATCAAAAGCAAAAATAAAATTGGAAAAAATATATACTCCTTATACCATGAAATTACAAATGGTAATATAAGCATTGACATAAATATAAAATCCATACTTTGATAAAAAAAATGAAATGTTTTCCTCAATTATAGAAAGAAAACTAATTTCTATCTATTGAACAAATTGAAGAAATTGCACAAAAGTAATGTATATTAAAATTTTTAATTAAATTTTAAATTGAAATACAAAAATAAAAAATTAGCAAAAGAGATGATAAATATATATAAATATATGATATCTGACATTCAGGATCTATAAAATCTAAAATAATATATTATAAAGTTGTAATTATCTAAACTATCTGGAATGGTATGAAAAAAGAAAAGGTTTAAAATCATAAAACTAATTCCCCAATTGGCCAATCTTAAATGCTGTGGAAAAAAACTCTTAAAGTAAGAGAAATAAGTAATTATATGGAAAAAATATATTCAAATATTTTAACAATCATAGAAATAAAAAGAAAAAAAAAACATTTTGAGGCACCAGGTGATACTCATCAAATTGAAAAAGAAAAAGCTAAGTAAAATGATAAAATACACAGTTGTTAGATTTGGGGAAATAGGTACATTATTAAGCTATTATTGCGCTCTTTTTGGAAAACAATTTGACAAAAAACTAAGAATTATAAAAATGACCAAACCCTTTGTGTTGGTGATTCCTCCTACTGAGAGGATTAAAAAAAATCTCAGGGGCAGGTAGTTGGCGCAGAGCACCAGCCCAGAAGTCAGGGGGACCTGAGTTCAAATGTGCTCTCAGACACTTAACACTTCCTAGCTGTGTGACCCTGGGCAAGCCACTTAACCCTAATTGCCTCAGCAAACAAACAAACAAGCAAACCCTCTCTGTCCAAGGATATTCCTTGTAGTTTGTGTGAATGAGCAAACAAAATAACATCTAACACAACTGGAAATACTAGGTTATGATTGGACAATGACTGACATATCAATGTGATGGAATAATGTGGAGCCATATAGAAAAGCTTAGATAAAGACAATGAAAATAAAATCAGAACATAAACAATGTAAATGTGAGTGTAAGAAATAGCAATGAAATATAAGTAATGTGAGATTCAGAGGGAAAAAGAAACAAATCTTTTAGGTATTATTTTGTTCATTTTATGCAATATTCTTTCCTTCTAAAAGTAAAAATAGTTTTGAATATAGTTTTCTATTTAATAGTACTTATTTTTTTGAATGTTTGATTTTGTATATATAACAAAAATAATTTTAAAGCATTGTCGAAAACTATTTCTAGTGACTTTCACAAGAGGAAAATGTGGCCCATTTATTTCATGTTGATACATATTTTTCTTCTCATGTAACTCTTGTGCTGAGCCCTATCATGAATTCTGGGAAGTATGGATAGTAAAGGTTCAAGAAGAAGGGATTTGGTTCCTGTTTTGGTGAAGCTTATTATCACTACAGAAACAATAAGAAAACTATCACATTCAAATACTGTACATAATAATTCTTTTTATGTAGCCTAAAGTCACACTAAATAAATATAAGTAAACTAAATAAAATTTTTTTTATAACTTATACTTCTTTTATCTCAGTTGAAGGAATAACTATCCAATCCACCTTTGCCCTCAATGCCCCAGTTTTTGTCTCTGATACCAGCACTTCTACATTCTTCTAAATTTGCAATTTTTGGGGGAAAAGTTCATTTATCATGCCTGGGGCAACTTTCTCAAAAACACAACTGATTAGAGAAAGTAGTTTGAAAGGAGCCAGAAAGTAATTGTGTGGAGAGAGAAGAGAAAACAGATCCTTGGGGCAATAACTTTAGTGGATAGAGACTCTGAATCACAGTGACACCATTGGAATAAAGAAGTAGAAACTTTATTATTTCTTATCTTAACTAATTATTCTTACTAGTAGTATCAGCAGGATAATAATGATTTTTTTTTTAAAGATGAGACTTTGTTTCAAAGAGAAGCTTGTGGTTAGTAAAAATACTGTGCAAACTCCTTATATCAGTGCAGCTTTCTCATGCATGGTTTAGTTTATTTACTTGGTCCCAATCTTTTTGTGTTTGTTAGTATCATTTGTTCAATCTTACATGTTTGTAACTTTGGAAGAGAGTTCTGATCAATGTATCTTACAACTACATATCAAAATCTGGCCAATAAACAGTCTTGATTTTGCACTTTGTAGACACTTAATAAATGTTTGACTCAAAAGTGAACCTAGGTATTCTTGGCTCACATATCAGCTGTCTATCCAATTTGCCATTATGCCTTTTGTATATGAATGTAGATAGAGAGAAAAAACAAGCAAAAAACAACAACCAAAAAAAAAAAAACACAGGTAGCACACCCAATAAATATCTGAGGCCAGACTTGAACTGAGTTAGATCCATCAGTATTAATTCTTCATATGAATAATGGATGCTCACATATATTTAGACTATCAAAAAAGGATGTATGGAGGGAATTAAGATAAGGAATTGAAAAGAAAGGATAAATTCAGATGACAGGAAAGAATTCTTTGTGACAAAAGTGAAAAAGCTTCACTGAAAGCTTTTTTCCCCTCTCTATGTCCTTTCTCCCACCTCTACCCATCAAAAAACCCTGAAAAACTATTCTAGGAATTCATATTAGAAAGTGATAATGAATAAAATGGGAAGCATTGCTTGGAAGTAAAAACAACAACAACAGTAAAAATGACAAGGCATCTATGAAAGAGTATAAGAAAACTGAACTAGCACTCCCAGGACTGGAGCACATTTCATCTGTGGCATTGTACATACTATAAACAGTTGGTTGATGAGGAAAATCAATCCCTATAATATCAGGCCAGTGAGTTATTTCCAAGAGTCTTGAGCTACTGTTTTTTTTTTTTCCTGGAGCATTCTATTATGAATCAGGAAATCTGGGTCCCAGTCCCTCTCTTGCCATTAACTTCCTATTTGAAATTGGATGGGTCAGAAACTTTCTGGACTTCAATTTCCTACTTTGTAAAAGAAAACTGCAATATAATATATAAAATATCTTTCATCCTCAATAGTCTCAGATTCTCAAAAATGGTTTGAAATGTTCCAAGAGCTTACTGCCCAGGATCAATAATTTTCAGAGGGAATCCAATTTGATAGAAAACATGATAATTTGGGATGAGCACAGAGACCTAAGGATTATGAAAACAAGAAATCTGAAGAGAAGTTCAAGCATCCTCTCTGGGTCAATGGCCTTATGATCGTGGTATTGTGGAAGAGTACTGTTTATCTAAAAACCAAGAACCCATGTTCTAATTCTCTCTGATGCTTACTATTGTGTGATCTTAGGAAAATCTCTTTAATACCCTCAGCACCCATTTTTTCATCTGTAGATGAACCCCCATCATGCTCTCTATGATCCTGTGATTCTATGATCATGTGGATTATATTACTCTCAACTCCCCAGTCTCCAAGACTTACCTCTACTTGTTGCCAAAAGAATTCCTCTCTTAGGATCCCAACTTTTCCAGTGTTGTTCCTCTTTACTAGGCACTTTATAGAGAGACTTTTACAGAGATTCATTAAGAGACAACAGGAATGGGAAGGTTTTCTTTCCTGGGAGTTTCTCCCCAAGAGACTCAGGATCTAGAAGAAGCAGCAGATTCTCACTCCATGTTCCCCAGTGGAATTAATTAGGGGAAAGAACACACTTGCAATTAGAAAAGTTCTAACTCCAGTTCATATCTCATTAAAGGTATGGCTTTTTGGTCTATTAATGGAATAGATATGACATCTAAGCAAAGAAGACATCGAAGCAAATGATCACAGGAACCTAGTATCTGATAAACCCAAAGACCCTAACTTTGGAAATAAAAACTCACCATTTGACAAAAACTACTGGGAAACCTGGAAAACAAGAAGATACAAGCTATAGATAGACACATTTCTTACATTATGTACCAGGATAAGGTTGAAATGATTTAGACAAATGTCTAAATGCATTTTTTAGATGCATGATTTAGACAAAAAGGGAGGGAGGAAGGAAGAATAATTTGGAACTCAAAATCTCATGATGATGAATGTTAAAAATATTTTGACATTTAACTTGGGGAAAAATAAAATACTAGGACAAAAAAGGTATGTCTTCTTCTATGTATTGCTATGTGGATAGCTTTGGAGAACAACCTTACTATTCCTCTCCTGGGACAGAGAAATGAATAAATACTAGAATTTTCTAATATCAGAAAACTATCCTGGAGTCATTTCCTTGCTGGGAACATGTGCTTAGTAATAAAGATGTCTTCCATAGAGATTCCAATAAGGAGAGATCTAAAAGACAGACAAAAACTCTGTCCTCAGGAAGATTTAAAATATGTCTAATATTAAAAATAAAGACAAAATTTACTTGATAAATTTACTATATATTTTAAAAAGAGAAAGTTATACATAATCAATTTTCAATTTCATGTGTAATCATCTTTTTATTGTACCATATTGTAGAAATATTTATTTTCTTCAATAAATTTTTAAAAATTATTATTTTAAAAAGCATGATTCTTACCCAGAGAAAATACCATGCTATGATCCACACTAAGGGTCCACAGTCCTCTCACTGAGTGTAGATGGCCCTCTTCATTACAAGGCCATTGGAACTGACCTGAATCATCTCATTTTGGGGAAGAGCCATGTCCATCCAAATCGATCATCATATAATCTTGCTGTTGCATTGTACAATGATTTCCTGGTTCTGTTCACTTTACTTAGCATCAGTTCATGTAAGTCTTTCCAGGGCTCTCTGAAATCATACTACTGAACATTTCTTATAGAAAAATAATATTGTATAACACTCATATACTATAACTTATTCAGCCATAACTTGAACTGATGGGCATCCACTCAGTTTCCAGTTTTTTGTCAATACAAAAAGCTGCCGCAAACATTTTTGCACATGTGGGTCCTTTCCCCTCCTTTATGATCTCTTTGGAATATAGATTCAGTGGAGATACTGCTGGAGGGTATATACAGTTTGATAACCCTTTGGGCATAGTTCCAAATTGCTCTCCAAAATGGTTGCATCAGTTCACAACTCCACCAACAATGTATTAGTAATCCAGTTTTCCCACATCCCCTCCCACATACATCATTATCTTTTCTGGTCTTCTTAATCTGAGAGGTCTGTAGTGGGACCTCAGAGTTATCTTAATTTGTATTTCTCTGATCAATAATAATGATGACAGTGGGCAACCTTGTTTCATCCTTTATCTTATTGGCTATGGTTCTAATTTATCCTCATTACATTTGATGCTTGTTGATGGTTTTAAATAGATGCTACTAATCATTTTATGGAAAACTCCATATATTCCTATACTCTAGTGTTTTTAACAGGAATGCGTGGATTTTCAAATTCTTTTTCTGCATCTAATGAAATAATCTTATGATTATTGGTTATTGAGATAATCTTATGTTTTCTTGTTAGTTTGGTTACTGATATAGACAATTATGCTAATATTTTTCCTAATACTGAACCAGCCCTGAACCTATATTCCTGATATAAATTGTATTTGGTCATGGTGTATTATCTTAGGGATAACTTGCTGTTAATTTCTTTGCTAATATTTTATTTAAGATTTGCATCAATATTCATTAGGGAAATTGGTCTATAATTTTCTTTTTTCTGTTTTGATCCCACCTGGTTTCGGTATCAGTACCATATCTGTGTCATAAAAATAATTTGGTATGATTTATTCTATTTCTATTTTTCCAGATAGTTTCTATAGTATTGGAATTAGTTGTTCTTTATATGTTTGTTAGATTTTACATGTAAATCCATGTGGCTCTGGAAATATTTTTTAGGGAGCTGATTAATAGCTTGTTCAGTTTTTTTTCTAAAATCAGACTATTTAAATCATTTCTTCTGTTATTCTGGGCAATCTATATTTTTGTAAGTATTCATCTATTTCACTTAGATTATCAGATTTATTGACATATACTTGAGCAAAATAGCTCCTAATTATTGCTCTAATTTTCTCTTCACTGTTGGAAAATTCTCCTTTTTCATTTTTGATATTAAAAATTTGATTTTCTGCTTTCCTTTTTCAATCAGATTAACTAAAGGTTTATTCATAAAACCAACTCTTGATTTTGTTTATTACTTCAGGAGTTTTCTTGCTTTCAGTTTTATTAATCATACCTTTTATTTTCATAATTTCAAATTTGGTATTTAATTGAGGGTTTCTAATTTATTCTTTTTCTAGATTTTTCAGATACATAGATTGTATGCCCAATTCATTGACCTTCTCTTTATCTATTTTATGCAAGTAAGCATCTAGAGATATAAAACTTCCCCTAAGAACTTCTTTGGTTGTATCCCATAAATGTTTGTATGTTGAATCATTATTGTTATTCTCTTGAATGAAATTATTGATTGTGTCCATGAGTTACTGTTTCACCAATTCTTTCTTTAGGATTAGATTATTTAATGTAGAGAGCCATTATAGAATAAGTTCATGTAAAGGAAGAGTCCAATCCAGACATAACTTGAGACCTGTCCTCTGTAAGGGCAAACAATTCAAAGCATTGGCTCACCACCTCCCTAACAATGAATAAAAGACATATTGAGACAAATGTAGGATGGAGAATGCATGTGACAGAAACAAGGTATCACAATTATGTTATTTATGACTGTTTTGAAAAATACATTGGATGATAATTTCTGCTATTTGTAACTGTTTTGATAAATATTTTGGTATTGATAAACATCCTAACTATTTACAATTCTGTTAGTATTTATAAGCATTTGAAGTATGCTATTTACAATTCTGTTTTGATAAGTGTCTTGGTATTAATAGTTAAGGTAGAAACTGAAATGTGCAAGTATGGTTTATGCATTAACCCTGGAATGTATATGACTTCAGCTGGAGGTAGCTGGTGTTAATATAACACTGGTTTAAAAAGTATATAAACCCTGGCTCTCAGATTAATAAATGTAAATTGGAAAGCATACCTTCCAACTGGCCTCAGATATTCAATTTAGATTTACACTCTCGGCATTTATTAGAGCTAGACTCTGGCAATTTAGTTTCCAATTAATTTTTGGTATATTTTCCTATGGTGTTTTACTGCATGTGATTTTTATTGTATCATGATCTTAAAAAAAATATATTTACTATTTCTACCTTTCTGTATTTGATTTTGTGAAGTTTCTTTCCTTATCTCTTTTAATTAGATCTATTTTTTGTTTGATTTTATCTGAAATCAGGATTGTTGCCCCTGCCTTTTTTTTTTAATTTTAGCTGAAGGATAATAGATTCTGCTGCAGCCTCTTACTTTACTCTATCTGTATCACTCTGATTTAAATATATTTCTTGTAAACAACATATTGTAGGATTCTGGTTTTAATCCAGTGTGCTATCTGCTTCCATTTTATGGGAGAGTTCATCCCATTCACATTCTTAGTTAAAATGACTAATTCTTTATTTCCCCTCATCTTATTTTTCCCAAGTTATACTTTTCTCTTTCCTTTCTCACTTTCCCTCTACCTTACTATTTTCCTTCTGACCACCACATCCATCAAACAGCTCTCTCCTTTTATAGCCCCTCCCCCTTTGTTATACCTTTCCCTTTCTTCTTCTGTTTTCCCTTCTATTAGCCTCCTCCTTTCCTTCCCTCTTTCACATCCTACTTTCCTATAGGGCGAGACAAGTTTCTCTGTGAATCTCAATATGACTGATATTCTCTCTTTGAGCCAAATCTCATGAGAGTAAGATTCACACAATGCTCACTCCTACTTTCTTTTCTTCAATTGTAATACATTTTTTTTGACTTTTCAAGAAATGTATTTTATCTCATTTCACCCCCAATTTTTGCTTCTTCCAATAAAATCTTCTTTCCATCTCCAGTTTCTTTTTTATATCATCACAATAAAGTTAAATTTTATTTGTACTCTCTAAGTATAACAGAGATACAGTTTTCAAGGGTTAAACACAACATCTTCCCATATAGGGATGTGAACTTTTTAACTTTTGAAAGAAAGTTTTATTTTTCTTTTCTTTTTACCTTTTTTTGTGCTTCTCTTGAGTTTGCATTTGAATATCAAATTTTCTGTTCAGCTCTAGTCTTTTCATCAGAAATAAATGAGATTCACCTGCTCATTGAATGTCCAACTTTTTCTCTGAAAGATAATGCTTAATTTTGCTGGATAGTTGATTTTTGGCTGCAATCCAAGTTTCTTTGTCTTTTGGTATATCATATTCCAGGCTATTTGGTCATTTAAAGGGGAAGCTATTATGGCTTGTGTAATCTTTATTTTGGCTCCTTAATATTTGAATTATTTGTTTCTGGCTACTTGCAATATTTTCTTCTTGATTTGATGATTCTGAAATTGGCTACAATATTCCTTGGAGTTTTTATTTTGGGATGTCTTTTGGAAGGTGATGGTTAATTCTTTCAATAGAATCTCTGGTACTAGGATATCAGGATATTTTTCCTTGATGATTTCTTGAAAGATGATGTCTAGGCTCTTTTTTTTTATCATGGTTTTCAGGTAGACCAATAATTCTTAGATTGTCTCTGTCTTTCAGATCAGTTGTTTTTCCAGTGAGGTATTTTATATATTTTTCTTTTTCTTTTTTTTTTTTTTTGATTTTGTTTGACTAATACTTGATGTCTTTTTGAATCATTCACTTCCATTTGTTGAATTTTAATTTTTAGTGAATTATTTTTTTTCAGTTAGCTTTTTAATCTTCTTTTGCATTTGGCCAAATGAACTTTTAAATTTGTTGTTTATTGGGTTTTTTCCCATTTCACAAATTCTGTTTTCCAACAAATTGATTTCATTTTCAAATACATTTTGTCATGAGTTATATGCTTTTCCCTTTTTATCAAATCTATTTTGTAAGGATTTATATGATTTTTCCATTTCACTAAATATATATTTGAGGAGTTTTCTTCAGATGATTTCTGTCTTTCCTTTTCCAAACTCTCCTGCAAAGTTCTCATTTCATTTCCCCATTTTTCTTATTAACATCCTTTTTGAATTTTTCCAAGGGAGCCTTGTGAGATGGGGATCATCTCATATCAACCTTTGGGGCTTCATCTGGAGCCCCAAAGCACCTAAAATTAGAAGAAATGCAGAAAGGCAATTTGCATTTAGTGTCCTCATGATTTGAGAAGGATTCTGTCTTTCTTTGTCACCATAAAAATTGTCTATGATTAGAGTTATTTTTCCTTTTCTCCTGATTTTTTAAAGTTTGATGTCTACTCTTACGGAAAATAGGAGAATGTTCCAAGCTTCCTCTAAGCAACAACAGCTTTATACTGCCCTGAGCTGGTGCTCTGGCTTCCTTTCTATGCTGGGTGGGTGTTGTCAAGTTCTGAGTTTTTCTAGGGTTCAGAAGCTCATTATTTGCCTTTTGTATTTGCTTTGGATGTCTCACAGCTAATATGCTAATCCACTGGCTTCTAAACTAGGACAGACTAGACAACACTGCATTTTGGCTAAGAGGCTCCTCGTAGATTCCCCATATGCAGATGCCACACTACACTGGGTCCCTGAGCTGCATCTATGCTCAGCTGCCTTCCTCCTTTCCCCTGTACTTGACTGAAACACATCTTTTCTGAAATACTTCCAAAATATCTTCTGCTCCAATTATTATTCAATAATTACAATTATTAAAATTTTGATTCTGCTATTCAACAGCAAGGACAAAGATAAGAGACCTCTTTGAGCTAGTTTCATCATCTGAAAAATAGAAACATATGTGACCAAATGGTTGTGAAGAATGTAGTTTGCAAACTGTTGTATTTTCCTCTCTATTCAACAACTCTGCTGATTATACTTAAAGTCCATTTCTTAACAGACACATTGATGAAAAAAGCTGAAGTAGGGGATTTGAAGACATGTGCTTTTGAGTTTTATATTTTCTGTGTGGAAAGGGTATTTTCAAAATTGAATAAGGGAAAATAATAATAAATGGGAAAAAATCAGAACACTAATTCACTGTTGGTGCAATTGTAAACTGATATATTTTGGAGCTCAATGCCCAAAAAGTTATAAAGGTGCCTATATCCTTTTACCTAGCAATACCAATATTAGATGTGCTCCCCAAGATAATTAGGGGGAAAGAAAAAGAACTTATATGTTCTAACATATTTATAGCATCTCTCTTTGTCATGCCAAATAACTAGAAATTACAGTGACACCTGTTAATTGGAAAGTGGTTGGATAAGTTGTTTTATATAATTGTGATGGAATACTAGTGTTATAAGAATGAAGAGGTGCATGATCTTCGAAAAAATATGGATAGATTTGAATGAAATAATGAAATTCAAAATAAGCAGAATCAAGAGAATATTGTTTCAAGTAACAAAAATATTATTTTCCCCAAATTTAATAGAATTTTATCTTTTCCAAGTATATGTAAAGATTGTTTTTCAGCATTTATTTCTATAAAAACCTTAAAACAACAAGCAATCTGCTTAACACTTCCTAGCTGTGTGACTCTGGGGAAGTCACTTAACTCCAATTGCCTGAGCAAAAACAAAACAAAACAAAACAAAAAAAACAAGCAATCTGATCCAGATTATATATATATATATATATATATATATATACACACACAATCATATTGAACATGTTTCCTTATCAGTCATATTGTGAAAGAAGAATGAGAACAAATGGAAAAACTGTAAGATAAAAAGCAAAAATAGTATGTTTGATAATTATTCAGGCTTCATAGTTCTTTCTCTGTCTTTTGGGATTGTCTTAGATCATTGCATTGCTCAGAAGATTCAAGTCTATCAAAATTTTATACAATGTATACTGTATAGAATATTCTCCTGGTTCTGCTCACTTCACTCAACATCAGTTCATGTAAGTCTTTTTTTTTTTTTTTTTTGGAAATCTTCCTTTTGCTCATCTCTCATAAAACAATAGTATTCCATTACATCCATATACCACAATTTGTTCAGTCATTCTCTACTTGATGAAATGATTGGAAATCACTTTCCAATCCTTTGCCACTACAAAAAGAAGTACTATAAATATTTTTGTACAAATGAGCCATGCTGTGAAGACCGCGTATTTTAAAACCAGCCAGAGTCAGGAATTCAGGTTAGGGGAAAATCGTCAATCTTTATTCTCAGTGAAGAAAGATCGGAGATGGAAGAGAATGGGCAATAGCAATGTGTGCAGCTGAATCAAGAAGCTAGATAGACCAGCAGCCACACAACCAGCAGCTACCAGCATAGAACCCAGGACCAATCTCTCCCAGCCTCTCTTCCTGTCTCTCTGCCTCCACCCACCAAAATTGTCATTTCCTATACAACACATCAAGACTTGCACAGAGAGTGGGCGGGGGCCATTCTTTATCCAAGCATGTATATTAATAGAGTATGGTCCAATTACTATTTAGCCTCACATGATTGGGACCTCAGTGCATCAACTCAAGCCTCAGCCCATTACACCATTCCCCGCCCCCCCTTTAATGATTTTTTTTTTTTTTTTGGTTATATGGACCAAATAGCAATATTGCTAGATCAGTTTTATAGCCCTTTTGGCATAGTTCTAAATTTAGGAGCAGAATGGTTAGATCACTTCACAATTCCACCAACACCACATTATTATTTCAAATTTTTCACATCTTCTCCAATGTGTATCATTTTCTTTTTTTTTTTTGTCATATTAGCCAATCTGATAAATCTAAGATGGAACCTCAGAATTTTTCAGACTTGTATGTCTTTAATCAATAGTGTAACCTAATGCATTTTTCTATATGATTAAAGATAACTTTAATTTTTTCATCTGAAAACGTCCTGTTCATATTCTTTGACCATGTATCAATTGGGGAATTACTTTTTTTCTTATAAATTTGATTCTCTATATATTTTAGAAATGAGACCCTTATCAAAGACACTGGTAGTAAAAATTATTTTCCATCTTTCTTCATTTCTTCAATCTTAGGTGCTTTGACTTTGTGTAAATTTTAAAAAAATTAATATAATCAAATTTATCCATTTTACATTTCTAAAAATGCTCTCTATATCTGGTTTAGCAATAAATTCTTCTCTTCTCTATAGATAGATCTGACAGGAACCTATCCATTACTTTCTTAATTTCTTATGGTATCTCCCTTTATTTCTAAATTATACCATTTTGATTTTATCTTGGTTAAAGTGTGTTAGATGCCTACTTTCTGCCATTCTATTTTCCAGTTTTGCAAGCAATTTTGTCAAATAGTGAGTTCTTTTTCCTAGAAGCTGGAGATTTTGGGTTTATCAAATACTAGATTACTATAGTTATTGACTGCTGTGTGTACCTAACCTATTCCACTGATCTACCACTCTATTTCTTAGCCAATATCAAATAGTTTTGATGGTTGTCACTGTAGGGTTTTAGATCTGGTAGGGTTGGAGCCCCTTTCTTTGAATCTTTTTTTCATTATTTTCTTGATATTCTTGGCCTTTTGTTCTTCCACATGAATTTTATTATATTTTTTAACTCTAAAAATATTTTGGTAGCTTAATTAGTATAACATTGAATAAGCAAATAAATCTAGTTGGAATTATGATTTTTATTACATTAACTTGACCTACCGATGAACAATTGTTATTTTCCTAATTATTTAGATCTGACTTTATTTTTATGAAGTATTTTATAATTGTGTTCATATAGTTCCTGGGTTTGTGTTGGCAAACAAACTTGCAAGTATTTTGTATTGTCTACAGTTATTTTAAATGCAATTTTTCTTTCTGTCTCATGATTTTGAGCTTTATTAATAACACACACACTTGCATATGATTTATATGGATTTATTTTACTTCCTGAAACATTAGTAAAATTTTTAACATTTTCCAAAAGCTTTTTACTTGATTCTCTAATTTACTTGATACCATCATATCATTTAGTGCAAATAGTGATGATTTCTCCATAACAATCCCTCAAGTCTCTCCCATTAGAGATGAGAAAATGTAAATTTGGAGAATTTAAATAATTTGACCAAGGTCATGCAAAAGTAATAAAAGACAAGATTCAAAACCAGATCTCCTGATTCTATAGCATTTTTTTTTCTCTTTTGGTACTACTACTAAATTAAAACAGCTTTTTCATCACCCATACATAACTCAATCATAAAAACCAGAAAGTATTCCTTTGTGTCTGATTACATACATACTTCAGAGTCTTGAGTTTGCTGTGATCTGGGAATCTAATGAAGAAAAATGGTGGGGAACATTTCCTTAATAAAGCTCATGAGAATAGAAGATGTTTTTCTTCACAACTCTAGTCACTAAGGGGAGAAAACCAGAGTAGAGACCATTCTCTTGACCCTGATATTCTCTGAGGAAACTTTGGGGCTTCCTATAACTATTCTATCAACTTGTAGAAGAGACAATGAGGCAATAGAGACACATGCAAGAGGGTTAGTCCACCAAATTTGGCAAAGGTGAGTGTAAAATGTAATGTAGACTATTTACAGAATGGTTCTATGAGAGGATGAGATGGATGAGAGGATATGTCTGCTGTCTTATGGAAAAGAAACTCACACAATTGAGATCTTTTTGAAGGTAAAGGACATGAATGGATTTCAGAAGAACCAGGTTAGATTATGTGGGTACATAAAGGGCTAGGAGAAATGTATATCACTCAACTGTTTGAGAACTAAGAGAACAAAGGTAATTACAGGAATACAGAAATTCTGACAATCCATAAACTCATAAAGCTGGGAGTACCTTAGAGATTATTTTTTCTAAGATCTTCATATTTCACTGGAAGAAACTGAGTCTCAGAAAGAAAAATGTTGAGTCTAGAGTCACATAACAATTAACAGAGGCAGAATGCTAACCCGTCCTTTGACCTCTAGATCCAGTACTCTTTCTTCTATACCTCTCAGCCTAGAATTTAGAATTCTTAGTATGTTGGAACTGGATAATTTTATTTATTTATTTTATTATAGCTTTTTATATACAAAGCATATGCATGGGTAATTTTTCAATATTGACCCTTGCAAAAACTTCTGTTTCAACTTTTGCCTCCTTCCCTCCCCACCCCCTCCCCTAGATGGCAGGTAGTTCTGTTCATGTTAACTATATTAAAGTATATGTTAAATGCAATATATGTATACAGCAATGTATGTATACATATTTATACTGTTATCTTGTTGTACAAGAAAGATTGGATTTAGAAAGAGGGTAAAAATAGCCTGAGAGGAAAAAAACAAAAATGCAAGCAAAGAATAACAGAAAGAATGGAAATGTTATGTTGTGGTTCATACTCATTTCCCAGTGTCCTTTCTTTGGGTGTAGCTGGTTCTATTCATTACAAATCAATTGGAACTGATTCGGATCCTCTCATTGTTGAAGAGAGCCACATCCATCAGAATTGATTATCATATTGTATTATTGTTGAAGTGTATAATGACCTCCTGGTTCTGCTCATTTCACTCAGCATCCGTTCATGTATGTCTCTCCAAATCTTTCTGTATTCATCCTGCTGGTTATTTCTTACAGAACAATAATATTCCATAACATTCATATACCACAATTTATTCAGCCATTCTACAATTGATAGGCATCCATTCAATTTCCAGTTTCTAGCCACTACAAAAAGGGCTGTCACAAACATTTTTACACACACGGGTCTTTTCCCCTTCTTTAATATCTCTTTGGGATATAAGCCCAATAATAACATTGCTGGGCCAAAGGGTATGGGCAGTTTGGTAACTTTTTGAGTTTAGTTCCAAACTGCTCACCAGAATGGTTACCAGGATGTGGAATTGGATAATTTTAATTTTTTCCATATATATATATATATATATATATATATATATATATATATATATACTCCTTAGTATTTTCTGGCTTTAGTAACAACAACAATAATAATAATTTAAATTTATATAGTACCTACCATGTGCCAATTATTCTGCTAAGAGCTTTACAAATATTTTCTCATTTAATCCTTAAAGCAACCATGAGAGGTAGGAGCTAATATTATACCCATTTTATAGATGAAGGAAACTGAGGCAAACAGAGATTAAGTAGATTGGCCAAATTCACAGAGCCTGTCTGAGGCCAGATTTAAACTCAGATTTTCCTGACTTCAAGCCTGGCCATCCATCCACTATGCCATCTACAAGAGAGTATTTTATTGAACAGATTCCCATCAAGATCTGATTTTTGTTGTTGTTGTTTGTTTGCTTTTTATCTAAGTCAATAAAGGTCACCGATAAATAGATAACCTATCCCACAGAAAGTCATGCTGATGCATGCATTTTAAGTCCCCTCTTTCCACCTTAACAACCTTCCTCCAAAACCAAATTTTTCTCCAAAGGAATGGGCTTTTTGAATTTCACAGCATCTCTTAGTGAGAATGTTCTTTGAGATAATTTAGTACAGCCTATACATTAATAGGAATAATCTTCACAATGTCTTCAATAAGTGTTTAATAAACATTTGCTTCAATGAAGTAAGATGGGGAATCCTTACCTATTTCACTTTCATATAACTCAAATTGTCAGAACATTTTCCCCATATGTGCTTCTTTTTACTTTACACCCACTACTCTACTTCTGCCTTTTGGGGCCACACAGAACAAGCTTAATCCCACATGCTCATAATGACTCTTCAAACACATTAAGAAAGTTTTTTCTGCTCTTTCTAAGTCCTCTCTTCTCCATGCTAATGGAGTTTGCAGTTTTTAGAGAATTTTTTTTGGAAAAATTGGAGAATTCCTTCAATTCTTCCCCATATGACCATTTGCCATTGTGCTTGCCATCCAGAATCTTTTGGATTCTCTACAGTTACAATAATGGGCTTCCTAAAATGTGATGTTCATCTAAAGTCTGAACATGTCAGTATATTAGGTACCTATCATTGCCTTCATTCTGCACAGTTGCCTCTGTTGTAAAATTTTCTTTAGCTTATTGGATTGATTACTTATTATATTAATATTTAAGCAATATCACATTGTTCACTTTGAGTCTGCAATTTACTAAAATCTTTAGATTTTAGCTTTATTATATAAATCATTTTCTAGTCATATGCCTTCTCTCATTATTTAGGACCATAGAATCCAGATCCATTGCTGGAGGGACCATAGAGAGGACCTTTAATCACTTCTTTTTGTAGTTGAGAGAATTGAAATCCAGTAATGCCAATTGACTTGCATAAATTTGTACAAATTTTGTAAATGGCAAAGCTATATATTTTGAAATCTGACTTTTGACTTCAAATACAACACTCATTCTATCATACCACATTAACTTCAAGCTTGTGTGACTGCTTTTTTGGTAGACAAGTGTAGGGCTTTATATTTATCCCTATTAATTTTTATTGTATGTAATTCATCCCAATTGTTCTAATCTCTAGAGAATTTTTTCAATTCTAATGTGTGCTGTTACTATTGCCTTTGTAGATATTATCAAATTTGGTTAAGTTTATTTAGTTAGGTCCTAATTGTTGCCATCCAAGTCTCTCCTTTTTTAACTCTTCAGCTTTCATACTTACATGATACTTAATTCCCAAACTTGGCTACAAACTTTTTTTTTTTACCTCTAATCCTCAAATGGTGACTCGGTCACCTGCCATCTATGCTGTTTCATAATTCACAAAACTCTCATCAGAAAGAACATGGATAGATATCATGTACTTTTGATAGTCATGAATTTAACATTTACTTTGATAGGAAATGGTTCTCAGCCTTTTAAACTAAATTTAGAGTCTTTTAATTACCAGCAGTTCCATAAATGCATTGAACAGGGAAGATAATTTTAGCTTTGGTTCTAAAAATAAAAACAGGATCAAATAACTGGGCATCTCTCTCTCTCTCTCTCTCTCTCTCTCTCTCTCTCTCTCTCTCTCTCTCTCTGTTTTTTTTTCCTTTCTTGATAGGTGACTCTTTTGAGAATATGGAAAGAAAAAACCAGACAAGAATATCTGAATTTTTCTTCTCTGGGTTCCCCCAATTCCAAGATGGTGGGTTTTTGTTCTTCATCCCTTTGCTCCTTATGTACATGTTTGTTGTCGTTGGAAACCTCATGAATTTCATTGCTATAAGGCTGGATGCTCGGCTCCACAACCCCATGTATAATTTCATTGGCATCTTCTCCTTCCTAGAGATCTGGTACACCACAGCCACCATTCCCAAAATGCTCTCTAACTTGATCAGTGACCAGAAGACCATCTCCTTCACTGGTTGCCTCCTACAGATGTACTTTTTCCATTCTTTTGGAAATTCTGAGGGCATCTTATTGACCACAATGGCCATTGATAGGTATATTGCTATCTGCAATCCACTCCACTATCCCACCATCATGACACCTAAGTTGTGTGGTCAGCTGATCACAGGTTCCTGCATCTTTGGCTTTCTTGTGCTGCTCCCTGAGATCATTTGGATTTCCACTTTACCCTTCTGTGGCTCCAACCAGATCCATCAACTCTTCTGTGACTTTGCACCTGTGTTAAGCTTGGTCTGCACAGACACTTCCACAATTCTTGTTGAGGATGTGGTCCATGCTATTGCCATTCTAATTGCTGTGCTGATCATCACCCTCTCTTACATCCGGATCATTGCTGTAATTCTGAGTATCCCCTCAGTTGAAGGTCGCCACAAAGCTTTCTCTACATGTGCCTCTCATCTCACTGTCTTCATCATGTTCTATGGTAGTGTATCACTCATGTATCTACGCTTCTCAGCCATTTTCCCACCATTCTTAGATAGGACCATTGCTCTCATGTTTGCTGTTCTTGCTCCCTTTTGTAATCCTTTTATCTATAGCCTAAGGAACAAAGACATGAAAGAGGCCATCAGGAAAATGATTTGCTCTCAGAAGTCATTCAACATGTCAGGGAGTTAATTCTGAATAATAGCCACCTATTCAAAGGGAACCTCTTCCCCCAAAACTGAGGTATATATCCTTTAAATTTATTCCTTGAAATAACATTATCTTTTTTTCTGATCAATGACTTCTCTCTTTTACTTTGAATCTTGGCTGTGATTTGGAGGCTGGGAGGATGATGAGAAACATTCTAAGAATTGGACAGCTAATTAGAGGAAAGTTATTTTCCTCTAAATTTTAGGCATATTTGAGGATTCTCTGTCCTTTGAAAACTCCAGGTATTTCATTGTTGTACTCTGTTCAGCCTCCTGATTAAATAGCAATTAATTTAATATATTGAGTTTTCAAAGACTTTTTCTTTAAATCTTTCCATGTATTGGCACAATACTCCTGTGTTGCAAAGAGAGTAGGGATGGTCCTCCTATTGTAAATGATAAATAAGACTTAGAAGGATATGAGAATTTTCCCAGTGTGTTCCTGTTGGTGTTACAATAAGAATTCAGATTCCCTAATTCTCTGTTCAGTGACCTATCCAATTCACCTTGCTGTGCCAGAAGTTCTGGGACACATTTATAAGTTCTACTTATAAAATTTTACTTCTGCATCTCATTTCTGCAACAATGGCTTAGTGGTGATATTATGATGGGCACTAAAATGTGCCCATTTCAATGTGTACACAAATGTGTCTGCACACAATGTGCAGACAAATGTGAATGGACTTAGAGTCAACTCTGGGAATCCACAGTCTCTGGTATTCACTGTATTCTAGAAGGTATTCATATCCTTCTAAATACTATGTCTTCAATACTATGGCCACTCATCAAGACAGAGGTGTTTTGTAATGTTTTCATACTCCAAATGGATATACTCATCTGATACATAAATAATAATGGCAGAAACTTTAATTTTCTCTCTTTGAAACCACAGTACCTTCTAGCACAGTGCTGCATGTAAAAGGCAGCATAGATAATGAAGTAATATCAATATTAAACATATATGCACCAAGTGGTGTAGCACCTCAATTCTTAAAAGAGAAATTAAGAGAGCTGCAAGAAGAAATAGACAGCAAAACTATAATAATGGGAGATCTCAACCTTGCACTTTCAGAATTAGATAAATCAAACCACAAAATAAATAAAAAAGAAGTCAAAGAGGTAAATAGAATAATAGAAAAGTTAGATATGATAGATCTCTAGAGAAAACTAAATGGAGACAGAAAGGAGTACACTTTCTTCTCAGCAGTTCATGGAACCTGTACAAAAATAGACCATATATTAGGACATAAAAACCTCAAACTCAGATGCAGTAAGAGAGAAATAGTAAATGCATCCTTTTCAGACCACAATGCAATAAAAATTACATCAACAAAAAGCCAGGGGAAAGTAGACCAAAAAATAATTGGAAACTAAATAATCTCATACTAAAGAATGATTGGGTGAAACAGCAAATCATAGACATAATTAATAACTTCACCCAAGAAAATGACAATAGAGACATCATACCAAAATGTGTGGGATACAGCCAAAGCGGTAATAAGGGGAAATTTCATATCTCTAGAGGCCTACTTGCATAAAATAGAGAAACAGAAGGTCAATGAATTGGACTTGCAACTAAAAATGCTAGAAAAGGAACAAATTAAAAAACCCCAGTCAAACATTAAACTTGAAATTCTAAAAATAAAAGGGGAGATCAATAAAATTGAAGTAAAAAGAAACTATTGAATTATTAACAGTTGGTTCTATGAAAAAACCAACAAAATGGACAAATCCTTAGTAAATCTGATTTAAAAAAAGGAAAGAGGAAAATTAAATTGTTAGTCTTAAAAATGAAAAGGGAGAACTCGCCACTAACAAAGAGGAAATTAGAACAATAATTAAGAGTTACTTTGCCCAACTTTATGCCAATAAATTTGACAACTTAAATGAAATGGAAGAATACCTTCAAAAATATAGCTTGCCCAGATTAACAAAGGAAGAAAAATATCCTAAACAGCCCCATTTTAGAAAAAGAAATAGAACAAGCTATTAACCAACTCCCTAAGAAAAAATTCCCAGGACCAGATGGATTTACATGTGAATTCTACCAAACATTTAAAGAACAATTAACTCCAATGCTATATAAACTATTTGAACAAATAGGGATTGAAGGAGTCCTACCAAATTCCTTTTATGACACAGACACAGTACTGATACCTAAACCAGGTAGGTTGAAAACAGAGAAAGAAAATTATAGACCACTCTCCCTAATGAATATTGATGCTAAAATTTTAAATAAAATATTAGCAAAAAGATTACAGAAAATCATCCCCAGGATAATACACTATGACCAAGTAGGATTTATACCAGGAATGCAGGGCTAGTTCAATATTAGAAAAACTATTAGCATAATTGATTATATCAATAACCAAATTAACAAAAACCATATGACCATCTCAATAGATGCATAAAAAGCATTTGACAAAACATCCATTCCTAATAAAAACACTTGAGAGTATAGGAATAAATGGACTTTTCCTTAAAACAGTCAGGAGCATCTATTTAAAACCATCAGTAAGCATCATGTGCAATGGGAAAAAACTGGAACCTTTCCCAGTAAGATCTGGAGTGAAGCAAGATTGCCCACTATCACCATTATTATTCAATATTGTATTAGAAACCTAGCTTCGACAATAGAAGTTGAAAAAGAGATTAAAGGAATTAGAGTAGGCAATGAGGAAACCAAACTATCACTCTTTGCAGATGATATGATGGTATACTTAGAGAAGCCCAGAGATTCTACTAAAAAGCTATTAGAAATAATTCATAACTTTAGCAAAGTTGCAGGATACAAAATAAATCCCTATAAATCTTCAGCATTTTTATACATCATCAACAAAATCCAATAGCAAGAGACACAAAGAAAAATTCCATTCAAAATAACTGTTGATAGCATAAAATATTTGGGAATCTATCTACCAAAGGAAAGTCAGAAATTATATGAGCAAAATTATAAAAAATTTTCCACACAAATAAAGTCAGATTTAAGTAATTGGAAAAATATTAAGTGCTCTTGGATAGATCGCGTGAATATAATAAAGATAACATTCATATGGAAGAACAAAAGGTTGAGAATCTCAAGGGAATTAATGAAAATAAAAAATCAAATGAAGGTGGCCTAGCTGTACCTGATCTAAAACTATATTATAAAGCAGCAGTCACCAAAACCATTTGGTATTGGCTAAGAAATAGATTAGTTGATCAGTGGAACAGGTTAGGCTCACAAGACAAAATAGTCAACTATAGCAATCTAGTGTTCAACAAACCCAAGGATCCCAACTTTTAGGATAAGAATTCATTATTTGACAAAAACTGCTGGGATAACTGGAAATTAGTATGGCAGAAATTAGGCATGGACCCACACTTAACACTGTATTACAAGATAAGATCAAAATGGGTCCATGATTTAGGCATAAAGAACGAGATTATAAATAAATTAGAGGAACATAGGATAGCTTATCTCTCAGACTTGTGGAGGAGGAAGAAATTTGTGACCAAAGATGAACTAGAGACCATTAATGATCACAAAATAGAAAATTTTGATTACATCAAATTAAAAAGCCTTTGTACAAACAAAAGTAATGCAAATAAGATTAGAAGGGAAGCAACAAATTGGGAAAACATGTTCACAGTTAAAGGTTCTGATAAAGGCCTCATTTCCAAAATATATAGAGAATTGATTCTAATTTATAAGAAATCAAACCATTCTACAGTTGATAAATGGTCAAAGGATATGAACAGACAATTTTCAGATGATGAAATTGAAACTATTTCCACTCATATGAGTGTTCCAAATCACTATTGATCAGGGAAATGCAAATTAAGACAACAATGAGATACCACTACATACCTGTCAGATTGGCTAAGATGACAGGAAAAAATAATAATGAATGTTGGAGAGGATGTGGGAAAACTGGGACACTAATGCATGATTGGTGGAGTTGTGAACGAATCCAACCATTCTGGAGAGCAATCTGGAATTATGCCCAAAAAGTAATCAAACTGTGCATACCCTTTGACCCAGCAGTGCTACTACTGGGCTTATACCCCAAGGAGATACTAAAGAAGGGAAAGGGACCTGTATGTGCCAAAATGTTTGTGGCAGCCCTTTTTATAGTAGCTAGAAACTAGAAAATGAATGGATGCCCATCAACTGGAGAATGGTTGGGTAAATTGTTATGGAATATTATTGTTCCGTAAGAAATGACCAGCAGGATGAATACAGAGAGACTTGGAAAGAATGAACTGATGCTAAGTGAAATGAGCAGAACCAGGAGATCATTATATACCTCAACAACGATACTGTAGGAAGATGTATTCTGATGGAAGTGGATTTCTTTGACAAAGAGAAGATCTAACTCAGTTTCAATTGATCAATGATGGACGGAAGCAGGTACACCCAAAGAAATGGATGTAAACTGTTTGCATGTTTGTTTTTTTCTTCCCAGGTTATTTTTACCTTCTGAATCCAATTCTTCCTGTGCAACAAGAGAATTGTTCGGTTCTACACACGTATATTGTATCATGTATAGAACTGCTTGCCATCTCAGGGAGAGGGTGGAGGGAGGGAGGGGAAAAATTGGAACAGAAGTGAGTGCAAGGGATAATGTTGTAAAAAATTACCCTGGCATGGGTTCTGTCAGTAAAAAGTTATAATTATTAAAAAAAAAAAAAAAGAAAGAAAGAAAAAAAGAAAAAAGATCAGGGAACAGAATACTTTTTCTTGACTTGTTTGTCATTTGGTTTTGCCTAATCAGTGCTTAGTGGTTTTGTTTCTATTCCACACAAAGATTTTGTTAAACAAATACTATCAAAGAAACATAAAAAAAACAAAAAAGGCAGGGTTAGCTATTTGGTATAGTGGATAGAGCACCAGCCCTGAAGTCAGAAGGATCTGAGTTCAAATGTGACCTCAGACACTTAACACTTCTTGGCTTTGTGACCCGGGGCAAGTCACTTAACCCCATTTGCCTCAGCAAAAAAAAAACCCAAAACAAAACAAAAAAATCAAAGGGCAGAATCTTACACAAAATCTGCACTGGGCATTTCTACCCTCACTTAAAATGTAATCACAGAATACTCAGACATTTTGACAGAATTAACTAGTGAATCAAAAGCAAACTAGGCATAAAAAACACTTTTATAAAACTGAAAGTAACATAGGAACTTTGAGTAATGGGAAGAAAAGAGATGATGCCACATGGAGATACCTTAGGAGGAAATGAGGTCAGCAGTTAGGAATCCCTAAGTCCAAATCCTTCCTGAAACAATAGGTTTTTGATCCAGGGCAAGACCAAATCTCTGTCTATCTTATTTTCCTCTACTGTAAAATAGGGATATTAAATCACTTATTTCCCAGGGTTATTGTTAGGTTCAAATGAAATAATATTTGTATACCATTTAGCATAATACTTGACACATACTACGTACTATATAAATGATTATCATCATCATTCTCATCATTTTTAATTGGTTGAGTAGAATCAATCACTTTATGGAAGGCTATGGTTAAAAAGCAACCTAGTGTAAGTGTTCAACCATTTCAGAATTAGGTCAGGTGAATGATGGTTGAAAGTAATGATGAAAAACTTCATCAAAGTAATTGGCCTTGTGAAGATAGGCAAGTTTCTTCATCTCATTCTCCATTTACCACATGATGTCTTTGTGAACTTGACCACCAATTCAACTAGGGGTTGGGAAAATGTCCCCTGAATATGTTACACATACTTTTTTTCTATATGTGTATATGTAGTTTTATTGATGGCTTGTGTTTTTATTTTACATGCTAGTCACTTTGCGTATACACTTTTATATATGTATGTATGTACCATTTCATTTGTAACAGAATCACTCCCTAGTGTCACAGAAAAACAGGCAAAAGCTATTGACAAGTCAATCATGTCTGTCAATCTATGCAACATCTAATATCCACAATCTTTTTCCCTCTGTACTAAGTCAAGGGATAGGGCATCTCCAATGTTTGAACCATTCAGAGATTGGAGTAGTGTTTCATCTGTCACAGTGCATTCCTAGTCATCCAACAAAGGAACCTATCATTCTATTTAATCAGAGATCTGGGTTCTTGAATGCCATAGATTGAATGCTATGGCTGCATTGACTGAGACAGGTGGCAACTGATTGACAACATGTTTTATTATATAGTTCCAATAAACTTTGATTCACTCTATAATCAGAAGTCTCTTGTGCAAGCCCTTTGCTATAACCAATGATTCAAACCCAATTTCTGATCACATGGAAAACAGAATTACTGGATGAGGAGATTTACACACTGACATACTTATACTTGCTTTTCTATTATGATTCTTAGTTCTTGGAACATAAGAGGCACTCAAAAATATTTTAATTAATTGATTCACTTATCTGAACAATATATTTGATATACACTCTCACAAAGCTTGTAGTCAAGATGAAGAGAATTTAGCTAAAGTGATGATACAATTAAATAGATTCAAAGCTGACCACAAATAAAATTGATAATTAATGATTTGAGGCTAAGCTTGGAGAAGGATATAATGAAAATATTTAGTTGGGTTCTATTCAGGATTCTTAGCAATGATTTGAATGAAGACTTAGATACATATAATTTACCAAAATAGGGAATGACACAAAGTTTTGGAGAAATAACCGACCTTCTCACTGCATGACAGAAAGGGCATATAAAAACATCTTGTCTTAATGGTGAATCAAATATAATAAAATTAAACTTAGTAGGCATAACTATGAAGACCTATATTGGGATTTAAAAAACTGAAGTATTAAATATAATATGGGGAAGAAAAGTATTCATATGGAAAAACCTTATAGCTATAGTGCTCATTATGAGTGTAGCTAGATATTGGAGTGAATAGAACAATGGACTTGGAATTAACAAAACTCAGACTTATTGGCTGAATGATTCTGGACAAATCACTTAACCCTGTTTACTTCAGTTTCCTCATCTATGAAATGACCTGAAGAAGGAAATGGCAAATCATCCCACTATCTTTGCCAACAAAATCCCAATATGAAGTCACACAAAGTTGGACATATCTGAAATGATTAAAAAATAACAATATGTGTCAACTGTGTGTTATGTAAATCAAAAAACTGGTATTGTTTTAGTCAGTGTTATTGAAAGCAAAGGATTCAGAAAAAGTGAAATAGGCTATATTACCAACTGTGTCATCATATGTAGTGCTCTCATTGATTTAGACTCAAGTTGAACTGAAGCATCATAATCCTTGTGTGTTCAGAATAAGGACTCTGATAGTTCTGCAGGTAGATCATTTCTCAGATTCCTCCTAAATTCAAGCTATTAATAAATTAGTGCCAGCCTAAAAAGTATTCTGTAGTTGCATTCCATAGAGATCATCATTGACCCTGATTTCTCAACCATTGTTCTTTATTTCTAGGATTTATTGTTGCCTTTTAAAAAATATCCCATTTCCTAATTTTTTTTTGCTCCCACAGCCCTCATCAAAATATTCCTTGCAACACAAAATATAGGAAACAATTAAGCAAAATCAATTAACAGTGCAAATGCATCAGATAGCATATACAATATTTTGTATCTATCATCCTCAACACTCAACCCTATATATTTTGTCATCTATCCTTGGGAACCAAGATAGATCAATCAAAGTTTGACTAGCTTTCAGAGTTAATTTATTTTTTAAATATCCATCTTGTATATTCATTGGTTCTGCTTACTTATCAGGTCTTCACATACTTCTCTGAATTCTTTATGCCTTTTAGCCATTGACTGTGATAAAGTCTTGGCTTATCTAATTTTCATAAAATACAAACCTGTGACGCATGCAGTAGCTAACTTTTTAGATGAGAAAATCAGGATCAGCTGGGAAAAAGCAGTAAATTCATTTTTTTAAAATTTCTATTAGCATTCATTCTAGTAGCTAATCTACATTTAACTCTATGAAATTTAATTTTACTAACTAAAAGATTAATTTTAATATGGATGAATGTTGATATGCTATAAAACTTGAATACAGACAAATAGAAACTGCTGAACTTGGATTTTTAAAAATCATTTGCATAAACTCAGGTTGGTGAAGAAGCTAAGCAGTGATTCATATGATCAAAAAAAATCTCAATATGAATTAATGATTAGAGTCAGCTGACAAAAAAAAAAAAACAAGTGTGACTTCATGAGTAGAAACACAGTAGTTAAAATAAGGGAAATTTCACTTTAGGCTGATTGGACCACATAGAAATAACTAGTACCATTCTATGTGCCACAATTTAAGTTTGAAGTTGATAAATTCGAGTGCCTCTGGACAACCTGAAAGGTGAGTGAAAGAAATGTAAATCATATAATATTGAAAATAATTGAGATGCACAGTCTGAAGAAGAGAAGATGTTTTGTGGATAGGATCCAAGAAGATAATTTTTGTATTTGAAGACCATGAAAGATTTTCATGAAGGAGTGGGATTAGATTTGATTTTTTTCTCTGTTTCTCTCTAGGGTAGAGCTTCACTTCCATATAATCTAGTTGGTAATGGGTTTGCAAAAGGACTGAAAAGCTGCAGACAAAGCATTACAAACAAGGTCACTGAGAAGAATCAGTGAACTGAATTGTCATACCAGGGAGATAGCCACTAGGAGAAATCCGGGTGCAGATCAGGAAATTTACATGGGAACCATTTAAATTCAACAAATCTAGGAACCTAGCCATGACAAGAAACATTAAAGTGATTATCAGGAGTCAACTAAATAGAGTTAAGTTCAAGAACAAGACTTAAATAGAATGAAAGATTTTTATTTTGTTGAGCATGGTGACTAACACAGTGCTCTTTCTTAGTAGATATACTTATGCTAATATTTTTTAAAGTTTTATTTTAATTTAAAAATTATTTTTAAAATATTGATAGCAGTATAATTTTTTTTAAATTGCAAATTCTTTACTTGAGAAGTTCAAGTCCATACTGGATGGTATAGAAGGGATTTATGACTTAACTATATTGTAATGATAGTTTCCCTCCTAGAAAATAAAGTAGAAGGGATGCCCCCACATATTTCAGGTTAGGATTATTGTTTTTCCTTTGTTCTCAAAGAAGACCAGTGAAATCAGAAAGGTGAAGTCTTGATTTGCAAGTGAATTGGATTTAAGTGAGACAGGGAATGTGAGAATGAACAGTCTCACTCTCTCCTCCAGGGTCATCTGAGTCCCTTGGCAAGACATAGATTAGGATGACTGGAGATTACCCAGAAGTAGTGGGATATCTTGGCCTTTTTAAACTAAGGTCTTTTCTAGGTCTCAGTTTGTCCAAGGTAACAACTAGTCAGTGATTTAAAGCATTCTAAATTCTTAAGAAGCTGTTAAATTCCTTTTCTTGGACATAACTTTCTCTCATCTCCTCCTGTGTCTCCTTCATTTAAACTATTCTTCATCCTCACAATGAATTTGATCCTTTCACATTTTAGTATTTTTGCAAAGCTTCTACCCCTGCTCTGGCTACATTCCTTCCTCCCAGTGTCAAGTCTTAGTGTAAATTCAACACTCCAATATCTTCTACTTTGAATTCCTTTAATCCCTCCCCAGTAAACACTCGTGCCTTGCCTAACCCCACCAATGGATTATTCTCACCATCTGCCTTCTCCATTCCTATTTACATGTTGTTTCAAAGAAAACTATGTGACCATATTGCCTGAGTTCTCTAATAACCGCTGTTACTTAATTTCAATTGGGCCCTCACTGTAGCAATATTTAAAATTTATACTTTCTCAGTGTATTCTCTACCTCATATGTTCCCCAATTGCAGTTAAAAAGCACTAATCTTTTCAAACATCCTACTTTCAGAGCTGAGTATTACATATCATACTTTACTGAGAAAATTGGGGCCATTCACCTCCCACTGGTGAATTCCTTTTGGGACCTTGTATTTTGCAGAATAAGTCAACCATCCTTCATTTCCCTCCTGGCTGTTTCTCAGTCTCTTAAAATATAAGATCCTTGAGGACAGGAACTATCTTTTCACCTGTATTTTCATCTTCAGTGCTTAAGTGCTTGTTTTCTGCTTTTTCTGTCTCTCTGCCTATTGTCTGAAATAAAGATAAGGTTCCCCATAACACTTATGGGTGCCTAGGGAATGAAATGATCATTCCATCTTAGTGTTTGAGCATAGGAAGACATATTCTTAATATGTCCAAGATTTTGGGAAAGCAAATATCAACAGGTTTGGAAGAATAGATAACATCCCATAGACTAAAAATCCATTGTGGCAATCAGTCCAGAAGGGATAAAAATTATCAAGTATGAAACTACGGGAAAATAAGGAGAGGGAAACAATCCTAATGAAGAGAAAAGCATAAACAGGAATTATATGAAGTAGCTAATGTGTATACATAGAAAACTCTCCAACCCACTTATTTTTTCAAAGATGAAAACAAAGACAAGTAGCAGAAGATGAGTATGATAAGTAAGAGCATGCTACAATTATGTAAGAAAACTATCAGAATGCAAGCTGAATGAAGATGATTGGGATAGCAAAAAAAAAAAAAAAAAAAAAAAAAAAAAAAAAAAAGTTCTTTTAGATACATCAAGGAAAATGGGCCTAATCAGAAACAAATGGGGTGGGGACATAATGAAACAATGATACTTGATAAAAGAGAGTAGATAGAACTGTTCAATTCTAATTTTGCTCTGTGTTCTGTGAGAGACTAGATTTTGCACTGGAAATAATTGCAAAGCAAAAATGACTAATAGGGAATTGGCCTCCAAGATAAGTAAGGAAATGGTAAGAACAACTATCATCAAATTATTCTTGATAAATCACCTGCTTCAAATAAATCACATCTTTCATTATCAAAAGAATTGACAGATGTGATTGCTAAGCTATTGTCAATGACACAAAAAAAGTCACAGAAAATTAGGAAGATCTCACAGGGCTGGAGAGACAAATGTTATCCTTGATTTTTTGAAGGAAGAATAATGGAAGAATAATTGTTCATAGAACAATGAAATTTATTTTCCTGGATAGGAAAGTTGTAGAATAGATCTTTAAAGAGATGATTAGTGAATACCTAGGAAAGAAAATAGTGATTACAATGAATCAACATATCTTCATCACAGTGGTATAATAATTTTTTTCCCCTGATGCAATTGGGGTTAAGTGACTTGTCCAGGGTCACATAGCTAGGAAGTGGTAAATGCCTGAGGCCAGATTTGAACTCATACCTGAGTCAGCCTCCTGACTTCAGGGCTGGTATTCTATCCACTGCACCACCTAGCTGCCCTACTACATAAATTTTTGACAGAATTACTAAACTTACAAATCAAAGAAATTCTATAGATATTGTTCATCTAGATCTTAGCAAAGCATTTGATAAAATATTTCTTATAATTCTTTTGGAAAAGATGGAAAGATGTATGCTAGCTAATATTAAAATTATGTGGTTAGATTGATAAGTGGCCGAACTCAAAAAGTATTTGATAATTGTTTAAGATCACCGTGGTGGGAAGTTACAAGTGAGATATTCTAAAGTTCTGTGGTTGACCCTGAGTTGCTTAATTTTTTTTTCAAAGAAAAGGTGTAGATGGAATGTCTTTAACATAGCATATTTAAGACAAAATTGGGAAGAAAATTTAATACACTGAATGACAGAGCCAGGATCCAACAATCTCTTGACAGACTACAGTGAGGCTTTGAATATAATATGATGAAACTCAATAAAAAGAATGAGAGGAACATAACTTGATAACATTTTGTCTAGGAAAAGATTAGGAGTTTTAGTGAATTGTAAGCTCAATTAGTCAGCACTGTGAACTAAAAAAGCTAATATAATCTTGGACTGCATTAAGAGAAACATTGTACAATAGAGGTTGCTTATCATTTTATGTGATTGTCCCTCTGTACTTTGTTTTTAAAATATACATGGAATATTATGTTCACTTCTGGATACCATAGTTTAAGAACATTGTTAGCAATGAAATTGCTGGAAGAGGGAAACTGTCATGTTAAAGGATCTTGAATCCACGTTGTATGGGAATCTATTGAAGGAAATGGGAGTGTTTACCTTGTAGAAGAGAACACTTGGGGAGGCAAGTTAGTTCTTCAGATAATTGAGGGGTTGTCATGTGAAAAAGGAATTGGACTTTTTATACATGGTCCCAGAAAACCAAATCAGGAAGAGTGGGTAGAAGTTGGTTAAAAAAAAAAAAAAAAGAGGATGGAAATCAGGAAAACTATTCAATCAACAGGTCATATATATAGTGAAGATGTCTACCTCAGCAAGTGCTGAGTTCCCCTCATAGGAGGTTTTCAAGCAGAGACTGGATGATTTCTTGTTAGATATTTTATAGTGGAGATTTTGTTTGGGGATATGGTTTGAAGTGAGTGGTTTCTAAGATTTCTTCTACCAAAAAAAATAAAGATTGATTTTATAAGTTCTTTGAACTGGTAAAAATTCAGAGGGACAAAAACTTCCAAAAAAATGGAGAGACATGGGGCAACCTAAATAGAAATTAATTAATCATTAATTAATTTAGAACAGTTTATATTGAATGACAATTTAAAGAAAATTTCTTTACTAGGTATCTTGATCTTTTTTTCTTCTTTCAATGAGTAACTATCTAGAATATTTCAATCATCAACTCAGTTTCATAAGAACAGTAAGCAAGTGGAAAGAGGCAGATTTTAGAAGCTGCTTTTCTTTTCTCCCTCTATAGATATCTATATCTTAGAGCCCAGGGAGCCTCTACATTGCCAAGGGAAAAGATATCTACAGTATTACTTGGAAATCTGTATGCTTAGTACATTTAGTAAAACCTGCCTTGAGCCATCATTTCCATTTGTTCAGAAGCCAGCTGTTATAAATTATAGTACTTACAAAGCCAAGCAGAGGAGAGATTTGCCAATCTGTTTTCTCCCTCAGCTTCATGAATCAGAGCCATTTTTTCATCCAAAGACTATTTTATTCTTATGCTTTTGTCTATAAATCATGAGCTATAGAAAGCCTCAGTTGCCAATAGTCCATGACTTAGAAAGGACAACTATCTCCTAGGGGCTATGAAAATCAACACACTCTTTTAGAGACCTGTATGACAATGGAATAATTGACAAATAAGTGATAATGTCCATTCAGTCCAATTGGTTCTTTGTGGCTTTAAAACTATGTTACAGGCATATACACTACTTTTTTTTTGGGGGGAGGGGTCTCCCTCAGGAATCAGACCAGAGCCTTATATTTAGAGATATTGTTCAAAAATAACATATAATTCCCCATGTGCTTTGGGATTAATTTCTTTTTAATTTAATTTTATGCTTCTATGCTTTTCTTAATGTTTTTGTCTGTTTCCAGCTCTTTAATTTTTACCTATTCAAAGAATTATTAAATTACATATTTTTAGTTAGAAGAGAACCTCAAAAGCCATTAGTCCAATTTGTGATCCAAAAGGAATCTTCAGTATAACATGTCCAACTCACTTTCTCGTCATATTCTTCATTCATGATTTGGTATCACTTCATCAATCGGGGAGGATTGATGAAGAAAAAAGATTAATATGAGAGAAAAGATGAGGCAGATTCTCAAGCTGAAGTATAAAATAATAATAATTCACTAGATTACTCTTTATCAAGAAGGAACTAGATCATTTAATTTAATTGTTATTTACTACCATAAGTCATTGTAAAAAGACCATATATGGTTCAATAATGTCCCATGAAATTATGAAGGTATCATTGCTTAGATTTAACACATGCTGAATTATATATTTTCATCTGATATTAGAAGAGGAAATAAATAGTTGAAAGTCTTAGATTACAGCCATTTACTAAGTTGCTGCTCCTATACCTACTTTCCAGAAAAGATATACTTATTGAAAAGCGCCTCTCTTGACCTTTAAAAAAAATTCACATTTTGTTGTTTTCTCTGACTCTTCACTGTTATATTTCACTCTAGTGCAACTCAACACAATAAACATTAATTATATATATATATATATATATATATATATATATATATATATATTTATATATACACACACACACACATGTACACTATGTATTTGAGAACTATAATAGGCCCAGGGAATAAAAAGAAACAGTTCAATTTGTAGATCTGTTTACACTCTAAAAGCAAATGCATAGCACATACACACAATTGTTATGATTTTTACAGATGAGAGCTCTGGATGGTATATTTTGAGAAAATTTCAGAATGGAAAAATCACTTTTCATTTGTGCGAAACAGATTTCCATAGGGTATATCTTCTGAGGTAGGCCTCAAAACATGAAAATTTCAATAAACAAAATAAGGAAGAAGTGCTTGTAGACATGAATAAAACCTGAATGTAAATGCAGAGTTGTGAGATCAAAGGACACAATCAGGGAACAACTCATTTAATTTGTCCAATACATTAAATGCATTAAGGAAATAACACTGAAAAAATCAATTGAAAATGGACTGTTGAGTAACTTGAATACAAGCTAATACAGGTGTATATTATACTAACAAAAATGGGAATGCACAAGAGTTATAAGCTCATACATGGAGGTATTTGGTGGCTTCTCCCTCCTGTATTGGGTCAGGAGGATAATATGAAAATCTGTTTAAAAATGTAAGATCTAAGAAATCCAAGCATCTCAATAAAATGAAATTTATGTTTCTTCTCTAATAATCTAAGCCCCATATGGTGTAGCCCTTTCTGGTAAGAATAAAAGGAAATGTAAGGAAATGAAGCCTCAGGAGCTTCCATCTCTGGGCTGCTGATTTTTCAAGTACTTGTATATTAGATATAAGTATGTATGTTTCAAGAAAAAAGATGAAGCCATGGACTTTAAAGGCATTTTATATTTATACTTTTCTGCATTTGTGGGGTTTATTGTTTTAGTATATAGTCAAATATTGTGAAGGATCTATGTACAGTCGAGAAAAAGAATATTATTTTCTATTCAAACTCAGTATTCTCTGGAGATCTATCATATTTAAAATTTCTAAGATTTGATTTATCTCCATATCTTCATTGTGATTTATTTAAGTGTTTGCGTTATCTATTTCTTTTTCTAAAATGGGATTATTTAAGTAATTTATTTCCTCTTCTGTTAATCTGGGCAATCTATATTTTTGTAAGTATTCCTCCATTTCACTTAGGTTATCAAATTTGTTGGCATAAAGTTGAGCAAAATGACTCCTAATTATTGCTCTAATGTCCTCTTCATTGGTGGAAAGTTCTCCCTTTTTGTTTTTGAGACTAACAATTTTTTGCCTCTTCCTTTTTCTAATCAAATTAACTAACGCCTTATCTATTTTGTTGGATTTTTCATAAAACCAACTCTTAGTTTTATTTATTAATTCAATTTTTTAACATTCAATTTTATTAATCTCTCCTTTTATTTTTAGAATTTCAGTATTTGATTAGGGGTTTTTAATTTGCTCTATTTTTTTAGCGTTTTTAGTTGCAAAGTCCAATTCATTGATCTTTTCTTTATTTTATGCAAATAAGCATCTAGAGATATACATTTTCCCCTTATAACCACTTTGGCTGCATCCCACAAATTTTGGTATGTTGTCTCATTATTGTCATTCGCTTGGATGAAATTATTAATTGTGTCTGTGATTTGCTGTTTCAACCATTCTTTCTGTAGAATGAAATTATTTATCTTCCAATTATTTTTGGTTTATTTTCCCCTGGCTTCTATTGAATGTAATTTTTATTGGGTCATGATCTGAAAAAAAATCATTAACTATTTCTGCCTTTCTGCATTTGATTTTGAGGTCTTTATGTGTTAATATATGGTGAATTTTTGTATAGATTCCATGAACTGCCGAGAAGAAAGTGTACTCTTTTCTGTCTCCATTCAATTTTCTCCAAAGATCTATCATATTTAACTTTTCTAGTATTCTATCTACTTCCTTAACTTCTTTTTTATTTATTTTGTGGTTTAATTTATCTAGTTCTGAGAGAGCAAGGTTGAGATCTACCACTATTGTAGTTCTGCTGTACATTTATTCTTGCAGCTCTCTTAACTTCTCCTTTAGGAATTTAGATGCTATACCACTTGGTGCATATGTGTTTAGTATTGATATTGCTTCATTATCTATGGTATCTTTTAGCAAGATATAGTTTCCTTCTTTATCTCTTTTAATTAGACCAATTTTTGCTTTTGCTTGATCTAAGATCAGGATGCCTACCCCTGCTTTTTTTTTTTTTTTTTTTTTTGTTAAACTTCATGTGAAGCATAATAGTTCTGCTCCAGCCTTTTACCTTTACTCTGTATGTATCACTCTGCTTTAAATGTGTTTCTTGTAAACAACATATTGTAGGGTTCTGGCTTTTAATTCAGTCTACTATTCACTTCCACTTTATGGGAGAGTTCACCCCTTTCACATTTACAGTTAAAACTACTAACTCCATATTTCCTGCCATCTTATTTACCCCAAATTATACTTTTCTCTTTCCTTTTCCCCTTTCCCTCCTCCCAAGTATTTTACTTATGAGCACCACTTTCCTCAAGTAGCCCTTCCTCTTTAGAGCCCCTCCTCCTTTCTTATACCTTTCTCCTACCATTTGTTTTCTTTTCTATTAGCCTGCCCCCTTTCTTTTCCCCTTTCCCCTCCCACTCTTCTATAAGGTGAGAGAAGTTTTTCTGTGTAACCAAATAAGTCTAGTATTTTCTCTTTAAGTCAAATCTCATGAGCGTAAGATTCATGCAATGTTCATCCCACTCACTTCTTTCCCTCAATTAGAATAGGTTTTCTTTGCCTCTTTCTGAGATGTAATTTCCCTCATTTTACCTCCACTTTCCACTTTTTCCAGTACAATCCCCTTTCTACCTCTAGTTTCTTTATTATATTATAACAGTCAAATTAAATTATACATGCACTATCTATGCCTATCTATAACAGAAATACAAGAGTTTTTTTATGTTTCTTTTGAGTTTTATATTTGGAAGTCAATTTTTTTGTTGTTCACCAGAAATAAATGGAATTCACCTGTTTTGTTGAGAGTCCATCTTCTTCCCTGAAAGAAAATGCTCAGTTTAGCAGAGTAATTTATTTTTGGCTGCATTCCAAGTTCCTTTGCCTTTCGGAATATCAGATTCCAGGCCCTTCGGTCCTTTAAGGGGAAAGCTGCTAGGTCTTGGGTAATCTTGGGTAATCTTTATTGTGGCTCCTCGGTGTTTGAATTGTTTTTTTTTTCCAGCACTTAGGAATGATATGTATCATTTTTCCATATAAGAATGTAAATAATTTAACCTTATTAATGTTCTTATACGTTTCACTTTTGTTTACCTTTCTATTTTTTATTCAGTCTTGTGTTTGAATGCCATTATTTTCTATTCTGTTATGCTATTCATGCTTATTCTTGACTGTAATCTTAGCTTAAAGATGCTTAAAAAAGTTTAAAGAAGCCTTCTGTGATATCACATTTGAAAGCTTCAATACCTTAAGAATGGTAGCTTTTAAATCTTCTATGATCCTTATTATGGTTTCATATTTTAATTTTGCTCTGAGTGATTTTTCATTATAACTTCAGGAAATGTGATTTTAAATCATACCATTCATGGTTTAATGTCTAATTGTTAGTATTCTAATAGTCTTATAATATTTTAATTGTCTCTCTTTCATATAATTTCCAGATACATTGTGGGGAGGAGTTTAGAAATTTTACATTTTCTTCTTTTTTTTTTCATTTTTTGATTTTGTTATATTTTCTCAGTGTTTTATGGAGTCAATAATTTCCCTTTGATCAATTCTAATTGTTAAAGAGTAATTTTCTTTTTTCTTTTTTATTTATTTATTTATTTATTTATTTAATAGCCTTTTATTTACAGGATATATACATGGGTAACTTTACAGCATTAACAATTGTCAAACCTCTTGTTCCAATTTTTCACCTCTTACCCCCCCCCCAACCCTCCCCTAAATGGCAGGATGACCAGTAGATGTTAAATATATTAAAATATAACTTAGATACACAATAAGTATACATGACCAAAACATTATTTTGCTGTACAAAAAGAATCAGACTCTGAATTATTGTACAATTAGCTTGTGAAGGAAATCAAAAATGCATGTGTGCATAAATATAGGGACTGGGAATTCAATGTAATGGTTTTTAGTCATCTCCCAGAGTTCTTTTTCTGGGTATAGCTAGTTCAGTTCATTACTGCTCCATTAGAAATGATTTGGTTGATCTCGTTGCTGAGGATGGCCTGATCCATCAGAACTGGTCATCATCTAGTATTGTTGTTGAAGTATATAATGATCTCCTGGTCCTGCTCATTTCACTCAGCATCAGTTCGTGTAAGTCTCTCCAGGCCTTTCTGAAATCATCCTGTTGGTCATTTCTTACAGAACAGTAATATTCCATAATTTTCATATACCACAATTTATTCAGCCATTCTCCAACTGATGGACATCCATTCAGTTTCCAGTTTCTAGCCACTACAAAAAGGGCTGCCACAAACATTCGTGCACATACAGGTCCCTTTCCCTTCTTTATAATCTCTTTGGGATATAATCCCAGTAGTAACACTGCTGGATCAAAGGGTATGCACAGTTTGATAACTTTTTGAGCATAGTTCCAAACTACTCTCCAAAATGGTTGGATTCGTTCACAACTCCACCAACAATGCATCAATGTCCCAGTTTTCCCGCATCCCCTCCAACAATCATCATTATTTTTTCCTGTCATCTTAGCCAATCTGACAGGTGTGTAGTGGTATCTTAGAGTTGTCTTAATTTGCATTTCTCTGATTAATAATGACTTGGAGCATCTTTTCATATGACTAGAAATAGTTTCAATTTCTTCATCTGAGAATTGTCTGTTCATATCCTTTGACCATTTTTCAATTGGAGAATGGCTTGATTTTTTATAAATTAGAGTTAATTCTCTATATATTTTGGAAATGAGGCCTTTATCAGAACCTTTGACTGTAAAAATATTTTCCCAGTTTATTGCTTCCCTTCTAATCTTGTCTGCATTAGTTTTGTTTGTACAAAAACTTTTCAGTTTGGTATAATCGAAATTTTCTATTTTGTGATCAGTAATGATCTCTAGTTCTGCTTTGGTCATAAAGACCTTCCCCTTCCACAGGTCTGAGAGGTAAACTATCCTATGTTCCTCTAATTTATTAATAATTTCATTCTTTATGCCTAGGTCATGAACCCATTTTGACCTTATCTTGGTGTACGGCGTTAAGTATGGATCAATGCCTAGTTTCTGCCATATTAGTTTCCAATTTTCCCAGCAATTTTTATCAAACAGTAAGTTCTTATCCCAAAAGCTGGGATCTTTGGGTTTGTCAAAGACTAGGTTGCTATATTTGTT
Source organism: Sarcophilus harrisii (assembly GCF_902635505.1). Taxonomy (NCBI): domain Eukaryota; kingdom Metazoa; phylum Chordata; class Mammalia; order Dasyuromorphia; family Dasyuridae; genus Sarcophilus; species Sarcophilus harrisii. The sequence continues at coordinate 361,663,066 of NC_045429.1, read as the reverse complement.
GACTGTTTTATCCCTTGAACCTAATCTATTCCACTGATCAACTAATCTATTCCTTAGCCAATACCAAATAGTTTTGGTAACTGCTGCTCTATAATATAATTTAAGATCTGGTACAGCTAAGCCACCATCATTTGATTTTTTTTTCATTAATTCCCTTGAAATTCTTGACCTTTTGTTTTTCCATATGAACTTTGTTGTTATTTTTTCTAGGTCATTAAAATAGTTTTTTGGGAGTCTGATTGGTATAGCGCTAAATAAATAGATTAGTTTAGGTAATATTGTCATCTTTATTATATTTGCTCGCCCTATCCAAGAGCATTTAATATTTTTCCAATTGGTTAGATCAGACTTAATTTGTGTGAAAAGTGGTCTGTAATTTTGCTCATAAAGTTTCTGATTTTCCCTTGGCAGATAGATTCCTAAATATTTTATATTATCAGTAGTTACTTTAAATGGAATTTCTCTTTGTAACTCTGACTGTTGGATTTTGTTAGTGATATTAAGGAAGCTGGATGACTTATGTGGTTTTTTAGCATACAATTTGCAAGTTGTGGATTATTTCAAACTTTTGCAGTTCTGGGTTCTCTCTACTACATGTATCGGCAAAGGTGATAAGGCTTCCTCATTGCCTTTCTTATTCCTTTAATCTCTTCTGCTCATTGCCATAGCCGTTTCTAATACAATATTAAATAGTAACGGTGATAGTGGGCAACCTTGTTTCACCCAGATCTTATTGGAATGGTTGCAGTTTGTCTCCATTACATATGATGTTACTGATGGTTTTAAATAGATGCTGGATTATTTTAAGGAAAAGTCCATTTATTCCTATACTCCAAGTGTTTTTAATAGGAATGATGTTGGATTTTATCAAATGCTTTTTCTGCATCTATTGAGATGATCATATGGTTTTGTTAATTTGGTATTAACATGGCAATATATTGATAGTTTTCCTAATATTGAACCAGCCCTGCATTCCTGGTATAAACCTACTTGATCATAGTGTATTATCTTGGAGATGATTTTGTAGTCTTTTGCTAAATCTTATTTAAGATTTTAGCATCAATATTCATTAGGGAGATTGGTCTATAATTTCTTTCTCTGTTTTCAGCCTACCTGGTTTAGGTATCAGGACCATGTCTGTGTCATAGAAGGAATTTGGTAGGGACTCCTTCATTCCCTATTTTATCAAATAATTTATATAGCATTGCCAATTGTTCTTTTAAATGTTTGGTAAAATTCACATGTAAATCCATCTGTCCTGGGGATTTTTTCTTAGGGAGTTGTTTAATTGCCTGTTCTATTTTTTTCTGAAATGGGACTATTCAAGCAATTTACTTTTCCTCTGTTAGTCTGGGAAGACTGTATTTTTGGAGGTAGTCATCCATTTCACTTAGGTTATCAAATTTATTGGCATAAATTGAAAAATAACCCTTTATTATTTCTTAATTTCCTCTTCATTGGTGGAAAGTTCCTTTTCATTTTTAAGACTACTAATTTCATTTTCCTCCTCCTTTTTCTAATCAGATTTACCAGGCTTATCTTATTTTATTGGTTTTTCATAGAACCAACTCTTAGTTTTATTAATTAGTTCAATAGTTTTTTACTTTCAATATTTTTAATTTCTCCTTTAATTTTAGAATTTCCAATTAGTATTTGATTGGGGTTTTTAATTTGGTCTTTTAGTTTTTTATTGTGCCAATTCATTAATCTTTTCTTTTCTTTGTTTTATTCAAGTGTTCTAAGGATAAAAATTCCTCATTACCGCTTTGGCATCCCACAAATTTTGGTATGATGTCTCATCATTGCAATTATCTTGAGTGAAATTATTAATTGTATCTATAATTTGCTGCTTCACCCAATCATTTTTAAGATGAGATTGTTTAGTTCCAATTACTTTTGGTCTATTTCCTAACTTTTGTTGAATGTAGTTTTTATTGCATCATGATCTGAAAAGAAAGCATTTACTATTTCTGCTTTCTTGCATTTAATTTTGAGGTCTTTATGTCAATATATGGTCAGTTTTGAATAGGTTCCATGAACTTGAGAAGAAAGTATATTCCTTCATCTCCATTCAATTTTCTCCAAAGATCCAACATACCTAATTTTTCTAATATTCCTATTTACTTTTTAATTTCTTTCTTATTTGTTTTGTGGTTTGATTTTTTTTTTTGTCTAATTCTGAGAGTGCAAGGTTGAGATCTCCTACTTTACAGTTTTGTTGTCTATTTCTTCTTGTCTCTTTAACTTTCCTTGAAGTTGAGTGCCATACCACTTGGTCATATGTTTTATTGATATTGCTTCGTTGTTTATGTTACCTTAGCAGGGATGAGTCCTTCCTTACTTTAATTAGATCAATTTTACTTTGCTTGACGAGATAGATGGCTCCCCTCTTTTTACCTTCAACCTGAAGCATAATAGATTTTGCTCCAGTTTTACTTTACTCTATTGATCCCCTGCTTTAAATGTGTTTCTTGTAAACAACATATTGTAGGGTTCTGACTTTGATCCAGTCTGCTATCTGCCTCCTCTTATGGGGAGTTCATCCCATTTACATTTACGGTTAGAATTACTAAATCTGTATTTCCTCATCCATTACCGATTGTGCTTTACTATTTGCCTCCCAACCTCTTCCCTTTAAACTTATGTAGCCCTTTGTAACGATCTATCTCTTTATAATCTCCTCCCCTTTGAGTCTTTCCTTCTTCCTTATTACTTCTTTCTTTTCCCTTTTCCTCTCCCCGTTTTTAATGAGGGCGAGAATTTTCTAAACAAATGTCAATATTTTTTCTTTGAGCAACTCGATGAGTAAGATCCCACAATGTTCCTCCCCTTTAAATTCCCTCAGATATGATAAGTTTCCTTAGCCTCTTGTGGGATGTCCTTTATCCCTCCTTCCCACCTTATTCTGTCATCCCTTTTCCATATCTATTCCCTTTTTATGTTATATCAGTACAATCAAATTATACATGTATTTTTTGTATATCCACAACAGAAATCAATACCTCAAGAGTTATTTTTACCTTTTCTGCATCTCTTGAGTTCTATCTTGGAGATCAAATTTTTGTTTAGTTCTGGTTTTCTTCAGAAACAAATGGAATTCATTTGTTCATTAAATGTCCATTTCTTCCTGGAAGAAAATGCTCAGCTTAGCGGTATTTTCTTGGCATCTCAAGTTCTTGTGCCTTTCGGAATATCATATTCCAGGCCCTTTCTTTCCTTTAATGTAGAGGCAGCCAGATCTTGGTGATCCTTATTGTGGCACCTCGGTATTTAAATGGGTTTTTGGTGCTTGTAAAATTTTTCCTTAATCTTATAGTTCTGAAATTTTGCCCAATATTCCTTTGGGTTTTATTTTAGGTTTTTTCAGAAGGTGTTCGATGAATTCTTTCAATGCCTATTTTACCTTCTGATTCTATTACATCTGGGCAGTTCTCTTTGATGATTTCTTGTAAAATAGTATTCAGGCTCTTTTTTTCATCATAGTTTTCAGGAAAGTCCAATAATCCTCAGATTATCTCTCCTAGATCTATTTTCCAAGTCTATCGTTTTTGCAAGTAGATAATTCGTGGTTTTTCCAGTTTGTCATTTTTTTTTTTAGTTTGACTGATTCTTGCTGTCTCAATGAATCATTAGTTTCAATTTGTTCAGTTCTAATTTTAAAGAATTATTTTCTTCAATAGCTTTTTTACTTTTTCTGTATATGTCCAATTGAGTTTTTGAATGTTGTTTTGGTCTGTGGAATTTTTTTCCATTTCACTAATTTTTTTTTAGTGAATTATTTTCTTTTCCAATTCAAGATCCTACTTTTAGTGAATTTTTATTTTTCCAATTCGTATTTCAGGAAGTTGTTGCTCTCTTGTAAGGCTTCTCTTTCCTTTCCCCATTTATCTTCTAACTCTCTTTTGAGACTTTTAATGGTCTCTTCTATGAGAGCATCATGTAAAGGAGGACAGTCTGATGCATTTTTGCTGTTTGAGGTCTCTTCAGGTTTGCTGACCTGCTCTTTTTCTGCATAGAAGCTGTCGATCGTTCTTTTCATCTTTTTATTCATGTTTTAAAGCCTTTAGGGTAGGTCTCCTAGGCAAGGGGGTTACCAGCTTCCTCTGCAGAGCAGGGAAAGATGTAAACCGATTTCCGGCTCCGAGGTATGGGAGTGCTCTGGGTGAGAGTTTTCCCTTCCCCCAGCAGGAAGTGGATTCAGCACTGGCCGAGCTATCACTGCTTAGTAGGGCTGAGTGGATTATCGATTGCTCTTGGCTAGAGACTAATTGGTGAAAGTGTCACCGCCCCAGGCCGGAGCCACTTGTGGGACTGTGAGTATTAGCAGCTGACCGCAGACCGCCACAAACTCTGCCCAGCGTCTCTGCCTGATGCAAATCGGCCCTGGAAAAGCTCTATGGCCCCAAGCCGAGCTCCCCACTGCACAGATTGGAGGCTAACCCGGGCTGCGTCCTCCTGCTGTGCAGGATCACAACTGCCCCAAGGAGAAGCCCCGTACTGCGGGTTGGGGCTGCGCGCTTGTGCTGAGATCTGTGCCTTCACCCTCGGTTTGAGACTCTCCTCGGAACCTAATTTCTCTCCCAGTCTGCGCCGATCTCACCCCTGGCCCCCGAACCAACCTTTTTTGGCGAGACTGCAGATTTTCTTCGGCCGGTGAGTTGTTCTACTTCTTATCTTTACGAATTGTAGCAGTCAAGACTATTTTTGAGGCTCGATATAATATTGATAAAGAGGGTAAGAGAAGAGCTTAGAAAGTCACGTGTGTCTTCTCCGCCATCTTGGCTCCGCCCCCAAGAGTAATTTTCTTAAAGGAATTCAGGAATTCTTCAGTAATCTCTTTTTACTATTTGGCCCATTTTGACTTTTAAAACATTATTTTTGTTTTTCTTTTAGTTTTTTGAGGCAATTTTGATTAAGTGACTTGCCCAGTATATCATACAGTTAGCAAGTGTTAAGTATCTGAGGATGGATTTGAACTCAGGTTTGCCTAACTTCATGGTTGGTACTCTATCCACTGTACCATCTATATGCCCCTAAAACATTATTTTCTCAATATATTTATGTCTTGGTGAAGTCAAGATGACAGGGAATAGACAGGTCTTTACCTGAGCTCTTCCTGGTTCCCCTCATATCAAAACCAGCTCAAGATTCTGAACTGGTTTTGCAGTGACAGAATCCACAAATATTTGGAGTATACAAAATTTCCAGCAGAAAATATTTTGGAAGAACTTCAGAAAAGTTCTGTCTGAATTGGTCAATGGCAGCAAGAGGAAGAGGGAAGAGACAGCCAACTGAAGGGACCCAGGATGGTGTGGTGCTGAGGAATTTACAAGAAGGTTCTTAGCTAAAATACAGCAGAATTGGATGCTCTGTCCAGGTTAGAAGAAAGTGAATCAGCAGATTAGCTGTGAGAAATCCAGTGCAAATATAAAAGGCAAATAGTGAGCCTTTGAATCCCAGAATAACTCCAGACTTGGCCACACTCACCCAGGATATGAAGGAAGTCAGAACACCAGTCCAGGAAAGCATATAGCTGCTGTCACCTGTAGAGGTAGTTTGGGACATTACCCTAAGAGCAGACCTCAACCTTAAAAAAAAAAAAAAAAAAAAAAAAAAAATAATAATAATAATAATAATAATAAGAAGAAGAAGAAGAAGAAGAAAGAAGAAGAAGAAAGAAGAAGAAGGAGACAGAAAACACACCTCAAACCCTAAGAATCCAAAGAGCAAATCATCTCCAGATGAAGCCACAAAGGGTGATATGAATTGGTCCCCATCTCACAAGATATTTTTTTGAAAAGTTCAAAAAAAAATCTTAAAAGAAAGTTAGGAAAAATGGAGAAAGGAAGTGAGAACTGTACAAGAGAATTTGGAAAAGAAAACAAAAATCATCTGAAGAAAATGCCTAAAAATAGATTTGGTGAAATGGTAAAAGCAAATAATTCATTACAAAATGTATTTAAAAAAGAAACTTACTTGTTGAAAGACAGAATTTGTGAAATAGAAAAAAAATTCCAATGAACAAAACAACTCATTTAAAAGTTTAAGTGGCCAAATGCAAAAAGAGATTTAAAAACTAACTAAAGAAAATAATTCACTAAAAATTACAATTGAACAAATGGAAATGTATGATTCAATGAGATTGCAAGAATCAATAAAACAAAACGAAAAAAATGAAAAAAAAATAGAAGAAAATGTAAAATGCCTCATTGGAAAAACAACTGATCTGAAAAATAGATTCAGGAGAGACAATTTAAGAAGAATTTAAGACTGCTGAAAACTGTGAGAAAAAGAATTTAGACATCAAGTTTCAGGAAATCATCAAGAAAAACTGCTCTGATGTCCTAGAACCAAAGGGTAAAATAGCAATTGAAAAACTTTTACCAATAACCTCCTGAAAAAGACCAAAAAAATGAAAGCTCCAAGGAACACTATACCTAAATTTCAGAATTATCAGATCAAGGAGAAAATATTCAAGGAACCAAAAAGAAAAAAAAAAAATTAAACATTGAGGATCCACAATCGGGATTACTCAGGACCTAACAGCTTTAAAAGATCAAAGGGCCTGCAATCTAATATTCTGAAAGGCAAAGGAACTTGGATTGAAGCCAAGAATCAACTATTCAGCAAAATTAAGCATTGTCTTTCAGGGGAAAAGATGGACATTCAATGATATGGGTGAATTTCATTTATTTCTGATGAAAAGACCAGACCTAAATAAAAAATTTGATCTTCAAATACAAAACACAAAAGAAGCATATTTTTTTAAAAAGTTAAAAAGCTTATATTCCTACATGAGAAGATGATATGTTTAACTCTTGAGCTCTGCTTCTCTGTTATGGGTATATACTTAGAGTATGTAGGTATAATTTAATTTTATTGTGATGATATAAAAAAAGAAAGTAGAGAAGGAAAGTGGATTTTACTGCAAGAAGAGAGGAATGATGTTAAAATGGAGTAAATTACATGTCATGATGAGGCAAAGAAGACCTATTACAATTGAGGGAAAGAAGGGGGGTGAGCATTGTGTAAATTGTATTCTTATCAGATTTGGCACAAAGAGAGAATATCAGATATATTTACTTCACAGAGAAACTTTCCTTACCATATATGTAAGTAGGAAATGAAAGAAAAGGCTAATAGAAGAGAGAACAGAAGTAGAAGGAAAAAGATATAAGAAAGGGAGAAGGACTGTAAAAGAGGAGGGCTGTATGAGCGAAGTGGTAATCAGAAGCAAAATACTGGGGAGAAGGGAAAGAGGGAAAGGAAAGAGAAAAGTATAACTTTGGGGGGGAAAAGATAGCAGGAAATATGGAGTTAGTAATTTTAACTGTGAATGTGAATGGGATCAACTCTCCCATAAAATGGATATAGACAGCAGATTGGATTAAAAGCCAGAATCCCACAATATGTTGTATTCAAGAAACACATTTAAAACAAAGTGATACATTCAGTGTAAAGGGAAAAAGGCTGAAACAGAATCTATTATGCTTCAGCTGAAGTAAAAGACGAAAAAAGTAGTGATCCTGATCTCACATCAAGAAAAAGGAAAATAGATCTAATTAAAAGAGATAATGAAGGAAACAAATCTTGCTAAAGGGTACCATAGGTAATGAAGTAACATCAGTAGTAAATATATATGTACCAAGTGGTATAGTATCCAAATTCCTAGAGAAGTTATAAAAGCTTCAAGAAGAATTAGACAGCAAAACTGTACTAGTGAGTTATCTCAACCTTGCTCTCTCAGAACTAGATAAATTAAACCACAAAATAAATAAGAAAGAAGTTAAGGAGGTAAATAGAATTCTAGAAAAGTTAGGTATGATAGACCTTTGGAGAAATTTGAATGGAGACAGAAAAGAATATATTTTTTTCTCGGTGGTACATGGAACCTACACAAAAAGTGACCATGTATTAGGGTATAAAAACTTCAAAATCAAATGCAGAAAGGCAGAAATGGTAAGTACATTTTTTTTCAATCATGATGCAATAAAAATCACATGCAATGGTGACTAGTATTATGGAGCCCTACACACAAAATCATTTTTGGTTGCACATTCTACCTGTGAAAGGTACAACACAGTCTTCATGCATAATCAGAACTAAAGCTATTTCTATTTTTGCAGCATCAACAACATGCCAAATGGGGAACAGTCAAACTATTTACTGCAAGGTCTTTTGTCATTTGGATGCCTGTCTGGATCCTCAAAGAGCTTTGGCAGGAACTGAGGAAATATCTTCCAAGATCAAAAATTTTGTGTAGGCTATTATAAGCCATGTGCCCACTAAAGATCAATATTGTAAAGGTATGTGGTATAATATCTGTCATATATGTGTCCAGTGAAATAGTTGACATTTCTGTTACCCAGGGCTTATAAAATAATTTGAACCTAACAAAATATAATATATCCAGTATGATTCTGAATGCATGCAAGAGATGGGAATGCACATCTCAATATTATTTATGGTGCACACATGTATAAACCTTCCTGGGAGTGAGAATTTAAGGGTGCATATTGTATGGAACAATCATCAACTACAGGCACAACAATTCATCAATATCAAATTTAAAACATTTATATTCATTGCCCATGATTCAAACTCTTTTGACATGAACTTTATAGTTCAATGGCTCCTTTCTAAGAAAATGGAACCAGAGGCTATATCAGAAGTGAGGGTAGGGGAGAGACACTAATGTGTATATGGAATAAGGCCTTAAATATCCACTCCATTGGCCCTTTATATTAATTTCTTTCAAACAAAAGAGATCAAAGAAATAGGAAAAATTTCTGCTTACAAAAATATTTACATGTCTTTTTGTAGACAAGGCAAAAAACTGAAAACTAAAAGAATGCCAATTCATGATTGAAGAATGGATGAATATGGGATATATGGATGTGATAGAATACTGTAAGAAATGGAGAAAGGTAATTTAGAAAAGACATGGAAATACATAAACTAGGCAGAGTAAAGTGAGCAGAACCACAAGTTGCTATAGTCAATATTATAAAGTGAATGACTTTAAAGACTTTTATGAACTGATTAATGAAATGAACAAAAACAAGAGAACAATTTATACAACAGCCTCAACACTCTAAAGACAAACAAATTTAAAAGTTACAAGAATTCTAATCAACATAATGACCATCCATGCATGAAACCAGAGAATTAATGATGAAGCATCTTATCCATGATTTAAGCTGCATAATGAAAAACACCCAGACACACAAGTTCATACACACATATACATATATGTAAAACAAAATATGCACTCAAACACATATATGTATATATTATATATTTATATAATTAATACATATATGTGTGTATGCATGTATATGTATATGGCCAATGAAGGAATTTATTTTTATATTTGTTACAAGGAATTTATTTTTCCCTCAATAAGGTCAAGGAGAAAAAAAATATTTCTGTTAATTAAAAAAAAATAAAATAAAAATGGAAAGATAGGGGATTGTTGCCAATAGGAAATGTTACATAAACTTTGAGAAGAAGTCATTTTATGGTTAGTTTTGTTCAATTGCTTTATTTTGCTATGAGAGACTTCTCACAGATTGGCAATAAGCTATAAAGGTTTGTAAAAAACAAAGCATCAATAAAAGTTTTTTAAAATTAAAGAAAAAAATAAGAACAAAGAAATAACTAGAAAATAAATGAATGAACAGATTAGTGAATTGTTGGGGTCCTCAGCTAGTGTAGACCTACTGATACCAGCTGGTGTCTGAGAACTTACCCACAATTATCGTCACCTCTATGACCTTTGGAAGACAGAAATCTCCGGATATGACAGAGTAGTTCTGACACCACTGATGCAGTTAAAGAAGCTTTATTGCTTAGTTACATCATCTTGTCTCTCCTCCTGCTTCCTGCTTCCCTGCTTCCCTGCTTCCTCTCTCTCCCTCTGCTATCCTGTACTTATACCCCTCTTATTTCCCTTGCCAACGTGCCCCAACAACAAGTATGTGTTTAGCTTGTGTATCCAGGAGCCCAACTCCTGAGACGGTGGGGTCGATCTCGATTGGTGCATGTTCAATGCCTGTCCTAGTGTGTCTACAGGGTGTGTAACCCGGACCTGTAGCCAGTGAGGCAGAACTCACACCTGAGACCTCAACATCCATTCCCAAGAGTGAGCTAACTGATATCCACTCAGCCAAAGACCACAAGGGTCAAGTTTGCACAAGACTTGTCTTTGCACAGACTTGTTATCTATACAAATGGGGCATTATATGCAAAGTACATGATGAAGGATCTCAAGATTAATGCAGACCCTTTGTTATTCTGTTCCCTAACATTCTTGTTGCTAGATACCCTGGCAGTGAATGAGGGAATAAATAAACTTACAAATTATTGATGAAGCTGAGCAAACTTTCCTGGTTATAAGGGTTATTTGCTTATAAGACTTTTTCATTAAAACTATGGATCAGGATTATATTGGGCAGTTACCTGATTTAAAATCATAAAAACCTAATCAGCTGTTGCTTGATGAGTAGATTGAACTCACACAAAGGATTTCAAAAGCAGACCCACTGAAAAAATTTCCTTCAAATGCAGATGAGACAAACACAGAAAAAACATTGAAATTTAAAAGTTTTCCTCTTTCAATCTACTAAAGTAAAATCAGAAACTTTTCTACCTTGGAGGAATCCTTTTACAATGAGTTGTGCACCTTAGGCACTGGATAGCAAAAGTGGAGAACATTTTCTTATGCTAGCAATAACCATTGGACAATAACAACACTCTTTCTCTCTTTCTCCCTCCCTCCTTCCCTCCTTTCCTAATTCTCTCTCTCTCTCTCTCTCTCTCTCTCTCTCTCTCTCTCTCTCTCTCTTTCTCTCTGTCTGTCTGTCTGTCTCTTTTTCTGTCTCTCTCTGTCTCTCTCTCTCTTTCTCCATGCATCTCCTAATGCTACCACTCTCAGAGTAGATAAAATTGTATCTATGGGTCATAGCTATGCTCTCAGGGCAATACAGCATCATAAAGGGATAGTTTATATTTAACATATCCTGTTTCTACTGTTTGTAATAATACCATGAAATCACAGATTCTACCTTTGTACTTTTTTATCAAGCTCAGCCTGCTCATAAGACCTTTAATATGTTCCAATCCTTAATTTTTGAGAAATCATGGCCATATCATCTTCTATGAGGTCTAAGTAGAAAACATGAAAAGAAAAATTAAAAACTGACTTGAAAAGCTCCAAAGTTTCTTGCAAGGAAGTGGTATTGGGAAGGTTGCCTCATTGCTCAAATTTTCCCTACAGGAAACTCAGAAATGATTTGGCAATCTGTCTCCTGGAATGGTTCACCCTAATATGGGGAAGGGTTGATATTTATGCTATCTCTTCAGCTGTATCCTCTATTTATTGAGTCTCTTGGCTCATTGTCTTACACTGACCAGGGTAACCAGTAGCCTTCTGTTATTGGCATTGATGGAGAAAAACTTAATCACTAAGGAGATGAATGGAACTCTTAGAAAACTGCCAAACTTCATAAATCTTAGCAAACTGGCATCCTTTTCATTCAGAGACATTCAATTATATAGTGTAACAGACCCCTTTCAAAATAGTTGTTTATCATCATGTCTGCAGGATTCTTTCTCTGTCTTTCTCCACAGGTCCTGAAAACCATAAATATGAACCTATTCTCTACTCCGGATGGTGCCATGGGGAAGAAATTCCCCTATCCAGTGGGATGATTTTACCTTTGTTATAGTCTCTCTCTGGATGACAAAACATCAAGTTTAATGTAGCAGATGGCAATCTGGTAAAGTTATAATATTGCACCTCTCAAATTTGTGTAACATTTAAAAGACAACTTCAATTTATGCCTTCTACAAAAAGCATTACATATGAAGCATGGAGTTCTTCCTTCAATATTCCCTCCCCCAAACCCTCAGAAGTTATGAAACTAAATTCTGGCTAATTTTGATGACCAATTTTAGTCTTTGAGAAGCTAAGAAAATGTACTTGTCTTCCCTCTTTGCAGGTATGGATGGCTATGAGTATAGATTGTTGAATATTCTATTACTCATGGTTGATGAAATAATTGTTCTTTCTAAACTGCTTTTTCTTTGTCTTTTAAAAAATCATCATCTCAATTCTGATGGTTGTGGTTCTCTTCAACAATGAGATGATTCAAACTAGTTCCAATTGTTCAGTAATGAAGAGAGTCAGCTACACCCAGAGAGAGAACTATGGGAAATGAGTGTAATCCACAACATAGCATTTCCACTCTTTCTGTTATTGTTTGCTTGCATTTTTGTTTTCCTTCTTGGGTTTTTTCCTTTCTTTTTTTCTAGATCCGATTTTTCTTGTGCAGCAAGATAACTGTATAAATATGTATACATATATTGGATTTAACATATACTTTAATATACTTAACATATACTGGACTACCTGCCATCTAAAGGAGAAGGTGGAGAAAAGGAGGGGAAAAGTTGTTACAGAAGGTTTTGCAAGGGTCAGTGTTGAAAAATTACCCATGCATATGTTTTGTAAATAAAAAACTATGACAAAAAAATAAAGAAGCAAAAAAATAAAAAATAAAAAATAAGAAAATAAAATATGAATAATTGAAAAGATAAAAAAATCAGCATCAAAAAGGATGATTGATTAGGTTGAGAAAGAAGAAAAATATATTTGGAAGAGAAAATATCAAAAAAGGAAAAATATGTCAATAAAATTATGTAGTTACAACATGGATTTACTCTCTCAACTTATACACATTCAAAGCCAGATTTCCATAGTTAGGCTATCTCCATCTCCATATAGTAATATGGTCAGTAAGGGTGTTTTTCTCCAAAGTTATAATCTAAAGTCCTCATTCTGCTACTTTCCTCTCCTTTCTCTCATGCTTAACATTTAGTGATTAGTGCTCTGTTTTGATGTAACCAATTAATACCAATTATTTTTTATAAAAACACAATCTGTGAAGATATAAGAAAAAAGGAGATGAAAACATCTCCCTCAACACATGAGGACAAATTGTCTCCTATACAATCTCAGTCCCTGAGGGAAGTGGACTCAAACTTAAAAGATAGCTGCATAGAATTGGCCCATAGATTTTATTTCCAAATTTGACACAACCAGTGAAGGCATTAGTTTTTCACCATATTGGCTATCTTTGATCTATTCTGAGTGGAACAAATGATAGGGAATTCGTTATTTATCTTCAGGGCTGGCTACCAAATCTTCTCATGGATTGTAAATCACTACCTTATGTTGGCTTACTCTACTGACCTGTTGGAGCTCAAAATGTAGTAGCAACTGCCAATATCCCTCTCTCTAAATGCAAGAAAGAATAGGCATAACAAAGATAGAAGCAAAAGCAGGGTCATATGCTTATAGATCACACAATGGTCAGTCAAACAGGATATAAAAGTTCAAAACATCTTCTTTCTGCAACTCAGAGACTTGCAGCATTTATTGCATCCAGAAGAGATTTTTTTTACATGTTCTCCTCTATATCACAAAATTATTTCCCACTAATAATAAAGAAATGAAACAAATAATAATATTAATAATAGAAAAGTAATTTCTTTTCTAAAAAATACCTTTTTTGTAATTGAAATTTGTATATATAAACATGCCGGGGGAAAAAAAACAAATATTACAGCATGCAAAATATAAGTAAAGAATAAATAATTTTAATTGCATTGATGTAATGCTCCAGGATTACTTTCTCCAAAGAAGAAATACTTCTGAAATTATGAACAGTTGCCCATCATCAGACCCTGGGTGGTTCTTAGGGTACTAATTCCTCTGGAGAGATGCTAGGAATCCTCTAGGCATAAGAACATGAAAATATTACTCTATGTTGCAATACCAAAGTACTGTACCTGAAACCAATCTCAGCAATTCACTACAAGGATACAGAAATAATACAAGGACAAGAAATTGCCTTCTAAGTAGATTTCTTATCCTTAGATTTCCTATTTTCCTTACAACTTCTCTTTCCAAGGTATCCCCTTATTGCCTGCTCTTGGGAATTGGAGCAGACCTATGATATTCCCACAGCTGGGGAGGAAAGAGCAGAACAATGATATCTGCTTTGGCTGGTTGGTGTCTTTTAAATGAATCTGGTTCCTCTACCAATCAACAATGCATTTTTTCAACATCTGGAAATCAGACAGAAAAGCATTATAGAATTTCTACACATGCTTCATGTTAGCAATAGCCTTACATTGTAAGTCACTTTGTCTTTTTTTTAAAGGCTCCCCAGCCTCTTCAGTGTGCAGAGGCAGCAAGCAGATCAGGCTGAACATATTCTGAAGGTAGAGCTATCATTAGTTTGGTTCTTAGCTTATGACATAAAAAAGAAGAAAAAATAGTCCATCACTCAGAAGTGATCATGATAAAAAGATTTATAAATTATATAAAAGTTATCATATAGTGGGGACAGCATTGGCTTTGGAATCAAAGATCTTGGGTCCAAATTTCATCTCTGGACCTCATTATTTGTGCAAGCTTAGCAAAGCTATTTAACTTGCCTAGTCTTCAGTTTCCTTATCTGTAAAATGAAAAAGTTAGGCTAGATTTCTTCTATGGTTTCTTCCAACTTTAAATTGATCATCTTTGATTGTCTACAAAATGAATGGATGAAACTGAACAATGAATTGATTGCTCAGAGAGGCTATTAGTTATTCAAAGAAATAGATAATTAGAGATAGAATTAATACTATCATTTAGATACAGTTAAATCCTACCAATCCAACAAGCTTTAATAAAAATCTTCAATTCTGAATCATCATTCATTTCTCTTTCTATTAAACCAGATTACACAACCAGGAAGCAAAGAGAATTAAATAAACATTTATTAATCAGCTATAATGTGCTGGGTTCTGTGCATGACATTAGAGAAAGATATGCAATTAAATATAGCCAGGCCCTTGACTTCTAGGGCTTACAGTATAAGAGGGGTAATATAAGTACACAAGTAATTTTAATAAAAAAATAAAATATGACAAATGCACAAGAGGGTTGCAAGTGCTAAGCAAGGTCTGGGGTTAGAAGAGCATTATTCACTAAAGGAGATTAGAGAGGGCATGATAGAAGTGATATTTGAGTTCAGTCTTAATGGATAGACAAGTTTCTAGATAGGGAACAGTGAGTGAACAAGGCAGAGCCAGAAATCACCAAAAAGTTTTTGATTTGAGGTTTTATTTTTGTTCATACTCCTGACTTCATTGGGATCTGGGGACATATTATGAGGGAATAAACATCTTAAAAAAATCCGTATGAGAAAGAACCGTTTTTCTGTGTAACTATAGTCTTCTGGGAAAAAAATCCCCAATAGAGACAATTTTCCTAATCCGACTATTTCTTGATAAGGTGTTATAATATTCCACAGTCAGTGAACAACAAAGACATAGAACAGACAAGGAATGAAGAGAGGAGAAAGTACTCTTGTACCTGGCAGACATGAACATGAGAACTAGTGGTAAGTGGTAAGCCAGAACCATTGGAAAGGGTTACTGTGTCAGGAAATGAAGTTTTCCTGAAATGAGGATGATTTCTATGGGACTTGGGTATAGGAAGTTTTGAGAAGATAGAGATCAGATTGTGTGGATGGACACAGTTAGGAAGTAATGTCCTCTGGCTTTGGCTTTGGCTGATTCTGTGGTTCTAGATCATGGACCTAGAGAAGTCATCTGATTGAATGGAGGAAAGTCCTGTGAGCCATTTTGAATCTCATATGACTAACATCTGTTTTAATTGTGTGGTAAATGATCTTTTGGCTCTGCAGCTCATTTAATCATTGGATTGTTAAAATTGATACTCATCTACTTAACTTCTGTGGAAATTCTGCTTTTATGAATGTTTAGATGCAGCTTATATTTAGAAAGTTTTCCTAAATATCTACGCCAAAGTAGGTTACTCTCTCCCTACAATGCTGTCATATATGGTTTAACTATTGTCATTGGCCCAAAAATCAGTTGGGAGCCAGCCTTTCACAATGAGCCTCTAGTCCTTTAAGGATTTTTGTTATCAGACAAGAAAACAGTACTCTGACAAATCTGAATTTATTATTTCTTTTTTGTTTGTAAGAATTTTGGTTTTCTTGGGATGTCAAGTTAAATGGATCCTTAGATAGTAGCTAGCCTAGCCTGATCTCTTTGAGGAGCCTAGTGTAGGAGTGAGAGAGTGCTGGACTGGCAATCAGAGTAACCTGGACTGATAAATCTTGCCTCTGACACTTATTAGCAGATATTTTACTTATTTGTAAGCATTTTTTCATTTTCTTTATAAGCAAGCAAGGAAGGAGGAGAAATAGAAAGGTATGATTATTTATCTATTGTCTGCTATATACCAGGTCTTGTGTGCTAAGCACTTTACAGATATTATTTTGCAGATTATAAGGCACAAATAGGATAATGAATAAAAAACACTTTGAGAATTTTAAAGTGATCTTCAGATCATAAACAGGTAGGTATTTCTGTAGATAGCACATTGGGAGGGTGCCAGAAAGAACTGAATTCTATTCTGCCCTCAGACATGTATACTGACTGTGTGATCTTAGGCAAATCACTTAATCTCTCTGCCTCAGTTTCCTCATCTGTCAAATAGTGATAAAGCTTCTATCTCCTAGAGATGAGGATCAAATGATTTAACATATATAAAATGTTTACAAAGGCAAAATG
This sequence comes from Sarcophilus harrisii, assembly GCF_902635505.1. Classification (NCBI taxonomy): domain Eukaryota; kingdom Metazoa; phylum Chordata; class Mammalia; order Dasyuromorphia; family Dasyuridae; genus Sarcophilus; species Sarcophilus harrisii. Next base: position 361,646,410 of record NC_045429.1, on the reverse strand, counting down.
CCATATTAGTACTTCCATAGAATTAACAACTGTAAGGAATCTCAGAGGACAAAAAGTCCAACTTCTCCTTTTGATAATTAAAAGACTTGCCTAGGGCCACCTGGCTACTAAGTATCAAAAATAGGAACTAAGCTTGTCTTTTTGGCTCCAACCCCAGTCTTTTATTGAAAGTATCACCTATAAATGTCAGTTACAATATGATAATTATCATTTCTATGGCACTTAATTGCTTTAGGAAGCAGCTAGAAAGTGTAATTAATAAAGAGTGTTGATCTTGAATTCAAGAGGACCCTGGTTCAAATTCAGTTTCAGATACTAGTGTATCTTGGGCAAATTTTTTAACCTCCTTCAGTTTCCTCATCTGTAAACTGAGGATAATAATGAGCCCTGCCTCCCAGAGTTGCTGTTAGGATAAAAACCATTTTGCAAAGTTTGTAAGGCTATAGAAATAGCTGCTTGCAACAATAACGCCTGCTGCGATTGCTACTAGTACTAGGACTACTACTTCTGCTGCTGCTGCTGCTATTTCTACTTCTGACCTAGTCCTTTAGTTTCTGGAGGTATTATTACTTAAATATATATTTTACAAGTATTATCTCTATTTTACAGATGAAAAAACTGAAACTGAGAGAAGTTAAGTACAGTAGTGCAGTGTCATGCAGTAAGGGATGGAGTCTAAAATCCTCCTAAGGCCATCTTATGGCCTATCTAAGTACATAAATCACTGCCTTCTCTGAGATGAGGAAACCAATGTGCCAAAATGTGAATTCACTAGTATCACATGATAAGCCCAGGGAATTGAGCTCTACTCACAGGCAAGTCCTTCCTTCTTCAGCAATTTTAGAGCTCTTTTTGGTGCCCTCACATGTTATTTCTCTGACTTTCCCCAGAACGTTGATCACTAAGGGAAAACTTGTTAGAAATAATTTTTCAAATGCAATAGAAATATTTTCAGAAAAGCTGCTGTAATCCTCTGTAATCCTCTTCTTGTCTATGGAAATAAAGGATGTTAGAGATGGGAATGTCAATCAGAGGAGAGAGATCTGGCCTCCAAGATTCTAGAATCTCCTATATATTAGGAGGAGCTGTCAGAAAAGGATAGTGGTGAAGAAAAGGAGCTATTCAAAACACCTTATTAAAGGCAAAAGAAGGAAGTATATAAGATAATTTCTGAGGCATCTCCTAACTCTCAATTGTTTAAATTTAAAGCACTGAGCAAATTGAAAGTTGTCAAGGGAGGAGGAATAAAGTTGATTTGTATTTTTAAAGAAATCAAGAGACCTGACTTTTGAAGTAGGGAGCCAGTATTTGTTCTTTTTTCCCTTTGTAGGTGAATCTACCCATAATATGGAGAATAAGAACCAAACAATGGTGACAGAGTTTTTCTTCTCTCTGTTCCCCCGGTTTCAGGAAGGGGGCTACCTGTTTTTCATCCCTTTGCTCTTCATCTACCTGTTCATTGTCATTGGGAACCTCATGATTTTCATTGCTGTCAGGCTGGATGCCCGGCTCCATAACCCTATGTACAATTTCATCAGCATCTTCTCCTTCACAGAAATCTGGTATACCACAGCCACTATCCCCAAGATGCTCTTAAATCTGGTCAGTGACCAGAAGACTATCTCCTTCACTGGTTGCCTCCTACAGATGTATTTCTTCCATTCACTTGGAAACACTGAAGGCATTTTGCTGATGACTATGGCCATTGACAGATACATTGCTATCTGTATTCCCCTTAGATATCCAACCATAATGACCCCCAGGCTCTGTGTCCAGTTGAACATTGCTTCCTGTGTCTTTGGCTTCCTTATCTTACTCCCTGAGATTGCATGGATTTCCACTCTACCCTTCTGTGGCTCCAATCAGATTCATCAGATCTTCTGTGACTTTCCCCTCTTCTGAACTTGGCTTGTAAAGATACCTCTATGCTGCTGGTACAAGATATAATCCATGCTATTGCCATCCTCTTTACTGTTCTAATCATTGCCCTCTCCTATATTCGAATTATCATTGTGATCCTAAAGATACCATCAACAGAGGGTCGTCAAAAGGCTTTTTCCACTTGTGGCAGCCACCTTGCTGTCTTCCTATTGTTCTTTGGCAGCGTGGGACTCATGTATCTTCGTTTTTCAGCCACTTATCCTCCATTCTGGGACACAACCATTGCAGTAATGTTTGCTGTCCTTGCCCCCTTTTTTAACCCTATTATCTATAGTTTGAGGAACAAGGAAGTGAAAGAGGCCATCAAGAAACTTCTCTGTCCAAAAGAAATATAATAACATAAAATAAACACATAACATACATATAAACAAATGTGCACTGTATCAATACATATATGCACATATGTAATGTGTATCAATATATAATATGTGTTTATATATGAATGTATATAGCCTATGTGCACATGTTTACATATTTTGTGTACATATACACACATTGTAGCTAAATCATACCTAATGCTTTATGGTTTACTGAGAACTTTATGTATTTTTTTCTCTTTTAATCATCCCTACAGCCCCAAGAATTGGGTGCTGTTAAAAAAAATTAAAAACCTAATATAATATCTTTTTTTGCCCTTACTCAATCCTTAACTAAGGTGAAAAAGTAGAACTTTTACCTTGAGCACTGATATTTAAGAGGCAAAAAAAACTTATAGGATTGCTTTTTAAAAAAGTGTTCATTTATTTTAATTTCATATTTTCATTTTGATTACATTTTCACCTCTTCAGCAAGATAGAAATAGCTGGATATAATTCTGAGTTAGACAAAGTATTTAAATCCAAAAGCTATTGGATGACCTCTTTTTTTTATTTTTTATTCAGTGGCTAAATACTGAACAAACTTCTCCTTCAGTACCCTCTGCCTTTTTCACTTTCCTACTGAAAATTTCTCCAGAAGTGGTTTTAATTTTTTCATGAAAGGTATGTCAAATTCTGTCTCTCATTCCAGAATACTATCTTGTTAAATCTCATCCTGCTCAATAGAATCTATTTAAAATACTTTTAAATTATTTTTACAGGATGAATCACCAAGTTGCTTTAACAATAGTTTTAAATCTGCTTGACCTTGTCACTGAAATGGCTCATTATCACTACTTTGCAAAAAGATATTTTCTTCTTAATAAATCAAATATTAGAAATCCACATTCAAAATTTTGTCTTATAACTAATCGGGAAGCACTTATTAAGTACTTTGAATGAGCCCTGTATGGTTTAGGCTTTATAACTGTTGTTTGTCTTTTGTTCTAGAAGAGGACATCAGGAAGGTGATACCATGACATACAAGTGAATGGGATTTAATTGAGGGAGGACTCTACAAGGTCACCTACTTTACTTTCCCCTCCAGAGCTTTCTGGGTCCAGTGGTAAGAGAGATCAAGATGGCCCTGGATGAAATGGGAGATCTTGGTCTTTTTAAGCTAAGCTCTTCAACAGCACTCAGTTTGGCTGAAGCCATACTCATTCAGTGATTAGGCACTGGGGCTACCAGTAAAAGTGAGACTGTCCTTGCCCTCAAGGAGCTTATATTCCTCTTAGTGAAAACTATATATCTACAGATAAGATGTAGCGAAAATAGGATTGTTTAGTAACTGAAAAGACATTTGAAATGTCTGGTTTATTTCTGAGATGTGGCAATAGAAAGAAATATGGGAAAGTGTAAAAGCTGGGTTTAAATCCTGGTTCTGTCACTCATTAGCTGCAGGGCCCTGAGCCAATTATTTGAGTCTTCTGAACTTCAATTTCCTGATTCTCAAAATTGTACCATGATGTTTACTGCATAAGGTTGTTAGGATGGAAACACTTGTTAAACATTAGTGCTAAACAAATTATTAATAACATTAACTCACATGTCTATAGTGTTTTCAGTATAAATTGTTAATATTTCAAATTGTATAGAAAAAATATTAAAAAAAAAAGTTTTTAGCCTGAATTTACGCAGGTTCAAGCAGCTTTAAAAAGTCAGTGTTGAGTTTCTTGAATTTGTGTGTAATCTTTAAGTTTAGCTGAAATTTAATTGTTGTTCAGTCATTATAGTCATATCAGACTGAATATCTGACCAAAATGGGATCAGATACTAAAATGATTTGCCATTCTCTACTCTATTTCATTTTATAGGTGAGGAGCTAGGGCTAAAAAGATTAAGTGCCTTGTTCAGGGTCACATCTAATTAGTATCCAGATCAGATTTGAACTCAGGAAAATGTCTTTATGTCTTTCTGACTCTAGGCCTCACACTCTATCCACTGCTCTACCTAATATTGTAATTTAATACCTATATTCACACACACACACACACACACACACTCACACATATATATGTATGTATGTGTGTATTATGTATAAATATATATATATATATATATATATTTACACACATACATATATATACATTTGTTTGTTCCTGGATTTGAAAGAACTTAGGTTCAGATATGGCACCTGAATACTTGAATATACTATAGGTTATTCCGGGATTCTGTCCTGGCTTCCTGGTAGAAATCATATAGTCCTGCCTAGGAGTATAACAAGATTGTCTTATCTAGCATTACCATACTTACTTGGAGTTGTCCAAGGTCACATTGATTTTTCTCAGTATCATGGCTAGGATTTCAACCCAAGTCCCCTGACTTCAAATTCTGCATTCTTTCTACTGCATCACACAACTTCTTAATGTGAGAGGTCCTATTTGTATGCCACAAGTATGATGTCATGTTCTAAATGAACTCAAATTATATCTAGTTTTCATATCACCCAAATACTGTTGTTTGAGTTTGTTGTATCTTCCAATGACTTGATATAAAGCGTGTTCCCTTATTTCTCTTGTTAAGATTCAGAGGATGTGAATAACCACATTTTGATGATATTTGGAATCTGCAGGATGGACACCATCACACACTCACCCAGGTTTTTTTTTCTATCCTTTGTTTTGGCTCAATAAAATGCACATTCTTTTGAAATATAAATTATATCACATTCTCAAGGAGATTCTCAGCTGTTGCATAGCAGCATTGTGGTATGTTTTTTTTAAAAATTAACTTGTGGTGTAGACTGTTGTATCTTTCATTCTAAGTTCTTTTATAAACATTTTAACATAAACAGAATTCAGTCTGAAAAATTCTAGGTATTTCAAGGAGGTTTTAATGTTTTTCAGGGAAGTTTTTGAGGAGTCATTTTAAAGCATATCATGTAGGTGCAAATAAACAAATTCATAAAATCCTAGTAGCTAAATATTAACTAAATTAATGGGTTTGGGTTTTTTTTTTTGTTTGTGCTTGAAATGCCATGACATGTAAATGAATTTGATTTAAATGAGGAAGAACTGTGCAAAGTCACCTGCCTCACTTTCTCCTCTGGTGCCATCTGGGTCCATTGGAAAAATATAGATCAGAATGACTGCAAATGGTCATGTAGTAGGAGACTCTAGTCTTTAAAAACTAAAGTCTTTATTGGGTCTCAGTCTGCCTGGAGCAATAACCAATCAGTGATTAACATTAGGTAGGAAATGTGACAGATAATGTGAATGTATCATCTCCCTGATGAACAAAATATAAACAACAACCTTTATTAATAGTGCTGATATGAAGTGCTCCCTTGGGACCCAAGTAGAACTGGCCAGTTGGGCAGCACAATTATTTTCTCTCCTCTCCTGTTCTCTCCTTCTCCTCTTCTCTCCTCTCTTCTTGTCTCCTCTCCTACCTTTTCTTCTTCTCTACTCTCTTTTCCCTCCCTTTCCTTTCTTTTCCTCTGAACACATAGGACAGTGGTTTTCAAAGTATGGTCTAGAGCATCCTGGGGATCTCTGAAACCCTTTTAGAGGGTCTACAAGTTCAAAAATAGTTTTTATTTCCAATATGGTAAATATCTATAAATATAACCCAGATAAACAAAAACGCTTTGTAGAGATCCTCAATAATTTTAAAAGGATAAAGATACTGAAAACAAAAGTTTGAGAACCATTGACATAAGATATGTATCTCTTTACTCACAGACATTCTGCCTAAAGGAATATAAATTTTAATTGCTGAAACCTTACAAGATATCTTGGGATTTATTGCTAGATAGTCTCAAACCAAGCCCTACTTGTTCATTTTTGGGGCCTTGATTGTCTCAGAATAAATATAAATATTAATTGTTTTTGTTTTGACCAGAACCCCCTCCCATTGATAAAAGAAAGAAAGAAAGAAAGAAAAAAAGAAAGAAAGAAAGAAAGGGAAGGAGGGAGAGAAGGAGGGAGGGAAGGAGGGACGGAAAGCAGGGAGGGAAGGAAGGGAGAGAGGGAGGGAGGGAAAGCAGGGAAAGAAGGAAGGAAGGAAGGAAGGAAAGAAGAAAGGAAGGAAGGAGGGACTGAGAGAGGGAGGGAAGGAAGAATAGAATAGAATAAAATAAAAAATGGGTTTGGGGTGTTACGACTATGAAATTTTGAGAAGCTTACGAAGTGGAAAAGTATAGCAGCTAATAAAAGGTTTCCTCTAAACAAATAGCATCATTCTACTGGATATTGTCTTTTTATTTCTGTTTTGTCATAAAATGAGAAAAGGTACAATAAATTTATAGACAACGAGGCAGAAATTTTTATACTCAGAGATAGTTGAGAAAGAATTAAGAAAACTGTTCTTTTAATTAAATTTAAAGTTCTCAGGTCTCTTGATAGAAATCAAAACTTGCCTTGTATATGAGGCTGTTGAAAATCTGAGACCTATAGACAACTCAGAGTACTCAAATTAAGAAGAGACTTAAAATGAATCTTAAGTGAAATGAGGGTTCTATTAAGTAATTTTCTGGTTTTCATTGTTGTTTGCTTTATTTTGAATGGCAAAATGGTATAGTTATGTCTTTAATTATACTTAGGTGTTGTTTGGCATTTATAAAATTTTTGCTTTAAGCTCAAATCCCTATTTAACACTGAAACTTCTTCCTACTTCTTGTGTTTGTTTTGGTATTGTGGATCATGTTTTATTAAAATTCCAGCATTAAATAGCCAATTCAATGAATGTCTTTGACAGATGAGATCAGAAAACAATTTATAAATATTTATAGCAGGATAAATAGAATGAATAGCATGGAAATATTCTCAACACCCACAGCCAAAGAGGAAGGCAATCAACATCTTGTAAGTACCTAATATGTGCCAACCACTATGCTAAACACTTTACAATTTTATTTAATCCTCACAACAAACCTGTGAGGTCGATGCTATTATTTTACATTTTTACATTTGAGAAAACTGAAGCAGTCACAGGTGAAGTGACTTGTACAGATTCTCATAACTAAGAAATGCCTAATTTGAACTCAGTTTTTCTTGACTCCTAGTCCAGTACTATATCTACTATGTCTACTATGTACTATATCTACAATGTCACCTTGTTGCCTCAACTGACTATTAATTGATTTATTTGATGACTTCTATCACTCTTGGCACCATGGTATAGAGAATATTTACTTTTCTGAGTGCTAGCAATGGTCTAGTATTATTTATTCGCCTCAGCAATGAAATCGAAGATTTTTTTTGGGGGGGGGTGTTTTTCCTGGAAGTATTCCATCTAGGTAAGACTGTTAACCTACTTGGGAACTGGAGAAGACTCTCACTACATTCTTTCTGACACTCTCTGTCTCTGTCTTTGTCTCTTTTTCAGTCTCTCTCTCTGCGTTTCTGTCTCTCTCTTTGTGTCCCCCTGTCTCTGTCTTTGTTTCTCTCTCATCTCTACCCACTTCCATTCCCACTTTGATTCTTTTGTTGTTTTCCCTAGTCATCTTTTTGATATATCCTATCTTACCAAATGCAAGAAGAAACCAAATATATTTTGAAACTAACTCTGAAATGATACTTACAGAATCAGAAACTGCACTGGTGAAATCATTAGACTTCAAAACTCACATTTAATTTGTTAAAGATATAATTGTTTTGCCACAGTTCTCTTTTATTGTCCTGACTCAGTTTCCCTAAATTGTTTTGTTTCAGTTTCCCTAATTGTTCTGTTTCCCTAACTTGGTTCTACCTCAGTTTCCCTAATTGTTCTATCTCAGTTTTCCTAATTGTTCTGCCTCAGAACATGTCATTTTTTATTCTAATAAATATACTTCCTTTTCCCTAAATTGTTTTGCTTCTCTTTCCATAATTGGTCCTGCCTTGGTTTCCTTAATTATTCTGCTCCAATCCCCTTAGTTACAAATCTTCCTTCCCTGGTTCATTAAGACTGGTATAACTCAGAGGTTATAAATTGTCAATATGTAAACTCAAAAAGGGGAAGTCCAGACTTTCTGTCTCTAGTCAGACGTTTTCTCACCTCCCCATTAGTAAGAATTTATGATCCTATCCCCCCAGCCTGTCAGAACTGGATTAATGGTTCCTACCTGGAGATTCCTGCTCACTAGAGTTTGGACTCCACCCCCCGCCTTTGTTTACCTACTGTGTATATAATATGTCATTGAGAACTCACATTGGCAGCTGGCTGCATTCTTGGAAATGATAGTCTTCTTCAGCTCTGGGACCAAACCATGGATCCATTTGGTCCCAATAAATCTCTCCATTTCAAATAAAATATTAAAAACTCTTTAATCTCTATCTTGCCTCAATTTCTCCAGCATTACATAATAATGGTTGAGAGAACATGACACTAATGTATTTTTAGTTATAAATACAAATGAGATTTTAAAAAATCTTTATGTGGAAACATGATAAAAAAATTCATTACTTTCTAATCAACTTTCTATTGATGAGCCCTTTAATGTGTAGGTTTACTGATCCTCAGATAGCAAAAATATTCTATAGCTCACTTACACTTGAAACTTGTTCAGTAATAGTGGTATCAAGATTTACTGAAACAAAAAGGAGTAGAATAGGGGTATAAGATATTTTCAAGAATAAATATGACCAGAAAAGGAAGTATACTTATTAGAATAAAAAATGACACTGTCATTGCTAAAATGATATTCACAAAATATCAAAAAAAAATAGAGAATGTTCTCCATTTTGATGAATAATAGCAGAGGTAGAAAGACTGATCTTCCTGACCCTATGTATTTACATTTTTAGAAGTCAGTTATCAATGACCATTTGTTAAGTATCTACTATGTACCAGATACTATGTTCAAAGAAAGGCAAAATATAGTCCCCATTCCCAAGAACTCATAGTATTATGGGGAGAAAGCAAGCAAATAATAAGAAAATATGCATGAAGAAAATATAGATACATAAATGAAATAAGATGGATAGATAGATCTAATAAATTAGAAATAATCAATAGGGGGTAGCTAGGTGGTTCAGTGGATAGAGCACCAGCCCTGAAGTCAGGAGGACCTGAGTTCAAATCTGGTCTCAGAGACTAATACTCCCTAGCTGTGTGACTCTGGCAAGTCACTTAATCCCAATTGCCTCAGCAAAATAATAATAATAATAATAATATTCAACAGAAAGAAAAATTAGAATAAGGGAGATTGGGAAAAGCTTCCTGTAAAACTCAGGCTTTTAGTAAAGACTACGGATATCGGAAGATACAGATAAGGGAAGAGCTTTCCAGGCATGGCAAAGAACAAATGAAAATGTCTGGAGTCAGAAGATGAAGCATCTTGTTTGAGGAACAGCAAGGAAGCCAGAATCACTAGGTGATAGAGTATATAGTAGGGGGTTGTATTTCACATTAGATTAAGACTTCAACAAATGAAATTGAGAATCAATTTTCTTGATTAAGTGATTTCACCTTTTGGAAGAGAGTACACTCTTGCCAGGAGATTATGAAGGATTCAAGGGAAAATTTTTAATGGATGAAATTCAGATTTTCTTATCAGAAATATTATATAGTTGAAATGATGTTTGTTAGAATAACATTAGGATAATCATTTAAATCAATGAATTTAGAAATTCTTAGCAAATGCAAATTGGCAGATAGAAGTATTGGGCATATTCAATATAGGGTTGAAGAAAACAAAAGTGTCAATTCAGGAATCATTTGGTTCTTACAAGTTTGGATAGAGTGGTAGAGCTTATAATTCAACTCATTGGTTCAATGAATGAATGTCAAGATTTTGAATATCGGGAAGGAATTCATAAGGCAAGGGAGGAAAGAAATGAAAGACAAACTACTGAATTAATGCAATTAGGAATAATTATGGATTCATATTACTCATCTCTGTTAGTTCCAGGGCTAATATAGTTAAGGCAAAAGAATATCAGAACTGTAAAAAAATATATATATATAAAACTCATCTGGCCTCATCAGTACCTAAATAAAAATGGCAAAAACAAATCAAAATAAAAAACTGCCTTGGAAGATAGTAGCAGATAATATGATATGATAATCATATTAATGTAATATGAAAGCATCACTTGTGGAGGATGAGGAAACAGAAATTCTGAAGGTATTAATGAATTCTAATGATTCCATTGCAAAGGTGGGCATTGGAAAATATGAAAAAAGTATCTTGCAAAATATGGCTCGTGCAAATGTTTCAAAAACATTTGAAAAATCTTATGGAATAGGATGATGGAAGATGAAGAAAAATATCATAAAAGAATGCAAAGTAAAAACAGAAAAATTTTCAAGAAAGTATGCTGACATCTAATAAAACAACAATATTATATGTGTATTGAATAGAAGAAATTGGATGGAGGCAAAAAAATGGAGTCAATAAAGATTTTTGTAACAAATTCTATTTACAGCAAGTCCTGCAGACACAACATATTGTGATTATAATATTGCAGACCTTAATATACTTCCTAAGTATGAATGAATAAAACTGAATACAATAAAAATGACAAAAGTAGCCATAATAGATCAAATACCTACCAATAAGCTTGCCCTGCAATTGAAAGTACTGAAGAAATGATTATTGAAGCATCAGATCAGAGTGATGTAAGTTGTGGAGAAGAAAGGAAATAAACAGTTATTAAACTCCTACTATGCTATGCATTTTACAAATATTATTTCATTTGATCCTTACAACCATGTGAAGGAGCAACTATTATGATAGGCATTTTACAGCTGAAGAAACTAAGACAGACAGATTAAATGATTTGCTCAGGATTCAGAGGCTGAATTTGAACTCAGATCTTTGTGACTCCAGTCTTTATTTACAACATCACCTAGCTGCTTCAAAAAAATGTATAGAAAAAAAATCTCAGGCTTTATTTTGGAAAGAATGCTTTGGATCCTGATTCTGCTTCTTATTATTTGTATGACTGACCTCTCCAGGCCTCAACTTGTTATCTGTAACATGAAGAGATTGAATTAATTGGCCTTTAAGATTTTTTTTAACTTTAAGTAGAGCAACTTATTTTCTTATTACTGGACGACAGAGAGGTTATCGATAGTTACTAACCAAGTTGTGAAGTTTCCTTATTACATTATTTTTGATAATAATTTCCATCCACTTGTGGCCATCCTCAATGTATAGATTAGAAAAGAATAGGTAATATACCACACACGAAGGAAAGCTCCTGATGAATACATGAACTACATATAAATGGTCATCTCTTAGACAAATTAGAGAAGCAAGGAAGAAATTAGCCTTCATATCTATGGATAGAATTTTTAATTATGCAAATAAGTGTAATATAGTAAAAATATATGCAAGGAGAATTTTCAACATTCACTTGCAAAATCTTGTGTTTCAATTTTTTTTCTTTCTTTCTCCCAATCCCCTCCCCTAGACAGCAAGTAATCCAATGTATGGTAAACATATGCATTTTTTCTATACATATTTCCACAATTATTCTGCACAAGAAAAATCAGATCAAAAAGAAAAAATGAGAAAGAAAACAAAACGCAAGCAAACAACAACAAAGAGTGAAAATACTATGTTATGATACATACTGAGTCAAATTTATTTTAAAAAAAGATCCATTCCCTATATGATAAATGATCAAAAAATATTATCTATGCCCAAAGGGTTATAAAATCATGCATATCCTTTGATCTAACACTACTACTACTGACATGAATCCCAAAAGATAATTTTTAAAAAAAAAAAGAAAAAGAATTTATGTATAAACATATTTATAGCAGTTCTTCTCAGGGCAAAGAATTGGAAATTGAGTGGATGCCAACTAGTTGCAGAATAGATGAATAAATCATGGTATGTGATTATGAAGGGATGTTATTGTTCTATGCAAAATAATGAGCTGGATACTATCAGAAAGTCCTCTGTGAACTAAACAAAGTGAAATGTGCTGTGTACATAATAATACCAAAGTTATGGGATGATCCACTGTGAATGATTCAGAAATATTCTCAGCAATACAATATTCTAAGACTACTCTGAATGACTTATGATAAAAAATACTATCTCGAGCAATAAACTGGGAAAACACTTTTACATCCAAAGTATCTGATAAAGGCCTCATTTCTAAAATATATAGAAAATTGACTCAAATTTATAATAGTTCAAGCCATTTTCCAATTGATAAATGGTCAAAGGATTTGAACAGTTTTCAGATGAAGAAATTAAAACTATATGTAGTCACATGAAAAGATGCTCCAAATCACTATTGATCAGAGAAATGCAAATTAAGACAATTCTGAGATACCACTACACACCTGTCAGATTGGCTAAGGTGACAGGAAAAGATAATGATGAATGTGGGAAGGGGTGTGGGACAATTGGGACCTTGAGACATTGTAGGCGCAACTGTGAACGGATACAATCATACTGGAGAGCCATGTGGAACCATGCTCAAAAAGTTATCCAACTGAGCATACCCTTTGACCCAGCAATGTTTCTACTGAGATTATATCCCAAAGAGATCTTAAAGGAGGAAAAAGGACCTACATGTGAAAAAATGTTTGTAGCAGCCCTTCTTATAATGGCGAGAAACTGGAAACTGAGTGGATGCCCATCAATTGGAGAATGGCTGAATAAATTATGGTATATGAATGTTATGGAATATTATTGTTGTATAAGAAATGACCAGCAGGATGATTTCAGAAAGGCTTGGAGAGACTTACATGAATTGATGCAAAATGAAATGAGCAGCACCAGGAGATCAGTATACAAGGAAACAACAAGACTATAGGACAGTTAATTCTGATGGATGTGACTCTCTTCAACAGTGAGAGGATTCAAACCAGTTCCAGTTGTTCAGTGGTGAAGAGAGCCATCTCCATCCTGAGAGAGGACAGTGGCAAGTGAGTGTGAACCCCAACATAGCACATTCTCTCTCCTTCTGTTGTTGTTTGCTTGCATTTTAAATACAGAGACAGGCAGATTTTTAAATATTAAAAATGCAATTATACAAGACCAATTAATTTAAAGATAAGTAAACAGGCTATAAAACAAAGTAATCTGATGTTTAATTGTAGGGAAGATTAGGAATTTTCCAAGTTGGAAGGGGCAGAGTGAACAGGTGCATTTTCCTGAAATTATACCCAAGTATCTGCATTCAATCAAAGGAACATTAAAACAATAATTAATTGACCACTACAGAGCCAATATCCAAATAAGACATATGCATTGATTGAGCCATATAATTGTAATAAAATTCCTTGCTCCAATCTTCAGATCTGATTAGATTTCTGATTAGCATTACACAGATTCTTACTTAAGGGTCTCTGGTTAAGAAGTAAAAATAGTTCAACTTCTCAGCTATGCAAGGCTAGGTCCAAACAATTCAGGAAAGTTTTCTCATAATTCCCATTACTGAAAAAAAAATTCCCATCAGACTCAAATGGGACAAGACTAATAACTGAATTAAAAGAGAACTGAGCTAGATCCAGATTGAATCAAAAGGTAGAGTCAATATAGTTCACTGAATTCCCATGAATGAGATAAACTGAGCGAAGACCTCTCATAAGAATGTAGCCTTGATTTATACTCTAATTGTAGATTGAAATTTTTCAAAAGAAATTGTGCCATAGTCAAAAGTTGCAGTGTTTGCTTTTTGTAAATAAACATGCATTTTCCTCCTATTCCTCCTGTCCTTTTTGACACATTAGCATTAAGTTCCTAATATGGTAAAGAGTGTGTTATTGGCTAGTATTCTTTGTCTCTGAGGTAGAGTTCCATGTTTAGAATGGGAGCCTGGACTCCCAGACAATGGGAAGAAGGACCAGGAGGAGGGAATAGGGGTTTCTGTGCTAGGGTTTATATAATTCTATATTTTGCAGCTTGTGTTTTGCACTCCTCTACTGATGACACCTTGTCTGTTGAGAGCTGCCCTTTTTGGACAGACTGTAATAAATCCTTTTTGCTTTTCTACCTTAAGAGTCTCTGATTTTAATTTGAATAGAAATCATCACTGTCCCACGCATGCATAAAAGAAATAACAATAGATACTTTTATTCATCAAAATTTTTGTTGTAATTTTGTTTTATTTTGCTTTTTGCACATAGTTCTATCACATATATATCTTATAGTCACACAACTGAGTGACAGATGTAGAGAATATAAGCTCTCAATGTGCTTATTGATAATCAAGGTACTACTTTAAAAGCTCTTCTCCAATAAGGTATCTCTCGTGCACATGGAAAAAGCATGCAGGATTTTTTTCAAAAGATATTAAGAGGTGTGATTACTTTGTTCAATAGTTCCCTGTTTATTACTACTGAATTGTTATGCCAAAGTTCCCTTTTTAACGTCTTGACCCAGTTTCTCCAATTGTCCTATTTTGTTATTCTGCCTTAGGTTATTACCTTTCCCTCTTAATATTTGAGATAAAGGTTTTATAGACATTCTTTCTTAATGTTTGACAAGATAAAGGTTTATCCATTTTAGATGTCATTAGAATGTCAGTAACCTCCCCCCATTAGGTTATCCTCACCTAGGTACCTCCATTATATCATTGTTCTTGTTAGTCTATAAAAAGCTTGCTGTCCTGATACTTAGGTCTAGACTCTTCAAGATGATAGTCTTGTCTAGCACTGGGATCAACCATGGATCCATTGGTCCCAGTATTTCTCTCCATTTAATAAACTACTGAATTGGTCTCTAATCTGTGTCTTGCTCATTTTCTTCAGCATTACATTTTGGAGCTCCCTAGCAAGATAATTAGAAAATGAGCAGGATTAGAGATAAGAAACTTTGGGGTCTCTGCCTTGGGCAGGGTGGTTGCGGATCTGAATTCTTGGCCTGTAGAGTCTGGGCCCCCCTGGATTTTTTTTCCAGAGCCTCTGGGAAAGAGAGCAGTTTCCAGCTACAACAGTCTGATAGTAGACGTCCCCATTTAGGCCACAGGAGAGTAAGTTTGTCTGGGTGTCCTTTTTGGGGGTACCGTTTGCTTGGTTGATTAGTGTCTAACCAGATGCGGTTGTCACTATTGGGGTGTCCTTTTGGGGGTACCATTTGCTCGGTTGATTAGTGTCTAACCAGATGTGGTTGTCACTATTGGGGTGTCCTTTTTGGTGGGGTACCATTATCTTGTTTGATTAGTGTCTAACCGGATGCGATTGTCACTATTGGGATGTCCTTTTTTTAGGGTACCATTTGGCTTGGTTGATTAGTGTCTAACCAGATGCGGTTGTCGCTATTGGGGTGTCCTTGAGATACCATTTGGCTTATTTCTTGATAAAAATCCTTCCTGGAGCAGAAACTTTGCTTGAGGAAACTCTGTCTAAATCCTTTTCCAGAGACAAAGGCCCTTCTTTTGCATTTCAATGCATTTCTACAAGAGGTCCTCCCCCATCCTCTCTCTGGCCTCTCCTCCCACGTCTTCCATAGAGTGGGGAGTGTATACATTTGAAAATGGGACTCGGTTTCCCTGCTTTGGTCATCCTGTGTTAAAGCAATGCCCCTCCTATCACAGCCTTTTAACTGTAGAAGCCTCAGAATTAGGCTTTTGCATGCTCAGGGAGCTGTCTACAAAGACTGGGGATTTTAAGATGACATTTAGTTTGGCTTTAATGTTAGTGTCCTACTGAATGTTGTAATTGTGCAGTCTAAGTGTGATCAGTGTTCTGTATGTCTTGTATGTTATTAGACAGTCTAGTTGTGCTCTGTGTTCTGTGTGATTTTTGTCTGTGTTAAATTGCTTGTAAATTGTTTATCTGTTTTGTTAATTTAAGAGCTCTGTTAATTTAAGAAAAATGATCAAATTTGGAAATTGTTTATTTCAATACTGAACTCCAGCTGGAGGAAACATTGATTAGGAATTTAAAGATAATTCTAAATTTGGGAAATGAATTGGTTATCTTTAAGTATAAGATCTTAAGGGAACAATAGCTTGTTAAAGAAGTTCTCTCCATCTCCATATAGTAATACACTCTAGGGTCAGGAGGGGTGTTTTTCTCCAAAGTTATTGTCTAGGATCCTCATTCTGCTGCTTTCCTCTCTTTCCTCTCATGCTTAATATTTAGTGATTAGTGCTCTGTTTTGATGTAACCAATTAATATCAACTAACTTTTATAAAAGCACAATCTGTGAAGACATAAGAAAAAAGGAGATGAAAACATCTCCCTCAATGCATGAAGACAAATTTTCTTCTATACAATCTCAGTCCCTGAGGGAAATGGACTCAAACTTATAAGATAGCTGCATAGAATTAGCCTATAAATTTTATTTCCAAATTTTACCCAATCAGTGAATGCATTACTTTTTCACCATATTGGCTATCTTTGATCTATTCTGAGTGAAACAAGTGATAGGGAATTCATTCCTTATCTTCTGGGCTGGCTACCAAATCTTGTCATGGATTGTAAATTACTAGTTTATGTTGGCTTACTCTACTTACCTGTTAGAGCTCACAATGTAGCAGCAACAGCAAATATTCTGTTCTCTAAATGCAAGAAAGAAATAGGCAAAACAAAGATAGAAGCAAAAGCAGGGTCATATGCTTATAGATCACACAATGGTCAGTCAAGCAGGATATAAAAGTTCAAAGCATCTTCTTTCTGCAACTCAGAGACTTGCAGCATATATTGCATCCAGAAGAGATTTTTTTACATGTTCTCCTCTATATCACAAAATTATTTCAAATTAATAATAAAAAAAGAAACAAATAATAATATTAATGATAGAAAAGTAATTTCTTTTCTAAAAAAAATATCTTTTTGTAATTGAAATTTGTATATATAAACATGCCAGGGGGAAAAAAAACAAATATTACAGGATGCAAAATATAAGTAAGGAATAAATAATTTTTAATTGCATTGATGTAATGCTCCAGGATTACTTTCTCCAAAGAAGAAATACTTCTGAAATTATGAACAGTTGCCCATCATCAGACCCTGGATGGTTCTTAGGGTACTAATTCCTCTGGAAAGATACTAGGAATCCTCTAGGCATAAGAACATGAAGTTCTTACTCTATGTTGCAATACCAAAGTACTATACCTGAAACCAATCTCAGCAATTCACTACGAGGATACAGAAATAATACAAGGACAAGAAATTGCTTTCTTAGTAGATTTCTCATCCTTAGATCCTCTATTTTCCTTACAGCTTCTCGTTCCAAGGTATCCCCTTATTGCCTGTTCTTGGGGATTGGAGCAGACCTATGATATTCCCACAGCTGGGGAGGAAAGAGCAGAACAATGAAACCTGCTTTGACTAGTTGGTGTCTTTTGAATGAATCTGGTTCCTCTACCAATCAACAATTCATTTCTTCAACATCTGGAAAGCAGACAGAAAAGATTACAGAATTTCTACACATTCTTCATGTTAGACAGCAATATCCTTACATTGTAAGTCACTTTGTCTTTTTTTTTAAAGGATCCCCAGCCTCTTTAGTGTGCAGAGGCAGCAATCAGGTCAGGCTGAACATATTCTGAGGGTAGAGCTATCATTAGTCAGGTCCTTAGTTTATGACTTATAAAAAAGAAGAAAAAATAGTCCAGCACATATGATGGACTCTCAGTGAGTCCAGATAGTGATCATGATAAAATGATTTATAAATTATATAAAAGTTATCATATAGTGGAGACAGCATTGGCTTGGGAATCAGAGGTCTTGGGTCCAAATTCCATCTCTGGACCTCATTATTTGTGCAAGCTTAGCTAAGTTATTTAACTTGCCTAATCCTCAGTTTCCTTATCTGTAAAATGAAGAAGTTAGGCTAGATTTCTTCTATGGCTTTTTGCAACTTTAAATTGATCATCCTTTGATTGTCTACAAAATGAATGGATGAAACTGAACAATAAATTGATTGCTCAAAGAGGATATTAATTATTCAAAGTCATAGATAATTAGAGATAGAATTAATACTATCATTTAGATATAGTTAAATCCTACCAATCCAACAAGCTTCAATAAAAGTCTTCAGTCCTGAATCACCATTCATTTCTCTTTCTATTAAACCAGATTACACAACCAGGAAGCAAAGAGAATTAAATAAACATTTATTAATCAGCTATAATGTGCTGGGTTCTGTGCATGACACGAGAGAAAGATATGCATTTAAATATAGCCAGGCCCTTGACTTCTAGGGCTTACAGTGTAAGAGGGGTAATATAAGTACACAAGTAATTTTAATAAAAAAATAAAATATGACAAATGCACAAGAGGGTTGCAAAATCTAAACAAGGTCTGGAGTTAGAAGACCATTATCCACTAAAGGAGATTAGAGAGGGCATGATAGAAGAAGTGATATTTGAGTTCAGTCTTAATGGATAGACAAGTTTCTAGGTAGGGAACAGTGAGTGAACAAGGCAGAGCCAGAAATCACCAAAAAGTTTTTGATTTTAGGGTTTATTCTTGTTCATACTCCTGACTTCATTGGGATCTGGGGACAAATTATGAGGGAATAAACATCTTAATAAACTCCGTGTGAGAAAGAACTGTTTTTCTGTGTAACTATAGTCTTCTGGGAAAAAATCCCCAATAGAGACAATTTTCCTAATCCGACCATTTCTTGATAAGGTGTTATAATATTCCACAATCAGTAAACAAGAAAGACATAGAAAAGGCAAGGAATGAAGAGAGGAGAAAGTACTCTTGTACCTGGCAGACATGAACATAAGAACTAGTGGTAAGTGGTAAGCCAGAACCATTGGAAAAGGGTTACTGTGTCAGGAAATTAAGTTTTCCTGAAATGAGGATGTTTTCTATGGGACTTGGGTATAGGAAGTTTTGAGAAGATAGAGATCAGATTGTGTGGATGGACACAGTTAGGAAGCAATGTCCTCTGGCTTTGGCTTTGGCTGATTCTGTGGTTGTAGATCATGGACCTAGAGAAGTCACCTGATTGAATGGAGGAAAGTCCTGTGAGCCATCTTGAATCTCATATGACTAACATCTGTTCTAATTGTGTGGTAAATGATCTTTTGGCTCTGCAGCTCATTTAATCATTGGATTGTTAAAATTGATACTCACCCACTTAACTTCTGTGGAAATTCTGATTTTATGAATGTTTAGATGCAGCTTATATTTAGAAAGTTTTCCTAAATGTTTACACCAAAGTAGGTTACTCTCTCTACTCTTTCCCTACATTGCTTTCATATATGGTTTAACAATTGTCATTGGCCCAAAAATGTATCAGTTGGAATCCAATCTTCCACAATGAGCCTCTAATCCTTTAAGGATTTTTGTTACTAGACAAGAAAACAGTACTCTGACAGATCTGAATTTATTATTTCTTTTTTGTTTGTAGGACTTTTAGTTTTCTTGGGATGTCAAGTTAAATGGATTCTTAGATAGCAGCTAGCCTGATCTCTTTGAGGAGTCTAGTGTAGGAGTGAGAGAGTCCTGGACTGGGAATCAGAGTAACCTGGACTGATAAATCTTGCTTGTGAAACTTATTAGCAAATATTTTACTTATTTGTAAGCATTTTCTCATTTTCTTTATTTATAAGCAAGAAAGGAAGGAGGAGAAATAGAAAGGGAATGACTATTTATTTAATGTCTGCTATATACCAGGTCTTGTGTGCTAAGTACTTTACAGATATTATTTTACAGATTATAAGGCACAAATAGGATAATGAATAAAAAACACTGTGAATTTTCAAGTGATCTTCAGATCATAGACAGGTAGTATTTCTGTAAATACACTGGGAGGGTGTCAGAACTGAATTCCATTTTACCCTCAGACACTTATACTGACTTGGTGATCTTAGGCAAATCACTTAATCTCTCTGCCTCAGTTTCCTCATCTGTCAAATAGTGATAAAGCTTCTATCTCCTAGAGATGAGGATCAAATGATTTAACATATATAAAATGTTTACAAAGGCAAAATGCCATATTAGTACTTCCATAGAATTAACAACTGTAAGGAATCTCAGAGGACAAAAAGTCCAACTTCTCCTTTTGATAATTAAAAGACTTGCCTAGGGCCACCTGGCTACTAAGTATCAAAAATAGGAACTAAGCTTGTCTTTTTGGCTCCAACCCCAGTCTTTTATTGAAAGTATCACCTATAAATGTCAGTTACAATATGATAATTATCATTTCTATGGCACTTAATTGCTTTAGGAAGCAGCTAGAAAGTGTAGTTAATAAAGAGTATTGATCTTGAATTCAAGAGGACCCTGGTTCAAATTCAGTTTCAGATACTAGTTGGGCCAATTTTTTAACCTCCTTCAGTTTTCTCATCTGCAAAATGAGGATAATAATGAGCCCTGCCTCCCAGGGTTTCTGTTAGGATAAAAACCATTTTGCAAAGTTTGTAAGGCTATAGAAATAGCTGCTGCAACAATAACGCCTGCTGCGATTGCTACTAGTACTAGGACTACTACTTCTGCTGCTGCTGCTGCTATTTCTACTTCTGACCTAGTCCTTTAGCTTCTGGAGGTATTATTACTTAAAATATATTTTACAAGTATTATCTCTATTTTACAGATGAAAAAAACTGAAACTGAGAGAAGTTAAGTAAAGCAGTGCAGTGTCATGCAGTAAGAGATGGAGTGAAAATCTAGTACATAAATCACTGCTTTCTCTTACAGATGAGAAAGCCAATGTGCCAAAATGACTTCACTAGTATCACATAATAAGCCCAGGGAATTGAGCTCTACTCACAGGCAAGTCCTTCCTTCTTCACCAATTTTAGAGCTCTTTTTGGTGCCCTCACATATTATTTCTCTGATTTTCCACAGAACTTTGGTCACTAAGGGAAAATTCAGTAGAAATAATTTTTCAAATGCAATAGAAATATACATATTTTCAGAAAAGCTGCTGTAATCCTCTTCTTGTCTATGGAAATAAAGGATGTTAAAAATGGGAACATATTAGGAGGAGTTGTCAGAAAAGGATAGTAGTGGAGAAAAGGAGTTATTCAAAACACTTTATTAAAAACAAAAGAAGGAATTATATAAGATAATTTCTGAGGCATCTCCTAACTCTCAATTATTTTAATTTAAAACACTAAACAAATTGAAGGTTGGCAAAGGAAGAGACATAGTGTTGATTTGGATTTTAAAAGAAATCAAAAGATCTGCCTTTTGAAGTAGGGAGCCAGTATTTGTTATTTTTTTCCTTTTGTAGGTGATTCTACCCATGATATGGAGAATAAGAACCAAACAATGGTGAAAATTTTCTTTCTTGTTCCCCGTTTCAGGAAGGGGGCTATCTTTTTTCCTTTGCTCCTCATCTACCTGTTCATTTCACTGGGAACCCAGATTTCATTGTATCAGGTTGGATGCCCCTTTAACCCATGTCAATTTCATCCATCTTCCTTCACAGAAATCTTATCCAAAATCAAAGATTTCCTCAAATGGTCCCAGTGACCAGAAGAATTCCTTCCTGGTTGCCTCCTACAGATTATTTCTTCCATTCACTTGAAACACTGAAGGCATTTTCTGATATAGGATTGGTAATTCTATCTTATTTTTAGATATCCAACCTTGACCCCCAGGCTCTG
The DNA here is from genome assembly GCF_902635505.1 of Sarcophilus harrisii. Classification (NCBI taxonomy): domain Eukaryota; kingdom Metazoa; phylum Chordata; class Mammalia; order Dasyuromorphia; family Dasyuridae; genus Sarcophilus; species Sarcophilus harrisii. The sequence goes on along the minus strand of NC_045429.1, from coordinate 361,624,701 downwards.
TGTCAGTTGAATTTACCCTTGTCTTTTTCCTTATCTTACCCCCTGAGTTATGGTTTCCCTCCCACCCCTTTGTGGCCCAATGATTCATGTCTTTTGACTTTTCCCCCCTCTGAACTTGACTTTAAAGATACCTCATGCTGCTGGTACAAGATAAATATGCATTGCCATCCCTTTACTGTTCTAATCGCCTCCCTATATTAATTATCATTTGTGATCCTAAAGATACCCTCAACAGGGGGTCGGCTTTTTCCCTTTGTGCCAACCTTGCTGTCTTCCTTTGTTCTTTGGCAGCTGGGTTTCTTCTTTTAAATTATCCTCCATTCTGGGACCCCATTGCAGTAATGTTTCTGTCCGCCCCAACCCTATTATCTATAGTTTGGGAATAAGGACATAAGGGCCATCAAGCTTCTGTCAAAGAAAATTTAACATAAAATAAAAACAACATACATATAAACAAGTCCATCAATACATATATCCCTTGTAATATGTATCAAATAGAATTTTATATTAAATGCATTAGCCCTATGTGCACATGTATACATATTTTGTTATATAACACTTGTGCTCAACCTTGCTTTATGGTTTACTGAGAACTTTATGTACCTTTTTAATCATCCCTACAGCCCCAAGAATTGGGTGCTGTTAAAAAAAACTTTCAAAACCTAATATAATGTCTATTTTTGCCCTTATTCAATCTTTAACTAAGGTGAAAAAGTGGAACTTTTACCTTGAGCACTGATATGTAAGAGGCAAAAAAAAAACTCATAGGATAGCTTTTTTAAATAGTGTGCATTTTTTTAATTTCATAGTTTCATTTTGATTATATTTTAACCTCTTCAACAAGACAGAAATAGCTGAATATAATTCTGAGTTAGACAAAGTATTTGAATCCAAAAGCTATTGGATGACCTCTTTTTTTTATTCAGTCAAATACTGGCAAATTTCCTTCATTTCCCCTGCCTTTTCACTTTCCCTGAAAATTTCTCCAAATGTTTAATTTTTTTGGATGATGCTTTTCTTCATTAAATCTACTTGTTAAATCTCATCCTCTCAAAAGATAATTTTCTTTGAATTATTTTAAATGAATCACCAAATTTTTTTAAAATATTTTAAATCTGTGCCTTGTATGGTGCCTTATTACTTTGGTTTTTCTTCTTAAATAAATCAAATATTGAAAATAAATTTAAAATTTTTCTTAATCCGGGTACTTTTTAAACTTTTGGGCCTTTTGGAGACATTACTGTTGTTGTTTTTCTTTAAGGAATCTCAAAGGTGAACCATACAATAAGGGATTTAATTGGGGGGCTCCGGGGCCCTTCTTTCCCTCAAAGGCTTTCTGGGTAGTAAAAAAATCAAGATGGCCCTAGAAATGGATGTGGATAAAATTGGCTTTTTAACTAAGTTTCAAAGAAAGTTTGGGGGAAGCCCTTTATCATTCGTTTGGCAGGGCTACCATAAAGTGAACTTCCTTCCCTCAAAAGACATATTTTTTATGCTAATTTAGATAAACCTGAAAAAGGGTGTTTAGAATAAAAACTTAAATTGTTTATTTTAATGTGGGAATAAAAGAAATATAAAGTTAAAGCTGGGTTTAAACTTCGCACCAATTAGCTTTGGGCCCTGGGAATCATTTGGTTTTTTTGAACTTCAATTTCCTGATTTAAAATTGTACCTGTTTTACTCATTTTTTTAGGTGGAAAACCTTGAAAATTAAGTGCTGAAATTATTAACAACATTAACTAATGTCTTTTGGGTATAAATTGTTAAATTTAAATTGCACAAAATATTTTTAAAAAGTTTTTTATAATTTATATTAAATTTAAAATTAGTCTTATTTCTTTGAATTTGGCCTTTAAGTTTAAACGAAATTTAAGTTTTCAGTTTCTATCAATTCCCGTGAATATCGCCCTGGGTAGATATAAAGTTGCCCTTTCTACCTTCTTATTTAAGGTTGGGCAAGGGCAAAAAGATTTTTTCAGGGTCAATTTTTAAATTCAATGATTTGAACTTAAAAGTCTTTCTACTCTAGGCCTACATTATCCATTTACCAATATTGTAATTTTAATACCTATATACACACCCAAATATTTTTAGTTGTTTATTTAATATTATAAATTTCATTTCTTGTTATTTCCGGATTTGAAAACCAATTGATTATGAATACCTGAAATACGATCCCCAGGTTCTTTCTCTTCCTGTGCATAATTGCCTGGAATAAAAAATTTTTATCACATTCCCAATTCTTAAGTTGCAAGGCAATTGATTTTTGTTATTAAGTTTAACCCAATCCCCTATTCCAAATTCGCATTCTTTCTCTGAAAACCAACTTTCAAGGGAAGTTTTTTAAAGTTTGAGTCATTTCTAAATGAATCAAATTATATCTAGTTTTATATACCCAAATATGTTGTTTGGTTTGGTATCTTTAAATTTGATTATATAAAAAAATTTGTTCCCTTATTTCTCTTGTTAAGATTCAGAGGATGTGAATAACCACATTTTGATGATATTTGGAATCTGCAGGATGGACACCATCACGCACTCACCCAAGTTCTTTCTCCATCCTTTGTTTTGGCTCAATAAAGTGCACATTCCTTTGAAATATAAATTATATCACATTCTCAAGGGGATTCTCAACTGTTGCATGGCAGCATTGTGGTATGTTTTTGTTTTGTTTTTTTAAATTAATTTGTGGTGTAGACTGTTATATTTTTCATTCTAAGTTCCTTTATAAACATTTCAACATAAACAGAATTCAGTCTGAAAAACTCAAGGCATTTCAAGGGGGTTTTAATGTTTTTCAGAAAAGTTTTTGAGGAGTCATTTTAAAACATATTATGTAGGTGCAAATAAACAAATTCATAAAATCCTAGTAGCTAAATATTAACTAAATTAATGGGTTAAGGTTTTTGTTGCTTGTTCTTGAAGTACCATGACATGTAAATGAATTTGATTTATATGAGGAAGAAATGTACAAAGTCACCAGCCTCACTTTCTCCTCTGGTGCCATTGGGTCCATTGGAAAAATATAGATCAGGATGATTGCAGATGGTCATGTAGCAGGAGACTCTAGTCTTTAAAAGCTAAGGTCTTTATTGGGTCTCAGTCTTCCTGGAGCAATAACCAATCAGTGATTAATATTAGGTAAGAAATGTGACAGATAATGTAAAGGTATCACCTCCCTGATGAACAAAATATAAACAACAACCTTTATTAATAGTGCTGGTATGAAGTGTTCCCTTGGGACCCAAGTAGAACTGGCCACTTGGGCAGCACAACTATTTTCTCTCCTCTCTGGTTCTCTCCTTCTCCTCTTCTCTCCTCTCTTCTTGTCTCCTCTCCTACCTTTTCTTCTTCTCTACTCTCTTTTCCTTCCCTTTCCTTTCTTTCCCTCTGTCCACATAGGGCAGTGGTTCTCAAAGTATGGTCTAAAGAATCCTGGGGATCTCTGAAACCCATTTAGAGGGTCTACAAATTTAAAAAATAATTTTTATTTCCAATATGATAAATATCTATAAATATAACCCAGATAAACAAAAATGCTTTGGAGAGATCCTCAATAATTTTTAATAAGATAAAGAAACTGAAAACAAAAGTTTGAGAACCACTGACGTAGGGTATATCTCTCTTTACTCAAAGACATTCTGCCGAAAAGAATATAAATTTTAATTGCTGAAACCTTACAAGATATCTTGGGATTTATTGCTAAATAGTCTCAAGCCAAGCCCTACTTGTTCATTTTGGAGGCCTTGATTGTTTCAGAATAAATATAAACATCAATTGTTTCTGTTTTGACCAAAAACCCCTCCCATTGATAAATAGAAAGGAAGGAAGGAAGGAAGGAAGGAAGGAAGGAAGGAAGGAAGGAAGGAAGGAAGGAAGAAAGAAAGAAAGAAAGAAAGAAAGAAAGAAAGGAAGGAAGGAAGGAAGGAAGGAAGGAAGGAAGGAAGGAAGGAAGGAAGGAAGGAAGGAAGAAAGGAAGAAAGAAAGAAAGAAAGAAAGAAAGAAAGAAAGAAAGAAAGAAAGAAAGAACAAAGAAAGAGGAAAGGAAGAAAGAAAGGGAAGGAGGTAGGGAGGGAGGGAAGGAAAACGGGAGAGGAGGGAGGGAGGGAAGGGAGGGAAAGCAGGGAGGTAAGGAACGGAGAGAGGGAGGGAGGGAAAGCAGGGAAGGAAGGAAGGAAGGAAGGACGGAAGGAAGAGAGGAAGGGAAGGAGGGAGGGAAAGAAAGAGGGAGAGAAGGAAGGAGGGAGGGAAGAGAGGGAAAGCAGGGAGGGAAGGAACGAAGGAAGGAACGAAGGAAGGAACGAAGAAAGGAGGGACTGAGGGAAGGAGGGACTGAGAGAGGGAGGGAGGGAAGGAAGAATAGAATAGAATAGAATAAAAATGAGTTTGGGGTGTTACAACTATGAACTTCTGAGAAGCTTATTACCAAGTGAAAAAGTATAGCAGCCAACAAAAGGTTTCCTCTGAACTAACAGCCTCATTCTACTGGATATTGTTTTTTTTATTTCTGTTTTGTCATAAAATGAGAAAAGGTACAATAAAGTTATAGACAACGAGGCAGAACTTTTTATACTCAGAGATAGTTGAGAAAGAATTAAGAAAACTGTTCTTTTAATTAATTTAAAGTTCTCAGGTCTCTTGATAGAAATCAAAACTTGTCTTGTATATGAGGCTGTTGAAAATCTTAGACCTATAGACAACTCAGAGTACTCAAATTAAGAAAAGACTTAAAATGAATCTTAGGTGAAACGAGGGTTCTATTAAGTAATTTTCTGGTTTTTGTTTTTTGCTTTATTTTGAATAGCAAAATGGTATAGTTTTGTCTTTAATTATACTTAGGTATTGTTTGGCATTTGTAAAATGTTTGCTTTAAGCTCAAATCCCTATTTAACACTGAAATTTCTTCCTACTTCTTGTGTTTGTTTTGCTATCGTGGGTCATGTTTTATTTAAATTCCAGCATTAAATAGCCAATTCAATGAATATCTTTGACAGATCAGATAAAAAAACAATTTATAAAAACTTATAGCAGGATAAATAGCATGAATAGCATGGAAATATCCTCAACACTCACAGCCAAAGAGGAAGGTAATCAACATCTTGTAAGTACCTAATATGTGCCAACCACTATGCTAAACACTTTACAATTTTATTTAATCCTCACAACAAACCTGTGAGGTCGATGCTATTATTTTACATTTTTACATTTGAGAAAACTGAAGCAGTCACAGGTGAAGTGACTTGTACAGATTCTCATAACTAAGAAATGCCTTATTTGAACTCAGTTCTTCTTGACTCCTAGTCCAGTACTATATCTACAATGTCACCTTGTTGCCTCAACTGACTATTAACTGATTTATTTGATAACTTTTATCGATCTTGGCACCATGGTTTAGAGAATATTTACTTTTCTGAGTGCTAGCAATGGTCTAGTACTATTTATTCGCCTTAGCAATGAAATCTAAGATTTTTTTTTGGGGGGGGGGGGTAGTGTTTCTCCTGGAAGTATTCCATCTAGGGAAGACTGTTAACCTATCTTGGGAACTGGAGAAGACTCTCACTACATTCCTTCTGTCTCTCTCTGTCTCTTTCTTTGTCTCTTTTTCAGTCTCTCTTTCTCTCTGCGTTTCTCTGTCTCTGTCTCTCTCTCTCTTTGTGCCTCCCTGTTTCTGTCTTTGTTTCTCTCTCATCTCTATCCACTTCCATTCCCACTTTGATTCTTTTGTTGTTCTCCCTACTCATCTTTTAGGCATATCCTATCTCACCAAATTCAAGAAGAAACCAAACATATTTTGAAACTATTCTGAAATGATACCTACAGAATCAGAATCTGCACTGGTGAAATCATTGCACTTCAAAACTCACATTTAATTTATTAAGGATGTAATTGTTGTGCCACAGTTCTCTTTTACTGTCCTGCCTCAGTTTCCCTAAATTGTTCTGCCTCAGTTTCTGTAATTGGTCCTGCCTCAGTTTCCTTAATTGTTCTGCCCCAATCCTCTTAGTTGCAACCCCTCCTTCCCTGGTTCATTAAGACTGGTATAATTCAGAGGGTATAAATTGTATACTCAAAAAGGGGGAGTCCAGACTTTCTGTGTCTAGCCAGACATTTTCTTACCTCCCCATTAGTAAGAATTTATGGTCCTATCCCCCCAGCCTGTCAGAATTGGATTAATGGTTCCTACCTGAAGATTCCTGCTCACTAGAATTTGGACTCCACCCCCTGCCTTTGATTAGCTACTGTGTATATAATATGTCATTGAGAATTCACATTGGCTGCTGGCTGCTAGATTCTGGATTCTTGAAAACGATAGTCTCCTTCAGCTCTGGGACCAAACCATGGATCCATTTGGTCCCAGTAAATCTCTCCCTTTCAAATAAAATATTAAAAACTCTCTAATCTCTATCTTGCCTCAATTTCTCCAGCATTATATAATACTGGTTGAGACAACATGCCACTAATACATTTTTAGTTGCAAATACAAATGAGATTCTAAAAAATCTTTATGTGGAAACATGATAAAAAAACATTCATTACTTTCTAATCAACTTTCTATTGATGAGTCCTTTAATGTGTAAGTTTACTGATCCTCAGATAGCAAAAATCTTCTATAGTTCACTTACACTTGAAACTTGTTCAGTAATAGTGGTATCAAGATTTATTGAAACAAAAAGGAGTAGAATAGGGGTGTAAGACATTTTCAAGAATAAATATGACCAGAAAAGGAAGTGTACTTATTAGAATAAAAAATTATAGTCTCAATGCTAAAGTGATATTCGCAAAATATCAAAAAAAAAATTAGAGAATGTTCTCCATTTTGGTGGAGTAGAAGTAGAAAGTAGAAAGTAGAAGTAGAAAGTAGAAGTAGAAAGAATGATCTTCCTGACCCTATATATTAACATTTTTAAACTCAGTTATCAATGACCATTTGTTAAGTATCTACTATGTACCAGATACTATGTTCAAAGAAAGGCAAAATATAGTCCCTATTCCCAAGAATTCATATTATAAGAGGGAGAAAGTGCTGCAAATAATAAAAAATATGCATGAAGAAAATATAGATACATAAATGAGATAAGATGGATAGATAGATCTAATAAATTAGAAATAATCAATAGGGGGCAGCTAGGTGGTGCAGTGGATAGAGCACTAGTCCTGAAGTCAGGAGGACCTGAGTTCAAATATAGTCTCAGACACTTAACACTTCCTAGCTGTGTGACCCTGGGCAAATCACTTAACCCCAATTGCCTCAGCAAAAATAATAATAATAATAATAATAATAACAACAATAATATTCAACAGAAAGAAAAATTAGAATAAGGGAGACTGGGGAAAGCTTCCTATAAAATTCAGGCTTTTAGTAGGGACTGGGGACATCAGAAGATACAAATAAGGGAAGTGAGCTTTCCAGCCATGGCAAAGAATGAATGAAAATGTCTGGAGTCAGAAGATGAAGCATCTTGTTTGAGGAACAGCAAGGAAGCCAGAATCACTAGGTCATAGAGTATATAGTAGGGGGTTGTATTTCATGTTACATTAAGACTTTAACAAATGAAATTGAGAATCAATTTTCTTGATTAAGTGATTTCACCTTATGGAAGAGAGTACACTCTTGCCAGAATATTATGAGGGATTCAAAGGAAAATTTTTAATGAATGAAATTCAGATTTTCTCATCAGAAATGTTACATAGTTGAAATGATGTTAGTTAGAATAACATTAGGATAATCATTTAAATCAATGAATTTAGAAAGTCTTAGCAAATGCAAATTGGCATATAGAAGTATTGGGCATATTCAATATAGGGTTGAAGAAAATAAAAGTGTCCATTCAGGAATCATTTGGTTCTTACAAGTTTGGATAGAGTGGTAGAGCTTATAATTCAACTCATTGGTTCAATGAATGAATGTCAAGATTTTGAATATAGGGAAGGAATTCATAAGGTAAGGGAGGAAAGAAATGAAAGACAAACTACTGAATTAATGCAATTAGGAATAATTATGGATTCATATTACTCATCTCTGTTAGTTCCAGGGCTAATATAGTTAAGACAAAAGAATATCAGAACTGTAAAAAATATATAAAACTCATCTGGCCTCATCAGTACCTAAATAAGAATGGCAAAAACAAATCAAAACAAAAAACTTCCTGGAAGATAGTAGCAGATAATATGATATGATAATCATATTAATGTAATATGAAAGCATCACTTGTGGAGGATGAGAAAACAGAAATTCTGAAGGTATACATTAATTCTAATGATTCCATTGCAAAGCTGGGCATTGGAAAATATGACAAAAGTATCTTGCAAAATATGGCTCATGCGCAAATGTTTCAAAAACATTTGAAAAATCTTGTAGAATAGGATGATGGAAGATGAAGAAAATATCATAAAAGAATGCGAAGTAAAAACAGAAAAATTTTGAACAAAGTGTGTTTACATCTCATAAAACAACAATATTATATGTGTATTGAATAGAAGAAATTGGATGGAGGCAAAAAAATGGAATCAATAAAGATTTTTGTAACAAATTCTATTTACAGCAAGTCCTGCAGACACAACATATTGTGATTATAATATTGCAGACCTTAATATACTTCCTAAGTATGAATGAATAAAATTGAATACAATAAAAATGACAAAAGTAGCCATAATAGATCAAATACCTACCAATAAGCTTGCCCTGCAAATGAAACAAATTGAAAGTACTGAAGAAGTGATTATTGAAGCATCAGAAGCAAAGTGATGTAATGTGTGGGGAGGAAAGGAAATAAACACTTATTAAACTCCTACTTTGCTAAGCATTTTACAAATATTATTTCATTTGATCCTCACAACTATGTGAAGGAGCAACTATTATGATAGGCATTTTACAGCTGAAGAAACTAAGACAGACAGATTAAATGATTTGCTCAGGATTCAGAGGCTGAATTTGAACTCGGGTCTTTGTGACTCCAGTCTCTATTTCTAACATCACCTAGCTGCTTCAAAAAAAAAAGTATAGAAAAAATCTCAGGCTTTATTTTGGAAAGAATGCTTTGGATCCTGACTCTGCTTTTTATTATTTGTATGACTGACCTCTCCAGGCCTCAACTTGTTATCTGTAACATGAGGAGATTGAATTAATTGGCCTTTAAGATTTTTTTTAACTTTAAATAGAGAAACTTATTTTCTTATTACTGGATGACAGAGAGGTTATCGGTAGTTACTAACCAAGTTATGAAGTTTCCTTATTACATTATTTTTGATGATAATTTCCATCCTCTTGTAGCCATCCTCAATGTATAAATTAGAAAAGAATAGGTAATATACCACACATGAAGGAAAGCTCCTCATGAATACATGAACTAGATATAAATGGTCATATCTTAGACAAATTAGAGAAGCAAGGAAGAAATTAGCCTTCATATCTATGGATATAATTTTTAATTATGCAAATAAGTGTAATATAGTAAAAATATATGCAAGGAGAATTTTCAACATTAATCTGCAAAATCTGTGTTTCAATTTTTTTTTCTTTCTCCTTTCCCCCAGTTCTCTCCCCTAGACAGCAAGTAATCCAATGTATTTTAAACATGTGCAATTCTTCTATACATATTTCCACAATTATGCTGCACAAAAAAATCAGATCAAAAAGAAAAAATGAGAAAAAAAATGCAAGCAAATAACAACAAAAAATGAAAATACTATGTTGTGATACATACTGAATCAAATTTATTAAAAAAAATCCATTCCCCATATGATAAATGATGGAATATTATCTATGCCCAAAGGGTTATAAAATCATGCATATCCTTTGATCTAACAATACTACTACTGACATGAGTCCCAAAAGATAATTTTTTTAAAAAAAGAAAAAGAATTTATGTATGAAAATATTTATAGCAGCTCTTCTAAGGACAAAGAATTGGAAATTGAGCGGATGCCAACTAGTTGCAGAATAGATGAATAAATCATGGTATGTGATTATAAAGGAATGTTATTGTTCTATACAAATGAGCTGGATACTATCAAAAAGTTCTCTGTGAGCTCAAGCAAAGTGAAATGTGCTGTGTACATAATAATACCAAAGTTATGGGATGATCCACTGTGAATGATTCAGAAATATTCTCAGCAATGCAATGATCTAAGACTACTCTGAAGGACTTATGATGAAAAATACTATCTCGAGCAATAAACTGGGAAAACACTTTTACATCCAAAGGATCTGATAAAGGCCTCATTTCTAAAATATATAGAAAATTGACTCAAATTTATAATAGTTCAAGCCATTTTCCAATTGATAAATGGTCAAAGGATATGAACAGACAATTTTCAGATGAAGAAATTAAAACTATATGTAGTCACATGAAAAGGTGCTCCAAATCACTATTGATCAGAGAAATGCAAATTAAGACGATTCTGAGATACTACTACACATCTGTCAGATTGGCTAAGGTGACATGAGAAGATAATGACGAATGTGGGAAGGGATGCGGGACAACTGGGACCCTGAGACATTGTAGGTGCAACTGTGAACGGATACAATCATTCTGGAGAGCCATGTGGAACTATGCTCAAAAAGTTATCCAACTGAGCATACCCTTTAACCCAGCAATGTTTCTACTGGGATTATATCCCAAAGAGATCTTAAAGGAAGGAAAGGGAGCCACATGTGCAAAAATGTTTCTGGCAGCCCTTCTTATAGTGGCAAGAAATTGGGAGTGGATGCCCATCAATTGGAGAATGACTGAATGAATTATGGTATATAAATGTTATGGAATATTGTTATATAAGAAATCACCAGCAGGATGATTTCAGAGAGGCTTGGAGAGACTTACATGAATTGATGCAAAATGAAAAGAGCAGCACCAGGAGATTAGTATACAAGGGAACAACAGGACTATAGGACAGTTAATTCTGATGGATGTGGCTCTCTTTAACAGTGAGAGGATTCAAACCAGTTCCAGTTGTTCAGTGATGAAGAGAGCCATCTCCATCCTGAGAGAGGACAGTGGCAAGTGAGTGTGAACCACAACATAGCACACACTCTCTCTCCTTCTGTTGTTGTTTGCTTGCATTTTGTTTTCTTTCTCAGGTTTTTTTTTTCCTTCCTTCTTGATCTGATTTTTCTTGTTCAGTGAGATAACTGTATAAATATGTATACATATATTGGATTTAACATGTCTTTGAACATATTTAACATGTATTGGACTGACTCCCTGCCAGCTAGGGGAGGGAGTGGGGGAAAAGAGGGGAAAATTTGGAACAAGGGTCAATGTTGAAAAATTGCCCATGCGTATACTTTGCAAATAAGTAAATAAACGAATGAATGAATGAATAAATGAAAACAAAACAAAACAAAACAAAATATTATCCCTACCCAGAAAAAGAACTGATTGTGTTAATTACAGACTGAAGCACACTTTTTTTTTTACTTCCTTATTTTTTGAGAATCTTTTTTTTGGAGGAGAAATCTTTTTTTTTTTTTTTTGGCAACATGATTTTTATGGAAATATTTTGCACAACCTCATATGCCTTCTCAATAGGAGTTGGGAAGAAGAAAGGGGAGAATCTGGGATTCAAATTTGAAAAACAAATGTAAAAAAATTGTTTTTACAAAGTAATTGGAAAAATAAAAATATTTAAACACAGAAAAAATAAATAAATGTAACCATGTAAGGACCTCACTACAATCAAAATCTCCAATATGATCCAAAAGAAAAGCCTAGAATTTGGGGAAATATTGTAGAACTTTTGAAGGAGTTTTAGAATTGCCATGGTTTTAAATCTGTGTACACCACTCAGAAAAAATACTTATTTTTTCCTAAAAAATTTGAATTTAGTTGTGAAATTTTTCATGATTTTCCCGCTTAATTTCACTGTTTTTTTTCATACTTCTTGTAAATATGAAGAAGTAGTTGTTCTCTAGACAGCTTTAAAATTTTGAATTATATTGAATTTAATAAATTAATTAGAGAAAAGAATTATTCAAACAACTGATCTCTGCTTTAAATTTAGCTTCTATTGTTATATCTTTGTTGCTGAAAGAGACAACTGATCTACTAATTTCTGACTACTACCATATAGATATGAAAATTGGTAAATGAATAGAATGGTTTTTGCACATAAAATGATTTGGAGATGCATTCAACTGGATTAATGTTATTTGACTAGTGATAAGTTTTGTTTTAATATTTCACATTTTAAGCCTGTGATATTGTTTTATGTTACTGTAATGTTTATTGTTTTTGGAATTGTCAGTTCAGAAAATTTTGCAAAGAAATGCTGTTGGAATGATTACTACCATGTGATGTATTTGTACCATTGGTGATCTAGCTCATCATTTCACAGGAGTATTACAAATTAAGCCACAGTTCTTCAATCACTCAATTAACTGAAAGGTATAGATAATAGAAGATCATGTTTTGCTTATTTGGGGGAAGGATTATAAAAGGGGAAGTGAAGATTTGGCTTATTCTGTAGTTTCTCAGTCATACAAATTTTTTGTGATCTCATTTGAGATTTTTTTGGCAAAGATACTGAAGTGGTTTGTCATTTCCTTCTCTAGTTCATTTTATAGTTGAGTAATTGAGGCAAACAGGATTAAGTGACTTGCCCAGGATCACACAGCTACTAAGTATATGAAGTCAAATTTGAACTCAAGAAAATGAATCTTCCTAACTCTCCAGGCCTGGTATTATATCTGCTGTGTCACCTAGCTGCCCTGTCTTCCGTACATATGTCAAAGTTTATGATTCCTTGTAAACATAGCAGAAAAATGATCATAACCAAGAAAGCAATTTAAGCTACATGATTTATTAGCAAAACAGACATAATAAATAGGTCAGTGGACTTCTCAGTCAGTCCAGATTCCCTGACTGAATACAGAGTCAGGCAGATTTTTGAATATTAAAAATGCAATTAAACAAGACCAATTAATTTAAAGATAATTAAACAGGCTATAAAACAAGTTAGTCTGCTGTTTAATTGTAGGGAAGATTAGGAATTTTCCAAGTTGGAAGGGGCAGAGTGAACAGGTGCATTTTCCTGAAATTATCCCCAAGTATCTGTATTCAATCAAAGGAACATTACAACAATAATTAATTGACCACTACAGAGCCAATATCCAAATAAGACATATGGATTGATTAAGCCATATAATTGTAATAAAATTCCTTGCTCCAATCTTCAGATCTGATTAGATTTCTGATTAGCATTACATAGATTCTTACTTAAGGGTCTCTGGTTAAGAAGTAAAGATAGTTCAACTTCTCAGCCATGCAAGGCTAGGTTCAAATAATTCAGGAAAGTTTTCTCATAATTCCCATTACTGAAAAAAAAAAATTCCCATCAGACTCACATGGGACAAGACTAATAACTGAATTAAAAGGGAACTGAGCTAGATCCAGATTGAATCAAAAGATAAAGTCAATATAGTTCACTGAATTTCCATCAATGAGATAAACTGAGTGAAGACCTCTCATAAGAATGTGGCCTTGGCCTATACTCTAATTGTAGATTGAAATTTTGCAAAAGAAATTGTGCCATAGTCAAAAGTTGCAGTGTTTGCTTTTTGTAAATAAACATGCATTTTCCTCCTATTCCTCCTGTCCTTTTTGACACATTAGCATTAAGTTCCTAATATGGTAAAGAGTGTGTTATTGGCAAGTATTCTTTGTCTCTGAGGTAGAGTTCCATGTTTAGAATGGGAGCCTGGACTCCCAGACAATGGGAAGAAGGACCAGGAGGAGGGAATAGGGGTTTCTGTGCTAGGGTTTATATAATTCTATATTTTGCAGCTTGTGTTTTGCACTCCTCTACTGATGACACCTTGTCTGTTGAGAGCTGCCCTTTTTGGACAGACTATAATAAATCCTTTTTGCTTTTCTACCTTAAGAGTCTCTGATTTTAATTTGAATAGAGATCATCACTATCCCACGCACCCACAAAAGAAATAACAATAGATACCTTTATTCATCAAACTTCTTGTTATAATTTTATTTTGCTTTTTACACATAGTTCTATCACATATATCTTATAGTCACATAATTGAATGACAGATGTAGAGAATATAAGCTCTTAATGTGCTTATTGATAATCAAGGTACTATTTTAAAAGCTCTTCTCCAATAAGGTATCTCTCATGCACATATAAAAAGCATGTAAGATTTTTTTTTTCAAAAGATATTAAGAGGTGTGATTACTTTGTTCAATAGTTCCCTGATTATTACTATTGAACAAGATATAAAACATGAAGATATATTCTTGCTAAAAATGTTTTCATAGACACAGATGATATCTATTGCAATGCTTCAATGGAATAGATTTCATATATTAATAACATTTATTATAATAAGCCATGTCAGTTCCTAAATAGGATCCATAATAATGCAAGATGGTTTGATTTAATTATATATACAAATAAAAACAAATGGATGAAAAATAATTACCGACCAGAATATGATACGAAATTAGACATATAAGCTAAGTGATGGTATATCAGTTAACAATATCTTATATAGACACTGAGTATGAAAAATGAATTGTGCTTTTTTCTCAATTTACAAATGGCCAAAGAATATGAACAAACAGTTTTCTAGGGAAGAAATAAAACTATATGCATATAAAGATGCTTCAGATAACTATTAGAGAAATATAAATTACTAGGACTACTCTGAAATTCTATTCTACACTCATCAAATTGGCAAAATTGGCAAAAAAGGAAAATGAGAAATTTGCAAGTACTATGGGAAAATAATCACATGAGTATTGTTGGTAGAACTGTGAATTGGTCCAATCATTCTTCAGAGCAGTTTGGAATTCTGCCTGAAAGTTGCTAAACTCTTATCTTGGGGGATGGAAAGAAATCTATTCTTTGAGCTTTTTTTTTAGGAGACTGTCATGTTTGTCGATTCCTGAACTCTCTAAGCATCCCTCCCAGAACTCCATCCTGAGGACAAACTTCCGAGGACAATGAAAACCTATCTGATCTCATTCCTCAAAGATCAACAAATTTCCCTAGTCACAATCTGCCCACCTCAATGATTCTGAACCCCAAGTTATCATTATTTTCAGTTCTCTCTGCTGATCTTTCATCCCTATTCCTTCCAAGTCATTCATTTCAATGTCCCCTTCAAAAACCTTCCACTGTGTTCTTGAAAATGTTTGTTCCAAAGTAAGACAACAAACTTGCTTTTGTCTTCAGACTTTTCTTTCTAACTCTCTTTATATTCTAGCACTCACTAAGAACTGTTTCTATCTTGATGATACCTCTTTGGCTTCCCTTTCCAAGTCTGGCTGCCCTTTCATTCATCTACCATCTCACTTATTTTTCCACAGCTTTCCTTATCTATTTATATTTGTTATCCTCTTTATCATTAATTTGTCACTATGCTAGTATTGGCTTCTGGCCTCATTAGTATTTCCACAGTTAATTTCTTTATTCTATGAAAACTGTTTGCATTTTTGTTTTTCTTCCCAGGTTATTTTTACCTTCTGAATCCAACTCTTCCTGTACAACAAGAGAACTGTTCGGTTCTGCACACATATATTGTATCTAGGAAATACTGAGATATTTAACATGTATAGGACTGCTTGCCATCTGGGGGATAGGGTGGAGGAAGGGAGGGGAAAAGTCAGAATAGAAGTGAGTGCAAGAGATAATGTTGTAAAAAATTACCCAGGCATGGGTTCCGTCAATAAAAAAAATTATAATTATTAAAAATTAAAATTAAAAAAAGAAAAAAAAGAAAAAAATTATTTATTCTATCATTCAACTAATATTTATGAGACACCAAGTTTTTATATATTTTACTCAGAATTGAGAAAAGTTCAATATTGTTGTTGTTATTCAGCCTGGGATTTTCTTGGCAAAGATAGTAAAGTACTTTGCCATTTCCTTGTCCAGATCATTTTACAGATGAGGAAACTAAGGCAAAGAGGATTAAGTGATTTGACCAAAGGCTTTTCAAAACTGCTTACAAGCTGAGGAATGCAGAACAATAAAACTCTTTATCTCCTAACTAGACTTAACTCCATTCTGGCTCTTTACCTTATAACATCCTGTCTCCCACCTGGCTCTTTATTTGTCTTTTGTAAAAGCTACATCCAAACTTCTTATCTGTTTCCTCACTTGTGACAATATCTTGTTAAAAGGCACATACTGACTTCTTTCTTATCTGTACCTGCTGACTAAAGCCCCAAAATTCAATATAAAAAGGCCTTCCAAATAGTTACCAGACATGCTCAAAGTCTGGTCTGTTTCACTTTTACTTTAATAAAGTGTTTTGTGATTAAGACAACTCTGGGGTTCCATTATTGGCTAAAATTACAGAATAAGATAATGATGAATATTGTAGGGGATGTGGGAAAACTGGGACAACTAATAAATGTTTTTTTTATTTCTTTATTGTAGTATTTTTATTTATTTTTAATACACATTGCTTTATGCATCATATTGGGAAAAAATCAGAGCACAAAGGAAAAATCATGGGAGAGATAAAAAGAAAAAATTTGAAAAAAGAAGTGAACATAGCATGTGTTGATTTACATTCAGTCTCCTTAGTTCTTTTTCTGGATATGATGTAATATGATTTTGTGGTCCCTGGATTTTAGGAGGGCTTCTGTTCTAACAATAAGTCAGTAATCCTAAATCTTTAGACTTTGGATTCTGCCTCGGGAAACTCCCACGACCAATCTGTCTGATTCTGAATAGACCACTCCTCAGCCAGATAGTTTCTGGCCTCAGGATAGTCCCATAGATCAAATTCCTGAGACAATAGTGAATAAGACCAGTCCTCAGTTCATTGCTGACTGTCATATAGATAATCTGTTGGTCAGTGATAACTAAATTCTGAAGATCCCTCCTCTAGGATATAGAATTAGCATGTCAGTAATAGAAAGCTGGATAAAGGGTTCTCCTCTCTTTTAGGACTTTGCTAATTTCCTCTGGAATTCAGCCCACTTGTAATGGCATTAAAATTACAATAAACTTTGCCTCTTGACTAGGAAATGGGATTTAAAAAAGAAACTGTTTGAGACACAAGTCTGTGACCCCCAAACTTTGGGTCTCCTTTCCCAATCTCAGAATTTCAAGACCTGTACAGGGAGAGTCTGGCCTCCCCTGGTTTGATTCCCTCCTTGTCAAAGGAAGCCCCCATTTTTTCCCTCCCACAATCCTATAGCAGGACACTTCAAGACACTGGAGTCTCTGTCATCATGAGCTCCATGCTCAGCGATTTTTCCTTGACTGGGGATGCCCAGACTGAGAAATTCTTGCAATTTTCTGCAAAGTTTCTAGGGAACCTTTGCCACCCTTTCACTTTAGCTGGGACAATAGAGAAGATGGAAGTCCTATAGGATAGCTTTTGGCAAAATTTTATGGCTTTTGATAAATATGGGACAGTGCCCTGAGAAATAAGCCTGTTTAAGATTTATAGTTTCTAAATAAGGAATGTGTTTACTAAGAATTCATAAACCTGTATGGTGATTGATCCTTTGCACCAGGATATGTTTAAACATATAAAACATATTAAATAAAAATTTCCTATGTGTATATTCCTGGCAAACTTTTAAAATAATGTATCTAGCCCTAAGCTGCAATCGGTAGGATTTGCTATTGGAGATAAAATCTCTTGGGACTGCAACTGATATTCTTTTGAGTTCTGAGTTCTGAATTTAATTGCCTGATCATTAAGCCAGTAGCCCACCATTTAAGAGAGAAATGACATAAATTACTCAGAGAATGCCTTCCTGACATGTCTAGGTGGACGACTTATCTGGGCAAAAGCCCAGATTATTTGTTTCCTACCTGATTATTTCTGAGACTGACTAATTATTACTGCATGATTGGCTGTCAAACAGATCTAAGGATGCCTCATCCTGTCATATATGTGCTCTCAGGCTGAGGCCTGAAGGACCTGTTTTGATACTGTTATAATTATGTCCCTGTTTTTTCTTATAGTGAATTTCTATAATCAGAGCAAATAGTCAGTATCTATAATCAGAGCAAATAGTCAGTAGAAGTCATGAGTCCAAGGTAAGTATCCCAGGGGACACAATAATGGTTTCTATCTTAGATTTATTTATTTGTTTGTTTGTTTTTTGCTGAGGCAATTGGAGTTAAGTGACTTGCTGGTCACACAGCTAGAAAGTGTTAAGTGTCTGAGACCAGATTTGAACTCAGGTCCTCCTAAATTTAGGGCTGGTTCTCTGTCTACTGCACCACCTAGCTGCCCCCTCTATCTTAGATCTCAAAGATATTTTCCTTTGTATACTATTGAATAAAGATTCATAATTTCTTTTTCCCCTTGAAGGGGAAATCCAGGGGAATATAATCCCCCCACCCCCACCAATGCACATGTCTAGTATAGATTAGATGATATCTTTGACCCGGGTGAACTCTAAAAATTGTGTAAAATAATCACTGAAACTATGTCCCCTTTGATCTGCAAAAGAAGAAAGACTGGGGTCTCCCAGGCTCCAAAGAGTATAGGAGAAAACATAGTTTCCAGGCTGGGCTTTTTCCAAGGCAAATCACCCCCCCCCCAATGATCTTTTTGGGAAACCGGATCCCCCATTCAGGCTGAAAAAGCCTTCAAAGTGATTTTCATTCACTTGGGAAATCTGGGCCTGATATTGATAAGTATCTAGGCCTAGGGGCATTGTCTTTCTTTTCAATTGGGAACTTCAGTCTCAGATTTCCTATTAAAGGGCAATTTTAAATTTATTTCTTTGCAGAGGCCCCAAGCAGGACTATGCCTTGTCAAGTAACTTCTTTCATCCTTGGCATTGCTACCTGCCAGGACCCGTGCCCACTGTGAAGACATTCTCCTCTCAACCATAACCCTTCTTTATTTCTCTGCCAGGACCTTGTCACTCAGAAGTCAGTTTTCCTAGCAAAACTCCCTTTTGCCAGTCAAACTTTTTGGGTTCATGAATTATTTCACATTGAACCAGAAGGGGATTCTCACACCTCAACTCTGCACTGCCACTAACCGCGTCATCTTGATCTGCAGTTCCTTCCAAGAAGCTTCTCTGACTGCAGCCATACAAACTGTTAACCTCCAGCCCCATTCCCTACCCAAGGCTATGATTTTTTTTTTTTTGTCTAAAGGCCCACACAGTCTTATCAGTTTGTTAAAACCCTGAAAGCTAAACTAATCTCTTGCTCCAGCCTCAGCCCTACCTAAAGCCTTTTGTATAGTGACCCAGTGACCCTAGGGATCTTGACTCAGGCTCTTGAATCCTATCCCAGATCCCTTGCTGACTTCTCAAAGAAACTTGGTGTCTTTGGAATGATCCTCCTGCCTTAGAGAAGTGGCTGCCACAGCCCTTCTAATTGAGGAAGCCTCTAAGGCCAGGGATCCTCAAACTTTTTAAATAGGGGGCCAGTTCACTGTCCCTCAGACTGTTGGAGGACCGAACTATAGTAAAAACAAAAACTTTGTTTTGTGGGCCTTTAAATAAAGAAACTTCATAGCCCTGGGTGAGGGGGATAAACATCCCCAGCTGCTGCATCTGGCCCACGGGCAGTAGTTTGAAGACCCTGCAAGCTCATCCTCCATTGGAGGTTCTAATCCCACTCCCGGGTTCAGAGCATTTTTACCTTCACAGAGCGTTAGAATTGGGGAAAGGAATGAGAGTAAACATCTATATTGACTCTAAGTATACTTTTCACATTTTTCACATTCATGCATCTATATGGAAAGAAAAGAGATTTTTGACAGTAAAAAGTTTTCTTACTAAATATGCAAGAGAAACAGGCTTACAGATTCAGCTGCTGCCCATTTGCTCCTGACTGTGGCACCTTTACTTCCCCAGCTCCTTGACTCTTATACCCCTTTATATAGCTCATTGCAGAAGAAAGTGGACACATCCTTTCTCCTTCTGGGTTGTTTAAAACATCCTCAGAACAACTTCTAATTCCATAGGCGAGTCAGTGGGAACTTTTGGCCTGCCCCGCTCTTTGCAGGCCACAATGGCCCAGCCTTCACTTCTCAAAAAGCTCAAAGGGTGGCTGAAGCACTTAAGATTAGCTTTCTTTCTTTCTTGTTATTTTCTACTTTTCTCATGTGTGCCTTTAACAACACTCCAAGAATGAGAGCTTTGCTCTTGGTATTTCTCTCCAGCTCTCCTGGTGTCATTCTGTGGGCCCTTGCCCATGGGGAGATAACTTCTTAGTCTTTAGTCAGGCTAGGGAACTCCATGGGCAATGGGGGCATTCAGGATTGTTGGGTGTGCCCTCAGCACCCTC
Source organism: Sarcophilus harrisii (assembly GCF_902635505.1). Lineage (NCBI taxonomy): Eukaryota > Metazoa > Chordata > Mammalia > Dasyuromorphia > Dasyuridae > Sarcophilus > Sarcophilus harrisii. The sequence continues at coordinate 361,604,466 of NC_045429.1, read as the reverse complement.
AAGGCGGCCCACATATGGAACCTGATGCATTATTTACAAACCCCCACCCTGGATGCCACCCCATTTGTACTAGCTACCTCCCCAGGGAATAACTTTAACCTGACTATCTCCTGTTTTCTTCCCACAAAAGATTTCTTACCCACATAATGATTTTAAGATATCCGCTCCAAAATTATTCTGGCAAACTCCCTCATAATGCTTCTACGCCACCTTCCTTGAAGCTTCTTAATGAACTCCTGAGAACTAGCATTCCTATTGATATAATATTATGTAATTATAATCATCCTTGAGGACAATCAACTAGGAAGCTACTATGAAACTTGACCTCAGATACCATCTTGCACTTAAGGGATATGCTTTTCTTTATAAATTGGGTTTTCCATTCTACTTCAATGTTTCTGAGAGACCTTTTAAAAGGAATGCCTCTGACTGGAACCATCCTCAACCTGTAATCCTCTTTAACACCTTTTAAATATTATGATGTTTGTACTTTAGATACTTGTACCATACAGAGCATTTAGATGCTCTGTATGGTGTTTAATGCCATTGCTTCAGGCAATGACCTCACCTCTTTAAGGAAACAAGGAGATTTGGGGGAAAACATTCTTTGGTATTTATCTGGGAAAAGGTGTTTGGATAAGAAGCATTCATAAGAGCCCCCTCTCACCGCCCCCCAGCCTTCCTCTGGATGGGGTTCCTGGCTATTGTCTCTATTAACCCCTGTACTAGCTCCACTTTTAATTATTATTATTTTTTTTTTTGCTCATATTTGGCCCCTACATTTTTAATCTACTTGTGAGATTTGTTTCCTTCAGGTTCCAAGCTATGAACTTCCAACAATTTGTACACCTTGAATATCATTGGCTAATTGATTCTGACACCCAGAAGCCCTCTGAATGCTGCTGCTGCCATCTTGTCTCCTTTCTTCAGTCTGGACCCCCACTAGACAGGGACAGCTCTTAGCCCCTTATCAGCATGAAGCATATCTAGAAGATGAGATCTCCCTCCTTTTGTCCCAAATGAATATGGGGTACCAATTGCTTGAGAATGGAAAATGCTATAATATGATTTTGTGCTCCCTTGATTTTATGGGGGCTTCTGTCCTAACAATACATCAGTAATCCAAAATCTTCTGGCTTTGGATTATGACTCAGAAAACTTTCACACCGAGTCTATCTGATTCTAAATAGACCATTCCTCAGTCAGATAACTTCTGGTCCCAGGATAGTCCCACAGATCAAATTCCTGAGACAATACTGAATAGACCACTCCTCAGTTCAATTGCTGACTATCAGACAGATAATCTGTTGTCCAGTGATAACCAAATTCTGAAGAATACTCCTCTGGGCCACAAAATTAGCATGTCAATGTAGAAAGCTGAATAAAGGGGTCTCCTCTTTCTTATGACATTTCTAATTTCTTTTGGAATTCAGTCTGCTTGTAATGGTGTTACAATTAAAATAAACTTTGCCCCTTGATTAGGGAAATAGGTTCAAGTATGCAAATTATTTTGAGAAACCTTGCAACACTAGTCTGTGACCCCAAACTTTTGGGATCCTCTTTCCCACCCTCAACAAATATAGGTGGCATTTTCTGTTCAAAGTTTATTGGGATTCCTTTGGATCACTGAATTATTGACAAGAACCAAATCATTCATAATTGATCATCACTGTTATTGTGTGAACATTGCTGTTATTGTGTACAATGTCTTCCTGCTTCTGCTTGTTTCACTCAACATCAGTTCATGCAAATCTTTCTAGGCCTTTCTATAATCAGCTTGTTCATCATTTTTAAAAGAACAATAATATTCCATTACCTTCATATGCCATAACTTGTTCAGCCATCCTCCAATTGATGAATATCCATTCCTTTTCCAATTCTTTACTACCACACACACATACACACACACACACACACACAAAACCCAATGCTATAAACATTTTTTGCATATATGGTTCCTTTTCCCTCCTTTATGATTTCCTTGGGATACAAACTGAATAATGGCATTTCTGGGTTAAAGGATATGAATAGTTCTATAGCCCTTTGAGTATAGCTCTAGATTGCTCTCCAGAAGGTGGAATCATTTTACGACTCCATCAAAAATTCATTAGTGTCCTGGTTTTCCCACATGCTCTCTGACATTTATCATTATCTTTTCCTATCATCTTAGCCAATCTGAGAGGTATGTAGTGGTACCTCACAGTTGTTTTAATTTACATTTCTTTATTCAATAGTGATTTAGAGCATTTTTTTCATATAACTACAAATGGCTTAAGTTTTATCACCTGAAAATTGTTTTTTCATATCTTTTAACCATTTATCAGTTAGGGGATGACTTGTATTCTTATAAATTTGACACTGTTCTTTATATATTTCAGAAATAAGACATTTATCAGAAATGCTGGCTGTAAAGATTTTTCCCCTCTTTTAATCTTGTTTCTGTTGGTTTTGTTTGTGTAATTTTTTTTTAATTGTTAAAGCTTTTTATTTTCAAAACATGCATGTATAATTTTTCAATATTGATCCTTGCATAGCCTTGTATTCCAAATTTTCCCCTCTTTCCCCCAACCCCTTCTGCTAGATGGCAAGTAATCCAATATATGTTAGACAGGTCAAAATATGTTAGCTCCAGTATATATAAACATATTTGTACAATTATCTTGCTGTACAAAAAGAGCTGATCAAAAAGGGAAGAAAATGAATAAGAAAACAAAATGCAATTGAACAACAACAAAAGGAGTGCGAATGTTATGTTATAATCCACACTCAGTTCCCACAGTCTCTCTCTGTATGTAGATGGCTCTCTTCATCATGAGATCATTGAAACTGACCTCAATCATCTCATTCTTGGAAAGAATCGCATCCATCAGAATTGATCATCATATAGTCTTGTTGTTGCTATGGACAATGATCTCCTGGTTATGCTCATTTCACTTAGCATCAGTTCATGTAAGTCTCTCCAGGCCTCTCTAAAATCATCCTGCTGGTGATTTCTTATAGAACAATAATATTCTATAATATTCACATACCATAACTTATTCAGCCATTCTCTAATTAATTGATGGGCATGCACTCAATTTCCAGTTTCTTGCTACTATGAAAAGAACTGCAGCAAACATTTTTTGTGCAAACCCTTTTTAATTTAATGTAATCAAAGTTATCTATTGTGGGAGCAGTAATGAACTGAGCTAGCTATGCCCAGAAAAATAACTCTGGGAGATGACTAAAAACCATTACATTAAATTCCCAATCCCTATATTTATGCACACATGCATTTTTGATTTCCTTCACAAGCTAATTGTACAATAATTCAGAGTCTGATTCTTTTTGTACAGCAAAATAATGTTTTGGTCATGTATACTTATTGTGTATCTAAGTTATATTTTAATATATTTAACATCTACTGGTCATCCTGCCATCTAGGGGAGGGGGTGGGGGGGTAAGAGGTGAAAAATTGGAACAAGAGGTTTGGCAATTGTTAATGCTGTAAAGTTACCCATGTATAAATCCTGTAAATAAAAGGCTATTAAATAAAAAAAAAAAAAGGAGAAGAAATTAAAGCATGAATAAATGAATGAAAAAAAAAGTTATCTATTGTGCATTTCATAATATTCTCAAGTTCTTTTGATCATAAATTACTCCCTTCTCCAAAGATCTGATAAGTAAATTATTCTCCTAATTTGTTTATGGTATACTTCTTTGTGCACAGCACTAATACATTGTTAGTGGAGTTGTGAATTGATTCAACCATTCTGGAAAGAAATTTGGAACTCTACACAATGGGCTATCAAACTATGCATACTCTTTGATCCAGCAGTGTTTCCAATAGACCCTCATTACAAAGAGATGATAAAAAAGGGAAAAAGACACACATGTGCAAAAAATTTTTGTAGTAGCCCTTTTTGTAGTAGCAAGAAATTGTAAACTGAGTGGATGCCCATCAGTTGGAGAATGGCTGAATAAGTTATGATATATGAATGTCATAAAATATTCTTGTTTTATAAGAAATAGACAGCAAGTACTAGATCAAAAATTATATTATAAAGCAACAGTTAGCAAAACCATTTGATATTGGCTAAGAAATAGACTAGTTGATCAGTGGAATAGGTTAGGTTAAAAGATCAAAATAGTCAATAATTTTAATACTCTAATGTTTGACAAACCCAAAGACCCCAGCTTTTTGGAGAAGAACTCACTGACAAAAATTGCTGGAAAAATTGGAAATTAGCATGGCAGAAACTAGGCATGGACCCACACTTAACACCGTACACCAAGATAAGGTCAAAATGGGTTCATGACCTAGGCATAAAGAATGAGATTATAAATAAATTAGAGGAACACAGGATAGTTAACCTCTCAGACCTGTGGAAGAAGAAGGAATTTATGACCAAAGAAGTACTAGAGATCATTACTGATCACAAAATAGAAAATTTTGATTATATCAAATTGAAAAGTTTTTGTACAAACAAAACAATTGCAGACAAGATTGGAAGGGAAGAAATAAACTGGGAAAACATTTTTACAGTCAAAGGTTCCAATAAAGGCCTCATTTCCAAAATATATAGAGAATTGACTCTAATTTATAAGAAATCAAGCCATTCTCCAATTGATAAATGGTCAAAGGATATGAACAGATAATTCTCAGACAAAGAAATTGAAACTATTTCTAGCTATATGAAAAGATGCTCCAAGTCATTATTAATCAGAGAAATGCAAATAAAGACAACTCTGAGATACTACTACACACCTATCAGATTGGCTAGAATGGCAGGGAAAGCTAATGTGGAATTTTGGAGGGGATGTGGGAAAACAGGAACACTAATACATTGTTGGTGGAATTGTAAATACATCCAGCCATTCTGGAAAGCAATTTGGAACTATGCTCAAAAAGTTAACAAACTGTGCCGACCCTTTGATCCAGCAGTGTTACTACTGAGCTTATATTCCAAAGAGATTTTAGAGAAGGGAAAAAAGACCTGTATGTGCATGAATGTTTGTGGCAGCCCTCTTTGTAGTGGCCAGAAACTGGAAACTGAGTGGATGCCCATCAATTGGAGAATAGCTGAATAAATTGTGGCATATGAATATTATGGAGTATTATTATTTGGTAAGAAATGACCAACAGGATGATTTCAGAAAGGTCTAGAGAGACTTACATGAACTGATGCAAGGTGAAATTAGCAGGACCAGGAGATCATTATATACTTCAACAACAATACTATATGAGGATCAGTTCTAATGGATGTGGGTATCTTTGGCAATGAGAAGATCCAATTCAGTTCCAAGTGGTCAGTGATGAACTGAACCAGCTACTCCCAGCAAAAGAACTCTGGGAGATGACTAAGAACTATTACATAGAATTCCCAATCCCTATATTTTTGTCTGCCTGCATTTTTGATTTCCTTCACAGGCTAACTGTACACTATTTCAAAGTCCAATTCTTTTTATACAGCAAAATAACTGTTTGGACATGTATACTTATTTTGTATTTAATTTATACTATAACATATTTAGCATGTATTGGTCAACCTGCCATCTAGGGGAGTGGGTGGGTGGAAGGAGGGGAAAAATTGGAACAAAAGGTTTGGCAATTGTCAATGCTGTAAAATTACCCATGCATATAACTTGTAAATAAAAAGCTATAAAAAAGAAAAGAAAAAAATTAGACAGCAAGATGATTTCAAAGAGGCCTGGAGAAATTTACATGAATTGATGCTAAATGAAGTGAATAGAAACAAGAGAACATTGTACGCAGCCATAGCAAGATTATACAATGATCAATTCTGATGGGCTTGGCTCTTTTCAACAGTGAGTTGATTCAGGTCAGTCCCAATGGTCTTGTGATGAAGAGAGCCATGGCAACCAGAGAGAGTACTCTAGGAACTGAGTGTAGATCACAACATAGTATTTTTACCTTTTTTGTTGTAGTTTGCTTGCATTTTGTTTTCTTTCTAATTTTTTTTTCCTTTTCCGTCTGATTTTTCTTGTGTAGCATAATTGTGGAACTACGTATAGAAGAATTGCCCATGTTTAACATATAATGTATTACTTGCTTTTTAGGGTAAGAAATGGGGGATAAGGGAGGGAAAAAATTTGGCACACAAAGTTTTGCAGGTGTGAATACTGAAAATTATCTATACCTATGTTTTGAAAATAAAAAGCTTTAATAAAAAATAATCTTTACATAAAAAAATAAAATCTTTTCTTACTACAAGAGAATCTCTTTGAATTCTTTTAAATCAACTCTAAACCATGACTCTTGGAAACAACAAAATGACTTGTCCAAAGTACAGTGTTAGGTAATATCTAAAATCATGCTTCATGTAGCTGACAGTCCAGAAGAAAACCTGTATAACTATAGTTCTTATAGATGCATGATCCCTGTGGTAAAGAGATATATAACAAAGAGAAGATGTCAACTACCTCTGTCTAATACTGCCTTTTCTAAGTGGGGTTACCTACTTGGTAATCACCTGTATGAACTCTCTTTTTTATGTAACCTTAAAAAGTTTCTTGGAGTAGTTAACATTTCACTTGAGTTTTAAAGGATAAAGAGGGCTCAAATGGACAAAGAGGGAGAAGGAAAGCTTCCAGGCACAATCATGTGGGGGTTGGGAAGCAATACAATTTTTTTATCTTTCCAGTCAGGTAAGAGGCTCTTTAAGACCAGGTGACTTCTGAGTTACTCAGATCCTTCATCATGCATCATGCATATTAGATATATTTGTGAATTAGAAAACTTGTTTTCTTTTTGGTCAGTCTTCAAGCCTAGTTTGTTTGCCAAATTTGTGCCAACAGTCTCTCTTATCCTATTAAAATAAGGACATTGTGATTACTTTCTAAAGATTGGGGTTTATTTTAGAAGATCTGGGCATTTGAGAAAAGAGAAACAGGAAACTAAAGTTGGGATGCTTTTTTAAAATTATTATAGTTTTTTTTATTGACAGAACATATGCATGGGTAGATTTTCAACATTATCTCTTGCCATCACTTCTGTTCCAACTTTTCCCTTTCTTCCCTCCACCCCCTCCCCTAGATGTCAAGCAATCTCATACATGTTAAACATGTTAAAGTACATCTTAAATACAATAGATGTGTACATATTTATACAGTTCTCTTATTGCACAAGAAAAATCAGATTTAGAAAAGTAAAAATAACCTGGGAATAAAAACAAAAATGCAAATAGTCCACATTCATTTCCCAGTGTTCTTTCTCTAGGTGTAGCTGGTTCTGTTCATCACTGATCACTTGGAACTGAATTGGATCTTCTCATTGCCAAAGATACCCACATCCATCAGAATTGATCCTCATATAGTTTCGTTGTTGAAGTGTATAATGATCTCCTGGTTCTACTCATTTCACTCAGCATCAGTTCATGTAAGTCTCTCCAGGCCTCTCTGTATTCATCCTGCTGGTCATTTCTTACAGAACAATAATCTTCCATAACATTAATATACCATAATTTACCCAGCCAATCTCCAATTGATGGGCATCCATTCAATTTCCAGTTCCTAGCCACTATGAAAAGAGCTGCCACTAACATTTTTGGACATATTGGTCCCTTTCCCTTCTTTAATATAAGCCCACTAGTAACACTGGTGGATCAAAGGGTATGCACAATTTGATAAATTTTTGAGCATTGTCTCCAGAGGGGTTGGATCCATTCACAACTCCATCAACAATGCATCAGTGTCCCATTTTTCCCACATTCCCTCCAATATTTGTCATTATCTTTTCCTGTCCTCTTAGCCAATCTGACAGGTGTGTAGTGGTATCTCAGAGTTGTCTTAATTTGCATTTCACTGATAAATAGTGATTTGGAACATTCTTTCATATGAATAGAAATAGGTTCAATTTCATCATCTGAAAATTGTCTTCATATCCTTTGACCATTTATCAATTGGAGAATGGTTTGATTTCTTATAAAGTCAATTCTCTATATATTTTAGAAATGAGGCCTTTATCAGAATCTTTAACTGTAAAAAGTTTTCCCAGTTTATTGCTTCCCTTCTAATCTTGTCTACATTTGTTTTGTTTATACAAAAGATTTTTAACTTAATAAAATAAAAATGTTCTATTTTGGGATCAATAATGATCTCTAGTTCTTCTTGGTCACAAATTCCTTCCTCCTTCACAAATCTGAGAGGTAAATTATCCTATGTTCTTCTAATTTATTTATAATCTCGTTCTTTATGACTAAATCATGAACACATTTTGATCTTATCTTGGTGTAGAGTGTTAAGTGTGGGTCCATACCTAGTTTCTGCCATACTAATTTCCAGTTTTCCCAGCAGTTTTTCTTAAATAGTGAATTCTTATCCCAAACGTTGGGATCTTTGGGTTTGTCAAATACTAACTAGCTATTGACTATTTTGTCCTGTGAACCCAACCTATTCCACTGATCAACTTAGTCTGTTTCTTAGCCAATACCAAATGGTTTTGGTGACCACTGCTTTGTAATATAATTTTACATCACATATAGCTAGGCTACCTTCATTTTATTTTTTTTCTTTAGTTCCTTTGAAATTCTTGACCTTTTGTTCTTCCATATGAATTTTGTTATAATTTTTTCTGGGTTATTAGTTGGGATGCTTTTAATTACAAACTAGAACATTTTTCCCTAATTATTCTTCTCATGGGATGAATTGTTTTTCTTTGATCTTTTCACCTGAGAAGAATCCACAGGAGATTTCTTTCCTAATATCCCATCAGGAATAGCAGTCACATCTACATTTTCCCCCTTGGTGGAGGAAAGAGATAATTTGAATGGAAGGATTAAGTATAACCACTGCAGAAAAAGTGGGAAGATGAGTGATCCTGATATCTAAGTGTGTTTAAAGATAAAGAGGGGACATTGAAAAGTGGGAACAAGGGAATATTTTCTTTCACCCCTGAACCAAGTTCAGTGGATCTTAGCAAAAATGATTGCTTCACTTGGGGGAAAGCAGCCTGTATAGGCACTGCATTTGGGTTCAATAAATGTATAGAAGTGAGGGTGTTTTCTGAGTAAGCATTGGCAAATAAGCCTGGACAGAGGAACCAGTGTGAGAGATACTGTCTGTGATAATGAGTTTAGTTCCTGAAGTCAATCCAGGAAATATGGGAAATTCCTGTGGCTTCAGAGCTGAGAAGTTTTTTTTCTTTTTCTAAAACTCAGAGATGAGATTAGAAATTCAGACTTGCAAATAATTACTAAGCAGCTAGTGTGTGTTGTGCACTATCTTAAGCTAAAGGAAATTCAAAGACTAAATTAGAGACTGAGAAGCAGACTTGAATAAATGCTGTTGTAAATGAATTTGGTTTAGTATAATAAATCCTCTATTTACACTGCTCTTTGAGGGACCAATAGACCAGACAGATCATTTATTTGGTGAGTACGATGGAAATAAGCACATTTTGGATTCAGAGGTTCTGGATCTAAATTCTGCTTCTTATACTATGGATGAGTAGGTGACAAATTAACCTTCCCAGACCTTAGTTTCTTCCTCTATGATATGAAATGTTTGATATTAGATCTCTAAAGTACCCTTAAGTTCTCAGTCAATGATTCCCAAACTCTCATTTTAAACACAAGAAGATTGAGGATTTTAAGGAGTTTAATGATTTGTTCAAAGTAAATAGTAGGTGGAGTTGTGAACGAATCCAACCATTTTGGAGAGTAGTTTGGAACTATGCTCAAAAAGTTATCAAACTGTGCATACCCTTTGATCCAGCAGTGTTACTACTGGGATTATATCCCAAAGAGATTATAAAGAAGGGAAAGGGACCTGTATGTGCACGAATGTTTGTGGCAGCCCTTTTTGTAGTGGCTAGAAACTGGAAACTGAATGGATTTCCATCAGTTGGAGAATGGCTGAATAAATTGTGGTACATGAATATTATGGAATATTACTGTTCTGTAAGAAATGACCAACAGGATGATTTCAGAAAGGCCTGGAGAGACTTACATGAACTGATGCTGAGTGAAATGAGCAGGACCAGGAGATCATTATATACTTCAACAACAATACTATATGATGACCAGTTCTGATGGATCAGGCCATCCTCAGCAACGAGATCAACAAAATCATTTCTAATGGAGCAGTAATGAACTGAACTAGCTATACCCAGAAAAAGAACTCTGGGATAACTAAAAACTTACATTGAATTCCCAATCCCTATATTTATGCCCACATGCATTTTTGATTTCCTTCTCAAGCTAATTGTACAATATTTCAGAGTCTGATTCTTTTTATACAGCAAAATAATGTTTTGGTCGGGTATACTTATTGTGTATCTAATTTATATTTTAATGTATTTAACATCTACTGATCATCCTGCCATCTAGGGGAGGGAGTGGGGGGTAAGAGGTGAAAAATTGGAACAAGAGGTTTGGCAATTGTTAACGCTGTAAAGTTATCCATGCATATAACCTGTAAATAAAAGGCTATTAAATTAAAACAAAAAACAAAAAACAAAACAAACAAAAAAAAACAAACAAAGTAAATAGTAGAACCAGGCTTTGAACTCAGGGCTTCAGATAGATGGAAGAACTTCCTAGTGTTGCCCAAAAAATAAATAAAGCTGACATATTAATTCCTCATACCTGGAAGTGTTCAAAACAAGACTTTATCTAAATAGTAGAGGGGATTCAAGTTTCATGTAAGGGTTGAATCAGATGATATTTGAGGCATGTCTCTGCTAACTAGGGGACTTGACAAAAATCAGCCTGACTGGAGTAAGTGATAAATATATGCTCAGTGATCATAGGAGAGCAATATGGTAAAGTTTGAAAGAAAGGGGTCTTGGAACCCAAAGGAGGATTTTGAACTGATAAGATGAGCCAAAGGAATCCAGTGTCCCTTCTTGAGCAGGTTAGAACAAAACAATGGGAATATTAGAAGAAGATGATTCTGGTGGACAGCTAAGTGATGACTAGAATGTATAGTATGAAGTTGAAAGAACACAAAGTGAATTCTTTTACTGAATTCTGAGTAAGTTTCCTCATGTATAAAATGAGAATTATAGCACCTATGTTCCAAGGTTGTTATGAAAATCTAATAACACAATATAAGTAAAGTGTCTTGCAAACCTTTAAGTGCTATGTAATTGTGAATCACTTTCATGTGTAGTATTAAATTCAACAAATATTGCCTAAATTCCTGTTGTGTACAAGGGACTGTATTAGGCACACAAAGAGAAAAAAACAAAATATTTCAGTCAGAGAATAAAGTTTGTAAGTTGATTAATATAAATAAAGATTAGTTATCTTTAAACAAAAGGGAGCTAAAGGGGTTCATGCAATGTGCTCTTGACTTAAGAAGAGTTACAGAGAGGAATCACTCATAAACTCCTGAACTAAGCCTTAGACGCTTAAAATTTGAAAGTAGAAGGAAATGCATTCCAAGCATAGGGCAGGGGAATAATTTTCCTGAAAATGTAAAGACAAAAACTAGTATGTTGAGCTTCAAAAGCATCAATAAATATAGGATTCCAAATTGGAGCAAGATTGCTTTAAATAAAAAAATAGCACTTACCTCACAGAGCCAGATTGCCAAGAGTCTCAAATAGAATAGGGATAGAGCCTGGACTTGGGATTTCATCTCTCTCCCAGTGTGGGATATCCCCTTCATTGTAACTTATAATCATAGTTACTTGTCTAGGATACTGAGAGATTAAAAGGTTTACCCCAATTTATAAAGAGTGTATTGGAAGTAGGACTCAAATCCGGACCTTCCAGGCTCCAGGATCCAGATTATTATCTACTGCAATTTGTTACCCCATTTATGCATGCTTTAAATAGAATAAGTATAAAGAGATACAATCAAAAATATTTACCTTAGAGAAAATCACTGTTAGACAATGAGCTACATCCTCTCAAGGAATTTCCAATTTAGCTGATGTGATCAGTGAGTCACATACAAGAGATTGATACAGGACAGTAAGAAGTATTGAGAGATAGTGGAAAGAAACTGATTGACTTTTGAGTCTAGACTATGCTATTTACCAGCAGTGTGAGTCTGAGCAAGTAGTTCAGTTTCCCTTCTGTTACAGTTAGATTGTCCCTAAAGGGGCATCTTATTAACAAAAAAGACCCCTAGAAATCTATGCAAACTGACAGCCTGCTGTTTCAAAGCTTTTGAATGATTGTATTGATTGTGTCCTTGATTCTGCTATAGTTTCCTTGAGATAGATAGCCTGCACAAAATAGGTATAATTGTCAAGGCTAGATTCTCACACCATGGGACACTCAATTTCTCCAGTGCTATTCTCTTAGTGCTATGTTTGCTTAGTCTCCCTGCTTGCTGTCTAAAGGACTTACATCCCACTTATCCTGAATCTCTCTAGCTGGGACTAGTGGCAGTTGTTCCAGGGAGAGCTGTATCACTGCCTGTCTCTGAAAATGATGGTTCTGGGAATTCAAGATGGACCATTATGTGGGTAGAAAAATATATCCTCTCTCTTTCTGTCTCTGTCTCTCTGTCTCTGTTTCTCTGTGTCTCTCTCTCCCCCTATCTATATACATTTATTCATATATACACATATGTATTCATGTATATGTACATATATATAATGTTCCAAAGTATCTCCTACTATATACATATGATTTATATATATATACATATATACACACACAATGTGTCTATTATATGTGTACATTCTTTGCCTTTTTGGAAAGAGTCACTTTGAGTCTTAGTAAACAAGAATGTTCCCTCCTGCATGTTTCTTGGCTCAAACTTTCAGAACATGAAATCCAATGTCAAGCTTGGTGACTTGCTTTATAAAACTTGAAGCAGTCAGCACAATGCTATTGTCATAAGACCCAGTCTTTCTTTAGAATCTGAACCAGAACCATGGCCTCTAAGGTCTGTTTGTAGAACTGACATTCTGTGATCCTAAGAGAAGCAACACAGCAGGGTGGAACAAGCAGAGTGAGAAACTCAGCTCAGGGAAAATCATTTTTGGATAGTCATAGAATATTTCCTAGAGGAAGTAGGATTTGAAAGGAGTCACTGTGAAGTGTAATGAGTAGGGTATGGATAGGGAAGGAAAGGGAAGCAGAAGAATGCTATATTGAAAATGTTTTAATAAGATTGTCCCAAGGGCAAGGCACAGGATAAACTGCAGGAGAAAAACTTTAGAGAGACTAGTTGAGAGATTAATGAACTAGTCTACATGTGAGTTGATAAGGAACTGAATTAGTGTGGTAGAAATTCAAACGGGGAGAAAGACAAGGTTTTGGAACATTTCAAATAAAGAATTTTAAAATTAGATGACTTGTGGATTGAGCCATAAATTTGGAGTTTAGAGGACATAAGTTCAAATTTTATTTCAGACTCCTATTAGTTGTGTCACTCTAGGACAAGTTCCTATATCTATATTAGCCTCATATTTCTTTTCTGTAAAATGAAGGTAATGATTATATAAACAATATAAGATTGCTTACTTATTGTTGCTATGGCTTAGAAGCAAATATCCCATTTGTAAAAACTACTTTAATGTTACATAATTAAATTAATTAGGATACTAGTTATAGGAAGAACATAATTAGTGAATGCTCAAGATTGTGGCAAAAAAAAGATTCCTCATCCCCTACAAAATACCTAAGAAGCTGATAGGAAGAATAAAGTGTAAAAAGCCTAAGCTTTCAGTTAATAGGGCCAGAGTCAACCATATTGCATTATTAATGATTGTCAATCAATAATTACTTATTAAACATCTACTGTATGTTAGGTAGTGGACATAAAATGATGAACAGAAAATCTCTGTCCATAAGGAACTCATAATATAATGGGGATACAAGATGAAAAAAAGATAGATATATAAAGGAACAAACATTAATTAAATGCCTTTTTTGTGGCACGAATTCTACTAAGTACTTTATAAATATTATCTTGTTTGATTTTTAATAACAATTCTTTGAGGTAAATACTATTATTATCCCCATTTTATAGACAAGGAAATGGAGGCCAACAGAGATGAGGTGATTTTTTTTTTCCAGGGCCACACAATTAGTAAGCATGTAACATAAGATCTGAAGTCAGGTCTTTCTGACTTCAGGGCCAGCACCCTATCCACAATGCAGCCTAGCTGTTTCTACAACTAAGGAATAAATTGGAGATTGATAGAAGAAATACACTAGTATTAAAGGGGCTTAGGAAGGGCTTCTTTCACAAGATGAGACTCTACCTGGAATCTGAAGGGAGCCAATAAGCCAGGAGATGTTGGGGAGGAAGAAGAAAAATCCAATGATGATAAGACAAACAACTAGGGAAAATACCTAGAACCAGGAGACAGAATGATGGGTTCAAGGAATAGCAAGAAGGTCAGTGCTGTTGCATCACAGAGTAGACCAGGGGTTAAACCAATGTGTAAAAAGAATTGAAAAATAGAAGGTCAGATTGTAAAAGGCTTTGATGACCTTTTTATCTTATATTTGATTATATTTTATTTTGTATTTGATGCTAGGGAAGATATGAAGTCTGCATTTATTCAAAGGAGAGGTAAAATGATAAGATCATCTGCATAGGAAATTTAATTTGATGAGTGAGTGAAGGATGAACCATACTTAAGAGAGGTTTGAGAAAGGGAGACCAACCTGAAGATTATTGCAACAGTTTTTGTATGAGGTCATGAGAGCTTGTACCACTGATGTGGCAGTATCAAAGTAAAGAAGGTTGTAGATAAGAGAGATGCTGGTTTGATAAGGAATTGTACATACAGAGTGAGGGAGAATGAGGTTTAAGAGTAGGTGAATGAGTGGATGGTGCTGTTCTCAATAAAATTAGGGAAATTCAGAATGAAGTAGTTTGAGGAATCAAAAAATAAATATGAGATTTGGAACCTGAATGACTAAAAAAAAAAAAAAATGGAGTGTTACTCAAAATTGAACAAAGAAAGAAATTGGGATGGAAATCAAGTTTGGGCAAAAAGGATGAATTCATTTTATACGTTTTGAGTTTGTCATAAGTGAGTAACCAGAATCTACAGCAAAAATGGCTAAGAAAATAGTTTAAGATGTACAAATGGAGTTTAGGAAGAAGAGGCATAAAGATATAGATGTGGAGGTTGCTCACATGGAGGTAATAGTTGACTTTTAGAATAAATAAAATCTCCTAGGGAGCAAACATAAAAGGAAAATAAAACATCTAAATGTTGGTTTTGGGGAAAATTATCCCAGCTTTATTTCAAAAATAGGGGGAAAAAAGAAAGTGAAAAGATTAAAAAAGTTGTCGGTGGGATGGCAACAGAAATAAGACAATATAATTTCAAGGAAGCAGAACAAAATAATTAAGAAGGGAGGAGTACCATCACTATTTTGCATATGATGAATTTAAGGTTCTGGACAGTTAAATTATCTAGCATTAAAATGGTATTTGAATTCAGATTTCCTTGTCTGAAAGAGCAACACTCTATCCAAAAAGTAACATTGCCTCTTCATTAATGGCAAGGAAATGAAAACAATAATCATACATTTCTTAGAGAAATATGGAAGTAAAAGGAAAGAGAATAGGGTAATAGTTTTATGGAACTACAGTACCAAGTAACAATGTTCAGAATAGGGAGATCTTTGTATATTTAAGGAAATATAAAAAAAAAAGAAATTGGAGAAGGAGAAATTGAAAATGTCAAATAGCATGGTACAAATGCTATTTATATGACAGTATCGTGGTGGAAGCAAAAGGAATTAGAGAAGAGGGTCAAATATATAATGAAGAGATTAACTTTTTTTAAAAAGAGGCACAGTTCTAATATAGGAAAAAAAGATGATATTTGGGGTTACTGATAAAATAGATTTTCTCAGTAAAAATTGCATTAAACTGCCAAGAATGAAGTTATGTGAGGTGGGAGTAGAAAGAGATTTAATTGATACAGAGAAAAGAGTTCTGGATCTTGAGGTAAGAAGATTATAGGTCGTATTAATCCTCTGATATTCAATAGCTGTGTGGTCTCAGACAAGTCACTTAACTCTCTAAGGCACAGGTATTTTAGTTCGTTGTTTTCTTTGAGAGAGTACAACATAGAAGATAGGGCGTTGGAGTTGGAGTTACAAAGACGAGTCAAATTCTGCCTTAGATACTGAATAAGTCATGTGACCTGTCTATGCATCAGTTATCTTTTTCTCGATAATGTTTTATTTTTCCAAATACATGTAAAGGTATTTCAACATTTACATTTATAAGTCTTTGTGTTCCAATTTTTTCTCCTTCCCTTTCTTACCTCCCTCCTCTCCTAAAGAGCAAGCAATCTGATATAGGTTAAACATGTACAATCGTTTTAAACACATTTTCATATTTGTCATATTGTACAAGAAAAATTAGACCAAACGGGAAAAAATGAAAAAAAAAGTAAGCAAGCAAAGAAAAAAGGTGAAAGTATTATGCTTTGATTTACATTCAGTCTCCATAGTTCTCTGTGATGTGAATGGCATTTTACATCCCAAGTCTGTTGGAACTGTTTTGAATCACCTATGTATCAGTCATTTCATTGGTAAAATGAGAGGACTTTATTTACTACATTCTAAAACCCAGCTTTATATCAGTGATCCTATAGAGCTAACGTAGCACTCTAAGATTTATAAAATCTTTACAATATGAAATTACTCTGATGCTTAAAATAACTCTGGGAGGTAAGCACTATTATCTTTGTTTTACAGATGAGAAAACTGAGATTGAGAAAGGTTAAGTGACTTGCCTAAGATTGTGAGGTATGTGTCTAAGGCAGAATTTGAATTTAGATCTTTTTTACTCCAAGTCCAGTACTCTATTCACAATACCAACTCACTGTGGCCTTTTGAGGGAAGTAAAGCAAGTCTCATCATGCTGATTTTACAGGTAAGGAAAAATGGGTTCACAAAGCTCTTATGAGTCGTTGATGGTAATAGTAGTAACAGGTTTTTGGAGAATATTTCCAACTCACAGACTCCAAATCTTGCATCCTTTTCCAATCTGTCTCACTGTTGGTACAAACAAGTTTTGGATAGTAATGGTGAACACAATATTAAGGAACAGTGAAGCAATGGAAAAAAGACAAGGGGATCATTGAAATCTACTTATTGCACACATAGACACACACATGCTATGAGAGATAGAGAGAGAGAAAGAAAGAGAGAGAAAGAGAGAGAGAGAGAGAGAGAGAGAGAGAGAGAATGTGTATACTGTGCATACAGGTCTCTGTTTACTGGTATAAGTTATGTTCTTGTTTTTAATTTCATTGGTTTATTTGTTTGTTTTCTCCTATGCTTTTTCTTTTTGTGATAAGTTGGGTTGTTTTTCTTTTCTTCCCTCTTTCCATTGGGAATTTCCTCTAAATGTATGACCTGTATTTCCTTTTTATGTATTTCTTCAAATACAGGACAATGACCAACACCTAGAGGGAAAAAAAAGTGCTGACTGATCAACATCTAGCCCTTCTTAAGCAGTTCATGTGTCACTAGCAGTCACTATTCTTATGTTTTCCTTTGAAGTAGAGAGAAAAAACTGGACATCTGCTGAGGAATTCATCTTTTCTGCTTTCCCCCATGACTGGGGACATGCTATCATCTGTTTTGTTCCATTACTCTTTGTTTACATCTTCATCATTGTTGGAAACGTGATCATTGCCATAGTGGTCCAAATAGAGCCCCACCTCCATACTCTCATGTATTTCTTTATTGGTTCCCTCTCTTTCCTGGAGCTTTGGTACACCACATCCACTATTCCACTCATGCTCTCCAACCTACTCAGTGAGAAAAAGAGCATATCCTTGAATGGTTGCATGCTCCAGTTGTATTTTTTCCATTCTACAGGTATAAGTGAAGTGTGCCTTTTGACAACCATGGCCATTGATCGCTTTTTGGTTATTTGCAGACCACTTCATTTTCCAACCATCATGACTCCAAGACTATGTGTACAGTTGACCATGGTCTGCTGTGTCTGTGGCTTCATCACACCCTTACGTGAGGTTGTGTGGATCTCCAAACTGCCATTCTGTGGCTCCAATTATCTGGAACATGTCTTCTGTGACTTCCTCCCACTCCTGCATCTGGCCTGCACAGACACCCGAGCCATAATCATGATTCAGGTTGTCGATGTGGTCCATGCTGCAGAGCTTGTCACAGCTGTGTTCCTCTTCTTCCTCTGTTATGCTGGCATTTTGGCTGTGATCTTGCGCATCCGTTCAGCTGAGGGTCGTAGAAAAGCCTTCTCCACCTGTGCCTCCCACTTTATGGTCTTTGTGTTGTTCTCTGGCTGTGGGGAAGTCATGTACTTCAGTTTCTCTGCCACATATTCTTTATTCTGGGACACAGTGATTGCCCTGTCATTCACTGTTTTGTCTCCATTTTTAAACCCCATTATCTATAGCCTGAGGAATAAAGAGATCAAAGAAGCTGTGAAAAAGCATATGAGTCATCCAAGAATCTTTTCCTGTAAGACCAAGTGATGCATCATATTTTGGTTGATGTCATCAATGTCAATAGCATTCTGTCAAAACAAATTATAACCTGTCCATGTCTTCTCAAATTGTGAATCCCAACAGGAAGTCAATATTTGACTTTTTTAAAATCAGAATTTAAACAAATCTACAATCAGCAAAGTGCTGAAAAGAAATGTTCTTTTTGTTATATAGCATGCTTTCAGAAAGCATTCTTCACATAGATATATTAGTTCTGTTAAGACCACTGAAATCAAACCTAAAAATAAAAATAAGTAAAGAATTTTTTAATGCATACTAGGAAGAATCACTGAGTTGCTTTGGTGAAAATTTAAGATGGCTAGTCAAATATTGGCTATTTCTCAGCTGTAGATTTCACCCAATAAGATTAAATCTGAATATAAGTACTTCAATGCTTACCCAGGTTCATGACTTAATTTTAATAATAACTGACATTTATATAGTCGTTTATGATTTATAAAGTATATTGCATGCAGTATCACATTGGATACAGCAAACTTGTGTTATTACATGATCTGCTCCTATAAAATATTGTTTTTCTATATGAATTATTGTTATTATTATTCTTTTCTGGGTTCCATGTGAAAATAATTTAGAAAAAGAGAAAATGGAAGAACATTTTTTTAAAAATATATTTATGCCATCTAAATTTCTTCTTATATTTTTCCTTTGCCCTCTCAGAATCCCATTCCATACAACTAATAATATTTGAATGAGGAAAAAAAACAGAAAAAACTAATATATCAACAACTGAAAATATATGTGATATTCTACTCTATGGATCTTTCATTTCTGCAAAGGAAGAGTAAGAGATGTCTTCTGTCTCTTCTTTGTGATTGTGCTTGTTCTTTGTAATTTTGACATATTTGTATTTATTATTAATTTTGTTCTATTTTTATCATCGTAGTCATTGTATATATTGTTTTCCTGGCTTGAAAGAGCATTTCTGATGATCATTGTACCTTCTTTCCTCACTGGATCAAGAAAGCTGACACTCACAAGAAACATTAATTCCTGCTGAAACATAGACAAAGGATTAGACCTGTGTGAAGTCTCAAGTCTAGAATCTCATTTTTCTCTTTGATTGTTTATTACATACAGGTTTCCTAGTAGTCCCTGGAAATAAGAAATAGATATTTGCCTGGATTGTAGTGAAGCTTCTTCTTTGTCATATGAGTACATGGAAATTGATTTGAAGCATTGGGAACACCTTTACTTACTATGAATTAACAAGACCAAAGACTGTCTCCAGCATCTGAGATTGGAGGAGGATGAGCCAAACTTTGCATTGTAGAATAAATCAGACATTGGAGCAAAGGCAACCAGACACTTTATAATAGATTGTAAGGAGTCGATAAAGTCTCAAGTATCTGTGACCATCTATTATCATGAATTCATTATTATTATCGTTACTAGATCCTGAGAGATGATTATGAGAGACTGACAAAACAGTTCTAAAGATCATTATTAGATCTCATTTCCAGATTTCTTAAAAGTTATAGTCATAATCTAGATCTGGCATCCTTGACACAGACTTCCCTAGGATTTCCTTTCTGTGATTTATTGGTTAGTTCAGTTTGGAAAGTCTCCAGTCACATCCAATGAACAAGTAAAATAAGTATAAAGGAAGTTTTTTTTTTTTAAATAGATGTTTAGAGGTAGTAGATTCCATGAAGGAATATTTCATATTTTCTCTTTTATCTTTAATATGTGCAATATATTGTGGTCCTAGAATGTTGAGTACCTAAAGCTTGTGAATAAGTGCAGTGTTGTCTTAGATTCTGAATATAGTAGTACTTTCACAAATATCCCATTTTCATAATTTAGGGATATTCTATATTATCTCCTTTTCAGCATGACTTTAATTTGGACTTGTGGCTAAAATTATGGCTAGATAAACAGCAGAGTAGGGTTGAAGCGGAATAATTTATACATTTACTGGCTATTTGCCCTCTAGTAGAGAGTACTCTGGCAACTGAGTGCAGATCACAACATAGTATTTTTACCTTTTTTGTTGTAGTTTGCTTGTATTTTGTTTTCTTTCTGATTTTTTTTCTTTTCCATCTGATTTTTCTTATGTAGCATGATAATTGTGGAAATAGGTATAGAAGAATTTCCCATGTTTAACATAAAATGGATTAATTGCTTTTTACGGTAAAAATTGGGGTAGAAGAGAGGGAAAATGTTGGAACACAATGTTTTGCAGGTGTGAATACTGAAAATTGTCTATACCTATGTTTTGAAAATAAGAAGCTTTAATAAAAAATAATCTTCAAATGAAAAATAATAAAGTCTTTTATTACTACAAGAGAATCTCTTTGAATTCTTTTAAACCAACTCTAAACTATGACTCTTGGAAACAACAAAGTGACTTGTCCAAGGTACAGTATGTTAGGTAATATCTAATATTATCCTTCATGTAGCTGACAATCCAGAAGAAAACCTGTATAACTATAGTTCTTATAGATGCATGATCCCTGTGGTAAAGAGATATATAAAAAAGAGAAGATGTTACTACCTCTGTTTAATACTGCCTTTTCTAAGCCCCAGTCAGTGGGGTTACCTACTTGATAATCACCCTCTTTGGACTCCCTTTTCTATGTAACCTTAAAAAGTTTCATAGAGCAGTTAACATTTCACTTGAGTTTTAAAGGATAAATAGGGCTCTAATGGACAAAGAGGGAAAAGAAAAGCTTCCAGGCACAATCATGTAGGGGCTGGGAAGCAATACAGGTTTGTTATCGTTCCAGTCAGGTAAGAGGCTCTTTAAGACCAGGTGACTTCTGAGTTACTCAGATCCTTCATCATGCATCCTGCATATTAGATATGTTTGTGAATTAGAAAACTTGTTTTCTTTTTGATCAGTCTTCAAGCTTAGTTTGTTTGCCAAATTTGGGCCAACAATCTCTCTTGTCCTATTAAAATAAGGACATTGTGATTACTTTCTAAAGATCTGGGGTTTATTTTAGAAGGTCTGGGCATTTGAGAAAAGAGAAACAGGAAACTAAAGTTGGGATGCTTTTTTTAAAATTATTATAGCTTTTTATTGACAGAACATATTCATGGGTGATTTTTTAACATTGTCTCTTACAATCACTTCTGTTCTGATTTTTCCCTTCCTTCCCTCCACCCCTTCCCCTAGATGACAGGCAGTCTCATACATGGTAAACATATTAAAATATATCTTAAATACAATATATGTGACTTCTAGAGACTTCTGACCAAGATGGCAGAGAAGACACACATGTATACTTAAGCTCCGTCTTTTCTTTCAGAGTAATTTATTTCATGGCAAACATCAGAATTAGTGCTTGACTGAGAAAAAAACAAAAATAATTACAAAGAGGAGATATCCTTGAAATTCAGTAGAAAAGGTCTGTTTTTGCTCATAGGTGGGGAGGGTTAGATCAGGTGCAAACTGAGGGCAGGCAGGGAGAATACAGCAGGCAGAGTAAGGCATGCAGCTCACACTGAGCAGACCAGAGAGGGATGGGGTATAATCTCAGCCATTTCTGCAGGGAGAGCTTTACTACAATGTTGGCTACTTTGCCCTGGTAGCAAGGCAGTAGACAAGCAGAGATGCTAAAAGCACGGGGGTAGAGACTATAACCCCAAAAACCTGGCATCTCTTGGGACCTGGCCACACTTCCACGGTGTCTCAGCATGCTCTCAGAGTCTCAGAGCACAGATGTAGTGCCTCCATTACTGTCCTGCTAGTGCCTTGCTGCTGCCCTCTTGCAGTATGTAGAGGAAGCTCAATAATACCATCCAGCAAAAAAAAAAAAAATAAAAAATAAAAAAAAGCAATGCATTTGTTTTGTTTGTTTGCTTTGTTAGTTTCTTTTCTTTGATTCTTCTTTGACAAAATGAGCAAAAAATTAAAACAGACTCTACTGATATCTTCTATATGGTTAGAGAGCAAACTTTAAATCCTGAGGAGACTAAAAACAGACGGTCTTCAGATGAATCCCCAAAGGCAGGGTATGATCTAGTCCTCAACACACAAGACTCTCATAGAAGAATTTTAAAAGGCTTTCACAAGAGACCTAGAAGAAAAATGGGAAAAGGAAAGGGAAGCTTGGCAAGAGAGTCTGAATAAGTCATCCCACTCATTTAAAGATAGAGTGGATAAAGAAATCAAATCCTTGAAAAATAAAATAAGGGAGTTGGAAAAAGAAAATCGCTCTTTAAAAAATAAAATTGATGAAATGGAAAAAAAATTCCATAGAACAAAACAACTCAATTAAAAACTCAATTGGACAATTAGAAAAAGATGTAAAAAAAGTGAGTGAAAAAAATAACTCATTGAAAATCAGAATTGAACAAATGCAAATGAATGACTGGAGGAAACACCAAGAATCAGTCAAACAAAAGCCCAAAAATGAAATAATAGAAAAAATGTGAAATACCTTCTTGGGAAAACAACAGACCTGGAAAACAGATCTAGGAGAGATAATCTGAGAATTATTGAACTTCTTGAAAAATATGATGAAAATAGAGCCTGGACACTATTTTCCAGGAAATTATCAAAGAGAACTCCCCAGAAGTTACAGAAACAGAGGGTAAAATAGACATTGAAAGAATTTATAAGTCACCTACTGAAAGAGACCTTAAAATCAAAACTCCAAGAAATATAGTGGCCAAATTCCAAAACTATCAGATGAAGGAAAAAATACTGCAAGCTGATAGAAAAAATCAATTCCAATATAGGGGAACCACAATATAGATTACTCAGGATTTTGCAGCATCCACATTAATGGATCAAAGGGCCTGAAATATGATATTCCAAAAGGCTAAGGAACTTGGTACGCAACCAAAAATAAATTTGTTCCAGGGAAGAAGATGGAAATTCAACAAAATAAGTGAATTTCATCTATTTTTGATGAAAAAACCCGGAATAAACAAAAAGTTTGATATGCAAATATAGAACTCAAGAGAAACCTAAAAAGGTAAAAAGAATTCTTGGGAACTATATTTCTGTTATAAAGACATATAAAGAACACATATATACTTTGTTCTAGAAAGGAACAAAGGTGGAAAGGAAATTGTACTGGGAAAAAGGTAAATTTATGGTGCTACATCTCACAAAGAGGCAAAAGAAACCTATTGTATCTGAGAAAAAGAATGGAGGGGGATGAACATAGTGTGTATCTTACTGCCATCAGAATTGGCAAAACATTAGATATATTCGATTTATTGTGAAACTTCCCTCACCTCATTGAAAAATGGAAGGGGAAAAGTGAAAAGGGAAGGAGTAAGATAAGAAGAAGGGAATACAGAAATTGTGAGGAAAAGGGGTAAGATGGGGGAGGAACTCTACGGTGGGGGAGGGATAGTAAAAAGGGAGTGCTGTGAGAAGCAAGTGGTGCTCACAAGTTTAATACTGGATAGAGGGATAAGGGGGAAGGAAAGGAGAAAAGCATAAGCAGGGGTTAACAAGATGACAATACAGAATTAGTAATTTTAAGCATAAATGAAAAAGGGGTAAACTCCCCCATAAAGAGGAAGCAGTTAGCAGAATGGATTAAAAGCCAGAATCCTACAACATGTTGTTTACAGGAAACACACCTTAAACAGCATGATACATACAGAGTAAAAGTAAAAGGTTGGAGCAGAACCTACTATGCTTCAGGTGAAGTAAAAAAAGAAGGGATAGCCATCCTGTTCTCAGATCAAGCAAAAGTAAAAATTGATCTAATTAAAAGAGCTATGGAAGGACACTATATCTTGCTAAAGGTAGCATAGATAATGAAGCAATATCAATATTAAACATATATGCACCAAGTGCTTTAGCATGTAAATTCTTAAAAGAGAAATTAAGAGAGCTACAAGAAGAAACAGACAGCAAAACTATAATAGTGGGAGATCTCAAGCTTGCACTCTCAGAGTTAGATAAATCAAACCACACAATAAAAAAGAAATAAGTCAAAGAAGTAAATAGAATAATAGAAAAGTTAGATATGATAAATCTTTGGAGAAAACTAAATGGAGACAGAAAGGAGTAAACTTTCTTCTCAGCAGTTCTTGGAACCTGTACAAAAATAAGCTCCAAAGGAAGGTTTTGTTTTTTTTAATAGATGCTTAGAGGTAGTAGATTCCATGAAGGAATATTTCCTTTTTTATTTGTAGTGTGTAAATGTATTCATTGTGGTCCTAGAATGTTGAGTACCTAAAGCTTGTGAATAAGTGCAGTGTTGTCTTAGATTCTGAATATAGTAGTACTTTCATAAATATCCTATTTTCATAATTTATCAATATTCTATATTATCTCCTTTTTGGCATGAGTCTAATTCAGATTGTGGCTAGATAAACAGCTGAGTAGGGTTGGAGCAGAATAATTTATACATTTACTGGCTATTTGGCCTCTAGTAGAGACTACTCTGGCAACTGAGTGCAGATCACAGCATAGTATTTTTACCTTTTTTGTTGTAGTTTTCTTGTATTTTGTTTTCTTTCTGATTTTTTTTCTTTTCCATCTGATATTTCTTGTGTAGCATGATAATTGTGGAAATAGATATAGAAGAATTGCCCATGTTTAACATAAAATGGATTAATTGTTTTTTAGGGTAAAAATTGGGGGAGAAGGGAGGGAAAATTTTAGAACACAATGTTTTTCAGGTGTGAATACTGCAAATTATCTATACATATGTTTTTAAAATAAAAAGCTTTAATAAAAAATAATTTTCAAATAAAAAAATAAAGCCTTTTGTTACTACAAGAGAATCTCTTTGAATTCTTTTAAACCAACTCTAAACTATGACTCTTGGAAACAACAAAGTGACTTGTCCAAGGTATAGTAATATCTAATATCATCCTTCATGTAGCTGACAGTCCAGAAAACCCTGTATAACTATAGTTCTTAGAGATACATGGATTCCTGTGGTAAAGAGATATAGAACAAAGAGAAGATGTCACTACCACTGTCTAATACTGCCTTTTCTAAGCCCTAGTCAGTGGGGTTACTTATTTGGTAATCACCCTGTTTGGACTCCCTTTTCTATGTAACCTTAAAAAGTTTCAGCTAACATTTCACTTGAGCTTTAAAGGATAAATAAAGCTCTAATGGACAAAGAGGGAAAAGAAAAGTTTCCAGGCACAATCATGTAGGGGTACAATACAGGTTTGTTATCTTTCCAGTCAGGTAAGAAGCTCTTTTAAGACCAGGTGACTTCTGAGTTACCAGATCCTTCATCCTGCATCCTGCATAATAGATATGTTTTGTGGAATTAGAAAATTTGTTTGTTTTTGACTCAGTTCTACCTAGTTTGTTTGACAAATTTGTGCCAAGTCTCTCTTATCCTATTAAAGATTACTTTCTAAAGTTCTGGGGTTTAATTTAGAAGGTCTGGGCATTTGAGAAAAGAGAAACAGGAAAAGAAAGTTGGGATGCTGTTGGAATCTTTACAAAGTGTTAACAGCAGATAGAATTACAATTGAGTACTTCGGTTTTTTAGGCTGGGCTGCTGTCGAAGGCCTGCCAACACTCTCACCTCTTCCTATTCAGTGGAAAACGGATAGACCAGTGTGGGTAGAACAGTGGCCCTTAACAAGAGATAGCAATTCAGGTAGCCTTAGTAGATATAGTGTAAGAACAACTTGACCAAGGACATCTACAGCCTTCTGAGTCCTCTTGAATTCTCCAGTATTTATTATAAAAAAAAGAAATCTGGAAAATGGAGGATGTGTTAACAGATTTAAGAAAAGTAAATGAACAGATGGAAACTATGGGAACTCTTCAATGGACTCATCTCCCACCAGTTGCCTAGAGAATGGCCTCCTTTGAAGAGTAGACATCAAGGATTGTTTCTATTCTATCCTCTAGATAAGGAGGATGTGAAAAGCCTTGCCTTTCAGTGCCCAGTGTTAATTTAGCTGAGCCTTATAAAAGATATGAATGGACAGTTTTTGCCACAGGGAATGAAAAATGTTCCTACTTTGTGCCAAATGTATGTTGTTGCTGCTCTTACTCCAGTGAGAAAAGTATTTGGAAGATAATATTGTTGCATTATATGATGATATTTTGGGGTAAAAAAATTCGAAGAACAAATGTTAGAAGCATGTCACAAAAATTCATAGAAAACGTTAAGAAACTACAAACTTCATATCGCTACCGAAAAATTCAAAGGCATGCTCCTTTTTCAATATTTAGGATATGGAATATATCCTAAGGCACTTTACATTACAAAAACTGTCTTTAGGAACAGAGAAGAATACTTTGAATGATTTCCAAAATTAATAGGAGATATCCAATGAATGCATCCAGTGCTCGACTTAGCTAACACTAAATCAATTGCAACTTATATGACATTTTAAGGGAGACACTGCTTTTGAATTCACCATGCCAGCTTACAAAAGAAGCTCAAGAGGCTTTGAGAGTAGTTGAACTGGCTTTATCCAATGTGGTTGAAAGAGTCACCAAAACCCTTTGAAATATCAGTTCTATTTCAGCAATAAGAGTCAAGAAAGAGATTTAAGGAATTAGTGTAGGTAATGAGGAATCCAAATTATCACTCTTTGCAGATGGTATGATGGTATACTTAGAGAACCCCAGAGATTCTATTAAAAAGCTATTAGAAATAATTTAGAACTTTAACAAAGTTGCAGGATACAAAATAAATGCACATAAATCCTCAGCATATTTATACCATCACCAACAAAATCGAACAGCAAGAGACACAAAGACAAATTCCATTCAAAATAACTGTTGATATTCTTTTTGTACAGCAAAATAATGTTTTGGTCATGTATACTTATTGTGTATCTAAGTTATATTTTAATATATTTAACATCTACTGGTCATCCTGCCATTTAGGGGAGGGGGTGGGGGTGGGATAAGAGGTGAAAAATTGGAACAAGAGGTTTGGCAATTGTTAATGCTGTAAAGTTACCCATGTATATATCCTGTAAATAAAAGGCTATTAAATAAAAAAATAAAATAAAAAAAAATAACTGTTGATAGCATAAAATAATTAGGAATCTATCTACCAAAGGAGAGTCAGGAATTATATGAGCAAAATTACAAAATACTTTCCACACAAATAAAATCAGATTTAAATAATTGGAAAAATATTAATGCTCTTGGATAGGCTGAGCAAATACAATAAAGATGACAATACTCCCTAAACTAATCTATTTATTTAGTGCTATACCAATCAGACTCCCAAGAAAATATTTTAATGATTTATAAAAAATAAAAAAAATTCATATGGAAGAACAAAAGGTGGAGAATTTCAAGGGAAATAATGAAAAAAATCAAGTGAAGGTGGCCTAGCTGTACTTAATCTAAAACTATATTATAAAGCAGTGGTCACCAAAACTATTTGGTATTGACTAAGAAATAGAATAGTTGATCAGTGGAATAGGTTAGGTTCACAGGACAAAATAGTCAATAACTATAGCAATCTAGTGTTTAACAAACCCAAAGATCCCAACTTTTGGGATAAGAATTCATTATTTGACAAAAACTGCTGGAAAAACTGGAAATTACTGTGGCAGAAAGCAAACATGGAACCACACTTAACACCATACACCAAGGTAAGATCAAAATGGGTTTATGATTTAGGCATAAAGAATGAGATTATAAATAAATTAGAGGAACATAGGATAGTTTACCTCTCAGACTTATGGAGGAGGAAGGAATTTGTGACCAAAGATGCTTTGTACAAACAAAACTAATGCAAGCAAAATTGAAAGGGAAGCAACAAACCGCGGTTATTTTACAGTTAGTGTTCTGACAAAGGCCTGTTTCCAAATAGCAGAGAGAATTGACTTCATCTATAAGAATCATTATTGTCCCATTGATAAATGGCTGCGAACAGACAACTTCAGATGATGGAATTGAACTATTTCACTGAGTATGAAAAGAGCAGCCCAAACACTGGCTGATCAGAGAAATGCAAACGCACAGTCTCGAATGTTACTACACACCTGTCAGATAATTCAAAATGACAAGAAATAATGATGAATGCTGGAGGGTTATTGTTGAAAATCAACACTATCGTATTGCTGGTGAGTTGTGAGCAACCAACCACCTAGAGAGCAACTGAATTATGCCCCAAAGTTATCAGTCTGTGCACACCTGAAACAAATGTTACTACCACGAGCATCCCAAAGAGATACTGTGCTGAAAAGGACTCAGATATGCTGTGGGTCGGTTACTGCAGTTTTCTGTGAGTATGATCTGAAATTGAATGGTCGTCGATCACCAGACGGTTGCAATATATGAATGGAATATTATTGAAATTTATATAAGAAATGACCAGAATGAATACAGAGTCTTCGAGAGATTTCATACGAACCGGATGTTGAGTGAAATGAGCAGAACCAGATCATTATATACCACCAACACACATGATATATTCCCGATGGACTGACATCTCAACAAAGAGAAAATCTAATTCAGTTCCAATGGATTAAAGATGGACAGAATCGGCTAAACCCAGAGAAGGAACACTGGGAAATCAGTGTGAACTGTTTGCATTTATGTTTTTCTTCTCAGGATATTTTTACCTTCTCAATCCAATTCTTCCTGTGCAAAAAGAGAACTGTTAGGTTCTGCACACATATATTGTATCTAGGATATACTGTAACATATTTAACATGTATAAGACTGCCTACCATCTAGGGGAAAGGGTGGAGGGAGGGAAAGGAAAATTCAAAACAGGAGTGAGGGCAAGGGATAATGTTATAAAAAATTACCCATGCATATGTACTGTCAATAAAACATTATTAAAATAATAATAAATTTCTCCTAGGAGAAAAAAATATATGTATACATATTTATTCAGTTCTCTTATTGCACAAGAAAAATCAGATTTAGAAAGGTAAAAATAATCAGGGAAGAAAAACCAAAATGCAAGCAGTCCACATTCATTTCCCAGTGTTCTTTCGGGTGTAGCTGGTTCTGTTCATCACTGGTCAATTGGAACTGAATTAGATCTTCTTATTGCTGAAGATATTCACTTCCATCAGAATTGATCCTCATGCAGTATTGTTATTGAAGTGTATAATGATCTCCTTGTTCTGCTCATTTCATTTAGCATCAGTTCATGTAAGTCTTTTCAAGCCTCTCTGTTCATTCTGCTGGTCATTTCTTACAGAACAATAATCTTCCATAACATTCATATACCACAATTTACCCAGCCATTCTCCAATTGATGGGCATCCATTCAATTTCCAGTTTCTAGACACTACAAAAAGGGCTGTCACAAACATTTTTGCACATAAAAGTCCCTTTCTCTTCTTTAATATAATAATCCTAGTAGTAACACTGCTGGGTCTAAAGGTATGCACAATTTGATAATTTTTTGAGAACAGTTCCAAATTGCTCTGCAGAAAGGTTGGATCTATTCCCAACTCCACCAACAATGCATCAGTGCCCCAGTTTTCCCACATCCCCTCCAACATTCATCCTTATCTTTTCCTGTCATTTTAGCCAATCTGACAGGTATGTAGTAGTATCTTAGAATTGTCTTAATTTTCATTTCTCTGATAAATAGTGATTTGGAACACTCATATGAGTGGAAATAATTTCAATTTCATCATCTAAAAATTGTCCATATCCTTTGACCATTTATCAATTGGAGAATGGCTTGATTTCTTGTATATTAGAGTCAATTCTCTATATATTTTGGAAATGAGACCTTTATCAGAATGTTTTCCCAGTTTGTTGCTTCCCTTCTAATATTGTCTACATTAGTTTTATTGTACAAAAGCTTTTAAACTTGATATAATCAAAATTTTCTATTTTGTGATCAATAATGATCTCTAGTTTTTCTTTGGTCACAAATTCCTTCCTCCACAAGTCTGAGAGGTAAACTATCCTAAGTTCTTCTAATTTATTTATAATCTGGTTCTTTATGCCTAAATCATGAACCCATTTTGATCTTATCTTGGTGTACAGTGTTAAGTGTGGGTCCATGTCTACATTCTGCCATACTAATTTCCAGTTTTCCCTGCACTTTTTATCAAATAATAAATTCTTATCCCAAAAATTGGGATCTTTGGGTTTGTCAAACACTAGATTGCTATAGTTATTGACTATTTTGTCCTGTGAACCTAACCTATTCCACTGATCAACTTAGTCTATTTCTTAGCCAATACTAAATGGTTTTGGTAACCCTGCTTTATGTGTCTGTCTGTCTGTCTGTCTCTCTCTCTCTCTCTCTCTCTTTTATTTTTAGTTTTAGATCAGAAATAGCTAGGCCACCTTCATTTGATTTTTCTTTTAATTAGTTCCCTTGAAATTCTTGACTTTTTGTTCTTCCATATGAATTTTGTTATAATTTTTTCTAGGTCTTTAGTTGGAATACTTTTAATTACAAGCTAGAACATTTTTCCCTAATTAGTTTCCTCATGGGATGAATTGCTCTCCTTGATTTTTTCATCTGAGAAGAACCCACAGGAGAAATGGTTTCCATTCCTAATCTCCTCTCCATATCCCATCAGGAATAGCAGTCACATCTTTATTTTCCCCCTTGGTGGAGGAAAGAGATAATTTGAATGGAAGGATAAAGTGTAACCTCTGCAGAAAAAGTGGGAAAATGAATGATCCTGATATCTAAGTGTGTTTAAAGTTAAAGAGGGGACATTGAAGAATGGGGACAAGGGAATATTTTCTTTCAGGGTTTCTCCTACCCCTGAACCAAGGTCAGTGGATCTTAGCAAAGATGATTGCTTCACTTGTGGTAAAGCAGCCTGTATAGATATTGCATTTTGGTTCAATAAATGTATAGAAGTGAGGGTGTTTTCTGAGTAAGTGCTTGGCAAATAAGCCTAGACAGAGGAACCAGGGTAAGAGATATGATCTGGGATAATGACTTTATTTCCTGAAGTCAATCTAGGAAATATGGAAAATTTCTGTGGCTTCAGAGCTGAGGAGCTTTTTTTCTTTTTCTAAAATTCAGAGATGAGATTAGAAATTCAGACCAGCAAATAATTACTAAGCACATAGTGTGTGTTATGTACAGTCTTAAGCTAAAGGAAATTCAAAGACTAAATTAGAGACTGAGAAGCAGATTTGAATAAACGCTGTTGTAAATCAATTTGGTTTAGTACAATAAATCCTCTATTTGCACTGCTCTTTGAGGGACCAAAGGAGCAGACAAATCATTTATTTGGTGAATATAATGGAAATAGGCACTTTCTGGATTCAGAGGATCTGGATTTAAATCCTGCCTCTTATACTATGGGTGAATAGTTGGCAAATCAACCTTCCCAGACCTTAGTTTCTTTCTCTATGCAATGGAATGGTTGATCTTAGATGATCTCTAAAGTACCCTTAAGTTCTAAGTCAATGATTCTCAAACTCTCATTTTAAACACAAGCATATTGAGGATTTTAGGGAGTTTAAATGATTTGTTGAAAGTGAATAGTAGAACCATGCTTTGAATTTAGGGCTTCAGATAGAAGTTAGAACTTCCTAGTGTTGTCCAGAAAATAAATAAAGGTGACATATTTAGTCTTCATACCTGAAAGTTTTCAAAACAAGGCTTGATCTAAATAATATAGTAGAGAGGATTCAAGTTTCATGTAAGGGTTGAATCAGATGATATTTGAGGCATGTCTCTGCTAACTAGGGGACTCCACAAAAATCAGCCTGATTGGAGTGAGTGATAAATATATGCTCACTGATCATAGGAGAACAATATGGTAAAGTTTGAAAGCAAGGGGTCTTGGAACCCAAAATGAGGATATGATGAACCAAAGGAATGCACTATCCCTTCTTGAGCAGGTTTGGACAAAACAAAGGGAATATTAGAAGAAGATTCTGGTCGCCAGCTAAGTGATGTCTAGAATGTGTAATAGGAAGTTGAAAGAACTCAGGGTGAATTTTTTCATTGAATTCTGAGTAAGTTTCCTCATCTATAAAATGAAAATAATAGCACCTATATTCCAAGATTGTTATGAAAATCTAATAACACAATACATGTAATGTAAATACATTAAAGTAAATACATTTAAGTGCTATGTAACTGTGAATTACTTTCATGAGTAGTCTTAAATTCAACAAATATTGCCTTAATTCCTGTTGTGTACAGGGGACTGTATCAGGCACACAAAGAGAAAAATAATAAAATACTTCACTCAGAGAATAAAGCTCATAACTTGATTAATATAAATAAAGATTAGTTATCTTTAAACAAAAAGGAGCCAAAGGGGTTCGTGAAATGTGCTCTTGAACTGAGAAGAGAGACAATTACAGAGAGGAATCATTCATAAACTTCTGAACTAAGCCTTAGACCCTTAAAAGTTGAAAGGAGAAGGAAATGCATTCCAAGCATAGGGCAATATGATTTTTTCCTGATAATTTTCCTGAAAATGTAAAGACAAGAAATAGTATGTTGAGCTTCAGAAGCACCAATAAATATAAGATTCCAAATTGGAACAAGATTGCCTTAAATAAAAAAATTGCACTTACCTCACAGAGCCAGATTGTCAAGAGTCTCAAATAGAATAGGGATAGAGCCTGGACTTGAGATTTTATCTCTCTCCCAGTGTGGGATGTACCCTTCTTTGTAACTTATAATCATAGTTACTTGTCTAGGGCACTGAGAGATTAAAGGGTTAACCCAAGTTATACATAATGTATTGGAAGCAGGACTCAAATCTGGAGCTTCCAGGCTCCAGGATTCAGATCATTATCTAATGCAATTTGTTACCCTATTTATACATGCCTTAAATAGAATAAGTATAAAGAGATCCAGTCAAAAATATTTACCTTAGAGAAAATCACTGTTAGACAATGAGCTACATCCTCTCAAGGAATTTCCAATTTAGCTGATGTGATCAGTGAGATATATACAAGAGATTGACACAGGACAATAAGAAGTGCTGAGAGATAGTGGAAAGAAACTGATCTTGGAATAAACTGATTGACTTTTGAGTCTAGACTCTGCTATTTACCAGCAGTGTGAGTCTGAGCAAGTTCAGTTTCCCCTCTGTCACAGTTAGATTGTTCCTAAAGGGGCATCTTATTAACAAAAAGACCCTAGAAATCTATGCAAAGTGACAGCCTGCTATTGTTTCAAGGCTTTTGAATGATTGTATTGATTGTGTCCCTGATTCTGCTATAGTTTCCTTGAGATAGATAGCCTGCACAAAACAGGTATAATTGTCAAGGTTAGATTTTCATACCATGGGACACTCAATTCCTCCAGTGCTATTCCCTTAGTACTATGTTTGCTTAGTCTCCTTGCTTGCTGTCTAAAAGACTTACATCCCACTTATTCTGAATCTCCCCAGCTGGGACTGTTGGCAGTTGTTCCAGGGAGAGCTGTGTCACTGCCTGTCTCTGAAAATGATGATTCTAGGAATTCGAGATGGACCATTATGTGGGTAGAAGAAAATATTCTTTGTCTTTCTCTCTCTGTCTCTCTGCCTCTGTCTCTATTGCTCTATCTCACTGTCTCTCTGTCTTTCCCCATCTACATCCATTTATACATATATATATATATATATATACACACATATGTTCATATATATGTACATATATATACATACGTATAATGTTTCAAAGGATCTCCTACTATATACATATGATTTATATATATATATATATATATATATGTGTGTGTGTGTGTATATATGTATATGTGTATATGTATATATATATATATATATATATATATACATATACACACACACACATACACACATGTGTATATTATGTGTGTGTATTCTTTGCCTTTTTGGAAAGAGCCACTTTGAGCCGTTAGTAAATAAGAATGTTCCCTCTTGCTTATTTCTTGGCTCAAACTTTCAGAACCTGAAATCCAATGTCAAGCTTGGTGGCTTGCTTTATAAAACTTGAAGCAGCCTCTAAGGTCTATTTGTAGAACTGACATTCTGTGATCCTAAAAGAAGCAACACAGGGGTGTGGAATAAGCAGAAAGAGAAACTCAGCTCAGGAAAAATCACTTTTGGATAGTCATAGAATATTTCCTAGAGGAAGTAGGATTTGAATGGAGTCACTGTGAAGTATAAAGAGTAGGGTATGGATAGGGAAGGAGAGAGAAGCAGAAGAATACTATATTGAAAATGTTTTAAGAAGATTGTCCCAAGGACAAGGGCACAAGATAAACTGCAGGAGAAAAACTTTAGATAGACCAGTTGAGAGATTAATGAACTAGTCTACATGTGAATTGATAAGGAACTGAATTAGTGTGGTAGAAATTCAAACGGGGAGAAAGACAAGGTTTTGGAACATTTCAAATAAAGAATTTTAAAATCAGTCAGATGACTTGTGGATTGATTCATAAATTTGGAATTTGGAAGACATAATTTCAAATCTTATTTCAGACTCCTATTAGTTGTGTCACTCTAGCACAAGTTCCTATATCTATATTAGCCTCATCTTTCTTATCTATAAAATGAAGGTTTTGATTATATAAACAATATAAGATTGCTTACTTACTGTTGCTATGTCTTTGAAGCAAATATCCCATTGTAAAAACTACTTTAATGTTACATAGTTAAATCAGTTAGGATATTAGTTATAGGAAGAACATAATTAGTGAATGTTCAAGACTGTGGCAGAGAAAAAAAAGATTCCTCATCCCCTACAAAATACCTGAGAATCAGATAGGAAGAGTAAAGTATAAAAGGCCTAGGTCTTCAGTTAATAGGGCCAGAGTCAACCATATTACATTATTAATGATTGCCAATCAATAATTATTTATTAAACATCTACTCTATTCTAGGTAGTGAACATAAAATGATAAACAGAAAATTTTTGTCCACAAGAAACTCATAATATAATGGGGATACAGGATGAAAATAAAATAAGATATATAAAGGAATAAACATTAATGAAAAGCCTTAGTACTATATAGAAATTACCTTGTGTGATTTTTGTAACAATTCTTTGAGGTAAATATTATTATTATCCCCATTTTATAGATGAGGAAATCGAGGCAAACAGAGATGAGGTGATTTTTTTTTCCAGGGCCACACAATTAGTAAGCACATAACATTAGATCTGAAGTCAGGTCTTTCTGATATCAGGGTCAGCACCCTATCTACAGTGCAGCCTAGTTGTTTCTACAACTAAAGAATAAATTGGAGATTAATAGAAGAAAGACACTAGGATTAAAGGGGTTTAGAAAAGGCTTCTTTCACAAGATGAGATTCTACCTGGAATCTAAAGGGAGCCAATAACCCAGGAGATGGTGAGGAGGAGAAAATTCCAATGGTGATAGACAGACCACTAAGGAAAATGCCTAGAGCCAGGAGACAGAGTGATGGGTTCAAGGAATAGCAAGAAGTTCAGTGCTGTTGCATCACAGAGTAGACCAGGGGTTAAATCAAGGTGTAAAAAGAATGGAAAAAAAATAGAAGGTCAAATTATCAAAGACTTTGATGATCTTTTTATTTTATATTTGATACTAGAGAAGATATGGAGTCTGAGTTTATTCAAAGGAGAGGTAAAATGATAAGATCATCTGCATAGGAAATTTAATTTGATGAGTGAGTGAAGGATGAACCATACTTAAGAGAGGTTTGAGAAAGGGAGACCAATCTGAAGATTATTGCAACAGTTTTTGCTTGAGGTCATGAGAGCTTGCACCACTGATGTGGCAGTATCCAAGTAGAGAAGGTTGTAGATAAGAGAGATGCTGGTTTGATAAGGAATTGTACATACAGAGTGAGGGAGAATGAGGTTGAGAATGAAATCTTTAAGCTTTAAGAGTAGGTGAATGGGTGGATGGTGATGTTCTCAATAAAACTAGAGAAGTTCAGAATGAAGTAGTGAGGAATGAAAAATAAGTGTGAGATTTGGAACCTGTATGACTAAAAAAATTGGAGTGTTACTCAAAATTCAAAAAAGTTAGAAATCAAGATGGAAATCAAGTTTGGGCAGAAAGGATGAATTCATTTTAAGCATGTTGAGCGAGTGACCAGAATCTACAGCAAAAATGGCTAGGATAATAGTTTAAGATGTACAAATGGAGTTCAGGAAGGTCAAGCATGAAGATATAAATGTGGAGGTCACTCACATAGAGGTAATAGTTGACTTTTAGAATAAATAAAATCTCCCAGGGAGCAAACATAAAATGAAAATAAAACATCTAAAAGCTGATTTTGGTGGAAATTATCCCAGCTTTATTTCAAAAACAGGGAAAAAAAGAGAAAGTGAAAGGATTGAAAAAGTTGTCAATGGGATGGCAACAGAAACAGGATAATATAATTTCAAGGAAGCAAAGGAAAATAAAATTTTAAGAAGGGAGGAGTATCAAGAGTGGAACTGTTTTAGGGAGTTCAAGGGGTAAATAAGATGAATTCATTGGATTTTGATAATTAGGAATCGGTTAATGACTTAGTAGAATAAAAGAGTAGGAGACTCTGATCTTTACATAGTTTAATTATTATCTCATTTTCATCGCACAAAGATCTTTGAAAGATAAATGCCATAGGTATTACCATCACTATTTTGCATATGATGAATTTAAGGTGCTGGGCATTTAAATTGTCTAACATCAAAGTGTATTTGAATTCAAATCTCCTTGTCTGAAAGAGCAACACCCCATCCAAAATGTAAAATTTCAAGGGAATGAAAACAATAATCATACATTTCTTAGAGAAATGTGGAAGTAAAAGTAAAGGGAATATATATATATATATATATATATATATATATATATATATGTATATATATACATATATATATATTTATAGGGTAGTAGTTTTATGGAACTACAGTATCAAGTAACAATGTTCAGAATAGGGAGAGCTTTGTTTATTTAAAGGCATATAAAAAAAAAGATTGGAGAAGGAGAAATTGAAATGTTATAAATAGTATGGTACAAATGCTATTTATGTGACAGTATCTTGGTGGAAGCAAAAGGAATTAGAGAGGAGTGTCAAATATATAATGAAGAGATTAACTTTTTAAAAAAAAAAAATATATATATATATAATATTTCCTAATATAGAAAAAGATGATGTTTGGGGTTACTGGTAAAATAGATTTTCTCAGTAAATTTGCATTAAACTGCCAAGAATGAAGGTGCATGAGGTGGGAGTAGAAAGAGATTTAATTGATACAGAGAATAGCGTTCTGGATCTTGAGTTAAGAAGATCAAAGGTCCTATTGATCCTCCAATATTCAATAGCTGTGTGGTGTCAGGCAAGTCACTTAACTCTTTAAGCACAGGTGTTTGGGTTGGGTTTGAGGGAGTACAACATAGAGGATAGGGCATTGGACTTGAAGTTACAAAGACGAGTTCAAATTCTGCCTTAGATACTGAATAAGTCATGTGACTTGTCTATGCATCAGTTATCTTTTTCTCAATAATGTTTTATTTTTCCAAATATATGTAAATATATTTCAACATTTATTTTTATAAGACGTTTTATTCCATTTATTTCTCCTTTCCTTTCTTGCCTCCTTCCTCTCCCTAAGAACAAGTAATCTGATATAGGTTAAACATGTACAATCATTTTAAAGATATTTTCATACTTGTTATATTGTACAAGAAAAATTAGACCAAAAGGGAAAAAAATGAAAAAAAAGTAAACAAGCAAACAAAAAAGGTGAAAGTAATATGCTTTGATTTACATTCAGTCTCCATAGTTCTCTCTGATGTGGATGGCATTTTCCATCCCAAGTCTGTTGGAATTGTTTTGAATCACCTATGTATCAGTCATTTCATTGGTAAAATAAGAGAACTTTACTACATTCTAAAGCCCAGCTTTATATCACTGATCCTATGAGCTAATGTAGCACTCTAAGATTTATAAAGTCTTTAAATATGAAATTACTCTGGTGCTTAAAATAACTCTGGGAGGTCAGCTCTATTATCTTTGTTTTGCAGATGAGGAAACTGAGATTGAGAAAGGTTAAGTGACTTGACTAAGATTGTGAGGCTTGTATCTAAGGCAGAATTTGAATTTAGATCTTTTTGACTCCAAGTCCAGTACTCTATTCACAATACCAACTCACTGTGGCCTTTTGAGGGAAATGGAGCAAGTCTCATTATGCTAATATTACAGATGAGGAAATATGGGTTTATAAAGCTTTTATGAGTTGTTGATGGTAATACTAGTAACAGGTTTTTTGAGAATATTTCCAACTCACAGACTCCAAATCTTGCATCCTTTTCCAATCTGTCTCACTGTTGGTCCAAAGAAGTTTTGGATAGCAATGGTGAACACAATATTAGGGAAAAATAAAGCAATGGAAAAAAGACAAGAGGATGATTGAAATCTACTCAATACACACATAGCCAAACACATGCTATGAGAAACAGAGAGAGACAGAGAGAGGAAGAAAGGAGGAGAAGAGGAGAAGGAGGATGAAGAGGAGGAGGGGGGGGAAGAAGAAGAAGAAGAAGAAGAAGAAGAAGAAGAAGAAGAAGAAGAAGAAGAAGAAGAAGAAGAAGAAGAAGAAGAAGAAGAAGAAGAAGAAGAAGAAGAAAGAGGAAGAGAAGGCAGAGAAGGAGGAGGAGGAGAGAGAGAAAGAGAGAGAGAGAGAGAGAGAGAGAGAGAGAGAGAGAGAGAATGTGTATACATACAGTTCTCTTTACTGGTACAAGTTATGTTCTTGTTTTTAATTTCATTGGTTTATTTGTTTTCTCCTATGATTTTTCTTTTTGTGATAAGTTGGGTTGTTTTTCTTTTCGTCCCTCTTTCCATTGGGAATTTCCTTTAAATGTATGACCTATATTTCCTTCTTGTGTATTTCTTCAAATACAGGACAATAGAGGGAAAAAATGTGCTGACTGATCAACATCTAGCCCTTCTTAAGCAGTTCATGTGTAACTAGCAGTCACTACTCTCATGTCCTCCTTTGATGTGGAGGGACAAAATTGGACATCTGCTGAAGAATTCATCTTTTCTGCTTTCCCTCATGACTGGGGAGATTCTATCATCTGTTTTGTTCCATTACTCTTTGTTTACATCTTCATCATTGTTGGAAACTTGATCATTGTTATAGTGGTCCAAATAGAGCCCCACCTCCATACTCCCATGTATTTCTTTATTAGTTCCCTCTCTTTCCTGGAGCTTTGGTACACCACATCCACTATTCCGCTCATGCTTTCCAATCTACTTAGTGAGAAAAAGAGTATATCCTTGAATGGTTGCATGGTCCAGTTGTATTTTTTCCATTCTACAGGTATAAGTGAAGTGTGCCTTTTGACAGCCATGGCCTTTGATCGCTTTTTGGCTATTTGCAGACCACTTCATTATCCAACCATCATGACTCCAAGACTATGTGTGCAGTTGACCATGGTCTGCTGTGTCTGTGGCTTCATCACACCCTTGCCTGAGGTTGTGTGGATCTCGAGACTGCCATTCTGTGGCTCCACTTATCTGGAACATGTCTTCTGTGACTTCCTCCCACTCCTGCATCTGGCCTGCACAGACACCCGAGCCATAATCATGATTCAGGTTGTCGATGTGGTCCATGCTGCAGAGATTGTCACAGCTGTGTTCCTCATCCTCCTCTCTTATGCTGGCATTTTGGCTGTGATCTTGCGCATCCGTTCAGCTGAGGGTCGTAGAAAAGCCTTCTCCACCTGTGCCTCCCACCTCATGGTCTTTGTGTTGTTCTTTGGCAGTGTGGCACTCATGTACTTACGTTTCTCTGCCACATATTCCTTATTCTGGGACACAGTGATTGCCCTGTCATTCACTGTTTTGTCTCCATTTTTTAACCCCATTATCTATAGCTTGAGGAATAAAGAGATTAAAGAAGCTGTGAAAAAGCATATGAGTCATCCAAGGATATTTTCCTGTAAGATCAAGTGATACATCATATTTTGGTTGATGTCGTCAATGTCAATAGCTTTCTGTCAAAGCTAATTATAACCTGTCTATGTCTTCTCAAACTGTAAACCCTAATAGGAAGTCAATATTTGACTTCTTTAAAATCAGAATTTAAACAAAATCTACAATCAGCAAAGTGCTGAAAAGAAATCTTCATTGTATATATTGTTTTTTTTGACTTGAAAGAGTATTTCTAATGATCATTGTGCCCTCTTCCCTCATTGGGTGAAGAAAGCTGACACTCACAGGAAACATCAATTCCTGCTGGAACATAGAGAAAGGAATAGACTTGAGTGAAGTCTCGAGTCTGGAATCTCCTTTTTCTCTTCAATTGTTTTTTACATAGACATTTCCTAGTAGTCCCTGGAAACAAGGAATAGATATTTGCCTGGATTGTAGCGAAGCTTCTTCTCTGTCATATGAGTATATGGAAACTGATTTGGAGCATTGGGAACACCTTTACTTACTATGAACTAACAAGACCAAAGACTATCTCCAACATCTGAGACTGGAGGAGGATGAGCCAAAACTTGCATTGTAGAATAAACCAGACATTGGAGCAAAGGCAACAAGACACTTTATAACAGATCATAAAGCGTTGAGAAAGTCTCAAGTATCTGTGACCATCTATTATCATGAATTCATTATTATTATCGTTACTAAATCCTGAGAGATGATTATGAGAGACTGACAAAACAGTTCTAAAGATCATTATTAGATCTCATTTCCCAGATTTCTTAAAAATTATAGTCATAATCCAGAGCTAGATCATTGACACAGACTTCCCTAGGGTTTCCTTTTTTGTGATTTATTGATTAGTTCAGTTTGGAAAGTCTCCAGTCATATCCAAAGAACAAGTAAAATAAGTCTAAAGGAAGGTTTTGTTTTTTTTAATAGATGCTTAGAGGTAGTAGATTCCATGAAGGAATATTTCCTTTTTTATTTGTAGTGTGTAAATGTATTCATTGTGGTCCTAGAATGTTGAGTACCTAAAGCTTGTGAATAAGTGCAGTGTTGTCTTAGATTCTGAATATAGTAGTACTTTCATAAATATCCTATTTTCATAATTTATCAATATTCTATATTATCTCCTTTTTGGCATGAGTCTAATTCAGATTGTGGCTAGATAAACAGCTGAGTAGGGTTGGAGCAGAATAATTTATACATTTACTGGCTATTTGGCCTCTAGTAGAGACTACTCTGGCAACTGAGTGCAGATCACAGCATAGTATTTTTACCTTTTTTGTTGTAGTTTTCTTGTATTTTGTTTTCTTTCTGATTTTTTTTCTTTTCCATCTGATATTTCTTGTGTAGCATGATAATTGTGGAAATAGATATAGAAGAATTGCCCATGTTTAACATAAAATGGATTAATTGTTTTTTAGGGTAAAAATTGGGGGAGAAGGGAGGGAAAATTTTAGAACACAATGTTTTTCAGGTGTGAATACTGCAAATTATCTATACATATGTTTTTAAAATAAAAAGCTTTAATAAAAAATAATTTTCAAATAAAAAAATAAAGCCTTTTGTTACTACAAGAGAATCTCTTTGAATTCTTTTAAACCAACTCTAAACTATGACTCTTGGAAACAACAAAGTGACTTGTCCAAGGTATAGTAATATCTAATATCATCCTTCATGTAGCTGACAGTCCAGAAAAAAAAAAACCCTGTATAACTATAGTTCTTAGAGATACATGATTCCTGTGGTAAAGAGATATAGAACAAAGAGAAGATGTCACTACCACTGTCTAATACTGCCTTTTCTAAGCCCTAGTCAGTGGGGTTACTTATTTGGTAATCACCCTGTTTGGACTCCCTTTTCTATGTAACCTTAAAAAGTTTCAGCTAACATTTCACTTGAGCTTTAAAGGATAAATAAAGCTCTAATGGACAAAGAGGGAAAAGAAAAGTTTCCAGGCACAATCATGTAGGGGTTGGGAAGCAATACAGGTTTGTTATCTTTCCAGTCAGGTAAGAAGCTCTTTAAGACCAGGTGACTTCTGAGTTACTCAGATCCTTCATCCTGCATCCTGCATATTAGATATGTTTGTGAATTAGAAAACTTGTTTTGTTTTTGATCAGTCTTCAAGCCTAGTTTGTTTGACAAATTTGTGCCAAGTCTCTCTTATCCTATTAAAGATTACTTTCTAAAGTTCTGGGGTTTAATTTAGAAGGTCTGGGCATTT
Source organism: Sarcophilus harrisii (assembly GCF_902635505.1). Taxonomy (NCBI): domain Eukaryota; kingdom Metazoa; phylum Chordata; class Mammalia; order Dasyuromorphia; family Dasyuridae; genus Sarcophilus; species Sarcophilus harrisii. The sequence goes on along the minus strand of NC_045429.1, from coordinate 361,562,095 downwards.
GAGAAAAGAGAAACAGGAAAAGAAAGTTGGGATGCTGTTGGAATCTTTACAAAGTGTTAACAGCAGATAGAATTACAATTGAGTACTTCGGTTTTTTAGGCTGGGCTGCTGTCGAAGGCCTGCCAACACTCTCACCTCTTCCTATTCAGTGGAAAACGGATAGACCAGTGTGGGTAGAACAGTGGCCCTTAACAAGAGATAAAATTCAGGCCTTAGTAGATATAGTGCAAGAACAACTTGACCAAGGACATCTACAGCCTTCTCTGAGTCCTTGGAATTCTCCAGTATTTATTATAAAAAAGAAATCTGGAAAATGGAGGATGTTAACAGATTTAAGAAAAGTAAATGAACAGATGGAAACTATGGGAACTCTTCAGCCTGGACTTCCATCTCCTACTCAGTTGCCTAGAGAATGGCCTCTTTGGGTTATAGACATCAAGGATTGTTTCTATTCTATCCCTCTAGATAAGGAGGATGTGAAAAGTTTTGCCTTTTCAGTGCCCAGTGTTAATTTAGCTGAGCCTTATAAAAGATATGAATGGACAGTTTTGCCACAGGGAATGAAAAACAGCCCTACTTTGTGCCAAATGTATGTTGCTGCTGCTCTTACTCCAGTGAGAAAAGCATTTCCAAAGATAATATTGTTGCATTATATGGATGATATTTTGGGGTGTGCACCTGAAGAACAAATGTTAGAAGCATGTCTACAAAAGACCATAGAAACGCTAAGAAACTACAAACTTCATATCGCTACCGAAAAAATTCAAAGGCATGCTCCTTTTCAATATTTAGGATATGAAATATATCCTAAGGCACTTACATTACAAAAACTGTCTTTAGGAACAGAGAAGTTAAATACTTTGAATGATTTCCAAAAATTAATAGGAGATATCCAATGAATGCATCCAGTGCTCGACTTAGCTACCAATCAATTGCAACCTCTATATGACATTTTAAGGGGAGACACTGCTTTAAATTCACCATGCCAGCTTACAAAAGAAGCTCAAGAGGCTTTGAGAGAAGTTGAACTGGCTTTATCCAATGTGGTTGAAAGAGTCACTCAAAAACCCTTGGAAATATCAGTTTTTGCTACGAAAGAGGGACCCAAAGCAGTCCTTCATCAAGGAGACAGTGTGATAGAGTGGGTGAACCTCCCGGCACAACCAGACCAAAGCCTTACTCCATACTCAGTGCTTCTGGCTAGAATTTTATTAAAGGCCATTAAGAGAGCAATACAATTATCTGAGACAAGACCTGATAGTATATACACCTTTTATACTAATACACAAATTAATGTATGCTGCGAGACCATCCCAGAGTGGCAAAAGTGAGCCCCTTTAGAAACTCGCTAATCTGATTTGATTTTCTATTTCCTTTGGTATTTTCATCCCCCTTCCTGAGATGTCAGGGAAGGCATGATTACCTTTTTGGAGTTCTCACCTCCTTAAGAAGTCAAGGAGGTTATGATCGCCTATGTTCTAAATCAAAAGAAAGAGGGAGATGTTGGAATCTTTACAAAGTGTTAAGCCATTGGAGTTGATTTAATCTTAGAAAGAGTTATTTTGGGCCAGAACTTGAACTAGGTACTAAGCACAACAATTGATGGAAACAATGCTTGTGTTCACACCTTTAGAGAGCTCATAAGTATCTAAGAACTCAATGGAGTTCACATGTTTGGGAGATTTCAGAGAGCATGCTGGGAGATATCCCACAATCCCACTTTCAGAGAAGTAACATAAATACAGTTCCAGTGAGCGACTCAAGAGAATTTCTCTGGAACATCGAAAGGGCCCTGAGACAGAACACTCTGGAAGAAAAGCCTACAAGCCCTATCTTCGAGGCAAGAGAGATCCATTGCATCTTCCAACTTGGTGCTGGCTGGAGACTGAAGAAAGCAGAGGCAGAAGCCAAGGACAAAGCTGCAAGATCTCTAAGAGCTCAAGCAGAGAGATAGGCCTCATCTAAGCGGGCTAATTTGGAAGGAGAAATAAACGTTTGCATTTTTACCAGCTGGCTGTGATTTTGGAGTAATTATTTATTTCAACTGAGACTAAGACAGCCTCCAAGAAAACCTTCACAGGATGCTTTTTAAAAAATTATTATAGCTTTTTATTGACAGAACATATTCATGGGTGATTTGTTAACATTGTCTCTTAAAATCACTTCTGTTCCGATTTTTCCCTTCCTTCCCTCCACCCCTTCCCCTAGATGGCAGGCAGTCTCATATATGTTAAACATATTAAAGTATATCTTAAATACAATGTATGTGGCTTCTAGGGACTTCTGACCAAAATGGCAGAGAAGACACACATGTATGCTTAAACTCCATCTTTTCTCTCAGAATAATTTATTTCATAGCAAGCCTACTGAAAAAAACCACAAATAATTACCAAGAGAAGATATCCTCAAAATTCACCAGAAAAGGTTTGTTTTTGCTCATGGGTGGAGATGGTTAGATCAGGTGCAGGCCGAGGGCAGGCAGAGAGACTACAGCAGGCAAAGTAAGGCATGCAGCTCACACTGAGCATACCAGAGAGGGATGGAGTGTGATCTCAGCTGTTTCTGCAGGGAGAGCTTTACTACAATGCTGGCTATTTTGGCCTGGCAGCAAGCCAGTAGACAAGAAGAGACGCTAAAAGCATGGAGGTAAAGACTATAACCCCAAAAAGCTAGTCTCAGCATGCTCTCAGAGTCTCAGAGCACAGATGTAGTGCCACCATTACTGTCCTGCTGGTTCCTCACTGCTGCCCCCTGCAGTCTGTAAAGGAAGCTCAATAATACCATCTAGCCAAAAATAAAAAAAAGAAAGAAAGAAAAAAAAAAGCAGACTGCATTTGTGTTTTGTTTGTTTGTTTGTTTTCTTTGATTCTTCTTTGACAAAATGAGTAAAAATATAAAATGGACTCTAACTATTGATAGCTTCTATATGGATAGAGAGCATACTTTAAACCCTGTGGAGACTAAAAACAGACTGTCTCCAGATGAATCCCCAAAGAGGGATGTGATCTGATCCTCAACACACAAGACTCTCATAGAAGAATTTTAAAAGGCTTTCACAAGAGACCTAGAAGAAAAATGGGAAAAGGAAAGGGAAGCTTGGCAAGAGAGTCTGAATAAGTCATTCCACTCATTTAAAGATAGAGTGGATAAAGAAATCAAATCCTTGAAAAACAAAATTAGTGAGATGGAAAAAGAAAATACCTCTTTAAAAAATAAAATTGATGAAATGGAAAAAAAATTCCATAGAATAAAACAACTCACTTAAAAACTCAATTGGACAATTAGAAAAAGATGTAAAAAAAGTGAGTGAAGAAAATAACTCATTAAAAATCAGAATCGAACAAATGCAAATGAATGACTGGAAGAAACACCAAGAATCAGTCAAACAAAACCCCAAAAATGAAATAATGGAAAAAATGTGAAATAGCTTCTTGGGAAAACAACAGACCTGCAAAATAGATCTAGGAGAGATAATCTGAGAATTATTGGACTTCCAGAAAAACATGATGAAAAAAAGAGCCCAGACACTATTTTCCAGGAAATTATCAAAGAGAACTGCCCAGAAGTCATAGAAACAGAAGGTAAAATAGACATTGAAAGAATTCATAAGTCACCTACTGAAACAGACCCTAAAATCAAAACTCTAAGAAATATAATGACCAAATTCCAAAACTATCAGATGAAGGAAAAAATATTGCAAGCTGCTAGAAAAAATCAATTCAAATATAAAGGAGCCATAATATGGATTAACAGGATCTAGTAGCGTCCACATTAAAGGATCAAAGTGCCTGAAATATGATATTCCAAAAGACTAAGGAACTTGGTATGCAGCCAAAAATAACTTGTTCCAAGGAAGAAGATGGACATTCAACAAAATAAGTGAATTTCTTCTATTTTTGATGAAAAAAATGGAACTAGACAAAAAGTTTGATCTACAAATATAGAACTCCAGAGAAATCTAAAAAGGTAAAAAGAAATGTTGGGAACTGTATTTCTGTTATAAAGATATAAAAAGAACACATGTATACTTTGTTCTAGAAAATAGAGGTGGAAAGGAAATTGTACTGGGAAAAGGGTAAAATGAGGGTACTACATTTCACAAAGAGGCAAAGGAAACCTATTGTATCTGAGAAAATGAATGGAGGGGGATGAACATAGTGTGTATCTTACTGCCATCAAAATTGGCTTAAAGAGAAAAAACATTAGATATATTTGATTTATGGTGAAACTTCTCCCACCTCATTGAAAAGTGGAAGGGGAAAAATGAAAAGGGAAGGAGTAAGCTAAGCAGAAGGGAATACAGAAATTGTGAGGAAAAGTTGTAAGATGGGGGAGGAACTTTAAGATGGGGAAGGGATACTAAAAAGGGAGAGCTGTGAGAAGCAAGTGGAGTTCACAAGTTTAATACTGGGGAGGGGGATAAAGGGGGAAAAAAGGAGAAAAGCATAAGCAGGGGTTAACAAAATGACAAATAATACAGAATTAGTAATTTTAACTATAAATGCAAATGGGGTAAACTTCCTCATGAAGAGGAAGCGGTTAGCAGAATGGATTAAAATCCAGAATCCTACAATATGTTGTTTATAGGAAACTCACTTGAAACAGGGTGATACATACATAGTAAAAGTAAAAGGTTGGAGCAGAACTTACTATGTTTCAGGTGAAGTCAAAAAAGCAGGGATAGCGATCCTGATATCAGACAAGCAAAAGTAAAAACTGATCTAATTAAAAGAGATATGGAAGGACACTATATCTTGCTAAAGGGTAGGATAGGTAATGAAGCAATATCAGTATTAAACATATATGCACCAAGTGCTGTAGCATCTAATTTCTTAAAAGAGAAATTAAGAGAATTGCAAGGAGACATAGACAGCAAAACTATAATAGTAAAAGATTTCAACCTTGCACTCTCAGAATTAGATAAATCAAACCACACAATAAAAAAGAAAGAAAGCAACCAAGTAAATAGAATAATAGAAAAGTTAGATATGATAGCTCTTTGGAGAAAACTAAATGGAGGCAGAAAGGAATACACTTTCTTCTGAGCAGTTTCTGAAACGTATACAAAAAATGGCCATATATTAGGACATAAAAACTTCAAATTCAAATGCAGAAAGGTAGAAATAGTAAATCATGCTTTTCAGACCACAATGAAATGAAAATTCATTCAATAAAAAGGCAGAGAAAATAGAACAAAAAAAATTGGGAACTAAATAATCTCATATTAAAGAATGATTGGGTGAAACAGCAAATCATAGATTTATAATTGATAACTTCACCCAAGAAAATGACAATAATGAGACGTCATACCAAAATGTATGGGATGCAACCAAAGCCATAATAAGGGGAAATTTTATACCTCTACAGGCCTACTTGCATAAAATAGAGAAAGAGAAGGTCAATGAATTGGGCTTGCAACTAAAAGTGCTAGAAAAAGAACAAATTAAAAACCCTCAGTCAAACACTAAGCTTGAAATTCTAAAAATAAAAGGAGAGATTAATTAAATCGAAAGTAAAAAAAAAACTATTGATTTAATTAATAAAACTAAGACAGGTTCTATGAAAAAAATCCAAGAACCCTTAGTAAATCTGATTAAAAAAAAAAGAAAGAGGAAAATCAAATTGTTAGTCTTAAAAATGAAAAGGGAGAACTCACCACTAATGAAGAAGAAATTAGAGCAATAATTAGGAGTTATTTTGCCCAACTTCATGCCAAGAAATTCGATAACTTAAATGAAATGAAAGAATACCTTAAAAAATATAGCTTGCCCAGATTGAAAGAGGAAGAAGTAAATTGGGTAAACAGTCCTATCTTAGAAAAAGAAATATAACAATCTATTAATCAACTCCCAATGAAAAACTTCCTAGAACCAGATGGATTTACATGCGATTTCTACCAAACATTTAAAGAACAATTAACCCCAATGCTCTATAAAGTATTTGAAAAAAAATTAGGAATTGAAGGAGTCCTACCAAATACCTTTTTTATGACACAGACATGGTACTGTTACCTAAATCAGGTAGGTTGAAAACAGAGAAAGAAAATTATAGACCAATCTCCCTAATGAATATTGATGCCAAAATCTTAAATAAAATATTAGCAAAAAGAAAATCATTCCCGGGATAATACACTATGACCAAGAAGGATTTATACCAGGAAAGCAGGGCTGATTCTACATTAGGAAAACTTAGCATAATTGACTTTATCAATAACCAAATTTACAAAAACTATATGATCATCTCAATAGATGCAGAAAAAGCATTTGATAAAATCCAACATCCATTCCTAATAACAACACTTAAGAGTATAGGAATAAATGTACTTTCCCTTAAAATAGTCAGGAGCATCTATTTAAATCATCAATAAGCATCATATGTAATGGGAATAAACTGGAACCATTCCCAGTAAGATCAGGAGTGAAACAAGGTTCCGCACTATCACTATTATTATTCAGTATTGTATTAGAAATGCTAGCCTCAGCAATAAAAGTCAAGAAAGAGATTTAAGGAATTAGAGTAGGTAATGAGGAATCCAAATTATCACTCTTTGCAGATGGTATGATGGTATACTTACAGAACCCCAGAGATTCTACTAAAAAGCTATTAGAAATAATTCAGAACTTTAACAAAGTTGCAGGATACAAAATAAATCCACATAAATCCTCAACATTTTTATAACATTACCAACAAAATCCAACAGCAAGAGACATAAAGACAAATTCCATTCAAAATAACTGTTGATAGCATAAAATAATTGGGAATCTATCTACCAAAGGAGAGTCAGGAATTATATGAGCAAAATTATAAAACACTTTCCACACAAATAAAGTCAGATTTAAATAATTGGAAAAATATTAATGCTCTTGGATGGCCTGAGCAAATACAATAAAGATGACAATACTCCCTAAACTAATCTATTTATTTACTGCTATACCAATCAGACTCCCAAGAAAATATTTTAATGACCTATAATAAATAAAACAAAATTCATATGGAAGAACAAAAGGTGGAGAATTTCAAGGGAAATAATGAAAAAATTGAGTGAAGGTGGCCTAACTGTACTTGATCTAAAACTATATTATAAAGCAGTGATCACCAAAACTATTTGGTATTGACTAAGAAATAGATTAGTTGATCAGTGGAATAGGTTAGGTTCACAGGACAAAATAGTCAATAATTATAGCAATCTAGTGTTTGACAAACCCAAAGATCCGAACTTTTGGGATTAGAGTTCATTATTTGACAAAAACTGCTGGAAAACCTAGAAATTAGTATGGCATAAATTAGGCATAGACCTACACTTAACACCATACACCAAGATAAGATCAAAATGGATCCATAATTGAGGACTAAAGAATGAGATTATCAATAAATTAGAGGAACATAGGATAGTTTACTTCTCAGACTTATGGAGAAGGAAGGAATTTGTGACCAAAGATGAACTAGAGATCATTATTGATCACAAAATAGAAACAAATGAAAAAGCCTTTGTACAAACAAAAGTAATACAAACAAGATTAGAAGGGAAGCAACAAACTGGGAAAACATTTTTACAGTTAAAGGTTCTGACAAAGGCCTCATTTCCCAAATATATAGAGAATTGACTCTAATTTATAAGAAATCAAGCTATTCTACAATTGATAAATGGTCAAAGGATATGAACAGACAATTTTTAGATGATGAAATTGAAACTATTTCCACTCATATGAAAAGGTGCTCCAAATCACTATTGATCAGAGAAATGTAAATTAAGACAAATCTGAGATACCACTACACACCTGTCAGATTGGCTAAGATGACAGGAAAAAAATAATGATGAATGTTGGAGGGGATGTTGGAAAACTGGGACACTGATGCATTGTTGGTGGAGTTGTGAACGAATCCAACCACTCTAGAGAGCAATCTGGGATTATGGCCAAAAAGTTATCAGTCTGTGTATACCCTTTGATCCAGCAGTGTTACTACTGGGCTTATATCCCAAAGAGATACTAAAGAAGGGAAAGGGACCTGTATGTGCCAAAATGTTATTGGCAGCTTTTTTCATAGTGGCTAGGAACTGGAAATTGAATGGATACCTATCAGTTGGAGAATGGCAGGGTAAATTGTGGCATATGAATATTATGGAATATTATTGTTCTATAAGAATTGACCAGGAGAATGAATACAGAGAAACTTGGAGAGACTTACATGAACTGATGCTGAGTGAAATGAGCAGAACCAGGAGATCATTATATACTTCAACAACAATACTGTATGAGGATATATTCTGATGGAAGTGGATATCTTCAACAAAAAGAAAATCTAATTCAGTTCCAATTGATTAAAGATGGACAGAATCGGCTAAACCCAGAGAAGGAACACTGGGAAATCAGTGTGAACTGTTTGCATTTATGTTTTTCTTCTCAGGTTATTTTTACCTTCTGAATCCAATTCTTCCTGTGCAACAAGAGAACTGTTAGGTTCTGCACACATATATTGTATCTAGGATATACTGTAACATATTTAACATGTATAAGACTGCCTGCCATCTAGGGGAGAGGGTGCAGGGAGGGAAAGGAAAATTCAGAACAGGAGTGAGGGCAAGGTATAATGTTGTAAAAAATTACCCATGCATATGTACTGTCAATAAAACGTTATTAAAATAATAATAAATTTTTCCTAGGAGAAAAAAATATATGTATACCTATTTATTCAGTTCTCTTGTTGCACAAGAAAAATCAGATTTAGAAAGGTAAAAATAATCAGGGAAGAAAAACCAAAATGCAAGCAGTCCACATTCATTTCCCAGTGTTCTTTCGGGTGTAGCTGGTTCTGTTCATCACTGGTCAATTGGAACTGAATTAGATCTTCTTATTGCTGAAGATATTCACTTCCATCAGAATTGATCCTCATGCAGTATTGTTATTGAAGTGTATAATGATCTCCTTGTTCTGCTCATTTCATTTAGCATCAGTTCATGTAAGTCTTTTCAAGCCTCTCTGTGTTCATCCTGCTGGTCATTTCTTATAGAACAATAATCTTCCATAACATTCATATACAATTTCCCCAGCCATTCTCCAATTGATGGGCATCCATTCAATTTCCAGTTTCTAGACACTACAAAAAGGGCTGTCACAAACATTTTTGCACATACAAGTCCCTTTCCCTTCTTTAATATAATAAACCCAGTAGTAAGATTGCTGGATCTAATGGTATGGACAATTTGATAAAATTTTGAGAACAGTTCCAAATTTTTCTCCAGAATGGTTGGATCCATTCCCAACTCCACCAGCAATGCATCAGTGTCCCCGTTTTCCCACATCCCCTCCAACATTTGTCATTATCTTTTCCTGTCATCTTAGGCAATCTGAGAGGTATTTAGTGGTATCTCAGAGTTGTCTTAATTTGAATTTCTCTAATCAATAGTGATTCTACCTTTCATATGAGTGGAAATAGTTTCAGTTTCATCATCTGAAAGTTGTTCATATCCTTTGACCATTTATCAATTGGAGAATGGTTAGATTTCTTGTATATTAGAGTCAATTCTCTATATATTTTGGAAATGAGATCTTTATCAGAACGTTTAACTGTAAAAATGTTTTCCTACTGTATTGCTTCCCTTCTAATCTTGTCTACCTTAGTTTTGTTTGTACAAAAGCTTTTTAACTTAATATAATCAAAATTTTCTATTTTGTGATCAATAATGACCTCTAGTTCTTTGATTACAAATTCCTTCCTCCTCCACAAGTCTGAGAGTTAAACTATCCTATGTTCTTCTAACTTATTTATAATCTCATTCTTTATGCCTAAATCATGAACCCATTTTGATCTTATCTTGGTGTACAGAGCTAAATGTGGGTCCATGTCTACTTTCTGCCATACTAATTTCCAGTTTTCCCTGCAGTTTTTGTCAAATAATGAATTCTTATCCCAAAAGTTGGGATCTTTGGGTTTGTCAAACACTAGATTGCTATAGTTATTGGCTATTTTGTCCTGTGAACCTAACCTATTCCACTGATCAATTTAGTCTATTTCTTAGCCAATACCACATGGTTTTGGTAACCACTGCTCTATAACAAGTCTCTTATTTATTATTATTTTTTTAAATTTTAGTTTTAGATCAGGTATAGCTAGGCCACCTTCATTTGATTTTTTTTTAATTAGTTCCCTTGAAATTCTTGACTTTTTGTTTTTCCATATGAATTTTGTTATATTTTTTTCTATGTCATTAGTTGGGATGCTTTTAATTAAAAGCTAGAACATTTTTCCCTAATTAGTCTCCTCATGGGATGAATTGTTTTTCTTTGATCTTTTCACCTGAGAAGAACCCACAGGAGAAATGTTTTCCTTTCCTACTCTCCTCTCCATATCCCATCAGTAATAACAGTAACATCTATATTTTCCCCTTTGGTGGAGGAAAGAGATAATTTGAATGGAAGGATAAAGTGTAACCTCTGCAGAAAAAGTGGGAAAATGAGTGATCCTGATATCTAAGTGTGTTTAAAGTTAAAGAGGGGACATTGAAGAATGGGAACAAGGGAATATTTTCTTTCAGGGTTTCTCCTACCCCTGAACCAAGGTCAGTGGATCTTAGCAAAGATGATTGCTTAACTTGGGGGAAAGCAGCATGTATAGACGTTGCATTTGGGTTTAATAAATGTATAGAAATGAGGGTGTTTTCTGAGTAAGTACTTGGCAAATAAGCCTGGACAGAGGAACCAGGGTGAGAGATACTATTTTGGATAATGAGTTTAATTACTGAAGTCAATCCAGGAAATATGGGAAATTTCTGGGGCTTCAGAGCTGAGGAGCTTTTTTTTCTTTTTTCTAAAATTTAGAGATGAGATTAGAAATTCAGACCAGCAAATAATTACTAAGCAGATAGTGTGTGTTATGTACAGTCTTAAGCTAAAGGAAATTCAAAGACTAAATTGGAGACTGAGAAGCAGATTTGAATAAATGCTGTTGTAAATCAATTTGGTTTAGTACAGTAAATCCTCTATTTGCACTGCTCTTTGAGGGACCAGTGGAGCAGACAGATCATTTATTTGGTGAATATAATGGAAATAAACACTTTCTGGATTCAGAGGATCTGAATTTAAATCCTGCCTCTTATACTATGGGTGAGTAGGTGGCAAATCAACCTTCCCAAACCTTAGTTTCTTCCTCTATCCAATGGAATGGTTGATCTTAGATGATCTCTAAAGTACCCTTAAGTTCAAAGTCAATGATTATCAAACTCTCATTTTAAACACAAGAATATTGAGGATTTTGGGGAGTTTAAATGATTTGTTCAAAGTGAATAGTAGAACCATGCTTTGAACTCAGGGCTTCAGATAGAGGGAAGAACTTCCTAGTGTTGCCAGAAAATAAATAAAGCTGACATATTTAGTCTTCATACCTGAAAGTTTTCAAAACAAGGCTTGATCTAAATAATATAGTAGAGAGGATTCAAGTTTCATGTAAGGGTTGAATCAGATGATATTTGAGGCATGTCTCTGCTAACTAGGGGACTTGACAAAAATCAGCCTGACTGGAGTAAGTGATAAATATATGCTCACTGATCACAGGAGAACAATATGGTAAAGTTTGAAAGCAAGGGGTCTTGGAACCCAACATGAGGATTTTAAACTGATATGATAAATCTAAGGAATCCACTATCCCTTCTTGAGCAGATTTGGATAAAACAAAGCAAATATTAGAAGAAGATTCTGGTGGCCAGCTAAGTGATGTCTAGAGTGTGTAATATGAAGTTGAAGTTCAACTCAGGGTGAATTCTTTCATTGAATTCTGAGTAAGTTTCCTCATCTATAACATGAAAATAGTAGCACCTATGGTCAAGATTATTATGAAAATCTAATAACACAATATATGTAAAGTGTCTTGCAAACCTTTAAGTGCTATGTAACTGTGAATTTCTTTCATGGGTAGTATTAAATTCAACAAATATTGCCTAAATTCCTGTTGTGTACAAGGGATTGTATTAGGCACACAAACAGAAAAAATAACAAAATACTTCAGTCAGAGAATAAAGCTTACAAGTTGATTAATATAAATAAAGATTAGTTATCTTTAAACAAAAGGGAGCCAAAGGGGTTCATGAATGTGCTCTTGACCTGAGAAAAATTACAGAGAGGAATTACTCATAAACTCCTGAACTTAACCTTAGACCCTTAAATGTTGAAAGGAAAAGAAAATGCATTCCAAGCATAGGGCAGGGGGATAATTTGCCTGAAAATTTAAAGACAAGAAATAGTATGTTGAGCTTCAGAAGCACCAATAAATATAAGATTCCAAATTGGAGCAAGATTGTTTTAAATAAAAAAAATAGCACTTGCCTCATAGAGCCAGATTGCCTAGAGTCTCAAATAGAATAGGGATAGAGCCTGGACTTGGGTTTTCATCTCCCTCCCAGTGTGGGATGTCCCCTTCTTTGTAACTTACAATCATAATTACTTGTCTAGGGCACTGAGAGATTAGAGGATTTACCCCAATTTATACAGAATATATTGGAAGCAGGACTCAAATCTGGAGCTTCCAGGCTCCAGGATCCAGATCATTATCTAATGCAATTTGTTACCCCATTTATGCATGTCTTAAATAGAATAAGTATAAAGAGAACCAGTCAAAAATATTTACCTTAGAAAAAATCACTACGTTAGACAATGAGCTACATCCTTTCAAGGAATTTCCAATTTAGCTGATGTGATCAGTGAGATACATACAACAGATTGATACAGGAGAGTAAGAAGTGTTGAGAGATAGTGGAAAGAAACTGATCTTGGAATAAACTGATTGACTTTTGAGTCTAGACTCTGCTATTTACCATCAGTGTGAGTCTGAGCAAGGAGTTTAGTTTTCCCTCTGTCACACTTAGGTTGTCCTTAAAGGGGCATCTTATTAACAAAAAGACCTTAGAAATCTATGCAAACTGACAACCTGCTATTGTTTCAAGGCTTTTGAATGATTATATTGATTGTGTCCCTGATTCTGCTATAGTTTCCTTGAGATAGATAGCCTGCACAAAACAGGTATAATTATCAAGGCTAGATTCTCACAGCATGGGACACTCAATTCCTCCAGTGCTATTCCCTTAGTACTATGTTTGCTTAGTCTCCCTGCTTGCTGTCTAAAAGACTTACATCCCACTTATCCTGAATCTCCCCAGCTGGGACTGTTGGCAGTTGTTCCAGGGAGAGCTGTGTCACTGCCTGTCTCTGAAAGTGATGGTTCTAGGAATTCGAGATGAACAATTATATGGGTAGAAAAAATTTTCTCTCTCTCTCTGTCTCTGTCTTTCTGCCTCTGTCTCTGTCTCTTCCCCATCTACATCCATTTATACATATATATACACATAAGTATTCATGTATATGTATATATATGTATAATGTTTCAAAGTATCTCCAACTATATACATATGATTTATATATATATATATGTGTGTGTGTATATATATATATATATATATACACGTGTATATATATATATATATATATATATATATACACACACACATAAACACATGTGTATATTATATATGTGTATTCTTTGCCTTTTTGGAAATAGCCACTTTGAGCCATTAGTAAACAAAAATGTTCCCTCTTGCTTATTTCTTGGCTCAAACTTTCAGAACCTGAAATCCAATATCAAGCTTGGTGGCTTGCTTTATAAAACTTGAAGCAACCTCTAACGTCTATTTGTAGAACTGACATTCTGTGTTCCTAAGAGAAGCAACACAGAAGTGTGAAACAAGCAGAAAGAGAAACTCAGCTCAGGGAAAATCACTTTGGGATAGTCATAGAACACTTCCTAGAGAAAGTAGGATTTGAATGGAGTCACTGTGAAGTATAATGAGTAGGGTATGGATAGGGAAGGAGAGAGAAGCAGAAGAATACTATATTGAAAATGTTTTAAGAAGATTCTTTTCATCCCCCTTTCCATTGGGAATTTCCTCTAAATGTATGACCTGTATTTCCTTCTTGTGTATTTCTTCCAATACAGGAAAATGACCCACATCTAGAGGGAAAATGTTCTGAATTGATCACAGCCAGTCTCCTTCTTACAGTTCACAGCCAAGAAGAAATACTACTCTCATGTCCTCCTTTGATGTGGAGAGACAAAATTGGACATCTGCTGAGGAATTCATCTTTTCTGCTTTCCCTCATGACTGGGGAGATTCTATCATCTGTTTTGTTCCATTACTCTTTGTTTACATCTTCATCATTGTTGGAAACTTGATCATTGTTATATAATATTCAAATAGGAGCCCACCCATACTCCCATGCATTTCTTTTATTGGTTCCTCTTCCTGGAGCTAGTACCACATCCACTATCTCCACCATGTTTTCCAACCTACTTTTGGTGAAAAGAGTATCTTGGAATGGTTGTATGGCCCAGCCAGCTTTTTTTCCATTTGTGTATATGAAGGTGCCTTTGACAGTCATGGCCTCTTAGCTTTTACGGTCAGACCACTTCATTATCCAACCATCATGACTCCAGATTATGTACAGTTGATCCTACCCAAGCGGTAATGTGGCTCATCACAAATCTCTTGCCTGAGGTTGTGTGGATCTTATGACTGCCATTCTGTGCTCCAATTATTCGTCTCTGTGACTTCCTCCCACTCCTGCGTCTGGCCTGCACAGACACCCGGGCCATAATCGTGATTCAGGTGGTTGATGTGGTCCATGCTGTAGAGATTGTCACAATTGTGTTCTTCATCCTCCTCTCTTATGCTGTCATTTTGGCTGTGATCTTGCGCATCCGTTCAGCTGAGGGGCCGTCAGAAAGCTTTCCACCCAGCCCACCTCACGTCCTCAGTGTATAATCTACACCACGCCATTATCTTTATCCTTGGGATGCGATCGTCCCCAACCAACCACTTGTTCGTCCTTTAACCCCACATCCACAGCCTGAGGAAATCATATATCTATCGTGAAAACATGAGCCCATCTAAGAACCTTCCCAGCACGCCATTACACCGCATTCTATTACGCCCGTCATTTCTGTCAAACCACATAACTATCCATGTCTTCTCCCAAACCATAAACGCAAACAGGAAGTCAATTGACCTTTAAAAACCCGTGAACTTAAACAAACCTAAGAATCATGCTGACGAAAACAACGTTTCTTTTATCCTATTTTATGCTACCAACCACATAAATATATCAGTCCTCATTAGGACCACCGAACCGAAGATAAAAAATAACAAAGAATTTTATATACGCAATTGGTACATTATTATCTTTGGTGAAAACTTATGATTTACTATCAACATCAATAAATGTGGATCAATTAAGCATCAAGAACTGATCCAATCCATCTATGTAATTGATCTATAAAGTATTAAACACATCGAATCCATAAACACAGAACTATCATTCCATGTCAGTCCAGAAAATTTAGAGATTAAATCATCATCCAACTTTATATCCCCGTCTGGTAGAACCATCCTCCCATATAACTAATAATAATCTTGAAAACAGAAACACAATGACCAGCATATGATGTCTATAACCATCAAGTAAAAAATAAAGCAATTAACTTGACTACAAATATAACCAGTCTTAATTGATATCCGTTGATTTATTAATTTGTTCCACTTTTACCGAAATAATATTTCAATCTGGCGTTTCATCATTGTACCGAAGAAAGTCTAATAACCGCCAGAGAACAAACTTAAAAGTTCCGTTGAATCCAGAAATTTCTTCAATCACTTACAGATGTTTACACCCTGCGAAGGAACACTGTTTGCAGTGGTTCTCGTCATAAGGAGAGTACATGGAAATTGCTTTAAGGTCAGAATGTTTAGTGACGTTACTATGAACTAAGAAGATCAAAGACTGTCTCCAGCATCTGAGACTGGAGGAGGATGAGCCAAAACTTGCATTGTAAAATAAACCAGACATTGGAGCACAGGCAACCAGATATTTTATAATAGATTATAAGGAGTTGAAAAAGTCTCAAGTAGCTGTGACCATGTTATCATGAATTCGTTATTATTATTATCACTAGATCCTGAGAGATGATTATGAGAAATTGATAAAACAGTTCTAATGATCAATTTCCACCTGTGAATACATAAATTCATGAGACCTGGGAATAGCATTGTCCCAATATTAAATAGCCATTATCTTGAGGAACAAATGTTGGAGAAATAACCAATTATCACTATATTTACTATACCACTACATTTATTATATCACTACCTGCTAACCAACTAGCAGAAAGGAGCAAATAAGCCAGGATACCTGAAGCAACAAGGTATCCTTCATGAAAAATAGCATGTGACATATATCCATTGGATAATCTCTATCATTATGACCACTATCTAATCCTAGCCTAGGACCCAGATTATAAGCATTACTAAAATTGTAGTATCTCTCAAGCCATCAGAACTATTTCTTTTTTTTTTTTTTTTTTTTTTTTTTTTAATTTAATAGCTTTTATTTATAGGATATATATGGAAATTTACAGCATTAATAATTACAAACCTCTTGTTCCACCCCTTTACCTTCACTTCCCCAATTTCTCCCCCTAAATGGTGGATGACTATAGATAACATATTAAATATAAAATTTAGATACACAATAAGTATACATGACCAAACATTATTTTGCTGTACAAAAGAATCAGACTCTGAATTATTGTACAATTAGCTGCAGTTGAAATCAAAATGCAGGTGTGCTGAAAATAGGGATTGGGAATTCAATGTAATGGTTTTTAGTCATCTCCCAGAGTTCTTTTTCTGGGTATAGCTAGTTCAGTTCATTACTGCTCCATTAGAAATGATTTGGTTGATCTCATTGCATCAGAACTATTTCTAGCCCAAATCAACATCCATCTTCAATAGAAGGAAGCCTCATGAAAAGGGAACTGCTATTCTTGTCACTATTAGCACTAACTATTAATAAATTACTGCTGATGGACAGCTAAATCCAAAAACTCCTGATTTAGAAATCTTCCCAAGTTTAGACTTACCATTTTAGATTATTCAAAAATAAATTCTTGCTTAAATGAGATTCATAACTTTCTGATAGTACTGCAGCTGTTATATCCTCAACAGCCACAAATGTTAAAGAAATGGAAATAAAAGGTCTGCCCACAAAAGATAACACCTTGGCATCATTAAATAGTTCAATATCAGAAATAAGTATGGTTTCATCAATTGAAATTTCACTTAAAAGATTCATTATATATGCTTTGCCACTGTACTTTAAAGATCACAACATCTTTCCTTGATATTTGTAGCTAAAATTATATGTGTATATATATATATATATATATATATATATATATATGCTCTCTCCCTATTATAAATGAATTTGAGAGTTGAAATTCTCTTGACTTTCTACTTGTATCTCTCGTATTTACCACAGTGCTTCACACATAGTAAGAACTAAATAAAAAGCTTTTCATTCATTCATTCATTCATTCATTTATATCAAAGTTCCTGCTGCATCATCAGTATAGTGACAGACTGTGTGTGTGTGTGTGTGTGTGTGTGTGTAAATTTAAGGAAGGAACACATGACCTGATTTGAATTGCTTGCACTACGGCAGTGCTCTGTGTCACATGTTATATATAGAATGCCAGAACTTACTTAAGTATGCCTATTTTGCAGACATATAAACAAGAAACAGAAAGGATAAATGGCTTTCACAGTATTACACAGCTGATGCAATATGCCACACTGCCACTTAATGATATATGGCAACACAATAAACACATGTTGAATTGAATTAAAATCTTATTTCTCTATATTGATAAGATTGCTTTAAATTATGCCCCATTTTAGAGTTGGAGAAAATGAAATATGAGATGAATGAATGGAAGGATAATTGAATACAACATTTATTCAGTGACTACTGTGTTCTTGGCACTAAGACAAAAATGGTACAGCTCAGCTTCTCAAGACCTTGTATTCTAGTAATGGGAAAGAATACATAAACAGGATTAGAATAGGGAGGGGAGATCTTTGTCTTGGAAATCAAAGAAATGGTGAGTGAAGTCATAAAAGTCAATTATCTATTTGATTACTGTCTCTAGGGCTAGAGTAGAAGATATGAGGTTTTGGACTGGAAAGGAGGCTATACACATGGGGCAGTATGGATGTCAAAATGTCCAAGATAGATGAATCTGAAGTGCAATATAGAGCCAATTAGGGAAGGGGCAATCCATATGTTGCTGTTTCAGATGGAAAGGGAATTCATCAGCAGGTCAGATGGTAAGTTGTCAAAGAATGTCTGTAATGAATGGGATGTTGAGATTAAAATTTCCTTTTCAAAAAGGCTATGAAGGTTTAGAAGTCTGATATATGTGAAAATAAACAACCTTTAAATCAGTTAGTACTGGTTACTTTGATTTATTTTTAGTTTTATTATAAAATTAAGTTCTCTTCTTTCAGAAAAGCCAGCCTTTAGTTAAACCAAATTAACAGAGATTATCTGAAATCTGAATTATTTATAGGTTTAGTAAATAGTAGATAAGAATTAATCCTTTGGTAGCAGATAATTTGGAGTAAGACATATGTCTTTATAGGAAAACAAAATCATAAAACTTGGCAGCTGGAGAGAAGGGCTGGGAGATTGACTCCTAGCTTATTGATTCTAAATTATTCGTTTCAGTTTTAGTGGATAAAGTTCCTTTTTTTTTCTTGAACTAAAGGTTAAGTTCTCTTTCCTAGTTCTACAGGCCACTTTAAAATTAATATGTTTAAATTGCAGAATGTTATAACTACAGGCTAAAGATCACTAAAGCAATCCCACTTTGACAGACAGATCGAAAGATACAGGCCCTAATCTAAAAGAATACCAAATTTAATAGTTGTCCCAGCCTAGAGACTGCAATATGCCCCCAATAAGCCCATAGCCCAGATGTTGTCAACAATATGAATTTAGATTAAGGAAGCCCATGAAAAGTTAACTAGTCAGATGACTTGCCTCATCCAATTGAATTATATTCAAAACAAGTTTCCCAAAACTGCTATAATTTTAATTCTTCTTTTCTGTTAAAAAAAAAAAAATTAAGCTCTATGAATCACTCCTTCATCTCTAACCTCTGAGGAATCAGACAACTTGGCTTGATAGACAATAGTCCACTTTGATAATTATATCATTATACTTGACTCAGACTTTTCTATTTTCTTTTATTTATATTAATTTAACATATGTCAAGAACAGTAATGTCTGCACTTTAAATCACAGATCCTTGAAGTATTGGGATCTTGAAGACATTATCAAGGAATCATAAATGATGGTTGATGAAAGAGTTTTGGTGGAATGAAGAATTCATTTGTGGCATTAATATGGGGCAAGGTTAAATTAATAGTATAAGTACAGAGCTTGGAAAGATTTGAATAGCCCACCGAGAAATTTGAACTTTATTTTATAACCAATGAAAAAATCAGTCAAGCAGTCACTATGCATTTGTTAAGTACCTACTATGTTCCAGGTGCTGTCCTATGGGCTATGGTCTCAACAGGAAAGCAACTATGTACAAATAGGATGTAGATAGGATAAATTAGCTGAAATCCAGAAAAGATACTGCATTAGAGGTGACCAGAAAAGGCTTTTTAGAGAAAGTGAGATTTTAGAAATATCTGAAGAAATCCAGGAAAGTACAAGGAAGAGATGAGGAAAGAAAGTGTTTCAGGAATAAGGGATAATCCATTGAAAAAGGAAAAAAGAAACCCCAAATCCCAAAACAAATGAACCCAAACCACAAACCATTATAAACACATATAATAAAGCAAAACAAATTCCCATGTTAGTCATGTATTTTTTAAACTAGCTTTTAATTTTCAAAATATATGCAAAGATAGTTTTCAACATTCACTCTTGCAAAATCTCTCTTCTTCCCATCGCTCCCCTAGACAACAAATAATCCAATATATGTTAAATATGTACAATTCTTCTATATATATTTCCACATCTATCATGCTGCACAAGAAAAATCAGATTAAAAAGGGGGGAAAAAGAGAGAAAAAAAACAAAAAGGAAGCAAACAACAAAAAAGTAAAAATACTATGCTGTGATCCACATTCAATCTCAATAGTCCTCTTTCTAGATGCAGATGGATCTTTTCATCACAAGTCTATTGGAATTTACCTGAATCACTTCATTGGTGAAAAGAGCCATGTCTATCAGAATTGATCTTTGCATAATCTTGTTGCTTTAGCCATGTCTTATATATAAAATATAACATTAAATACAATAATAATAATTTGTAATATATACATATGGGTGTCTATATAATTTACAATGTGTTCAGTATCTCTTTTTCGGGAGAAGGGCAGCATTTTTCATTATAAGTCCTCTGGAATTGAGGTTAGTTAATATGTTTATGCAAGTATTATGTCTTTCAATTCTGTTTGTTTTTAGAATTTTATTGTTATTGTAAAAGTTGTTCTTTTGATTCTGCTTACTTCCCTCTTGATTCTTGCATCTTCCCAGGTTTCTCTGTAATCTTTCTCTTCATTTTTTACTGAAAAATACTGCTCTATTATATTTATATACCATAACTTGTTCAGTCATTACTCAACTGAGAGACACTCTTTTAGTTCCCTGCTCTTTGCCACCACAAAAAATCGAGAGCTGATATAAATAACTTTGTACATATGGATCCTTTTCTTCTTTCTTTCATCTTATTGAGATATAGACCTATTAACAGTAGGGTCAAAGGCTATGAACAGTTTATTTTTACATTTTATCATTTATTTTAAACATTCATTTTCAAGAATATTTAATTCAATTTTTTCCCCATTTTCCTTCAGTCCCTTACTCATTGAGAAGGCAAATGATATGATTGGGTATAGTTTAATAGATTTTGGGGTCATAATTCCAAATTGCTTTTTAGAATGAATAAATCAAATCATAGTTCCACCTACAGTATATTAATGCACTTGTTTTCCAACAGTATCTTTAACATTTATCTTTTTTTTGTTTTCTAATGGATAAGAGATTGAATCTTACTATTATTTTAATTTGCATTTCTCTAATCCTTGGTAATTTAGAGCATTTTTCTCACATAGACATCAATAACTTAGACTTCTTCCCTTAAAACTGTTTATTCATATCTTTTGACAATTTATCATTTGAGGAATGATTTTTATTATGCAAAAACATGATAATTAAACCAATGAGAAATGAAGTTCCAAAAAAAGCAACAGAAGAAGAAGAAGAGGCTCTAGGTCCAAATCTGGGGGGAATATCCATAATAAGCTAGCAAGCATCTTAATTCCATTATTTCTTTCCTGCCTTTATAGGAGAATAAACTAGATAGGAAATAAAAATCGAAAACCAGAGTATAGTGACTGAGAAGAGTTTCTTTTCTCTAAAAGGAGATCTCCAATTGTCAGGAGGTAGCATCAGGTTCTTTATTTCTTTTCAACATCTTCATCATTAGAATTCTAATGATTCCCATCACTTTGTCACTATTTCTCATGACAGTTTTTCTTTCATTCACTTGGGATATCATAAAATATCTTCCAGACCATTTTCACTGTAGACAAATAGTTGGCCATCTGTAGTACTTTCCATTACAGAATTATTATGATCCCTCAGCTTCTTAGGTGTATCTTAGGTGACGTGTATCTTTAGCTTTATTCATGTCTCCAAGAAATTTCATGAATCTTCTATATGTTGCCTTTTTTTGTGGTCCAAATCATACTGATATATGATAGTGGTCCAGTTTTCATGGCCTGCATGAATAATAAAAAGGATCATCAAAATGGGTGATATTATCCATGCATTTGCCATCACTGGTGTTATCTTGTTGATGACCTTGATCTACATCCAGATCTAGATAGTGATATTTCAAATTGTATAACCAGCTACAAAGATCAGAGAAAGGTTTTCTCTACCCTTATCTTTCAACTTATCATCTTACTGATAGTCTTTGGTGGATGTTATTTCTGTATTTCTGTTTTTCAAAGTTCTCTCTTTTTTTTATTGTTCTGTGAAACAATCATTAATTTATTGCATGCATTTTAATCTCCTTTCTCTAACCCCATTATTTACAGTCAGAGAAACAAGGAGATTAAGGAGGTCATTAAAAAGTTGTGTGTCCCTAAAGCATTTTCATTTGTCAAATAGCAAGTTAGTAAAAATTTAATAGGTACTAAATAAGTGTAAATCTTTCTTCAAACCAAATAATAAATGCTTTATGTAAGTAATGTAATATTATAAGCTGAATAATAATAAAAATCATTATTATTCAGTAAACTGAAGGAGAATTTCTTCTTCATATTTGATTGATGCCTAATTGTTTATAATGTATCACTTCCAGAAAATAATATCTTATTACAACTCCATAAGCAGTTTTGTTTTGTCCATTTCAAATCCCTTTTTTAAAAATCCCTATCAAAAGCCAGATGCACTTTAACATAGCTACAGGGCAGGTAGCTGTGGAAGAATTAAAAGAATTTTATGGAGATGCAGCTAATGGTTTATTCAATTAGGATATGGATTTGGAGCAATAAATAAGCTTCATGACAGGATAATCATAGAAGAAGGAATCCAGTGTTTTGTGGGAGATCCCTGGCCAAACACTACATAAATTTCCCTTTCTATTTCCATTTCATTTTTTTTCTTTGAGAGAAGTTAAAGAGGAGTCAGGAAGAACAAGTCAGGTATTTTTGCATTCATACTTAATTGAAGGTCCTGGAAAGGCAACTTAATGCTTTCTTTCTGACTTATTTGAAATATTTTCCAGTCTTTCAATAGAAAATCAGAAGCTGTACTGCTTTTGTTGACTGCTAAGCTGCTGCAAGCCCTAGCATACTGAACAATTCAAAGCATCTCTAATTAAAGGAAAATGTAAAAGTGAATAGCCAGTCAAGACATACAAGCCCTCAGACCAAGACAGTTTACTAATTAAGGAGAAAAGTCTTAGAACTTTATGTCCTGAGTACTATGCTTGAATTTTTGGTAGAATGTCTTGTTTAACAGGAGATATTGCTTCAGAGGCTTAATACAAACTTGCCTTGAAGATACCTGCATATTTTGGAAGAGGAAAGAAAAAATTGACCAAGAACAGGAAACGAAGCAAAGAAGAGACCTGGTAAAGAAATGACCAAGTCAGTCATAAATATCAACCAAGGAGTCTAAAGTGTTAGGAAACTAGCTGTAGAGAGCAGCCATATTCTGCAATAGAAAATACTCATTAGATTATACTCTGTATGGACTAACAGATGTAGCCTTCTTCCACTGTGGGGGAGACATTGAGTTAAATGGGAACATGACTAGTCCTCCCTAAGAGACACATATGGCAAGAGAAAGTAACCATATGGTATAGCTAACCAAAGTGTGTCTGCTCAAATCAGACCCTGATTTACCTTGCTACTTTGTTTTCATTAAATGCCTTCTATTAATAATGTCATATGTCAAATATGGTTTGATTTACAGACAATATATTGAACATGGGTGCAAGCCAGAGATTTAAAATCCCAAATAGTAGCCTAAAGTTGAGAAGTGAGGAATCCCAGTCATATAGGGGTATGAAGACCCTGCTAAAATAACTTGATGGTAAATTATTTTTTAAAATATTCTCCTTGAATCCTTTGAGGGATAAGTAAGATACCTCTTTGCTTTTCTGGGAAATAAGTGATACTTTTAACAAATAAAAATTAGTGCATAATGCAATGGCTTGGTATTTGTGTTTGCTTGCATCATGTTCTAAGTTTAATATCATTTATCGAAATAAAGCAGAATAGCATATCAAATACTCACAGGAAGGAATTTCCAAGAAAGGAACCAGCAATAAATTCCATAGCTTCAAAATATCTTTATATAAAGGTACAGGGTATAGGTGACATAGGTGACATACTGAAGATGGTAATAGAGAAAGTTCACATTCTAATGGTAGAGAAAACTTGCAAACTACTATGTACTAGGATAAGCTAGAGATAATCAACAGAGGGAAGGAGGATCAAAAGGGATTTCTATAGAAGATGGGATTTTATTTGGGCCTTAAAGGAAGTTAGAGAAAGCAGGAGGCAATAAGGGGGAGGAAAAGCATTCTAGCGATGAGGGGAAGCCAACTTTTCAAGTTGTTCTTATCAAATATGGAATTCTTCCTTAAGAAAATTTTGTGATTGGGTTTATTGAACACTGGATTGTTGAGTTCACCATTTTTTTCCTTATCCAATTGGTTCCCACCATTTATTTTTCCCCTGTTTAATCAGAATCAAATGATTTGTTTATTGTTGTTGATGTTTTTACTGCTTTATATTATGATTTGAAATCTGGAGGTGCTATTTATGCTGCATTCCTACTTTTTCATTGTTTTCCAATATATTTGAGATCTTGGTTCATCTAGCTGGATTTTAATAGTTCTAATTCTACAAAGTATTCTCTTAAGAGTCATATATACTTCCCCCTCCCCCTCAAAATATATAACTTATGATGAAAGTAATGAAGACAAATTCTCCCTCTTTTAATATTCTAAATTTTTCTGTCATTTCTAATCTTGGATTAATAATATTTAAATTATTTGATAAAAATTTTCCCCTTTGATTGAAAAAAAATTTATTTAAGTTTCTCTGTCTTCTTTACTTATAAAAATCTTTAAGCCTTCTTTTAATTGAGCTGACCTTTGATTCATTTTTCCGGCATATTCTTCCTATTTGCCCTTCAGGGCAATAATTCTATTTCCCATTGATTATGCATTTGTTTTCAGATTTCCCTGCTAAATTTTGTTATGTTGTTATTTTTTCCATAGCATTTGTTTTATTCATTAAAAACTTGATAGCTGTTTTTCAAATTTTGTATCTTTCTCAATCTATTTTATTTAGTTTTCAATGTCCAATTCAATGCACTTTCTAATTATTCAGACTTCATTTCTAGTACAGTCTTGTATGATCTTTTATATTTTTTCCCTTTTAGTTACTTGTCTTCATTTTACTTTAAACCATGGCATTTATTTTTATGTTAGTGGGCTTGTCCCTGTGCTTGTTTATTTCTTTTATTATTCTGTTTGTGTTTCTGAATAGCTATTCTATTTTTAAGATTTTTTTGTCACTTCCCCATTTTTTAATTCAACTCTTCCGTAATTTTTTTTAATGTTGGAGCAGTTATTTCTTTTCTTATAAGAGATATTGAGGAATTGTACTTAAAAAAACTCTATCTCTTACTCTACCATGTATTGGAAAATATCTTATTACTTTTTCTAGTTCTATAAAGTATCCCTTTAATAGTCATGCATAGATTTGCTCCCATCAAATCACATGGCTAATTTTGCTATGCAGATGATGCAGAAATAAAGACCAATTTTTCTTTTCTTTGGATAATCTAGATTTTTCTGTCATTCCTCATCTTGGATGAATAATCTTTATTCACCCAGGCATATTATGTACAATTACTCAATAACCAAAGTATCCTTGGTATCATAATCTACATCCCTCCATTATTTCATCTCATTGCAAAGACCAATGGTCATCTAGCTTCAGCTAAATGAACTGAAGTAATAGAATCAATAGAATGTTAGCCCACTCTTCTTATAAGCTCCAATCATTGGACTGTTGTTTTTCCCTTGCCTCAAAGCTAAATTTAGAATGCATGGATGGTCAGGAAGTGCATTGTTGGGATGAAATTCCACACTGACAAGCTCACAGATTTGTTGACCTCTCAAAATACCTGTGAATTCTATTTGTTTTCTTTCATTGATATATAAAATTTATTTGACTTTTGTTAACTGTGTACTCACCTGGGGTGTTTGTGATAGCATGTGGTGTCATAAAATGAGTTTCCTAGATTTTGTAAGAACAACTAACTAGAGAGGGAAAAACATTCTCTTAAATTGTACTTGGGACTTTGTTTCATATATCCTCTGATAAAATGATTATATGATTTTATTAATGTGATTCTATGATGTACAGCTCCTGATACATGGCAATTGTACAATCAGGTCCTCTTTCTTCTTGACCCTATGACATATCATTAATGCTGTTATCCTCTGACCAAACACTAACCTACTTGGGAGCCAGATCTCTTTTTCTCTAACTTCAGGAGAGTTCCCATGATTATGTATAATGAGCACATTTTCATATTCTTTAACCTTCTAGCATGAAGTTATATATTTGTCCAATAGAACATTCCTTACTTTTTCAAAAACAAAACAAGCACCTCAACTGCATTCCCTGATAGCTCTCTTAGACAATTGGGTGGGATTATTTAATTTTTTACTCACAACTATCAATTACTTTTGTATGGATCCTGCCTCACTTGCAGACTTTACACATTTTTATCCATTGTGCTGTGCTGTGTATGGAGGTAGTACAAGGTTGAGAAGAGAAATGTTTTATGTTCTCAAGGAGTTTAACTTATCCTAGAGAAGTGGTATACACACATATATGAATATATATATGTGTATTTATATGTGTGCATGCACTATAATATATGAATATGCATACACAACATACACATGTGTGTGGTCATGCATGTTATACTTGTATATATATGCCTATGTATGTGTGTATACATTAACAATGCAACCTTTATGTACAGATGTGTAATCATCAATTATAGCAACTGAAGAAATTTTGGGTGTCATGGATAAAATCACTTACTTTGGCAGTATACTTTCCAGAGATATATGCATAGATAATGAGATTGATACATGCCTTGCCAGAGTTAGTTCAGTGTTTGGGATGCTCTAAAAGAAAGTGTGAGAAAAGAGGTATTAAACTGCCTATAAACTGAAGGTCTGCAGAACCATTGTGCTGACTTCATGTCATATGCCTATGAAAGCTGGAAAATAGACCAGTGACATACCAGGAAACTGAATCACTTCCATTTGATGCGTCCTAGGAAGATTCTGAAGATTACTTGGCAGGATAAGGTACCAAATACTGAGGTCCTTGAGCTAAATTGCCAAGCATTCAAATTCTACTGCAATAAGTGCAGCTCAGAGAGATTGGCTCTGTTATTCCAATGCCAAATGCATTGCTTAAAAAAATATTTTACCAAGAACTCACACAAAGCAAGCACTCACATGTAGATTACAAGTAGCACAAGGACACTCTCAAGGTCCCTCTGAATGACTTTGGAATGAATTGTGAGACATGGTACACACTGACACAGAACTGTCAGCATGGTTTACCTGCGTCAAAGAAGGTGCTATGTTATATGAGCAATGCAGAATTGAAGTAGCGCAAAAGAAACATGAGATAAGCAAATTTAGAACTGTCTCCACTCCAAAAGTTTGTCTGGACTATTTGTTCCTGACTTGTGGTAGAGCCTTCTGAGCTCACATTGGTCTGATCAGCCAGTTCAGACATACCATATTTTAACCCTAACTTAGTGATGCCATTTTGGTCTTTTTTGAGAATGAAAGAAAATAAATATGAACAACCATATACAAATATAGGTACACACACATTTACTGTGTATCCATATATATGTACATAATTACATGTATATATGTATATATCTGAACACATATATCTGTACATATATATAGATATACATAGGTATAGCACTTTAAGGTTTAAAATACTTTACATATGTTGTCTAATTTGATCCCTACCCAAAAATGTCTTAGAAGTGGATGCTATTTTATTCCCATTTTACAGATGATTAGACTTAATTCTGGGAGAAATTAAAGTAGACTTGTCGCACAGTTAATAAATATCTGACGCAAGATTTGGATTCAGATCTCCCTGACTACAAGTTCAGTGCTCAGTCAACTACACCATCTAGTTGCCTAATAATAAAAGACTTAAATATAAGGGGGTCTAATATGCAATATTACATGATAAACATGCAGATAAAAGTACTATATGAAGTAGGAAAGGGGAAAGTTGTCAAAGACTATTCACTCCCTTTCTTATGTCTATGTATAGAATCTGCCCTCTTCTGAGACCCAACACTTAGCTTATATTTTTGATAGTCCAAACAACTTTACCTCTCTGAAAATGTTACAGAAAAAAATTTGGTATTTGAATTGGATTTTTAAGAACAATAGCATGATGATGGATGAGAGGATGTGATGAGAAAGAGAGAATGTATTCAAATTATAGGAAATAATTGCCTTGTTACTCTTATCAGTTCAAAAGTTTTTTGAGGACTTTTTTTTTCTTGCTTTGCATCTGCCATAATACCTTCTACTCACCAGACACTAAATCAGTTTTTCTACATTTACAATTTATGTTCCTTTCTCAATTTTCAGAGCCTCCAAGAATACTTCTTTCATTAGACTTTCTTAATGTCAATGGAGTTCCATTACCTCCAAGAGGTTGGTGATAATTGCAGGATAGTTGAGATTTTTAGAAAGGAAGAACAGGAATTTGGAACTTAGAATTTAATTACTAGGAAGAAACTTTTCCCAATTAGTTCCATTATGGAAGAGATCGTTTTCTTCCAGATTTTGAGTCATCTAATTTGTGAAATTCCCAAGAGAGACAATCTTTGCCTCTCTGATGTCCCCCTTGAGAACCAACAGGGATGCTTGTATTTCCCTGTGTGGTAGTAAAGAAAGATAATTTGAATGCAGAGACAAAGTGAAAATATTATGGAAGAAGAAAGGGAGACTCATCCTAGAATCTGTGAGAACATAAAAATGAGGAATGAGGACACTCCAGCATGTGAACAAGAAAGCAACTGCTTATAGACTCCCTTTAACCCCCAAATCCACTGCAACAAGGTCAGTAGTTCACTATAGTAATGATTACTTCACCTTGGGGTATAGGACAGTGTTTGGGCAACAATTACTTTCCTATACAAAATCTAGGTCCAGTGTGTAATCAGGAATATGAATGTGTTTGAGATAGGAACAAAATTCTGAGAATAGAAATCTGCGAAGAAGAACCCTTGAGGGAAAAGGCAGGCTTTATGAAGACTTTAAATATTAAATATTCAGAAATTGGTAAACTATGATACAACCAGAACTAAGAAAATGTTATTTCTAAAAGGAAAAATCAAAATTCATTTGATTCAACTAACATTTGTTGGTAAGTTATTGTATATATTTTAGGAGTCTAGATATAACACATTCAAAGATTTAAAAAGTTCATAGTTCAGATGGTCTAACCTTTTCATATTACAGATTAGAAAACTGAAGCCCAGGGAAATTAAGTCACATGTGGCACACAAGTGTATGTCAGAGGAAGAATTATTAGCTTCCATCTCATGGAGCTTAGACTACAGGCTATAGTCAAAAATAATTCAGTATAAGTAATTTAGATGGAATTCGTGAATATATACATAGGTACTGAGCAGACCTGAGACATAAGATAAGATTGGAACTAGAGTCATTAATAGAAGAAGAAATAAATGTGTTCTTGTGTGAATCACCAGCAATTGTCCTTTATTTCCTTTATGTCACCCTACAACCTCTCTAAGGGACTAAGGGCCTAGATTTGGTTATTCAGTCAATCATGTGGGACATGAGCCAAGTCTTGTTTTAAGTACAAATGGGTGATTCCAAAGATGCTAAAGTAATCTCTCACCCACAAATATGAAGCAATTCCAATTCATAGACCTCTAAGAGAAGTCAGGAATGTTTATAAAGAAATAAGGTAAAAGATGAAAATAATAATAATTTAAATATGCATGTGATCAGAGTGGCTATAAATGCCCTGATTAGAGAAAGGTGTGGTTAATGTCAGAAGTCTTCTTGAAGAAAATGAATTTTGAATATTATTAGAACAAAATCAGATCCTGATCATTTCTACTACAGCTCAGAACTCCTGAATTAAGTGAACCATCAATCTCAGTCTTCCATGAAGCAGGAATTATAGGTATATACTACCACATCTGGCCTAGATAATTATATTTTGAAAGAAAAATCATTTCCAGAGAATTTATTGAGGGAAAGCCTTGGAGGCTTAGCCTTGTTAAATGGCTAAGTTTTGATATAGCTGAAGGATGGTACAGGAATGGCCTATAAAACAAAATGTTTTAGGAAAAATAGGTTATGGTCAAGTTCAAATGAAACTGGAGCCAAATCCATTGATCTTGAGGATTCCATCTTTCATCCAGGAATGAATTGTTGAGGCCCTTAATTAAAGGGTAGTAGTATGAATGGGGAAAAAAAGTAGAATATTCAGACACATTGAAAATAAAGTTCCAACACAAACTAGTCACTGGCTAGACACAGGGGATAAGGGATATGAAAAAGTGAGTTAACTCTTAGAATTAGAACCTGGATGACTGAGAGAATGGTAACAAAAATAAGGGGATCTGAATTCAGGCAGCAAAATGAATTCTTAAATCATGCTGAAAGTTGCATTTCTAAAATTTAGAAATATAGTATTATTTCTTAGAAGAGGGGTCAGGACTGACTGAAGATATTTGGAAGTCATCCACAGAAGAGGTAGCAAAAGACATAAAGTATTGCAAACTCAACAAGGGAGTGAATAGAGAAGTATGAAGATCAAATTGCTGAGGATTGAATCTTGGATAGTGGATGCATTTAAGAAATGAAATAGAGGAAGACAAATAGTGAGGAAGATGGAAGACTATGCAAAGAAATGAGAGCAGGAGATTGAAGGAGAGCAGAGTTTTTATGAGAGATGGAGGGGGACCAATAAATATCATCAACATTACAGGAAAATTAAATGAGGACTGAAAGAAAAGCCAATTAGAGATCATTATTGACTTTGAAGAACCCATTCAATAAAGTAGAGAATCAAAATTTAGACTCTATTATGTTGGAAAGAGAGTGAATGAAGAAGTAGAGGAATAGAGCATACTTTATAGAATCATTTGTTTTTAGGAAGGTAGTTAACAATGGGTGAGTGTTGTGCCACAGTTCTCTTTTAATGTCCTGACCCAATTTCCCTAATTGTCCTATTTAGTAACTCTGCCTCAGGTTATAACCATTCCCTCTTAATGTTTGACGGGATAAAGGTCTTTATTCATTTTAGACATCATTAGAATATCAGGAGCCTCTCCAGTACCTCCCATTATGTCATCCTAGGTGTTTCCCCCCATTAGGTCATCCCCATCCGGGTACCTCCCCCATTATGTCATTGTTCTTATTACCCTGTAAAAGAATTTTGTACCTGACATTCACTGCTGGCTTCTTTGAGACAATAGTCTCATTCAGCCCTGGGACCAAACCATGGATCCATTTGGTCCCAGTATATCTCTCCATTAATAAATTATTAAATTGTACTCTAATCTCTATCTTGCTCAGTTTTTCTGTCATTATATGAGAAAGGCCAAAAATAGGAAAATCCATGTGTGTTTGAAAGAAGAGGAAAAGAAGCTTCCAAAGAGGGAGACACTGAAGATGTCAGTGAGAGTTGGAATCTTTGATGGGGAAAAAAAAATATGTTGGAAGAAACAAGAGAGACTGAGCAAGCAAGGACACAGAGGAGAGGATTGTCTTTAGAAAAGAAAAGGGAACTTTCTGTATATGAAAGAAAGACAAAGATGGGCACAAAGACAAAGATATTTTAAGAGAAAAAATATGATAATGGACTTTATCTTTCCAGTAGATTAGGATATCAGTCATAAGCTAAGAGTAGGTGTGGACCCGATTCATTGTAATAGGGAACACTAAAGCAGCTAGTAATTCATCTAATTTAGAATAGCTGAGTTTCCTGGAAAGATCAAGAGGTAGAGCCATTTGCTTGAGAAGACACAAGTATTGTGTGTCAGAAGGAGAACTTTAATGTGGATCTTCCTGATTTCCAAAGTCAACCCTCTATCCAATATACTACATTGCTATTCACATAAATGTTCCCATTTTTCTAGAACAGAAAAGTGATGTTCAGAGAGTTTGGATGACTCTTCCCATGGGTAGACAGTTAAGGAATTCCCTAGCTGATTTTCAAAATTACATCTTTATACATTACATCTATATAAATCTAGTACTCTTTTCCTAGTATTATTCATCCTTACCAAAGAAAGTTCGTAACAGTGGAGTAGAAAATGCTATGGAAAATATAAGCAATAACTAAAAGAGAAGATTCCAACTAATTCTCTAACCTCCCAAAATTCATAAATACATCTTTTTTTTAAGCTGCTCTTAAATAGCCTTCTTCTTCATCTTTGCTTTTATTTCTATTATTTTCAATAGAATCTTGAACTTTATTTATGTGTGTTAGATGTTTTCTTCCAGTAGAGTATGAGCTTCTCAGAATTGAGGACTAGGTCTTATCTTCATTCTGTATCATTATACATACAGTATAAATATAATGCCCTACCTGAAAATATGAATCCTCTGGAATAATTTATAATGCATTTCACATAGAGCATTGACAAACTGAAGGTAGGTTGCTTTCAAAAGCCCTGTATATTGCTGGAATCCATTATCTTTTTGTATTTCCTTCAGATGGAAAACAATAACTGGACTACTGCCCAAGAATTTATCTTCTCTGCATTCCCGAGGAACTGGAAAGATGCAGTTACCTGCTTTGTCCCACTGCTCTTCATCTATGCCTTCATTCTTATTGGGAATGTGATAATCATCATGGTTGTCCAACTAAATGCTCACCTCCACACTCCCATGTATTTCTTTATCAGTACTCTCTCCTTTCTGGAGGTCTGGTTTACCACCACCTGTATCCCACTAATGCTGTCAAACCTGCTAAGTGAGAAGAAGGGCATTTCCTTCAATGGTTGTATGGTACAGTTGTATTTTTTCCATTCTACAGGCATTAGTGAGATGTGCCTTTTGGGAGCCATGGCTTTTGACCGCTATTTGGCCATTTGCAAACCCCTTCATTATCCAACAATTATGACTCCAAGACTATGTGTCCAATTAACCCTAGTTTGCTGTGCCTGTGGATTCATCACACCCCTGCCAGAGGTTGTGTGGATCTCTACACTGCCATTCTGTGGTTCTAATTACCTGGAACATGTCTTCTGTGACTTCCTCCCACTCTTGCGTCTGGCCTGCACAGATACCCGGGCCATTATTATGATCCAGGTAGTTGATGTGATCCATGCTATGGAGATAGTTGCAGACATATTTTTCATCCTTCTCTCTTATGCTGGCATTGTGGTAGTAGTCTTGCGCATCCGTTCAGCTGAAGGTCGCCGTAAAGCCTTTTCTACTTGTGCCTCCCATTTGACAGTTGTTTCACTATTCTTTAGTACAGTGGGACTCACATACCTTCGTTTCTCTGACACTCACTCCTTAATCTGGGATGTAGGTATTGCCTTGGCATTCACAGTTTTGTGCCCATTTTTCAACCCTATTATTTACAGTTTGAGGAATAAAGAGATTAAGGAAACTATTAAAAAGTACATGAGTCAGCCAGGAATCTTTTTCCATAAGACCAGATGATATGAATTTTGACATTTAAATGCATTCTTGATCTTATGCATATAGGTACACCTGGATCACATCCTTCATTGTATTACTTGTCCATGCATTTTGTATGTTTTTCAAACATAGTCCACCTAATGAATGAGTGGTCTTTGTTATAGTTATTTTAAAAATAAAATGAATTTAAATAAAAAATATGAATCAGAAATTTGCTTTAAAAAAGAGAATTATTTGGTCTTTTATGACACATTTTCAGAAATTTGCATCCACAAAAGTGCTTGAGTTTTCTGTAGGATTAACAAAATCTAAAACATAAAATAAAAAAAAAAAAAAAATGGCTCAAATAGACAAAGCAACTGATTTCTTTGGTAACTAACTGGACAAAGTAGTGAAATACCAGTTGATGGAAAAATCTTATTTTGGAATCAATAAGTATGATGTGCCCTAAAGTTGGTCATTTGCCAATCAGCTAGAATTATGGCTTGAATAAAGGCAAAAAGCTCATGTCATGAATTTAACTACTTGAGTCCTTCTTGTGATGCTAATATCCAAATATGAGTTATTGTTCTTTCCTTCACTATATACAGAAAAATGGAAAACTAAAACTAAACAATAATGTAGTAAAACATACAAATTATGGGAGTGAGAGGAAAGGAGAAAAGTATAATGGTATCTTGTGTTCTTACCCTTTTAGCTACAGAGTGAGACTTACTACCTCTTGTTTCCTGTGTTTTACAAGGTGTTTTTATTAGAGAAAATCACTTTCTTTCTCTAGGATTGTTTCTGAGATGAACCAGGAAACTCATATAAAGAACTTCTAGGAAAAGACTAAATATTCAGACTGGGCTTGGGGAGATTGGACTCTAATGAGTATTGGTGCTTCATGGAGTTTACTTAAGAGTACTAAGGGTTCTATAAAAGGAAAATGGTACCAGAGATTCTCCTAAACCCTCATGGATTGAAAACAGCCTTTCAGAGAATGATTTTTTGAAAAAGAGGAGTAGAGAGTATACTTTGGAAAATGGAAAGAGCTTCTGGTCTCCAGACAAAAGGCAAGTGGAAAAAAGACATTTTTTCTTTCTTCCCTAGATAGGGCTAGGTGTAAGAGAGATGAGACTTAATTTGCTTGGTCCTAGGAGAGCAAAAATAGAAGAGTGTGAAAAACTAACAGAATAGAAAGAGGTCTGAACTTGATATTTCAGAACCAGTTTGGAATCTGAGCTCTGTTCCTTAGTATCTGTATAATCTGGGGCACATAAATTAACCCCACTGGATCTCAGTTTACACATTTGAAACGATGAGGGATTTGGGTGAGGTGACCTGCATCTATATTCTTATGATCCTAAATTTTCAGCTCAATGCAAAGAAAAAATATTCCCCCAATCTAATCATTAGAATTAATCTAAATGGAGAATGAGTAGCTTTGGTGATATCTAGGTGGTACAGTAAATAGATTATTGGACTTAGTGTCAGAAGGACTTGAATAAAAATTCTGCCCCAAACACTTAATATTATGCTAGTACCTTAATTTTTCTCATCCTCAGTTTCCTTATCTGTAAAACAGAGATCCATCTTAAGAGAACCTATCTTATAGATTCATTGTGAGGTTCAAAAAGGAAAAGATGTGTAAAGTATTCACAAATTTAAAGTGCTATATAAATGATAACTATTGTTTATAATCATTGTCATTATTGGAAAGAGAATGCATAAGTATATATGTATAAGATACACATAAGTATATGCATGTGCTTGTGTGTGTGTGTGTGCGCACGCGCGAGCGCCTGTGCACAAGTAGAGTACAATCTCTGAAGCTGCTCTTTCAACTCCCATTTAGATAATGGGTTCCCCAGAGGGGATCTTCTCCCCTCAAGGTTACGAGAAATGGTAGTGATTCCTAACACTGCAGCTAATAAGTTCTCATTAGTGTGCTTCCCCATATAATTATCAGTTGGTATCAATGAGTCATTGAGATTTAATCAGCTTGTAGAAAGGAATATTTTCTAAAAGTAGTTTATTATAAACAGCTGGTACAAAACAATGCCCCTCTCACATGCCTTCATCACCCCCGCCTGGTAAAAAAAAAAAAATTGTAATACTCTCCAATCAGAATTAAAAAGTACTGGAAAAAGTGACCTCATGTTTAAAGAGCACATGTGGTAAAAGAGGCAAGAGCATTTCTAGACTCTAGAAGCCATTTTCTTTTTTCATGGGATAATTATAAAGTTTCACTTAAGGATGATGTAACTTTCTGCTGTGCTCCTTGGGAAGGCTTTAAGCTGCCTTTTTTCAGTGTGCCTAGTTTGTCCTTGGCTCCTGATGCTGAGTACAGTTAGGAAGGAAATGAAAAAATTCAAATCGATTTGGTCCTCTGAAATTCAAGATCCTTCTCTACTCAAGGGGAGAGAGAAGAGGGAAAAGGGAGGTCAAAGCACTCTTTTCCCTTCTCCAACAAGTATTTCCTCCTTAGTGGTTTGGCTTCAAGATTTTCATCTCTATACTGCTGGATATTCCAATATTGCTTCACTCCAAACTTGTTTGCTGATTTCATATAAGCTGTATTTTTAAAAAATTTATAAATGCTGATTCCTCCTATAAAATCAAGCTCCTCAAGATCAGGAATTGTTTCATTTTTGTCTTCATATTCCTAGTGCCTACTACAATGTCTGATACATGGAAAGGACTTAATAATTGCATATCGATTAAACTTTATTGTGGAAGAGCAGCCCATTTATTTGCAAAAAGATAGCCCTTTATCAACCAGTGGGGATACTGCAATCTTCAAGAAGACCATGACAGAGGAATTGAAGTAGCTACTGGCATGGTGCCTCAAAGAGAGCACGGTGATGGGGGTACACCTATCATACACCCTCACATGATAATACCACAAAATGCTGTCTTTCTCTAGGTTTAAGGAAAACAGTTCAAAATTCATTTCAATCCAATAAATATATATTAAGTGTCTACAGGCACTGTGATAGATGCTAGGGTTACAACTAAGAAAAAGAAAGTTCTTGCCCTTGAAGAGTTTACAATCTAATGGGGAAGAAGACAACAAAAATTTTATTTTCTTCCTCATTTGTCCCTTTTTGATCTGATTTTTCTTGTGCAGTATGATAATTATGAATACATGTATAGAAGAACTACACACATTTAATATATATTGGATTACTTGCTGTCTAAGGGAGGAGGTACGGGGAAGGGAGGGAGAAAAAAAATTGGAACATAAGTCTTTTTAAGGGTGAAAGTGGAAAGCTATCTATGCATATATTTTGAAAATAAAAAGCTAAAAAAAAAGGAGCAAATATTTAAATTATTCAGAAGGATTAGGTGTCTTGCATTCATTTCCCAGTTTTGATTTCACAGTAATCATACCACAAACCATCACGATTATTATCACTGTGCTGACCACCATACAAACAAAGAGTGTAATTACTGTCTGTTATTTTCTATTGAGGAGAAAAGAAATGTCAAGACATTAATTCATCAGTGTGAGAAATTTCCTACAGTAATTAATGGATTAATTAACAATTTATAAGCATAATAAAAAGACCAACCCCCAATTTAATAAGGATAATACCTATCTTTGTGGTTGAAATTTTTAAACAAATAATTCTATTCTAATAAAATTTTTTTCTCATTTAAATAGATCTGTTATTGAACACTGATATTGAATGTTTTAAAAAGAACTTAAATTTATCTGAGGATCAATGTAAGGAACCTGGAATATTTAGCCTAGAGAGAAGTTTCAGGTAGCAAGGACAGTTACTTTTATTGAGGTATATAAAGGGCTACTATATGGGAAAAGATAAGTTTAATACTAAAAATATATGAATCCAAGAATAAAAGGTGTAACTGTGAATGTGAATGAGATGAGCTTAGCCATAAAATAGAAGTGGATAGGAGAAAGGAGTAGAAACTGGAATCCAAAGAATATATATATATATTGTTTAAAAGAGACATAGTTGAAAGAGAAAGATCCATATAATAAGTTAAAATAAAGGGCTAGAGTCAAAATCTATTATGTTTTAGTTGAAATAAAAAAAGCAAGGTTATCAATCACAATTTCAGGCAAAGCAAAAACTGAAATAGAACTAATTAAAAGAAATAATCATGGGGAAAACTATACTTTGCTCAAAAAATACCAAAGACAATGAATTAATATCAAAAAAAAATTACAGCAATTTTCTCTGATAAGGATTTCATCACTCAAATCAAAGGGGAACTAAATCAAATATGCAAAAAAAAAAAAAACTATTCTCCAATTAACAAATGGTCAAAGGATATAAACAAAAAGTTTTCAGAAAAAATCAAAACTTTATAGTTACATAAAAAATACTCTCAATTACTAATTAGAAAAATGCAAATTAAAATGACTTTGAGGAACTATCTCACATGTGTCAGATCTAACAAAAGCTGGAAAGATGAGGGGATGATGGAAAATAAATATGCTAATGAACTTTTGGTGGAATTGTGGACTGGTCCAAACATTCTGAAAAACAATTTGGAAATACTTCCAAAGGCTAAAAATTGCGTATACCCTCTAATCCAGCAATAACAATATCAGGTCTGTACCTCAAAGAGATAAAAGAAAAAAGAACTTAAATATACAAAAATATTTATATTAGATTTTTGCGATATCAAAGAATTAGAAATTGAGAAAACATACTTCAATTGGGAAGTTACTGATGCATCATATGATTATAATAGAATACTATTGTGCTACAAGAAATGACAAAGGGGATGATTTTAGAAAAACCTGGAACTGTGCAAATTGAAGTGAACAAAATCAGGAGATCATTGTACACTGTAACAACAATATTGTAATGCTGATCTCATATCCTATCTACTTCCAGAGAGAGAACTGATGAACTCTTAAGTCCTAACTGAAGTATAATTTTCTTTGTTTTTCTTGCATTTAAAAATATGACTAATATGGAAATATGTTTTTCATGGTGTTGAATGTGTAAGTGATACAAGATTTCTTACTTTTTCAGTAGGTGGGAGAAGGGCAACAGGGAGGGAGAAAATTGAAAGTTTAATTTTTTTCCAAATGCTAAAATAAATAAATAATGAATGAATTAAAGGAAATATATGAAATAAGATAAAGAGCAGTGCTTAGAAGTTTCAAAGGGGCCAGTGCAGGTTTGATGTCACAGAAAACTTCCAAGTGGAATAGATTGTCTTACATAGGATATGGTTTCCTGTTGTTAGAGATCATCAAGGCAGAGGTTAAATATCCACTGTTAGCTATGCTTTATTGAGGAGGACTTTTAGGTATGGATTGGATTAAATGAGCACTAAAGATCCTTCCAACTCTCAGATTCTGTAATATAATCAAATCTATTCAACAAAATTATACTCAAAAATCTTTTATATTTATTTTATCAGAAGTGTTTCAATTATGTGAAATTATATTATTTTATAAAAGCATGATATTTGCTGATCTTCCACGCTAGAGCATTATCCAGATGCTACAAAGTGTGTGTGTGTGTGTATGTGTGTGTGTGTTTGCTTGATCAGACTTATAATTTCTTCAGTGTATGAACCTCCTCACACAAAAACTCATTTCACTGATGCAGATTGTCAAAATATTTTGGAGATACCCTGTTTCCCAGAGCTAAGATCCAGCAAGCAGACTGTGCCAAATTTGGCATAAGCATAATCCTTTGTTCTCTGGAACTCATTAAGGAATTTAATTCCTTTTATTTCACGGGCTGCTCTCAATCCTTGTTCCTTATCATTGGCAGGTACTGCACATATTCCCATCACCAAACTCTGGTTCTGTGCCTTTCAAGGTGGCCATGGTTCCCTAAAACTTTGGATTCTTTTAACTGGATAGGAAATAGCTTCACAGGTTAGCAATCCAAAATTTTTAATATAACACAGTTTTAGAAAGATGACTCATGTTAAATAATGTGCCCTTAGTTACACAAATAATTGGTATCAGAATGGGGCAACTGAATTCCCATCTTTCCAGTTCTATTATGACAGAGTATTTTTCAGGTACATGTTAATATACTTAAATTTTATTCTGTACTTAAAACTTTCAATAAAAACATTAAAATGCATAACTAAATAGCAGTGATCACATATAAAACTGTAAGATTTATTTTATTCCTGTAATTTATTTGTGCATATTTATTTCAGCAATTTGATAATAAAAGTCTTTGATTCCATTGTCCCACTTGAACTATTACTTTTCTTCTGTGTATTTTTCTAGATTTTTATTGACATAATAAATGGAGAATTGGGACCAGTCAGTAAAACCTGCATTATAGTCCAGGATTATACTGTCCCTGTTACTCTGGACAAATCACTTAACTTCTCAGTGTTCTAGGAAACTCTAAAACTCTCAGTGGCCAACCTAAACTGGTATAAATAGTTTCCTCATTTTGGGAAGTCCCTTATACCAATAAAATCACAGATACAGTTCTTATGTCAGAGGTAGCTAGATGGCACAATGGACAAAGAACTGGACCCAGAGTCAAATATGGTCTTATTTACTAGCTTTGTAATGTTGAATATACAACTTAGCCTCTGCCTCAGTTCCCCCAACTGTAAAATGAGAATAATAAGAGCAACTCTTAAGGTATTTGTGAGGATCAAATGAGTTAACATGGATTAAAGCATTTCTTAATCTTAAAGTGGTATATAAATGTTAGCTATCACCATCCTCATTTCTACTTTGCTGTACCATAATTTGTCCATTGGAAATAAAAGTTTTTAGTCGAGATTCAAATGCAGTGGATAGAACACTGGGTTTGGAATTAGGAAGACATCTTTTTGAGTTCAAATCTAGCCACAGACACTTACTAGCTATGTGATTCTGGACAAGCCACTTAATCCTGTTTCCCTCAGTTTCCCCATATGTAAAGTAAGCTGGAGAAGGAAATAACAAACCATTCCAGTATCTTTGCCAAGAAAACCCCAAATAGATCATGGAGAGTCAGAAATAACTGAAATGACTGAATAAACAACAACAACAATATAATGTTGTTATCAATATTTTTCTATGGAGAGGTTTTTCTTTTCTCCCTTTCAATAACATTCCTCGTACATGGGCTTAATTGTAAAATTTGGACCAAATAATAATATTTTCTACATTAAAAGGCCCCAAATCATTTATAATGAAATTTTTAAAAATCTAACTTTATTCCCTTACTCAAAAAAAAAAAAAAAAAAGAAAAAAAAAAGAAAAACTGGTTCCTTATTGTCTCCAGAATCAACTATAAAAAGCTCTGTTTGCCATTCAAAGCCCTTGAAAACCTAGTCTCCCCCTACCTTTACAATCTTCTTACAATTTATTTACTCAACATGTACTCTTATTCAGTTACTCTGCCCTCTAGACAGTTCCACAAAAAAGACCCTCCATCTCTTTACCCCAGGCATTTTGGGGCTGTTCTTTATTCCTGGAATACTTTTCCTCTTCAACTCCCACTGATCAACTTCCCTGTCTTTCTTTAGGACTCTGCTAAAATGTCATCTTTTATAGGAAACTTTTTCCAATTCCTCTTAATTCTAGTGTTTTCCATCTGTTATTCTCTTTTTATCCTGTATATAGCTTGCTTTATCTATATTTGTTTGCACATTCTCTGCCTCACATTAAATTATAGACTCTTTAAGGATGGAGGTCTGTCTTTTTACCTCTTTGTTTCTCCAGCTCTTAGCATATTGATACACTATAGGTGCTTAATACATGTTTATTGATTGATTAATAAAAGAAGACAAGGAAATTCTTTTTGATAGAAGCTGGGACTTTAGCTGAGATATCAAAGAAGCCAGGAGGTGGAGATGAGGAGAGGAAAGAGTTCCTGCAATGAAAGATGGTCAGCAAAAATACAGTCTCAGGAAATGGAGTCTCTTATTTAAAGAACAGGAAGGAAACCAGTGTCACTAGACTAAAGAACATATGTGTGTGTGTGTGTGTGTGTGTGTGTGTGTGTGTGCAGGTGGAGTAAGAGAGTATAAAGAGTAAGAAGCCTGAAAAGTTGTAGGTTATATTATAAAAGATTTTCCAATAGAAGTGATAAGGATTCATTGGAGTTTATTTGGTACAGGAGTAGTAATAAGTGGGGAAGAAATGACATGGTCAGACTTGTGCTGTAGAAAAATCACTGACAACTGAGTAGATAATGAATTGGATTGGAGTTATATAATGAGTAGATCTGATGTGGGAAAGATTCCTTTCTTTGATTCCCAAACCCCTCTAGTTAATGTAATTACCCTTTGACTCACAAATCCTGGTCCCTTTGAATTCCAATAGAAGATCCCTACCATTCCCAGCCCCATCAGGATCTGAGCCAACTTTGGGGCTACACCCAAAAGCCCCTGAAGCTAAATCTGCCATTATAAAAGGGAGATGCTGGGACCCCCTTTTTTCAGAGATTCCAAACATGCTAGTCATGTGAGGACCCTCTGTCCACTGGACCCTCTGTCCAGTGCCCTCCTTATCTCTTCCTTCACCTGTTTCCTACTTCCAAACCCAATAATAAACCTCTTTTATCAATCTAGTTCTCAGACCAATAAATGCTTTTATTAGGGACTCGTGCCGCTACTAGACCTCATTTACTGCCGTATCCTTGCGCCGAATCTAAGGGAGTTGTTAGAGGAGCTTTGTTTGACTCCCTGTACCCAAACCTGCCACTTGACCTCAACTAAACCATAATTTCATTTAGGTACCCCAAATCTAGACCTCAACAGATCCATTCACAGCCAATTATGAACATCTAGGTATGAGGTGATATGATACTTCATAAAGGTGCTTGCTGGCAGTGTTAATGGAGAGATAGATCACATATGATAGATGTTACAAAGATAGAAAGATAAGAATTGGCAAAAGATTGGACCTGGGTTAAGAGAGAAAGAGAAGATGAAGATAAGACTTTTTTTTTTTCAATCTTGCTTGAAAAGAAGAGTGGTAACCTTGAAAATAAAAAGAAACTTGGGAAGAAGCAGAGTTTTAGCAGAAGATAAATAGGTTAATATGAACAAATAACCCTGAGAGATAAAGTTTCAGGATAATTAATAATGAATCTATTAATTAAGCTAGCTAATAAGCAATAAATTAATGGTCACTGACCTCTCTACGAAGAACAGAAATCTCTAATGGGAACACTGGATGCATTAAATACCTTTGTAGAATGGGATACTCCTAACAAGTGAAAAGTCTTCAATTCCTCTTGTTGAGAACAAGGGTTGATTATGAGACTCAGCTGCCTCCAGCAATCTGGACAGG
Source organism: Sarcophilus harrisii (assembly GCF_902635505.1). Lineage (NCBI taxonomy): Eukaryota > Metazoa > Chordata > Mammalia > Dasyuromorphia > Dasyuridae > Sarcophilus > Sarcophilus harrisii. The sequence continues at coordinate 361,519,662 of NC_045429.1, read as the reverse complement.
GAAATCCATCTGCACCTACTCTGGCTTTCTTCTTCATGAGCTGGGTCACCCTAAATTCTAATGGAGGGTTACAAGGACAAGAAATAATTTCCCAGTTGCTTAGATTTGATTCCTCCTTTCTTTCCTTTCCAGTAAGATAAAAGTGGGTTAAGTGACTTGTTTGGGGTTACATAGTATTAAGTGTCAGAGTTCAGATTTGAACTCAGTTCCTCCTGACTTCACTGTCTAGCTGCTCTTGTGTTTACAGTTTAAACAGAAATAAGTTCTCCTAATTGAATGGAATCTGGAGAAGTATGTTCCCTGAGGATTAAGACAACTTCATCAGTGTCTTTCAGAGACTGCTTGACCTTTTACAAGGGGTGGATTCTAAAAAAGGAAATGAAGAAAAGTCTAGATCCTCATTTAGTAATTGTTTATTAATATAATAACAATATAACAATTTCTCTCAGATAATAATGAATTCAGCTTTGAACATGTTGAATTTAAATTGTCTAGAGGTCATCCATTTCAAAGTGGATTTCCAAAATAGTTGGGAAAATCAGACTGGAGGTGAGAAGAGAAATTAGGGCTGGATAATAATTTGAGCATTGAGGTGATGTGACCTAGATGAAGCTCCAGCAAAGGGAATGAGAAGGAACAGTCAAAGTGTAGGACTAGAAGTAGGAGACAGCTATATCATGAAAACTGTTCTCTTTGTAGCTTTGCCCCTATCTTTTTAGACTTTAAAACCATGTCTTCTCTACTCCTGGCTTATTTTAGAACTTTCTTGGGTTCTCATTCCCTGGTCCCAACCCCTGCTTATTCTAGAATATACTTCAGAAAGAAATATGCTCTCTTTCCATGAATTCTCCCATTGGTGAATTCCTCCTGGAGGAAGAGGAAAGTCTTAGACCAGTATGTTTTAACTTTCTTCTTCACCCTGTTCCTAACTTTCTGTATTTCCAAACCATTTCCCATGCCAAGTTACTTCTTACTCACCCCCTCTTATTTTCTTTACTTTTTTTGTGTTGTTATTTCCTCATCAGAATTAGAATCTTTGAGAACCAAGACTATCTGTCTTTTTTGTTTATATTCATATTCTTAACAGTTAGTATAGTGCCTGGCCCATAGTAGGTATTTCATAAACACTTTTTTCTTCCTCTTTCCCTTTTTCCCTTCTTTCCTTCCTTCTTTGTCTTTATTTTTCCTTCCTTTTCTCCCTCCTCTCTTTTCCATTTCTTTCCTTCCTTCTCTTCTTCCCTCTCTCCCTCCCTCCCTTTCTTCCTTCCTTCCTTTCTTCCATCCTCCCTTCCTTCTTTCCTTCCAGAGTGTATTTGAAGGAGACTGTCATCAATAGTATCAAAAAGCTGAAAAAAAAGAATGAGAACTGAGGAAAGACCACTAAATTTGGCAAGTAGAGAGTGTTAGTAATTTTGGATAGAATAGCTTCAGTTGAATGAAAAAGTCAGAAGTCAGATTATAGATGATTAAGAGAATGAAAGGCAAGGAAGTGGAGGCATCTTAGTGATCTTCTCAAGGAATTTCATTATAAAAGATAGAAGCATAGAGGGAGAAGGATAGCTAGTGGGAATGAATCGGTTAGGTGAGGGATTTTTGAGAATGGGAGATGTGAGCATGTTCCTAAATTTCAGGAAAGCAGAGAACAGAGAGATTGAAGATAAGAGAGTGAAAATAATAGAGGGGACAATCTGCTGGAGCTGACAGCATGAAATGGAATCACTTATGCATGTAGAAGGATTTACCTTGGCACAGATAAAGTCCATGTCTTTATGTAAGCCAAGGATAAAAAAAAGAAATTGATAGAAAATACTTGAACAGTATACAATGAGGAGGAAGGACAAGAAAGAATGCATGGAGAATGGCTCTTTTTTTTTTTCCTTCAGTAAAATATGAGTCAAGGTTCTCACCTGAGAATGTAGGGTCAAAGTGTGCCATGAGAGGCAAGAAAAGGTTTAGAAAAGTCATATGTGTTAAGTGGGATATTGAATTGGTTAGTGAGGTGTAAAAGGGTTCCCTTGCTTCATTGAGGACCTAATGAGATTATGTAAAATACATTTGTAATGAATCCAGTTAACATGACTTAATGTTTTCTCTAGCTTTGTAAGCTTCAAGCATGTAGGAGTGAAGGCATAATATATTGAGGCTGAGGTGTGAGAAAACAAGATTTTAAGTAGCACAGAAAGAAAAGGACAATTAGGAGTTGAACTTGTTCACCAAAGAGTTAAGACAAAGAAGAAATAAAGACATATCAGACTATGGATTCACCCAAATCATCAGAAGCATTAGTCTGTTCCAGTGTTTGAGCTGGTATGTTTTTATACCAGGGAAACTGTGAAGTAGCCCCTTCTACATATCAACATGAAGTTCTCCTCTAGAAAGGCTAGGAGTGGCTTCTGTTGGGAGTCACAAAGAACTGACAGAGTAACAATTCAGAGCTATCTAAAAGGTAAAAAGCACAGGGAATGACCATTGATATTGCTAGACAGAAAGTGGTAGGAAAATGACAAGTTCTACCTGCTATGAACCATGGAGAGTTCCAAGAAGCAAGACATCAAGTGACCTGAGACCTGCCTGAAGTGTGATTTCTGAGTCTGTTCAAGTCTCTGAGGATAGATTTCTCATCAGTAGATGGTATTATATTACATAGTCTCAAATAAAAGTGCTCTTTATTTTCTTTGACCTTTTAAGTAAACCTTTCTTCATCGAACTTTGTATATTGACTGTTTATAAAGAGAAATGGTAGCAATACTCTGTTTGACTTAAGATTAGAAAGTGGCATGTAAGAGCTTTTGACATAAGGTTTGCAAATTATATGTTGAAGTAAATATACACATTAACAAATTGATACATGTATTGATTGATAATAAATATATGTTTAAAGACTTGAAGAATGGGGGGAAAGCCTTTAAATTACACGTTATTTATTCTGAGAGAGGGACTAAATGTTAGCAGTAGGTCTACTTAGCTTTTCTTAGTAGTATCATAATTATCAGCTGACAGGGGTTATATTCTAGCTTTAGAATGTGTATGGGGCATAATTACTTGTCTTTCCTACACTTAAATTCATCCAGAGTACTAGGTCTCTAGAAACTAGGCCCTAAGAAGTAATGCAAATGAATTAAGATGCTAGCTTTCTGTTATGAATAGGATTGGACAGTCTTTCATTCAAAACTGACATTTCTTTAAAAGGGAAGACACCTACAATGGTTGTAATATCCAGCATAGAGTTTAGAAAAAGTATATAAATATTTATCTCAACATATACAACATTTAGGATGAGTAATAACAAGATTTAAAAACTTTAGGACAGAATCTGAAAAACTGACTGTTTGGATAGCAATAGGCCAGATTTGAAGATAGTAGCAAAGATATGTGTGAGGGACTTCCCTGGAGTCTAGTAGCATCCTGAAGAGATTTCAATTTCACCATTGTAATATCTCTGAAATATGCCTCTTTTTATCTTCTGACTCTACTATAGATCTAGGTCCTTGTCACCTCGTGGCTAGACAATTATAATAATTCATTGAACTACTACAATATCTCTTAACTTTCCTTTCTGAACTAATATGATGGTCATAGGAGCATAAAGCATCCTTTTTTAGTCTTACTATCTATCAATCTGTGTCTTACTCTGCCTCTGTCTGAGTATCTGTCTCTGTCCTTCTATGTCTGTGCCCTCTACCCCTTTACCACCCCTAATAATAAATGAATAGAGAATTCATATAACAGCATGTCAACTAAGGCCCAAATAGTTACATTGAAGATAGCTATAAATGTCTTCTATCTTTGGAGTTACTAAGGTTAAAGATTATGATACATTATATATTATATTCTCTATATGTAGCAGTCATTTTGATGAATTGTTGTACTTATTAAGCAAAAGCTCCTTTGAAAATACATTTTGGGTGTGTAGGACTTCATTTCCTCACTACATACCTATTATTTATTATTGAAATGATCTGTAGTAAAGAGATCAATGGTACTTTATGGATTAGGCAGAGAAATTTGGATAGTACTTGAAACATTTCTGGATAGAGACAATGTGGTCATAGAATTTTAAAGTAATATAAGTCCTATAGACAAATTTATTTGTCTGTCTGTTTTAATTTCCTTCCTAATATGATAACCTTAGCTGGCCTTTTCAAACTTTATTTTATTGCTACAACAATAAACTTAAGTTCAACCATTATTAAGTCATTATCTTTCTCCTGGAGAAGTCATAATTCTAACTTCACATTTTAAAAATGTGAAAAAAATTTCCATTGGTTTCAAGTGAACTTTTATAGGTTTTCCTCTCTAGTTCTTAAAAATAATTCCCCATAATATAGAGAGGGAATCAAGAGAAGCAGAGACAGATAGACAGACAGAAACAGAGAGAGAAAAGAAGGGAGAGAAAGAAGGAGGGTGAACTCTGGGATTACACATGAACAATCTAAATTGTCTTTACTAAATTTTCGATAATTGGTCAAATGTTCAGTTTTTACTCTAAGGCAAAATGTTTGACCTTCCTTTATTCTACGTTATCCTAGACTCATTTTTATTCTATATATTTAGTTTTATTCACAAGTTCTTTCCAGTGGTTTAACATTTAAAAAAATGTAATTCAATTTAATTCTTGATTGAAACATTACTTGGTTTAGGCTTCATTTTGTTTGCCTCATATTCTTAGAGGCAATTTCAGGTTGTCCCTCCCATTAGCCAAACAATATTCTTATACTCTCACTATTTAAATTTCAGTGTTGTTTGGACATATCCCTGAGGGACCACTAGAGCTTCCTGCCTACCAGGGGAATAGTAGAATAACAGTAGTGGCGACATACTGAATTCCCAAGCTTACTATTAATGAAAATCCTATTAACATAGGAAGTCAAAAAAGTCACAGGGTACAAATTTCTTAACATGCTGGAGTATAATTCAAATGTTTCAAATGCCTAATATGAATACTTGTTTTGCATGAGACTCAATTTTTAATATGGGCAAATGAAAATAAGTTTGTATTTCATCATTCAATCAACCAATAAATATTTATTAAATGCCTAGTTTGGGCCAGTCACTGTGTCAAGTTCCAGAGATAAAAAAGGAGCTAAAAACAGTCCCTGTCCTTAAGGAGCTCACAATCTTTTGGGGGAGAATAAAAGCAAACATACATGCACAAACAAGACATATAATAAGAATAAATAAAAAATAAAAGCAAGAAGAATTTTAGAATTTAGAGGTGTTAAATAAGAAATAATTAAGAGAGGGAAGGGGCTAGAATTAAGAAGGGTTGATAAAGGCTTTCTGTAGAAGATGGGACTCTAGTTAGTACATTAAAAAAAAGTCGGGGAAGCCAAGACATAATGAGAAGGAGGGAAAATTTTCCAGTCATAAGGGAAACCTAGAGAAAATGTCAGAGTCAAGAGATGGATTGTGTAATTTGTGGAACAATTAGGAGATCAGTGTCACTAGATTGAAGAATATATATTGAGGAATAGACTGCAAAAAGACTAGAAAGGTGGGAGAAGGTTTAATCATAAGGGACTCTGAATGACAATTAGATAATGTTGTACTTGATCATGGGGACCACTGGAGTTTACTTAGGAAGAGGTGACATGGTTGGATCTGCAGTTAAAAAATCATTTTGATTACTGAATGGAAAATAATTAGACTTTGGAAAAGACATGAGGTACTCAGACCCAGCAGGAAGCTATTGTAATAGCCCACAAATGTGGGAATAAGGGCCTAAAGCTAATCTGTTGCAGTGTCAAAGGAAAGAAAAAGACATATTGAAAAAATTATTTTTAAGGTGAAATGTATAGGCCTTGGCCACAAATTGGATCTGGGAGGGGAGAGATAGTAAAGAATTAAGAATGGTGCCTAGTTTGTGAGTCTGAGTGACTAGAAAGATGGTGCTGTCCTTAAATTTCTTAAGTATTAGGAGAGAGGGAAGGTTTATGTGACAGGATAATAAGTTCAGTTTTGGACATGTTGAGTTGATATAGAGTTTGTAATGTCCAAAAGGAAACTGGAGATATGAGATTGTAGGTCAGCAGATAACTTCTTTCTGATACAATATTAAAGTTGGGACTTTCACAACTTTTTTGTAGAATATGAGAGTATTTTATGGGTCGATGGGTAAACATTGCTGCTCCTCAACTTATTGACATTCATAATTTTCAACCTTTCCACAAATACAATGAATTTTTCACTATCTCAGTTGCCTTCTTTACAGTCTGGAGTTTCTCTGAAATTCCCTACTCCAACACTTTTTCATAACTCTCTTCTACCTGAAATTATAATTAAAGATTTCTTTCATTTTCATTAGTTTTGTATATTTGCTTCAATGTGAGAGTGAATTCTAGATACTCTCTTGTTTCCATGATCTCCAGAAAATGCATGAGAAGGCTCATATAGTGAAGGCCATCTTTTTGGAATGTGCTTAGAGTCGCTATTTTTATATCTGGGTGACCTGATGAAGCTAGATGGGAAGGGGTGATGTGACTCATGCTATAGAACTTACATGGAGACCTGATGTAGGACTCCATTATTGACTTTAAATACAGAAGAGGCCGTTTATTCAGCTCTCTTCCTTTTAGGTTGTGATTCATGAAGGACTTTCAAACTGTATCTTGAAAGACATTTGGGAAAGTGTGGATGGCCATCTTTCCCACTTCTAACTACATATAGTTCAGAACATATGGCAACTAAAGCATATGTCCTTCTAGACAAATCTGAGCCTGAGTTTGGGCTGTCTCTTTGGGTTTGCTTTTTCCTAATTTTAGGTCAATGAGTGTCCATTCTGAGATAGAAATGTCCAGTGAAAGCAACCTTGTGAGGAAGAGTTCTGTATTTTCTAGGACTTAGAGGGTTGGAGATGACTGGAAGCAGGGAAACTTTTTGTGTCAGAGAGGTCTATCATCAAGAGGATTGATCAAGTTGGATTTTTAATGGTGAACATGTACTAGAAGTTGTTTGGATATTGCAGAATTGAGGTCTCTAAATAATGGTCTAACAAATTATTTTATGTTCTGATGAATTTCAAGTATCAATTAGCCAATAGGTGGTAATGTTGAGTATAAGTTGTTACTAAATCTCATTTTTAAAGTTTTGCTTCTGTTTTTGTTCATTATTTTGTAGGATTAAAATAGGTTCAAAATTCATATTCAACAGGCATAGTCATAAAGAGAGTGGGTACAACTTTATAACTGCTTGAACCTAGATTTAAATAACATAAGAAAAAGAGGAAACTTACAGCATAAAAGTAATGTGCAATTAAAAGACACAGTGAACGCTAAAACAATATAAGAAGCAAACAAAGAATAGACAACATACAATATACATGTTCACCACTTTAAAGAAGTTCCAACATCTGGAGAATCCAAGTCATGGTTATACAGAGTCTCAAGTGGGAAGTGGTGTTAGGTAAATGGTAGTAACCTCCTGAGTTCTCAAAGTCCCTTTCCACTAAAGGGTTTTTATAGGCTGAGAACAAAGAAGGCATTACATTAACTATTCTCATTTAATATATGACCCTTAGGACAGAGTAATCTCTTCAAGTACAGAATCTCTCCATCACAAGAAGATCATCAAAGTGAATATTTGTCATTACTCTAGGAGGATTATGTTTATTCCAGGAACTGGCCAGATTTTCTGGGGGTAAACAAAGGCCTGCCATAAAAGATATTCATTAATTAAGGCACTGGGAGGATGATCAATTCTCCTAATGCTTTCTGAGATCTAGGAGTACATTTCAAAGTTCTCAGCAAACAAATTTAGATAAAGGTATGCCTAAAACTCACTGGGATTTTTCACTAGGATTCCCTATATAAATGTATGAAAGTGATTTTTTTTTAATTTAGCACTCTTTTTGTGGGGATAACTTATATGCTCCAATTTAATTTATATTGTGCTTTGAATACTTTTTTTTTTGGTCCCTCCCTTAATTCTGAGTGCATTTTCTCCTCTCAGTTGTCCTTATAGCAGCATAATAGAACCAGGGTTTTTCTACTAATACAAAAATTTTAAGAGGGATAAGAACATATTCAGGGTGGATTGATAAAGGAATTCAGATAACTATACTCAAGATATTCTCTGAAGCTTTCAAGCATGGCTTGAGCAAGCAGACACCATATTTTTGAACTGATTCCTTATTCTATTGATACCATCTTTGTTCTTCAGATTCAGAATGTTTTTTTCTTGGTTATATTCATTTAGTAACTTCTTTGGTCCCTTTCACCTAGAAAGAATGAGAAAGGACCTTTTCTCAACAGGGAATAAATGGCTTCGATCTTTAATTCCTGTATAACCAACTAGAGAGAAAGAGTACATATCCTCCTCTAATAAGATATCAGTTGCCCATTCTCTTCTCATGGTTAATTCCATTTTTCTTTTTAAACTACCTTTCTGAGATACTATGTACTCCAAAACTGGTAGGGGTAAGATATAAACATACAACTTACTTTATTATAAAAAAAGTCCGTTCTCCTGTAGCATTCTGGTGTGACTTGGTGACAAATAGGCTTTAGTTCAAATTGTGCTTCAGAAACTTACTAAATATATCACCATGATAAGTCATACTTTCTCTTAGTCTTAGTTTACATCATCTGTAAAATGGAAATAATGGAGAATTTCCTTATATGGTTTCAATGAGATCAAAAGAGATAATGTATGTGTAGTGCCCCAGGGAATACCAAATAGATATAACAGCCTCTCCGGACAATCCCCACTTTCCATATTGTGTTTTCTCACTGATTATGGCTGTTATTAATAATTTATTGTAACCCTGAGTGGGTTAGTATTTCCTTACCTATAAGTTTTCAAACTTTGTCAGTATGCTTCCCCATATAATTTAACTAATTAACATTTCCACAATATCAATTAACTAATTCATAACAATTAATAAATACAAAATGACATTTATTGAAAAGGAATAGTAAGGATGGAAGTATATCAATCTTTCCACAAATTGGTGGCATTCTTTGTTCTACATGCCCATTTGGTCCCTGGGGAGAGGAGATTTGGACCAAAAGTGGTTGCTATAAAATATTCTTTGCTCTTTCCCTACCACCACTAGGGGTACTTTTCACTTCCTAGAACTGGGAGTCCTTATTTCTCTTTTCAAAATTACCACCAAGTTTCCTTCTGGGTATAATACAGCCAAGGAATGAGTTGCTTACTCTTTAATTTAATTGATATGGCTCCCCGATGGGCCAGATCAAGCAGGTAACTCTTTGGTGATGCTATAAACTCAGCTACTGCTGCCATTGATTTTAGGATACTGCTTGTTAGTAGGTTCTAGAATAGCTTTGATGTATCTTCTAGTCTTGCCATTCATCTGGGTTCTGTATCTCAGGAGACTCATTCACTTAAAATTAAAAGAAAAAAGAAAAAAAAAGACTCAAAAAGGTGCTATGAAAACAATCTAATGGAAACTTTTGATATTTAGAGTACTAACCACTTTCTTGTTGCCTGTCTTCTGGACCAATGACATCATGGAGTGGTAATTTGACTTCTGTGTGAATTGGATTTAAGTGAGGCAGAGTTGCAAAAAGTCTTGGCTCTTTCTCTCTTCCAGAGTCATTGACTTCCAGTGGCAGGACAAAAATCAAGGAGATTTGGCTTCAGTGGATGACTTTGGCATCTTCAATGTTGGACAAAGCTCTAGCACACTACAGTGCCTTTGCTTCAGATGCTTTCATGGTCATTGGAACAAATTGTTCTCATCTATTCATTCTGCTAGGGGATGTTCACATGCCTAGGGTAGATAGCTCCTTAAGTCATAGATGGATTTGAGAGCTTTCAGTTTCCTTCAACCTGGTCTAGCTCATTTGCCAAGACAGTTTACTGAGATATGCCTAAATTACACTTCTTACTTCACTACACATATTATAGCTTCTTATAGCCACAGGTGAAAGTGGGTGAAGGTGAACACTGAAGGTAAATCATAAGCCCTGGAAAAGGCTTGACAAGCCCAAACTCTACAGGTGCTAGATCTTCCAGAACATCCCCTATATGTCCTTTTTAAAACTCCATTACTTATGTCTGAGTAACAATTGCATTGAAGAGACCATTAAAATATATGCCAGCTAAAGATGATCACATACTCTGCCAGTTAATTAAAATCCATTAGCCACTAAGTGATTAAAGAAGCATTAGGTAAAACTTTCATTTATATATAAAATATTAATAAGTGTGTGTTGTCCATATAAATACCTTATCTACTTAAAAGACTATTTTACAGAGAACTCATACAAGGAAAATGCTCGTACAGAGGTGAGAAGGAGCAAAACGACATTCTCAAGGTCTCAAGCCTGAAGGACTCTGAAATCAATTGTGGGTCAAGGGAAACACTGGCACAGGACTACTCAATGTGGCATACCCAATCAAAGAAGGTTTTATGCTCTATGAATGACACAGAATTGCAGCAGCTCAAAAGAAATGTCATATGCACGAATTTAGAAAAATCTCAACTCCAAATATTCATATGAAATATTTGTGTCCAATGTGTAGTAGATCTCCAAGCTCATATTTATCCAATCAGTCTCAGTCAACACACTGTACCTTGATCCTTTGTAGTGATGTGATTTTGGTATTCTTCAAGCAAGAAAGATGAAAACCAACTGACTATATATAGCTCACAAGAAGATATGAATGGATTTCTTTAGACCACTCTAACCATCTTTCTCTAAGGAAAACTTTGATTTCTCAGGTAGCAAGCAGCATATTGGGACCATGAGACTGATTACTCTGTTCCACTCAAAAAAGGAAAACTGGAGGAAAAATTATAAATAGAGATATATATCTACATATATAACTTATATATGTATATATATCTTATCCCATAATTTTTGGGTTCAAGCTTAATCCAAGCTATACATACAAAGACCTAGCTCCTTTCTCATCAAGTGCCAATTACATAAAAACTACACATAAAAAAACTGGAAATAAATCTATATATTGAAACTGACAGTAAACAAAAACCAGAGAAGTCATAGAGATAAAAATAAATGAGATAAAACAAGGATAAATAAACTTTTCTGCCAGGGGAGAGAAAGGGGGAAAGAGAGAGAAACAGACTTATACAGAGACAGAGATAGAGAGAGAGAAAGACGAAGACAAAGACAAAGATACTGAGCAGAGAGACAAAGATAGGCAGATAGAGATAGAGACCAAAATACAAACAGAAAGAGCAAGAGAGAGAATAAGACACAGAGAGAAAAGAAGGAGGAGAAGGAGGAATATGAAGTATAAAGGGAAAAAAAGCAGAACAAGAAGAGGAGGAAGAATAGGAGAAAGAGAATGAAGAGGAGAAAGAGCAGGAGAAGGAGGAAGAAAAAAAGGAAGAGGAGGAAGAGATGAAGAAGAAGAAAAGAGGAGAGGGAAGGAAAGGGGGTTGAAAGGGATTGAGATCTCACTCAAGGGAAAATTATCTGAAGTATGCAAACTGGGGATAGGGGCATGATCAAAATATTTATTTCTTTACATGCTAATTTCTTCCCAGAATATTTCTCTCCCTTCAAGGATCCCTCTATGAAAACAGTCTGGAGCCATTTAAGCTTTTCTTTCAAAGCTCGAAGCCACAATAGGGTCTCTTTTTTCCCAAGCTCTTGCCAAGTCTACCAGTCATGTAGACCACCTAGTAATTAATCTCTACTAAGGAGAAAAGTCGTATGTAACTGGGCTCAAGCCTTTTATTGCATATATATGTCAATATCTATAATGTTTTTAAATCAAAATAAATATATTCACATATACACATATGTGTGTGCATATGTATATGTGTGTATGAGCTTTATTAATGTAGCACCTAACTGAATATCCACAGGATTATTTAGCAATACAATGGAGATACAGAATACAGAGAAATCTCTTGGAGGGGAAAAAAATCCCCAAGTAACTTCCTTGGGGATACGAGGAAAAAAATCAATTCAACATACATCTGTTGAATACCTACTGATTTTTTTTTTTTTTTTTTTTTTTTTTTACTTATTGAGTATCAATGTAATAATATGGAGAAATCCAGGGAAGAAAATCACAATCTACCCTCAAAGAGAGAAACTGTTGGGGAAACAAACCTTAAATACATAAAGCAGAGAGTAGTTTACAATAAAATGCTAGATCAGGTCTAATCAAGTTTTAAAATACACAGTACAAACAACAGAGATCTGTAAATACAGTCATTGAAAGGTGCATTGAACAGACTGTATTACAGGCAATGTGTGATAATGTGTGTTTATTGTGTGTTATTGTAAGCCACTGAAATTTGCTAACCTTAAGTACAGAGATTATTTCATTTTCTATGATTCTTCTAAGTATTCACAGAGACTTATTTACAAGAGCCCAGCTGTTGTGTTGGATGTCAGGAAATCAGGCATGAGATGAACAAGCCTTAAACATAGCAGTATTTTATTGCCACAGAAAGTATTTTGGATGAAATCTACTATAAGACCACTTCATTATCTCTCTTTCAAGTTACTCTAGAACCCAGCTTCTTAAACTGAGGTTGGCAACCAGTTTGTGGGTTAGGTTATAATTGAACATGGGGGACATGAAATTATGATTTGTTATTAGAAAATGTTTAATTTGTGCATCTATTCTTTATATTGATATACCCAAGATCAATTAAAAATTCTTATGGCAAAAAGGGGTCTTGAGTGGAAAAATTTTAAGAAACTGTGGTTTAGAAGATAGTAATGTTACCACTCAGGAAGAACAGGTTTCCAATCTCCTACTATTGTAGTCTTTTCAGGTAATAGTGAAAAGGCTGAAACAAGTCTGTATCTAAACAATTTCAGTTAGAATTTATGTAGGTGGGATTTTATCTTGAGATAAAGAAAGAAAACAAAGCTATTCAGATTCATAAAAATCAAGCAAAGAAGGACATTCTAACAGAAATGAAAATTGTGATCACCTCCTTTTCGGTGCTTTCACCTCCTTCCCTGAGAAGTTAGGGAGGCTGTGATCACCTCCCCTTGGGGGCTCTGACCTCCCTGAGGAGTCAGGGATGGCATGACCACCGGTGTTCTAAAATAAAAGAAAGCGGGAAATGTAATGGGCTGAGGTTTGAGCTGATGCACTGAGGTCCCAAGTACATGAGGCTAGATAGTAATTGGGCTATACTCTATTAATATACATGATTGGATAAAGAATGGTCCCTGCCCACTCTCCTTGCAAGTCCTGATGTGTTGTATAGGAAATGACGATTTTGGGGGGTGGAGGCAGAGAGAGAGGGAAGAAGACAAGCTGGGAGAGATTGGGCTGAGTTCGAGACTCCGAGCTGCTGGTTGTGTGGCTGCTGGTCGAGCTAGCTTCTTGACTCAGCTGCACACATTGCTATCGCCGATTCTCTTCCACCTCCGATCCTTCTTCACTGAGAATAAAGACTGACGATTTTCCCCTAACCTGAATTCCTGTCTCGTGCTGATCTTAAAATATACGATCTTAACAGAAAATTTCTTGGAAAGTTATCTTATCAGAGCTTTTCTCTTGACTTTTGAAAATATTCAACATATGCATTTATATTGGCTCCAAATAACCTCTCCTTACCTGGCCTACAAGCATACCTTCCTTTTCAACTTACTAGTCATTCACTCAATAATTTTTATTAAGCATTTATTATGTATAGGCAATATACTATACAAGATTACATAACCAAATTCCAATGTGGAAACACCTAGGGTGCACAGCAGGTAAAATGATGGACCTGGAGACAGAAAAACCCAAGTTCAAATCCAGCCTGGGAGAATTACAAACCTGTGTGACTCTGGTCAAGTAACTTAATCCTATTTGCTTCAGTTCCTTTATCTGTAAAATAAATTGCAGAGAGAAATGATAAGTAATTACTGTATTAACTGAGAAAAACCTAAATAAAGTCAGGAAGAGTTGGTCATGATCGAAACAACTGAACAATAAAAACAAAATGGGAGTGATAATAGCACCTACCTCTTGGATTATTGTGAAGGTAAAATGAGATATTTACAAAGTGATTTGCAAACGTTAGAATGCTATATAATTGTTATCATTATTATGCTAGGTATGAGAAGAAAGGTCATTATTGATCAGATGTCAGGTTGCTTAGAGTAAGTGGCATTCCATTTGGGGTTTAAAGAATAAGAAAATGTAAAATAGGTTTTCTGGTGTTTCAGATAGTCTCCCTCTTTACTAATTTATCTTCCCTTTGCATGGTGGACAAAGAAGAAAGAAAAGTGGTTATGCATTAATGCCTTCTGTCTCCTGGGGTATGGACTAGAAGAGAGGCTCAAAGTGCAGTCTTGGCATGGGTCACTAGGGAGAGCTCTTAAATGGGGCTACCAGTCCCCATCCTCAAGCATGAATAAACTGGCAGATAGTCTATCTTTAGGTATATATGGGGAAGTACTTCTTGCACTGCCACCCTACCTCTCACTTGATTTCTTCTTGGTTTGATCTAGAATTTAAAGGATTTTAAAAATAGTACACCGTATTCTATAAACTTATTGCATTGTATTTGTCTAGCATTTGCCCCTCATTAAAATTACCTCTCAATTTTCTGATCTCCCCAAAAACATATCTATATTTTATCTTAGTTGGTATGAAACCAGAATTTTTAAAATACCTTAAAACTCTTAGTGATCAAGCATTGTAAAAAGTGTGTAACTGTCACTCCTATGAGAAGCAGCTGTCCCCAGTACAGTCTTAGCTCTCAATTTAAATCTCACCAATGTAAGATCCATATGCAAAGGTCATTTGAAGAGAAGAATTACTGGGTCCTTTCACAAAGTATTACAGTCATAAATAAAAGGAAAATTCATGGCCTTACTCTGCTATGAGTAGAGATTACTTTGTAATTTCTTTAGAGGCAGCTGTGACTTCCTGGCCAATGTCCAGAAGAATTTCAGAATTTGAAGGTCACTGCAGGTTTGCTCAAATGCTTCTGGCATTCCTGTGAGCTATGCCCAGGGGCTCCACAAATATAAGCTGTCAATTCACTATCCACACTGCATTCCTTAAATGTCGTTTTCTATAAGACTTTCTCTATATCTCTTTTGATGACTCTCCTATTCAGGGATCTTCTATGCTGGCCTTACCCAAAAGCCATCTGCTTCTTATGGCTTCTCTCTCTTCCCTGGGTTTCCTTGGCAACACTTTCCTGATTCTTCTAATCTCTGACACCTCTTTTTTGGTCCTCATGTCTTTTCTTCTGCCTCCTACTGTAAATGGAAATGTTATTTAAGACTTCATGCTTAGCACCTCTACTTTTCTCTATATACCCATTCTCCCTTAGCAATGCAATCCATTCCTAAAGTTTCATTTATTACCTTTATTCAGATGACTCCTATATCAGCAAGACAGGTGTAGAGATAGAATGTTGAAACTGAAATCAAGAAGAATCCAGGTCAAATCCTCCCTATGATTTTTTGGATTACAGACCCTGTTCTAAGGGATACAGATTGGCTGATAAAACCTGGGCAAGTCACTTCATCTCTGTCTCAGTTTCTTTATATATATACATATATGTATGTAAATGTGTATGTATACACATATGTATATATATAATGGGGATAATAATATCACCTATCTTTCAGGATTATTGTGAAGATAAAATGAGATCACATATGGAAAACAATTTGCATACCTTAAAACATGATATAAATGTTAGTTATTTTTATTATTATATATGAATCACCATCTCTGACTTCCTTTTCAAGCTTCAGACATGTCATCTAATTTTCATTCTAGATAAATCAACCTGAGTGACTGTTGATATGTCAAACCTGCCTTTTTAAAGCCAAATTCACCTGCCCATAACTAATTTATCTCTCTCTTGACTTCTCTATTCCTAAAGTTAGCCTGAACTTCAAATGTGAGTCATTTGACTCTTTCATCTTTCCTGCCTTCCAACATTCAACTGAATGCCAACATCCATTCTATACCTATGATACTTCCCACATCTATTCCTTCTTTTTACTCTGAGCTCCACCATTGTAATGTCCCTTTTTACTTCTACCATGGATGATTTAAATAGTCTTCTAAAGTCTCCCTAATTTCAATCTTTCACCCAATTCTGATCATTCTATATATTGCTGTCCAGTTAATATTCTTGAAGTACAAAAACAACTATGTCATCTCTATGCTCAAAAATTTTCTGTGGCACTATGCTACGTTCCTTAACTTGTCACTCAAAATTGTTCCCAACCTGGTCCCAACTGAAATTTCCAAATAATACCATTTTTTCATGTTCTGGGATGCAAAAAATCCTATTCAAATCAGACTTCACTTTATTTTTTTCCAAACAAAAGCTGACAATACAGTTGACATTAAAATGAATATCTTTGTTTTATGGCAAAGTTTCTTTCTGACTCTGGAACATGTGGTATATGATTATCTCTGTCTCTGTGTCTATTAATGTCTGTCTCTTTCTCTGTCTCTCTATGCCTGTCCATGTCTCTCTGCCTTTTTTTGTCTCCATGTCTCTGTTTCTTTGTTTCTGTCTCTATCTCTCTGTCTGTCTCTATCTCACCATCTCTCTGCCTGTCTGTCTCTGTCTGACAGTCTGTCTGTCTCTCTCACTCTGTCTCTGTCTTTGTTTTTCTCAGTGTGTGTGTCTAACTCTCTCTCTCTCCATATCAGTTATAGTTTCTGATCTTAAGCATCTTCTGCTTTCCATTTCTTTCTCTGATAATAGGTATTTAAAAAGTGATCCTGATCTAGCAATGTCACTACTGAGATATGAAATCATGAAAGAGAGAAAGGACCCACATATGCAAAAATGTTTGTAGCAGCTTTTCTGGTGATGGCAAAGAACTGGAAAATAAGTAAATGCCCAACAATTGGGGAATGGCTGAATAAATTATAGTATATGAAAATAATCAAATGTTATTGTTCTGCAAAAAATAACGAACAGCTGATTTTAGAAAGGCCTGGAAAGAATTGCATGAATTGATGTTGATTAAAACAAGCAGAACCAGGAAAACATTGTACACAGGACAGCAAGATTGTTCAATGATCAACTATGACAATTGATTGTTCTCAGTCGTTTATGATCCAAAGCAATCCCAAAAAATTTTGGATGGAAAACACCATCCACATCCAGGGAGTGAACTATGGACACTTAATGTAAATCAAACATGCTATATTTATTTTTTTCTTCTATTTTTTTATCTCTTGTGATTTTTCCTTTTCTTCTGATTTTTCTCTCCCAACAAGATTCATGGGGAAATATGTTTAAAAAATGAATTTATCTGTGTCAACAAAAAATGTTTTTATGTGTAAGTGGGGAAAATAACAATTAAAAAAAAAGATTTGCAATTAAAAGATGATGGGTAACTTTGAGAGGAAAAAAAAGGTATCCTGAAAGGTAATCTACTCAGAAATTTTTGGGCTCCTCATTATTTTCCACTGTATTTTGGAAAGAATCCCTTACATATTCTAAAATGCTTCTTGGAACAAACTACTTTTAAAAGGAGGAGGGATCTAACCCCTAGCCAAACTTGTCAGAAGACACCTTGAGGGACTTCAATGTGAACTATGAGGCTGAGGAGGAGGTGAAAAGTTTATTAAGCAGCCTCACAAAATGTTTCATATTTTTAATATCAGCCTACTGGTAAAGTATAATGGGAGTTATATAACTTGTTGCTTTATATTTAAATATTTCCTATTATGCATTTTGATGACTTTCCTAAATTTGCTCTGTACTACACATTGAGTAACTTTTATTCTCTTTTGGGGAAAATTTAGGAATGAGCTAAATCAAATGTAAATTATTTCTTTCAGGACTAATGTAGGAGTCAAATGAGCCAGTGTGCAAGAAAAAAAAAAACCTTTACCTATCTTAAGAGATGATCCCCAACACATGAACATAGAACTTCTGTTCGATTCAACAGACTGGTCTACTCTTCCTATCTTCTTAAAGAGGATTATTTCTCTAGAGTAATTCAGAGACTCAGGCTCATACATAAGGAAACCTCTTTTCTAAAGAGCTTAGTTGTTTCTATTTTGTTGAAGGACTGAAAATACGGTCAATATTCCCTTTAAAGTTTGGTTCCCTAACACAGAAATCTGTTTACCCCATCCTAAATATAGTTCTGGCCACTGGAAAGATTTTAGGTTCCTGTGGCCACTTACTTTCTCTAAAATCTTCTTTTAAATGAACCATCAAAGAGATGATAGTGTATGTCAGAAGAAATAGGCTAATATTTAGTATAGTGCCTAAAACCTAGTGGCAGTTAGTTAGTGTTGAAGATGGACTGACTCTATTCTTAAATGCTGCTACCGGAATCTCGGTTTAAGAGTTTCAAGGCCTGGGTCTGATTGCTTTCTGATTCTCAAACTGAGCTACAAAGAAGTCTAGCTTTTTTGCTTTCCTGACAGGTTAGGACCCAAAACACCAGAGAGATAGAAGTGGAACAGTGAGGTGAATGCTTATTTTACTGTATCTTTTTAAACATTAAGGTTAAATGTAGAATTAAAGAAAATAAAACGCATTTACTTTAAAAAAATGTAATTTTTACTCTGGATTCTAAGGGATTTCTTCCAACAAATCAAAAGGTGGTAATGAAGTCTTCAGTCTATGCAGAGAATTGTGTTCTTTATGTTGGATCTAAACACATGCTGAATGAGTACAACTAGATCTTATTTTAGTGAACTGGTATTGCCTTAGATATTAGTGAATTCAGCTAGCAGCTTCTGATGCATACTTAAAGCAATAGCAAAGTCATTGCAGCTGTTTCAATATTCAAGTCCTGTGTAGCCAGGAAGAACTGACAGTGAAATGATCATTTAGTGCCTGGCACATTTTAATATGTGTATGTTCTCACCAAGTGTGCTAATATAAAGTAGATAGGCTGTCCATTTGATTTACTTTTCTTGTCGAAGGTATGTGGGAGGTTGCCCTTTGGAAAAGGTGCAACTTTCTTTGATGTAAATGTTAGGATTCTGAAGTATGACTTTTAATATATCTTAGAGTAAATTTTAGAATTTCTAAATAAGATTTTTATTATACAATTGACCCTTTATATTCATTGGCTTTTCCACCCCCCACCCCCTATATATGATACTATATCTCTAAAATGATAATAAATGATCAAAGAAAAGTAGGATTCAATAAACAGCTTTTCATTTGATATACAGCTTTTAGAATAATAAAAATCTTTAGATTCTCCATTAATAATAATTACAGTTAGCATTTATATAGTACCTATTATATGTCAAGTACTATGCTAAGCACTTTATATACATTACCTCATTTTTATCTTCACAATAATCTTAGCAGTAGGTATTATTATGATCTAAATTTTCTAGTAGAGGAAATTAAGGTAGATAGACATTAAAGTAATTTGCCCAGAGTCACATAACCAAGAAGTGTCTGAGGCAGGATTTGAGTTAGTGTGTTCCTGACTTCAGGTCCTGTGCTCTATCCACTATGTTATTACCATTTTAAATATTCTTTCCCACATATTAACTTATTTCATTCTCAAAACAATTCATTGGCTCATAGATTCAGAGCTAGAAGGAAACCAATGTAGAAACCATGGACTCAACTTCTTTATTTTACAGACAAGTAAACTTAGAGGCAGTGAAATTAAATGATTTACCCAGGGTCATATAATAAGAAAATTATCTCAGGTGGGATTTGAATCTGCTTTTTCCTGACTATAAGTATGGAATTCTATTCACTATATCATATTTTCTTAGCATTAAGTAAACAAAGCAATTATTATTTTATGACATGATTAGCCACAGGATGCATCTGATACATAAATTGAATCCAAACTGTTTTGGATTATCTAATTGAATATGAATGGGCTCTCAATTAAAATATGCATTACATGATTTTTTTTTACTTAATAGTATTTTTTTCCGATTACATATAAAGATAGTTTTCAACGTCCATCTCTGTAACACTTTCCAAGTTTTTTTAACATGAAAATTTTATTTTAAAACTTTTTTTTGTATACATGCAATTTTATCATTTATTGAAGATGAAAGCAAATTTGCATTCTAATAAGGTGTGTGTGCTTGTTTATTTTTACAGAAAGCTTTAATCTTGGCAGAATATTTGATACTTTTTACTATTGCCAAATCTTTTGTGATGGCCATGTTAAGTTACATGACCCCATTTGGGGGTCATTAAGAAGCTTTGGACTAATACATTGTCTCTCTATTGCAATATATACTTAGCCAGAAAAATTAGTTCAAAGAGCAATGTATACATCAAGCATTATTTTTTTCCTCAATAGTTTTATTTTTCCAAGCACACATAAAGATAATTCCCCACATTCATTTTCATTTTCATTTTGACTTTTGCTTTTAAAATTTTTAAATGTATTTAATATTTTGTTTTCTCCTGTTACATATAAAACAATTTACATTTTTTTTAAAACATTGAGTTAGAGATTCTCTCCCTTCCTCCATATCTCCCACCCCTATGAAGAAGACATATGCATAGGTGAACTTATGCAAATCATTTCCATTTCCAAAAAAGTCACCCCCCCAAAAAAAAACTAAAGAAAAATAAACTTAAAAGAAGAAAACATTTCATTCTGTATTCAGACACATCAGTACTTTTTCTTTGTATGGATGGCATTTCTCATGAGTCCTTCAGAGTAATCTTGGATCATTATGTTGCTGAGAATAGCAAATTCATTCACAACTGATCATCCCACAACATAACTATTCCTTTGTACACAATACATTTTACTTTGTTTAAGTTCATGGAGAACTTACCAGATTTTTCTGAGTTCATCTTGCTCATCATTTCCTATAGAACAATGATATTCCATTATAATCACATATTATAATTTATTCAGCCAGTTTCCAATTGATAGGTATTTCCTCAATTTCTAATTCTTTGCTCTGAGAAAAGAGTTGCTATAAATATTTTTGTACATGTGGGTCCTTTTCCTCTTTTAAAAAATCTCTTTTGGAATTCATGTCTACTAGTGGTATTTTTAGGTCAAAGAGGAAGCATGATTTTATAGGCCTTTGAACATAGTTTATATCTTCTGATCATTTATCAATTGGGAAATAGCTCTCATTTTTCTTCATATAAATTTGATTTAGTTCCCTATTTATTTGAGAAATAAAGCCTTTATCAGAGAAACTTTCTTCAGAATTCTTTTCATAATTACTACTGCTAACTTGCTCTCCTCAAAAGTGTTTTGCTTCTTATTGCTCCCTCTCCCAATATGCTCTCTTTTCTAGTACCCTCCATTTTCTCATATCCATT
Organism: Sarcophilus harrisii; assembly: GCF_902635505.1. Taxonomy (NCBI): domain Eukaryota; kingdom Metazoa; phylum Chordata; class Mammalia; order Dasyuromorphia; family Dasyuridae; genus Sarcophilus; species Sarcophilus harrisii. The sequence continues at coordinate 361,498,478 of NC_045429.1, read as the reverse complement.
TCTGCTCCTATTTTTTTCCTGTAGGGAAAATGGATTTTTGATACCCATATTGAGTGTGTATGTTATTTCCACTTTGAGTCAATTCTGATGAGAAGAAAGTTTACTCACTTCGTTTCTTCACCTCTACCACTCCATTATAAAAGAAGTTTTTCTTGCCTCGTTTATGACACATGATTTGCACCATTCTACCTCTCTCTTTCTCGTTCTCCTCTCATCCCTTGATTTTTTTTTTTAGATATTATCCTTTATATTCAACCCATATCTATATACATTTCTTCTATCATAATAAGGAGAAAATTCTTATGAGTTACAAGTATCATTCTCCCATGTAGGAATATAAACAAATAAACCTTATTAAGTTCCTCATGGTATTCCTTTACCTATTACCTCTATATGTTTCTCCTGAGAGCTGCACTTGGAAATCAGATTTTCTATTCAATTCTGGTCTTTTCATCATGAATGTTTAAAAATCCTCTGTTTCACTGAGTATCCACCTTTCCCCTTGAAGAAATAAGCTCAGTTTTGCTCGGTAGGTAATTCTTGTTTGTAATTCTAGCTCCATTGCTCTCTGAAGTATCATATTCCAAGCTCTCCAATCCTTTAATGTAAAAGTTGCTAAATTTTGTGTTATTCTGATTATGGCTACTCTATTTGAATTGTTTCTTTTTGAAAGCATGAAGTATTTTGTCCTTTATCTGGGAGTTCCAGAATTGGGCTATAATGTTTCAAGGAGTTTTCATTTGGGACCTCTTTCAGGATGTAATTGATATATTCTTTCAATTTCCACTTTACCCTTTGGTTCTAGAATATTAGAATAATTTTCCTTGGCAACTTCTTGAAAGATGATATATAGTTTCTTTTTTTGATCATGGCTTTCAGGTAGACCAATATTTTTTTTAAAATTTTTATTTAATAGCCTTTTGTTTACAGGTTATATGCATGGGTAACTTTGCAGCATTAACAATTGCCAAACCTCTTGTTCCAATTTTTCACCTCTTACCTCCCACCCAATCCCCCAGATGGCAGGATAACCAGTAGATGTTAAATATATTAAAATATAAATTAGATACACAACAAGTATACATGACCAAACCGTTATTTTGCTGTACAAAAAGAATCAGACTCTGACATATTGTACAATTAGCTTGTGAAGGAAATCAAAAATGCAGGTGGGCACAAATATAGGGATTGGGAATTCAATGTAATGGTTTTTAGTCATCACCCAGAGTTCTTTCTCTGGGCATAGCTGGTTCAGTTTATTACTGCTCCATTGGAAATGATTTGGTTGATCTCATTGCTGAGGGTGGCCAGTAGACCAATAATTTTTAAACTATTTCTCCTAGATCTATTTTCCAGGTCACTTGTTTTTCCAATGAGATATTTCACATCATTTTCTTTTTTTTTCCCCATTCTTTTGGCTTTGTTTTATTGTTTCTTGATTTTTCAGAAAGTTGTTAGCTTCCATTTGCTCAATTCTAATTTTCAAGGAATTATCTTACTCAGTGACCTTTTGTACCTTCTTTACCATTTAGTCAGTTTTGCTTAAGGCATTCTTCTTCTCATTAGATTTTTTTTTTATTTCCTTTTGCATCATTCTCATTTGTATTCCATTTTTTCCATTATCTCTTAATTGATTTTCAAAATTCCTTTTGAGCTCTTCTCTGGTAAGTTGTTTTTTGATCTTCCTTATCACCATAGTAACTTTTTATGGTCATAACTTTTTCTGTTTGCTCATTTTCTCAATCTATTACTCTGCTGTTAACTCTTTGTTAAAGTAGGACTCTGTTTCCAGGGTGGAGGAAGCATTGTTCCAAGCTTCAGCTGTAGAGTTTTCTATAGCTGTTTTCAGAAATCCTTCTAGGGACCTGACAATAAGTACACTTTTTTTTTGCCCTGGAAATATGAGGACTGCAAGTTCTAGTGTACTCAGCAACAGAATACTTCCTCAATGCTAATAAAGATGCCTTTGTGAACTGAGGTCTCCATAAGCTGCTGCCACTACTTCCACTCTTGTTTTGATGATTTCCTAAGACCCTATCATGTCATCTTTTGTGTCTCTGGGATAAGAGATATGGAAACTGAATACTGGTACTGATTCAGAGGTATAAGGCCCATTCCTACTTTACTGGCTCCCTGGCTAGGGTCAAGGCTTTACAAGCTGGTACTGCATGTCGGACTCCCCACCTTGATACCATAGACTTTTCCTGGTGACATTCTAAGTTGTCTTCAGATGGAAACTTGTTCCATTCCATTTTGTGTGTGTGTGTTCTGATGCTCTAAAATTTATTTATAATCATTATTTAAACAAATTTGTAGGAATTTGAAGGAAAACTCAGGCAAGTCTTTACCTTTACTCTGCCATCTTGTCTCTGCCTCCCCAAAATAAGATTTTGTGTTCCAAATTTTTCTCTCTCTATTCCTTACCTCCCCTCTCCCCAAGACAGCAACTTTATTTGTATGAAAAGTGTTTTGTAATTGTATTCATACAGTTCCTGGCTTTGTCTTGGCAGGTAGACTTGCAGATAATTTATATTGTTTATGCTTATTTTAAATGAAATTTCTCTTTCTATCCCTTCCTGTTGGATTCTATTGATAACATAGAAATGCTGATATTTATGTTCATTTATTTTTATATTCTGCAACTTTGCTAAAGTTGTTAATTGCTTCTTGTAGTTTTTTTTTAGTTCATTCTCTACCATTCTCCAAATATACCATGATATTATCTACAAAGAGTAATAATTTTGTTTCCTCATTGCCCACTCTAATTCCTTTAATGCCTTTTTCTTCTCTTATTGCTAAAGCCAATATTTTTAGTATAATATTGAATAATACTGGCGATAATGGGTAACCTTGTTTCACCCGTCATCTTATTGGGAATATTTCTAGTTTATCTCTATTACATTTAATGCTTGCTAATAATTTTAGATAGATGCTATTTATTATTTTACATGATGAGGTGCAAATGATGAAGTTAGTGGTGGTTGTGATGAAGTGTGAGGATTGGGATGGGAAATCCCCTCTGGTTGGAGGCACAGGTCCTATGTGAAAGAATTTGCAAACCTGAAATCTGTGTGGCAAAAAGAGCCACTTTTTTATATTTTTATATATTTATTATTTATTGGCACTGAGAAGCCAGCTTGCTAGGAAGACAGACTTCTTAGTGAGCAAAAGGTCCTGTTTGGAAGATAACAAAGGTTAACACTGAGAAGAGAATATCTTGGCAGGACAGCTTGCTAAGAAGACAGCTTCCTTGGCAAGCATAATCCTGTTTAGGACTTCTGCAAAGACAGTTTGACCAACCCTTGATTATATGGGTAAATCTTGGCCTGGGAGCTGAGGAGCAATTTGACTCCTGACTCCTGACTATCAGGCCAAGATCTTCATTGACTAAAATAACTGGGAATTTGGACTACTGGGAGTGGTGCCAGACTAATTTTCAACTCAATAGAGGGTGCAATCATATCACTGGCAAAGATCTCCAATTGAATAAGATCACTTAAATGAGTTCCCTAAGGGTGATTCTTTCCCAGAGGAGAGTTTGAGACCCAGAAACTTCCCCCAAGAAGCAGGAAGTTTCAGGGTTCATCCTCATCATATCCCTGCAAAAGATCTGTTTACATCATAAGGAAAACTCCATTTATTCCTGCGTTCTTTAAAGTTTTTATTATTAATGGGCATTATATTTTGTCAATTTTTCCCCCTTCATTCCTGATATAAATCCTACTCAGTCATAGTGTGTTATCCTGGTGATAAGTTATTGTAGTATTCTACAATATTCTACTAATATTCTATTTAAGATTTTTGCATTAATATTCATTAGGAAAATTGATCTATAATTTTCTTTTAGCTCTTCCTGGTTTAGGTATGGTCACTATATCAATGTCCTAAAAGGAATTTGGTAGGATTCCTTCTTTGCCTATTTTTCCAAATAATTTACATAATATTGGAATTAATTATTCTTTAAACATTCAGTAGAATTCATTGGTAAATCCATCTAGCTCTGAATATTTTTTCTTAGGGACTTCATTGATGGCTTATTGAATTTGTTTTTCTAAAATGGAACTATTTAAGCATTTTATTTCCACTTTTGTTAATCTGGGCAATCTATATTTTTGTAAATATACATCCATTTCTCTCAATCCCTTCGTATCCCTCCTTCCCAAGACAGCAAGCAATCCAATATCAGTAGTACAAGTATAGTCATGTTGAAAATATTTCCCAAATTATTCATGTTGTAAGACTTAAAACAAAGGGGAAAAACATGAGAAAGATTTTTTCCCCCTGAGGCAATTGGGTTAAGTTACTTGCCCAGGATCACCCAGCTAGGAAATAGTAAATGTCTGAGGTCAGATTTGAACTCAGGTCCTCCTTACTTCAGGGACAGCACTCTACTCACCACACCATCTAGGTGTCCCAAGAAAGAATTTTTTTTAAGTGAAAATAGTATGCTTCAGTCTGTATTCAGAATCCACATTTCTTTCTTGGGATATGGATCACATTCAGAGAATACTAAACTAGATAGCACTACAATAATAAAGGAATAGGAAACTATGACATAAGAATATTTAACTTGATGATATCAGGGGTAGTAGTGATATATATCATCAAATATTTGAAGGGCTTTCATGTAGTAAGAGATTAGATTAATAAAAATAGAAAAAAAAACTTCCCTAAAAACTAGAAACATACAAAAATGGAGGAAAGATTTACATGGGAAACTTGTGACTGCAAAAATCTCTAGAGGCCTTTAAGGAGACAAGATAATGACTTGTGATTGTTGGTCAGCACTATGGCTAGAAAAACAAAAGGCTAAGCTTTATTGCATCTCTGAGTACTGCTGTAGGGCCATTATAATAATAAATTCACTCACATTTATCTAGTCCTTTAGGGTTTGCAAACCCTAATCTCAGCATGTTGCTGGGATGTTTAGGAAAGAAGAGGAGGAGCTATAGAAATTATTTGTTGCTCATGAATAATTAGACTAGCCACAATTGTTTGTCAAGTATAATTCAGACACAGATAAGCTCTCTGGGTTTGGAAAGACTTAATTGTCTAGGTTCCCAGGAAAGCTTTAGTGAGGAAAACAAATTTCCCTTGTTTTTCCTCTTTTATTCTGATCCATGATAAGGCAGTCAGAGGAGCAGTGGGTTATGGCTGCATTCTGTAGTGTCTTGAATATTGTGGTTACTTTATTTAGTGGGTGTGGGTGTGGGTGAAAAGACTGATAATTTAGTGTTTTCATAAGAGTCTGTGATAATAAAGGCCACTTTAAGACAGCTTGGCTGAATGCATCTCTAATAAGGAGTTTGAGACTTTGACACATTATCACTAGGGTGTATTTGAGAGATCTTAAATATGAATTCAAAGAGAAGATTCTTATATGGTTTCAAATACATGGCCTCCAAGCTCCCATCCATCCAATTCTGCAACCTTGATTCTATTGATGTAATGGAACTCTTTGTCCTTCTGATCTTTGTGGAGAGTGGGCCACCTTGACAGGTGAAATTCCTAAGAATGATCCCCACCCACCTCAGTCTCCCTTGGGAAAGCTGCCTGGTTTCCCACAGGAAACTCCCACTTCCCAATTGATCTGGGAATCACTTTGGTCTGGGAAAAATCGCCACCCTTTTTTGATTTGAAAACAAGCCCCTAATCACTCCTTAGCCCCAAACTTCTTAGGTATAGCCATCTATAAGGCTAATAAAAAAACAAGATTCTGTACCCAAACCTTTGCTAATTTCTAATCAGGAAGTAGCCTGCTGAGGGAAGTTGTTTCTAAGTGAAAATAAATCCTTTTTTTTTTTTTTTTTTTTTTTTTTTTTGCCAAAAACCTTGCTTAATGATTGGGACTGTGAATTCCTTCACCAAAACCTGTGACACCAGTCTGGGTCCCCATCGCTGTTAGGGTATTTCTCACTCCTCAACACTATGGCTCCACTTTAGTCCTTCCTACATCTGTTTAAGAATTAGGGGCCAATGAATTGGACCATGGTAGGATCTAATCCAGCAGTTTGGTGGAACAGTGGATAGATCACCCCACCTAGAGTCAGGAGGACCTGAATTCAAATCTGGACTGGGAAATTTGATATTTGTGGGATCATGGGAAAATCAATTAACTCTATTTGCATCAGTTCTTTATCTGTAAAATGAGCTGTCCTGCCAGGATATTCTCTTCTCAGTGTTAACCTTTGTTATCTTCCTAATAGGACCTTTTGCTCACTAAGAAGTCTGTCTTCCTAACAAGCTGGCTTCTCAATGCCAATAAATAATAAATATATAAAATGAGTTCTTCATCTATAAAATGGGAAAGGGAATGGCAAACCATTCCAGCATCTTTGCCAAGAAAATACCAACAATGTCAGAAAGAGTCACAACTAAAACTGACACAAAAATCTAAGGACATTTTGACTGAGTTTCATTTTCTTCCTTCCTGGGGAACAGGCAATGGATAATGGCATTTATAAGAAGATATCTGGGAAAGAGCTGGTTTAGGCACCTAGAAATTCTGAACAGAGGTTCTCTTCAGCTTTATATCAGATGATCTTATTTTTTGGAGAACTCCCCATGATCTCCATGAAAATCCAATTCTTTTTCTTTCATTTTTCCATGCATTCTTCTTCCATCATTTGCCTCTTCTTATTATCTGTCCCTTACCTCTTAGAGTTCTGAATTCATTATGTTCTAGGGATCTACTAACAGGGGAAAACCCTAAGAGGTGTGGAAACCTTTTTTAAATTCCATGTTAGAATTTTCCCCCTCTTAATTAGTCTTATGGGAAGGAAATGTTTTTCTCTAAACTCCTTGTTATTTTGGAAGAAACCCCAGGAGAAAATTTTGTTTTATCCTTATTTCTAGAAAAGCTTGGGGCATCTTCTATATGAACCCATCTTCCAGAGGAAAGAGAAAATAGAGAATTCCACTGGGTTGAGGGAAAGGTGAGTATATGGCTAGATTTGTTTCTGAAATATTACTATAGAATTAAAGGAAAGAGAAAGGGGAAGTCATTGGGTAAAGATTTTCTTTCCATGTGACTCAACATTCTTCTACCTACTAATGAATACATCAATTATTTTATTTATTTATTGAGGTCCAAATAAATAGTCAACATTATGTTAGATATCATGAAAAAAGTAAATATAGAACTTCAGTGAATTTACAAAGATAAAACATTTGATGGTTAATTCTTATGTTTTAAATTTAAATACTGAATGGGCTCAAGAAAGGAAAAAATGAATGGGCTTTTCAGTGAGTTTAAGTGGATAGCAAGGGGAACAGAATGGGAATAAATGGGATTCAGACTAAACAGATGCATAACTATGGGGCAAATATTCCCACAAGGTGCCAGAAGTACATGCATACTAAGATGTCTGTGAAGAAAGAGGGAGCATTGAGAAAATAATTAGCTACAGCAAATAAATGAAATTCAACAGAAGTTCTTTAATGTGTCAAGGACCGGGCCCTGGCAAACTAGAAAAATGTCCCATAAGGATAGCCTGGTGATAAGGAGTAGGAAAAGGAACAAAAAAACTACCTGGTGTCAAGGAAATCTAGAATCACATTTCAGAAATCCAGTCACAGTGACTGCATTTGGGGCAGAGCTCAAGTTCTCATAAAGAATGGAAAAAAGTAATACAGATCTCCATTCCTAGAGGAACCAAGAAACAAGGCAGCAATACTAGGACATGAATAAAGGCTTTGGGAAATAAGGCAAAGATATGAATAAATGAAAATTTTATTTTCAAAAAATAGATTTCAAAATTGGACAAGAATATTGAGGGCAGCATGAGTGACCGAAGACTGAACCTTATCTAGGGACCAATTTGTTTATAAATGGTTAAGACTAAATCTACTGAAGGGAATAAAGTTACTTCATCTTGAGGTTCAGGGATTAAAAAGTTAAACCATGTAATGTGTACTGGAATATTATCAGCACAGGAGAAGAGAGGGAGCCCTAGGATGTAGTGATAAAAGGTTTCCTTGAAGTGGTGACACATTCACAGTGTACATAAGATTGGGATTCTTATTTTTCCTTATTCCCCCATTTGGTCCAAAGAAGTGATGAGGGATAGATATGGGGTACCTAAATGAAATCAGTGTTTAATTGAGGTCTAGGGGCAGGTTTGGGATACAGGGAGTCAAATAGAGCTCCCCTGCACTCCCATTGGATTCGGTTCAAGGATACAGTTAAATGAAGTCTAGAAGCGGTACAAGTTCCCAATAAAAGTATTTATTGGCCCAAAAAGCTAGATTGATAAAAGAGGTTTATTATGAGGTTTGGAAGTAAGGTTAAAGTATAGTTAAGGAGATAGGCGAAGGTAGAGATAAGAAGGGCACCTGACAAAGGGTCCAGTGGACAGAGGGCCCTGACATGCCATGTGTAAGGTTGGCATGTTTGGGACAACTGCAAAGAGGGGGTCCCAGTTTGGCCCCTTTTATAATGGGAGATTTAGCTAGAGGGGCCTGTGAATGCAGCCCCAAAGTTGGCTCAGATCTGAGTGGGGGTGGGACGGTCTGGATCTTCTATTGGAATTCAAAAGGACCAGGATTTGTGAATCAAAAGGTAATTACATTAACTAGGAGGGGTTGGGAGTCAGAAAGAAAGGAATCTTAAAGGGACCACACTGGCATCAGAAGGATGAGACTGCTCTGGAGAGTAGATAGTATTTGCCATTCCAACATCCAGTGACAGTGTCAGGAAACACCTGGGACAGAGTCTCTGAGAGATGTTGACTTTTGTAGCTTCTAGTATAATGTAGTTCTCTCTCTACCACTTGTCACACTGGTCGTACTCAATGCATCCTATAGATCTAGGATTTATGAGCAAAGGCATAGGGCAATACTATCTCTCAAGTAAGGAAATGGTTGAACAAATTGAGATGGAGAATTGATGGGCAAACCTCTCTGCTTCTTGGCTTTGTAGTTTTGTAAGCACTGTAATTTATAACACCTGGCTTCTATACAAATGGATATGATGGCTCAGGGCTAATGTTCTGACTGTACTGATAATAAGGACTTTCAAATAAATAGATCTTTATTCCCCCTGCAATGCAGAATCCCAGGTCCCTGCATATGTATTTCTATTGAGAGAGAAACAGGAGGGAACAGCTAAGAAAGAACTGCTTGTCTTTTGCTGACACCTACTTGCTGTCCCCCACCCTCAAGAAGCAGATGAATTGATATTCAAGAAATTGGGGGAGGAAGGGGGAGTTCCTGGGATAAGGAAAGTGACTATGGCTATCTGTCCATACTTTCTGGAACCGTAAAACAAGAAAACAAGCACATTGTCATGCAGCAAGGTTATTACAACTCTCTAAAATTTGCCAAGAGGCTGTGGATTATAGTGAAACATGTGAGAGAAATAAGAGTTTAAATGCTTATGGAACCTCAGGCAACTTTCTTAACTCTCTAGGCCTATGTTTTATTATTTGTAAAGTAGGGGGTTGGGCTATAATCTAGCCCCTAGGTGATCTCTAAAATTCCTTCCAACTCTAAATCCTAGGATTTATAAATATACACATTTCAGTTGTTCAAGAAGATTTGTTACATTATGTGAAGATGGTGGATTTCCATATAGATGGCTGAGAGCTTTGATTTAATAATAGTTAATAATAAGAGTGAAGATTTATTAACATTTTAAGGTCTGCCAAGTACTTTACATATATTATCTTATTTTTAAATTCAGTTTCCCCTAATCCCCTTAAAACTCCCCAATGTGTAGGGGGGGAAAATTAAAATAAGTGAAAAAAAATAGAGAAGGAAAGAAATGAACAAACAAAAGCTCTTAATTCAAAAAGATTACTAAAGGGTACTATAATGTTAGGGGAAATGTCTAGAAAGGAATAAAATTCTGTCATATCTATACATGGAGCCCAGGGATTGTAGGAAAGAATGGAAACGCCACAACAAAACTGAAAGTGGTAGGAAAGCTTAATGGGAATTGAAGAAAGAGATAAGAAAAGCAATTAACAGTCCTTAATGAAAAACCCAAAGGAGAATTAATGAATTAGAACAAAAGCTGAACAATCTCAGTCAAATGCTGGATATCTTGAAAAAGGATTTAAAGGACAGTTTTTTAAATCAATGATACAATAAGATTTTTTCCTTCCTTCCTTCCTTCCTTCCTTCCTTCCTTCCTTCCTTCCTTCCTTCCTTCCTTCCTTCCTTCCTTCTTTCCTCCTCCTCCTTCCCTTCCTCCTCCTCCTTCTCCTCCTTCTCTTTCTCCTCTTTCTTCTTGTTCTTCTTTTTGTAAAATAAAAACTAGTGATTGCATTGGTGAAGGTAATTTCCCATAAGAAAACTCCTATGAGTGAAGAGCTTATTGCTCCTTGGGAGTACTGAGAGATTAAACCACTGATCATAGACAGTCAGTATGCATCAGTCAGTAGCAAAATTTTGCTATTTCTAATTACTGATTATCCCATTAAGACATGCTTCTCTTGAAAACAATAATTGCCAGAGCAAAATCAGAAGACAACAAAATTGGAAAAACATGAAAGACAGGTGATGATACAGTGGGTCTAGGATTTGGTAATTAGGAAGACCTAAATTCAAATCTACCTTCAGATGCTTAGTAACTGTGTGACTCTAAGCTAGCTATATACTTCATTTTTCTCAACTATAAAAAATGGATAATAACAACACCTATCTCTCAAGGTTGTTGTGAGGATCAAATGATAGATAGATTGCTTGTAAAAATTCTTTGCCCAGTGCCTGACCCATAGTGAGTGCTAAATAGTTATTTTCCTCTTCCTTTTTGCTATTCAACATGTGAAGGCACACAAATAATGTGATGGTTGTATGCAGGAGAGATTTTTTTTTTCAACTAACTTTATACAACTAGCCCAATTCCTCTGCTGTTCATATGGGATTTATTTATGTTTAGCAAAGTGAGTCACACTTTTTTTGTCAGTAGGTTTAGCCTACTAGGTAAGTGAGTTTCCTGTGAGTGATCCTAGTAGGGCTGTTCTTGAGAAAATCTTGGTTGAGATAAAGCAGAAGAAAGGTCTATACAAACTGTAATGGAGGAATAGGAAGTAGGGGGATGGACTTTCCCCCTTGCTTCTACATGGTCAGGACTTTCATTGATTGCCAAGAATCTCCTTTTCTCTGAATGAGTCAGCTGGTAAATGTAAGGGAGTGCCAGTCCAGAAGTATCAGATGCCAGATTCATCTTCTTAATGCAATGCTCAAATCATATTATTCCTCTGCTAAAAATGTTTCCATTTATCCTCATTGCTAATGGAATGAAGTTCAAATGCCTTACTTGGGAATTCACAGAATTTGATTCTTTTTAATTTTCCAAAGCTTAACTTAATCTATAAGAAATAGCACATTCTAATCTACAATGTTCTTTTTATTTGTTCTTTGCTTGTTTTGTGTGTATTTGTTTTTGTTTTTTTTAGGGTTGTAAAAGAAACTATGAACTTCTGTTATAAACACTTTGGGTTTTCATTGTCATTTTAAAGCTTAAACTTATCAAAGTAATAACAAAATTTTCCAGTTTGCATCCCATTCTGATTAATTTCTCTTATTTTTCTCTGTATATGTTATTGTATTCTATTGAGAATTTTGTTTTTTTCTAAAACCTGTTACCTCCCATTATCAACCTCTTTTATAATACTATATCCTTCCTTTGTAGAAAATAACTATAGTTAATCAGAGCAAATCAACAAATTAGCTGAGTAGGGAAATATATGTCTCATTCTTCACAAATCCAGGGCTCAGAAAACTGTAATCCACTGGACATTTTGGTTCTTGTTCTAATCTATCATCTTTCTTTTAGGAGGTGGGAACCATGATTGATTCATCATCAGTCTTCTGAAATCATGACTGGTTTCTATATTCATCAGAGTTTTGAAGTCTTTCAGAGTTGTTTTCCTTTCTATAATTGGAGTCATCATCTAAATTTTTCTCTTGATTCTGATCATTTCCCTTTATATTGGTTCATGCAAGTATTCCTAAATTTTCTGAATTCTCCATATACAGCAATTTTTATGGGTCAGTAATATTCCATTATATTCTCATATTATAATTTGTTCAACCCTTCTCCTATTTTTGAGGAGTTTCCTCATTTTACATTCTTTGTTACTTCAAAAAGTGCTGCTATAAATACTCATGTACATATACATATATATATATATATATATATATATACATATATCTTCATTCCCTCTATTTTTTTAATCTCTTTGGAGCATATGCCTCATAAGAGTTTTCTGGGATTAAAGTGCATGCATGTATAGTGATTGGGGGATGGAGGAAATAATTCCAAATCATGTTCCTGAACTTTTGATAAATTTACATCTCTGCTGAGACCTTTAGTGAATGTGTCTATCCAGTCTCTCCCATATTAACATTTTCATCTTTTTTTTAATTTTGTTAATCTGTGTGTAAAGTGAAACTGTGAAGTTTTCATTTGAATTTCTCTCATTAATGATTTAGAATATTATTTCATATGGTTCTTGAAAATTTGCCTATTCACATCCTTATATTTTTTGATAATTTATCTACTGAAAGAATGACTCTTATTCTCACATATTGATTTTATGTTGATATTAAACCTTTACTTGCAATCTCTGCTGCAAATATTTTCTCCAATTAAATGCTTCATTTCTAATTTTAGTTGCATTGATTTTGTTTATGTAAAACCATTTTGATTTTATGTAGTTAAAATTGTCTGTTTTAATTTCAATTCTATTACTTATTTATTTAAAAATTCTTCCTCTAGGTATATTAGGGTGCAACTAGGTGCTATCATCTGTGCTGGAGTCAGGAAAACGAGTTCAAATCCAGCCTCAGACACTATCTATATAATGGCGAGCAAGTCATTCATCCTTTGCCTCAGCTTTCTTAGATATGAAATGAGTATAAAAATAACTGCTTAACCCTCAGAGTTGTGGTAAGGATCAAGTAAGATAGTAATTGTAAAGAACTGAGCATAACACTTGGCACATGATAAGCATTGTATACTTGTTAGCTATTTCTATTGTTATTATGAAAGAAATCTCCTTCCATTCTCCTCTAAATTTGTTTATAATAAGACCTTTCTATGACTTCATTTGGAATTTACTTTTGCATATGATGTACAATACAAGTTTAAAACTAATTTCTTTGGTAACTTACTTTTTTCTAGTTTTGCCAGATTTTGTTGATTCACAAAGATAGATTATAACCATCTTTCAAACTTCACAGCACTCTTATGTAATAATAAGAATTCTTTCTAATTCATTATGAGTGCTCTAAAATTTTCTAATTAGTTTCTTTAGAAAAGCCTTATGAAGTAGGTATTGCAAGTATAATTACCTTCATTTTACAGATAAGGAAACTGAGGAGTCAGGAGATTGTGATTGTTTGATGGCATGGAATTAGAAAGTGTTGAAGATAGAACTCAGTTCCAGATTTTTCTTGACCCTCTTCAGTGGTTCAAGCCACTGATAAATCAGGTTACTTCCTCTTCCTGATGATATCTATCCTTTGGTGCCCATGTGTCTTTGCTCCTGCTGTTCTTTATGTATAGTTTACCTTTCTTTCCTTCAAGGAAAGCTCAATTCATATGAAATCCTTTCTGTGCAGTCTTTCTTGTTCCCTCTAGCCAGACATCATCTCTACTTTCTCTGAGCCTTCAGAGGAACTTTTTTTTTAATTCTCTTTTTTTCCCCTTATCATATAGTATTTTGCATTATTGATATTTGCCACATTTCTTATCTCCTTTCACCAAATTGTAATTATCTTCCTTGAGGTGAGAGATTATGTTTAATTTATATGTGTACTTCCCCTTTCACCTGCCTTGTAGAGGAAAACTTTATAATAGTTTGTTGAATGAAGGAAAGAACAAAGAAAGGGAAGAAAGAATGAAAAATGGTCACATTGGCTTCTACCATTCTTCACTAGCTCTCAATATTCAGCTCTGAGATTCTAGAACCATTGAGCCAGGATGCTAAGATATCTGTTCTATGAATAACATGAATAACACCTCCTCCTTTCATTAAACACACACACACACACATGATATATATATATATATACATAGGTATAGATATATAGATATAGATAGCTATCTAGGTATAAAGAATATAGATAGATCAGTTGATAGATACACACCTGCATATCTATGTGTGTGTTTAAACATATACATATGCATTCACGCATGTGTATATGTAATATATACACTTTCCCCCCCCCCCCTTATTCTAAATAAGAAAAGGGCCAATATAGAAGACTGAAGTCAATGAGCAGAAGAGAAGGCTGGCAAGTCAGAAATCTGAATAGTGATATGTCTCTCTGATATATATATATATATATATATAAAAATTACACACACACACACACACACACACACATTTATTTATTTATTTTAATTCTTGTTGCCATTTAGGGAAGGTAATGGATTATTGAAAAGTGGAGGAATGATATATTTGGGTGGTTTAATATAACAACATTTTGAGCATGAAATAACTGAATTCTTATCAGAGTCCCCATGTTTCTTATTTTGCCTTGAAAGGTCATGCAACCAAGGGGATGGAGAATGAGAACCAGACTATGGCTACTGAGTTTCTCTTCACTGCCTTCCCCCACTTCCAAGATGGAGGTTTTCTTTTTTTCTTCCTTCTTCTCCTCATTTACCTATTCATAATCATAGGCAACGCCATGGTTTTTATTGCTATCATTCTAGACTTTCATCTCCACACCCCCATGTACTTCTTCATTGGTGTTCTTGCTTTCCTGGAGATTTGGTATACCACAACCACCATCCCAAAGATGCTCACTAATCTGATAAGTGAGCAGAAGACTATCTCCATTGCTGGTTGCCTCCTGCAGATGTATTTTTTCCATTCCATTGGTATCACTGAAGCTTACCTTTTGACCACCATGGCCATTGATAGATATCTGGCCATCTGTTACCCTCTCCGCTACTCAACCATCATGACTTCACAACTTTATATTCGACTGACCCTAGGCTGCTGCTTCTTTGGTTTCCTTACTCCACTCCCTGAAATTGCCTGGATTTCCACACTGCCATTTTGTGGTCCAAACCAAATTAACAACATATTCTGTGACTTTGACCCCATACTGAATCTAGCTTGTGTAGACACAGGCTCTATTGTGTTGATTAAGATCGTGGATATTGTCCATGCCATGGAGATCATCTCAGCCATCTTGCTGGTGACTTTGGCCTACATTCGGATCATTGGGGTCATTCTAAGGATCCAGTCATCTGAGGGACGTCATAAGGCCTTCTCCACCTGTGCCTCCCATCTTGCTATTTTCTTGACCTTTTTTGGGAGTGTAGCCCTCATGTACTTGCGCTTCAATGCCAAGTATTCCTTTTTTTGGGACACTACCATTAGTTTAATGTTTGCTGTATTATCTCCTTTCCTCAATCCCATTATTTATAGTCTGAGAAACAAGGAAATTAAAGGGGCCATCAAAAAATATATGTTCCAATCAAAGATTTTCATATTTTATCCCAAATAACTAAAATGGTGTAGCTACTGAAAACTGGACGCTGAAAGCTTTAAGGACTAAAACTCCTGGCTTCCTTGGCTTCCTTAAGTTCCAATCAAAATCCCACCTTCTACAGGAAACCTATCTGAATCCCTGTCAATTCTAGTGTCTTCCCTCTCTTGGTTATTTCCAATTTATCTGGTATAGAGCTTGTTTGTACATATTTATTTGCTTGTTGTCTCCCTTGTTAGACTGTGAGCTCACTGAGAAACTTTTGACTTTTCTGTATTTCTCGTGCTTAGCACAGTATCTGGCACATAGTAGGTGTTGAATAAATTTTTATTGAATAGCTGACTATATAAGTATCAGGAAAGAATTCTGTTCCTGGGTTTAATTACTCTGTTAACACATAGTAAATGGTGTGGTCAGACTTTTTTTTTTTTTTGGTCAGGCTTTTAAATATGCTCAGAAATGAAGTAGAGAATTCAATAATCAGCATAGCCAAAGCTGTTTTGAAAGAATTGTTAGTTTCCTGAAAGTCTGCTCTTTTGAAGCCAGATTGAGATCTCTTCTTCCTTAAATATTTTCCCAAGGCTTGGGATCAGAAAAGTAAATGCCACATTTCTCAGATCCAAACAAGACTTTGAAAAGCTCCTTGCAATTTCTATTAGTAAATTCAGTCAGTTCTCATTTGTGGAGAATAGTAACATATAATTCCAAATGGGAGATAATTTGATAAATATGTTTTTGTACTTATATTTGGTAGGAAATGCAGTTAATATTCTGGGAATTTTATTAATAAAAGTAACAAATGTATATCAGCTTTTTATAATCAACAAACATTTATTAAGCTCCTTGTCTGAGTTAGGTAATATGCCTATCAAGCAGTCAAGACAATGGAAAGAACAGTAGCTTAAGAATGAGATGAATTTATAATGAAGAATCATTACTTACTAGCTATATTGCCTTGGACAAGTCACTTAACTGTTCTGGGATTCAGTTTCCTCATTTGTAATGTGATGGAAATAATAATATTTTTTAACCTCATACAGTTGTTTTTGTGAAAAATACTTAATAAATTATAAAGAACTAGAGAAATGTGAGCTCTAATCTATATTTTTACTATTTCATAGTGAGATATTCATATTTTAATGTTCATCAGAAAGTTTCTCTAGAATAGCCAGGCTTATAAAAATGGGGGCTGCATCTAGGAAGATGCAGGATTGACCCATAAGGTAATTGGACATTTATTCTAGCGACTTGCCTAGGAATCAGTACTTTTGGGATTGTTTTTGATGGAGTCAAAGCATCAATAGCCTATCATCCTGAAATGGCTATCTAATCCCTTGGCATGGAGATTTATCTGATTGTTTTGTTGGGATAACCTGGCCCCAGATGCATGAATGTAATTGTTGACTTTGATAGGAAAACTCAAATAAATGAGATCTAGTTATTAGCAGATCCCTTCATTAGATGGACTTATAAATCCTTTTAAAAATGAGAATTAATTTTAAATAAAGGAAGAATAAGATGTTAAAGGAGAAGTACCT
This sequence comes from Sarcophilus harrisii, assembly GCF_902635505.1. Taxonomy (NCBI): domain Eukaryota; kingdom Metazoa; phylum Chordata; class Mammalia; order Dasyuromorphia; family Dasyuridae; genus Sarcophilus; species Sarcophilus harrisii. Next base: position 361,481,484 of record NC_045429.1, on the reverse strand, counting down.
GATAAAATGGTTCCAAAAATGGCAAACTCCAAAAAAGGCATCAAACTCTCACCCTGAATAAAAGTATGGCTGTCAAGATTCCAGACCTGCAGAGTTTAGGAGCTAACTTGAGTATACTTGCAGAATAAGGAATCCCAGAACCCCCAATCATTTTATGAAATATTTATTAATAATTTGCCATTTGCCAGGTATTTCATAAGAATCTGGATATACAGTCAGAAATGAAACAGTCTGCTAGCTCTCAGGGAAGCAACATGCATGCAACATTTACATGTATGGATATATACATGGATACAGTTATAGCTATAATTTATATATATATATATATATATATATTATATATGTAATATACAGAGAGAGTTATATATCTAGCTATGTAATATGAGCTCCTGAATTTTTTTCAACTGGATCTGATTTTAGCAGTATAGAGAGTTCTCAGTAATGAAATTCCTCTACCAGTGTATATAAAACCACTTTTCTTTGTTTAAAGCAATCGAGATTAAGTGAAGGTCACACAGCTAGTAAGAGTCTGGGACTGGATTTGAACTCAAGTCTTCCTGATTCCAGGGCCTATACTCTATCCACTGAGCCACACAGATGCTCTATAAACCACCTTTCTTAAAGTATTATCTGGAGTCCTGAGTAGTTTCAGATATTTGTCCCAGGGTCACACACTCAGTATGTGGGTACAAGGGCAAGATTTGAACCCAGGCCACTATACTACCTTTCATGCAAAATATACATTATAGGATAACTTTTGGGGGTGGAAAATGCAGAAAATATTCTGGGGTAGCCAGTAAAAACTTAATGTAGTAGGTGGAAATTGAGCTGTTTTGAAGGAAACTAGGGATTTTTGGTGATGGAGGTGAGAGGCAGCATATATTCTTGTAATGAGGGAAAGTCAGTGCAAAGACAGGAAGGTGGAAGATGAAACATCCTGTATGAGAAATGGCAAGAAATTTGCCTAGATTTTAGAATGTTAAAGGAATAATGTATTAGACTAGAAAAGCAGGTTGATGCCAGGTTGCAAAGGGCTTTAAATGCCAAATGGAAAAGTTTGCATTTGACCCTAAGTCATTGGAGCATATTGATCAAGGGAATGACATGGTCAGACTTGTGTTTTAAGAAAATTACTTGAAGTCTGAGTAAAGGATAGATTCAAATAGAAAAAGACTTTAAGAGGCTGATGTCAAGCCCAAGACTTGGCTGTAGTGGGGATGAGAAGGGGCGGAGATGAGCTGTCTGGGAAGGCTTGATTAGCTTGCTGTGAAAAGCCCAAATCTGCTCAGAGCTGATAATGATACACAAATATCCCTCCTATTAGATTTTTCTCATGGCAATGGGACTCTTTGTGTCCTTCATGTTAATAAATAGGAAAATGCTATAAAGGGGTAGGTATTTACACGGGGTACATGGAATCTCTTCTTTTTTGTCTCCCCTACCCCCAGTACACAAAAAGCTTGTATCTTATGGGATAAGGATAAGAAACAGTACTTTGCTTAGCATAGAGTATGATAAAGGACACACTTTTATATCCTGAGTTCTCTCCTAGCTTTACTTGTGTTCATGGAATCAAGTTAACAAGCACTTAATGAGTTTTTATTATGTGCCTATGGTTCCAGTCTTCAATTTTTTTGTTTGTTTTTGTTTTTTATCCACAAATATAGGGGCATGATCCTTATCCTGCCTACTTCAAAGATCACTTTGAAAATAAGTGGGGAAAGACAAATAAATTGTGTTATGAGTATTATGAACTCTTGAGAAGAAAGACAAAACAAAGTAATATAGAATTCAATATCATCATAGATATTGACTCTCTCCAGTAACATTTATTTTACTAGTTTTCAATTCTAACAGGCAGTTCACTCCTCCAAGTTGCCATGCTATCCATTCCCTTTGCTACAAAGTTATGTGTCTTCTCTTTCATTTTCTTTTTCTTTTCCTTTTTTTTTTCTTTTTGGGCCAGGCAGTTGGGGTTAAGTGATTTGCCTGAGGTCATACAAGTAGGAAGTATTTAAGTGTCTAAGGCTGGATTTCAACTCCTGTCTTCTTGACTTCAGGGCCAGTACTCTATCCACTGTGTGGTCTAGTTGCTCTTCCTTTTCCATTTTCAAAGTTTTAATTAAATATTTCATCTTCTGTTGCCTTCCCTTACTCACTTCATATAGCTTTGATCACTTTATCCTTCCTCCACCTGGTTTCTCCTGTATCTTCCAAATTTTTAGTAAATGTTATACTTCAAACACCTTGATAGTCCAGATGTGCTTCTTTGTATCTGTTGTGTATGTCACGCTTTTAATATGCATTTCATTCCTGTATCATGGAAGCATGATAGCTTCAAGCTTCAAGAAGCCCTGTCTCTTCCCCAATCTCTCTCTAGCTATGCTATCTGTACTGTAGTAGACCATCATTTCTACTCCCCCAAATGAGTATAAAAATTTACCATTGGAACCACCCCGGACTTTGATGGATTAGCTTTAGTCTTACCTTGCTCAGTTTAGGCCTCTATTTCCACTTTCTAATCTCATTACATTTTTCCAGACACTTCCTAACCTACTTTCCAGTGCCTGCATTAATGAGGGCTTCCCTTCATTAAAATGTAAGTTCCTAGAGAGTAGGGACTATTTTGCTTTCTTTAATTTGTATACCCAATATTTAGCAGAGTACTTGGCAAATAATAAGTGCTTAATAAATGTTTAGTCTGTCTGTCTTTTTCTCGCTGTCACTGTCTCCTTCTATCTCTCTCTGTTTCTCTGTCTCTTTGTTTCTGTCTGCTCCTCTTGGACACTCACAATGCCTAATTGTTACTCACCCTTTAGAAAAAGAAAATATTGATGAAAAAGAAGTTAGGACTCTGAATCCTGAATTTCTTTCAAGTCTTTCTCCAAAAGGCACTCCTTGCAAATAATACTGACAATAAATGATTCTCCTTATGGATCAGGCAGGTTCTTTAGCCAGAATAAGCCCTGGGTAGTCAGGATGGGGATAAGATAGACCTGATTTTTCTAATAAAAAACCACTTGAATCTGGCTGAGCCAGTTACAGCCTTGGACTTCTCCTGGACTTTTTAGTCAGTTCCTGATATTGCCCTTTAGATTTCTGGACATGATCAAAAGCTTCTTAAATTCATGAATTTAATTCTTCTCCTTTACTCATGTTTAGTGTCTGTTAAAGATATGAATTTGCTCTATGAAATGGCATAAAATACCATAGAATAGTTTGAATGATAGACATTCTTTATTTTGAGTCTTTATTTCTCAACTTACCTATTTTACCTAACCGTCCATGTTAGTCATGACCTAGTCCATCACTCTCATCTCTCATGACTTGGATTGATAGCCCTGAGAAAATGTTACTTTCAATCAGAATAACTAGTTGGTATAAGATTATGAATATAATTATCTAAAATAAGTGATGGATGGGTAAAATGGGGGAGAGTTATTATTGGCTAGAAGAAATAGGGATTTAGGCAAAAATAAGATTAATTTATTCAGCCTACATTATAAAATATCTCTATATCTACATATATCCATTTCTATATCTATTTATACAATAGATTATAAACAAAAGAGAACTTTGAAAACTTTATTTCAACAAGGCATTTGTCATTCACATTAAAGTTATAAAAAAAATTCTTTAAAACATGCAACTGTACAGTTGGAGTCAAGTGTACTTACCAAGAATATTTGCAGGTGACATTAGGGAATGATCAACATTGAAACCAAATGTATTAGAGATTTACTATAGATGGTAAGATGTTATGGATGATCCTGTGGATGTTATAATACTAATTGCATCAATCCTGGGATCACTGTAGAGCAGTGGTTCTCAAACTTTTGTTTTTAGTATCTTTATCCTATTAAAAATTATTGAAGATGTCTCCAAAGCATTTTTGTTTATCTGGATTATATTTATAGACATTTAACATATTGAAAATAAAAACTATTTTTGAATTTGTAGACCTTCTAAAAGGGTTTCAGAAATCCCCAGGATTCTCTAGACCATACTTTGAGAACCACTGCTGTAGAGTCTTCCAAATGAGATCACTAAAAATAATTCTACATGTGTAACACTAAACAGAAAGAAAACCAAGTGAATCAAAAAAATGTTTGTCATTCAGGCTACTATATACATACAGATGCTATCATATGGCAAGCTGGTTCATTAATACATATATCTTTGACAGATACTACAGATGAATAATGAGCTGGGTTCAAACTTTAAGAGGAAGATGAGAGTTGGAGAGAATACATTTAGAAAATGGCATAACATATACAATGACAGTAAGGCATTTCCTAAACAAAATTTTAAAATATGTATATTTTTAACACCAGTATTCTTATAAGATGCTGCAACTAATAGAACTCCACAATCTTAGGTGAATACAAATTTTAGATCTTAAGCCAAATAGTATATAGCACATGACCGATGAAAATCTACATACAAAAAAGTGATTCAAATAATATTATTGAAAGAGAAGGGAGTAGGATGCTTCAGGAGTTAGGGAAAGGAATAATGAATGAATAAGGCAAATGCTGCCTTCATAACTGTATAATGTTAAGGAATTTTAAAGAAATTCTCCAGTGCATTGGGTAGATCCTTTATGGAATAATTATGGGAAGGGGATATAGACTAGGGTCACACAGGATGAAAAGGTATGATGGATTCTAATCTGTACCATACTAATGAAACCACAGATACATTGACATTTTAACATATAAGCATTTGTATGATTATAGTTATTGCAAGATGGTACCTAGTTCTTGGGAAATGATTCCTGGGCTTCTGGGAATACTTCCTCTGTTCAACTTGGTAGAATCACCATAATTCCTTTTTTTCTCTTCTCTATAAGTACAAGAACATGGTTTGATGTTTAGCTGTTTATACCATAAAAGTAACAAAAAGAAAAAGCACAAAGGTCTTGGGTCTGTTCCATATTGAAGATAAACTTTGAAAGGGGAAAAAGCAGAGGGGAGGGGGAAGCTCTTACTATGTAACAGGCACTGTGCTACCAAATATTAGCTCATGGGATTCTCATAACAATCCCACACCATAATTATTATTATTTTCATATTATAGTTCAGGAAACAGGTAGATATGAAGTACATACCTAGGTTACACAGCTAGTGTTAAGTCACATGTGAACCCAGGACTCCTAATCCCAGGCCAAGCACTCTTTCCCTTGAGCTGCAAATAAAATATGAGAATTTGAACTCCAAAGAATATAACTGAAAGATGAAACACACACACACACACACACACACACGCACCACCTCATATTCAGCTTCCTATTGAGAAGAATGCTTTTCCCAGCCTATGCTTGGAGTGGCAGTAGAATAATCTCTTTGACAGTAGGAAGTATCTAACTGTAATGTTCTCTTGTTTTCAGTTTCCTTGAGGTCTCTGGGCAGCCTTCCTTTCAGTTCAGTAATCACCAAAAGTACAGCCAGGGGTTAAAGTCCAAATCCTTTATTATCTCTTTCAAAGTCTTGTCTCCTTTCCTGGGGCTGGGTTAGCTTTCTTAGAGGCCTATCTCTCTCCTTGGTTCCAATAGCGTGAGCTCTTGCCGCCAGTCCTTTGTGTTCTCTCAATTTACCTGGCTGAGAGGCTCCTAGCTTATATGCTCTACACAGAGTATAAACCAATCATTATATCACTAGGAAACCATTATTTGTTGTAGAAGTAAATCAATGTTAAACTAGATTTAACCATTGTCTCTATCAGTTCTACTGAGTATCTTGTTTCAAGTTCTGGCCTATAACATCTAATATTTTTTGCCTTTGTATATTCCTAGTAACAAGCATAGTATCTGGCATATAGTGGGTGCTTATTAATTTATTTGATTGTCTCATCTATATCCAGCAAGCCTAATTTAACTAATAATGTATCTCTTTCTTGGAGCAATTGTCTGATTAAGAATAGTTTTCTAACCTTTTTTCATTTTTCCCTGTGTAATGTCTCCTTCCAAATAGTCATCACCAGAAGGTCATTCCTTGATAAAATGTCAGTTGCTCATAGCCTTATCAACCCCCCACTCTATCCCTATGATGGAGTATATAGGAGCAAAAGGTAGCATATAACATTTCTGAGACCAGTACTCTCCTTGGAAATTCAGGCACTTTTCAATTGTGTCCAAATCTTTGTGATTCCATTTGGAATTTTCTTGGCAAAGATATTGGAGTGGTTTTCCATTTCCTTCTCAAGCACATTTTATAGATGAGGAAACTGAGGCAAATAAGGTTAAGTACCTTCCCAGTGTCACTGAATATCTGTGGTCAGATTTTAACTCAAAGATGATTCTATCTGATTCTACACCTGGCACTTTATCCACTGTGCCACTTGGCAAAGACAAGATAATTCTCAGGAAGAGTGCAGACAAGATTCTTCTTCTAGTAGAAGTACACTAGATGAGGAGTTCCTCATCTAGCATCCACGAACATTTAAAAATAAATTATATTATAACTATTTCAATATATTGCTTTCCTTTTGCAATCCTATGTATTTTATTCATGACTTTAAAATATTAGTCTAAGAAGAGCATCATTTTCATCACATATCCAAAAGGAGCCATAGAACACAATAATAAAAAAATTTAAGAACTCATAACAGAGATGAACTCGGAGCTCCCTTTCAACTCTGAAATTTTGTGTGTCTGTGAGCTTAGATAAACAAGCTAGAGGAACCCTGAATCTTTTTGATATTCTGACAACGTTCTTGCCCTCCTTTGTATTCTTCAGTACTTAGCACAGTGCCTGGCACATAGTAGGCACTTAATAAGTGCTTATTGACATGTTGACTTTGTTCTTTCTTAAAAAAAAAAATCACAAATATGCTCCTTAGTTTATAATCAGATCAATGTTTTCCTAATTGAAAAATAGTCTTTCTCACCCTCTTTAGAAGACTGAGACACCTCAGAAAACTGCTGAGTCATATAGCAACTGGAGAGAGGACTGAGTTGTTTCTGTCTAGTACAGATAATGTGAATTTTTTATGGCATGGTTCTCGGCCTGGGTAGGGCCACATTTCTACATTTCCCATCCATACTCCCAATAGCGGGTTGTATTAGAGAGTCTCCAGCAAATTTTTCTTTCTCTTGGAAGAGAGTATTTGCAATTTGGTCTCAGACACCACAAAAAGGGGAAACTCTTACCAAGGGAGATTGTGAGTGAGTACAGAATATACCTTAGTATAAAATGCTATTAATTCAATTAGTTCTGTCTATCTTAGCCCTAACAAGGGCATTAAGTGAAGAGATTGTATCTTTTGTTGTTATTATTGTTGTGTTGTTATTCCTGGCATTATTTCTCAGAAAAGGAGAGCTATTTTTCCATATGGAACAATAGTTCTCATGATGTATTGTGTCTTTGAATCTTGGGGGGGGGGGGTAATGGGGGGATTTAGCAACAATCCATGGTTTATTATGCCAAATTTGGAGCCAGATTATAATTTTTAGCTGGGATTTAAACTTTAAGCATTAAATTTAAAGAATAAGCCCATTCTTTGAATATGTCAGCAGTAAACAGAAATAAAGTATAGGCAAAGGAATCAAGGGAAGGTTCCAAGACTTGGCTAAATAAGAAGTCATTGTAAATGACTTCAAATGAATGAGATAGGACTGATAGAGATGTCACTTTATATAGGGATGACCACTGTTTCAAATGAGAAGATTTGGGTCATTGCGTAGGGAAAGAGACTGTCAGTATTTGTACAGAAGAGAAGATGGAATTTATAATACTGAAAATAACATAAACATTTCTGAATTCAATTCTCAAATGTTCAGTGTTCATGGTAAATAAATGGTGGCTAGACTGAAATTTACCTTGGTGTGTTTTCTGTGAAATCAAAGATTACTAAACAAATTAATATTGTACATAAGTTACTCTATTCAATTTACCATTTCTTAAGAGACTATTAAGTGCATGAGCTGGGTACTGCTGATACAAAGATAAAGCATAGCATAGTCTCTGATCTCAGAAAGTTTGTAATACAATAATTTTGATACCTTTACAACCAGACATTTTGAGAATTTTGAACATATTATATTGCATGATGTCAAACTATTCTTATTTTTTTTAAGAAAATCTAGAAGAAAATACACTTGTTAAATCAATTCCTGTTGCTTTAAATCTTTGAAAGCAAGATAATTATAGTCCTTTAAAAGTATTCTATAATTCAGACCTCTCATTAATCCCAAATAATTTATTAAATTAGCAGGATTTTGCTGTATTTGTCAGCAAAATCAGGACTCTGAAAACATTGGTGGAGCAGATTAGGACTTTTCTCAAAGACCAGTTCCCTGGAAAGTTCAGTAGATCATGGTATCATAGACTTCAGAAGTGAAATGAATCTGAGAGATAATATAATCCAATTCTTTATTTTACATAGAAGGAAAATGATTGTCAGAGAGACCGTAACTTGTCCAAAAATACACAGGGAACAAACAACATAGCTAGTAAAAACCCTGATTCTAAGTCAATGGTACTGTATCATATATGGTAGCTAAAGCAAAGGGAAAGAGAAGCTTGTTTTAGTAGTGGCGGTTGTGCATATGCTATGGGTAATTAAGGATTATAATGTCTCTACAAGCTAAAACTGTGTTGGGGGGTACAGGAAGAAACATACATGGTCAATGAGTTTTGTTTGACTATACTTATCTACCATGAGGAGGAAAAGATGAGTAGTTATACTGATAGTAATGCAAAAAGAAGGGGGAAAAAAGAGCATAATGAAACATTTTTAAAAATACACAGAAGGGAGAAAAAGCAAATCTAGAAGGAAATAGAGACATGTAAAGCAGTGCTGATAGCTGTTATGTTAAGCTAAATAAATAATTTTTTAAAAATTATATGTGATAAAGATATACAGCTGTTTTCCCATTTCCTCTGTCTGTTCTCTCTCTCTCTCTCTATCTCTCTGTCTGTCTGTCTGTCTCTTTCTCCCCCCTATGTCTGTCTCCCCCCTCTCTCTCTTCCCCTCTCTTTCTCTCTTTCTTCCCTCTCTCTTCCTTTCTCCCTCTCCCTCTCTCTCTCTCTCCTCCCCTTCTCTCTTTCATTCTCTGTGTGTGTAGTGTTCATATCTATCAATGTTTTGTTTAGTTTATAATGAAAAAAGAAATTAAATAAATTTATATCTTAACAGAGCCCCAAGAAGAGCAGATAACATGGGAAATAGAATAAAAATTTACCAGCAAGCCATTGACAGAAGTTTTTAATTTTATAGATAATGGAGAGTACTGGAACAAAAGTGCTGGAAACAGCTGAAGAGATCCAGAAAAGGCGAGAAGAGGTGTTGAGAAGGTACCGACGTTTCAAAGAGCTTGTTGCTGAACGTGGTCAGAAGCTTGAAGATTCCTATCACTATCAGGTTTTCAGGCGAGATGCAGATGACTTGGAGAAATGGATCTGCGAGAAAATTGACATTGCTTCTGATAAGAGCTACAGAGACCCAACTAATATACAGGTCACTTAAGGGACTCTATCTAACTGGTTTTCTCCAGAATTATTTTTAATCCCAGGAAAGACAAAAATTATTTTTATGGGACAGCATTAGGATTGAGGTCATAAAAAAAAAAAAAAAAAAAAAAAAAAAAAGGAATCTGAAGGAAAGTTGGCCAGAAGGAAAGATGACATCTTGCTCTTTTTACCAAGTTGGTAGATGAAATGTTGGAGAAGTGAGACTAGAAGAAAGGAGTGATATAAAAATAGATAGGTTCATTTAGCCTTAATATAATACAAAAATTTGTGTAACCATTTGGAAAAGGCCCAAAATATCAGATTAGTGAGTTTCCATGGCAGCCCATGTGATGTCACCAGAAGATGGGGTTTGAAGCAGAGTACTGTGGAGGCAATATTTAATATCGCATTATTGCATCTGTTGCAGGGAATCTTTGGTTACCCTCAGTATCCAATTTTCCAAAGAGCTAATCATGCTAATTTACAACGACTACTAAGGCATGGGAAGGGGAAGAGAGTGAAATGTTCTACATTAGTGAAAATGTACATACTGTTACATTCACAGGTCTTTGAAGTTTATATATTATTTCAGTGAAGTCACTGTATGTAAATGTGTTTCTTTTTAGCAAATTATAAATGACTGGTTGTTATGAGATCATATATTTAGAGCTTGGAAGGATCTTAAGTTTATAGTTTTGAAGTTAGTCACTTTTAATATGATGTTTTGATGGTATTATATTTATAATGAATATACACAGTCCTTTATCTCTGGTATCTTAGTTCCTTAAAAAAATGTTGTCATGAATATTCTTCTCTTTCCTTTCAATTTCCCCTATCCCTAGAGGATTATTTATTCTAAAATGAAGATACCCTAGCCATATCCATTCATTATTAATTCACCTCAAAAAGAAAGAAGGGACAAGGTGAACTCTGATGATTTCCAGAGGATCCTAGAAAGTGGGGATGGGGTCTGAAATGTCCTAATCATCTTCTCTGGTTTCTAAACTACAGGGGAAATATCAGAAACATCAGTCCTTTGAAAATGAGGTGAAAGCAAAATCTCAGGCTATTCCTGAGTTGGAAGAAATCAGGGAAGTTCGATTTCCTGAAGGACATTTAGCTCATGAAGACACTAAGGTGAGTGGAGTTCTAGGAATAATCAATCGGTGAACCAAGAAGCACTTATTAAATGTCTGCTTTGTAGTCAAGTATTAGGCTAGGTCTCAATAGAAAATGCAACTATACTTGCTCAAAGTGCTTATATTCATTCAATCAGAATAGATAACACTCATTGTAAGGACATCCTGATAAAGTGCAATCTAAGGTAGGGCATAGGTTCTTATTCTGCCATGCTCTTCTCTATAGCATGTTCTGCTCTTCTGAGGCATGTCCACCAAAGGGCAGCTGGATGATGACAGGACCAGAGACTATGCCTTAGAATAATTGCTTGAAGGAGCTGGAGCTGTATAATCTGGAGAGAGAAAGATTTAGGAAAAACAGGATTCAAGGGCTTCATGGATTATACTTGGAAGAGGGATGAAACCTGTGCTATTCATTCAAAGAGGACAGCATTAGGAGTAATGAATAAAAATTTCCAAGTAGTCAATTTCCATTCCATAAAAAAAAGAAATTTTCCCAATAGAATATGTTCCTTGAGTATAAGCACTTTTTTGTTTGGGCAGTCCCAGAACTTGGTATTGTTCAATGAACATATTCTGTGATTTGTAAATGTTTGTTTCATTGACTATAGAAACAAAATCTGTACTAATGAAGAATAGGTTTTCTGGGAAATAAATCCCTCTCTGGAAGTCTTCCAATGAAGGCTAGGTGAGCACTTGTTGGAAATGCTCTAGCATGATGATCCTCCTCAGATGTGAGTTAGATGCAATGACCTCTGAGCTGCCTTCTAAATGAGTTTCTGATTTTGTGATTTCTCCTGCTAGGAACATCTGGAGGAGCTGAAGAGACTGTGGAATTTACTCCTGGAGTTGATAGCAGAGAAAGGTGCCTGGCTGTTGCAGGTCCTGAAGCTGCAACAGTACTTGCAAGAGTGTGCTGACATCCTGGAATGGATCAGTGACAAGGTAAGAAGCGAGTGACCCATGGCTGGTCTGCCACCTAGTTCTAATAACAACCAAATGAAAAAGAATTGGGATAAAAGCAGAATTCAGATAGGAATGCTTCGTTCTCTGATAGTGATGGAGGAAGAAGCAGCCTGATAAAAAATGGATTTGGATGAGTCCTGTGGGAATTTTGATGGTGGAGGAGAGAAGGTTACTCCAGGGTATATTTTATTCCAGAATAATCATAAACACTTCAAAGTGTAACATAGACAAGAGAAATATTGAATGATTTATTCCCAAAGCACAAAGGAATAATTTAGAATCCATAAAATTTTTTATATTCAGTTATGTTGAAGCTGAAAAAAATACTTTAAAAATAGTCTAATCTACCCCTCTCTCCCTACTCCCATTTTACATATGAAGAAAGTTAAGTACCAAAGAATCTAAGTGACTTGTTTTCTCCTTTCCTACCACAATTATTAGATGCCTTTTGAGATACTTTATAATTATTTTAGGACATGTCTGATAAATGTTTTCATGTCTGATAAATATTTTCAGCTTCAATCTTATTCTTTCATGATTCAGTGACATCTATTCTTTTGATGAGTGCCTTTATTACTATAGTTTTAGTGACACATTGAAAATAGATATGCCTTCTGGATACTTGAAGAACAGTTCAAATGAGCTCCTTCAAAACAGACTATGCAAATTTTGATGGTTTTAAACCACCAGGCAGTGTTTTCAAAGGTTCTGTGACCACTCTGTTCTCCCTCAGTGAAAACTAGGAGCAAATGATTCCCTGGGCCATTAGATAAATCCTATATGTGTCAAGAGGGATCCTATCCTACCATTTATTCTCCCCTAAAATTTTCCTTAGATCTTCTTTTAATATTATCCTTATTTAATTTCTATCCATGTTATGTTTCTGGTGTCTAGATTTTGCTAGAGAATTTCTTGATTTTTTTCTTACTTCTACAGGAAGCCATTGTGACATCAGTAGAACTGGGTGAAGATTGGGAGCGGGCCGAGATCCTGCACAAGAAATTTGAGGAGTTCCAGGTCGACTTGGCAGCTCGTGAAGGAAGAGTGACTGCAGTGAATGAGTTTGCCAACCAGTGTGCTCAGGTAACATGGGAGCAGGAGATATACTCACAGGTTCTAAGCACAGTGGCCATAGTGGATAACAGGTGTAGGACAAACTAGGATAGATACAACAGAGGTGGGTGGAACATATCTAGGGAGAAAGGATGTTTCATCTCCTGAGAAAAGGACCATGAGCACAACTGCTGGCTGTCATTCCTGGTTCCAATGCAGTCCTTTGGAAGGATAGGAAGAAGTACTACTAGGTAAAAACAACCAGTTTTTGATTTTCCATATTCACAGAAATAAACAGTAATATCGCTAGACAAATAGAGAAGCCATTCCTATTTGACTCTGGAATAAATTACAGATTTTTTCTTTTCTTAAAAGAAAGAGATTTTCCTTCTATTTTTAAGCTTGATAGTAAAATAAAGATTCATATTAATGCTAAACACTAACTTTGGGGGAAATAGCATATGGGTATTTTGAATAAAAAGAAAAAGATAGACTAAACTTTATTACTATATTGTTTAAGGGAGGTAGACTAAACGTTTTTAGAATATAGTGACAGTGTGTAACTAACGCATTAATTATCCACATTGAGATAACTAAGAGATAACTATCTATTTATCTTATTTTATTTAGAAGATACCTGTGAACTATGAGGATTAGTCTGTGTATGCTATTGATGATCAATGATTTGCCTATAGTAAGCAAAGTATGGGTCCAAGACAGAAACCTATATATCCTGATAAGCAATTAAGAACTTTCTTTACTCAGAAACATTTATTGACCTCTACCAACTTCTAACCTCCACTCTCTGAATTTTCCAAGCAACATTGTATAGTGGGTAGAGAGCTGGCCTCATACCCAGGAGGGCTTGGATTCATATACCTCTGACAAATATTAGCTTTTTAATCCTGAGAATCCATTTAATAACTCAGTGTCATTTGTAACTCTCTGAGTGTAAGTCCTAGATGCTGACCTGCATTGTTAGAGGGGAGTTTTCTCATTTGGGAAAGTCCTATAACACTGAAATCACATATTTAGCTCTTATCCCTAATTTGAAATGTCTGCACAGTATAGGAAGGACACTGACTTATACTCAGATTCAGGAATATAAGTTAATGTGAAAATACCTTTATCAGTTGAGCTGGGTCCTCATGGCCTCATAGATGATAACAATCAACAAAAGGAGGTTCTCAGGTGAGTGAAGTAACTTATATAGGAACAGCTCAGACTGACCAAGAGGAAAGGGGAGGGAAGAAGAGAGAGAGAGAGAGAGAGAGAGAGAGAGAGAGAGAGAGAGAGAGCAGACACAGATAAAAATAGAGAAACAGAGGCAGAGAAATAGACATAGGGACAGAGAAACAGAGACAGACAAGCAGAGAAGAGATAGACAGGAAGAGACAAGAGACAGAGAGAATGACACATGGAAACAGAGACACAGAGAGAGACATAGAGATATAAAGACAGAGTTAAAGAAAGAGAGAGAGAGAAAGAGAGAAGACTATTAGAGAATTTTTTTTTTGTCCTTACAGAGTGTTATAGGAGATCAAAAAAGTAGAGGTTTGAAACAAAAATTAAAGTCATACTTTATTTTTCAAGTTGTGCAAGACACTGGATACAATTTTTGGAATTAAAGTTTGTAGAAGTTTGAAAATACTGTCAAAGGGAAGCTAGGAAGAAATGAGGGAACTCTTTTATGCCAGGTTAGTGTGGACTATTCCATAGTTAGAGAAGTGTGGATTACCTTCATGATATATTAGGGGGAAAAAAATAAAAAACAAATTCCCTTTGTGTTGATTTCATCTGCTTTCAGTAATTCTCTAATTCCTGTATTGTTTTGGTCTCCAAAGGAAGCTCACCCAGAGCTAGACCTAATCAAGTCAAAGCAAGATGAAGTAAATACCAACTGGCAACGTCTCCATGGGTTAGCTCTCCAGAGGCGGGGCACTCTGTCTGATGCTGCTGACTTACAACGCTTCAACAGGTACTGATACATTAATTTTGGGGTTTCTTAAGGATGGAGTATGACCCACAACACAATAATCAAGACCTATAGCAATCTTGAATTTGGTAAATCCCCAAACTCCAACTTCTGGAGGAAAAACTCACTATTTGAAAAAATAAATATTGGGAAAACTGGAGAATAGTATGTCAGAAAATTGGCATAGACCTATATCTCACACCCCATACAAAAATAAGATCAAAATGGATGCATGATTTGGACATAAAGGATGATAACATAAACAAATTAAGAGAACAAAGGATAATTTACCTATGAGATATTTGGAGAAGGGAGGTATTTATGACCAAAGAAGAACTAGAGAACATTATGAAATGGACAACTTTGAGTACATTAAATTAAAAAGTTTTTGCACAAACAAAAGCAAAAGAAAGAAGATTAAAAGGGAATTAAAAATCTGGGGGGAAAATCTTTGTAGCCAGTATTTCTGATAAAGGGTTCATTTCTTTTTTTTTTCTTTCATTAAAAATTTTTAGTTTCAAAACATATGCATACTTAATATTTAATATTAACTCTTGCAAAACCTTGTATTCCAAATTTTCATCCCTTCCCTCCACCCTCTCCCCTAGATGGCAAGAAATACAATACATGTTAAACATATTAAAATGTATGTTAAATGCAATGTATGTGTGTGTGTGTGTGTATATATATATATATATATATATATACAATCAGCTTGCTGCAGAAGAAAAATCAAATCAAAAAGGAAAAGAATGAGAAAGAAAAAATGCAAGCAAACAACTACAACAAGAGTGAAAATGCTATGTTGTGATCCATATTCAATTCCCATAGTCATTTCTCTGGGTGTAGATGGCTTTTTTATCACAAGATCATTGGAACTGGCCTCAGTTTTATGTCATTGTTGAAAAGATCCACATCCATCAGAACGGATCATAGTATAATCTTGTTGTTGTGTACAAGGATCTCCTTTTTTTGCTTATTCATTTCTTTTAGCATCAGTTCATGAAAGTCTCTCCAGGCCTTTCTGAAATCATCCTGCTGATCGTTTCTAAAATATGTAAAGAACTGTGTCAAATTTATAAAAATACAAGTCATTCTCCACTTGATAAATAGTCAAAGGATATAATTTTCAGAAGATGAAATTAAAGCCATTTATAGTTATATGAAAAAATGCTCTAAATCAATATTGATTAAAGAAACGCAATTTAAACAACTCTGGGGTACCACCTCATACCTCTCAGATTAGCTAAGATGACAGGAAAAGATAATGAAAATGTTGGAAGAGATTTGGGAAAATTGGGACACTAATGCATTGTTGATGGAGTTCTGAAATGATCCAACCATTCTGGAGAACAATCTAAAACTATGCCCAGAGAGCTATAAAATTATGCATACCCTTTGACCCAGCAGTGTTTTTATTGGGTCTCTATCCCAAGGAAATCATAAAGGAGGAAAAAGGACTCACATGTGCAAAAATGTTTGTAATAGCTCTTTATGTGATAGCAAAGAATTGGAAAAGGAGTGGATGTCCATCAGTTGGGGGATGGCTGAACAAGCTGTGGTACATGAAGGTAATGGAATATTATTGTTTCATAAAAAATAATGAACAAGCTGATTCTAGAAACGCTTGGAAAGATTTGCATGAACTGATGCTGAGTGAAACAAGCAGAACCAGGAATACATTGTTTACAATAACAGTAAAAATGTGGTACTATGAAAGGCTTGGTTCTTCTCACCTATTTAGTGATCCAAAGCAATCCCAATTGACTTTGGACAGAAAATGCTATCTGCATCCAGAAAAATATGTGAGGAGACTGAATGTTTGCTTCTTTTTTTCTGTTTTTTTAATCTCTCCCATGGTTTTTCCCTTTTGCTCTGATTTTTCTCTCCCAACATGATTCATGTAGCAATGTGTATTAAAAAATAAATAAACTTACTACAATTAAAAAAAAAGGATGAAGTATAATCTCTGGAGTTAAGGATCTTTATAATATATAATTTGTTCTTACATATTATATTTAATTGAGAGCACTTTGGTGTTTGGGTGGCACCCAAATATTTGCCACCCAAATATCACACTTGGGGGATGCAGATGCTAAATTATTGGTGGTAAAAGGATTAGTGGAGGTGGGGAGGGATTGCAGCTGAGGTTTTTCCAATCTTAAGAAGGCACAGGACTTAAATGCATTATCCAAATAATGGGCCCTTAACATTATTTCTGTATGAGTATTTGTCCAAAAGGGCATTTTGCAAGTATTTGCTATTTAGGAAGGATGAATTCCCTTGCAGAAAGCTGTGTTCAGGGATACCTCCTGGGGGTTAGTTATAACTTAAGTGACAGCATCAAAAAAAAAAAAAATGAGCCTAGAGAGAGTGCTTCTTATAACCTCCCACCTCCCTTTTGAAAAAAAAATGAATTATTAATCCTTCCTCCCTCCTTCCCTCTCTCTCCATCCCACCCCCCAAATTTTTACTAATGCTAGTTGGTGATCCAAAATCAATGTAGGACACATGGAAATAAAGCCCTGAGGAAAGCATGGGATCCAAGGCTTGAACACAGAAAGTGAATGAAGTGCTTTGCATAATCCAGCCAAAGTTCATGGGAGTATCAAATCCAAATGGGGAACCAGAAAAGGACTTTGCAGCAATAGTCTAAAGACAGACTACCAAATTAAGAACATTTTCTGAAGCAGTACAACTGATATTGATGAAATGATGCTTTGATTTACAAAAATTGTTACTTATACTAATATTGGTGCTGATTGATTGGTAATGGATACTGAACAAACAGCCTGACTAATGTGCCAACATCTACTGCTCAACATGTAGGATAAGGAGGGCACCATGTCTGTGTTGCTGCTTCCCTGGTTCCTTGGAACACTCCCAAATTTGGAATTTATCTATGTGTCTGATAGGGATGTGGCTGAAGCCATTCACTGGATCAAGGAGAAGGAGCCTCTTCTCATCTCAGAAGACCTTGGCAAAGATCTGGTTAGCTCTGAAGCTCTATTCCACAGTCACAAAGGGCTGGAAAGGAACTTAGCTGTTATGGAAGACAAGGTAAGCATTAAGAATAGCTGGCTTCTCAAACTGATCTGTTATCCTCCCTATCCACCTTTCTTAAAGGCTCAAAATGCAAATAACTTACCATGGATGCATGAAAAATTCTCCTGCATATAAAAATGATACATGAAAATTTCCTTCACTTTCTGGCCCAGAAGTCCTTACTTCTATTTAATAAAGACTTGCTTATGAAGCTAATTGTTGTTTCTCTTAGTCCTAGGAAAAGCACCACCACCACCTATGACTAACAACCCCACCCTGCAAAACACTAGAAATCCACTTATTCAATCATTTTCCAAGCTTTTCTTTAGGCTAAATGATATTAATACTGTTATCTCTCACTTAGCCAAAGCAGAAGTGTAGGTATTCTAGAGCCTGGATAAGAATTGTTTAATAAATCCCCAATCCCCACCATCACTATCATTTGATGCTGAGTATAGATATTCTAAAGCTAGGTCAAGGATAATTTAATAACTTCTTAACAGCAGAAATCACTAATGCCATCTCAAGCTAAGTTCCTTAATCAGCCAAAAACTCGAACCAAAAAACCCTCACATTTGCCATTCCCCTTTCATGGCCATGCTCCTGAGTTTAGGTCCTTGACTCTCTCCCTATGGTTGTCCCTCTATAAGTCTATGTCCAGTTGGGGAATTCAGAAAGAATCCCCAGAATATAGTCAGTATGTGGCATTTATAGGGTCTAATGGAATATGTTTTCTCAGTCCCTCCATAATAAATTATAACAAATTGTCAGTGACTGGGATGACATCATTCCCCTGAGCCTTTGATTCAGAACACTCACCCCCAGAAACTTCATCTGGCATAATCATTTAGTATTAAGATCACTAGATTTGCAGCCTGGAAAGTAGGATTCATATCCTGGATTTGTCACTCACTACATGTGTAGATTTGGGTAAGACACTTTACTCTTGACCTCAATTTTCTTGTCTGTAAAATGAAGGCAATAGGGTTGGATAAAATGTTCTCAAAGATCCCTTCTCCAGTACCTCTAAATCTATATCACATATTTGCTTTGCTGATCTAAGGGAGATAACTGTCCATACCAAAGAGTTCTAGGTGAATATTGAAATTGGTTTTTCATCTTATAGGTGAAAGAGTTGTGTGCTAAGGCAGATAAGCTACAGGTTTCCCATCCTTCAGACGCACCTCAGATCCAGGAGAAGAGAGAAGATCTAGAATCCAATTGGGCACGTATCCGGGCTCTAGCCACCAAAAGATATGCCAAACTTCAGGCTTCATACTGGTAGGAAAAACATGAGAGTGTAAGATTGGACCATATAACAATGCAAATGATATATATATATATATATATATATGTATGTATATATATACACATACATACATACCTATATGGATAGATAGATCAATAGATGTATGATATATGTGTATACATATATGTATATGTGTGCATAGATGTGTCATATTATTCATTTACATATATTTGCATACCTACAAGTATTTTAGATGCCTCTATAGATATAACTACATATATAGGTCATTTTTCATTCTTATAATTAAGATAGCCCAAATTTCCTCAATAGTAAAATGAGGGTATTGTGCTCATTGATTCCTAAATTTCCTTCTATCCCTAAGCCTATGAACCAATGAATTCATGAGGTCTCTTTTAGCTCTAACTGTATATATGTATGGCTTTTTCCATGTACTTAAACAGTTTAAAAATATTTTGATTTACAACATGTTGGCAACAAGTTGTGAAAGGACCCTGGTATTTCTAATTACTTATACCAATAGAAATGACCAGTAATTGTTAAACAAAATTAATCTGAATAATGGAAATATCTCTTATAATAAAAAAGTACTTTTAATTTTGTAATATGTCCTCACAACAGGGTTTGCATTTTATTATCCCAATAACCCTTATATTTGATAGAGCACAATGTTATATATTATCTGTTTTTAGATAGGGAAAGTGAGGCAGGTCAATTTAAATTACTTTCTTGGAGTCATAAAGAGAACATATTAGAGAACATGATATATAAAGTGAATAAATACAAAGTTAGGGGTTCCGCAGTCATCTCAGTGCAAGTTATTTGAGATCAATAAATAATTTGAAACGCAAAATATAATATATATTTGGTTCTGAATGGAATTTTGTATAGATTCCCTTTCTATATGTTTTCCTTGGGCTATAAAGTAAATATGCCTATATTATCTGAGCAAAGTCAACAAAATAACAAACACTTAGGAGCATCTTTGAGTAATACACTGTGTTCACATATAGGAAGTGAAGAGCAATTTAACAGAGAAAGAAGAAAAGGAAAAAGACACCTGAGTTAAAATATGCATTGTGGACAAGTCACCAAGTAGATAATTCACATGTAAATCACAATAATGCTAATCAGATTTTGTATTTGTTTTTTGTTTGTTGTCATTGGTGTTGTTATCTGTTTTCTTTTACTTTTTATGACCTTGAATAAGTTTCATAAACTTCCTGATGTAAATTGAAGAGAGATCTGGTTTCTTGAGCTTTGATCTCCAGCGGCAGAAAATATACCGCATCATCTTTTAACCATCCTTTAACCTTTAACCAACCCTTTAATCAGAATGTCTATACAGTTACATTCCTTTTGTGGAAATTTAAGCACATGGAATATTTTTTTTTCTCTCTTTCCAGGTGCTTTAATTAGCTAGGTAAACTGGTTTTCTCTGTCTTCTTCTGCTCCTTTGCCCTCTTCTTATCTTAGGTACCAGCGATTCTTGTCTGACTTTGATGAACTCACAGGCTGGATGAAAGAGAAAACAGAACTTATCAATGCAGATGAACTGCCAACAGATGTGGCAGGTGGGGAAGCCCTGCTAGACAGGCACCAACAGCATAAGGTATGGCATGTGTTCCCCAGGACATGTTCCTATTCACAAGTATGTAAATATGTATGTATATAAATGTGTCTACATATATATGTGTGTGTGTGTGTATGTGTGTGTATATATATGTGTGTGTGTGTGTGTGTGTGTGTGTATGTTTACACACAAAGAATTTAAAGAACACCCAAAGAAGAATCATCATTTTCTTCTAGAGGGACCGAGAAAGTGATCATGGGGGAAAGAAAATAAATCAATAAACATTTATTAATGCAGCCACTAAATGCAAGACATTATGCTAAGCACTGGGCCTACAAAAAACAAAAAACAAAAAAAACACAAAATAAAAAATGAAGCAAAATTTAAAAAAAAGAGAGAGAGACAGAATAAATATGAAGAAGTACCTGGATTGGGTGTTGAAGGCGGCAATGAAGAATTATGGATGACTGTTTTCAGAATGTATGAAGGTAAGAACCAGCAAGAGGACCTCAAAGAATTGCCAGTACTAATCTGGCTGGAATTTAGAGTGAAAGGAGTAAAAAGGGAAGTAAAATTAGAGCTAGATTGAAAAGGGGATGGGGACAATGTAGATCCTAGGCTAAGGAGCCTGGGAAGGATGTAACTGTTAGGATAAGAAGTCTATACCTTCATCCATTAGAGGGAACCTTTAAGACTTTTAAACAGAAAGGTAATATGGTCAGATCTGTGCAGACCTTATGAGATCAGAAGAAATCTCTTTCCACATTGGCAAAGCCCACAGTTTCAGGGTTGGCCACTCTTCTTTTACACTTAATTTGTGACCAAGGATACACTGTCCACAATCTCATCATTGTTTTGATGGGGAGAATGATGATGATTCAGATCTTCTATGAGTCACTTTCCTCAAGGAAATAATAAATGGAAGATGAGAACATTCTTTATTATTAGTCTTTGAATAACATCAGATATTGTGATCAGCATCTATTATAACAAAGATTTATGTGTAATCTGTTATCATCACAAACAGTGAAAAAAAGACTGAAAATCCTAAGAATGAGTGGCTCTAAGAGCTTGTAGTTACTCTGATCCTGGACTGGCTCTAAAAGTATTAGAGATAGGGATTTCTAACATATGACTTTCCTCCTTTGGCTTTCAAATTACTCTAATTGTTTGTGTAATATCTCTATCCCAGTTTGGGAATACTGCTAAGAGATGATGATTTGATGGAATGAGATTAGAAATCAGCAAACAATGGTTTGAAATCCAAATCCAACTCATTGCTTGTTTTTGTATAGCCTATGAGCTTTAAAAATCTAAAAGTCATTCTTGGCTAGCAGACCATGCAAAATTAAGATCTGATCAACAGATCATACTTTGTCAATTTCTGGACCAGCCAAAAACCAGGAGTGGGTCATGGGATAAAGTCACATCTATTTCAAGATTTCTAACAAGATTCCATAGCTTCCTTTGACCATCAGTTTTCTGTGGTAGAAAAATCTGAATCCTTCTAACTTCAACTTAAGAATGTTTTGTCTTATAATCACAGCATGAAATTGATTCCTATGAAGACCGATTTCAGTCTGCAGCAGAGACTGGCCAGGATCTGTTGGATGCTGACCATGAGGCCTCTGAAGAAGTTCGGGAAAAGGTAATTTGGACATATTGATCACTAGTAATTTGTTTCCTTATCACTCCCAAAAAAGGTACTAAAAGCTTGAAATGAGAGAATTTCTGGGAAAGCATCTTCCTCTGTGCAACTAATTTATTTCAAAGGTCTCTTCCAGCTTCAAAATTCTCTGATGAGTAAGACTTTATCCAATTGCAGACATGAGTATGCCTTTTACCAAACGTCTCCAGCAAAAGAATTTCCACTTTCATTCTCTCACTTGTCAGTTTATTTTTCTAGAATCATCCTCACTTGGTAGTTTTTAGGTCTTTTGTATAGAGTTTGAAAGAAGTTAGAAAACTCAACACTCTTTTTTATATGAGGCCCCAGAGAGAGAAACTGGCAAAGTCAGCTGAGCCACACTAGGTGGAACTGGGGCAAGAATCTAAGTGCTTTGATTCCAAATGTTCTGATTTCCATTATCTCATGCTATTCCCTCCCTTCTGATCTTGTCACTCAATTTGGGGATCCATCTTATTTTGAAGTTTATACCTACTGACTGCAGAAATGTGATTCCTGCTGTGACTGCAAATGAAGGAACTCATCTGATTTACTCAGTAAGAGAAAGTGGCTGAGTGAGTTAGCTTAGACAGACAGTTATAATAACACCCTACATTTATATGGCACTTTAAGGTTTGGGAAGGACCTTATGTATGTTATGTCATTATTCCTCATGTCAACTCTGTGAGTTAGGTGCTATTATTATTCCTATTTCATAGATGGGGTAGTTGAATCTGAGAAAGGTAAAGTGGAGCAAGGGTCATAGAGCCCATAAATTGATCCTTGCAGTTCTTGGTTTTTAGGATTTTTTCATAAAATAACACTGGTCTCACCACTAAGAAACAATTGGGGACTCAGTTGGATAATCATAAATCTTACCTCAACCAGCCCCTTCCTCAATCAACATGCCCTATTCTCCCTCTTTCTCAAAGATGACTTCTCTTAAAAATGCTCATGCTGAACTCTTGGAATTATGGGAGAGACGTCGTCACCAGTATGAGCAATGCCTGGACCTGCACCTCTTCTATCGAGATAGTGAACAAGTAGACAGTTGGATGAGCAGACAAGAGGTAATGAAAGAGCACAGTCGGCCTATGCTGATCTGGATGGTAGAAGGAGAAGTTCCTAAACTGTTTACTTGGGAGCTATATAGTTCATTTGTGGTATCAGAACAAATATAATAAAAAAAAAATCACAAAACACAAAGATCACAAGCAGGTACAAATGAATACGTTGTTGCAGAACAGGCAACATTAAAAAAAGAAACCAGAGTCAGGAAGACTTAACATTGCAGGGGTTTTTCTGTCATAGATATGAAAGGAAGCAACATACGTAGATTAGTGAAGGGGATTGAAGTAGAAGCGGTCTCATAACCTTGTGAAATGCCATCTACTTTAAAGATAGGAAGGCAGGGATGAGTATTTTCTGAGTGGGGGGAGTTAGTAAGCCCTCAGCTCCAAAGCCTTTTGGATTTCTTTTTCTTTATTATCTTGGAAGCCTAACTGATCTGAGTACACACTTTTATTGGTATCTTCTCTTTAGGCCTTCTTGGAGAATGAGGACTTGGGCAATTCCCTGGGCAGTGTGGAAGCCCTTCTTCAGAAGCACAATGACTTTGAAGAGGCCTTTCATGCCCAAGAAGAGAAGATCACAGTAAGTCTTGGGTCTTGGATTTAGAGTGAGCTTTATGTGGTTGGTGGCCTCCTGATTGATCTTGCAGTTTCCAGACTACTCCTATACTGTCTCACTGAGATTATAGTGTTGTAGTCGTTTTTATGAGGGTGGATTTGTTCTAGAAGAGTTAATCTCCTGCCTCCTTTTTCTTACCCTTTCTAGTTTCCAACAAGCCTTACTACCAAAAGAGTTTTCTTAACTTCAACTCTCCTTTTCTTGACTTTAGTAAAGATAGAAAGCAATATTTCTCCATATTCTAGTTAACCATTCTCCATGTATTTGAAGACTAATATATGATTGGCCTTTCACTTTCTCTTCTCTAATCTGAAGAATAGTTTAAAAAACCCACCAAACAAACTTTGGAATCTTATCTGGATTTCCAAGTTGTATCTATTTAGTCAGCTATTCATAATTCTTTTCTAGTAAAATGTAAGATCCTTGAGGATAGTGTTTGTATTTCCAATGTTAGCACCAATTTCTAGTGCATACCAGACACAATAAATATTTACTGAATTACATTGAATTGAATTATTTTATCATTTTTTTTATCCCTGTTTCTCCTCTGTTCTACTCAAGTTTTCCATACTCCATTTAAGCTGTAGAGTCCATTACTGGCATTAAGAGTCTAATCAAAGTCTGTCTAAATCATTGCAATAGATTCCTAGTTTTAGCTTACTATGTATCTTTTAGTTCTTAGTAGGATTTTTCTTGTTTTTTTTAAATAATTATTTTAAAAAGCACCTTAAATACAACTTTTTTTTTGCTTCATGATCAATCTTCTTCAGTCTTTATTTGCCATACTTGCTTCTTTTCATTTATCTTCAGAGACCATAGTTTGTATTTACTAACAGTAACAACAATAATAACAGGTAACATTTATATACTACTTAAGATGCTCCAGGAAGTATATTAAGTACCTTACAGTTCTTTTCTTATTTGGATTTCACCATTCTGGAAGGTAAGTGCTATTATTATTATCCCTATTTTACAGATGAAGAAACTGAGGCAAATATGTGAAATGACTTGTTCAAGGTCCCACAAGTAATAAGTGTCTAAAGACAGATTCGAACTGAGTTCATTTTTACCACAGACCTGGTTTCCCATCCAGTGTGCCAGAGTTTCTCATCCATTCTGGCTAACTTTCCCATTCCTGATAAAAAGAAGAAACAGGATTTGCCGATCATCTCTGTCTAATTTCTAACCATTTTTCTCAGGGACACTATGGATTATGTCACCTATTTCTAAAATTTTTGAAAAGTTTCTTTCCAGAGTACTTGCTTTCCAAGGGGTGTTCTTTAATAACTGCACAATCTGTGTCCACTGTTCTTGTAACTAAAGAGAAACCCTTCTCTCTCACCAGACGATGGACAAGACAGCAACCAAACTGATCGACAATGACCATTATGATTCAAAGAACATCGCTGAGATCAGGGATAGGGTATGTTTGTGTGTTTCATAACCATGAGTGGGGTATCTGTCAATTTGGTTTCAGGCCCTTAGCAGTGTGGTAAGTACTATGGTGGCTGGTGTTACTGGTGTTTTTGCATAGCTCTTGTGGTTTTGCTGATGGCAACGTGTCCTCTGTGTTTCTTTTGTAGCTTCTAGCACGGCAAGATGCCCTACGTGCTCGGGCTGCTGCACGATGGAAGCAACTGAAAGATGCCCTACTTCTACAGCAGCTCTATCAAGACTCAGATGACCTGAAGAACTGGATCAATAAGAAGAAAAAAATAGCAGATGATGAGGATTACAGGGTGAGCAGAGAACCTAGTTTCAGATTTCTTCACTAGGCTATTGTTCTTTATCCTGAGTAATTCTTCCTATTCCTCATCCAGAGTAGAATTTGGAAAATGATGATTCTATCTGTTTCCTGGACATGTTTTTAGATCTATGTCTTCTGTTTTGTCCTTTTGGCCATTTTATACCTCTTATGTGTTAGGAAAGTGATGTATATATTGCTGACATAAGAGGCTGGAAGTTGGGACACCACACAGACCAGCTCCACAAATTTCAGAGTTCCAAGACCCTATTTTGTTAACCCATATATTTTACAAACTAGAAAACTGAAATCCATAGGGAAGAAAAATTTTTGTCTTATTCCTTGATCTCCATGATGTTATACTCTATTATAATCTTATTTTTACTTCTAACATCTCATTCTTGGTCTCTTCACAGATTCTTCATTCTCTTGCCTCTTAAAAATAAACATCTTCCAAGGCTCTGTTCTTGACTAACTATTTACCACTTCTAAGTATAGGACTTTAAAATCTATCTCTCTAATTTAGTTCTCTTTCCAGAGCTTCAATTCTTCATCTTTAATTGCATGCATAGAAATGTCTACATCTCTATTTGGAGGTCCTAGTGATACCTCAAATTTAACATGTGAAAGACTAGATTTCTTTCTTTTTTTTTCTTTTTAATTTTTTATGGATATATTTTATTTCTATATAACTTTCATCATGTATTCTATATCTGTATCCCCAGCCCCAACCTGAATCCCATGACCTATATAAAAAAGAGAGGTGAAAAAAAGTAATTCAGCAAAATTATCCAAAATACATTCAAATTCGACAACCTGTGCAATAATATTTCAAATTTACAATCCACACTTTTTCCAAGAAGGAAGAGAAGCCCATTTTCATATATTTTCTTTGGTACCAAGAATGATCACTATAATTAAATAGTGTTCAACTGTTTCCAAGTTTGCTATTGTTCTTTTCATTTACATTTGTCATTATTATTATTATTCTCTTTGAATTCATTCATATAAGTCTTTCCATGCATCTTTGTATTCTTCATATTCATAATTTCTTGTGGTACAGAAATATTTTATTACATTCATGTATTACAACTTGTTTAGCCATTCAATCAATGAACCTACCCACCCCCTTTTTCTAGTGAATCTATTTATTTTTAATACACATTGTTTTATGAATCATGTTGGGAGAGAAAAATCAGAGCAAAAGGGAAAAACCATGGGAGAGATAAAAAAATAGAATAAAGAAGTGAACATAGGATTTGTTGATTTACTTTCAGTCTCTTTAGATCTTTTTCTGGATGCAGATGGCATTTTCTGTCCAAAGTCTATTGGGATTGCTTTGAATCACTGAACCTCTGAGAAGAATCAAGCCCAGAGAATCAAGAATCAAGAATCAAGTTGATCATGCACATTCTTGCTATTATTATATACAATGTATTCCTAGTTCTGTTTGTTTGGTTCAGTATCAGTTCATGTAACTTTCCCCAGGCCTTTCTATACTCAGCTTGTTCATCATTTTTTATGGAACAGTAGTATTTCATTACTTTCATGTCCCACAGCTTGTTCAGCCATTCCCCAATTGATGGGCATCCACTCCATCTCCAGTTCTTTACTACCACAAAAAGAGCTGCTACAAACATTTTTGCACATGTGGGTCCTTTTTCCCTCTTTATGATTTCTTTGGTAGTGGGACCCAGCAATGCTGGGTCAAAGAGTTTGCACAATTTTATAACCCTTTAGACATAGTTCCAGATTGCTCCCTGGTCACTCAGACTCAATAACTCAGCTGTCTTTGACTCCTATGTCTCACTCATGTCCTCCAATCATATGTCTCACTCATATCCCCCAACCAATCAGGTATCAAGTCCTATTAACTCATCTATCCCACTCCTGTTATAACCACTTTACTTCAGGTTTTCACCAACCATCATCTAGTATATTGTGATAACCACACTAACTAGTCTTCTTACCCCTAGCCTCCTCTACTATGATCTTTCTAGTGCACACCTCATTCAATATAATACTGCTTTTATATTTCATCATTATTGTACATGGGGAGATTTTTTTCTTAAGGACCATGTCTTAAACCAAAATCAATGATTCTCATTGACTCATTGACTGGCAAATAAAGATCAAGTCTTATTTGATTATTGTTTAGGTGCTGAATGTAAATAGCAACCATTTCTGCTTTGGCCAGAAATACTGACGATCATCCCCCCTGCCCAGATGAAT
This sequence comes from Sarcophilus harrisii, assembly GCF_902635505.1. Classification (NCBI taxonomy): domain Eukaryota; kingdom Metazoa; phylum Chordata; class Mammalia; order Dasyuromorphia; family Dasyuridae; genus Sarcophilus; species Sarcophilus harrisii. The sequence goes on along the minus strand of NC_045429.1, from coordinate 361,453,683 downwards.
TTAATTAGTTGGTTTTTCTTTTTTTGACTAGGTGAAAGAGAAGATTCTTTGCTTCAATTACAAAATACCCTTAATCACTGAATGAGTCCAGTCTCAGTCAAACTGAGCTCTGTTGAAGATCTTAACTTAAAAAGGCCAAGGTTTCCCATGGCATCCAAGGCCATCTCCAGTCATCTTGATTTATATTTGACCTCTGGACCAGCCTCACTTAAATATAATTCATTTGCATATCGTAGCATCACCTCCCTGATGTCATGGTCCTCTTCAAGAGTGAACAACAAACAACCTCTATATTTGTGTATTCATCATTACTCATGTGTAGAGATGAAAGACATTATTGTGTGGTGCAAGAGGGGCGAATTAGAAGGACATGTACAAATAGGCAGTTAGTATGTCCAAAAATTCCTCTTTTTCTTTGCTGATGTGACTAAATCTCTCCCTCCCTCCTTCTCTCTCTCTCTCTCTCTCTCTCTCTCTCTCTCTCTCTCTCTCTCTCTCTCTCTCTCTCTCTCTCTCTCTCTCTCTCTCTCTCTCTCTCTTCTTTTTCTGGATGCAGATGACATTTTCTCTCCAAAGTTTATTAGGATTGCCTTAGATCACTAAACCATTGAGAGGAGCCAAGTCTTTCATATTTGATCTTTACACATTCTTGGTGTTACTATATAAAATGTATTTTTGATTCTGCTTATTTTGGTTAGCATTAGTTCATGTAAATCTTTCCAGGCTTTTCTAAAATCAACTTTTTCATCATTTTTTTAACAGAATAATAATATTCCATTACCTTCATATACTATAACTTATTCAGCCATTCCCCAATTGATAGGCATCTACTTATTTTCCATTTCTTTGCTAGGTGGCTAGGTTTTCAAGAATGATAATTTCTTCTAAGTTCTAATTTTTCTCTTCTGCCTTCACTTCTTCCTCTAATACTGAATTTCCTTTCTGTTTTCCTCAACCCCAGGACTCACAGAACCTAAAGAGCCGAGTTCAAAAGCAGAAAGTGTTTTCAGAAGAGCTGATGAATAATGAGATTCGTCTCAATGACCTGAAGAAAACTGGTCAGGAGATGATTGATAACAACCATTATGCTTCTGACAATGTGGCTGCCCGTATTAGTGAGATCACTGCCCTCTGGAAGGAGCTTCTGGAGGCCACGAAGCAAAAAGGTAAGAAAGACTTCTCAAGACTCACTAATTTTGTTACTGACCATGATCCTGACCAGGGCCTTTCTACCTATGTTACTGCAAATATGAAGGTGCCTCCTGCTAATGTCTAGTCTAAAGAATGATATTTCCCACTGTCCTTTGATTATTCTTTCCATTGGCTGCCTTATAGTCATCAAGTCCTTTTTACAACTTGAATTTTCTGAATGTTCTTGGGTTAACTAGGTCCCATTGCTCAAAAAGATAGCCCTGGGAGCATGTATATATTGTGATAATTCATTGTTAACTCTACCAGAGGAACCCTAAGTAATACTGTCTCTGTAACACAAAGACCAAAAGAATAATCCTTATTTCTGGAGTCTCCCTCCTTTTATATAATCTATTTATATAAGGACATTACAATGTGACCACCCCACCACCACTACCCCCATGCTATTAAACTACTGTATAGAGTAAGACGATTCAGCTCTTATAGCTTGAGTTTTCAAGGAAACAAGGTAATGTAATGGATCGATTTCCAGCCTTAGAATCAGGGAGATGTAAGTTCAAATCTTGCCTGAGTAGATGTATGACTGGGGAAGTCACTTAGTTTCTTGTAATCCTAGTTCCTTCATTTGTAAAATAGAGATAACAATCACACTTTTATCATAGGTTTGTTGTGATGATCAAGTGAGATAATATATGTGAAGTGCTTTGCAAATCTTAAAGCTCAATGTGAAGTTAATCATTATTATTAAATATCAGTATTTTTTGTCTAAACATTTCCATTTATGAATCTCATAGGAAAATATAATACTTTCCCTCCCCAACTCTACTCCCACTCCCCTGGAATAGCAATGGAGTAACACAATCTTAGAAAAATAAAAGTCCTGCCCAAGAGCAGGTATAAGTCTTGCTACGATAAACTCCAGCCATCTTTGCCGTTAATATGCACCAACCTTTCTGCTATGTTAGTCCATTTTCTCTTGTTTGTGTGTCTCTGAAGTTTTTCTATTCTTGAAGATATTATTCAGCTTCCCATCTTTTCTTTTAACTTACTTTTTTTTCTAGTTTAAATGGTTACTAAAACAATGCACATAAATTTTAGTTCTGGCTCAGAGCCTAATATGCTATCTACTTTCTCATGATGAGGTTTGTACTTCTTCTGTTCATTTAACTGGACAAATTTCCACAGAGCTAAGCTATTAACTGGACTTTTAAAGACTGACATGATACCAAGTGATATTATATAAGACAAGATTAGGGGTAGGACTTGAAGGTTAATTATTTCTGCTTTCCTCCTACAACCTAGGCAAGGACAATCCTCTAAGAAAATATATCATATCCACTGAGCTATCATCTACCTCCCTTCATTGATCCCATTGTATTCACTTAGCTACCAATTACCCATCAACAACATTTAATAAATGCCTTGTTTTCTAACAATTACTTTATTTCCCATGATGAATGCCTCCTAATTATGTGCAGACAGTGGTTTTGAACATTGAAAGGAAATCAGGATAAGGGAAGGAGTTAAAATATTTGTCCTTGGGGCATTCCTAGTCAGATAGGACAGAAATAATATATACATAGGATGAAGATGACAGCAAAGAGCATTATTTTGGCCAGGATGTGTCAGTTAAGTTTGAATGAACCAAGTCTTTGTCTAACTGTCATTGGTATATTTCTCTGCTATCATCAGTTCCCAGCTCTCCAGGCTAACTGTTTCCACAACTCTAGAAAGAAACAGCTATTGTCACATTTACTATGTTGCTTCCTTAAGGGCACACAGATACAAGCACATCATTTAGATATCCATTCTAGCAGAAAGAACTATTCAGTGCTTACAGATACATTCACACATTATTAGAAAATCAGAACATCTTCAAATTCCAAATTTGGATGGTACAGTCAGTCAATCAGCCAAGAAGTATCTTTTAAACACTTATGTGTCAGATATTGTGTTAATCATTAAAAATTCAGGGGGGAAAATAATATTCTATGCTCTCAAGGAGCTCACAATGAAAGTACATGGCAGAGATGTTCAAATAAAAAATTATGTTGTTTCAAAATGTAGTAATGTAGTAATTTCAAAATCACTAACAACCTCCTAATATTGAGTCCTCCATAAAATTACCCAGTGACCATCATTACTTCCACTAAGCAGAGTGACCTTATTGGCTGTCATGTTTAGTATATTTATGTGTTATTTCTTATGCTGACTTGGATAGCTGTCACTAGTCTCTGTCTGCTAGACTGCTAACAAACAATTGAGAAAGACTTAGTCTGGCTGCAATAGGAGACATAAATGTTGTTGAGCATACAGCTAGGGGAGAGATCATTATCCAAAGGGTTTTGTCATAGATCATGGAATTTAGACCTGGCTGTGATCTTAGAGATCTTGATCCAGCTCTCTTCATTTACAGGTGAGAAATCTGAAAGAAAACTTTCTGAAAGGCAGCCATGTGAAATAGACTTTAATAGGAAGGGTAGGATAATTGCAAAAGAAGAGAAGCTATCCTAGGTTGAGGAATTATCATAATCAAGACTAAGAATAGAACAAAGGACTATCAGCCAAAGATAAAGCAGGAAGAAAAATTGGAATGCTACAGCTCCTGATATCCAGCCAATTTATGAATGGATTTAACAGCCAATTGATAATAGTATAGCCTTTAGGAAGAGACTAAGGACACTTGTTAGCCAGGCTTCCAATGCTGAAAGCAAAGCCAGTACTATTGGATACAACTTCCATAGGAAACATAGAGACTTAATCATTACCATGAGAGTCTTCTCCAACTTTCCTGTGTCTCTTAAGCATTGAGGGAATGAGATTTAAACTTGGTTTAATGAAAACTCATCACAGAAAAAAAGTAAATAAGCATTTATTCAGCACCTACTATCATTGAGAAAATGGAGCTTAAGTGATCACAAAACCAGTTAGTGTCTGAGATGAGATTTGATTTCAGGTCTTCCTAACTCTAGGCCCAGCAATCCATCTTTTCTGCTCCCATAAGGTAAGTCTTTTCCTGGGCCTAGGCCTGAGCCTCATGTCTCACCACAGGAGCCCAGCTTCATGAAGCCAACAAGCAGCTACAGTTTGAACAGAGTGTAGAAGATTTGGCACGCTGGCTAGAGGAAGCAGAAGGTCAGGTTACCTCTGAGGATTATGGGAAAGGCCTGGCCGATGTCCAGAATCTCCTTAGGAAACATGGAGTCCTAGAGACCAGTGTGGATGCTCATCAGGTACCTAAATCCTTTAGCTATTGGAGTCTATTGAGGGTGGAGCTCATTTGGGATTGTCTTTTGGCCCTTTTTGTATCTCCAGAATTTAGCATAGTGCCTGACACATTGCAGGTATTTAAATAATGTTTATTGACTGATTGTTTGGGCACTCATTAGAAAGTAAGGAAATTCTTGCAAAGGGTAGAGATCAAACATCAATAGATCCCCTTCTAATCTGTATAATCATTAGAAACAGAATATTTATTATATTATTTCTCAGGGTAAAAAAAACGAACTAACTAGTCATGTCACTTTGAGGACATAATGAACCTCTCTGTACCTCAATTTCTTTATCAATATGCAAATAGCCTAATTTGAGGACTTTTATGAGTAAAGTGTTATAATTTAATCCTTAAAGTGTTATAGAAATGTGAATTATAATTATAATGTGATAGACAGGGCATAGGTACAGTCTATAGACCTAAAGATTGAGAGACTAGGGCCTATAATTTGGGTGGAAAAACCTCTAGATATCAGAACAGGAAAGCACTAGGGGAGATCTAAGAGAAAATAGCCACATGAGGTAAGTTTGAGTAGGTTTCCAATAGGTGCAGAAAAGAAGGACACTTTGGATAAAGGAAATGAACTGTTTTTGTGATGGGACCGGGATGTAGGGAAAGAGGCAAATCAAGAACTATAAATAACCTAGGTAAAGACTGTGAGATGCAAAAACTGAATCTACATGCGGAATTTCCTGTCTGGGGTAGAGTCCTAGCCAAAGTATTCCATTTTGAAATAATCAGAATGAGAGGCATTAGGTGGACAAATATATCTTGAAAATACATATCTATTTATGAATTGTACAAATCTATTTCTGAATTTTGATGGCATATGTATTTTATATATTTTATATGTATTTTATATATTATAAAATTTGCATATTCTGTGTCATTGGAGTCTCACAGCAACACTGTGAAGAAGAGACTGAAGAATTAGCCTTACTCTATAAATGAGGGGACTGAATTTGAGAGAGGTTATAAAATTAGTAAATGTTGTGTGCAGAATTTGACCCCAGGTTTTCCTGATCCCAAGCTGAGTACTCTATTAAGTACACCATGTTGCCCACATCAAATAGTTAACTGGGAATCACCATTAAATTATAAGCTGAGAGAAAAGTTAAAAAAAATATGTCGAACCTCTGTCCTCAAGAGAGGGATAGTAGATGGAAGATCAAGTTGACCTGTACTTCTATTTGCATAATAATTGGCTGGGCATATATACCCCATTAATTGCTTGTTTCACACCCTCTGGACACCTCTCTAAAAATATAAGTGGCAGAGAAAGATCAATTGTTATTCAGGTGTTTTTCAGTACTGTTGAACTTTTCATGATAACATTTAAGATTTTCTTTTCAAAGATTTTGCAATGGTGTGAAACCCAAATAAAAAAAGGATCTTTAGTGTATTTTCACTTAGAAAACCTCAAATTAATAGTTTTTGTTGTATAGTAACTCAGAGTAATCAAAGTACCTTAGGATTGAGAAGGTTCAAAATGTTTATGACTTCCTTTGGTCCTTAGGACTGAGGTAGATAAAATTGGGTGGGGTGGGGGGGATTGCGGGGGTGGGATGGGATAGGGGAGTGAGGGGGTGGGTGGGGGTGGGGTTATTATGTATATTTTATAGATGAGAAAATGAACTCAAGAGAGTTTAAGCATAGTCATATAGCTATATATGTCATTCAGTGTCAGAGATGGGATTTGAATAGAAGTTTTTCTTGATACCAAGTTCATCTTCCTTTCCATTCATCCATCCTTATTTTTATTTCCATGTTACCCATACCCAATGGCTTCCATTCTCCCTTTGGGTTATGTTTAGAGGATCACTATTACATTAGATTTCTAATTCTTTCAGTTTAGCTTTTGAGCAAGCCAGTTTACATGAGCTTCTTCCTTTGGAAAATTCTCATCTTTTGCTTCAGAACAGATGATTTCTAAGTCTCTTTTTACCCTAGCTCTCTTATTGTGTGGGATGGGTGCAAGACCTCCTTTCCCAAATAAATTTATCAGAGGCATCTTCAAGTACAAAGAGAAAACATTTATTTAATCCCTGCAGGGAGAAGCCCAGACACACCTGGGAACCATCCCAACTCCCACCACATGCTCCTGGAACCTGACCAGCTTCTGCCTTGTGCAGGATTTAAAAGCAAAAGACCTGAGCCTTCTCATCGGATAGCCTAAAAGGATGTAATCATCCTTGACCAATGGTCACCAATGTTGGCTGCCTCCCACAGGTCACTGTCACTTCCTGCAATTTCCTATATCCCAGGGTTCAAAGTCCATCCCTCCAGAAATCTTATGATCCTCCTCCCCCCAGGGTCCCACTTCTGGGAACAGGGATCATGTGACTCAATACTGAGAAATACTTCATCCAATCAGTCCCTTTCAATATGAATTTGAGGTAGAACATTGAGAAGAATCTTATTAGTATTCTCTAGAACTAAGAGAAATATTGCCTTGCCTGACATATAAATGCTGATCTTCTCTTGGGACTGTCTCCGTTGACTGTGGTAAAGAAACAACTGCATATTCTTTTTCACTATTAGGACCAAGTAGACACAATCACAGACCTGGCTACCTATTTTGAGGAGGTGGAGCATCCTGATGCTGGAGAAATGAAACTAAGGCAGGAGTCACTGGTAACACGTTATGATGCCCTGAAGGAACCACTGACCAACAGGAAGAGGAAGCTCATTGACCTTTTGCTACTGCAACAGATCTGTCGGGACACAGAGGATGAGGAGGCTTGGATCCAAGAGACTGAGCCTTCTGCAGCCTCCACTCATCTTGGTTAGTGCACACTGAACCAGAGCTCCCAGAATTTCCTTCCTACAGGAGGAAGACAATAGTATCTTAGTTTTTCATTAACTATGGGGTGAGTATTTGGGAGTAAAAGAAAAGGCTAGAAGGAAGGGCTTCTTAAATTGGGAAAAGTCACATGCATAGAAATGAAAGTAGATATGAACAAATTGAACTTGGGAAATGACAAAGGACCCGTATCTCCTACATATTAACTTTATGGGAATTTGCTTCTTCCTATTGGAGAATTTGTCCAGTCTAAATGAAGTCTACCTCCAGGGTTTGAGTCAGCCACAAATCTGGCCAAATTCTCATGGTGTCAGGATATTGGAAGAAATTTATATAATATTATCATACTGCTGTTCTCTCTTCCTTTTGCTTAATGATAGTGGAAAAGAGTGCTAATCAGGGCTAGAGTTTAAGTTCTGTTTAAGGGAATGCTCCGTAAATTGTATAATTTGCAGGACATTAAATGGGATATAGAATGTGGGAGAAGAGGAGGATGGATAAGCCAGGATCTATGCTTTGGGGGAACTCTTTCTAAGGTAATAGTGTGATGATTACAGATTTTAAAATCAGGAGAATTAGTTTTGACTCCCAGATCTCCCATTCATAATTTTCATGTCGACATAAGTCACTCCATGTGTTTAGACCTCAGTTTCCTAATATGTTAAATGTAGATGTATATACAATAGCTATAAATATCATGAGGTAAAATGTGGATTTAAGCCTGGGACAATGGAGTTTTAGTGACTAAGACTATGTAGGATTATATCTGGAGACTGAACCTTCTGCAGCCTCCACCCATCTTATTTAGAGCTGGAGGCTTCCAGAATTTCTTCACCACTGGAGAAAAGCAATAGTATTTTTGTCATTAGTTTTAAATCTTGAAGGATATGCAAGCTTATATGGAGAAAAACAGGCATGAAATCCTGGATAAGAGAAACAGCATAAGGTTGCCGACAAGAGAGAGTAAAGCTTGTGTAGGAATAAATCTGGTAGGTTTACTTGATTGGAGCCAGAAAGTCAAAACCAAGAGGGTCATAAGAAATGAGGGACATATATATGGGACTAAGAATGAGTTAATGGAAGCACATTGAGAAGTTATTATCTTATCCTCAGGCTGATAGAGAGGATGAATGATAAATGCTCACTTTCCTTTTATGAAATAATTAATGTAAGTCTTGGGAGTTAGAGGAAAAAGACTAAATGAAGTTGGATGATGCCCTCCCAGATTGATGCGTCAGTTCCCAGCATACCTAGCCACCAGACAGATTTTTTGGGATGAAGTTTTAGCCCCAGGAATTAAAGAGTGAATGGAATTCTGAATCAAGTACAAATGTTCTTCTTTCTTTCTACCAGATGCAATGACTTGAAAATTTGTCAATTAGGAGTCTAAGAACCATTTTTTTCCCATTTTAGGAAAGGACCTAATTGCTTCTCAGAACCTGCTGAATAGGCACCAGGTCATCCTGGCTGACATTGCCAGTCATGAACCCCGAATTCGTGTCATCACAGAAAGAGGAAACAAAATGATAGAAGAAGGTATGGTATTAGAGGCTAGACACGTCCCTCTCAGTCAACTTTGTATCTCAGAATTAGGAGAACCCTTAAGAGTTGTTGAGCTAATCTCCTGTCCTAATATATGCTCCTGGGTGGTGTAGTAGATAAAGCTCTGGATCTTGTCAGGGAGACAAGTCATTTAAGCTCCATCTGCCTCAGTTTCCTCAATCCAAAATGGCATCATCTACCTTCTAAGATTGTTGTGAAGATAAAATGAGTTAATATTTATAAAACTCTTGGTACAATGTCTTTACATAGTAGGTACTTTAAAAATGCTTTTTCTCTTCCCTTCCCCATCCACACATTGTATCTACTGTATCCACACACTGGTCTCATCTGACCTCTACTTAAGTATTTTTCTCAGTGAGGAATTCATTCTATTGTAAATCCAACATTAATTAGTTAAAGGTTTTTTTTTTTCCCTTTCTTTCATTAACTTAAATTGATCCCTGTCACATTTTTTCTACTTACAGCCCCAAATGTATAAAAGTGGTCTCAGAAACCATTTAGTACCTCTAAGTTCTGTCCTTTAGATCAAGGAACAGGAGAGAACAGCTCTACTCCATTATTCATCAATTTACATGAACTCATATATTTGAACTCAGCTATTATATCTTCCTCCTCTTCTTTAGATGAAACATTTCATTTTCATTTAAGTTTCACAAGATATAGATTTTGGATTTATTAACTATCCTGGTCATTCTCCTCTGAGTAATTTGTCAGTGTCCTTAAAACACAAATTCTGCCAATGCCAGAATTGAACCTGATATTCCACATGGTTTGACTAATACATATTAGAGCAGTTATTTCTATCCATAACTGAGTCAGTAGGCCATTTTTCCAATGTCCAAGAGATCAGGTTTTCCCAAAAACTTTTGAGAAGATGCCTAGTGATTCCAGTCTGATAAGATGACTTAGGATTATTCTTACAGTTCCCTCATGATTAATTTTCTAGGATCCTTCTAGAATTTGTGAGACTCAATTATACCTAGTTATTCTTGAACCTTACAGCACAATAACTTATGGAATCCTTTGAATAAATACCAGTTCTGCCCTACAACCCAATGACCACATATGCCTCTTGATTTTTACACAATAGATGATCTCTTTATAGTTGTTTTATTCACTCTTGGAGATATTGTAGGAATATCTGTATATTAGGGAAAAGGGTCATTAAACATTTCCTATACCCTGCTCTACAGGGCACTTTGCTGCAGATGATGTAGCCTCTAGGGTAAAGAGTCTGAATGAAAACATGAAGTCCCTTCAGGCTCGGGCTGCCCAGCGACAGCGTGGCCTGGAGGACAACGTGCAATTCCAGCAGTACCTTGCAGATTTACATGAAGCAGAGGCCTGGATCCGTGAGAAGGAGCCCATTGTGGACAACACAAACTATGGAGCTGATGAGGAAACTGCTGGGGTAGGTTGGAAAGAGGGTCCAGGAAATCCCAACCAGATGGAACCTATCTCCTTGGATGGATCATTCAGTGCTTAAGTATTCTAAAGAATTTAATGCATAAGTAGTGGAAAGAACAATAGATATGGATTGCACATGTCTCTGTATACTTCTATCCATATAATCTTAGGCAGGAGTATGCTGGTAATTGTTTAACACTTGGCCCCCTAGGAAAATAAAATGTATATAGACACACTTTGAGGTTTAATCTGAATTATTAACATTTCCTCCTTCACTTAAGAACAGACAAGCAAAGAAGCAATAAACTGGACCCTGATAAATAGCATTTGCTGATTTCCAAGGTATAAATGCTTGCACTAAAAATTTAACAATAGGTTCTATGAGCTGGTTCCAGCTGGCTCCAGCACACTCCCATTTCTAGGCTTCTGTTTTCTCATCTGGACTTAGACTAGGTATTTTCTAAGATTTCTTCAGTTGTTTCTTCAATGATTCTTTGGAGAATCTGGAAGAATCTACTTTGGTCTTACATATTTGGAATCCCTGGGAATTGATAGGATCTTACGGTGGGCCCTCAAATTGATATACTCTCCCAAAGAGTCCTTGTTTTTGTTCAAAGATCTAAAATTACTTGGTTGAGAGCATGTCATACTGAAGATTTAAAAGGCCCTAAGTTTCAGGAAAAGTTTGTTGTTTGTTTTTTGTTTGAGAGACAGTGTGTATATAGTAGGTAGGGCATTGGATTTGGTGTCCTAGGCTTAGATACTATCTTAGATATTTATTAATTGGGTGATGCTGGGCAAATCACTCAATGTGCCTGACTCAGTTTCTTCATCTGAGGGGTTTGACTTGGGAGGACTTATTTGCCTTTGAGATCTCTTCTAGCTTTACATTGATATACAATAATAAAGATTCCTTAGTATGTTTGAGAGCTGGGGACAACTAAGAGAGCCTAGTGGATAGCTTACCAATCTGGAGTCAGGGGATCTGAATTCAAATCCAGCCTTAGCTGTGTGGCCTTAATTTAATTTAATCCTGATTGCCTACTTAAAAAAAAAAAAAAAAAAAAAGGATTTCTTCATACAAAATGGAGCATAACTATCCTGGTTTCATCCAAAAATCCCCAGATTATTCCTAAAATTCTCTGATGCTACCCAAGGGTTCAGAGGGTAGACAGCTATCTAAAAGATTATATGTACTTAAAATAAAACCAGCCTGAAATAGAAGGAGACAAACAACAGGGTCACTTTTTTTTTTTTAATCACTGAGCAAAGATTTGGGTTTAATCTCACTTCTTACAGTCAATCTGGATAATTCACTTCACCTCTCTGAGACCATTTCCTTTTCTGTCACATGGGGGGAAATACTTGTTGGCCTATCTAATTGGGTAGTTATCAGAAAAATACTTTGTAATTTTTCACAAATAGACACAAGATCTCCTCTAAGGGGTCAATACAATACTTTGGAAAGGGCACAAATTCTGGAGTGCAGATGACCTGAATTCAAATCCTATGTCTGATCCTTCCTACCTGTATAACTTTGGACAAGTCACTTTGAGACTTAGCTCATCCATCTGTCCAATAAAGAGGTTGGATTGTAAAATCCAGATTTATTTCTCTTTATCTTATTTTTAAAGTGTTAAGAAAGAAACTTTTAGATCCCTTCTAGTTCTAGAAATCTACAATTCTATGTATTGTGGAGATTAAAATTATCCTACCTAAAAATAAGAGAGGCTAACTTAGAGGTCTCAGTCAATGGCACTTAATTAGAGTGTTTATGGTCCCCTCTGATGAAGTAGACCTCAAATCTTTTCCATGATCTGAGATGCCTCCTACTTCCAGGGCCCTATTTTTACAGGGCTAGATGACCTGCCACTATGGAACAGCTATACCAAATACAGAATAATTCTATTGAAGAAAAATAATATGTCAGTAGTGTCACAAATTGGGTGAACAAGGAATATCTCCACATAAGATGAACAGATTTCTTGTTTTGGGCAGGAGGAAATGGTAGAAGGTCAAATAGTCATGGATCGAAGGACTCCTGTTGGGCAAGCGATTTGTTCAGAAGTAAAAAAAAAAAAATATATATATATATATATATGTGTGTGTGTGTGTGTGTATTTGGGAGGACTTTCACTTTAGTTATGATCTCTGACATGCTGGACTTTGTCAAAGTTGTCAGGAAAACAAAGGTGGTAGGCCTTAAATTAATTAATTGATTAATTTCCTAAAGTTCAGCAAATGAACTTAGAATCTGCAGCTCACTGCTCTGGAGCCTTTACATACAGAACTTTTATATGATTCTATCAAATTGATTAATACTGATTGAAATAGAGTAGGGGTCCAAATGAATTAATTCTCTTTTATCATTTTGACGAAGTCTGTATATTCCTTTGAATATACTCAGACTGGAGAGAATGTATTGAAATGGTTATTTATAACTCCGAATGATATATTGGGGATTATGATGAAGTTAGAATTAGAAATTAGTTTTTACCAAACTGGATTAAAAGATATAGCTCAAAAATGAGTTGGCCAAGATTTAGAATTTAGAAAGACAAATTTAGAATTGGAAGGGCCATATGAGACCTTTTCATCCAACCTCTTTATTTTACAGATTAAAAACAAAACAAAACAAAAAACAACTAATGTTGGAATAAACTAAATGCTTTGTCTAAGATCATATGACCAGGAAAGACCAGGTTCTCTGACTCCAAATCTAGCATTCCTTCCCTCATAGCCCACTATTTCATCATGAATTTGAATTGTGCTTTCTTAAAGCCTTAAAAGTTTTATTAGTTTTAAATATTTAAATATATGTTGAGCCACTAGGTGGTGATATGGTGAACAAAGTGCTGAGCCAGGAGTCAGGGAGACATCTTCCTGAGTTCAAATTTGACCTCAAACACTTAACTAGCTGTGTGACCCTAAGCAAACCACTTTAACCTGTTTGCTTCATTTCCTCATCTGTAATATAAGCAGGAGAAGAAAATTATAAACCACTTCAATACTTCTGCCAATCAAATCCCACATAACTGAATGGACTGAACAACAACAAAAATTATTTAAATCTAAGCTATATACAAGTAATGGTATCTTAATTTTAAATAAATAGCCTTAAAGTTTTTAAGGCAGTTTACATATATTATTTTATATGTACCTTTACAGCGAATCTCTATGAGCTATTATTGTTGCTAGTTAGTCATTTTAGTAACGTTTGGCTTGTCCTGAGATCTATTTTTTTTTTTGTTAAGATTTGCTGAGATTTTTTTTTTTTTTGCAAAGCTACCAAAATGTTTTTTCCATTTTCTTTTCCAGTGGTTAAAAGAGTGACTTTCCCAGGATCACACAGATAAGAAGTATCTAAGGTCAAATTTGAACTTGGTTCTTCTTGACTTCAGGTCCAGTGCTCTATCCACTACATCACCTACCTGCCCCCAGGTGCTTTTAGTACCATCTTTTATAGATAAGGCTAGGAGAAGGAAATGATTTGCCCATAGTCTCATGACTTGTAAGAGTCTGGAGAGATGATATGAATTTAGGTCAAGTTAAATCTAGGACTATCTCAAGTATACCACTTATCTCTGCTTCTGGGAAATATGTCTGCTCCTACTTCATCATAGATGCAGCTATGGAAGAGATTCTAAGAGTCATTGAATCTAACCAATGTTTTTTTACAGAAGGAGAAATGGAGGCCAAGGTCTCTTAGACAGTTAGTGACAGAGCCCGAATTCCAAGCCAGATCATCTGCTTCCAAATCTTGCTCTCTTCCCACAATTTGAACAGCTACTTTGAGTTCAAACTGAAACAATGACTTCTAGAAGTCCTTGCCATCTAAGGATTATGTTGCTAATGGGGTGTTTCTTTCCCTTAGGATGGCAGTAGTGTTGAGTAATAACCTCTAACCAGGGTTAGAGGAAGGGTAATTGGAGCTGTTCCACAGTAAATATATAAAACTACCCTGTAAGTTACTGGGCAATTGTAAGAATAACCTCAACTCTTATTCCATAAGCTAATGCCAGCCTACATTTCTGTTCCATAGATCCACAAAGGAGCTAAACTTTGGAAAGATTTGCATATACCCCATTTTTCATTAGAAAGATTTTGGTATGAAATCAGTTTACTTTCCTTGTCTGATCTTTCTCACATCGCTGCAGAGTATTTGTCCTCTAGAGCCATTATAAACTCTCAAAGCTTCTTTGGTATGAATTCCCAACTAAGCTTGTGGACAGCAAGCACCTTAACACTTTTTTTATGGAGATAATAAGGAGACTCAAATCTTAAGGTGATTCCAACATTTTGCCAGGGTTAGGTAGACACAGAATCATAAGATCATTAATTAGGATTGGTAGAGACCTTAGAAAATTCTGAGTTTCATTCAAATATCAGCTTATTCATTACCACCTCTAGGGAGGCTTTTCTTTTCTGATTCTCCCTCATTAATTCACAATGAAATTTTTTTGTATGCCAAGGACCCTTTTTAGAAGTCTAATGAATTTTATGGACACCGCCCCCCTCCCAAAATAATGTTTTTGAAATAAAATATGGGTTTACGAAGGAAACCCTCTATATTGAAATACAGTTATCAAAATATTATTAAAAAATAAAACCAAAATCCAACAAGGTCATGGGATCATTAATTAGAAACCCCTGCTTAACTGTTAAGGCTCCTTCCTCAGGATGGAGGCAGTGTGATGTGGTAGGAAGAAAGCAAACCTCGGAGCCAGGAAAACCTGAGATCAAGTCCTGTGTTAGACCTTAAATCAGTTTTTGAAGATATTTTCTAGGTCTGTAAATCACAGAAGGAATGTGGATTTCCATTGCTAGCAGGGGAAAATAGCTCATTTACATGGTCCCTATGTCAATAAAAATAGAAATCCAATCTATAGAAATTAAGCCAGATAAGCATAGGCTTTTATAGTTAGATTTGATACATCTCCCCAAGAGGTTGTTTTGTGTTTATCTTTTTATCCCCGGTACCTAACACAATAGGAAACAAGGGGAAGCAATATAAAGTGCCAGACCTGGAGTCAGGAAGACTCATCTTCCTTAGTTCATATCTGGTTTCAGATACTTACTAACTATGTGACCTTGGGCAAGTCACTTAATCCTGTTTATCTTAGTTTCCTCATCAGTAAAACGAGTTAATGAAGGAAATGGTAAATCACTCCAGTATCTTTGCCAATAAATACAAAGTGGGGTTCCAAAGAATCTGAAAGTGACAACACTTAACGCAATGCCATGTCTGTAATAGGTGTTTAATAAATGCCTATTGGAATGGATTGGATTGAACCTAGCCCAATGACCCTCTTATATATAAGAAGTAACTATGAACCAGAGAGGGGAGCACTTGTCAAGGCTGCACTTTGGCACTCTAGCCTTCTCTGGCCCCTGAATGTCTTGTTTGCTCCTTGACTCTCTTTGACCACTTTCCTTCATTTCTAGGCTCTTCTGAAGAAGCATGAAGCCTTCCTGGTAGATCTTAATGCCTTTGGAACCAGCATGCAGGCTCTGAGGGAGCAGGCAGAGGCATGCCAGGTGAGTAAGAGGTGAGGGATGCTAGGGAACTGATATCCTATCAACAAGCAAAATAGGTGCTATTCACTACTGGGTCCTATTTCTCACTATGAACAGAGCAGCTGTTACCAAATGCCATTGTAACTCATCAACCTGAATGGGGGCCAAGGGAAAAGAATGTCCTCTGCCTTCAAGTATCCAAAAAGCTGCCTTATGGAAGAATTATATTAATTCCATGGTATTCAACCCCAGAGGACAGAACCAAGACAAGTGGATAGAAATTGCGGCAAATTTAGACCCAGTAATATAAGGACAACATTACTTAAAATTGTTTCCCAAGTGGGATGGGCTTTCTCTGAAAATATTGAGGTTCTATATCAAGAAGCCTCTTAAGATAAACTGGATATAACTTCTTCCTAAGGATATTGCAGATCAGATTTAGTTCAGGTGGGGGTTGAACTAGCTGGTTTCTGAAGTTGGTTTCAACTCTGAGCTTCTATATTTCATTCAATAGCTCCTGCTTTGTTCAGGGAAAGGAAATAATACAATCCCTGCCTTTGGGAAACTTAGTGTCTAATGGGAGAGATGGGAACTCAAAGAAAATAGACATAAGAAACAGACTGAGAGACAAACAAGCCAAAATGAGTCAGCCAGCACTGATTATGTGCCCAAATCTGTGCCCTGTGCTATGGAGTTTGAATAGAAATGTTTAAATTTATATCCTTTGCATCATAAAAAGATGCACTAAGAAGATATAACAATTGTATGATTGCTACAAATAGAGTGAGGCAGGGAAGTTTGGAAAAAGGTTCATTTTGAAGAGTACTGTTAAGGAGAGTAGGGACATGGTTGTTCAATAGAACAGTTCCTATTCCCACTTGTATTCTCAGTGCTTAGCTGCCTGGGGAAAGTAGAAAATGGAAAGTCTCTCATCATAAGAAAAAGAAATGTGTAAAAAATGTATATATATATATATATATATATATATATATATTTTTAAATGCTTGCCTTATCTTCTCAAGTTTTTTCATCTTAGACATGAACCACCTCTCCTTCCTTCAGACAACCCATGTCCTATTCCCTCTCCACCCCAAAGCTGAGGATCCAGAGTTCTTGAATTTGCTAATTTAAAAGTCAAGGGAGGATGATGAGGGGAGAAAGTTGAGATGATAAGGGGGTAGAGATGAGTTCTTTACCATTTATCCTGTTACCACAAAACAACTATTAGAAATTTAGAATTCCTGTCACTGTTACTGTTGGAATTTTCTGTTGACTCCCATGTTAGTAACAACTAATTAAAAGTTTAATCCTACTTTGCAAATAAAATAAAAGTCTAATCTTACTTTGCAAATACATGTGATTATTTGATCAACATGTGACTTTATGCCATTCCCAGAAGATCAAGAAGAGAGAAATGTATTGATGACCTCAGTTCTATATTACATTGCTTGCTATTGGTATGGAGAAAAGGGTATTGGATCTTGATGAGACAAATTGAATGAAAGTAAAAGAATTGGTCTTAAGACTGACTAGGTCTGTGTAGTAGGGGAACATTAAAATAAAAGATCTTTAGGAGAAGTAATTGTTTCTTGTTTTTGTCATTATATGCTGGAGTTTTTTTATGTTTAACACAGAGTTTTATTTATATTAGGCACTGAATAAATATTTGTTGATTTGAGGCATTTTTTGACAAACTTCTTTAACTTTGGATCCCATTTAGCAACAAGTTGCACCTTTGGAAGGGGCTGCTCTGGAAGAACGGGTCATAGCTTTATATGATTTCCAGGCCAGGAGCCCCAGAGAAGTCACCATGAAGAAAGATGATGTATTAACTCTCCTCAGCTCTATCAACAAGGTGAGATGCTTAACCCTCATCTCTTCTAATTTCAGATCTTAGGGTGCCTCTGTCACCAGTTCAGCTGGTGAATTTTGTGTCCTCCAATGTTCTCTTTTCCAGTCTCCTTCTCCCTTTATCTCCTTTCATGTGTCTGTTTTCCAATAGTGCAATGTTGGATGGTAAGGAGCAACAGGTAATTGCTTAAAGATTTTACATTTTATTCCAGTTCTTCATCTTCCCTAGCCTGATATCCTTTCAAGAAATGAGTCTGACAGTTCAATGGTACAATACAATGATAAATGATATATTTATCTTGTATTTTCTTTCAAAAGATTGTAAGTATATTGTAATAGTTGGGGAAATGGTGTTCCCCAGAATGGCATAGGTTTTTTGTTTTTTATTTTTTTTAATTTTTTAATTTTTTTAATAAAGCTTTTTTATTTACAAAACATATGCATAGGTAATTTTTCCAACATTGATCCTTGCATAACCTTTTGTTCCAAATTTTCCCCTCCCTCCCCCTACCCTCTCCCCTAGCTGGCAGGTTTTCAATACATATTAAATATGTTGAAATACATGTTAGATCCAATATATGTATACATATTTATACAGTTATCTTGTTGCACAAAAAATAATCATATCAAGAAGGAAGAAAAAGAAAAACTGAGAAAGAAAACAAAATGCAAGCAAATAACAACAGAGAGAGTGAGAATGCTATGTTGTGTTCCACACTGTTCCCATGGTTCTCTCTCTGGGTATAAATGGCTCTTTTCAGCACTGCACAATTGGAACTGGTTTGAATCATCTCAATATTGAAGAGAGCCACTTCCATCAGAATTGATTGTTGTTTATTCTTGTTCCCATGTATAATGATCTCCTGGTTCTGCTCATTTCATTTAGCATCAGTTCATGTTCTCTCTGAAATCATCCTGCTGGTCGTTTCTTACAGAAAAATAATATTCCATAACACTCATATATTCATCCATTCTCCAACTGATGGGCATTCCCTCGGTTTCCAGTGTCTCGCCACTATAAGAAGGGCTGCCACAAACATTTTTGCACATATGGGTCCCTTTCCCTCCTTTAAGATCTCTTTGGGATATAATCTCAGTAGAAACATTGTTGGATCAAAGGGTATGCACAGTTTGATAACTTTTTGAGCATAGTTCCAAATCGCTCTCCAGAATGGTTGAATTTGTTCACAGTTCCACCAGCAATGTATCAGTTTTCCAGTTTTCCCACATCTCCTCCAACATTTGTCATTATTTTTTCCTGTCATCTTAGCCAATTTGACAGGTGTGTAGTGGTATCTCAGCTATCTTAATTTGCATTTCTCTGATCAATAGTGATTTGGAGCACCTTTTCATGTGGCTACAAATAGTTTCAATTTCTTCATCTGAAAATTGTTTATATCCTTTGACCATTTATCAATTGGAGAATGGCTTGATTTCTTATAAATTAGAGTCAATTCTCTATATATTTTGGAAATGAGGCCTTTATCAGAACCTTTAACTATGAAAATGTTTTCCCAGTTTGTTGCTTTCCTTCTAATCTTGTTTACATTAGTTTTGTTTATATAAAGGCTTTTTAATTTGATATAATCAAAATTATCTATTTTATGATCAATAATGATCTCTAGTTCTTCTTTGGTCACAAATTACTTCCTCCTCCCCAAATCTGAGAGGTAAACTCTCCTATGTTCTTCTATATTATTTATAGTATCATTCTTTATGTCTAGATCATGAACCCACTTCAACCTCATCTTAGTATACAGTGTTAGGTGTGGGTCTATGCCTACTTTCTGCTATACTAGTTTTCAATTTTCCCAGAAGTTCAAATAGTGTCATTCTTATCCCAAATAGTGGGATTCTTATCCCAAAAGGTAGAGCCTTTGGGTTTGTCAAATACTAGATTGTTAGAGTCATTGGCGATTTTATTTTGTGAACCTAACCTGTTCTACTGATCAACTTCTCTATTTCTTAGCCAGTACCAAATGGTTTTGATGTCTGCTGCTTTATAATATAATTTTAGATCTAGTACAGCTAGGCCACCTTCATTTGCTTTTCTTTTCATTAATTCCTTTGAAATTCTTGACCTTTTATTCCTACAGATGAATTTTGTTGTTATTTTTTCTAGTTCATAAAATAGTTTCTTGGGAGTTTGGCATAATACTAAATAAATAGATTAGGTTAGGGAATATTGTAGGATGACAGGTTTAAGTCTCACTACTGAAACATAGTGATTGTATAACCCTAGACAGATCAGTTAATTTTTTAGAGTTCTAGGTCAATGGTGTCAAACTCAAAGAGAAATGGATCCCTATGGCCTGTGTTAACTTCAAAAACCACAAATTAACATTATTTGTTTTATATTTTAATTTAGTTTGTCAAACATTTCCCAATTATATTTTAACCTGGTTCATGCTTAGGCAACTCTCTTAGACTATAAATTATTAATCTGACTTAGCAAAAGGATTTTCCTTGTTCCTACCTCCATCTCTTTCCCTATTATCTTATACCAATGATATATCTTGCTAGTTGCTATTCCTGCTTATTCTTAAAAAGCTTTCATAACTGATATTCATCTTCACAAATTTCTGGGAGGGAAGGGGAACGGAAGAATCTGGGACTTACCAAGAAGACAGTGTGCTTTGAAAGGAAGAGCACTGGAGTTAGAGCCAGGACACTTGGGTTCACATCCTACCTTTCCTATTTGCTGAGGGACTCTTGACATTTCCTTAACCTTTCTGAGTCTCAGTCCCTCATTCATGAAATGGGGATAGTAAAAGTTG
Source organism: Sarcophilus harrisii (assembly GCF_902635505.1). NCBI lineage: Eukaryota > Metazoa > Chordata > Mammalia > Dasyuromorphia > Dasyuridae > Sarcophilus > Sarcophilus harrisii. The sequence goes on along the minus strand of NC_045429.1, from coordinate 361,433,339 downwards.
CTCTATCTACTTTGTGGTTTTATTGCAAAGAAAGCATTTTTTTGTTTTATAAATTTGAACCATTGGTCCTTAGCTAAATTTAAATAGTGGATATAGGTCCCATGAACCTAGAAAGAGACCTACAATTAAAGTCATAAGACCTAAGTTCTAATTTGAGCTCTGTCATTAATCAGTTAAATGGCCTTAGACAAGTGATTTTCCTTTTCTTCCAAACAAAGGAGATGAGTCAATTGACCACACAAATATTTTATGTGCATAAGAGCCTACAGTTTATAGCACTTTCCTTAAGGAAACAGATTAATTTATCAAGTAAAAGTTAAATTCTGGGCATCAGAGTAGGACCATTCCAGAAGGTATTCACACAGGTGTAAAGACAGAGTAGCCCACGTTTTCTCAGGGTATTGGAGATAATGGAAAAGTATCTGGTTGATGATGTTTTCCTTTGTCTCTCATCCTAGTGATATCATCAATCTCATAACTCTTAGGTGTCAGGAAGTCCAGCCTAATGCCTTACCTCGTGGATTTTGACATTTTTATGAAAAAGTTTGCCCAGTTTTGTGGGGAACTCTCTCTAGGATCTGACAACAGATCTATCTTATTCCTGAAAGATTTAGGGTGCCTGAGGGTTTAGGGTTTCCAGGTGCTTAAGCCACAAATAGACATTAACTGAAAAGCCACATATGGACATTAATGCCCCTCCCAAATGGACACGTTGACAAGCTAGACTATATTTGAATAATTATCACCGGGATGATAAGTGGACATCAAACTGTGAAATAAAAGGAACTGAGACTATTGAACCAAAAGAAGGTAAAATTCAGGGGAAACATGGCAATCTTTAAGCATCAATAGGGTTCTCATACAAAATTGGCATTAAACCTTTTCTAATACCCAAAAAGGGAGAATAAGGAACCATGTGTATATATTGTAGAATCAATAGGCCTAATATAAAGAAAAAATGCTTTTCTAAGAATTAAAGCTATATAAAATAGAAGAGGATGCCTCAGAAGGTAATAATTTTTTTCATTGCTTGAGGTCTTCAAGTGGATGCTTGAAGACCACTTGTCAATGCTGTGAACAAGATTACTACTCAAGTGGAAATGTAAACATTCCATTTAAACTCAGAAATTCTATGATTCTATTGTGTTCCATCCAATCCCCTCCGGAGCTCTTCAAAAAATGGGAAAAAATTAAGCAAATGCTCAACTGTATTCTGCTTACCCTGGCTAATAGATTCTGCCTGTATCTAGAGACTGGGATGCTCTCCAGTTATGTCCCATTTGACCACTTTTGTTAAAAGCCATGTGTGGGATTTTGTTATCCTTCCAGGACTGGTGGAAGGTAGAAGCTGATGATCACCAAGGCTTTGTACCAGCTGTGTATGTCAGGAGATTGGCCTGGGATGAGCTTCCCAGGCCAGAGCGGCGGCGACGAGAACAGCCAAGTGACATTGTCCAGCGCCAGGAGCAAATTGAGAACCAGTAAGACTTGAGGGATTGAGAGAAAGGATGAGAAAGTATGCATAAATAAATCCATACCTATATCTAATGTGCCTAGCCTGAGTCTAGTGATATACCACCCTGGGATATATTTTTTTAAAATGAATTAAAGCAAACAAAACATTTATTGACTATTTATTACATGTCAAAAAATTTGTGTTAAATGCGAGGGATAAAAATTAAAAGTCAAAACAGGCCCTATTCTCAAAGATGCTTCCAGGTGGCACAAAGGTATTTGGTGAACAACACAAGATAGAATTGATATCCACAGCAGTTTAATTTGGAGTGAGGGAGAATTGTGGGTATGTTTTGAGGGAGGTCTAAGGTAATAAAGAATCATTGATAGTGGTTAAATTGTTGGGCTAAGTCCTAAGAATTCCAGGTTCAAAACTCATTTCTTCTACCAGTTGAGTGTCTTTGGATTAATAATTTCATTTCTTTGAGTTTTAGATTCCTCCTCATTAAGATGGTGATAATATCAGTAATATAGTTTCACACCTGAAGTGTTAGTGAGATGAGATTACTTATGTAATGTACTTTGAATATATATATGTATATATATATATATATATATATATATAATACTATATAAATGTCAGTTAATTACACACTGGTCATTTATTCCTTTCTATTTCTTCTCCTTTCTCTCATCCCCTTTTTGTCTTTTCTCTCCTTTGGTTCCTCTTTCTCTCCTCTCTCCTCTTCCTTTCTCAAATCGTTTTTTTCCTGTCTTTTTCTTTGATGATGCTTCTCTCTTCCAACACTCCCCCTCCCCCTTTTTTGCTCTCCTTCCCCAGGTATCATTCTCTCCTGGAGCGGGCAGAGGAACGTAGACGCCGTCTATTACAGCGATACAAGGAGTTTCTGCTAGCTTATGAGGCTGGAGACATGTTGGACTGGATCCGAGAGAAGAAGGCAGAGAATACTGGGGTAGAATTGGAAGATGTCCATGAGCTGCAGAAAAAGTTTGATGACTTCCAGACGGTGAATAGAGACCAACATTTATACTGTGCAATCTTTCCCAGGCTTCCTATTGTCCTCTATTCATTTTATAGCATTGTCAACACAAGAATATATAGACCATTTATTTCATTCCGATTAGCTCATTGTCCTCCTCCTCCCCTCCTTCTTTTCCTCCTTCTCTCCTCTCTCTCTCTCTCTCTCTCTCTCTCTCTCTCTCTCTCTCTCTGTCTCTCTCTCTCCCTTTTTCTTCCCTTCCCCCCAGAGGGGAGTCTACACATGGTGTATACTCTTGGAAAAGGAAAACTAAAAACAATTCCATATATCTTGGGTACCTCATATTCTCATTCTTTGTTTCATTCATTCTTCCAGGATCTGAAGTCCAATGAACCTCGACTAAGGGACATTAACAAAGTAGCTGATGATCTTCGATTGGAAGACCTTTTGACTCCACAAGGAGCTGAAGTCCAGCAGGTGAATAATGTCACCCTCTCATTACTGATCCTTGGTTTCTTGCCTGCTCTTTTTCCTGTCTCATCCCAGAGCAGGCTTTTGTGTGCCTTATTCTCCCCACCTCACTCAGTTTCATTGTGTAAAGGACAATTAAGGGAATGAGGAGTGTGGAGGCCCAGCTTGGAGCTAGAGTAGCACTGGCTGGTGGCAAGATCTCATTAGCTTTGATGATGACTGGGATGATGATAGTGGGCAGGACTAGGACTCATTTCAGGATAAGCAAGGTGAAGCCCAATCCATTTTTGACTTCTCCATTGCTAACTTAGATTTACTCAAGTAAATTCTCAAAAGTTTATCAAGCATCCACTGTGCCAATGACAAATACTTAGAGGCCTTGCCTTCAAGAAGACCATAGCCTGATTGATCATTTTTGAACATATTGAGTATACATACCTGATGTGATTTAAGGACACTCACTAAAGTATGCAGATATAGAAGATGCAAATATAGGCCATAAATCTAAGGTAAATGATCCAAATGGGACTATGTTAATCAAGAAAGACGTGTTGGAAAGGGTACATTTTGTTTTGGGTTTTGAAGCGAGGATGGTAGAGAAAGAAAGGTTAAATAGAAAATTAATTGACTGGGATCAGTGTTCAGAATAAAATCATAAAGACATAATTTGATTCTTTGGCTGGCTACTTGAGTTGTTATAAAGCTGTGGAAAATAACCTTCTGCATATTTGTAGAAAGAATGGAGAAAAATCTACCTATTTCCTAGAGGGAATATCCATTTATTTCCTTGCTTTGGAGAGATTTAGAATTTCTTTCAAGGTAAAATATTGAACTCTACCTATAACAAACAATATTTTCCCATATATTTTTCTGAGATTTATAGTTGAGTGCCTTAAATACAGGGTCAGCAAATTCCCCCAGAATTTTAGCTTAGCTCTGCAATCAAATGATGTCTAGGAGGAATTAGAAGAAACTTCTCCAACTTCCACGGGAAGGGAAAATTCCTTCATAATAAAGGAGAGAATCAAACACAGAATTGATTCAGGATTCTGATTTTAGAAGAGAAAACCATGAGAAATTAGTAATCAGACCCTCTTCTTCTATATACCCTCTTTGACATAAAAACACAAAACAAACCGTATTTATTTTCCAGCTCAAATTTCACAGGATTGAACTGCAATATAGTTTTGTCTCCCCTCCCTTAGGAGTTAAATACCCGTTGGGATTCTCTGCAGAGACTCGCAGAGGAACAGCGCCTGCTGTTGGGCAGTGCCCATGCTGTCCAAATGTTCCACAGGTAAGGATTCCATTTAATTCTGAAAATAGCACTGACTGGGGACTCTAAAAGGAAACTATTCCTAAGATATTCCCTTCTTAGCAGCACTTGTTCAACTTTTAGTTTCCTTTTTTTCTCTGAGACCCATTAGTCTCAGGGAAGAGGAAAAAATAAAGAGGGAAAGCTGAAAGTCAATTGTCTATTCAGGAAGCTACCAGCAGAGGATGCCAGATACCATACTGGCTTTGTAGCTATCTTTAAGCCAAGGGGAAATGGGAAAGAAATCACTCATTTTAAGGGCTCTTACAATTATTTCAGACATTGGATTCATTTGTTTTTATTTATTCTTGATCCCATATTGCTACAGGATACTGTGGACACAGTGTCCACACAACTAGTATTTTTAGTCTGCAATACTCAATGGGCATTCAGTACACACTAATTTCACTATTAATTATTATATAATATTTATCTATCTAATATGTCATGGATATATGTGTGTGTGTGTATATATATATATCCATATATAATCTGTTTCATCATATATCTATATCTATCTAATATATATATATATATATATATATATACACATACATGCATATATATGTCTGTTTCTCTCTCATTATCTATTTATCTATCTGTATCTCTATCTAATCTGGCACAGATCTGAATATATATATATATATATATATTTTTTTTTCTGTTTTACTCTCCCCTCATCTATCTTATCATTTAATCTATCTATTCATATTGCTGAATCGGCTGTAACGTGCTCAAACCTAGGAAACTATATTTTATGTATTTTTCTATCCCTTGTGCCTAACACAGTGTTCTATAAAGAGAAGACTCTTAAAAAAGAGTGTGATGGTGGCATTCAAGGAGACACTCTGAGATAAGGAGGACAGTGAACTCTATGACCAGAGAGGAGAGAATCATAAAATCACAATGTTAAAGCAGAAAGCAGAAATCATTACATTAATCAAGTGCCCTTATTTTAGCAACAATAATAACAGCTAATGATAATAATAACAGAAATAATGATAAGGTGAAGGAGAAACAAAAAGAAAGAAGCATTTATTAAATTCCATTATCATGTGTCACTGTGCTAAGTGATTGATAAAGATGTCATTTAATTCATAACAATAATAAAAAAAGAGCATAATATTATGTGGCTTACAAAGCACTGTGAATATACTATCATCTCATATACTCCTTATAACCATATGAACATTATTATTTTCATATTACAAATGATGAAGTTGAGGTTCAAGGTGGTTAAATGATTTATTCAAGATCATAATTAGCTGGTGATAGAATAAAGGTCTGAATTATTATTCCATGATTGTTTCCTGAGAGAGGGGTACTTGGCAAGTCTTGGTGTGCTATACTAGAAGGAACATTGGTCATGGAGCTATAAGTTCCACATTTAAATTCCAGTTTTGCTACTGAATACCTGTGTGACTTGGACCAAGCTTCAGTTTGCTTATCTGTACAATGAGAAAATTGAACACGATGACCACTAAAGTCCCTTCCAACTTTAAATCTAAGATCCCAAGAGATGGGTGGAAGCTTTCCAGATGAGAGTTTGTATTTCATACAATAATCAGTAGTAGAGGTAAGGTGGAAGGTTAATTTCTTATCAGATTAGGTTAACTCTTTATGTAATACCATAGCACAAATCTGAACTTTACTAGGCTTTTGTTTGTTCTCCATTCTACCCTTTTTGACCTCTTCATTCTGCTACTTCTAGAGATGCAGAGGACACCAAGGAACGTATTGAAAAGAAGAGTCAGGCCTTGAAAGCTGCAGATTCTGGTTCAGATCTGTTCAGTGTTCAGGCACTTCAGCGTCGCCATGATGCTTTTGAGAGGGATCTAGAACCTCTTGGAGAAAAGGTAATCTAATTCATATTCTCAATTCAAGCTCTACTTCTTTTTGGTTTCTCTCAGGCTTAGGCTTCTTTGCTTTTATTCTCATTTTCTCATTGCTCTCATTTTCATTGTTCTTTTCCTTTTTGTCCTGAAATAAAGTGATTCCCCAAAGAAAATTACTCCTCACCTCTTAATTGAAAATCATATTTAAGAAAGCATTAATACAGGTCAATAACTGTACCTGAGTGACCTAGAAACAGGTACTATTTGGAGGTTTTAGGGACTGAATTTTATGGAAGAAATGAATGGTATTTTCAGATCTGTGCTTTAGGATAGTCATTTTGTCTTGAAGAAAATTGACCAATTGGCAGCTATTGCAATAATCTTATCATGGAACAATAAAAGATACACTAAGGTGGTTGTTGTGTGAATAGAAAGAGGGTGAATAAGAGAGATACTGAAAGGTCAGATGTAATAAGATAATTGTAAGGTCAGATATTATAAGATTTGAAAACAAGTTAGATGTATGCTTTGAGAGGGAGTGAGGAATCATGACCCTCACTGGCTGGGAAGATAGTGGTGCTCTTAACATTAATAGAAATTTAAGAAGATCAGGAAGGAGGAAAAAAAATTAGTTCTATTTTTTACAATTTGGGTTTAAGATGTATATGGGACATTCACTGTAAAATATCAAAGAGGCTACAGCATAGGAGAGAAGATAAGGCTGGTAATATAGATCTGAGAATCATCTGCATAGGAATGATAATTGAATCCATGGGAGCAAATGAAATCACCTTGTGAAATAGAATAGATGAAAAAGAGTAGATGATCCAGGGCAAAACATTGGGGGCTACTTGTGACTAGTTGGCATGACATGGAAGAAAATCCAGCAAAGGAGATTTAAAAGAGGTCATAAAGGTAGAAGAAGATTTAGGAAAGAACGGTGCCATAAAAACCTAGAAAAAAGAGAATATCTGGATGAAGGTAATCAATAGTGTCAAAGATGCTAAGGTCAAGAAGGATCAGAACTGAGAAGAGATTAACATTTAAAAAGTAAATAGTTATTGATAATTTTGGAGAAAGGTTTCAATTGAATGATGAAGCAGGCTGCCAAATTTGCAAAGCAGTTACAAGAGAATGCAAGGAGAGAAAAGTGGAGATACTTGGAATGGATACACATTATGCTGTTTGTTTGTTATTTAATCATTTTCTGTTGTGCCTGACTCTTTGTGATATAATTTTGGGATTTTATTGGCATATATTGGAGTGGTTTTCCATTTCCTTCTCCAGTTCATTTTATAGATGAGGAAACTGAGGTGAACAGGATTAAATGACTTGCCCAGGGTCACAAATAGTAAGTGTCTGAGACCACACTTGAACTCAGGTCTTTCTGACTCCAGGCCCAGTGGTTTATCCACTGCACCACCTAACTTTCCTAGTAATGTATGTACATTATCTTATATTTCAATTGCCTATTAGTGCTAAGAGATATTGTTATTTCCACTTTTCATATCAGGAACTTGAATTCACAGAAATTTAATAACTTCTCCATAGTTATGCAACTAGATAGAAATGGAATTCGGACTTTTTGAATGTAAATCAACATTGGACAAATCACTTAATTGCTTTCTTATTTTTAAAATGATCATAGAATATTAAGATTTGCAAGGAGCTTCCACTTCATCCTTACACAAGTTATTTTATCTTTTCCAGCATCTCCATCTAGTGGTTGTCAATCTTTGCATGTGTACCTCTAGCAATGGGGAATTTATGCCTGCCTCCAACCAAAGTAGCCCATTTCACTTTGGGAAAGCTCTAATTGTTAGAAAGTTTTTTTTTCCTTATGTCAAACTTAAATATCCCTTCATATAATCGTCATGACTATTCCTAGTTCTGCTTTCCAGGACCAAGCAAAGCAAGTATAAACTGTATTACAAATGACAGTCTTTCACATAACTCAAAGAAACACAGACTCTGAGTTAGAAGGAATCTTTAAAAAAATTGATATTTTCTGTTTTTTACATGACTCTGGAGATATAAAATGTATCCTATTTATCCCTACCCCTCCCCTTCCTGAGCACTATTTCATTTGACTTTTTTTTTTTAAAGACAGGGGGGGGAAAGTCAGCACAACTGTTCAATACATTGCACATGTTTGCTAAATTTCTCAATGTGTAATATCCATAGAACTCACACCTTCACAAAGAGGTAGATTAGGGGTGTAGAAGGAATTTTAATAACTATTTAATCCAACTGCTATTTTACTAATAATTCCTTGCATAATACCACCAATAATTAATTATGCAGCTTTTACTTGAATTCCTCCAATGAGGTACAACACACTGCTTACCCCTTAAGGCAGCCCATATACCTTTTAGACAGCTTTAGTGATTAGGAAGCCAAAATATACTTTCAATCTTCTACCTTTTCCTCTTGCTTTTGAGATCTGGGGAACAAACAGAATAAATCTAAACCATCTTCCACATGACAGTCCTCTTGCTACTAGACTCCATGAACTTCATTGCTCATGAGAACAATTTTTGCTTGTCTTTGGATTTCTGTTTTTTAAATCTTTAATTATTGTACTTGTAATTTATGGAATAAAACAAGCATTTCTATAACATAGTATTATATATTTAAAATTTTCACATGAAACTACAAATCCATTGTATACAACTTGCCATTCTTTTTAAATATATAATAAAGTTATTATGCAAATTTCTTTTTTTCCCTTTTTTTTCTTTCTGAAAACTTTTCTATCTGGGACCAAGTTCTTCTTCAAAACATGAGTATCTTAGATCTTTATTATCCTTTCTTCTAATTCTTTAAATTTACTTTCTCCAAATCTAGAATAGTTATCATCCCATATCTCCTTTTCCTTCATAAGTTCTACAAAACTGGACCAATGCCACTGCCAAGATTCCTATTATTATCTCAGAAATTCTGAACTGAAATATTTGGTCTAGAAGACATCTCTCTTGCTACTTCTCTAAACTTTTGAAGGATGAAATTGACATTAATACAATTTACAGATTTTTCTAACTGCTTAGTTTTTGGCAGTGACAGAAAGCTATAGCAATTGTCAAGATAATTAATGTCTTCTAAGACTACTTCCAAGATAGATTTGTAATATATTCCTTGAACTACTGCACAATTCTTTCTAATTCTTTCTTCTGCACAAGAAGTCTTTACTATGGATTGTTATGACTAAATAATTTCTTTTTTTACTTTGTTTTTAATCTATTTTTTGTTATACTCCTTCAAACTCATGAATTTTCTCACATAATGTGTGGTATATCTTTTTTGATATTCAATGTTATTGTACTGACTGTTACATATTGTGTTCCTTCTGAATGGTATGGAATTGTCCCTGACTTCTCAAATGCTGTTCCAGTAGACTGTAAGGTCCTCTAGGACCTTTTAAACTGGAAAGATTTGAAATATAAGTATAATCGTAGACTATCTGTCTGCTCCTGAGCACCAGTTTAGTATATTTAGAAGATACTTGTCATCAGGTGACTGGCTGCAGAAGTGATGCTTTTTTTTTTTCTTCTTTTTTTTTAATTGACTACAGCAAGTCAGAAAACTACATTGTAAAAGGGCCACTATTTAATAGGATGAACACACCAATACTGACATAATTATGCACTTTTATGAACACAGAAGAAATTCGTTTTGAATAAGGTTTATTTTTGAAAAATCATATTCTAGTTGTGGCTTTCTTCCTACTACTAGAAAGTGAGTAATTAGTTGACACAATGGATAGAGTGAATGCTGGATGTGGACTTAGGATGCTCTTAGTTCAAATCTAGCCTCCAACATGTTTTAAGTATATGATCCTGGCAATTCACTTAAGTTCTGTTTGCTCAATTTCCTCACTTGAAAAATAAAGATAATGGTAGCACTTTAGAGGGTTGTTGAGAGGATGAAATGAGATTTGTTGATCAAATGTTTATAAAATGTGTTATAAACTTTAAAGTGCCATATAAATGCTAGTTTTTAGTATTATATAAACATATATGGCACTTTCTACAAGATTATATGATAACCAACTATGATAGATTTATTCCTTCTCAGCAATATAGTTACCCAAGACAGTTCCAAAAGACTTAGGGTGGAAAATGCCAATCATATTCAGAGAGAAGAAACCATGGAGACTGAATGTGGTTGAAAGAATAGTATTTTCACATTTTGTTGTTGTTGCTGTTTTTTCTTTCTTGTGATTTTTCCCTTTCATCCTGATTTTTCTTTCACCTTCTGACTAATACGGAAATATGTTTAAAATGATTGCACATGTATAACCTTTTTAAGATTGTGTACTATCTTGGGGAAGGGAGAAGTAAAGGAGGTGGAAAGAAAAAACTTTGGAACTCAAAATCTTACAAAATAAACGCTGAAAACTATCTTTACATGTCATTGTAAAAAAAAAAAGACATTTAAGTGAAAAAAAGAAAGTGCTTTGAATATAATATATTATGTAAATATATTATTATTGCTATTATTTTACCAAAGTTAAATATGATTGAATTTTTCATTTTTACCTCATTGGCATTCCTCATGGTAATGTGAGGATAGTACTCTTAATATGTGGAACTGAATAGGTGTGTTCATAAGAACATCTGAGGACTGGATCTAAGTATTATGCTAGTTGCATACTATAATAGGACATGATCTCAGTGGAACAGGTTAGGTTTACAAGACAGAATAGTCAACTATAGCAATCTAGTGTTTGACAAACCCAAAGATCCTCACTTTTTGGGATAAGAATTCATTTTTTGACAAAAACTGCTGGGATAACTGGAAATTAGTATGGCAGAAATTAGGTATGGACCCACACTTAACACCGTATACCAAGATAAGATCAAAATGGATCCATGATTTAGACATAAAGAACGAGATTATAAACAAATTGGAGGAGCATAGGATAGTTTATCTCTCAGACTTGTGGAAGAGGAAGAAATCTGTGACTAAAGACGAACTAGAGACCATTATTGATCACAAAATAGAAAATTTTGATTACATCAAATTAAAAAGCTTCTGTACAAACAAAACTAATGTAAACAAGATTAGAAGGAAAGCAACAAACTGGGAAAACATCTTCACAGTTAAAGGTTCTGATAAAGGCCTCCTTTCCAAAATATATAGAGAACTGACTCTAATTTATAAGAAATCAAGCCATTCTCCAATTGACAAATGGTCAAAGGATATGAACAGACAATTTTCAGATGATGAAATTGAAATCATTACCACTCATATGAAAGAATGTTCCAAATCATTATTAATCAGAGAAAACAAATGGTCAAAGGATATGAACAGACAATTTTCAGATGATGAAATTGAAATCATTACAGGAAAAAATAATGATGATTGTTGGAGGGGATGCGGGAAAACTGGGACACTGATGCATTGTTGGTGGAGCTGTGAATGAATCCAACCATTCTGGAGAGCAATCTGGAGTTATGCCCAAAAAGTTATCAAACTGTGCAACCCTTTGACCCAGCAGTGTTTCTACTGGGCTTATACCCCAAGGAGATACTAAAGAAGGGAAAGGGACCTATATGTGCCAAAATGTTTGTGGCTAAAAATTGTAGTGGCTAGAAGCTGGAAACTGAGTGGATGCCCATCAATTGGAGAATGGTTGGGTAAATTGTGGTATATGAATGTTATGGAATATTATTGTTCTGTAAGAAATGACCAGCAAGATGAATACAGAGAAGCTTGGAGAGACTTACATGAACTGATGTAAGTGAAATGAGCAGAACCAAGAGATCATTATATACGTCAACAACGATACTGTATGAGGATGTATTCTGATGGAAGTGGATTTCTTTGACAAAGAGACCTAATTCAGTTTCAATTGATCAATGATGGACGGAAGCAGCTACACCCAAAGAAAAAAAAACACTGGGAAATGAATGTAAACTGTTTGCATTTTTGTTTTTCTTTCCACGTTATTTCTACCTTCTGAATCCAATTCTCCCTGTGCAACAAGAAATCTGTTTGGATCTGCACACATACATTGTATCTAGGATATACTAGGACATATTCAACATATATAGGACTGCTTGCCATCTAGGGGAGGGGGTGGAGGGTGGGAGGGAAAAATCGGAACAGAAGTGAGTGCAAGGGATAATGTTGTAAAAAAAATTACCCTGGCATGGATTCTGTCAATAAAAAGTTAGTATAATAAAAAAAATAGGACATGATCTCCTAGATTAATGGCTTTTGATGAGTAAGGTTCTGGCACTTTCCCAGGTGACTACTTTGAAAGAAACGGCAGAGAGGCTCATTGAGTCCCACCCAGATGCCAAAGATGACTTGTGGCAACAGCGGACAGAACTTGAAGGGGCCTGGGATGATTTGCTTCAGCTCACAGAAGAAAGAAAGGATGACCTAAATGAGGCACAGAAACTCTATTTGTTCCTCAATCAGGCCAGGTGAGAGACAGAAACACATGTTGGGAGCAAGGAAGGTATGGTGATCATCATGGATGGTAAATTATTCCTTCCCAGGACACGTCTCTATCCTATAACATTGCTGAGGTTTGAAGGCATTTTCATTTCTTAGAAAGGGTACCAAAATAAATGCAGATTACCTGTCAAAATATCAAGTGATTGGTCCTGGTCAACCAAAATTAAGAGGCCCAGTTTTAAATTCTATCTCTGGGTCACCTTACCTCTCTGAGACTAAGCAAGTGGACTTACTAGATGTCCTCTGAGGTGCTTTCTAGATTTCAATCCATGATTCTATGATTTTTAGGAGAGGGTTGATTAGACCAATGAACTCTAGTTTCCATAAAGTTATTAATTTTATTACATCTATTTTACAAATGGAGGAATTGAAGCTCAGAGAAGTCAAGGAGCTTGCCAAAATTCCTCTGAGTAATACACATAAGACTTAGATTTGAAACCCAAGTCTTTTAGCTCCAAATTTCATGTCCTTTTCATGACTCCAAAGCCACTCAATTATATTATCTAGCTTACCAAGTTGCTTTGAGAAAAGTTAATTGGGAATACTGTTTTTTTTTTGGTTTTGTTTTGTTTTTCCCCTGAGGCAATTGGGATAGAGACTTGCCCTGGTCACACAGTTAGGAAGTGTTAAGTGTCTCAGGTCAGATTTGAATTCAGGTCTTCCTGACTTCAGGGCTGGTGCTCTATCCACTGTACCACCTAACTGCCCCTTAAATAGTTATTAAAATGTAAGATGTTATTACTAGAGGAGCTATAAAGTGAGTGGGAAACAGATCTTAGGAGTTAGCTTCTAAAGGTCTAATGATCTTTTCTGAGTTCTGATCCTTTTTGACTTTTGCAGCATTTGATGCTATTGACCATCTAGTTCTCCTAGACACTTAATTTTGCTCTGAATTTTCATGAATATACATCTTCTTGTTTCTCTTCCTAACTGTCCATCATTAATCCTGTCCTTTCTCAGTCTCCTTTGATAGATCATTATTCACAACATAGTCCCTAATTACAGAAATAATCCCCAAAGCTCTGCCTTGGGCCCTCTCCTCTATTCTCTTATATCCAGAATGGAGAGAACTCTCCCCATTTTATTTTATGAATACAAATTTTTTCCATAGGGAAATACTGTCATGGATCAATGGCATACGTGGCCCTGTCTCATCAGCAGAAATGGCTGAAGACCTTACAGGGACTGAGATCTTACTAGAGAGACATCAGGTAGAGTCATATCTATCCATGATATTTTCCTTTGAAGTAGTTTTCCTGGTTTTGACTGGACCCATCAGCTGATGTAAATGTTTTCTTTTTTCCATTGGTAGGAACACTATGATGAGATGAAGGCTGAGGCTCCTGCTTTCCAAGCCTTAGAAGACTTTGGTATAGACCTTCTGAGCAGTGGGCACCAGGCTGGCCCTGAGATAGAAGGGAAGTTGCAATTTGTGAAAGCTGAGAGAGATGATCTGGAGAGATCTTGGGAGAGGCGAAAGAAGATGCTTGATCAATGTCTGGATTTCCAGGTATAGCCAGTTCCTGCATATCAGTAACTAGGTCTTGTCTATCATTAGTCACAAATATACAATCTGTGTTCACTGTGATATTTTCTTACAACACTGGTCTTCTGCTGTTTATGAAGATTCAGCTCTTGTTTATCCTCTTTGTGAGTTGGTAATTCCACTTAATCTTATGCCCGATCCTTCCTTCTCAAACTATAGACAAATGAGCTAAAAAAGAAGGGGAATAAAATTAAAAAGTAGGATGATTGTGTGCTCGAGTATGTTGAATTATGTATTCCCAGTTGTATTCTGAAAGGAAGTAAAGAAAAAAGAATGGGAAGAAAGGAGGAAAGGAGAGAAGAAGGGAGGGAAGGAGGAAGGAAAGAAGGAAGCAAGGAAGGAAGAAAGGAAGGGAGGGAAGGAGAAAGGGAAGAAGAAAGGGGGGAAGGAGGGAAGAAGGAAAGAAGGGAGGGAGGGAAGAAGAGAGACATTAGCTTTTTACCATGTGACAGGCATTTTGCTAAATGGTAGGGATTCAAATAAGCTAAAAAGAAAGTTCCTGCCCTCAAGGAGCTTACATTCTACTGGTGAAAGCAATATATGAAAAGGAGCTGAACAGTATCAGGGGTGGAACTGGAAGGGGCTGTTAAAGTTCAGAAACCAGGAATAATGCCAGGAAAGAAAGCCAGCTTATAACATTTTAGACAAATGGAATAAGAACTTCAATAAGAACTCACTAATGGGAGAAGGCCTTACAAATGGATATTCCAGATTGAGAAGCTACAGTGGTGGATGAATTTCCTAGGACAAGGTGGCCCCAGGCACTGAAAGAAGCTCTGGAACAGAAAGGAAAGAAGGAAAATAGAGAAGGGGAGTGAAAGAAATAAGCCTGGAAAGATAGCTTTCTGTGAAGTCTGTGAAGGGCTTAAACCACTAGAATGAGAAGTTTGTTTTCTTTGCTGTCAATCCTGCTTCTTCATGAAGCACGTCAGGGACTCTCATGTTGACTTCTGGTTGTGGTGACTCCAATGTCATTATTGGAGAAAAGATTATGTTGTAGAAATAGTAACAGATTTTTTTTTTTTATCCCAACAGCTATTCCAGGGAGACTGTGATCAAGCAGAGAGCTGGATGATGGCCCGGGAAAGTTCCCTGAGAACAGATGATAAAAGCTCCCTGGATAGTCTGGATGCCTTGATGAAGAAGCGTGATGATTTGGATAAGGCAATCAGTGCCCAGGTATATAGACCAGGATGTCTTTCTGATGTCTTCACCCCCTGGAGCCCTTGGCTATTCTTACATGAAGGCTTAGCCTAGAGTAGTAGGATTGGAGAAACTAGGTTGAGACCAGAACATGTTTCCTAAACAAAATGTTTAAAAGCTGGAACTAAGGAAATGCAGAGACAGAGTTATCTAGAGTCACATTCATGATTACGAGAGGTAAACTTGTATAGTAGAGAGATGACCAGACATGGAATGTCTGTTTTTTGAATCCCAGCCTCTATGATTCATTTACTCAGTAATCTTGTTCAAGTGAATCAAGCTCTCTGAACCTTGGTGTACTCATAAAATTAGGGGGTTGGATTGACTTATCTCTAAATTCCTTTTAATCTCTAAATCCTGTGATGATCTTCCCTGAACCTCAATTGCCCATCTGTAAAAAAGGAAACTAGTATTTGCCCTACGTATCTCTCTAATTTGTTATGGGGAAATATTAAAATTAATATTCTATAAATATTAAAAAAGAAGAAAAACATTTTTAAGGGGCCTACTATCGGCCTGACACTTAACTAAGTGCTTTACCAAAATTGTATCATTTGATCCTCACAATAACCCTAGGAGGTAGTTGGTGTTATGATACCCATTTTACAGAACAAAGTAAGGCAGGAAGAGATTAAGTGACTTGGTCAGAGTCATATAGCAAGGACAGATATAAAGTGTCCAAAACCATGTTTAAATTCAGGTCCTCCTAAATCCAGGCCCAGAGCTCTGTCCACTAAAGCACTTTGATACCTCTCATTGAAAACATGGAAATAGACAATATCCATACTGATCTGATAGAGGGTATTTAGGTATCTTTTGGCAGCTTGAATTTGGGAGTCAAGTTGTCTCTTGAAGTAAAGGATAATTGTTTCTAGACTCCCTGATTAGGTGGATGCTGATCAATTGAGAACCCTATTCAAATTAAAGTTAACCAAGTTATAGTTAGAATAAGTTTTGTGAATTCTTAAAATAAGTTTTCATTGCATTTCTAGAACATAAAGATGTAAGCAAACCCTTCATTAAACATACATATACAAAATCTATCATTTATTAATATCAGTATGTTTTATATCTGCATGTTATAGGGAGGTATGTTGTATGTTACATAACACATGTGTATGATATATCCACACATTGCATCTGTATTATCTATACATATATTTAACACATGCATACATATTTGGGAAATTAGGATGTTCATACATGTCACATATGTATATGTGTATAAATCTATTATCTAAAAATTTGTTTGGGAAGTTAGGGTGAATGTGATATGAACAAATATATATACATTTATGTATGTATGTATATATCCATATATGAATATCCCAACTTCCCAAACAAATTAATTTTTATATAATTGTTCACTTCATAGAAGAAATCATCCTAGGATTCTAGGATTCTATTCAATCACAAACTCTTCTGGCACATTTTAAATATGATCATTTAAAAAAAAGATTTACATACATCTCTTCAAGAATGCACACAGGGTACAGATTTATGGATCATTGCTTGTAAATTTTTCATATTATTCAGTACAAATCATGAATGCCAACTGTGTAAGAGAGTTATTAAATGGTCTGCAAATGGGAGGAAAAAATGCTTTTTGAAACTCGGACCAAATCCAGGTGGAGCAGGAAAAAATAATGAAGAAGAAAGGAAGAAAAATCTCCCTTGTGTGGTGTAGGGTTGTTTTTGTCCTTACCCAATGTATTCTGAAAATGAATGAATTAATGAAAAAGCATTAAGTGCTTTCTAGATGCTATGGCCCGTGCATACAAAAAGAAGTACAATAAGAAAATGCAATAAAGAAATGAACAGCTAGAGAGTACCTGCCTTCAAGGAACATACATTCTAATGGAGCATACAATTCTTGTAATAAAGTTAAACTGGAATTAATGCCAAAGGCCAATGTTCTTTTAGCATCATTAACAGAGTAGACAGAAAGGGCTTTTTTCCCTTTCCCAAAATATAAATAGGCAGGATATCCAGGAAGCAGGGTTTGGTTAAGTTTCCCACTTAAGATTTGAGAAATAATGTGGAATTTCTGTGCCATACAAATCAATTTCCTCTCAATAACTCTGTAACTAAAGTGCTTGGTCCCCATCTATTGTACCAGATGAAGAAACTTAGCTTTTGAAATATAACCTTTGAAATATGGTTAAATGACCATAGTTACATGACTATTACCAATCATAGCTGGAATTTGATCCAGGCATTCTAATTCTCAGTTCAATATTCTATCACTTTTTCTTTGAACAGGAAGAAAAAATCAATTCACTGAAAAGTTTTGCAGAGCGGCTCATAGATGGTGACCATTATGCCAAAGAAGAGATTGCTGATCGCCTTCAGAGAGTGCTGGACAGGTCAGGAATCATCAATCATTTCCTTCATGACATATAATTCTTGGTGGCCTGTGGTTTCATTCCCCAAGATTGTTTGCTAGGTGGGCTTAGATGGATAGTGACTCAATAGATATGAAGCATCTATTTTCTTCCAGTATTATGCTAGAGATAAAAAGACAATTAAAAAAAAGAGTCCTGCCCTCAAGAGTTTAGTTTGGGAAGGGAATTAGCCTTTTCATTTTGTTGTTAATCTATAGTAAATCGTTGTACAACTTATTGGTTTAACTGTGAAAGAGTCCAACACTACCCTGCATGGTAGGACTGTTTTCACCAAATATAAAAACATTTGAAGGGACAGGGCATATATTGGGAGAACCTTAGTTCAGAATAGCAGAAATATGAATGCAATCTAGGAAAATGAATGATTTTATTTTTGTTCCTTGAGGGATTCAGAACAATATGTGACTTTATGAGAAAAGACCAAAGTGACAGAACCCTGGGGTGGGTGTGGAGGCAATAAGCTGAGGGAAATTTTTTTTGTTATGATTTAGGCTATATTGGACCTCATGGAGAGGTAAAAAATGGGTATCTCACCTCTCTCTGGATATAGGCACTCTGTGACAAAGCCTTCTCCTAGTTAATATTTCCATGTTCACCATTTTATATGAAATTTGACTTTAAGGGTAAAAGAAATTTTTTTAAAAATCTCCTATCCCTCATTTTGCAGAAAAGGAAATTAAGGCTCAAAGAGATAAGTGACATAACCAAACAATGTCACAAAGATAGTAAATAGTCTAACTACCATGTAATCATATAGGCAGAATGAAGCAAAAATGTGAGGAGCCAAGATACAAAGAAAAGCGGAAAAGTGCAAACAAGATAATTAAAGAGAACATAAAGCAGCACTGTGCAACAAATGGGGAAAGTGCTGAATTCTGAATCCAAGGACCTTTGTTCTAATCTTTGCTCAGAATTTAATATCTATATGAACTTACCTTTCTGGACCTTAGTTTCTTACAAAATGAAGAGATTGAAATAGTTGAACTATATCTTTAAAACCCTGTACTTATGATCTCCTAAGGAGGGAAAGATTTCCCTCTGGCTAAGGACTTGTACTGGGAAACCTGAGAGGGGACAAGAGCTCCCAAATAATCATAGGGGGATTTTAAATGAGATATGCAAAAATGATATGCTTGCACTGACAGATAAGAGGGAGAAAGATGTGGGTTCTGGTAATAAACTATGCTCTCATCTCTGTCATTTTCATTACCAGGAAACCTTTAATAAATGCCAGTTCACATATGATACTTGTCTGCATATGAGACCTTCCACAAATAATCAATCTGTAAATAGTCACAACTTTATTAAATGCTTACTATGTGCCAGGCACCTAATAGGTACTGAAGCACTGTTTATTGGTTAAACTAATATTTGTACAAAATGAACTTCACAGTTATAGCCTCTTTGTTTGCTGGGGTTTATTGGAAGTTTCATGTTTTTAATCACTCATAGAATTATAGAATATTTATTGTTGGAACAAAGCTATAAAGATCATTTAGACCCAATATCAGTATCTTCACTTAGAATATAATCAATAAATGTTTGTCAAATTAATAAATAGGTTAGTAAATAGTTGTTTGAAGGAATTGTTATAGTCTAACTTCCCATATAATTTGGGATTTCCTTTTATAACACCCCTTTCAAATACTAATCTAGCCTCTGTAATTAACAATTGTATAAAATGCATCCAGGATGACTATTAGTTCCATAATTTGATACAAGTAAATTTAATATTGCGGGACTAAGAGCACTTTAGAGTGAAGCATGAGGACTATTGGGTTGAATTATTATTCTGGAAAAAGAGAGGATGATGGTAAAAAGACTATGGCTTTCTCATAATAGTCTAGTAGAACTTTTTATAAAAGCCAATATAGATAACACAGATACACAAGGAATATCTTGAAGAAAGCAGTCTCTCTTCCTTCTACATCCTGAAAGTATCATATATTATCTAGGAACAATGACTAGTTCCTATTAGGATTAGTCTTATAGGTGTGCTAATTTAAATTTTCAGATAAAAGATAAAGGGTTATATTAACCTAGAAACAAGGTTTCAAGAAGAAGTGAAAGCTTAAGTGAGAACTGAATAAAGGGAAATGTCATTTCTCATCTTACCTGAAATGGGGACCAATTTGTGAGATGAAGGTAGTCAAGTCAAAAGAGGGAGGATACTAGCCATCTCTCTCAAGAGATTGGTAACCAGGGAATACTGCTTTCCTGTGATTAATTTGGAGAAGATTCTAAAAGAGGTAGGTTTCAGGGAAGAATTTGAGTAATACTAGCTAGCATTTATATAGCATTTTAAAGTTTGCAAACAGCTTCGCAAATGTTATTTCATTTGATTCTCACAATAACCCTGCAATATTGGGGCTATTATTTTTATTTTGCAAATAAGGAAACTGAGAACATGAAATTTAAGCAACTCATGATCTAAAGTGTCATAGACAGTACTCAGACTTTAGGTCAGGAATTCATGACCTAAAGTGAATCACTCTGTGTATTAGTCATACACCTAATCAGTCCAGATGAGAGACTGCTTTGAGAGGGGAGGTCAAGGAGTTTATCCTCAAAATATGCTCAATATGAGAATAAGGAAGCAGAAGAAAGGGGAGGGAAGGAGGGAGACAATTTGAACTCAAAATTTTGTAAAAATGAATGCTAAAATAAAACTAGTGAAAAATAATACACTATTAAAACAAAATTTTAAAAGAATGAAAAGTCTTCAAATAAATTTGTCTGAGAAGAGCAAAAAGACCAAGTTGGAAAATAAATAGAAGTGAAAGTGAGAGGGAAATCAGAGTCATCTAGGGAAGAGTTTTGAGGTAAAAGAGTGGTCTTGGCCTCCTCCATCAGGTGGAATGCTCTCAAAGGACAGATGATGGCAGAGCGAGCCAAGCTGGGTGATTATGCAGACCTAAAACAGTTCTACCGTGACATTGAAGATCTTGAAGACTGGATCAGTGAGATGCTGCCCACAGCTTGTGATGAATCCTACAAAGATCCCACTAATATCCAGGTTGTTTCTTGGTGGTTTGTTAAATTTCTGATCCATATCCTGAATATAGTAGATTAATATTTACTAGTCATTCAACCATCCCTTAAATACTCAACAACCTAGGAAAGGATAAGGGGATGAAAACTGGAAGATCCTGAGGAAGAGACACTAGCCTTGCCCTCTAGAATTAATCAATTTAATTAATGAAGGGTTTTGATATCCAAGAGAGGTCACCAACCCCTAGAAAATGTTCTACTTAGATGATTTACATAGGAGGCCTTTCCCAATGAATGTGTAGAATCCTTTTTGTCCTGATTTTCCAAGTAGGGTGGTAATACTGTTGTTTCTATCTTTTTTCCAGAGAAAATACTTGAAGCATCAGACATTTGAAAATGAAGTCTATGGCCGGACTGACGAAGTTGAAGTTGTCATCAGGCTGGGGAACTCCCTTATTGATCGGGAAGCATGTGATGGACAGGAAGAAGATGTGAAGGTATACAAGTAATTCCCTCAGGTCATGGCAGTGTGCTGGGTATGGGGGATCTATCTATTCTAAGAAGGTAGATGATCTAAAACTCCTTATCCTTCCCTATTTCTAGGAAAAAGATGATTTAGTTAACATTCCTATTAGAAGATCTGTCTATTGCATGTAGGAGGCCTGAAGTTTTGAGGCTTTTTCATTCTGAGATCACACACCTTTTGTTTCTTTTCCTAAAACAATATTTGGGGCTTCTATAATATCCTTGAGCTTACATTTGTATACCTCTCCAATAGCTGGAAAATTAAACTGCTATTACAACTATCGGTGCTCAGCATTCTCTATGTTCATGTAACCAATACAGAAGTCCTTTCTCCTAGGACCCTCTTCTATTTCCCTAGTCAATCTGACTCCCAGTGTTAGAACTACTATTTTAGAATGAAATAAGAGTGTCTCTCTCCTACCCAATTCCTTTCTCTACTCCCATCATTCCCTCAAATTCTCTCAAATTCTCCACATATCACCAAGGACCCAGTTCAAATGTGTGTGTGTGTGTGTGTGTGTGTGTGTGTGTGTGTATGCGCGTGTGTATATACATACATATACATATACATAAACAATACATATATATATATACATATATACATATGAGTATATATATCCATCTATTTATATTTGTGGCAGGAACGACTGTCGGGGTTGAATGAACACTGGAACTATCTCTTGGAGAAAACCAAAGACAAAGGACAAAAGTTGAACGAGGCAAGCCGGCAACAGAGATTCAACACCGGCATCCGTGACTTTGAGTTCTGGCTGTCTGAGGTAATAGGTCTAGAGGGAGAAGATAGAGAAAAGGATGATGGGGGTAGGAGATAGCCCAAGTAGGTCAATGGGGAGAGGTTGGAGTTTTGTAATGAGGCCGTATTGGAAACTTCCCAAGAATCAGGAGATTGAGATAGGAATTGGGTACCCATTATAAGTATGAGTTTTGACAATGATGATTGCTCGATGTGTGCAGTAGACAGTCAAAAAGAAAAATGAAGCAGGGCCAAATCTAATCAAAACTGATGATCCTCCTCATTCAGAAAATGGTTATTGAAAATCCCTTTACTTCTACTTTCATTTTGGCATTGATGTTGTTCTGAAAGACTGGAAATGCAAGAAAGTAGGAAGACAATTCAGAGTATGAAGGAGGCCATTTTGTAATTCTTCATGATTTCCTTGGATTTTCCCAGGGTCCTCTTGAGAGACTAAAAACTTTCTCTTAGAAAAAGTTTATGAGTCCTTTTTCTTTTTTTTCATTATAATGATGATTCTTTCATTGAGAAGATAGTGCCAGGGTAGACATAAGGCCATAGATTCTTTGTCAAGATGGAAGGTCAGAAGATGGTCACCCTCAGTTGAATAATGATCTTTAACCAAATATCTTGGTCTCTCTCTCTATCTATCTATCCCTTTTCCTCTCCCCTTATTTGTTTATTTATTTATTTATTTAAGGCAGAGACCTTGCTGGCAATGAAAGACCAAGCCAGGGACTTGGCTTCAGCAGCCAACTTACTTAAGAAGCATCAACTGCTGGAAACAGAGATGTCAGCTCGTGAGGTAAGTGACAGCTGAAACTCCTTTTCCTTACCCAGAATGGAAGTGTTTTTGACTTTTTTCCTGATCAAGCAGTATTATAGAAAGCTGCTTAACTCCACCAATGAGTAAGCTGTTTTTCTGGTCCTAAACCTTAGCTGCAAAACTGTTGTAAAGCAAAAAGAGCCTTGAATTTGAATTTTTTTTTTTTTAAATCCTGGCTTCAATAGGAAACCCTTGTCACATTACTATTGTGTGATAATAGGTGAAGTATGGACCATTACTGGTTGTATTCTTGTGATCAAGTCGCAGAATGATAGTTATAAGTGAAAGGAGCCTTAAAGACCACTGAGTCCAAATTCCTTATTTTGCAGATGAGGACACTGAGGCACAGAGTGGTTTAGAAGTGAATTGCCCAAGATCATAGAACTAGGAAGTGTCCAAGAAAGATGGACTCAATTTTTCCTAATTCTAAGTCATGCACATTACATCTCTCTAATCTTTACTTATTCCACTTGTAAGGTGAAGAATAATATTTGCATTACCCATACGCTGTCTCTTAAAAGGCAAAGGTTCTGAGACCCTGTCATTTTTGAACTGCAACAGGGAGTGTGCAGGGTAGCATGAGGACATATTTATCTAAGTTATAAGACTGTAATAATTGTGACTATAATTCCAATATACAATATAACTGTATTATATTATATTGTACAATTGTTGTAATAACAATTGCTACTATGTAATACAATTATAATTGTTACTATAATTATGATTCATAGTTTTAAGTCCATTGAGATGTGAGGTTGCTTTCCTCTGAACAATCCTGTGAGGTATGCAGTAGAAGTAGTTACATTTATTATTAGAAGAGCTAGATGGTAGAATGGATAGAGTTCTGGATCTCAAGACAAGAATACCTCCTGGAGAACAGAAACCAATTTTTTTTTCACCTTCCTTAATATTTGGTATGTAGTACCAAAGTACCAAAGGCGCTTAATAAATGTTTGTTGACTAATTGACATAACCTCTTTGTGGCTCAGTTTTCTCATCTGTTAAATGGAAACAATAGTATCTAACTCTCAGTGTCGCATGTGGATCAAATAAGATAATATATAAAGTGTTTTGTTATTCTTAAAAGTTCTATATAAATGCTATAAATGCTATTACATCAATTTTACCTATGTGAAAATTGTGGCTCTGTGGGGTTAAATAATGTATATAAAATTAAGTGTTAGTTTCCTTTTGTTAGACGTAGAGGCCATTTCTATCCAGTAGGGCTATTAAATCTGCAGAAGGTCAGAGGTGCTGGAATAGGTTGTAGTTCATGTAATTTAAATATTTATACCCTAGAAAGTACCCCAGAATTATTTTTTTGTTAGTTGTTTACACTTTTTAAAAAATTGATTTTAATTTATGGAATAAAACAAGCGTTTCCAAAATAGTACAACAAAAAAAGATGATTGCATATGAAATTGCAAATCTCCTACGTACCACTTGCTATTCCCTTCAAAATATATAACAAAATTATTATGCATATTCTTTAAGACTCGACTTCAAAGACACCATTAGTGTGTATGATTTGCAAGAATTGTTGCTTACTATATGCTGAGGATTTTGCTGGTTTTGGTGAAGGACTACACAAAAGATAGTAAATATGGTACATTCTCTCATCTCTGGGAAATTATAAACTAGTTGAAAGAAAGAAGACATAGGAAAAAATAGATACAAGTAAAGATGGCATATAGTTGAATGGAAAATTGTATGGTATATTTCAGTCTTGTAATTATATATATATGTCTTTATGGAACAAAACAAGGGAGACTGGGAACATAGGAGACCCATGCCTCTGCTCATGTGGAACCCACTCTGGATTTACAGGACTTTCTTAAGGACTTGAATGAGTTGGCTACTCACCTGATTGACAGTGGAGCTTTCAATGCTGATGAAATCAAGGAGAAACTGGAGAGTGTTAATAATCGATTCCTGAATGTTCAAAATCTGGCTGCTGCACATCACAAAAAGCTCAAGGAGGCCCATGCCCTTTTCCAGTTCTTCCAGGACTTGGATGATGAAGAATCCTGGATCAAGTATATTCTAACATTTTTTTGGCTGCCAGAGGGGACTGTGGGTCCACTCCCCTAAGTTTCTATCCTCTAATCCAGGAGCTCTTGAGCTTTTGTGTGTGTGTATGTATGCATGCAAGCGAATGCCATGGGGCCCTCCGGCAATCTGTTAAATCAAACAAAAATACACATGTACAAATATACACAGATATATACCTATACATGTACATAATCTATATTTTGCTTATCTTCACACACACATACACACATATATATATATAGTGTGTAACATATAATAATGCATGGGGTAGACTGCTAGACCCCCTTTATCCAAACTGACTCCTCAGAGGTGTCTCCAGATATAAACAGAAAGCTTTTATTTGGTTCTTGCAAGAAGCCGGCCAGAACACTTTCTAGGCAGTCTAGTAGGATGCGGCCCAGTGAAGAAGCAGAAACTGGATTATATAGCCAAAAACCACAGTTCCTCCCTTATTCTGTTGACTTTAAATTCATTGGTTGAATTGAATTCTTTAGGAACATAGAAGGGGGCTGTTGGCCAACAATGTCTCCTTTTTTGGCAGAATAACCTGAAACTTAGGCCTAGAGTCTGATCTATTTTACTTTACAGTTTCTGAGAAATCTTTACTTGTCCCATTCAATGGCATATGTACATTTGTGAATATATGTGCATGTTATGCATTGTATCATTATAGTTACTATGTAATATATACATAACATGTATTATGCACACATATCTTGGAATTTACTGGCTTGAGTTGTTTTTTAAGGAACAGACTTAAACCAAAAGTAATCCGATTCTAATTGGCCACCTAAGCCAAGCCCTGTTAGTCATTGTTTGGATCCTGATTGACTCAGATTGAAAGCAAATAGCAATCACTTCTGCTTTGGCCAGAGACCATGAGGGTCTTCCTCTCCCAGATTCATTCTTTCATTTATTTATTTATTTAGATTTTTTTGGGACTAGGCTAAATAGGAGATTCTTTGTCTCAAATGCAATCTAATTTTAATCACTGTATGGGTATACCTCAGTCAAACTAAGTGCTGTTGAAGACCTTACCTTAAAAAGGTCTGTCATTTCATCCAGGGTCATCTCCAGTTCTCCTAATCTATGACTGGCCACTGGATCCAGATGGCTCTGGAGGGGAAAGTGAGGCAGGTGATCTTGCACTGTCTTCCCTCACTTAAATCCAACTCACTGACATGTCATGGCATCATCTCCCTGATTTCATGGCCATCTTTGAGAATGAAGGACAAACAACATACATGTATCTAAACACATGTATGCAAATATGCAATATATGAAAATTCAGCTTTCCTTATATATGTTTATAAAATATATGTATTTGTATGTATGCACATATAAACATCCAAATTCACATATATATCTATAGATATATGTGTGTACATTTCAGTTGTTTCAATGTATCTGATACTTTGTGATCCCATTTAGAGTTTTCTTGACAAAGATACTGGAATGCTTTATCATTTCCTTCTCCAACTCATTTTATAGATTTGGAACAATGGTTCCAAGTTCTTCAGTGGAATTCACACTTATTCAGTGGAAAGGAAACATCCCATGAAGTTGGGGCATGTCCTTAGCTAGCAGGCTAAATTCTGAAAAGGACTTAGCACCCTAAAAGAGTTAGTTAGCTATAAGGAGGAAAAGTGGGGTTGGGAAGCATAGTAGAGTTAGGAGAGATATCACGTAGCATGGGGAAGGGGAAAACACAGTGCTGTGGTGGACTGACCCAAAGGAAGGCAGCAGCCATAGGTAGATTTTATAGGGAAAATTAAGCCTCAGGCACATGAGTCGGATTTCTGACAGGGCTTGGCAACATGAAACTGCTCAAGTCCGCTACAAAGAAAGAGTTTCAGGGATTTGACATAACTTGGATTCTCAGACTGGACAACTTCTGAGGATGTGACCATGGAGCTAAACTGATTTCTATCAATGTCTTTTCTCTGCATGTCTCAGGGATCAATTCTTTACTTTCTCTCTGTCCAGCACACCATTTGGGACTTCATCATGTGTTTATGTATATGTGTATATAAACACACACACACACACACACACATGAATTTCAGTTAGAGGTAACTGAAAATAAAGATGAAATTTTTTTCTCCTCCCATCTAAGTTCAAGGTTAATAATAAGTTTCAAATCCCTATCACTGATTGCCACATTAAGGTATCTTATAAGAAGAAACTCTCTTTCCTAAATGGCATCTCTTACTCAAGGTCACTTAATTTACATATTATAACTCAGGCCAATCTATTTTTTCCTTCATGTCTCTCTCTGTTCACTCTCCTCTCCTTTTCCCTCCTGTCTTCCCCCCTCCCCTCTTCCCTTCTCTACCCAACCTCCAAACCCTCACAAATCCTTATTTAAAAAAATTTTGTCACAATTTCCAGGCTGTTTAGAAAAGAAGTGACAGGTATTTTTGTCCTTGGAAGAGGAGAGAAAGCATAAATGGGCAAGAAAAAAAAGGTTAATAGGAAAGGTGATTAGCAAAGCTTTGAACACCCTAGGGGGCAGTGGGCAAATTAGTAAATGGAATAAAACTGTTGACAGAAGTCTGAAAAGGTCATCATCAGAAGTTGCTTCAACTGACAGCAAACAACTGTTTGGATACTTGTAACCTAAATGTCCATTGGCTCCCAGAACTTTCCCCTCGCTTCTTCCCTTTGAGAGTCAAGATTCTGATATAACATGAAATATTTCCATATTCTGTCCCCAGGGAAAAGCTACTACGAGTGAGCTCCAAGGACTATGGAAGGGACCTTCCCGGTGTGCAGAACCTACAAAGAAAACATAAACGTCTGGAGGGGGAGTTGGATGCCCATGAACCAGCCATTCAGGTAGTGTTCAACCAAGGGTGTTCAGGTAATGCTTAACTTTCAGTTCTCTGGGATGAAGATGATATAGTATAACAAAAGTATGCATGATATATTTTTAAATTTAGTCTGCATTATTAACATTTTCTCCATCACTTTCTTAAGGCTAGATAATCAACAGTACACTAAATCTATACCTGATTTATAGTATTTGCCCTTTTCTAAAGTTAAGATGCTCACACTGAAAATATAAAAATTGAATATCTTGCGCTGGCTTCAAAACATTCCTGAGAAAATTGTCTTTCTGGAACCAGTATCTTATTTAATTATTGATATCTTGACCTTAACAACAATATATTTGCTATATTTAGAATAGAGCTGAGAAGAAAACTACCTATACATAGCTACAGTGGAAAGGAAGTGGCTCTTTGCTCTACTTTGCTCTTCATTAAGATATTAATGAATGATTTTAAAAATACCTACAACATCTGGTCAATGTAGATGTCATTGATGACTTCCCCTTTTTCCAATATTCCTAAAATGGCTCTAAAAACTGAAAAGCATATGAGGGAAGAAATCTGGAAATAGAGTAATTGAGGGGTATATGGCTGAGATGGGAAATGACTCTCTAAAATCATAGGATGGTATATAGATCATTCTAGCACTGCCTCAATATAAGAAGTTATTTATGATACAGGGAGTGCTGGAGACTGCAGAAAAACTGGGCGACAGTGATGCTGTGGGCCGAGAAGAGATCCAGGAGAGGCTGGCTCAGCTGGTACAACACTGGAATGAGCTGAAGGAGTTGGCCAACACTCGGTGAGTGCCAGATGTTAGACTGAATTCTTTCCAGGAGCTGGAAGATAAGGGCACAAGATGGTAGCAATGATTAGCATATCCTCTTGAGGCCTTTGTATCATATGGGAAACTCAAATGAACATTTGTTTCTCTTTGTGTTCTTATCCCTCAATCTCTGTTTCTACTTTTATCTCTGTTTCTGTCTCTATTTCTCTAAGCCTATTCCCACCCACCCAACTTTACCCTGACTGCTCCTATTCCACAGGAACATTTAAGAGACCTTTGTGTCCTCATGTGTTCTTCCAATGCACAACAAGCAGTGTTGAGCAATCATTGTCTATCAGGATGAACAAATACCAATGATTCTGGTTTTCAGAGTAGAGTTTCTAAGGAAGAGAGGAATCAGCATCCCTGACTTTAATTAAAGCATTCTTTCTCTTGTATCATAGTATCTTTTGGTCTAGCTTCTTTACTTTATAAAAAAGGACACAAAAAGTCAGAGTCCAAATGTATTGGGCACAGCCAGGCAGCTAGTAAGTAATAGATTTTCTTATTGATTCAGTCATTTCAGTAATGTCTAATTCTTCATGACCCTATTTGGGAGGTTGTTGGCAAAAATACTGGAGTAGTTTACCATTTTCTTTTTCACCTCATTTTACTGATGAGGAAACTGAGGAATATAGGACTAAATGGCTTGCACACATTAAGTGTTTGAGGTCAAATTTGAACTCAGTTCCTCCTGATTCCAGTGCCACTCTATCAACTGTGTTGCCTAGTTGCCCCAGTAAGTGACAGAGCTGAGATTCAAAGCCATGTTCAAACTAGTACTCTTTGTATAATAACAACACATTTCTTCCCCTCTACTCAATCATGAGTTTTATGGAACTATACTAAGGCCATTTGCCACCAAGGATGGAGCAGGATATATTGATTATTCTACAAGTCTCTGAAGTACCCAAACATTCTCAAGCTTCTAAATACTGAAGCTAAACCAAGAGTTATGTAGAAGTCTTAAAATTTTCCTGATTTTTCTTGATTGACCTATAACATTGCTGCATCCTGGTTGGTGCTATGAACAAACTATCTTGTCAAGTTTAACTCATCTTATGGTCTTCCAGTCCTTGACTGACTCCACCTGATTTCTTGTCTTTGCCCTAAAACCTTACAGAGGCCTCCGATTAGATGAGTCCCAGAACTATCTGCAGTTCATGGAGTATGCTGAAGAAGAAGAAGCATGGATCAATGAGAAGATGGCTCTTGTTGCCCAAGGGGACACAGGAGACATATTACCTGCTACACAGGTGAGAAGTACATGGAATGGATCTCATTTTCTCCTAGTTCCCTGTTGTTTATAGAGTGTGCTGCTTCTTAGATACTGTGCTATCATTCATGATATTTTATTACTTCCCTCAAATGGCTAGAAGGGACAGAAAGGGATTTGTACCTAGAAAACAAAATGAGGAGCCTCAGAAATCAATCAGTCAAACCTCCTCATCTTATAGATAAAGAAACTGAGGCCTTGAGGAGGAAAATGGCTTATTTATGATTGTACATCTAGTACATGGAACAGCCAGCACCAAAATCCAAGTCTCTTAACTTGTAGTCCTGAATTTTTCCTAAATGCAATGCCACCATCTTGGATGGGAAGATATGGGTTATTTTTTACAGAGCGGAGGAGGGAATACTGACACTCTGAGGGGGCCAAGGGAATTTCTCTAACTTTAATAAGCCAAAAAGAGTGGAAAAGAATTAAAATCCAAACTTTGTCTTTGGGGTTCTGTCTATGAAGAGAAGACATCAGGGAATCTAGAGAGCTCAGCTTTATTAAAATTATAAAGGACTCTTTTTATAAGAACATATTTCTTTAGAGCCATAAACAAAACTTGACCCAAACTCAGTATACCCATTTTCTTGAGGTAATCTTCCCACTATGTAGGACTGCTATGTTGGTAAATATTATTTCTGCAGATGGAATTTCTAGAATTGTTGTTTCCAGCAATAGGTAACTTCCTATTTGATTGATTCAGATTTAGATTCCTCTAGAAAGTCATATGTGGGCTATGTCATTACACTACTATGAGTGTGTGTAAACTAATAATTTGCTTTTGACAATTTCCATGTGCTGATCAGAGAACTTATAGATTATAGCATCCAATACAATCAATTATTTTCCTGTTTAAAATGTTATTAAAATAGTCAATTATATCACTAATCTTATTTCTCATTACTCAATATAAACAGATACCCTCCCATATTTATATAGCCTTTCCTCACAACAGGTTGCTGCTTGCCCATATTCACATACCAAATAAATGTCTGAGACAATTTTCATTGTCTAGGTCACACTGCCTATCAGTGTGCCTATCAGATAAAACAAAAACAAAAAGAAAACCACTGAAATATAGTCAAATACTTCCTCAGAAATGTTCAATTATTTGGTCAATCATTACTATTCTCTTTGAAGCTATGTAAAATGCTAAGCTTTGATTTTTTTTTTTTTTTTGAATCAGAAATTTTCAAGGTCACATTGCTTTTGCTTCAGAATTGTGAGATTTCAGAGCATCTTAGAATCAAAAATCTTTCCAGATATGTTCCACACACATTTCAAGGACATCATTTAATTACTTGCTTAGCCTTTATCAACAAGAAGGCATTGATTTGCCATTCAAGTAGAAAATAAACTCCCTGAGGTCAGGAACTGTTTTATTTTTATCTTTGCATCTCCATGTCCTGATCTAAGGCCATGCTCATTGTAGGCACTTAGTAAATATTTATTGATTTCTTTAAACAATCCTAATTTGTTCTTCAGCTGATCGAAAGACTCAGTCAACTCTGTACCCTATTTCATAAATAAGAAATTGTCTTTTTGCATTCTGAATTCTTTAATTCACATACATTTTTCTTAAACTCTGAGTGAGAGATTATGACCACTACTCATTTCCATTGTAAATCTTGTGACAATCCTTTTGCAGTTATAATATAATTTTCTTCATCTTTGGCATTATCCTGCTCAGCATCCCATCTTTCAAAATCCAGAGTTTGTATAAGAGATTATTTACTTACATCTGTGAATACATTATTTAAGGTTCCTTACTACTAACTTTTTCAAGCTTCCATCCTCCTATAAATTTGCTTTTCTCTATGAGGTACCAGACTCTTTCCCCTCAGAATATGTAAATAAGGAGCCCACTTAAAATATTTAAAGAGAACAAAGTAGAATTTAAACAAAAATATGCCTGAACTGTTTATAGAGTTTTGTCATTCTGCAGTTTTATTTCACTTTTTGTGACCTTATTTGGGGTTTTCTTGGCAAAGATATCGTAGTTGTTTGCCATCTCTTTCTCCAGCTCATTTTATATGTGAGGAAACTGAGGCAAACAGGGTTAAGTGACTTGCCCACCATCACAAAGTAATGTCTGAAGCAAGATTTTAATTCAGGAAGATGAATTTTCCTGACTCCAGACCTGACACTCTGTGCATTATGGTACCATTCAGTGCTAATGTTTATAGAGTTTGTATCATGTAGAGTGAAAAGATACTTCAAGAACCTAACATCTCCTCCCCCTTTGTCACCAACTTATTTTGTGACTTTGAATAAATCATTTCACTTCTTCCTCAGTTTCTTTTTCTGTAAAAGAAGCATTTTGTCACAGGTAGAGATATGCAAATTTTAGCCAAGAGCCGAATACCCCTCCTCCCTGCTTGTTTTGATAGATCTGTGAACTAAAAATGGTCTTTGGATTTTTAAATAAAATAACACTTTATTTAAATGATAGAAAAAATTAACTCATGGGCTGTATGAGCTAGAGTCTGCCAGCTTTTGGACTAGAGGATTATTAAATTTCCTTTCAATCTTAACCCTATATTATTCTGACAACTCAGCGAAAGGTTTGAAGTTCATTAAAATGAAAAAAATTACACAGATAGTGGATGGAACCTTGCATTTGGAGTCAGGAAGATCCAAATTCAAATTCTATCTCAGAGATTTAGCTGTGTTAATGGAGAAAAATACTGAAATCTGTCCATGTCTCATTTTGCTCATCTATAAAATGAAAAGTTGTAATGAATGAATTCTAAGATCCATCCCTGGTCTAAATCCATGAGCCACTTATCTTTTTCTCCTTCCACTTAGTTTATTTATTTTAATACACTTTGCTTTATGAATCATGTTGGGAGAGAGAAATCAGAACAAAAGGGGAAAACCATGGGAGAGAGAAAAAAAAAACAGAAAAAAAAAAAAGAAGAGAACATAGCATGTATTGATTTACATTCAGTCTCCTTAGTTCTTTTTCTAGATACAGGGGGCATTTTTCTGTCCAAAGTCTATCGGGATTGCTTTGGATCACTGAATAATTAAGAAGAACCAGGTCTTTCATAGTTGATTATTGCACATTCTTGCTGTTATTGTGTATAATATATTCCTGGTTCCGCGTCTTTTGCTCAGCATCAGTTCATGTAAATCTTTCCAGGTCTTTCTAAAATCAGATTTTTCATCATTTTTTATGAAACAATAATATTCCATTACCTTCATATACCACAATTTATTCAGCCATTCCCCAACTGATGGGCATCTACTCATTTTCCATTTTTTTTATTACCACAAAAAGAGCTATGAGCCACTTAATGCATATAATCAAGTGTCCTAGTCTTGGAAATTGAAAAAGAAAGTACTAGGGATTTTGCAAAAAGCTTAGGTCAGATCCTTACAGTTTAGGGATCCCAGATTCTGTTTTTCATGTTACATGTTATGATATGTGTTCGATCATATCCAACTCTTCATGACCTCATATGGCAAAGATAATGGAGTGGCTTGGCCTTTCCTTCTCCAATTTCTTTTATAGATCAGAAACTGAGGCAAACAGGATTAAGTGACTTGCCCAGGGTCATGCAGCTAGCCAGTATCTGAAGCCAGATTTGAACTTATGAAGAAGTCTTTTTGATTTTAGGTCCAACACTCTCCATCATGCCATCTAACTGTCCTTCTTAAACTTTTTCCATTCATGACTCCTTTTTGCCCAAGAAATTTTTATACATATGTGCGCTTAGTGCAAACTGCATGTCGTGCATCCAGAACTGAGGCTACAGTGAAGTCATGCAACATAGGCAAACACTTCCAGAAACACCTCAGATTCATTACATATTTTATCTTGAATTAATTTTTGCTCATTGCATTCAGAAACTTTTTGCTGTTGCCAAATCTTTTATAACCACCACATTCAATAAAACGACCACTTATGGAGTTGAGGCCCACAGTTTCAGAAATTTTGGTATAAATTAACCGAAACTGTTTTTAAGCCAAATAGCTTAATATAATAATAATGATTTTCATATGTTCAAGTTTTTAGTTAGATATTTAAAAGAATAAATCATTTGGAAACATGATTAAGTCTATCAGACCTTTAATGAATGATTCAGATTACTGCACATCCAAAATCAAAACCAACTTCCAAAGTTGAACAATTAAAGATACAAGTGTTCTATCCAGACAAGCTGAACTGACAGCAGTTGAGATTCATTATTTTGAAATGTAAATGAGAAAAAGCATAACTTTTAATGGAAGTTCAAGTGCCTCTCTCCAGCCCTGAAACAATATGTTGTATATTGAGAAGTCTGTAGTGTGCCTGACATTCTAAGAGGCAACTAAAACTAAGGGAGTCTGGACAACTTCAAAGGGAAGGGGAGGAGCCTCCTCTGTCAACATTCTATTATCACCACTTTAAAATGCCAGGCACAGGACTTCGTGAAGTAGAGATTCTTGAATAGGGAAGTAAGATCCAAATGAGTGATCCTGCTAGTCATCCATAGGATGGACAAGAGAGGGCTAAAAGATAATTGTCTTTTAAGATCTAGAAAATTCTCATTGCCAGAATCCCTCAACCTCTGATAGAGGGCAATTTAAGAGAACAAAAAAGGTTCAGAAGGTGTTAATATGCTACTACTACCAATGCCATCACCATCACCACTACCCCTATTACTACTAATACCAATACTATTACCACTATTACCACAACTACCATCACAACAATCACTACTACTATTACTACCCTGCTACTACTACTACTATTACCACTACTGCTACTGCTACTACTATTACTACTACTACTACTGCTACTACTATTACTACTACTACTGCTACTACTACTACTACTACTACTACTACTGCTGCTACTACTGCTATTAATACTACTATTGTTACTACTACTACCACTACTGCTACTACTATTACTACTATTACTGCTACTACTATTACTACTACTATATGCCTACTACTACCACTACTACTACTACTACTACTACTATTGCTACTATTATTACTACTGCTACTACTATTACTACTACTACTGTTACTACTATTTCTACTACTACTATGCCTACTACTACTACTACTGCTACTACTATTACTGCTACTGTTATGCCTACTACTACTACTACCACTATTACTACTATTACTACTACTACTACCACTACTACCACCACCACAATCACTACTACTACTACTGCTACTACTATTACTGCTACTACTGCTACTAGTATTACTATTACCACCCCTACTACTATTACTACTACTACTACTATTACTACTATTACACTAGCATTTTGTAGCATCTACAATATGTCAGGCATTATATGCCAAGTGTTTCATAAACCTTATTCAATCCTTCTAATGACGCTGGGAGGTAGGTATTATCACTATCCTTATTTTATAATCTGAAGAAACTGAGACAGAGGTCAAGAGACTTGCCCAACAACAAACAGCTAGTAAGCATTTCAGGCTAGATTTGAATTCAGGTCTTTTAAACAAGAGCTCTATCTGCTGTACCCTGTGAAACTGTTACTGACTTTGTGATGTAGCAGTATCATTGACATCCCTTAACATCTTAAAATATACCTCAATGCATGAGACTCTTAGAAATAGCCAACACAAGGGAACATAGCAAATGCAAACAAACCAGATACACTGGGTAACCTGATGGTCCACAGTCTCTTTGATGAGGTTAATGGCAGTGAAGTGAGTTGTGAAAATCCCCTTTTGGTCAAAAGTGCAGGTTCTTTGTGAAAGAATTCACAAACCCTAAGAGGTTTAGGTGGCAAAAATGGAAGTTTATTGTTGCATGAGAGGTCAGCTTTGCTAAGAGACTGACTTCTTTAGTAACAAAGTCTTGTTAGGGAATGGAGGCTGGCACTGAGAAGAGAATGTCTTCTCAGCGGGCAGGATCCTGGCAGCTATACCAAGGAATAAGGCATAGTCCTGTTTTGGACATTCTGAAAAGAAATGAGTAAACAGAAAGCTATTATATGAGCAGATTTTGGGTAGGGGGATGGGGAGGGAGTGGAGAGGGCAACAGCTTCAGCTGATCAGATCAGGATCTCCCAAATGAAATTGCTTTGAAGGCTTCCTCAGCCTGAATTTGAATAGAGATAAGGCTTGCCCTAGAAATGGCCCAGTTGGATGATACCACTTAACTTGTCTGGGGAGATATGCCTCCCAGGAGGGCCTGAGACTCGAATCTCCCTTCTTTACAGATCAAAGGGTACACAATTTTAGAGTGTTAATTTTACAGATTAAAGGGAAAACAGTTTCACACCTCTGTCATCTTGATCAGCCTCCTTTGCATAAGATGTATAATTAAGCAATAAGGAATCTTGGAATTTAGAGCTGGAATGTACTTTAGAGATCATCTAACTGAACTCCTTCTTTGCAAATAGGGAAACTGATTCTCATAGAAGCTAAGGAATTTGACCAAGTTCATATAAGTAGTAAGTGGAAATAAAGAGATTCAAAACTGGTCCTTCTTATTTCAATTCCATCATTCTTTCTAATTTCATATTGCACCTCAATATGGACATATGTTCTTGTAGCCCTGGGATGTTGCTGCATTTATGTGGTGCTTAGTAGCTATTGTAGAGTGGGACTAAGGTTGGCACTCTCCTTGTGGTTGCTGGCAACCTCTGCTGCTTTCCTGCTCTCCCAGATAACTCTTTCGCCTCTCTGATTGTGCTAAAATAACCCTGGCAAGAGACTATGCAGGCTCATAAAACAATTGTCACAGTGAGACAGGAAAGAAAGTTTCCTTTTCAAGTGACAGTTAACAGCTTGGAAAGGTAAAAGCAGATCATATTCAAAGACTATGAGCCTGGGTAATACATACATACATATATATATATATATATATATATATATATATATGTACACACATGTGTACATATTTTTGTATATATATGTATTTAATTAATAAACATTTATTTTCTCTCTCTACTATCTTTTCCCCACTGAAGGGGAAAAAAGAGAAAGAGAGAGAAATCATTTTTAAGAAATAAGCACTTTGGTCATGTTCCAAAATTTGTAGCTTATTCCACCTATTTAGTCTATCACCTTTCTGTATGGTGATTTTAACAAACTAATCTGTGACCTTTCCATACAGAGCTTACTAAAGAAGCATGAGGCTTTGAAGAATGACTTTGTAAACCATGAGACTCGAGTGCAGGAAGTTTGCACTGAAGGAGAAGATCTTCTGAGCAAGGTAAGTAAAGAAATCATGCCTTAACATGTTTAAAAATTTGATTAAAGGTCTATTTTAGGCAATAGAAAAATGAAGAAATAAATTATTGCTTTGGACATTTTTTTTTTATTGTCCCCAAAGTCTGGAACACTCTCTGCCATCTATCCTAACTGCTGACCCCCTTGGCTTCCTTTAATTCCTAAATAAAATCCCACTTTCTTCAGGAAGTCTTCCCCAACTTCTCTCTAGTGACTTCCCTCTATTAATTATTTCGAATTTATCTTTTATATAGCTTACTTTGTATAGTCCTTGCCCTCCACCCTAACCTTAGATTGTAAGTAGCTTGAGGCAGGCACAGTATTTTGGGGCTCTTTTTTTAATCCTAGTAACACAGTGTCTGGAACACAGTAGGCACTTTATAAGTGTTTATCAATTGATTAT
Source organism: Sarcophilus harrisii (assembly GCF_902635505.1). Lineage (NCBI taxonomy): Eukaryota > Metazoa > Chordata > Mammalia > Dasyuromorphia > Dasyuridae > Sarcophilus > Sarcophilus harrisii. Next base: position 361,395,935 of record NC_045429.1, on the reverse strand, counting down.
CTTGTTTTTCTCCCCGCTCTATTTATAATATTATGGAATAGGAAAAGTGTTATGTTATAAGCTCAGTTATAACATTATATCATGTATCTTGCTTATTTATATTTATGTTAAATAATTTGCCTATGACCCCATTCACCATTCCTGTGATTCTCAAACCAGATGCCTCTCCTTGGCCATTCTTTTCCTGTCTGTGTTGTTTCTTTTTAGAATCTAAGTCCCTTAAGGGCAGGAACTATCTTTCTTGTCTCTCTTTAATAACCAAATCCTCTGACTCTTGATATAATGCTTTTAACTCCATCATAGCTTCTTCATTATCAGCATTCATTCATTTAATTCAAATAAATAAAAAAATATTTATTATCATTTATGATTACTGAGCCTAATTGTGCTAATTGCATTTTACCTCTCTCAATATCCTCTTTTATGACATGATGGGACAAAACAAGGTATATGGTCTTTTCTAAGCTCTAAATCCTATGATCTTATGACTCTATTGCTTCTTGGACAGAAGGGAAAGGAAGACAATAACTGAGCAGTTCATCAGTTCCAACAAACCTCTTCTGATGTTTTTATAGACAATAACCAATATCAACAAATTGTTCCTGGTGGTTTCATAGACAGTAGAACCAAATGGATCATTTCAGTGCCCTAAATTATTAGATTCATCCATTGTTGGATAGATAGATTCAGAAAGAGAGAAAGAGAGATAGAATATAATATATATCCAAGAGTAAATTTGGCTTCAAGAGGTAGTTAGATATCCATCATCCATTGTTAGACTTCTTGCAGGATGATTCTTAATAGAAGAAGCTATAAAGAGAATTCCTGTACAAGTATAGGTCACTTTCAATGTCCTTTTAGTTTTCTTTGATATCTGACATTCCTTTCTAATGTGATATACCTACTTCCTTCCAAAATGTTTGAGTCACACATGAAGCTTTTCAAGATCTTAACCTTGGCCTGGGTAGTTTTCCATTCTAAGGAGTAAATACTTGTTGATGGATTACTTGATTCCTCTCTTTCCCTTCTATTCCTGTGAGGCAGGAAGAAACACAACACAAAGAGAAAATTAAAGCCAAGATCAATAGCCTGAATTCAAAGATCCCTGCTCTATCCAAAGCAATTGAAGCCTGGAAGGCCCAATTGGAAGAGGATGCTGCTTTCCAATTGTTTAACTGGAAGGCTGACACAGTGGAGTCATGGATAAGTATGTTCTGTAGAATTCGGTATTGTGTATATTGAGAAGCTGATGAGCAGACTAATCTGGACTTGGGATCTTTATACACCTCCACAGCATCCTTTTGGAACCCTTTTATGAACTGATAGGGTGGGAATTGCAGTATTGGGGACAAACACATTCTTTTTGATATTAGAGATCTTGGTTTCTTTATAAGATACTTAAAAGAATAGCAAATTATACCCAATAGCTTTGCAGTTTCATGTGTAATAATTTTTATATTATACTATTAATCAAATGCTTGTCTTATTCCATAAACTGAAAATAAAATAAATTAAAATATTTAAAAAAATCAATCTTGAATCTTAACCTCTTTTCTGACTAGAGGCTGAAATCTGTTTCTTGACTTTGCTGCTCAATAACATACAAGATACAATAAAATATAAAAATTATTACACATGAAACTGCAAAGCTATTGTGTACAATTTGCTGTTCCTTTAAATACCATATAAAATTTGATTTTATAGGCTCACATGGACTTTACATTCAAGAGCACGCTGATAAATAGTTAACAATTAGTTCTGGGGGGGGGGGGTGTAGGATGAGAATACAATAGACTTTTAAATTTAATCTGAATTATTAACATTTTCTCCATCACTTTCTTAACTCTGAGCAATCATAGAATAGTAAATTAGGACATGATTTGTAACATTTGTCTATTTCCCAGACTTAAATACACTGAAAATTTAACATCTGGCACTTATGATATAATGGGAGTTGCTTCTAACACACTCTTCTTGCACATCTTATTTTTTTAAATGTGGAAATTTTAATTGTTAAACTTATCTTTTGGCCCTTTCTGCATGGTATAGTTAAAACAAAAAAATCACACTAAACTTGGCCTAGATTTGAATGGCAATTCTATTAATTCTATTCATGTTACTTTGGACAACTGCATCAAACTCTAAGTTTCTTTATTCATAAAATTAAAAAATTGGGCTAAAAGACTTCCAAGGACTTTTCAAAAGCTTAATCTTACTATCTTGTGATCTTAAAATTTCACTCCTACTGGCCCAGCCTAGGAGGGAAAACACCTTTAAAAGGCATTATACATACCAATGACTCATAGCTATTAGAGTTAGAAAATCCTTTGTGGTATTCCAGCCTAAATGTTTCTTGCTATGCTTTAAAGAAATTTGCTTCTACTTTTGTCATACTCCAATCTCCTCCCAAAAATTTTGGTTATTTTCATAATCTTATGCTTTTTCAGCTGAAAAAGAATCCACTCTGAAAATAAATGGAAATGGAGGAGACCTTGCTACTTACCGTATGCTACTTGCTAAACAGGTAAAAATGGGAGCTACCTCTTATCAGAAAGTTAACCAGTAGGAAAGTAGAAAGTCTATGGAATGAGGGACTTGGGAAAGGAGGGCAATCTTTGTCTTCTTAAGTTATTTTACATTGGCTTCTATTATTTTGACTCTTCTATTGTCAGTTCTTACCAAGTAGTAAGACTTGGTAGTAGTAAACCAAGCTCCTCCTGGTTCAGTTAGCATAATTCTAATTTTGAAATCTACATTCCAAAATCCTCCATTTGTTTGGGGTCCAACATAGAAGTGATATTTGAAGCAATGAACAGATAATATCCTGGGATGGAGAGAATCAGAAGACCTGAGTTTTAGTCCTAGTCCTAGATTCTGAGACTATCTGTAAAATAAAGAGTCCTCCATTATGTGAATCCTAAGGTCTCTTTGGCCTCTGCATTAGTTTCTCTCTTACATCCTGAGGAAGCTGCAAAAGCTGTATAAGACGCTGATCCCTGCTTTAATGGAAATACTATTTTCAAATGTCATGTTCAATCACCAAATTTTTATTAAGGAAATACCATATGCAGAGTACTGTACTTAAACTGAAGGGACCTATGAAATTTAGATAAGCTACTCCTCTCTCATTTAATAGAGTTTCTATCATATAATGGGTTGATTGAGTGAATGATTTAATCATTCAAACTTGACTCCCACTTCTTTTTGTGACAGTAGACATGATCCTTGCTGATTATAATATAGTAGAGTTTATAAGATCTGAAGTTAGAAGACTAAGGTTCAAATTCTAGTTCTTATTTGTTTCTTAGTCTCATTTGTGTCAGTCCCTGTTTTCTTTATAAAATGAAAGTGTTAGGCTAGACGTTTTCTAACTCTACATGCATAATACTTTTAACCTATGGTTCCTATATCACTTATGTAGACTGTATCTTGGCCATCACTCTGATCTTCACACATCCCTTCTCAAACTGTGTTCAAATCTGGGGTCTGCCAGATGTAGAGACTCTCTTGGTCTCCACTGGAATAGCCTCTGCTTACTCTTCTCCATTGCCCTCGTGTAGGATACACTGGATGATGGACTGAAAAGCTTTGAGCAGGAACGACTATACGAAATAACAGACTTAAAAGATCAGCTGGTAGCATCAGAGCACAGCAGAGCAAGCATCATCAAGGACCGGCATGCTGCACTTCTCAAACGCTGGGACGAACTACTGGCTGCTGCTGCAGCCCGAAGGGCAAAGCTGCTGGAGGAACAGCTACCCCTGAAGAAGGTAACCCCAGAGAGGAGTGATTAGTAGCAAACGGTCTAGCAAGGAACCTATATAAATTCCAGATGCAATTCTAGAATCAGCCAATCATCACATAATTATTAAGGGCTTTTATAAAGAGACAAGTAGGTGTGGTCAACTCTATTCCCCACCCCATCCCCAATCTAAAGAGACTAATTATATTATGATGGGGTCACATCAGATGAGGGTTTTGAGCTTATACCATTATTGATTTAATCTATCACTCAGACTCTTGGAAAACACCACTAATCTCTGGATTTGGCTCTCTCAGTCCTATCTATTCTCACACTAAAAGATACAGTGATGGGTGACCACAATATAATTATATTTAAACTCTCTCAGGGTCTGCGGCATAATTCTAGTAAAGCAAAATATACTTCCCCTTTTTGTCACACTAGCTCTTGAGCCTCCAGACAATATGTTTTCTTTCTACACATTCAGCCACTCCTAGGGTAATGCACACAAATATTATATAACATTTATGCAACTAGCCATTCATTATAATGACATTTTAGATCATAAAAAGAAACAGTGCCGAATAATATATAATAATATTTATAATAGTGAAATTTCTAGATAAAAACAAGTTGAAACAAATATATATCACAATATACATATAAGCCAGATCACACTATTCCATCAGTGCACTCAACAACTGGTGAGAAGTAGATGAATCTGGCAGGGAAATAGAAGGAGGAGGACCACTCAATTCTAGATTGCAAGTTTCAATATCACTGCTTTCTTAAGGAACATCTGCACTACATGAAATTGCTCATCTGAATACTGTATGATTGTTGATCCTCACTGCTATTCAGCATCTGGGAACATATGTATAATGTGTTTATATATACATGTAATTATAAGTAGATTGTGAAGTGTACATGTGGATATTACATGTGTTTGTGTGATTATACATATATGTATTTATGTGTATTTAGACATATACATATGTGTATGTATATATATAATAGCTAATATTCATATAGCACTTACTGTGTGCTCAGCACTGTGCTAAGTGCTTTCAATTATCTCACTTAATCTCCCAAATGTGATATAGGTGTTATCATTATTCCCATTTTACAAATGAGGAAACTGAGGCAATCAGAGATTAAATGAATTGCCCAGAATTTACTCAGCTAGCAAATATTTACAGATTGTTTCAATTAACCAAAAATATATTTAGAAAGTGTTAATGTATGTAGCAGATATTTTGCATTTAATAATATTTCATTTTCCCCAATTATATATAAAGATAATTTTTAAAATTTATTTTTTTAAATTTTGAGTTCCATATTCTTTCAGATGTTCCTCCTCTCCTCCATTCTCTACCCAGAAAGTAAGCATTTTGATGGGAGTTATACATGTACAATCATGCAAAATATATTTACATATTCATCATGTTGTGAAAGATTACACAGACTACCCCTCAAAAAGTAAAAAAAAAAAGTATGCTGCAATCTACATTCTTATTCCATCAATTCTTTCTTTAGATGTGGACATAACTTTTTATTATTGTGAATCATTTGGAATTTTCTTGAATCATTGCATTAGTAGCAATTCCTTTTAAGTCAGATAATCACTATGTTCATCAAATTGGCTATCTCTGGGCTGTATTACCCAATTCAGTCAATTATTTGCTCATCAGAATTTTACACTGTCCAATTATAATATCATAATACAGTTCCATTCCTCAGCAACACAATTCAGAGTCACGTTTGAATCTAATACTGAAGCTGAAAAGTCTTGTACTTCCTTCTCAAGCCAGAATGGAACTGCAGCAGAGAGCAACACTTTTATGAATAGTTTCACGTTTTTTCCAGCTCTGGGTGATGCTGATAAGTAATACTCCCATAGGAGCTTTTGGCCAGTGACATCCATCTCTTTAAACCAATTAGAAATCACTTCACTGAAGTCTTCTCCAAATTAACTGCCTCTCAGACAAACAGCTTTTCTGATATGAATATTTTCACCTCTCCCCTTCATGTTTCTTTCTCCTTCTACTAATGCAACTGCCCCAGTTCTTTGCATTCAGTGTCTTAAATAAGAATCTTCCAAGTCTCAGTGTCTGATGGCTTAGTTTAAAAAGTCTGGACTCCTCAATTACCCAAACCAAATTCACAATTTTTTGTTAAACCTACCTAAGATAGTATTTCTACAATATCCCATTCTCTTAGTTTTTTTATCTTCTTTTATCCCAAAACATATAAATCCAAATTAAATGAGGGGACCTATTATACCTTAGTTCTGATCTTCAATAAAGTAATCTGTTTCTGTGATGTCTTTGAAATTCTATTTCTCACAATCACAGATTTCTAATTATTAGTAAATAAAAGATCCTTAATCTTTATCTTTTTAAAAATTGGTATTATATTCTTTTCAAATACACACAAAAATAGTTTTCAACATTCACCTTTGCAAAATCTTTGTGTTCCAATTTTTCCCTTTTTTCTTCCCTCCCCTCTCCCCAAGACAGCAAGCAATCTGATATAGGTTAAATGTGTACAAATATCCTAAACCTATTACAATATTTGTCATGCTGCACACACAAAAAAATCAGATCAAAAATGGAAAAAAGCACAAAAAAGAAAAAAATCAAGCAAATAAGAAAATAACAATAAAAATATAAAAATATTATGCTTTGATATATATTCAGTTTTCATAATTCTCTCTCTGGATGTAGATGGCACTTTCCGATATAAGCCTATTGGAATTTTAAAAAATAAACAAAAAAGTCTATCGCAATTTCTTTGAATCACTTCATTATTGAAAAGAGCCAAATCCTTGACAGATGATATCACATAATCTTGTTGTTATTGTGTACAATATTCCTTGGTTCTGCTCAGTTCACTTAGTTCATGTAGGGCTTTTGAGACTTTTATGAAATCAACCCATTTATCATTTCTATAAAGATCAACAATATTCCATTAAATTTTTATAGCATAACTTATTCAGCCATTCCCCAGTTGAGGAATTAAGGAGCATCCACTCAACTTCCAGTTCCTTGCCAATAAAATAAGGTTGCTATAAACATTTTTGCACATGTGGATCCTTTTTTGTCTTTTATGATCTTTTTGGATATGCAATGGAGACACTGGATATTTTGTTTGATAGTCTGATAGTCCTTTGAGCATAGTTCCAAACTATTCTCCAGGGTGGTTGGATAATTTCACAACTCTACCAATGCATTTAGTGTCCCAGTTTTCTCACATTCCCTCCAACATTCATCCTTATCTTTTGCTGTCATCTTAGCCAATCTGAGAGTTATAAACTGGTAGCTCAGAGTTATCTTAATTTGCATTTCTCTAATCAATAATGATTTTAGAGCATTTTTCACATAATTAGAAATGGTTTTAATTTCTTCATCTGAAAATTATCTATTCATATTCTTTGGCCATTTATCAACTGGAGAATTTCTTATTCTTATAAATTTAAGTCAATTTTCTATGTCTTTTAGAAATGAGGCATTTATCAGCAACACTGGCTGTAATTTTTTTTAAACCAGTTTTCCATTTTCCTTCTAATCTTGGCTGCATTAGTTTTGTTTGTGCAAAACCTTTTTAATTTAATGTATTCTGTTCTCTTCTTCTTTGGCCATAAATTCCACCCTTCTTCACAGATCTGAGAGGCAGATAATCCTTTGTTTTCCTAATTTGTGCATAATATTGCTTTTTATGTCTAAATCATGAACCCATTTTGACTTTCTGTTGGTCAATGCCTGATTTCTGCCATACTTTTTTCCAGTTTCCCTATATAAATATGAATTTCTTCCTTTACATATTTTTCCTACTTTTCTCATCAATGATGTTTCTTAAAAAGAGTATATTTCATACTTATCATATGCTACAAATGTGTATTGATTGCTGGGGATACAAGGAAAGTGGGGGGGGGAGAAGTCTGCTTTCTAGTAGTCTAAACAAGGAGACAAATTGCAAACAATTTATAGATAGATATAGATATAGATACACACACGCAATAATTGGCAGGTAATTATAGTGAGAAGGCACTAGCAGTGAGGAAGACTGAAGATGGCTTCATACAAGTCAAATTTGAACTGAATTCTAAAGGAAGGCAAGAAGTAGAGTTCAGGAGAGAAAGCATGTCAGGTATGGAGGGTAGTCTAGTCAGTGGCAATTCAGGGATCTTCTCACATGGAAGTTCTAGGGAGAACTCATTAATGAGAAAAAGGGCAGAAGGAGATGTAAACTGAAGCATGGAAGTTAAGACAAAAGTAAAATTGGAATATTTAGAAATTGTCCTCTCTATACATATTAACCCAAGTCTGGTTCCCTATACTATCCATCTAATATTCTTATTTGTGCACTTATTTAAGAGCAACAGTTATGATATCTCTGATAAATGTCTCTATCTCCAGAACATGGAAAATGAATGATTGCATGATAAAGGAAGGTGTGTTCCCCTCTTCCTCTCTCTCTCTCTCTCTCTCTCTCTCTCTCTCTCTCTCTTTCTCCCAGGCTGAGGAGTTGTTCTTAGAGTTTGCTCAGAAGGCTTCAGCTTTCAACAACTGGTGTGAGAATGCAGAAGAGGATCTCTCTGAACCTGTACACTGTTTCTCCTTAGAAGAGATCCAGCAGCTTCAGAAGGACCACGAGGTCTTTCTGGCCTCCCTCACAGGAGCTCGAGCTGACTTTGATCATTTGGTAGAATTGGATCAGCAAATTAAAGCCTTGAACATGCCCTCCAGCCTATATACTTGGTTGACAATGGAGGCTCTAGAAAGCATCTGGTTGAACCTGCCCAACATCATCAAGGTATCATGGGGATAGTCCTAAGGGAAACAATAAAAAGAGCTTTAGATTTGTTGTCAAAGAAATACCTTTGTTTTCTAAATCTAATATTTATTCCATATATGAGTTTGGGCAAATGCTTTTAGGCTCTATAGGCCTTAGTTCCCTTATCTATGAAATAACTAAGTTAAACTGAGCTCTGAATTTGTCTCTTCCATTACAAAATCATCCCTATGTCACAGATAATCACAGCCATATACCATTTGGGATTCTGGATAGTTGGGCACTAACTCAGAAAGATAGCTGGTACATATACAAGGGGTTCCACTCGACAATTTAGGTTTAAAAGTGAAGATGAGATTCTCATACAGATAATCATGCCCAAAGATCCCTTTGCCACCCCATCCCCTCCTTTACCCCATCCCCAATATATACATAGCATTACAGGCATAACAGATAGCATTGTCTCTCACTTCTATATTAATAATAATAATAATAATAGTACAACCAGAAGGAGAAGTAGTATTTTAAGGTTTGCAAAGCACTTTATAAATATTATCTCATTTATCCTAAAAATAATCTTGGAAGATGTATTATTAACGTTATTTTATGAGACAGCAAGAGGTTCAGTGATTTGTCCATTTTCACACAGCTAGTATATATCTGGATTTGAATCTGAGCACTTGGTCCCCTACCTCATAAGCTGCCCTTTTGTCACAACTCTTGGCCTTGAAGCCTACCTTTTTCTGTTCAATTTCACCATATTTCATCTGGTCTCCTTGACCAGAATTTTTTCAGGACTATAAGCATCCTGCTCCATTGCTTGATATTGATGGTGTTGACCCTGGCTTCTCAAAGACTGTGGAATGCAAGATTTGGCAAGCCCTACCAGATTGGAAAAGCTTTGATTAGAAGACAAATGATAAACTATGAGTCTGTCATATTAGATTCAACTGGCTTAATTCAGAGAGGTTCATCACCAGAAAGATGGCAGCCAGATGATGAATTTGGGATGCTAGAGAGCAAATTATGAATATAATTACTCAAAGATGGATGGATGTAATCAGCATTAGTGGAGTGAATAATACTACTGATGAAGTCATAAGTCACTGAAATCAAGTATAAGAATGTTGGGATCTGGGAAGGGAATACATAGAAAGATTTATGCCATACTACATTTTCATAGCAATAACCCCTGATAAGGAGCCCCATAGAACTACATACTTGCTAAGGAAGGCATTCACTGGTAGCACCATCCAAAGGGTCATCAGACATTTCTAGAAAACAACCTCAATGCTTTCTCAGGCCAAGGGAGAAAAAGACAAAAGCAATCTAATTCTATTGACACCACTAAGTAACTTGACATCAGGGATAGTAAGCCATTTATTGCAATTCCACTCTTGCTTAGCTTAGGAGTCAAGAACAAGAGACAATTCTGAGAACTTTGGAGAATAGAAAAACGGAAAATAAAAGAGCAAAAACTAGGATTATGAATTCTAGGAAAGAGAAGCCTGAGGTATAAATTAATTATGCTTTTCTAGTTTTGGGAATATTTTTAAATAAGGATACTCATCTCTGAGGACATAAAATTTAAAAAAATGTTAATAATCAGCCTTATACTATAGCATGAGGGATGAAGGTTAGGCATTTGGAAAACTCACAATCTAATAATTATAGCTCCTCAACCATATAATATGAAAGTGGAGGAAAGATGTGGACATAATAACATATCACAGTTCTTAAAAGTTTTTGTGACTTACCATTATTATCATCATCATCTTCATCATCAATCAGCATTTATCAAGTACCTAATGTATGCTCTGAATTGTGATAAATTCTAGAAATACAAAGAAAGGCAAAAATTCAGTGCTTTCTTAGAAGGAGCTAACAACTTAAGGGAGAAAGACAACATGTAAACAACTTGCACCTATAGGATATATCAGTTTGAATGGGATATAATTTTAGGGGAAAGACACTGCAAGTGGGGTAGGGCAGAGTACTGGGAAAGATTTCCTGCAAAATGTGGGCAAGAAAGGAAAGCATTCCGGGCACAAGAGACATGGACCCTTGAGGAAGTATGATATAGCTTATGATCCTTTTTCTAGATAACATTTTCAAATTTATAAAATAAAATGCATAGAACTACAATGGAATCAATTATATAGAAACAATTGCCAATATGTATATATTTTTTTAAATGAGTAAATCCCAAGTTATGAATTTCTGTTCTAGAACAAGTACCCTCTCTTCAAATTGACTCATTTGAAGAGTCAAATTGACTCATTACTGGAATTTGGGAATGACTTTGATCCATAACAGAAATATTCAGGGAATCCTGAGTCATCCCTGAGTTGACTTGATGCTTTAGGATGACTGCACAGGTCCCCTTGGCCAACCCAATGACTCAGTGTAACAATCAGTAAACAAGAATGTTTGAGATTCTTATTAAGAAATAACAGTAGCCTCTGTACTTAACAAGTAGATTGTTGACAAGCAGATAAAGGGGACCTCATGCACAGATACACACACACATACATACAGAATCTACAAAAAACATATAGTTAGCTAATGATTATGCAAATGCATGTAGATTATTTGAATTGAAACCTGTCAAGGACAAGGTCCATCTCCCCTTTTGCTCAGAATACCCTTGAACCATATCTCTTCTCAATTCCATCGGTTGATTTGTCCCAAGGAATAAAAACTCTGTTTAACCTTAGTTTTTAAAAATGCAGGTTACTTCTGCTAAAGGATTTTATGCAGAATTCCAAAGTCTAATAAAAATAAAATCATAGAATTATAGGACTAGGCAAGATCATCAATATCATCTAGTCTAATGACTTAATTTTAGGCAGTTAGGTGGGTCAGTGGATAGAAGGCAAAGGAATTGAAACCAAGAAGATTAGAATTTAAATCCTGCCTCAGACTCTTACTAGTTATTTAATCTTTATTAGACTCAATTTCCTTATCTCTACTTCACAGGGATATTGTAAGGACCAAATGAGTTAGCATATATAAAGTGTTTTGCATCTACTAATTCTACCTACTAATTTTAATTTTATAATTGAGAAGAGGTAGGCTCAAAAGAGATAATGAAATATCCAAGATAACACAGCTAAACCAAAATTAGAATCTGGGTCTCCCTGCTACTCATCCAAAATTGCCCATTATTGAGGATTATTGCTTTTGCTATGGCCTTTTGCATAGATAATTTAGAATTGACTACTTAGACAAATTCCTTCATCAAGTATTATATTAGTTGTTTAAAGAATGAAGTATTGGAACACAAAAGTTCCAGAAGACTTCTTGGAAAGTTTTGAACTGCAATAGTCATTGAACAAATTCAATGAATAATCATTAAGATCTCATTGTGTGTAAAGCAACATAGCATGTTCAAGAGAAAATGAGCTTCAAAGGCAGGAAGACATGGGTTCACTTCGACCCTATAGTACGTGCTGACTGTCATCCTAAAATTTCTTAATGTCTCAGTTCTCTAAAACCAACATATATTATGTGTCAATCACTGTTCTAAGAGCTTTATAAGTATTTCATTTGATTCCCACAACTGGGAGGTGGGTGCTATTATCATACCCATTTTATAGCTGAAGAAATGGAGGAAGATAGAGGTTGAATGGCTTACCCAGGGTCACTCAGTTAGAAAGTGTTCAAAGCCAGATTTAAATTATCCCCCTATCCACTATGCTGCCTAGCAGTCTCTAGGTAACTTTTTATGATTATACATTATGATTATATATTTTCATGATTATAATTATGGATTTTAGATTTATGATTATAGATTATGGGGAAGATACTGACCTGCATTGATGAAGTTGAGTTTATTAATTTGGAATTTTCTTGTATCAATGAAATCCCAAATCTAGCACCTTTTCCTATACTATTATATGCAAGGCCTTATGTTAGACAGTGGGTTTTATTCTTGTTATTGTTCGGTCATTTCAGTTGTGTTCAACATTTTGTGACCCCAGTTGGGGTTTTCTTGACAAAGATGCTGGAGTGCTTTGCCATTTTCTTCTCTAGCTCATTTTACAGGTGAAAAAACAGGGTTAAATGACTTGCCCAGGTTCAAACAGCTAATAAGTGTCTGAGACTAGATTTGAATTGAAGAAGATGAGGCTTCCTTACTCCAGGTCCTATCCACTCTACCCACTTTACCACTTAACTATAAAATGAAATCCTATTTGAGATATAGATTGGTAACTTATGGTCTAAGTGGGGACTACCAAAGAATTATTACTATAATTATTATTACCTTAATCTCTAACTTGGGCCTGTAGGAACGAGAAGAGGAACTACAAAAAGAGGAAGAAAGACAACTGAAGAATCATGAATTGTGCCAAGAGTTTGAACAAGATGCCAGTGTATTTTCCCAATGGATCCAGGAAACCAGGTCTGCTGTCTCATCTGGATCCCTCAACTTCCAGTGGGGAGGGATTCATCACACCCTGAAATCTTTGAGTCCAGAGTCTATTTTTCCCAAATAGGAGATTCTGTAGGGAAAAATACCACATTCCCAGAGGGAAATCAGTAGCCCTATTCTCCTCTCTCTCTTTTCTCATTATGGGTATTGATTTCCTTTTTGGGAAGGACTGAAAAAGAGACCAAATGTAGGCAAAAATTCCAAGTAGTTTGGGGCCTACAAATTGTTCCCTCATAATATTGTTTCTGCTTTTACTGTTGTCATTATGGCATCTCACAGAGATGCAGAGGTGTTGTCATGAAATTATGCCCCATTCTCTCATTACTCTCATAAATTACAAGAAATTACTTTGGTCTCAGGTAGCTGCTACAGAGGAACATGTTTGATTAGCTAATTTACAACAAAGTATGATTGTTTAGTGGTGACTGCTTATACAAAGGTGTGTGGGGGGGTGAGGTTAGGAGGTTTTTAAAAATGATCCAGTGGCACATTTTTATTTGACATATGGGAAAATTAGGGTCTCTATAGATTTCTTATCTGAGATTTTTAAAGTTACCCTTCTTGGATGATACTTGTTTTGAAAAGAGTGGGGTTTGGAGATGACAATAGCTCTAGCCAAACGAACTGATTTTTAATGATGAAGTTTTTTTTTAAATCATGGCAGATAAGTGGATGAGAAATAGCTTAGAAGTGTCCTCATCCTTACCCTCAGACAAATCTCATTGTATCATTGAGTTCATTCTTACTTATACCATAAAGCAATGCCAGGCTCTGAAGACAGAATCAAGTGGCTCAAAAAGGCACCAAATAAATTGGCCCTATCCATTCTAGACCAAGAAGACCATTCTGGTCTGAAGGAAATCAGGAAGAGGCCCTTGGAAATCAGGTGGTAGGCATAAAGGAAATTGCTTAACCAAACTATGGCTATGGCTTAAGGCTATGGCCTTTGCCTTTTTATACTTTTCTTGGGCGCTGTAAAGGAAATCTGGTAGGTTTTGCTAAAGGTAGACTGTGATGTTCTTTGAATCTGTTGAGATGGGAGCTAATAGTGTTTATTGTTTCAGAAGAACAAGTGGGTTTTATCAAAAGGCAGAATTGGGGGTAAATGAGTGGGGATATGCCACAATTGGCAATCTGATTAATTTTTGATGCCAGAGATTTGAGAGCTATGATCTTGATCAATGAAGAGACTCTTCAAATCAACAAACCCAGAGCCATAGCTTGAAAATATTGAAAATTCAGGGAAATAAGATGCCTTTGTATTGAGTAACTTGGACTGATCTGCTTTTTTCTTTCTTTCTTTATTCCTTCTGGCTCCTGTTCCTGGAACCTGCCTGTCCAGAACTTATTTCCTAGATGGGTTTGTATTAAAGTTTATATTTAACATGGGAAAGAGTATGAAAGGAATCAAATAGTGAATAAAGTAATCAGCCTGTCAGTTCTTGCTTGGTGCCTATGCATTTTAGTCCTCATCCTTTATTAAGTCAGAGGAGTACAGCCTAAAGTGAGGAAATTTTAAGATTAGTGAAAGCTTATAATTCTATAGCAAAACTAAATCGAACCAAACCAAATCCCAGCATATACATTATTTTATTTGATGCTTGTAATATTCTTGTGAGATAGACAAAGGAAAATCATTATATTCACTTTTTTGCTTTCAATTTAGGATTTAATCAATGTGAAGGACTTCTATATGAAAACTCTCTCCATTGTTAATGAAACTCCTCTGTAACAGTAATAGAATCAGAACTGGAAAGGGCTTTAGGAATCATTTACTTCATACCCCTAATTTTACAAATTAGGAAATAGTTTTAGATAGTTGCCTTCACCCTATAGAGGTTAAATGGTTTGTCTATTGTTATATAAACAGAAAAAGCCAAAGGCAGGATTTAAATTCAATTTTTTCTGAATCAAGGTTTGTTCTCTATCCACCACACCACACTACATCATCCCATTTTATCAATGTGGAAATGAAGGTCAAAATAGCTAAGCAACAGGTAGACATGTAGCATCATAACACCAACTTATAAAATTCTTCACCATCACCATGGTAAAGTAATGGAACTGCTCTGATCCTCAGTGTTCTCCACTTACCTTCTAATGACAAAAGGATATCATAGAAGGAACTCTAGATTTAGAGACAAAGATCTTTTATTCTAGTTCCATTTCCACTATTAAATGTTTGACCTTCAGCAATATGTTTGACTTCTTTGAGGCTATATGTCCTTATTTGTAAAATGTGAATGATGACACTTATTCTCTGTTCCTGGATTGTGGAAAGCAAATATATAAAGTGACTGAAGAGTGCCTACTGGCTAGACTATATTCATTTGTAAGCCCAGCCTACAGAGCTAATTTATCAATAGACAGATCCTGGAGAGATGCTGCAGATAGACAATGAATTGAGACTAGAATTGAATACAGAAGGAAGATGGTGGATTGAATAGAATTTGAGAATTTGAGTGTTTTCAGTGACTTTGAGCTTCTCCCCGAAATAAAATCTCACCTTGTAAACAAGCATTTCTTCTGATATGGCTTTCTGGTTGCAATCAGGGAATACCAAAGGCTCTGAGGAATAGAAATTGCAGGTCACCCAAAAGGTAATGGAGAGATGCATGGTGAGTGCAAATAGGCTGCAGCATATTACAAATGATGAATTGCATCCACAAAAATAGTATAGAAAAATCATCAGAGAAATGTTATCACCAGAAAAAGAGGGGGACTGGTCAAAGGAAAAAGAGGTGAGCAGCCCACATGCTATAAAGTACCCATGTAATCAAAACATCTAGAAAGAGATCCCTACCAGCCCCACTGGAGAGTCCATGGAAGATTTATAGGAGGGCATTTACAAAACAGATTGAAAAGGCTTTCCTGGGAGTACCTACATTAATGAGATCACAAATCCATTCAAGTGTTGTATGAGTTAAGATCCTATATGAAAAGTATTTTGTCATTCTAAACTATTATGTAAATTTGAGCTTTTGTTATACTCCCAGGCACACCTTTCAGATCGGGGGATGAAGAGAATCAATCAATCAACAGGCATTTATTAAACATTTACTTTGTGACAAGCACTGTAATAAGCCCTAGAATTCAAAGAAAAAGCAAAAGTAGTCCCTGCTTTGAAAGGATTTCTGTTTTAATGGGGGAGAGAACATTAAATGACATAAAAGGCTACATCAAAGATATATTGTTGTTTGTCCTTCACTTTAGAAAAGGAACAAAGACAGACATGCTGGGTTTATGATGACTTGAATTGGATTTAAGTGAGGCAGAATTGCATAAAGTCTTTAGCCTCATTCCTGATGATTAACATTAGATAGAAAGTAACTTTATAAAGGAAGGCCTAATCACTAGGAGCTATTGAAAAAAGTCTTTTTTTGTTGGTGATTGAGTTAACTCTTAAAGGAAGCCAAAGATTCTTAAGAGTAGGAAGGAGTAAGAAGTGAAGAGGAAGAGCATTCCAGGCATGGGGTGCAGCTAAAATAAAAGCTTAGAAATGGAAGCTAGGGTGTCAAGTGAAAGGAAAACAAATTGGCTGGATTGTATTGTGAGGAAAATGTGTTAAAATTGTTAAGGGATGTAAATGACAATCAACCAATCAATAAGCATTTATCAGGTAACTATTTTGTGTCAGGCATTGAGGTAGGGATAAAGGGTATAAATACAAAGAACAAAACAATGCTTATGATGCCCATTTAAATTTCTTCTGTTGGCATTCATTGTAACCTGTAGTATCAAAATAAAAATAGGAATCGGTGAAAGAGGAGTTACAGAGTGATTTGGAGCCCCTTCCTAGGCTGAGCAAGCTAGGGGAAAAAAACATCCTCTTATTAATCCAGGGAAGCTTCTTAGGAAATGAAAATTTCCGGGATAATTGGGGCTTAGGGAAGATGTAAGGTGGGAGATCATTTTATATGTAAGGCATAACTCAGGAAACAATGGGGAGCAGAAGAGGAGAAACAAAAACGGAAAGGCTTTGAGCAGGTGGAACTCCACAGGCACCGTCAATCTCTATAATTTGTTACATTTTCCTCTGCTTTTTCTGACTAGATCATTGCTCAAAGAAACTGGAACCCTGGAATCCCAGCTGGAAGCTAATAAAGTAAGTGCCTACAGTGCCTGTAGCCACTTGAATCACATAGAGCAAGAAAACCCTGCTTAGAGGGATGAGCTGCTGCCTTCAACATGTTCATTCAAACATCCCATGGTGGAAAAATTAGACTTGTTCTATTTGGATCCAGAAGGAAAACTTAGCAGCCTCCAGTGGATAAAAAGACCAATTTGGGCTTTATGTCAAGCAATTTAAACCAAAATGCTGAAAACTACTTTAACAATTAGAACTACCCCAAAGTAGGATGGGCCACCTCAGGGGGTGGTAAATCCCCTCTTGCAGATTTTCAAGCAGAGGCTGGATGACTGCTTGTAAAATATGTAATATTCTATGTCTAGATTATGTCTAGCTGTGGGTTGGGTCAAAATAGCAACAAGACTCAAGGGTTTTTTGTTGTTTTGTTTTTAAAATTGAATCCTTTTCTTTTTAATTAGCTAGTTGAGTCTCTGATATTTCATTCTAATTGCAAACAAATATATATAATAAACAAGCTATATATAGGATAAATAGGAAATAGTCGATAGAGGGAAGGCACTGGAATTAGGAGGAGTTAGAAAAGGTTAAGGCAGCTAGGGATCATAGTAGATAGAGCACTAGGGCTTAGAATCAGGAAGAATCATCTTCCTAAATTCAAATCTGGCCTCAGACACTTACAAGATTGTGTGAATCTGGACAAATCATTTAACCCCTATTAACCTCAGATTGCCATCAGTAAACCAACTTGGAGAAAGAAATAGCAGGATATTACAGTATCTTTGCCAAGAAAACCCCAAATGGGGTCACGAAGAATCATATATGACTGAAACAACTGAACAAATGGTTAAAAAAAAAAAAATGGGAATGGCTTCCAGTAGAAGGTGAGATTTCAATTGAGACTTGAAGGAAACTATCCAGGGGAAGCTATCTTGAGCAATAGTTAAAGGAACTGCCCAAGGCCAAGAATATGAGTGTCTTGTTTATGGAACAGCAAGTAACTTGAGAGATACCACTGTGAAATTTGAAGTGGAAAATCTCACAACTCTATTGTTCTATTAATCATTGAAAAGATGATTCAAGTCCAATCTTGAGAAATTATCTAGTTCAACCACTTCATTTTACAGATAATGAAGCTGCAACTTTAAGAAGGACTCTCCCAAAGACACAAAGTAGCCACAGCCAGAATTTGAACCTCAATTTTTCTGTCCCTGAGTGAATTGCTATATCCACTCTACTTTGCTGTGTATAAATGTTTAATCCCATACTGTTTCTTCATGGAACCTAGCACTATCTCCCTCTCATTGTCAGTCAACGGATGTCCAGAAAATGAAGACCAATTTTAGCATTAGCCAGAACCATTATAATGTTATCAAATTCTGGAGCCCCAAGCTAACATGTCATAAAGAATTTTTTTCTCTTCTTTATTACTAGATCTTCAGAGGAAAAGGCCTCCCCTTGTGGTAACTGTGAAGAGTATATGTTTATTCTGATAGATAGATAGATAGATAGATAGAGCTAGATACATAGATATATAGATAGATACATAGATAGATATAAGTTAAGATCTTGTTAGAGATATAGATATAATCATATATAGCTTTGTTCCTTCTGTAATCAGAATTAAGAAATATTAATGATTGCAAAATATCAAAATATATTCCTAAACCCAAATGGAATGTTTTGGGGATAATTTTACATTTTGGATTACTTGTGACAAAGTTTCCTTCCAATAATTAGAATAACTATCTCTATAAAAGTAAATGAAAGTGAACTCCAAGGTGAAGAGAGAGAATAGCACTAATATCACATTCTATGTTCTTTGCTTTCCTTGTTGCTGTAAGAAGGCTACAATATATTCTATAATGTATTGTAGAATAAGACAATAAAATATCTGAAAACGGAGAGAAAAATTAGCTGAAGCAGATCAAAATGCCACGTAATTCTCATATGTTTTGGTGGAGGAAAATGGTGATGGAGAGTAGGCCTGATAGTGATGAGGAGTTCAAAGAATTTGCTGGGTGGTTAAAAAGGTCTTCTGAGAGTTTAGACAGTAACTAGTAGGCAGTTATCTTGAAATTAGCAGGATATACATCATGAATGTCCCTTTACCATACTTTCCTTTTAGTTTACAGCTGCATGCTCTTTCTCAATTTTCATGGAAAAAATGGGAGATCTTAGATAATTGAGGACCATCAATCAACTGAAATATGCCAGAACCCTATCTGCCCTCTTGTCCCTCAATTCATGACATAGATAACTGTCAGAATAAAAATTAGAAGGAATCTTTATATTCATCTGGTCCAATCCTTGAATGAATTAACAAGGTAGGGAATGAATTTTCCCTACCACATTTCTTTTAAGTGTTCATAGAACTCTATGATTAGAAGTTTACTATAGTTCATTTAATTCCCATAGTTCTAATTGTTAAGAGTTTTTCCTTAAAGAAAGTTAAAAATAATCTGTGGGCTTTTAACCTGTGGGCTTCTTCCACGAATTATTCTTAGTTCTTCCTTTTGGGGCTAAAGTGACATCTCAATTGAATTCAATAAACATTTATTAAGAACCACTATGTGCCAGGTACTGTGCCCTTTGACAAATACCTGATGACTGGGTGTCCTGTGCATTCTGAATATTCTCTTCTTCAGCTAAATAGACCTAGTATCTTTGATGAATGCTAAGATGTTATATTCTTCACTTCTTCCACTATCCTGGTCAGTTAATTAATATACTCCAGCTGAACCGTGTCTTTCTAAATATATAGCATCCAGAACTGGTATTGCCAATTAGTCTGACCAGGGAGAGTACACTATGAATACCACTTCTTTTGTTCTGGACACTATCCTTTTCTTAATATTGTATAAAGTCACAAAATTTTCTTTTCTCAATTTTTCATTAAAATTTTTTTTAAGCAGCCATGTTAACATTGCTTCATATTAAATTTGCTGTTAGTTAAAACCCTGTTTTTCCAACACAAAATATAAAAAATGTCTCCTTCTTATTCTTAGAAGGTAAAAGTGTTTACTAATAAAAATGCTGGAATTTACATTTATCGTTATTTTGTTATATCATAAACTTAGATCTGCAAGAGACTCCAGAGACCATCTAGCACCCTCCCACTAGGTAGCTAGATGGCACAATGGATAGAGTTTTAAGCCTGGAGTCAGAGAGATCTGATTTCAAATCCAGATTCAGACATTACTAGCTGTGTGACCCTGGGCAAGTCACTTAACCCTTAGTTCCTCATCTGGAAAAGGAAATCACAAACCACTCTATTTGCCAAGAAAATCTCAAATGAGATCAAGAAGAGTCAGACACAAGTAAAAATGACTGAACAAAAGCCTATAGAATTAGAAAGTTGCCTAGAACACTAAGAGGGTAAGTGATTTGCCTAGATTCACAAAGAAGCAGGATTTGGCTCCAAGGTAGACTCTATGTCCATCAATCCAGGCTGCTGAACTGAAGAGGGTTAAGGTACTTCAGTATATACATCCATCCAGTTTGCTGTCATTCCATTGATCAACCTTAATCTCTCTCCATTCCTCTTGCTCTCCAGCGAAAGCAGAAGGAAATTCAAGTAATGAAGCGTCAGTTGAACAAGATTGAGGACCTGGGGGATACCATGGAGGATGCTCTGATCCTGGATATCAAATACAGCACTATTGGCTTAGCCCAGCAGTGGGACCAGCTCCACCAGCTAGGAATGAGGAGACAGCACAATCTTGAGCAGCAGATCCAGGTCAGGTACGTTGGTCCCTGGGAAATCTGGGAACCTTCCAGACTGAGTAGACTTGGAGAGGTGAGAATTCTAGATGTATTAGTGAGAGTTTGGGGACAAAAGCACAACTTGTCATGGAATTTGCCATGTAGGGTAGGTAGCCAAGACTTGTGCTTAGAGGTTACCGGTACTACCTTCTCAATGGAATTTTTTTCTGGTGAGCATTTTATGATTACGTATATATTCTAACTATAATAATAATAATATGATATGTAAATAGAACTTTAAAGTTTTCAAAATTTATATGTTATCTCATCAGAACTTCACTGTAGCATTAACTATGTTTGATAAGTATTAGTATACTCATTTTAGAGAAGAGAAACTAAGGCTTACAAAAGTTAGATAACCTGCCCCTGGTCATGCATCTAATATGGCTTGGATGTGGATTCCTGGTTTCAAGTTAAGCATTCAATCTAATGTCAGGATGCCCTTCAAAATACATTATACACTTCATACACACATAAAATTTCTTTTCAAGTGAAACTGAATGATTTGGAACGGTATTTGTCCCTGGCCTGAAACTTCTCTCAAGTTCCTTATATTCTTAGCTTTTGTTTCCTTAAGTTCAGGTGTAAGGTCTTTCTGAAGGATCTCCTTGAAGCCAAAATGGGTCTCAAGTGCTGTAGCAGTTTGCCCTTTCTATACATAGCCAATAATCATATAGTAAATATTTAATAAATGTTTGTTGGCTAATTCACTCTCCTACTCCCCAGTAAAATTGAAATGAAGTCAGTCAGGAAATTCCTATTTCTGGAAGACTAAGAAATAACAATGAAAGACTGGATTAAAAGGCCCTTCCATATTCAAGATTCTATCATTTCTATAACCTATGGGTATGGTTACTCTACCAGATAGTAAGTTTTTTTCAGTTTCAGTATCTCTGAAGACTCTTTGGTTTTTCCACTATGGAGTTATAAATAGTAACCAGCTGAGAATGCCACAAGGCACCGATAGCTTTCCAATTTTTGTTTCATGGCCCATGGGCCATTCTTAAGGGAATCCATTTCAATCACAAGTGAACTGATATTAGCAGATGAGGATGCAGTCTCTTTTAGTGGGAACTGATAGAGCTAGGAGGCATATGTGACAAAGTATGCGATGTTATGATTATTCTTTACAGGGACATGATTGGTGTGAGTGAAGAGACACTAAAGGAATTTAATACAACCTATCAGTAAGTATGATACCAGTGATGTGCTGGCAAATATTTAACAACTGATTCTCTAGGAAAACACAGGGTACACTTTCAAGTTGAATCTGCTCCTTTTACATTGTTTTTATAATTTAAATCTAGACAATTAGCAAAATGATAAATCAAGCATTGATTTATTATTTTTGCTGATTTCTGATATAAATTCTTGAGCTGAATATTTAAGTTTACTTTCCTGAGCTGGTACATTCAGACTCAAATATACTCCTGTATAAGAAGGCAAGCATCCACAGGATTTGGAATAAAAGTGATTATAAGAAAAAAGAAATGGACTCTTTCAGATTAGCTTGTACCTGTTCTGTATATATCTTGTATTACCTAATTATTTACCTTATAATGTAAATTTCTCACATTATAATGAACTATCTGTGAGGGTAGGAACTGGTTTTTGCTTTTATTTAAAAAATGAAAAAAAAAAAAAAACTCAACACAGTGCCTGGCACTTAATAGTGATTAATGAATCATTGTTGACTGACTGACTTATTGATGTTATTCCATAAGAAATATCAGTGTTCAATATTTTCTCATCCAGACACTTTGATGAGACTTTCACTAGACGGCTGAGCCACAAAGAATTTAGGTCCTGCCTCAGAGGCCTCAATTACTATTTGCCCATGGTGGAGGAAGGGGAACCTGAGCCCAAGTTTGAAAAGTTCCTGGATGCTGTGGATCCTGAAAGGTAAGAAGTATAAAAAGGATGGAAATGAAAACAGCAGTTGCAAGTTAGGAGTAAGAAGGTTCTCAAAAAGCATGATAGAGCAGATTCTTTATTTATTCACTGGGTTTCTCCTTTAATAGGGAGAATAAAAGAAAGTACTAATATGTTAGTTGACTCTGTGTCTCCTGGTCCACCTAGGCTATCAGAACATATATTCAAGATTCCCAAAATTAATCACCATAATAGAAATGAACATGGAGGAAGTGTTAGAAAAATAGGAAAAAGAAGAGATTATGGTGGACAATTGTAGGAGAGAGGAAGACTGTGTGAAAAATACATTCATCTTTTTTTTTCATTATACTATATTATGAAATGCTTGTTTTGTTCCATAAATTAAAAATAAAATAATTTAAAAAAAAAGAAAAATGGAGTGGCAAGTAGAAGGACTAGTAGGAGGCAAAGTTGATATCATCTGTAAGATTAATAAGTCTGTTCATAATTATTAAATATGACTTTGGTAATGAACTTTGTTTAGTTCTTTAAGGGGAGTGAAAGGAGGAGAATAGATGATTCTCTGGCCCTATATGAGAATAGAGTCAGAAGCAGAATTAAAAATGTGAGAATTTCTATGAGTGGCATTCAGGGAGCCACAGTAGTGGGAAAAGATCTGTCTAAAATTCATGAAGCGAGGGAGACATATTATAGATTCAATGAATGAGATTAAAGATCTGCTTGTCAAAAAGAATTTTAAAAGGGCCAGCAGAAAGTCACTTCTGCTGGAAAGGACCTGAGATAGTCATCTGATATCCTCACTTTAAAGATGATCAGTGAGTCAGTGACCTCCAAAGGAGCAAACATAATCAAAAGTCAAAGGCCAAGATAAAGTTCACACCCTTTGAAATATAAAGATTACTTTCATATTTTATCTTTGTGGTCAACTTTTTCTCTAGTACCCATGGGAACCTAGATAAAAATTCTTCAATCCATGCTTTTTGAACTTGAATGTGAGTTTTTTCTCCTAAGAAAGGACATAGCTGCTAAACTATTTGCTTCTGATCCCTCTCCCCCAGGAAGGGCTATATCTCACTGGATGAATATACCTCATTCTTGATTGACAAGGAGTCAGAGAACATTAAGTCTAAAGAGGAAATTGAGTATGGCTTCCAGGCCCTGGGTGAGGGCAAACCTTACATCACAAAGGATGATTTGAAACAGGTCAGACTCTGCATCCCATCCCTTCTTCATTTCTTCACCTCCCTTCCTCCCATAGCATCTGATTATAAAACTTAACTATCTCTTGCTAGAGCTACTTAATTGCTTATTGGTCTTTGGCTTCTTCTATAGGGTCGTCCTACACATGGTTGGTAGAATAACTTGGATAATACACCAGAAAGAGTTTTAGATTTGGAGGGAACATATCTAGCTCTTATACTTATATGCACTTTCAAGTTGAATCTGCCCCTTTTGCCTTGTCTTTATCACTTAAATCTAGATAATTAGCAAAATGATTTATAGTTTTTGCTGATTTCTGATATATAAATTCTTGTGCTGAATATTTAAGTATATTTTCCTGAGCTGATACAAGCAGATTCAAGTATACTCCTGTATATGCTCAATCCTGTGAGCATCCACAGGATTGAGAGTATACACTTATACAACTTGGGCAAATCATTTATTACTCTGGGCCTCAGTTTCCTCATCCATTAATGAGGGGGTTGGATAACTAGACAATCTCTAAGGTCTTTTCCATTTTAAATCTATGGTCCTAGGAACCAACATTACATTACTTGCTTCTCCCACCCAAGAACAAAAGTAGTTTTCTTTTGACTACCATATCAAATTGAATGCTTCTACATTTTCTTCACAGATTTTCCCCTAATTAAATCCCATTCCCTTATTACTTAATTATACTAATCTTTGTGATCAGTGAGTTCTCAAAAGATTGGAAACTTTCTGCATTTACTTTAAAGAACTTCCTCCTCCCCATTTCTGCAAATTAGATTCCATTCCCTTTATTATTTAATTATAATAGTTTTGTGATCAATTATGAAGTTGTATAGTTTCAAAAGATCTGGACCTTTCTGTGTTTGTTTTAAAGATTTTCCCACTTCACCTTCAAACTGGACTCCATTATCTTTATTAATTAATTATACTAATCTTTATTATTAGTAATATCTATGATCACTATATACTCTCCAAAGATTTAATTAGAATGATCCTCCAATCACCGAATTCCTCATTTAGTAGATAAGGAAACCAAAACCTAAGAAATCTAAAATGATTTGCACAGAGTTCTACTTGCCCAAGGACATTATTATTGTTGTTTGTAAGAGGACCATGACATGAGGGAAGTGATGCCATAATGTACAAGCTAATTGGATTAAGTGAGGGAGGGCTATGCAAGGTCACCCACCTTACTTTCCCCTCCAGCACCATCTGAGTCCAGTGGTCAGATATAAATCAGGATCCCTGAAGATGGCCCTGGATGTAATGGGAGACCCTGGCTTTTTTGTCTTCAACAGTTCTCAGTCTGATTGAGGCCACAATTGAGGCAAAGAATCTCCTTTCTCATCTACTCCAAAAATCTAAATAAATAGTATCAGAACCAGGGAGCCAGAATTTGTATTAAAGTCTTTCAACCCTATAACCAATTCTTATGCTGCAAATTTGGTTATATTTCCACACCCTGCATTTAAATTGGTTGTTGCTTCTGTGTCTTTCTATAGGCCAGTCCTCCTGTGAAATTTTCCCTCCTCTCCTTCCTCTACTCGAAAGGCTACTTCTATTTTTGTTTGTTTGTTTGGTGAGGATTAACCCAAATTCTAGATCCCTAATTAGGTCAGTGACCTCCAAATGCACCATTATGGTCAGTCTTGATCCCTATATTGCTTAAATACTTCTTTATAACTTCTTTAGTAATTTCTGAACAGATTCTAAATACTTTTTCCTCTATGCTCTCTTCCCTCTGAGCACTAAAGAGATATCC
Source organism: Sarcophilus harrisii (assembly GCF_902635505.1). Lineage (NCBI taxonomy): Eukaryota > Metazoa > Chordata > Mammalia > Dasyuromorphia > Dasyuridae > Sarcophilus > Sarcophilus harrisii. The sequence continues at coordinate 361,370,245 of NC_045429.1, read as the reverse complement.
AGAAGTATAAAATAAATGACTAGATTAAAAAAAAAAATGGGTGTTTGTTATAAATCAAGCACAGTAAGAGGCTCTAAGCTTACATATCAAAAAATGGTATAGTCATTGAATTCATGAAGCCCACATTCTAATTATAGAGACAACAAATATTAGATAGTTTGACTACAGAGTAAATGCAAAGACCTTGAATACCCAGGAATTCTCAGGGTACATGATGATGCAAGTCACATGAGAGCACTGGCAAAGCCAAATCTGATTGTAAGGCCCCAGGGACTTTGGAATGCAAAAGCAGGGAGAAGATTAGTCTTGGAAATCCTGTATTTTACCAGTGGGATTATAGTTGTGGTTCCCTGCTTATCCAAGTGGTTTGAACAGCCATGCATGTTCCAAAGGTAGAGGTCCTCATATATAACCATTGGAAAGAAGGGTGGTAAACCTGAGAGTCTATGTGGAATGAATATTCTGGATTTTTTCCCCTAAGGGTGATGGTCTTTATTAATTCAGGAAAAAAGAAGAGAATACAGGGATTAGCATGAAGATTATGGAAGAAAGGCACCCACGAAACTTATTCTGCCTAGGTTTGGAGTGGGGAAGAGGAGGAGAGAGGATGAGAATCAGCAAGTCATGACTTTGTCTCTTTGGTTGCTTCTTATCTGAATGGAGAGACATAGAGGCAATTACAGATGCTCAAAAAATAAAAGCAAAGGAATAGTCTACAGATTAATGCATTAATGCATAATTGATAAAATCAAGTAATTAGAGAACAGAATCATATCATTGGGTTTGATCCTATAAAATAGAGCAAGCCAATGTGCCAAAAATAAGAAATCTTAGAACTAGGGATAAGCCAAAATAAGACTAAAGTCCTTAGCAGAAGGTAAGCTTGTCTCACCAAATTGTCTACTCCCAAGGCAACCATTTGAGCTCAGAAATATGTAAGAAGCTAGAGACAACTGTGAAAAAATAAGTACTCCTGGCTTCAGTTTGTTAAGAGAGAAGAGAGGAAGTTCTATTTCAAACCCTGGCTCTAGCTTTTTAGCTTTCTAAAGCAAAAGGGCTGTCTTGAATAGCACTCAGTTTCTTGATCCATGTAAGGAAGTTAAGTAATTTCCAGTGAAGTTACTTGGGGGTTTATCAAGAAAGATTTCTTGGATGAGGTAAGCTCTAGGAATTTCAAAGCCATCTTAATATATATGTATAAAGTTGGTGGGAGAGATGAGTTAAGGGGGAAATAGCGCTATCTTTTACATCTATTGCTCTTTCCATCAGTGGGCTTAGAAACTGAAATAGCAATTTTCCTTAGGATGCTTATCACCAAAGCTTTCTGTCTTCCAGGCCCTCACTCCAGAGCAGGTACAATTCTGTGCCTCACGGATGCAACCCTATACAGATTCTCGTGGTCGTACTGCTGGCTATGACTATGTTGAATTCACAAATTCATACTTTGGTAACTGATGAGAAGATCTTGATGTGTCTAAGAAAGGAGGGAAGATGGTTGAACAATAAATTTTATACCTTGGCAAGAACCTGGATATTAGCAAGAACTTTAGTTTTAGGTGTAATTTGAGCTACCATGGGGGCTGGGGGGAAGGGTTGAGGGGGGAAGAATGTGTGGGTTGATGAAGCTGAGATCTCCCTTTGTAAAGGGATGACCTGAATTAAAGTCCTACTGATTCAACTGAGTCTTTGTGCTTTCCAGAATTAATGGATAATAATCATAATAATATAATCACCTAATAATCTTTATTTAATACTGGAACACATTTTTTGCTTTTGCCACTTGAGTATTATTATAGACAGTGTGACCTAGAGGAATCTTATGAGGATTAATAAAATTAAACATCATTATCTTTAAAAACAACTTCCTCTAGAAGGTGGAAACATCCCCAATGATACTACAATATGATTAAAGACATTTTACGTAATGTGAAAAAGTCCTTGAACTATTGATAGCCCACTGTAGATAATTGATGGATTCAAGTAATTAGAGATTATTAGTTTGGGGCCTATAAAATAGAGCAAGCAAATCTTGGAAGAACTAAAGATAAGCCAAAATAAGATTAAAGTACTTAGTAGAAGATAAGCCTGTCTCACCAAATTGCCTACTCACAAGGCAACCCTTTGACCCCAGAAATATGTGAGAAGCTAGAGGCAACTAGAAAAAATAGGTATTCCTGGCCTCAGTTTGTTAAGAGAGAATAGAGGAAGTTCTACTTCAAACTCTGGATCTAGCTTCCTAAGCAAAGAGGTTGCCTTGAAGAGCACTCAGTTCCTTGATTCATGGAAAGAATTAAATTTCTATAAAGTCCTCAAACCAAGACTTGAGGAGAGAAATATAAGAAGAATGGTCCAGATGTAAAGGCACAAACTTGGACCTTGGCATCTACTAATGATCTCCAAAGGGAAGGAAATTAAATCTCTAGCAAAATTCCCTTTATGGAAACCCCAAATCTGGGGATAACACTAAGTCCGGTAGATTGTACCAGTCCTTTGTAGAATGTGATGTGATACTAGAGGTAGAAGCAGCTTTGATTTGACTACTTATTACCTACTAATAGTTGTGTGACTCTGGTGTCTTTGTGTATTGCCTTCTTTCTTTGAGGCTGAGGGATTCCTTGTATAATGCAATAATATAGTAATCATTTATTAAATACCTACTATGTACCAGACATTGTGCTGAGTATTAAGGATACACTTAGAAAAAAGAAAGTTCCTGCCGTCAAGAAGCTTATAATCTAACAGAGGAGGAGATAATACAAAAGGAAGCTGAATAAGGGGGAAAATAGAAAGGAAAACCTCTTTTTTCCTGTCTTTGGCCAAATCATGGTCTGGGTCCAAGGAATTAAGACAAATCTAAAAGAGTCATCACTGAACCAGTCATCTTCAATAACATATCAATGAGTTAACAGTCCAAGAGTAATCCAAATACCCCATCAAGAAGATATTTTTGATGTCACCATTAACATGTGAGATAGAAATAGCACTGAACGTAGTATCAGAAAATTGATAGAACCCTGGCTCTATGACTTAATACCTGAATGACTTTGAACAAGTTTCCTTCTTTAAGCCTCAGTTTCCTCATCTAATGAGAGGTTAGATGACCAAGTGCTCCTTAAGGTCCCTAAGAGTCTTCAATTTATGATTCTAAGAGTAAAGTCATATTCTTATCTTCCAAAGGGAGATGTTTTCAGAGACAAAACATATCATTTCATCTCATAAGTCCTGATTTCATCCTCCATATCATTCTACTGCATTTGAAGTACTTCACAAATTACCAGATACTTTCACACATGGTTTCATTTTATCATCCCCAAAATCATATAGAATAAGCAAACAGGTATTATTTCTTCATTTTCCAGAAATAATGGAAGAGTATAAAAAAGAAAAATATTTTACCAGTGCTTATATAACTAGTAAACCATGGTTCTGGAACTCAAAGCTGAGTCTTCTGCTTCCAAGTTTATATTACACATTATAAACAATGTAATGGACCTACAGATTGAGATCCCAGTGCTGAAGCTTTCCTTCTGGCTTTCTGCTGAATGTTTCCATGATCCCTGTTTTACATTTCAATTGGATGATATTATCTTTCAGAAAGATATAAAATCTCAACCTAAAGGTTTTCCTTGTCTCTCTGTCTTTGTCTTTCTGTTTCTCTCACACTCTTCTATTTATCTTTTGCTTTATCCCTCTGCTTTTCTCTCTTTTCCCTTCTCTCATACACATGGGCACCACAAATGGACAAAGGACAGAAGATCATAAATTTAGAAATGAAAAAGACATTAGACATTATCAAACTTAATATTATTATATTACGGTAAAGAAAATGAGGCATGAATTCTAGTAGACTTGTGATAGAAAGTGCCATCCACATCCAGAGAGAGAACTATGAAGACTGAATGTGGATCAAAGCCTAACATTTTTACATTTTTGTTGGGTTTTTTTTCATCTTTTTCCCTTTTGATCTGATTTTTCTTGCACAGCATGATGAATATGGAAATGTGTTTAGAAGAACTGCACATGTTTAACCTATTTCAGATTGCTTGCTGTCTTGAGGAGGGGAAGATAGGAAAAGAGGGAGAAAATTTTGGAACATAAGATTTTGCAAGATTGAATGTTGAAAATTATCTTTGCAAGTATTTGGAAAAATAAAATACTATTAAAGAAATATTTTTTTAAAAAATGAAGCATGGGGCAATTATTTGAATTTTCCAGAATCACACAATAACAATAATTTTCTCTTTCTTTCTTTCTTTCTTTCTTTCTTTCTTTCTTTCTTTCTTTCTTTCTTTCTTTCTTTCTTTCTTTTCTTTCTTTCTTTCTTTCTTTCTTTCTTTCTTTCTTTCTTTCTTTCTTTCTTTCTTTCTTTCTTTCTTTCTTTCTTTTCTTTTGTTTGCTAAGGCAATTGGGGTTAAGTGACTTGCCCAGAGTCACACAACTGGGAAGTGTTAAGTGTCTGAGGTCACATTTGAACTCAGGTCCTACTGACTTCAGGCCTGGTGTTCTACTCACTGTGCCACCTAGTTGAATTTTATAGGATTTGAACTTATGTTCTGATTCTAAATCTAGTCCACAATACTGTACTTTGCTGTTGTTCAGTTGTTTAGTCATTTCTGACTAAATGTCTATGGAGTTTGTCATTTCTTAGATACAGACAGGAATTAAATGATTTGCATAGGATCACACAGCTAGAAAGTATGTGAGGTCAAATTTGAACTTTTTTTCTGACTCCAGACCCTGTGCCCTTTCCATGGTACTATCTAGTTGTCCCATATCACTCCTACTATGACATAAAAAGTGAGAGAATAACAGACCTTCTGGATCTTCTAGTCTAGGTCCTATATTATATAGGTGAGGAAAGAGACTTTAGAGAGGTTAAGCATCATTTAAGATTTTATTTAAATAATCCTTAATTATTAGGAATTTAGCGTCTTAAGGGTGAGAATCCAAGAATCAATTCAGTGACAGTGAGTGAATTTCTATCGTAGGAATGGGGCTGAATGTAGAAGAATATTGGAAAGGAGATGAGTGAAGTTGGGTAGAGGGATTATTATCTCCTATGCAACTCAGCATGACACATGAAATAGTAGTAGAATCCACAGAAAATCTAATTATGAGAGTAAAGCTAGAAAATACCTCAGAGATTATTTTATCTATTCCCCTTATTGAATATATAAGGAAATGGAAGCCCAGGGAGATATTGTGTGACTGAAACTGAAAATAAAGATGAATAACAATAACCAACATGTATTTCATGCTTTAAGATTTTCAAAGAACTATACATATTTAATTCTCAGAACAACTCTGCCTTCGGTGCCACAGGTATGATCATCCTCATTCTGCATGTGAGGAAAAGAGTTCAAAGATTAAATAATTTGCCCCTGGTCATCCAGTTTCTTTAGTATCAGAACCAGAATTTGAATAAAGGTGATGAGGCTTATTATATAAGCATTTTGCCTCTTTCCATTCTAAGTCAAAGGAGTGTGCATTTAGAAGAAGAAAGAGACCTTCTTATTTATTCCAACATCTCATTTTACAGAGGGGGAAACTATAGTTCAGAAATTTAAGTGATTTGCCGAAGGTCACACAGATGGTAGATTCTAATCCAGGTGTTCTGATTCCAGACCTAATGTTCTCTCTTCTGCATCACACTGCCTCCAAACAGACGCCAAGAGTTTAGAAGGGCAATCAAGAGAGGAATCTACTCTCCTTTGGAGCAAATAAAGAGCAAAACAGTAATTGCCTGAGTCCCAGAAAATTCAATGGCTTATATCTTGCAGATATGCCCAGCCTTCTGAGAAAATTATCCACTCAGGCATTCCATAATAATAGCTTACAGAATAGCACATGTTTAACATATATTGGATTACTTGCCATCTAGGAGAGGGGATGAGGGGAAAGAGGGGAGAATTTGGAACACAAAGTTTTGCAAAGGTCAGTGTTGAAAAATTATTCATGCATATGTTTTGAAAATTTAAAAAAAACTTTAATAAAAAAAGAAAAGTATTCAGATTTGATGGTGCTAGTGGAGGGCTGAGCAGAATATTCTTTTCCCTCCTTTATGTGGTCTAGATTCTAAACACTACAGGTTAGAAATCTCCTGCGTGATTCATCAAGGCAAATGCTTCTGAGAGATTTTTGCCCTGATCTTGTTGCATTTTCCCAAAAGGGAGGAAGGCTGTCCCTTCTCAGTTCATTAGGTCTTCCCTTTTTACCACCCCTGAAAGCATTTCTGAGTTTCTTTGCTAATAATGAAATACTGAGAATCTTAGAACTTCACACACACACACACACACACACACATACACATACACGCAAAAAAAGGTCACAATAGCTTACAATTCTCTAGCATTTTAATATTTACAAAGCTTTTTCTCACATCAGCCCTGGTACAAGTATTTTTTATCACCATTTTACAGATGAGTCAAATGAGGAACAGAGAAGTTAGATAGCCATAGTGACATAGAAATTAAGTCTCATTGTTGGGATTCAGATTCAGTAATTCCATCCAATAAACATTTTTAAATACTTAAAATGTACAAGTTTTGGGGGGTAAGAGGAAGAAAAAACTTCTTTCTTAAAAAATCTTTCTTCCTACTCCATCTTCAGCTTTCTGTTTACCGTATTAGGCTGCCTCCTTTGCCCTCATCATTTTCCCAGAAGTTTCCCCTGGAAGGCATTTTTAAAAGCAGCCTGTACAGCCCGGTTCCTCAGACTATAAACAATGGGGTTGAGGAGGGGAGTCACAACAGTATAGGTGACAGCAATGAGTTGATCACGCTCCAGGGAATAGCTAGCCTTGGGTCTCAAGTACATGAATGAAGCACAGCCATAATGGATAATGACCACAGTGAGGTGGGAAGCACAGGTGGAAAAGGCCTTTTGTTTCCCCTTTGCTGAGGGTATTCTCATAATGGTGACCAAGATGTTGACATAGGAGATGGTTATGAGTGCAAAAGAGACAAGGAGGACCAGAAGGCTGAGGATAAGGATTCCCAGCTCACTCAGGCCAGTGTCTCCACTGGCCAGGCTCAACACTGGAGGGGTATCACAGAAAAAGTGATGTATTTCATGAGAACCACAGAATGGGAGTCGGAAGATAACTAGCGTCATTCCCATCCCTATGAGATACCCACTAAAGAAAGAAGTACCAACTAGCTGGGTACAGAGAGTAGGGTGCATGCGGCTGGCATAATGGAGCGGGGCACAGATGGCCACATACCTGTCAAAGCCCATCACTGCGAGGAGGAAGCAATTAGTGCAGGCCCATGAGGCAGAGAAGTCCATCTGCACAGCGCAACCCACGTAAGAGATGGCCTGACTCCCAATTGCCAGGTTGGAAAGCATCTTAGGGATGATCCCCAGAGTGTAACAGGTTTCTGAGAAGGAGAGCACAGAAAGGAAAAGGTACATGGGAGTGTGAAGGTGACTGTCCAACCGGATGATGATAATGATGAAGACATTGCTGGTCAGGGTGATGAGGTAGAGGAAGAGGAAGATGGCAAAGAGCAGGAACTGCAGATTCCCAAAGCTGGAGAAGCCCAAGAAGACAAAATTCCTCCAAGTGGTTTCGTTGCACAGTCCCATCCTAAGAGGAGAAAGATCAGGCTTTTCTCAGTTGTCTGAGTGCACTTTGTAAGGGGTATCTAGCTTGCCAATGAAGCTGGGGATTTACTGTGAAAAGAAATTGGGGAATCTTTCCTCCCACATCCTGTGGAGTCCTAAAACTCTAAGACATTATCCTAAATTTAGGTTGTTATTTTTTATGTAAAACAAATAGGCATATAGCCATACTCCAACTCATTTATACAAATGCCCAGACACACACAAATGACTTATGCCACAGAACTAGAATCATGGCTTTTTAGGAATAAAAATTTTCTTAGAAGCATCTAACCCAACTCTTTCATTTGCAAATAAGAAAACCAGAATTCAAAGGGTAACCTGCTGAAAATCACACAAGATTTGGAGATAGAAACAGAATTTATGACTACAATATAACAACTATTATTATTATCATACCCTTTGCACCTTATTATTCTGCTTTCCTGGATACCCACAAAGAATAAGCAATTGTTCATCACCATAGTTTAAATACATTACAGTGATATGGAGTTGGTTCTTTTTCTTTGGGAAGAATGATAAAATAAGGGGAGAAGGAGATGCAGAGATCATTATCCCCTTGCTTTCTGAGAGAAAGAATCTGAGGGGGCTCCAGAGCCCAAGTTGGCTGAGAGCCCAGAGCTGTTGACTCCCCAGTACAGAACTCTTGAATGCCTCTTGAATAAATATTCTTCCAAACGGTGTCAAAAGCCAGTAAGAGCCCCGATTTTGGAATAAGATAATCTGGATTAGAATTCTTGCTGTTTTACTATTTATGTAATCTTAGACCCCTCTCTGAGCTTGTTTTTTTTTTTTTTAAGTTATTAAATGATATGGTTGGATTAGATCACCCATGAGATCTCTCTCATCAAGACCCTATGACCCTGGAGTTCCATCTTTTAGAAAGGTGAGCCCATAAGAACATTGTTATGTTTTTGATCGTGTCCTCCCAAAACATTGAATATTAAATAATATGTGCATAAACACAAACTGATTGTGTAGCAGCGTTTTACTTAAAAATAAATTTAATTGCTTTTGTTTTTCTTGAAAATTTCCTTAACCCCTTTTACTCCCCAAAATATGCCATGAGCCCAGTTTCTCCAGACCAGAATTTCCCAGTTTTACCAATGAATTTAAAGCCCAGAGTATTCTAAATTCACATTATTTTGGGAAACATTGCTCTAGAATTTACCATGATTTGCATTAGGACTCTGAGAGAAGCTTCTTTGCTTACCTCCGTTTTCTGCTCATTCTAATACCTCTTTGGCCATGACCACCACTACTTCTAAGCATAGAAGGTGGGCCTGAGACATCATCTCAAGGATTACTGTTCTTGCAGGGCTGTCATATATCCATATGGTAGTAAAGTCTCCTCATACGTCTCTAGTCTCAGTTAGAGCCTATATCAGTTGCCAGCCAAATAAATGTGTTCTCTGAGGACTCTCTAGTTCCCCAGAGGGAATTTAGAACCTTGATGATTATTAGGGATTATTCTGCAGGGAAAGGGGGAATATACAAAGGGGGATATACAAAGAAATAAGAATTGACTAGATCTGGCTCTAACATACTCAATAAAGTGATCACCTAGTCTCTGCTGAAGGACTCTCTTGAGGGAAAATTCACAAACTCTTGAAGGAGCCCATTCTTTGTTTTTGAATAGCTCTAATTGTTCAGAAATATTTTTGCTTCCATAGCACTAACATGATAAAATTCCACCTATTGCTTACTTTAGCATTCAGGGAGAGCAAGGCTAATCCCCCAATCACATACTTTCAATATTTGAAAATAACTACTATGTTCCCTTTAAGCTATCTCTTCTTCATTTAACTGATTTGCATATAGCATAGACTCAATGTTCTTCATGCAAGTAACTTCTTTTGAATTTATCAAATATCAGATTTCAGTGGTCATTACCTAATGTGTATTGTGGACCCAATATATTTCACTGATTCTCCATTCTATTTCTTGGCTTGTACCAGATTGTTTTGATAATTACTGCATTGTAATATATTTTGAGATCTTGGTTTGGGTTAGCCATCTTCTTTCACATTTTTTCCTATAAATTTCATTGATATTTTTGACCTTTGTTTTTCTTCCAAATGGATTTTGTTATTTTTTTTCTAGTTCTATAAAATAATTTTTGGCAGTTTGAATGGTATGCCATTGAATAAGTAAATTAATTTAGATAAGAGTTGTCATTTTCATTATACTGGTTCATCTCATTTATGAGCAATTAATATTTTTTTCCAATTTTTCAGATTTAATTTTTTTTGCACAAAAAAGTGTTTTGTAATTGTGTTCACATAGTTGCTAGGTTTGTCTTGGCAGGTAGATTCTCAAATATTTTATACTTAGTTATTTTAACTGAAATTTCTCTATCTCTTGCTACTCAATTTAGTTGGTAGTATATAGAAACACTGATAATGTATATGGGTTTACTTTATATCCTGCAACTTTGCTAAAGTTGTAATTATTTCAACTAGTTTTTTAGTTGATTCTCTCAGATTCTCTAAGTATATCAAGTTATCATCAGCAAAGAGTGATACTTTTGTCTCCTGCTTGATACTTTTGTCTCCTGATTGTCTATTCTAATTCCTTGAATTTCTTTTTTTTCTTCTCTTATTGCTAGAGATAGCATTTTTGATACAATATTGAATAATAGTGATGATAATGGAATCCTAATTTTACTACTGATCTTATTTTCTTATTATAGCTCTTATTCTATTATTAGAAGTAATGCTTGTTAATGGTTTTTAGATAAATACTACTTATCGATTTAGAGAGAGCTCTATTCTTTTGTCTTAGTGCTTTTTAATAAAAATGAATATTATATATTTTGTCAAAAGTTTTTTTTTTTTAACATATATTGAAATAGTTATGTGATTTTGGGGTTTTTTGTCAATTATGCCAATAGTTTCCCAAATATTGAACTTGGTCTGCATTCTTGGTATTAATCCTACCTTGTCATAATGTATGATTTTTATGAAATATTGCTATAATCTCCTTCTTAGTAATATTATGTAAAATTTTTGCATCAATATTTATTAAAGAAATTGGTCTATATTTTTCTTTCTCTATTTCTGCTCTTCCTAGCTTAGAAATTTTGTAAGACTCATTTACATTTTTTTTTCTCTTCAAATCATTTAAATAGTAATGGAGTTAATTGTTCTTTAAATGTTTGGTAGATTTTACTTTTGCAACCATTTAATTCTAGGGATTTTTTTCTTGCAGGAACTCATTGACGGCTTGTTCAATTTCTTTTTTTTTTTTAATGGGGTTATTCAATCTTTTATTAATCTGGTCACTTTATGATTTTGTAAATAGAGTCTTTTCATTAGACTGTTAAATTTATTGCAGTATAATACAATAAAATAACAAGAATTGTTTTAATTTCCTCTTTATTAGTAGTGAATTAACCCTCTTAATTTTTGATCTAGGTAGTTTTTATTTTCTTTTTTTATCATATTAATCAGTAGTCTATTTATTTTTTTTCATAAAACCAGCTCCTAGTTTTATTAACTAATTTAATGGTTTTCTTATTTTCAATTTTATTAATCCTTCTTTTGATTTTCAGGGTTTCCAATTTGATGCTTAATTGGGAATTGTTAATTTGTCATTTTTTCTAGTTCTTTTAGTTGCATACCCAAAACATCGGTCTGTTCTTTTTTTATTTTGTTAATGTAACCATTTAAAGTTATAACTTTCCTTCTAAGTACTGCTTTGGCTATATCCCATAAATTTTGGTGTATTATCTCTTGTTGTTGTCATTTTTTTTAATGAAACTATTGATTGTTACTGTTTTTTTTTGTGTGTGTGTGTGTGTGATTAGTTCTTAGATCTACTCATTTTTAGGATTAGATTATAGTTTCCAATTAATTTTAATCTACTTTCCATAGCACTTTATTAAATGTAATTTTTATTATATTATGTTCTGAAATGATGTACTTAATTTTTCTAGTTTTTTTGTATTTGGTTCTGTGGTTTTTAATATCTAAGACATGCTCAGTTTTTATGAAGGTGCCATGTACCACTGAGAGAAAAAAAGTTTATTCTGTTTATTCCTATTCATATGGGTCTATCATATCTAACTTTCCTACCATTTTATTCATTTTTTAAATTTCTCTCATTTATTTTGGTTATAGTTATGTGGTTCTGAGTATCAGTTTACTCAACTGGGTAAAGTTGAGCTCTCCTCCTAATGTAGAATCTATCACTATTTCCTACTGTAATTTATTTAACATTTCTTTTAGATGTCTGGATGCTATATCACTTGGTGCGTATATGTTTAATATTAATTATTATATATTATTATAATATAATAATTGATATAAATTATATTAATTAATAATATATTATATAAATACAAAATATAGTTACAATCAATATAATTATTATATTAATCACTATTAATTAATTGATATTAATGCTATTGTCTACAGCACCTTTTTAGCAAGATATAATTGCCTTGCTTTTCTCTTTGAATTAGATGCACTCTGTCTCATGTTTGCTAACCAAGCTTTTTTTCTTTTTTCTTTTTTTTAATTCAGAGGAAGCTTAATAGGTTCTGCTCTTGCTACTTACCTTTACTCTGTGAGTGCTTCTTTGTTTCAAGTATGTTTCTTGTACAACTTGTACAACAGATTTCAATAATATTCAACATGAACCTTGACCTTATTTCTCTAAGTATACTCCTTTACCCTAAGAATGATAAAGTTCTTAAGAGTTAACATATAGGAATATAAACCGTTTTATGGTTTTACTTTCCTGTTTATCTTTTATGCTTCTCTTGAGACTTGTATTTAAAAATTAGATTTTCTTTTCAGCTCTGGCCTTCTCACAAAAAAAAAAAAAAAAAAAAAAAAAAGTTTAAAAGTGCTTAATCTCAATAAACATTCTTTTTTTTTTTCTCCTGAAGGATTATACTGTTTCACTGGGTAGGCAATTCATGATTGTAATTCTAGCATCTTTGCCCTTTGGAATATAGTATGTTCCAAGCCCTTTCAATCCTTTAATGTAGAATCCATCAAATCAATATTACCTAACTATGACTCTATAATATTTGAATTGTTTCTTTCTGGATGCTTGAACATTTCTTTCTTGACTTAAGAACTGAAATTTGACTGCATTATTCTTGAGTTTTCATTTTGGGATCTTTTTCAGTAGGCAGTCAGTGGATTTTTTTTTCCATTTCTATTTTATCTTTTAATTTTAGGATTATCAGGATATATTTTTTTAATAGTTTTTGAAAAAAAAACTCTAGGCTATTTTTAAAAATCATGACTTTTAGGTATCCCAATAATTCTTAAATTCTCTCCTCAGTCCATTTTCCAGGTCAGTTGTCTTTTTCAATGATAGATTTTACATTTTCTCCTGTTGTTTCATTATTTTAAATTTTCTTTGTTTATTGATATCTTGTGGTCGTTAATTTCCACTAATCCACTTCTAATTTTTTGAGAATTACATTCAACATTGAATTTTTGTATCTTTTTTCCATTTGGCCAATTCTGCATTTTAAATAGTTCTCTCCAGTGGGTTTTTCTGCCTCTTTTACCATTTGGCCCATTCTGGTTGTTAAGTTATTTTCTTCAGTAAATTTTTGTACCTTCTTTACCAAGTAGTTGAATTTTTCATTTTTGGGGGGGAAGTCATTTCTTTTCCCAATTAATCTACCAGTCTTATTTTGTTTTGTGGTTTTTTTATTTTTTTATTTTTTTTTAGAGTTCTTCTAGGAAGTTTTTTTTTTTGTTTTGTTTTTTTTTTTGGCCCTGAGACCTATTCATAGTTTTCCATGATATTTTGCCTGTAGTTATCTTCTTCTGAGTTTGTGGTTTGATCTTTCCTCTCACCATAATAACTTGCTGTAATCAGATTCTTTTTGTTGTTTCTATTTGCTAATTTTACAATCTATATTTCTATTTTTAACATTATGTCAAATTTGGGTGCTTTTCCTGAGGTGAAGAGAGCACAGGTTTTTCATGCTGCTATTTTAAAGCTATTTCAAGCTTTGTAAAAGTAGTATGATCTAAGAAGAGTGATGGTCATTGTTTTCTTGGCCTGTGCTCTAATCAATGAACTACCACTAGCTTTCTTTTCTTTCCTGGAACAGTAATCAGAATCCCCACTATTGCTACTATTCTCTGCTAGTATCCATGCTAGAATACTTTGCTAGAATACTATTGCTTGTATTCTTCTTTACCCTGGGACTGCAACCTAGAACCACATATGGGTTAAAGCAGCAGAATTTTACTTTCAAAAAATGCAAAATATCCCTTGTAATCTTCTTTTGATCAGTTGTCCGACCTCCTTACTGCCTTGGAACCGAGAGCTTTGGAAGCTACTACTATCACCATATTAATTACTGCCTAGTCCTTCTTCTGGCTTACTAGGTGCTGCCTGCCCTGACTCTGCCACCTAAACTGTATTCAACTCATATCTCAGTGAGACCTTTCCAACTGACCCTCTAAGTAGTCATGGGCTGGAAATTTGTTTCTCTTTGACCTTTTGTAGGTTATATTGCCTCAAATTGTTTTTGATTGATTACTTTAAAGTTTTTTGAAGGAGACAAATTTGAGAGAACTCAGATTAATCTCTACCTTTACTCCACCATTTTGATTGCACACTCATTTCTTTATTTTAGTGATAAAAATACCTGATAGTCAAAAAGGGGACTTAATCAAAAAATCAATACTAATGGCAAAGGCAGCATCAGAATTAGAACCCAGGTTTTCTGGTTCCAAATATAGTAAGCTTCCTACCTACTATTACAAACTGACAACTATGTACAAAAATGTCCTATTTTTTGTATACTGAGCTCTGGAAAAGCAAGCATGTATATATAAATTACCTTTCTCAGTGTCAGTAAACACAAATTGCTTAATCATATTAATAGATTGGGGCCACACTGCTAGAGGCAGTATTTACAATTGAAGGGATGGGTCATTCTATATCTATACAACCATGTCATGATTAGACCATAACAATTAGCAAGAATTTCTTATTGTTAGTTAACTCTGGAATTCTTCTCCACTTATCCATTTCACTAGAATATTTACTTTCTGTGCATGTAGACTGATTTTTTTTTTATTTAATAGCCTTTTATTTACAGGATATATACATGGGTAACTTTACAGCATTAACAATTGCCAAACCTCTTGTTCCAATTTTTCACCTTTTACCCCCCCCACCCCCTCCCCTAGATGGCAGGATGAACAGTAGATGTTAAATATATTAAAATATAAATTAGATACACAATAAGTATACATGACCAAAACGTTATTTTGCTGTACAAAAAGAATCAGACTCTGAAATATTGTACAATTAGCTTGTGAAGGAAATCAAAAATGCAGGTGTGCATAAATATAGGGATTGGGAATTCAATGTAATGGTTTTTAGTCATCTCCCAGAGTTCTTTTTCTGGGCATAGCTAGTTCAGTTCATTACTGCTCCATTAGAAATGATTTGGTTGATCTCGTTGCTGAGGATGGCCTGGATCCATCAGAACTGGTCATCATCTAGTATTGTTGTTGAAGTATATAATGATCTCCTGGTCCTGCTCATTTCACTCAGCATCAGTTCGTGTAAGTCTCTCCAGGCCTTTCTGAAATCATCCTGTTGGTCATTTCTTACAGAACAGTAATATTCCATAATATTCATATACCACAATTTATTCAGCCATTCTCCAACTGATGGACATCCATTCAGTTTCCAGTTTTTAGCCACTACAAAAAGGGCTGCCACAAACATTCGTGCACATACAGGTCCCTTTCCCTTCTTTATAATCTCTTTGGGATATAATCCCAGTAGTAACACTGCTGGATCAAAGGGTATGTGCATGTAGACTGAATATTAGACTGCCTCAAACATATTCTTATAGGACATCTGGCTAATACTAGCCTCATACAGATGTTTGGTTTCCTACTCCGTTTCTCCTGAGTGAATTTATGTGCCTTATGGGTCAGGGTAAAATTATACTGAAAGAGTGGGTTTTAATTCTCAAATCTTCCTTATCTATAATTGTTTCTAGGGCAACTAGGTGGCACAGTGGATAAAGTATTATGTCTAAAATCCAGGAAGATTCTTCTTTCTGAGTTTAAATCCAGCCTCAGACACCAGCTATGTGACCCTGGGCAAGTAACTTAAGCCTGTTAGATGGAGAAGGAAATGGAAAACCACATCAGTAGCTTTGCCAAGAAAATTCCAAATGGGATCACAGAGTTAGACATGACTGAACAATGAATGTTTTAAGAATAGGATGTTAACTGGGAGTTATTTCTTATTCATAAGACCAATTAACACTGACTGGTCATCATTAATGTAGCTCAGCTCATGGATTGTATCTGTAACAAAATTAACCTTATTGTGTTAGCTTGATGAACTAACAAATTAATGTTTAAATTGTAAGATTATACAAGTAAGTAAATGAGTGAGAAAAAAATTACAAAGCTATAAAAGTTTATTAAAGGATAAGCAGGATAATGTGAATGTCAGTTCTCCCATAGTTCAACCTACTAATTCTGAAGTAGAATCAAATTTTATTTAATACAGCCCCTAGCTTTCTGTACTCTCTGGGGAATTGTTGTAAACACCACTAAACAAAGGAGATTGGCAATAAGCAGAATATTATCACAACACTGAATAGCATACCCATCTTTGTTGCTCATTTCTAATGTAGTCTTACTGGAAGAAGTATCTGTATAGAGTCTTCATTCTTTGTTGCACTGTTGTTTGGTTAATCTCCAAGGAATCACCACCTTAAGCCTTGTTCCCTGGGCTGCTTCCTTATTAAGCCTCCATACATCATGTACAATGATACTTAGGTCAATGAAGGGAGATGGGCTCTTTCTCTCCTTTTTCTTCTGAGCAACTGAATGGGTACATAAAACAATAAATTTTGTTATCTCCCATTAAAAAGGATGCAGGTTCTAAGAAAGAGAAGAAATATATATCACAGCAGTCATCTCAAACAGGAATTGGCTGGGTATGTGCACCAATCAATCTACTCTCAGCCTGAGTGCATAATTTATCCCTTGTGAGACAGCCTTGTGCAGAATATAGGTAGGGCCTAATGAAAATGGTATGTACAGACCTTATATCTGAGGATGGGGGATGGAAGTAGGAGGGGGTATAAATAAGAGGAAGCTGATCTCTAAGTAGTGGGGACTTAATCAAAAAATCAGAGTTCAAGGCTTTTATACTGAACTATATGTGAGCAGCTCTATGGTACAGCTGCTGGCAGAGAACGGAAATGGGCTCTGGGGAAAGAAATACATTAATATGTCAGGGATGCTGGGGTGGGGTATAAGTTGAACTCAAGGACCTTGGAGATCTCCTCCAATTTCATGATTCTTTAACCCTATGTAGGGACATAAAGCTACACTTTTTGATCTATAGAGAAACAATATTCCATTTCTGTTTTTGGATGGTGGAGCTATAGCCCAGACAATCACGAAGGTCTGGGAGTAGGTAGGAGAAATTGGGAAGGTGTTAAGAATTCTAATGGAATGTGACAACTAGGAGCCAATTTTATGAATTTAAAAAATGTGTTGATGACTTTATATTTCATTTCTTAGAGCAAGACTACATCTAGGGGATAGATAAAATGCAGCTTCTGAGGCAAAAGGGTAAAAAGCAAGTTAAAATCTTGGAGGGAGGAATGGAAGGAGGATTACAAAGAGAACCCCATTTGTAGGATTGAATTCACTCTAGAGACCAGTGGAAATTTTGCAGTTTATAAAATAGCAATAGATCCATATAGGTATGGATCATTAAAGAATGGTTAGGTTACCACCTAGTGGCTTAAATTAGATATTGCACTCCAACCTAATTCAAATCCCTTTGCCCAGATTTTTTTTTCCCATGTGACTGCATCATAAATGTAAATACTGTAAGTAAATGTGGTAAAAGTATTTATTACCACATATCTAGTACATGAACATGTAGTATATAATACCTTCATTAC
Organism: Sarcophilus harrisii; assembly: GCF_902635505.1. Taxonomy (NCBI): domain Eukaryota; kingdom Metazoa; phylum Chordata; class Mammalia; order Dasyuromorphia; family Dasyuridae; genus Sarcophilus; species Sarcophilus harrisii. The sequence goes on along the minus strand of NC_045429.1, from coordinate 361,352,685 downwards.
ATATAAAATCATAGTTGAAACGTTCAGCAAGATCAACTACTTTCTGCAAACCTGTTCAAACCTTTAGTATTTAGTGAAAAATGAAAAAATAATTATGGCTAAATCCACAGGAAAATGCAAAATGATAAAACAATGACAAGGTGAAAAAATACTTTATGATATTCTATAGAAAGATCTTTAGTACAACACTTATTAAGCCTTCTCCACATAATAAATCAGGACATACAATACCAACATATCTATGTCTCAGGACCTGTGTTGGGATCCCCTACAGCTGTAAAAATTCTGTCTGAACAACCAAACTCCATGTCCCCCATATGACAAGAAGCAGAAAATACTTCTTTTTCCTAACTATCAATGAAATAAGAAAATAAGAAGGAACATTGTGTAAGGTGCCAGCAACTGCAGTATTATCAAGCCTGAAGGAAAAGATGCTGAAAGCCAGCTGGTACTAGTTTCACTCTCCCTTCTTTCCCCCAAGTTATTCGGAGTGATGAATGAGGCTGACAAGGCACAGGTGCCAGAGAACAAGTAAAGGGGATAAAAGGAGAAAACAATTTATAGGAAAAAAAGGGGGTCACTAGATGACAAGTAGATAGAGCACTGGACTTAGAATTAGTAAGACTCATCTTCTTGAGTTCAAATCTGGCTTCAGCTACTTGCTAGCTGTATGACCTTGAGCAAATCATTTCATCTGGTTTGCCTCAGTTTCTTCATCTACAAAATGAGCTGGAGAAGGAAATGGCTAACCACTCTATTATCTTTGTCAAGAAAATCTTTAAATAAGATTAAATAAATCTTTAAATAAATCTCTTAAATAAGAAATGAAATATGAAGTCATCAACACACATTTTTTAAATTCATAAAATTGGCTCCTAGTTGTCACATTCCATTAAAGAGCCAGGCACAATTGAAATGACTGAACAACAAAAAGAAAAAAAAAACACTAAGAGTATCAAAAGAAGAAGCCTCAATAAGAAATCAATATACAAGCACAAATAAATGAACAAAGAGGATCTTAAACACAAAATGCAAAATGAATAAAACCACAAAAAGAATTCAAAACTCTCTTAAAAACTATATTATGCCATAAAGTAAATTGATAACATCTATTAAAAGACAAGAACCACTCCCTAGAGAGCATGTAAGAACAGGGAAAAACTTTCAGGATTGTCAAAGGAGAAAATATGTTCATAAACAGAGAAATTAGAAATAAGAACTTTCAATACAGAATTTAAAAGCAATTAGTAGATTTTGAAAAATCTACTAGAGAATGTCTCTAAGGAAATAAGATAAAAATATTTGGAACAAAAATTTTGAAGTGAGGAAAATCTGGCAGAAAATAAGTAAACAACATAAAATCTGATAGTTGTTCAGAGATAATATAATCTCTTTATATTGTGATTTATAGGCCAATGCATAAAATAAAACAAGAAAACTGTCAATCATTTGTGAATATAGATAGCAAATAATTGTTCAAAGAATCCAAAAATTACTTTTGGCAGAAGGAAAAAACTCAAGTCTAAGAAATATGGTAGTGAAATTTCACAATTTCAATGACAAAGAATACCTTTTTTAACCATGCAGGAGAAAAATCTTCAAACATAAAGGGGAAAATTCAAATAACATAATACTCTTCTGCCATCACAAGGGTATCACAAAAGGATTGCAATAATATATTTCAAAAAGTACAGTTTAAGTTTCAACAGTAAATGAAGGAAAAGGAGAAAGAAAAGGAAGAGAAGGAGGAGGAGAAGGAGGAGGAGGAAGAAGAGGAGAATAAGAAAGAGGAGGAGGAGAACTAAAACCATAAGAAGAACAAGAACAAGAACAAAAAGTGGAGGAAGTACACAAAGTTTTTTTCCCTGTGGTAGGGGATGATGTCCTAGTTGAGTTTAGTCTAAGGATAATCTGTGCACCTGAGAGAATACTACAGCTTCATGAGTAGTGCACAACCCCAGAAGAAAACATGTGTGCTTTATTAGAAAGAGAACTTAGAAAAAATTTAGCCTAATCATTGAATTTTACAGAAGAGGAGAGTATAGATAAATCTTCTAAGAGACCTGAAAGGGATGTTTCAGAGCCAACTCCTGTTTCACTATAGGTTTAATAATCTTTGCATTTCCTTTCAAATCTGAGACGTTGATCTTCTTTTTTAATTTCCTCACTTTTTCAAAGAAGGAAACTTCAGGGCCAGATGAGATGAAGTAATTTGTTCAAAGTCAGCTAATAAGCCCCAACATGTTTATAGCCAGCACTTTCCCCTAAGCCACAATTTCTCTTCTTTTTAACCTAATGCAAATAATGCTTCACTTTGACCTTTTATATAGTATATATACATTGCTCAGCATCAAAACTGAGCCATATATACATTGCTCAGCATCAAAACTGAGCCTGTTTGCAGAGTGTCCCAAAAGTCTTAGTTGATTTTAAGATCTTAATAATTTTAAACTGCACTAAAAACTTTTGGGACACCCTGTATATGCTCTATCTTTACTAGTATGTAAAATATTTCATAGGAGGGAAAGTATTTATATTCCCCACAGAACCACAAATAGAATTTTCTGAAGGCCTATCTCTCTCCTTGGTTCTGAGAGCTTGAGCTCCCACCTGCCTTCTCTGACTTCTCAATCTCCCCAACTTCAAAGGTTTGTGCTTCAGCCTCCAGCCACTACAAAGATGGACGATGGAATGAATCTGTCTCAGCCTTTGAGAGCTTCTAGTGCACTTGTCCTCTCTGGCCCTGAGAGCTTCTCCTCTGTGGCTCTCATTCCCTTTGCTTATATGTTCCACACTGAGAACAAACCAATCATCATATCACTAGGAAACCATTATTTGTTATAGGATTAAATCAGTGCTAAACTAGGTTTAACCACTGTCTTCTCAATTCCACTTAGTACCTTGTTTCAAGTTCTGACCCATGACATCTCCCTGTAGGATTAAATCAATCATACTGAACCAAGCTAAATTAGATAACTATTGTCTCTATCGATTCCACTGACTTAGTACCTTGTAGGAATCCTTTGTTTCAAGTTCGGAGTTCTGGCCCATAACAGAGGTCTGGGGAGGTTCCATCTCTTTTTCATCTTCTTTACTCATCAATAGATAAGCCATTTTCTTGTTCCCACCTTTCTAGATCAGATTTGGCAAGATGCTAAGTAATAGATATAAATGTATTTGGAATTAGAAGATAAAAATATAAAGATAAGTTACCAAACCTTTTTTCCATTTGACTTTAATCATCTGGGGGGAAAACCACAAGAGGTTATATTAAATAATCTCTGGAGTCTCTTTCAATTCTAAAAAAGAATTCTCTCTGGTCCAAGAGGCTTAGCTGGATAATTGGCAGAAAACAACAGACTGGACATTTGAGAGATGAAAGGTCTTGACCAACCAGGTATTCTACCTAGTTCCTTCTCTCTAATTCCACAGTGATGAACACTGTAATTATGATTCCTATTATCCAATTCCAGTCTTCATCAGTGACTGATCTTCAGAGTTATGTCTTCTTGTGCCTGGATCAAGCCTGATCCAAAATGCCATCCTTGGTGATATTGGTAGCATTACACTTGTTTTCCTGGTTCCTAAACCAGAAGGTAGTTTCCAAAATCATAAAATCTGACTTTGACTTGACCTCAAGAACTGAGAAAATTCCATTTTTCTCAACTATTCAAATCAAAAAGCCATGGAAGAAATTTTGACTAAGTGAAATATATTCTAGGGCCTGATTTATCAGTCTACTCATGATAGAGGTCATTATGTCAGATGCATATTAAGTACTCAATAAAATATTTGTAAATTTGTATTTGTGTTTTTAATTTCATTCTCTTTGAAAGCATCATGGTACAATGGGGAGAGGAACCTATCACTTCCTGACTATCTGATGTTAGTTAAGCTATTTGACTCTCTAGGCCACAGATTTTGTTAGTGAAATAATAGTGTTGAAATCAATTATTTCTAAGGTTCTCTCCCCTCTTTTTTTTTTTTAATGTTTTAGCATTCCTTTTAGATCTAACATTATATTCTGTTAATTTTGCTCCTTTTTTCCTTTATCAGAAACATGATTTGTCTTCCAAAGATATAACATACTTTTCCACTGTTGCAACTCCCTAACTAAGGCAAAGGATGAACTTATTCCTTGTTCCCAAGTACCACTTGCTTACTATTTTTCTACCACCATCACCCTATAATTTTTCCTCTTAAAAGATCACTGCCATCTTTGGTGCATATAACTATTGTTTTTACTGTCATCTACAACTTACAAGAAATTCTCCCAACTTTTTTCACTGACTTTAGTACTTATGATATTCTTCTCCATCCCACCTCTTGACATGGACTTTAATTCTTAAGTGACAACTTCTCTTACATCTAAGCTATAAAATTCCTAATTTTTTTAATGCTGGCTACTTCCTTGCCTATCCTACTTGTATACCACACCAGAATGGTAATATTTTAGACCTTACCATCTCTCAGAATTGTACCAGTTTTCAGATACAAAACATTGTTATTACTTGTTCTAACCAGTCCCCTATCTTTTATTCTTTTTTACTCTTTCAAACTGAGCTTATTTTTAGTTCTTACAATAACCTTGTGACTCTTTATTTATCACTGTTATCTCAATTTATCATTCTTTCCCCTTTCTCTATCTTTCTCTTCACATATCAAGTAAGAGAAGAAATCCTTTAGTCTTTGAGAAATAATTGAATTTTCTTACCTCTCACAATATGAGTTTCCCATAAGGCCACGGGAAAAATTTTATCTGTGAAACAAAATCCATGAAGATAGTGTCAAGCAATGAGGTGGGAAGAACATTGAAGATGTCAGGCTCAGTTCTGGAAGATGCTAAGAAAAAAAAAAAGGAAAATACATGTGTGGAATGGAAAGGCATTTGTTTAGCACTTGTTATGTGTCTAACACTGTGCTCATAGTAGGGGATACAAATAGAACAGCAAGACAGCACCTGTTCTCAAAGATCTAAAATTCTAATTATGAATTTGGTGTTCAAGGAACTCAAATATAGCAGGTTTCTGAGACAGGGAAGATGGTAAATCCTGGAGGTAGATAAAGAAGGCAAAATCATCAGGGTAGGTGGTAAGACCCTGCAGTCTGCTAGCTTATTGGAAGGATTATAGCTGGTAGTTTTCTGCTCACCCAAGCAGAGAGAGAGGGGGGTTTTGTAGATGATTGATGGCTATTGCAAAGGCATTAGTGGTCCCATGAGTCTTAACATAACAGAACTGGTGGTTTTCTTAGGGAATAGATAAGGGTGGGAAGAGAGTCAGCACAAAGATGGTTAGGGACAGTAAGTATCAAAAGGAGAAATGATAATCACAACTATGGTGGAGGAGGGGCAGTTCTCAAGTGTCCCTATTTGCTTATATTTGATAATATAATTAAATATTAAGTATGTTTAGTTAAAAAAAGACAAATAAGAGAATATCAATAACCACCGACCAATTTGACTAGTTTCTCATCTATATATAAAAATGTATGATCATACTTTACAAGGACATTAAAAAGGGAAAGACAGATTTATATAAACAATATTCCATAGAAGACTATATTTTCATTATCATATAATTAACTGAAAAATATAGAGTGCACCATCCCATTGTACTTAGTGTTTAGGGCAATTAAATGATTTTTGATTAAGCAGAGTAAAATATCATCAGAAAGAAAGCATTTCTACCAATAAGATTTTTCTCATGCACATCAAGATGATAACTTTCCTTTGAAAGATATAACAGCAAAGATAAACTTATTAAAAGACTCCTTGATTCATAACATGGGGAGCATAAAATGAGACACAAATAGTTGATATAGTTTACTGAATATCAACTACTATCTTTGAAGGGAAACAGCTAAGATCAAGTTGAAAATTACCCTATACCTGATGAAATATTTCAAGTGTTCCCACTTGTGACACATAACATGCTAATTGCATGAAATTTAGAAAACTGATGCGTCTCCTAAATGAGATTCAGAGACATTCAAAAGAATTTGTGGTAATTATCTACACAAGATAAAATAAATGGATAAAGAGGATTTGTTTTCTCCATATTGAAAAATAATAGATTTTCAGTTTCATGAGCATAATCTTTTTTTTTCTTACATTATAAAAATACTTGTTTTACTTCTTAAGTTCAGAAAAAAATTATAATTTTTAAAAAAAATGAATGCAAGCTCTTTGAGGGCAGGGACCATTTTATTACTGTATTATATCCCAGAGCCTACCTGATAAGCATTTGTTAATTAATTGAATACAGAAAAACTTTGACTACACACACATACACACAACACACACACACACAAGCTGAATTTTTCTGGAGACAACTCCAACTGGCTCCTAAAAGTCAATTGTTAAATGTTCGTGTGAGCATTTACATCTAATAAATTGGCAAATACTAAAACTAGAATTTTATTTGCTATTGGTGGCGAAGATTTTTGTTTTTTGTTTTTAGCTTTATTTTGGGGATTTAAGCAAGTAATGGAGAAAATGTTAATGCAGGAGGTTCAATTTTAAAAGTATATTGCTTTCTTTTTTTGGAGAGCTGATTATTAGGTCATAGAATATTATAGCTTCCAAAGAATTGAAGTTGAGGGTCACACAAAGAACAGTGTCATGGCATATGTAAAAATAGATAAGCTACAATTTACAACAAACAGGAAATTATTCAAAGTGGTATAAATGATATGACAGGAGGAACATAGAATTATTATTTTTTTTTTAAATAGGAACTGATCCCATAGTGAGATTGAGGAGTAGTCTTTGTTCTACATCGATATCCTACAAAATGTCAAAACAAAAGAAGGAAAGGCACCAATACATTGGGTGTATTCCCCGGGGATGAACTTGTAAGAAGACAGATTTCACAAAATGGTTAATCATAGATTGGCTGTGATCTACAGTATTAGATAGAGAATATCAACAGTGACATTTTCACATATCCATTGGAATATTGCAACATAAATACATATAAATCTCATGAATATATATCCATATAAATCTGTGTATATTTTTCTTATAGACATATAAGCACAAAATGTAAACAATATTTACATATATACATATGTATATATACATATATGTATAACATATTGTCTGTGTTCTGGTAATCATCCTCAAGTCTCTTCCACTGGATGGTTGGATTCTAATCCAGGGGAATTCTGCACTGATAAGTGAACCTTAGACAAATCTCTCAAATATAGCCTACAGACTCCTTCCTAGTCATCTCTATACCATGCTAGTTGACCTCAAGTATTTATCCTTATCTCCTACCCAATGGAACCTTGGATTCTGCCCCTGGGAAGACAGTTTCTGACAGAAAAGGTGTCTCCTGAATCTGTCTGGCATGACACTTTGCCAATAACCTTTTTAATAATGTATTCTAAAATTTCTAGTGCAGCTCATATAGTTTTCACATTCAATTCTTTTCTCTTTTTTTAGAAAATTAGATAATTTTCCTCCAAACTTGTGATGGCTCTCCCATTCCCCATTATCTTTCAAATATCACTGACAATAGTTCATCATATCTGGCTGTCAATTTAGGACCTAAGGGTATATTTTATCTGATTCACAGGCTTCTAACATATTCTTCTCAATGTATAGCATAAATTAGGCAATGGCATTTATTCATTCCTTTAATCTTTCTAGGGTGGGTGATTTGGAATTAGTTTTTTGGTAATTTTTGGAATAATTATTTATATCTTCCAAGAGATCAGTCAGTATTCCAGGATTGATTTACAAGCATGATGCCATTAATAAAAGGGATCATCTGGGCAATTCACTATCCACAAGGAATACATCTTAAACTCTATGTTATGTCTTCTCTTATCACAATGATGAACATCTTAGTTTTATGTCTTGCACAGTGATTATGACCAGCCTGAATAAGGCTTTTCCATTATATCTTTCAAGAAATCTTGAATGATTTTCTTGTTTCAAAAAAGATACATCATTGAAAGAGAACCTTTAAGGATGAAAATACAAATCTGATAGGTATGAGAGACAGTATAAAAAGTTGTTTTAAATTACATTTCCCTAATCAGCAGTGATTTGGAGCACTTTTTTCATATGACAATTCATAACTTTCATTTCTTCTTTTGAAAACTGCCTGTTCATAGCCTTTAACTATTTAATAACTAGGTAATGGCTCTTATTTTTATAAATTTGGCTCAGTCCTCTATACAGTTAAGAAATGAAGTCTTTATCAGAAAAAGTGGTTGTAATTTTTTTTACCAGTTTCTTTTTTCCTTCTAATTTTAGCTGCTAGTTTTCTTTGTGCAAAAATTTTTTTAGTTTCATATAATTAAAATCATTTATTTTACTTACCATAATCCTCTTTATCTCTTGTTTGGTCATAAACTCTTACCTTGTTCATAAATTTGATGGTTTTTTTTTATGTTGTCTTAATTTACTTATTATATCACTCTTTATATTTAAATCATATACCAAAGTTGACCTTTTCTTGGTATATTGTCTGACATATAACTAGTTTCTACAAAACTGCTGTCTAGTTTTCTTAGCAATTTTTGCCAAATGTTTGAGCCAAAGCTCAAACACTAAATTACTATGTTATTTACAACTGTGTGTCTACCTAATCTAGTATAGTGATCCATTATTCTATTTCTTAGCCAGTATCAAATTGTGTTGGTGACTATTTCTTTGTAATATATTTTGAATCCTTGAACTGATAGATTAGCTTCTTTATTTTTTAAAATTTATTTTCTTAATATTCTTGACTTCCTCTTTGAGATGAATTTTGCTGTCATTTTTTTCTAAATCTATAAAATAATCCTGTGATAGTTTGATTGATATGGAACTGAATATTTAAATTAATTTAAGTAGAATTATCATTTTTATTATATTGGTTCAGTCTAGTTGGTATTTCTCCCATTGTTTATGCTTGTCTTTGTGTGAAAAGAGTTTCATAATTATGTTCATATAATCCCTGGGTTTGTCTTGGCAGCTAGATTCCCAAGTATTTTTGGTTGTCTACAATTATTTTAAATGGAATTCCTCATTTTAACTTTTGCTGCTATGTTCTATTGATAGTACATAGAAATGCTGATAATTAATGTGGGTTTATTTTTTATCCCATAACTTTACTAAAGTTATTATGTGCTTAAGCTAGTTTTTTAAATTGATTTTTGAAAATTCTTTAGGTATACTATCATATCATCTACAAAGAAAGGTAGTTTTGTTTCATCAAAGCTTATTTTTATTCCTTCAATTTCATTTTCTTATCTTATTGTTATGTCTCAGAGTTCTAATAAAATATTGAATAATGATATTAATAATCAATGTCCATCTTTCATTCCTGATCTAATTGTGAAGTCAAGTTTATTCCTATTATTGATAACACCTGTTTCTGTTTTTAGATGGATACTTCTTATTATTTTAAGAAAGGTCCATTTATTTCTGTGCTCTCTAATGGTTTTAATGGAAATGAGGTCATATTTTGTGAAAGGTTTTTTCAACATCTGTTAAGATAATTGTATGATTTTTGTTGTTGATATAATCAATTATGCTGATAATTTTTCTAATATTGAATCAGCTCTGCATTCCTAATAGAAATCCCACCTGATATTAATGTATGATCTTTGTTATACATTGCTGTAACCACTTGCTTCTATTTTGTTTAAATTTTTGCATCAATATTCATTAGGGAAAGTGATTCATAATTTTTTTTCTGTTTTGGTTCTTTCAGGTTTAAGGATAAGCACCATATTTGTGTCATAAAAGGAATATGGTGTGACTGTCTCTACTTATTTTATCTAATAGTTAATTTAGTATTGGGATGGATTAATTGTTCCTTAAATGTTTGGTAGGATTCACTTTTAAATCCATTTGTAACTGGGGATTTTTTTCTTAGAGAGTCCATGGTTGGTTTGTCATTTCTCTTTTTTAAATATAGGGTTATTTAAATATTCTTTTTCCTCATCTGTTGATCTAGTCAATTAATCTATTTGTAAGTGCTTGTCCATTTAACTGAGACTGTTAGTTTTACTGCCATATAACTGAACAAAATAACTCCTAAAATTGCCTTAATTTCGTTTTCAATGATGGTGCATTCACCCTTTGCATTTTTAATGCTAGAAATTTGGTTTTCTTCTCTTAAAAATCAAATTGGTTAATGACTTACCTATTTGATTGTTAGTTTTTTCATAATACAATTTCCAAATTTTATTTATTTGTTCAAGTGGTTTTCTTACTTTTAATTTTATTAATTTCTTTTGATTTTTAGTATATATAATTTGCTATTTGACTTGGAATTTTTAGTTTGGTTTTTTCCTAGTTTCCTTTAGTTGCATATCCAATTCATTTATCTGTTCTCTCTCTCTCTCTCTCTCTCTCTCTCTCTCTCGTTCTCTCTCTCATTCTCTATTTTTTTAAAAATGAGATATAAACTTTTTCCCTAATATTTTGGTATGTTATTTCATTGACAATATTGTATTTGCTGAAATAATTGATTAGATTATTTAGTTTCCAATTATATAAATATGATGTTCAAGTGCTTTCTCATGCATCATTTTCCTCTTCATTATACAAGCTCTTCTTTGAACACTTCTTTTATTTAAGATAATTTTTTCCAATCCTTCCTTCCCCCTTCTCCTAAAAGATTCATCTCTCTTGCCTATCTACTTTTGTTTACTTCATTTGAATATAATTAACTCACTCCTATACTCTCTATGTAGAATCTTTCTAACTTTCCTAAAAATTAAAAACAAAATTAAAAAAAATTATCATCTTTCTACATAAAATAAAGTAAAATTTTTAACCTCATTGAACTAACCCTGAGGTCAGGAGGATCTGAGTTCAAATCTGGTCTCAGACACTTAACGCTTCCTAGCTGTGTGACCCTGGGCAGCTCACTTAACCCCAATTGTCTCAGGGAAAAAAAAAAGAGAAGGCTGATCTTCTCTAAGATCTCAAGTACAATGTTACAATGTTGGTGATTAGCCTCTTGATACTAACTCCTAAAATTGCCTTAATTTCGTTTTCAATGATGGTGTATTCACCCTTTGCATTTTTAATGCTAGAAATTTGGTTTTCTTCTCTTAAAAATCAAATTGGTTAATGACTTACCTATTTGATTGTTAGTTTTTTCATAATACAATTTCCAAATTTTATTTATTTGTTCAAGTGGTTTTCTTACTTTTAATTTTATTAATTTCTTTTGATTTTTAGTATATATAATTTGCTATTTGACTTGGAATTTTTAGTTTGGTTTTTTCCTAGTTTCCTTTAGTTGCATATCCAATTCATTTATCTGTTCTCTCTCTCTCTCTCTCTCTCTCTCTCTCTCTCTCTCTCTCTCGTTCTCTCTCTCATTCTCTATTTTTTTAAAATTGAGATATAAACTTTTTCCCTAATATTTTGGTATGTTATTTCATTGACAATATTGTATTTGCTGAAATAATTGATTAGATTATTTAGTTTCCAATTATATAAATATGATGTTCAAGTGCTTTCTCATGCATCATTTTCCTCTTCATCATACAAGCTCTTCTTTGAACACTTCTTTTATTTAAGATATTTTTTTCCATTCCTTCCTTCCCCCTTCTCCTAAAAGATTCCTCTCTCTTGCCTATCTACTTTTGTTTACTTCATTTGAATATAATTAACTCACTCCTATACTCTCTATGTAGAATCTTTCTAACTTTCCTAAAAATTAGAAACAAAATTTAAAAAAAATTATCATCTTTCTACATAAAATAAAGTAAAATTTTTTAACCTCATTGAACTAAAAAAGTTACATGCCCAATTCATTGATCTCCTCTTTCTCTTTTTTATTCATGTAACTATTTAGAGATATAAAATTTCCTCTAAGAACTGCTTTGACTGCTCTTATTAAAAGTTTTGGTATGTTGTCTCATTATTGTCATTGGATAAAATTATGGATGGTTTCTGTGATTTGTTCTTTGACCCACTCATTTCTTAGAATTAGATTATTTACTTTCCAATTGATTTTTACTCTATCTTTCCCTGGCTCTTTATTGAATAAAATTTTTGTTTCATTGTGGTCTGAAAAAGAAGCATTTACTATTTCTTCCTTTTTGTGCTTTGATTATGAGATCTTTATGCCCTAATATATGGTCAGTTTTTGTGTAGGTACCAGATACTGCCAAAAAAAAGTATATTCCTTTCTGTTTCTATTCAATTTTCTCCAGAAGCCTATCATATCTAAATTTTCTAGGATTATATTAACCTTCCTAATTTATTTCTTGTTTATTTTGTGATTAGATTTGTCTGTCTGAGAGGGGAAGGTTGAAGTCCCTCATTAGTACAGTTTTGCTGCCTATATTTTTCCTGTAACTGGCTTAAAATTTCTAGGAATTTGATTCCTCTACCACTTGGTTCATATACATTTAGTACCTTACTACTACATTGTTTATGGTACCCTCTGAGATGTACTTTTTTCCCTTATCTATTTTTAAATAAGATCTATTTTTACTTTTGCTTTATCTGAGATCAGAATTGTTACCCCTGCTTTTTTTTTTTTTACTTTAGCTGAAGTATAATATATTATGTTCCAGCTTTTTATATTTACTCTGCATGTGTCTCTCTGTGTCAAATGTGTTTCTTGAAAACAGCATATTGTAGTATTCTGTTTTGTAATCCTTTATATTATCCATTTCTATTTTAAGGAAGGATTCTTCTCATTCACCATTATGATTATCATTTCTATATTTTCCTTTATCCTATCTTCTCCTGTTTATACTTTTGTTCTGTCATTGCACCCTGTCCTTATTAGTGCTTTTAACCCATCATACTCACTATTTTATCTCCTATCACACCTCCCCAATTCTCTTAGTAGTGTTTTTTTTAACCCACCCACTTCCTAATTTTCTATCACTCCTTCCCTCCTTCTCTTAACTTTTTTCATAGTATTCCTGCCCTCCTTTCTATCCTATACCTCCCTTTTCTTTCCTGTTTTTCTTCCTACTTCTTTATAGGATTTCATGTGGTTTTGAGAGAAACTGTGAGAGATCAAACAGCTTCCTGACTTTACTTTGCCATCTTGGCTCCAACCCTAGAAACTAAGATTCTGAACAGAGTCTGATGGAGAGAAACCACTCTACAATTCCGTTTTTTTGTTTTGTTTTGTTTTGTTTTGGGGAGTTGCTTTCTTTTTTCCAATTTGTCAAATCTATCTTTTAATGAGTTATATGCTTTTTCCATTTCACTGTGTCTATTTTATGTTGCCTTTTGCAAACTCTCTTGCAAAGCTTTCATTTCTTTTCCTCATTTTTCTTCTAGTTCTTTTTTAAGATCCTTTTTAAGGTCTTCTAGGAGAGCCTTGTGTGATGGAGACCAAGTTATATCACTTTTTGGAGCTTCATCTGGAGGCAATCTGCCTTTAGTCTCCTCAGGGTTTGAAATCTGTTCTTCTCTTCCTCCATAAAAGTTATCAATTGTTAGAGTCCTCTTTACTTTTTTACTCATTTTTTTAAACTTAAGTTAAGGTCTGGCTTTATGGTGGGAGAGGTTTTCTAAGCCACAGTAGCTGATGTTGGGTCAGGTCTGATTCACTCCTGTTGTTGGGTCTGCCATGTGGAGTCATCATCAATGTCCTGGGGCTCTGTGCTGTCTGCACTGGCATTTGTGGTCAGAGTCTGCACCATCATTCTGAGACTGCACTGCTCCAGGACTCTGAGGTATCTGTGGTGGCATTTGTGGTCAGCTGCCCGGGCCTCATTGTCTCTCCCCTGCTTCCAATTGAAACAGACCTTTTTTGGTGAACTTTGAAATTATCTTCTGCTGATAATTTGTTGCACTTTCAATATTTGTGGGTTCCACATACCCATGGAGGTTGCACCAACACATTGAGACTGCTCACCCCAAGGCTCTTCTCTCTCTGTGCTGGTGTTAGTGGTCAGCTGTTTGTGCTTTGATGCCTCTCTCCTGTTTCTGATTGAAACAAATCTTTTCTGGTCTGTTTCCTCCTATAAATTATCTTCCCTGAGACTCTGAGCTGTCTGTGCTGGCAATTGTACTGGTTGCCATGGCTGTCTCCCTCCCATTTCCAATTGAAACAGACCTTTTTTCGTGATCTTTGAAATTATCTTCTGCTGATAATTTGTTGCACTTTCAATATTTGTGGGTTCTGCTTGTCCAGAGCTAATTCAGAGACTGGATTTTGTAATTATTGTGAGGGTTGTAAAGAAGGTCAGAGAGAAATATGTGTCATCTCAGCAATCTTGGCTCTGCCCCCAGAAGTCAATCCAATAACTTTTAAAGTATTTCCCTTCAGTCTATTTTCCAGGTTATTTATTTTTCTGATGAGATATTTCACATTTTCTTTTATCATCTCATGTTCTTGACTTTTTTCTTCTTTCTTGATATTTTATATAGGCATTAGCTTCCATTTCAAAACTAGTTATGGGGGTAGAGGCTAGAAGTTTTCAGGGCTTCCAAAGGAGTGAGATCTGTGGTTATTAATCTATTTTACACTCTGGTCTTTACCCAGGGAAGACTCCTGATCTCTTGGGATTGTAATTGATAATGTCACTCAGATTTCCTAATTCCTTGGTACTGAAACTGATACTGCCTCTCAGGCTTCCACTCTCTCAATACTGAATGTGCTTTTCCCTCCCTTTGAACTATGACATGAAAGTGAATATAGGTAATAGAGTTACCAAAAATTATTTGGCCTTCTGTCCAATGCAAGGACAAGAATCCTCTGTAATCTCTTTATGATCAGTTACTGGGTCCTCTTACCATCTATAACTTGGAAGCTTCCCAAAATGGTGCTGCTTCTGTGACCATCATGAAATTCCACCATTGTTGTTTAATCCATATGGTCTCATAGTCAGTCTCCATGTGTCACAAATCTCTCTTTTCAAATTTCTAAGTTATCTTGAGATGAAAGAACATCTTACATTTTGTGGGCTCTGCCACTCCAGAATTTGATTTATGGTGTTATTTTTAAGTTGTTTGGAGGGGAATGTTGTGAGGTTCAGCAGAGTGCTTTCTCTATAACTCCATTTTGATGCTGCCTCAGGAAGTCAAAAAAAAGTAGCTCTAAATGATACATTCAGAAAAGCTCAAAACACAACTCTGTTTTTAAAAGTAATTACTCAACTAACTTAACAATAAAGTTTAAACAAGTTCTTCCATAAACTTGAAGGAATTATAAGAGATTGGTTATTGAATAAAACTGACTGGTTAAGAAAAAAACTGACCTCTAAAAAACAAGCCAGTTAGCTTTGAAGTCATACTGCCTGAGACCAGAGAAAATAATTTACTCTTTACCTTTGTTCTTGTTCTTCCAAGAGAGTGCTACAAAAAGGAAAGAAAGAGATTTTCCTTTCCTTTCCCACCTATTAGTAATGACTCCTTGAAGCAGAAACACGTGACTATAAAAGTAGTGCCTTGAGAAATGGCATATATGAAGAAATCAACAAAACATGGGAAGAATAGTAAGAAGAAATGTAGGAGGGAAATGAACTAGAGGATAAGATGTGCAGTGACCCAACAACAAAAATAAAACCGGATTCCAATGATGCAATACAGTATGATATTTTCACTGCATCATTTTCCTATTCACTTTTCAGATCTTTGTAATGTGATTTCCAATCTAGCCACTCTAGATCAACGACATTTTCCAAGGTTTTCAATTAACTCTTTCACCTTTAACTTTTTCCCTCTACTTGCATTTCTACCACAATACTTGACAGAAACCAGATTGTGTCAAACAATCTGGACAGAAACTAGATTAGTTATTTAGGCTATTCTTTATGAGGCCATTTGGAATTTTCTTGATAAAAATACTATAATGGCTTGCCATTTTTTTCTAACTCCTTTTACAGATGAAAAAACTGAGGCAAATAGGGTTAAATGATTTGCCCAGGAACATATAATTATTAAATGTCTGTGATCACATTTGAACTCAAGTTTTTCTGACTTCAGATCTGGCACTCTATCCATTGTACCACATGCTTATTCAGGTAAGACTAGCACCTCTGCAGCTCCAAGAAGATATAGAATGTGTAGTAATCATACCTTGGTAGACTTTGTATCAATCACTATATTATTTGGCCAAATTTTAATTTAAATTTTTAAATTGTAACTCATTAATGATATTGGTCTGTAGTTCTCCTTTTTAGCTTCTGAAATTTATCTTTCCCTTATTTAGGTATTAAAAAAGCTTTTCTCAAAAAAGGGATATGGTAAAATGCTTTTCACTCCCTCAATTTTTGAGAGTAATTTGAGTAATTTGTGAAAGAAATCACCATCCCTAAGCTGTCCCCCCATAATTGGAACTTTTTTTTTTATTCCTAAATCCATTTCCTGGAATCCTTAAGGTCTTTCAAAAATCAATTCAGGGATTGTTTTCTAGGAAAAAAATGTTTTCTGATGTCTTCCTCCCTTCTCCTCCCTGCAGTTGTTAGTGGACTCTTTCTGTTAAAACTACTTTGATTTTCCTTGGTATATACATTTACTTTACTCCAAGTAGAATCAATGTGTATAGAAAATATAGAGGCAGTCCTGGGGTTAGCATTATATTCATTCAATACTGAAAAACTTACTGAACTTTTCTGCGACTCAAGCAATTTTTAAAGATTATAAAGCTTGGTAAAAATGTACTCCTATAAGAAGTTTTCTCATGGGGAGCTTCCTATGTCAATGGAACAAATCATAATTTTGGCTTTTCCACAGTCCCCAATCTCCCCAAAGTAGAATTCCATGAATTCTGAATTCCATGAAAGCAAAGAACTAACCTTTTTTTTTCCCTATGACTCTCTCTCTCTCTCTCTCTCTCTCTCTCTCTCTCTCTCTCTCTTTCTTTCTGTCTATCTTGGGTGCTTGATAACTAATTTTATTAATAATTATATAAATGTCTAGATTATGTAAACATATAAATTATATCTAAATATATATTTAAAATTATATAAATAATTAATAAATGCTGGTTGAATGTATCTGAACACTGAAAAGCAATGAAACTCAGATAAAACACATCAATCAATGTCAGTAATCTCCAAGTTACAAAAATGGCAACTTTGTGTTCTTGTTTTCAGTCATCCTATTAAGCATATTTCCTTAACTATTTTCTTTCTTTTTAATTATTATTATAGCTTTTTATTTACAAGATATATGCATGGGTAATTTTTCAGCATTGACCCTTGCAAAACCTTCTGTTTCAACTTTTCCCCTCTTTCCCCCCATCCTGTCCCCCAGATGGCAGACCAATACATGTTAAATATGTTAAAGCATATGTTAAATACAATATATGTATACATATCCATAAAGTTATTTTGCTGCACAAGAAGAATCAGACTTTGAAATAATGTAAAATTAACCTGAGAAGGAAATAAAAAATGCAAGCAGACACAAACAGGGATTGGAAATGCTATGTAATGGTTTCCACTCATTTCCCAGAGTTCTTTTGCTGGGTGTAACTGGTTCTCTTCATTATTGAACAAATGGAACTGATTTGGTTCATCTCATTGTTGAAGAGAGCCACATCCATAAGAATTGATCGTTATATAGTATTGTTGTTGAAGTATATAATGATCCCCTGGTCCCTCTCATTTCACTCTGCATCAGTTCATGTAAGTCTCTCCAGGTCTTTCTGAAATCATCCTGCTGGTCATTTCTTACAGAACAATAATATTCCATAACATTCATATACCACAATTTATTCAGCCATTCTCCAATTGATGGGTATCCACTCAATTTCCAGATTCTAGCCACTACAAAGAGGGCTGCCACAAACATTTTTGCACATACAAGTCCCCTTCCCTTTTTTAATATCTCTTTGGGATATAAGCCCAGTAGTAACACTACTGAATCAAAGGGTATGCACAGTTTGATAACTTTTTGAGCATAGTTCCAAATTGCTCTCCAGAATGGCTGGATGTATTCACAATTCCACCAACAATGTATTAGTGTCCCTGTTTTCCCACATCCCCTCCAACATTCCGCATTATCTTTCCCTGTCATTCTAGTCAGTCTGACAGGTGTGTAGTGATACTTCAGAGTTGTCTTAATTTGCATTTCTCTGATTAATGATGACTTGGAGCATATTTTCATATAAGTAGACAGTTTCAATTTCTTCATCTGAGAATTGTCTGTTCACATCCTTTGACCATTTATCAATTGGAGAATGGCTTGCTTTCTTATAAATTAGAGTCAATTCTCTATATATTTTGGAAATGAGTCCTTTATCAGAACTTTTGACTGTAAAAATATTTTCCCAGTTTATGGCTTCCCTTCTATTTCCTTTCCATATCTACTTCCCTTTTTTTATGTTATATCAGTAAAATCAAATTATACATGTAGTCTTTTTATATATCCACAACAGAAATACAATTCTCAAGAGTTCCTTTTACCTTTTCTGCTTCTCTTGAGTCCTATGGTTGGAGATTTTTTTTTTTTTTTGTTTAGTTTTGGTTTTTTCCTTAGAAACAAATGGAATTCATCTGTTTCATTAAATGTCCATCTTCTTCCTTGGAAGAAAATCTCAGCTTAGCTGGGTAGTTTATTCTTGGCTGCATTCCAAGTTCTTTTGCCTTTCAGAATATCAGGTTCCAGAACCTTCGATCTTTTAATGTGGAGGCAGCCAGATCTTGAGTGAACCTTATTGTGGTACCTCAGTATTTAAATTGTTTTTTTCTGGCTGCTTGTAATATTTTTTTCCTTAGTCTAATAGTTGTGAAATTTAGCCGCAATATTCCTTGGAGTTTTTATTTTAGGGTCTTTTTTCAAAAGGTGTCTGATGAATTCCTTTGATGCCTATTTTACCTTCTGATTCTATTACATAGGCAGTTCTCTTTGATCATTTCCTGTAAAAATAGTGTCTAGGCTCTTTTTTTCATCATAATTTTCAGGAAGTCCAGTAATCCTCAGATTATCTCTCCTAGATCTATTTTCCAGGTCTGTTGTTTTTCCAAGTAAGTATTTAACATTTTTTTCTAATTTTTCATTTTTTTTGTCTTGATTCTCGATGTCTCAACTAATAATTCATTTCTATTTGTTCAGTTCTTATTTTTGATGAGTTATTTTCTTCATTAGCTTTTGTTTTACTTCTTTTTGTATATGTCCAATTGAGTTTTTAAATGAGTTGTTTATCTCAGTGGAATTTTTTTTCCCAATTCACTATTTTTTTTTTTTTTTACTGAGTTATTTTCTTTTTCCAATTCTCAAATTCTAATTTCCTGGGAATTCTTTATCTTATCTAATTCACACATTCTGTTTCCCTGCACTCCCTGGGAGTTCTTTACCATTTCCAATTCACATTTCAGGAAGTTGTTTTCTTTTCCCACTTCATCAAATTTTTCTTTAAGTGAGTTATAACCCTTTTCTGTACTCTCTTGCATAGCTTCTTTTTCCTTTCCCCATTTTTCTTCTAGCTCTTTTAAGATTTTTTTATAATTTCTTCTAGAAGAGCCTGTGTGATGGGGATCAGGTTGCATCTCCCTCTGAGGTTTTGTCTGGAGACTGTCTGCTATTAGTCTCCTCATGATTGAAAACCTGCTCTCTTTTTGTATAAAAGCTATTGATAGTTAGCATTTGCTTGGCTTTTTTAATTCATTTTTTAAAAAGTCCTTAGGGTTTGCCTTCAGGGCAAGGAGGTTACCAGATTCCTCTGTAGACAGGGATAGATAGACGGACAGCAACTGTACTGCAAATGGGCTGCAAAGAGCAGTCGAGCTGCAGAAGTGCCCTGGGAAGAGCCCCGCAGTGGAAGTGTTTCTGCCCTGGGAAGCATGGCCACACTGCAGAAGTTCTACTGCCCTGGGAAGAACCACCCCCCCACCCCCACCCCCACCCCCCCGCTGTGCAGAAGCATGGCTGCCCTGGGCAAAAGCCCCATGCTGCAGAATATGGCTGTGCTTGGTCTGTGCTGAGTCACTTCTGGTGCTGGGTGGGTATAGCCAAGTCCTGTTAAGTTCTGGAGATTTTCTTAGGCATTTGTGTAACTTCTCTGCTGATCTTCTGCTTTGCAACCAAAGAAGAGTGGGTCCTCCCTGCAAATTCTCCACCCGTGGAGACCACCCCAGCCTCCAGTCTGCTCAGTGTGCTAGCCTCTGTGTTCTGCCTCCCTGCCTGCTCTGGCCTACTCCTGCTGATTAGGGCAAACCTTTTCTGGCGATCTTCGAGATTATCTTTGGCTGGAAATTTGTTGTACTCCCTGTATTCATGGATTTTACCAATCAAGCATTATTTCTGAGGTTGAATTTGGTAATTAGTAGTGAGGGTAGAAGGGGAGCTTAGAATGATGCATGTGTCTTCTCCGCCATCTTGGCTCCACCCCCTACAGTCTGGCTCCTTAATTATTTTCAAGGAATGTATTTTGAAAAGGTTCCTGGATATTTGGAAAATATTAATTTTATTCACACAAAATGACATATATGTATATATCACATGTGTATAATATGAGCACATAATGAAATATACATATAGACATACAAAACCATTTATGCTCAAAACAATTTTTTCCCTAAAAAGTTACTAGACTGGTAGATTAAAGTATATTAGAGCTAAATTAACTTTTTTTTTTCCAAGAAAATGTCTGACAAAGTTTATCATATTATGTTTGTGAAGAAGATGAACAAATGTGAGCTAAATAATAGTACAGTTAGGTGAATTGGAAGTTTGTCAAATTATGTACCTAGAGTAGTTACTAACGGATTGATGATAACTTGAAAGGAATCTAGAGAATGCCTCCTGGGATTTTTCTTTGGTGCTTTGACTATTCAATTTTATCAATGACTGTGATAAAAAGTTATTTGGCAAACTCATCAAATTTACAGATTACCCAAAGCCAAGAGGAAGTATGAACGCAATGAGCCA
Source organism: Sarcophilus harrisii (assembly GCF_902635505.1). NCBI lineage: Eukaryota > Metazoa > Chordata > Mammalia > Dasyuromorphia > Dasyuridae > Sarcophilus > Sarcophilus harrisii. The sequence goes on along the minus strand of NC_045429.1, from coordinate 361,331,879 downwards.
TGAAAATCCTTACAGGGTACATTGATGGACTAAATTAAGGAATCTGAAATTTAATATAAATGTAAAATCATATACTTGGCTTCAAAAAAAGTCATCTTCACAAATCTAAGAGGTGAAGAAAGTTGCTAGACAGTGATTTGTCTAGGGAAACATTAATATAAACATGTATTGTACTAGATCCATATATCTATGTAGGAATATAGAGGCAGCTAAAATGGTACGGTGGGTATAGTTCTGGGCCTGGACTTAGGAAGATTCATCTTTGTGAATTCAAATCTCAACTTCTTAATTGTATAATCTTGGACAATTAACTTAAGATTGTTGATGATTAGTTGTGTCTTAGTCTTTGTGACCATATTTGGGTTTTTTCCACCAAAGATATTGGAACAGTTTTCTGTTTCCTTCTCTATATAGTTTTACAAATGAGAAAATTTTCAGGGTTAATTGAATAGTTTTCTCAGGAACACACAAGTAGTAAGTGTCTAAAACCAGATTTGAACTTAGAAAAATGAAGGTGAATATTCCTGACTCAGTGCTCCATCCTTTGCACCATCTAGCTGCCCAAATTTCAGGTAGCATATTTAAAAGATTAAAAAGTGTTGTCTTAAAGGGTCAGGAAAGGAGAAAGAAAATCTTCCTAACAGATTTGCCAAAAAGTGGAAAGGTTTGTCTTGATTATAAGAATAAAGCTCATAATAAGTTACATTTATGTAATGATAAAATAAAACATACCTAAATTGTTTTCATTATAGAGAATTTATTTTGAGATAGTATATTATTATTCACATTTTGAGATTGAGAAATCTGAAGATTTAAGTGGCTAACTTAGGGTCAAACAAGCTAGTCATTGTCAAAGTTTGGACTTTAGTAGAAGTTTTCTGAATCCAAGTCTAACACTATGTCTTCCACAATAGAGTGCCCTAACTGACTGCACACATCATTTGATTCTAGTTGTACAGAATTATTAACTTTTACTTTTTTGGTTCAAATCATCAGGTTCAATAATATTAAAGTTCTTCCTTCCTGAAGAGTCTTCCCTTGAAAGACAGGCTTTAGCCTTTCACAAGCGTATTTGTTGGCCTCAAATGTCATCACTGGTTGTAGCACCCCTGTTTCTCCTGCCTATCACTATGGTTTTTTTTGAAATGAACTTAGATGAGGCTGAAGTTGAGGCTGTGGAAATCAGTTAGATAGGAGAATGGTTTGAACCCCCTTTGGAAATCAGCCTGTTGCCACCTATCTGCCTAATTTCTGACAGAATATTTCCCTTTCCTCTAGTCACCTTCAACATAAACATATATGAGCTCCCTGAAGCTGGGAGAAAAAAAAACCAATTGAACAATTGTTAGTATCATTTTGCAAACGTCTTAGATGATGCTCCAATTCTCTCTGCTGCCCAGTTGCTCGTTATTGCTATCTTTGCAGGCTCAATTTTGCTAGTTCTAGCCAGTTCTGAAAATAATAGGTGGTATATTTGGAAGGTGAAGGGACCTTTGATACCATAGAATTCAACTTCCTAATTTTACAGATAAGGAAACTGAAATATAGAGACTAAGAGTCACCGGGCTCGTTAATGCTAGAGGTGGGATTAGATCTTAGGTCATTATGATTCCAACTTTAGTGCCTTATTCTCTAGGTGAGATGAAGTTGGGGATTAACCAGTTTGATTTAGGATCTCATAATTTAAGAAATTAAGAACCAGAAAACATATAAATCTCACAGAGGAAATTGGCAAAGACTTCTTGTTGCCTTCACACATAATAATAAGAGCCAGCTCCCTAGTGAGAACCAAAGAAACCTATGAAAGAAAACCAAGAAATTCTCCTTCTTAGTGTCTTCTTTTCCCAATATGATGACACCACTTTGGCATTCATTTACCTAACCATGGTTTCCCCTGTTGAATCTTAGTTACTAATTAAGGAAAGGAACAACCTTGGTTGGTAATGGTTCCCCAGGGTTATGGGGACAATTATAGATCAGGGTATGGGAATTAGTGTTGATAAGAAAATACTTTAAAAAACAATGCTTTTCTTATTTAATTTTTTTTCCCAAATTACATGTAAAAACAATTTTAACTTTTATTTTCAAATTTTTAGTTCCAAATTATTTTTCTCCTTCTTTCCTCTTTGAAAAGGCAAGGAATTTAAAATAGGTTACACATATGTGGTGATGTAAAATACATTTCATCTAAGTCATTCTGTGAAAGAAAACAGACTAAAAATCCAAGAAAAATAAAGAAAGGAAAGAAGTTCTATCAGTTCTTTCTCTGGAGATGAATAACACCTTTCATCACAAATCCTACAAAATTGTCCTAGATCATTGCATTGCTGAGAATAGCTAAGTAATTCATAGACCATTATACAACATTGTTGTTACTGTGTATAATGTTCTCCTGGTTCTACTCATTTCACTTTATACCAGTTCATGTTAAGTATTTCCAGGTTTTTCTGAGAGCATCTTATTCATCATTTCTTAAAGTAAATTAATGTTTCATCACAATCATATTTAACAACCTGCTTAGCTATTTCCCAATTGATGGACAGCCCCTCACTGTCCAATTCATTGCCACCACTAAAAGAGCTGCTAGAAATATTTTTGTACACATAAATCATTTTCCTTTTTTTTCAAATCTCTTTGTGATGCAGACCTAGTAGTGGTATTTCTTGGTCAAAGAGTATAATAACCCTTCCCTTCTTATTATCCTGTAGGATAAGATAGATTTTTATACCCAACTGAGTATGTATGCTATTCCTTCTTTTGAACCAATTCAGATGAGGGTTAAGATTCACTCACTCCCCTATACTTTCTTCCCTCTTCTCCTCCACTGTGAAAGCTTTTTCTTGACTTTTTTATGTGCAATAATTTAATCCATTCTATTTCCCCCTTTCCCTTTCTCCCAAAACTTTCTCTCCTTATTTATTTTTTTAGATGGCATCTCTTCATATTCAATTAACACTGTTCTCTCTCTCTCTCTCTTTCTCTCTCTCTCTCTGTCTCTCTCTCTGTATATATATATATATATATATATATATATATATATATATATATATACACACTCCTTCCAACTGCCCTAATAATGACAAAATTCTTATGAGTTATGAGTATCATCTTCCCAAATAGGAATGCAAATAGTCTACCATTATTAAATTCCTTATGATGTACCTTTCCTGATTATCTTTCTGTTTCTCTTCAGTCTTGCACTTGAAAATCAACTTTTCTATTCATCTTAGGTCTTTTCATCAAGAATTCTTGACAATCCTTTATTTCACTTAATTTTCACCTTTTCCCTTGAAAGATTATACTCAATTTTGCTGGATAGGTAATTTTTGATTGTAATATTAGCTCCTTGGAGTTCCAGAATATCATGTTCTAAGATCTCTAATCCTTTAAGGTAGAAGCTTATAAATATTGTATTATCCTGACTGTAGCTCCAAGATACTTGAATTGTTTCTTTCTGGATGCTTGCAATATTTTCTGCTTGATTGGAAGCTCTAGAATTTGTTTATAATATTCTGGGGAGTTTTTATTTTGGGAACTCTTGTAGGAGGTGACTGTTAAATTCTTTCAATTTTGGTTTTATCCTCTGATTCCAGAATATCAGGGCAGATTTCCCTGATAATTTATTTTTTTCTTTTTATGATAAATTTTTATTTCTTTTGTTATTGTGGCTTTAGCAAAAATCAACACACATTTCCATTTACAAAGGAGAGGAAAAAATGATCTATGAGATTATGAATTTCTATTACATAGATTTTGGTTTTGAAAGTATCTAAGATTTTAAAAAATCTTTAGGATGAGATTATTTAGTTTCCAATTATTTTTTGGCCTATTTTCGCTTGGCTTTTTATTGAATATACTTTTTATTGCATTGTGATCTGAAAAGGATACATTTAGTATTTCTGCCTTTCTGCATTTGAATTTGAGGTCTTTATGTCCTAATATATGGCCAGTTTTTGTATCGGTTCCATGAATTGTTGAAAAGAAAATTTACTCCTTTTATTTGGAAGTATTTGGGAGAGAGCTCAGGAGAATCCCTGTCACTATCTTGGCTCCACTCTCTAGAACATATCAATGCAGTACCTTCTGAAGCAATCCATTACACTATGATTATAATCTTAATTGTTGAGAAAGTTTTTTTTATTATTTATTATATTGATTTAATCTGCCTCTTTTCAATTTTCATCCATTTTACCTATTATACCCTCTAAAATCAATTAAGAAAAGTTTAACCTGTCTTGCATTTTATAGCTCTGCTAATTCTTAAAGAATATTATATTAGCATAATGAACTTAATTCATTATACATCTCCTCAAAACTACCCTTTTGTACCTGTAAATCGTTCTATTCATGGAATATGTCACTTCCCTATATCTCCCCCTGTGAAAATTCCACAATTTTTCAAAACCCAATTCTAATGCTGCTTCTTCTACAAGGCCATTGTTCAGCTCTTTAGTAGAGAGGGACAGAAAGATAATGTAGCTGGAAATAGAAAACAGTAGTTAGGATTTAACAGGCTCTTACCTTGAAAAAGTAGGAAGAGTGAGGCTCCCTAGGGATTCCCACAGAGATGGATGAAATGAATATTTTCATCAATGATTGAATAAAGGAAAATATACTGAAGTTGCATTTGGCTCTGTTTTCCTGTGTTGTGGAATACTAACATGTAGGCAACAGATGAGAATAAATTCACAAGTTTGTGTGTTAAAAAAAAAAAGGCAAATGTGCTTCCTATGAAACAGGAGATTTAAGGATTTGATTTAAAAATCAGATGCCCAAACATTTGACAGAGATAGGAAAAAGCACTCACTTTTTAGAAATATAAAAAAAGATTTTTTTAGAATAGTTAAGAAATAATTTCCTAAAATATAAAGCTGTGAAAATTTGAATGGGCTACTTTAGGGGTTAAATAAGGTATTGAAATGCTGATCCCTGTAGATGTTAAAAGATTAGATAGCTACTATCTAATACTTGGATTAGAATTAATAGAAGAATAGTAGTTAGAAATACTAGAAGAATTCCTGTGAGTTATAAGAGCGTAGAATAAAGTTCCAAACATACTAGCTTCTCAAATATTGCATAATAAACAAGCCCCCTTCTCCTTTCAAGATAAAACATCCTTGATTGTTTCACTTGATGTTCTGATAGCATGACTTAACTTTCTCAGAATCTTGGTCAATTTCTTGAAAATATACTCCACAAATTGACCAGAATCTTTCTGACTGAACACAAATAATTTCTGCCATAAATAGAGTTTTGTTACCCTCACTTCTAAGCCACTCTCCTTTAATCTTCCTTCCTTCTTCCCACTCTAAGAATATAATTATTGAAGAAATCCATGGTAGAAAAAATATCTAGACCATTCAGAAGAAATGAATGAACTCCAGTTTTCCTCAGTGATACCTCTCCGCCTTACTTCCTCTAGATCATTCCCTCAAAGCACCTTCTTTTAGACAACCTCGCTGTGGTCACTGAATTGCTCTTTCTGGGGTTTTCAAATCATGAAGAAATATAGTTTTCTTTGCTGTCATTCTTTGACTCTACCTGGTTGTACTTGGTGGAATGGTGGAAACAACACCATTATCACAACAGTATATATATATATATATATATACAGCCTCCATATCCCTATGTATTCTTAGGTATCCTTTATCATTCTACCCAAGATATTCATAAATCTTCTGTTTGTGCTTAGGACAACATCAATCATCAATTGTGTTATCTAAATGTTCTTTTTTGGCTTTGCCATCCCCAGCTGTCTGTTGTTGACTATGAAGGGTTATGACTAAAACAATGACATCTGTTTCCCTCTCTGCTATTCATTCCTAGTGAATTAATGGATTTTGAAGTTGATGGCAGCCACTTGTAGTGTGACTAGCTTTCTGACTTCAATGGTTGGTAGTTATTTGGTTTTAAGATTACCCTTCTGTAACATCATCAGGGTTCATCACTAGTTTTGTAATATTGCACCTATCATTCATCTCATCTATAGCAAACCCTATATTAGTGAGGTGACCATATTAATTGCTGAGGTTTTGATACTCATGTCCTGCCCCTGACTTTCATCTGCATTCATTACCTATGGCTTCATTGACAGAATGGATCCCTAAGATTACATTTAACTGAGGGAGAAAAGAAAGCCTTTCCTACTTGGGGCTTTTACCACACAGTAGTTGTAGTACACTTTGTATATGAATCTTTTGTCCATTAGAGACACTCATCTAGACATTAATCTGAAAATGACCAGCTGGTGACAATGACTTACACCAACACTACTTTATTTAATTCTGTGGTTTACAGTTTCAGGAACAAGGATGTCTGGGTAACTATTTAGAATGTGATAAGCTCTGGAGAGAGTTTTCCTCTAAAAACATATGATTTAAACATTACAGAACTTTATAGAAATATAATCATAGCCATAGTTTATGTGCTCTAACTCAAATCTGTATAGGAATTTCATTTTCTTGGTTTTCACTGTAATAAAGATCAAGTATCAGGAAAGATGCACTACATATTAATAGAACTACTATAAGAAGAAATACATTCAACCATCTAATCCTCTACTAGGCTAAAATAGATATTAGCATAGTCTTTTTAGAACTTATTATTATATTTAACTCTCTAGTGAAACGTGTTTATGTCAATGAGTGCAGGCTCAGGGCAAATATTCTTTCATAAGCATAATTAAAGTTATCCTTGAAAGGCGTTATCATTACAGACATAACTTTTATGGAAAACTATAGATATGTGAAAATGATAGCAACTACTTTTATACAACTTTAGATATCATAGAAGTGAATATTCAATTACACATACAATTTGATGCAGAAATAATTTCAACTCAAAAAATAATTGTAGAAATATTAGATATTATAGATCCCCAGTGATTATTGAATGGGAATAAAAAATATATATATTTATCAGCTGTCAATGATAATTTTATAAAAAGTGGTTATGTAGTAGGGCATAAAAACTTCAAGAGCAAATACATAAAAACAGAAATATTAAAAAATCCTTTAATGATGATGATGTAATAAAAATTATATTCAATAAAGATCCAGAAAGGAAACAATTAAAATTAATAGGTATTAAATAACTAAATTCTAAACAATTTAGGTGACAGTAGGTTACTAGTTTTGCTTGTTTCTGTATGTCAGGTTTGCAAATCAAACTAATTTTATGATTACTGTTCTTTGCAGCATATTTTTGAGATTAATACTGCTATGCTCCTTTCCTTCCCACTTTTTTTTTTTGCATTATTTCCCTTGAAAATTCTTGACCTTTTATTTTGCTAAATGAATTTCAGTATTATTATTTATGGCTTTAAAAGTAATCCTTCACTATTTTTTTTGCATTTATTAGGATGGTTAATTTAGATAGTACTATAAATTTTATGATGTTGCTCAAACTTCCCATGGGTAATTAATATTTCTTCCAAAATGGAGTATGTCATTACTTTGTTGAGTTCTATTATATTATTGTATCCATATAGTTCTTGTGTTTTTGGTAGGGAGACAACAGATTACTGTATAATGTAGACATGTATACAATGAATTTAAATGAAACTTCTGTTTCTGTTTCTTCTTATTGTTGGTTATACATAGAAATGTTGTTGAGTTCTGTAAATATATTTTATATCCTGAAACTTAGGTAAAATTATTCATTATTTCAATTAATTTTAGATGACTCCTGGATTCTGTAAGTAAACCATCACATCATCTGCAAAAAATGATAATTATGATTCTTTTTTGCCTGAGCTTATTCCACCCTTTTTTTTTTGTTTTGTTTTTTTTGCCTTATTGCTTCTTGTGCTGTAGCTATCATTTCTAATATTATGTCATATAGAATAGATGACAATGAAATTCCTTCCATTTCTTGTTATTAGACAAATATTACATACTATATTAAGAAAATGTTCATTTATTTTTGTGTTTTCCAATCTTTCTAACAGGAAACATTAAGCCTTCATATGTGTAAGTTAACAAAGAAAGTTCCCACATTGGTCACGTTCAAAAATTTACTTCATATTTTTTTTTCTTTTTAAGTTCACTGACTCTCTGGCAAATGGTAAGTGATATGGTTTATCTTCATTCTTTTAGATTCATGATTTCTTATTGAGCTGATTAGTGTTCAAAACTTTGTCTCTATAGTGTGCTTTTCATTGTGTAAATTGCTCTCCTAATTCTGCTCACATTCCTCTGCATTTGTTTATCTGAAATTGTCCATTTCTTTTTTATTTTAAAAATATGCTATTTCTTCTGATTATATATAAAAACAAATTTATCATTCATTTTAAAAAAAATTGAATTTCTAATTTTCTACCTCTCTCTATTCTTCCTCATTGAGGAGGTAAACTTACCAGCTGTGTGATCCTGAGAAAGCAACTTACCTCATATTGACACAAAAAAGAGAGAGAGAAAAAGTAATTTAATATAACTTGTACATGTGGTCATGCAAAATACATTTCCATATTAGTCATGTTGTGAAAGAAAGATCATTTTATACATATATATGTATGCATGTATATATATGTATTTAAATGTATGTTTCATTCTGTATTCAGAATCTATTAGTTCTTTCTCTAGAGAAATATAAGTTTTTATCATTAATCCTTATACATGTCTTGAATCATTGTATTGCTGTGAATAACTAGGTCATAGATAATTGATCATCATCCAAAATTACTGTCATTATATACATTCTTCTGTTTTCCTTACTTCACTTTTCATCAATTAATGTAAATCTTTCCAGTTTTTTTTCTGAAATCATCCTGCTCATAATTTCTCATAATACAATAATATTTTATTACAATCATGCTCCACAGCATGTTCAGCCATTTCCCAATTGGTGGAATCCTCTAAATTTCTAATTTTTTACCACCACTAAAAAAGCTGCTACAAATATTTTTATACATATATATCCTTTCACTTTAAAAAAAATCTCTTTGGGACATGTTTAGTAATGATATTGTTGGATCAAAGGCTACATATGGTTTTATAGCCTTTTGGACATAGTTATAAGTAGTTCTCCAAAATGGTTGGATCAGTTTACATTTCTACTCACAGTGCTTTAGTGTCCCATTTTTCCCACATTCCTTCCAACATTATTTTCCTTGTCTTTCATATTAGTTAATCTAATAGGTGGGAGGCAATACCTTGTTTTAATGTGCATTTCTCTAATCAATAGAACTTTATTACAATCATGTTCCACAACATGTTCAGTTATTCCTTAATTGTTGGGCAGACTCTTAATTTCTGATTCTTTGCCACTACTAAAAAAGCTTCTATAAATATTGGTATACATATATGTCCTTTCCCTTTAAAAAAATCTCTTTGAGCTACAGGATTAATAGCGATATTCCTGGACCAAAGGCTATGCATGATTTTATAGCCTTTTGGACATAGTTGCAAATTGTTCTCTAGAATGTTGTTATTTTCCTTTTCTCTCATATTAGCCAATCTGATAGAATTGTTTTAATTAAGATTTCTCTAATCAATAGTGATTTAGAACTGAAATTATCCATTTTATCATTTCCTGAGGCACAATAATATTTCATTATATTCATATACTACAATTTGTTTAGCTATTCCCCAATAGGAAGATACCCTTTTAGTTTCCAATTTTAGCAACAGTGAAAAGAGTTTCTTCAAATATCTTTGAACATACATATCTTATCCTTCTTTCTTTGATTTTTTGAAAAAATAGACCTGATAGTAGTAGAGCTGGATCAAACAATTTCCATAGTTCAGTAACTTTTGAGGCATTGTTATAAATTGTGTTTGAGAATGGCTGTGGTAATTCTTAGATAAACTAATAGGATAAACATTTCTTACAGCCCCTCCTTCCCCCAATACTTTTCATTTTTCTTTCTTATTATCTTTGTCTGACAATGTGGCATGTCCTTTAATTTACATTGCTCTAATTATAAATGATTTAGAAAAATTTTTTTTTTCATGTCATTGCTGTTAGTTTAGATTTCTTCTTTGAAAACTGCTTGGCCATATCCTTTGACTATTTGTTTATTGGGAAAAGGCTCTTCTTATAAATTTGAATTGGTTCTTTACATATATCTTCAGCTAGGTTAGAGTGGATAGAGTGCTAGGTTTGAAAGTCAGGAAGATTCATCTTCCTGCATTCAAAAGAAGACTCAAGAGGCTGACTAGCTATGTCACTGAACAAATTATTTCACTCGGTTTGCTTCAGTTCCTTCATCAATAAGATGAGATGGAGAAGAAATGGATAACAACTCTTTGCCAAGAAAATCCCAAATAAGGTCACAGAGTCAGACATGACTAAAAATGACTAAACAATAATAGTATCTGATATTATTATCAGAGAAACTGTTGCAAAACTTTTCCATCATTTATTTGCTTACCTTCCAATTCTAACTATTCAATTTGTGCAGAAGCTTTTTAAAAATTATACATTCTAAAATGTCCATTTTAACTTGTTTAATCTTTTCTAAAGCATTTTTTTTCATTGTCCACATATTCAAATGATGTTTTTTTTTTCTTACTCTGCTAATTTTCTTTTTTGATAATGTGACTTTTTATTTGTAGATCATGTATCCAAATGGACACATGGTGTATGCTGTGACGTGTTGGTCTCAGTCTAGTTTATGTCAAACTTTTGTTAGGTTTTCCAAGAAGCTTTTGTTAAAAGTGAGTTTTGCCTGAATAATTATGGTCTTTAAATTTATTGGATACTATGCTTGTTTGCTTTTATATATTTAATATGTAATTTATTTCATTGATTAGGCTCTTCTTTTTTTTTAATCAGCACAAAATAATTTTTGTAATTACTACTTTGTTTTATAGTTTGACATCTAGTACTGATAAATTCCCCTCCTTTCTCCATTTTTTTATATTATTATTCCTTAGATTCTTGAGATTTTGTTTCTCCAAGTGAATTTTGCTACTTTTTTTTTTAATTCCACAAAATATCAGTTTGGTAGCTTTATTGGTACAGTACCAAATAAAATAAGTTATTTTAGATGATTGTGCCATTTTCATGATGTTGGCTTGACCTACCAATGAACAAATAATTATTCTCTAATTATTTAAGTGTCTCTATTTCTATAAAGAGTAATTAACATTTGGATTCATATATTTTTGGTTGAATAATCATAGATGCACTTCCCAAATACTTAATAACTTCAGTAGTTATTTTAAATAGAATTTCTCTTTCTAAACTCTTTTTGTTATGTTCTGTTACCTACAGACATCCTGATGATCTATGTGTGTTTGTTTTATAGCCTACAACTTCAGTTTAAGTTATTATTTTACTTAAATTTTGTTTAATTCTCAATGGTTTTATTAGTCAGCTAAGAGTGTAATGAATACAGTGTAGACCTGAGTTCAAATCCAACTTTGAACATTTACTAGCTGAATGAGCCTATGTTAACCTCTTTTACCTCAGTTTTCTCATCTGTAAAATGAGATGGAAAAGGAAATAGCAAATTACTCCAGTATTTTGCCAAGAAAACCTCAAATGGAGTCACAAGATGTCAGACATGACTGAAACAACTGAACAACTATGATTTTCCAAGTTTATCACTATATCATTTGTTTAAAAAATTAGTTTTGTTTCCTCTTTGTTTATCACCTTAATTTCTTTTCTTGTCTTACTGCTATGCTAGCATTTCTAGTACTATATTAAATGATAATGGCAATAATTAGTATCCTTTTATTCATCCTTGATTTTATTGGAAGTTTTAAAAATTTGTTTCTATATATAAATGGTTTCTGTCTTAGATTTATATAGATAAATGAAATTAAGAAAAATTTCATTTATTCCCATGATTTCTATAGTTTTAATAGAGATTTTGGGTTTTGTCCAAAACATTTTCAGCATGTCTTGAACTATTATTTTTATTAATTTTGATCACACATTTAACATAATGTATTGTATAGTAGTCTAATTTATATTGAACTCTGTATTCCTGATATAAATTGAACTTTATCATAATATATCATCATAGCCTACTTGCTAAAATTTTATTCAATTTTTCTTACATCAATGTTTATTAGGAATATTAGTTTGTAATTTTGGTTCTCTGCTTTGTCCCTTTTGATTTAATTATCTAACCCATATTTATATCATAAAAAGCAACTGTAAGTATATTTTCTTCTTTCTAAAAATGGGTTATGTAATATTATAATTATTTGTCATTTGAATATTTTATATAATTAATTTGTTAATAGTTTGGTATTGACATTTTTATTCTTTAGGAGTCCATTTATGATTTGTTCAATTTATTTTTCTGATTCTTACCTATTTAAATAACCTAGTGTAATGTATAGAACACTGAATTTGGAATTAAAAAAAACTTATTTCATAAGTTCATATTTGGTCTTAGATCTTTACTAGCTGTGATGAGCAAGTCATTTAACCTATTTGCCTTCACTCCTCATTTCTAAAATGAGTTGGAAAAATATATGACAAAACAATCCAACATCTTTTTCAAGAAAATCTCAAATGGTATCATAAAGAATCAGAAACAATTCGGCTATAACAACATCCCTTTTTTGGTTAATTGGGTATTTTTTGTAAGTATATATCTATTTTTTCTAAGTTATTAGCTTTGTTAGCATATAATTTGATCAAAATGTTTTCTGGTGATTTCTTTTTTTCTTTTTCAATTGTTGTAAATTCTTGTTTTTCACAAGTTTTGCTGTAACCAGAGCTGTACTGTGTTGAACCTATCTGCATTTTAGTTTTCATCTCTCTTTTTAAAGATAAAATTATCTGTTTGATAGGATTTTTTAAGCTCTTGGTTTTCTTTATCAATTTGGTGGTCATTTTATTTTCAAAATTTAATCTTTCCTTTAATTTTCATTCATTTCCTTTGATATTAATTTGGGGACTTTTGATTTGATTTGATTGTAAATTTAATTCCTAATTCTTTGATTTCTTTCTCTCTTTGTTTATGAAATTATTTAAAAATATACATTTCCCATTAGTACTGCCTAAATTATATCCTAAAAGTTTTGGTATGTTGTTTTTCTCCTTTTTTTATGAGCATGAAACTATACTTAGTTTTGCTAGATAGCTTATCCTTACTTATAAAATATTGTCTCTTGTCTTTTTAAATGTCATACTCTTATATTTTCCTCTTCTTTTCCATGCCAGCTAAGTTGTATGTGTTTTTGATTATTATTTATTTTTATTATCACTATGGTTCTTTGATACTTAAATTTGTTTTCAACTGCTTATTTTTTTTTTCATTGACTTGAAAACTATTGATTTTGACTATAACAATGCCAAGGGGTTCTCATTTTGTACATTTTCCCCTAGATATCCAGAAAATTCTTCCTGTTTTCACTTTTTACTTTGACACTATGAGTTCTGGCAAGTTTTAATTTTTCATTTCTCCCCAAAGACAATATTCAGAAGCATTTAAATAATCAAAAAAAAAAAACCCTCTCCATGTTTTTCAGATATTGTGATTATTTTTCCTGACCTGGTTTTCAAGCCAGAGTTTTTGATATATTTTTGTTTTGTTTTGTTTTATAGTCCTTTAAAATATTTGTTCTTGTCTTCCTGAGTCATAGTTTTCTATTTGAAGCATTGTAATTTTCAGGACATTTAGCTTTTGCATTAGCTTTTTTCATAATCTGTTCAAATTTTCCTTGTCATCTTTCCTCCCTAGCTTTCCCATGTCTTATCTCTTGGTTCTCTTCCTCCAGTTACTCATGCTGTTCCTGTGGTTGAGACATTATTTTTTCCAAGTTTTTACCTGGAGTCTTCACCTGAACTTATAGTGGAATAACCAACTTTTTTAGGAGTCTCTCAAATCACAGTCTTCCCTAATGTTATTCATAGTTTACTTTGATTTGTTCATTTCATCTATTTCAATTTCTAGCTTGAGGGACCTGTGCGTAGGTCAATCTCTACAACTGAATGGTGTAGGCAGATCTGGTCTTAAGTATGATGGCCCAGACTTGGTTCCTTCTTCAAGAGATTCTGGGACTTTTCTGTATTGAGTTTTGCTTGGAGGGCAGGGGGATCCCTCCTACTACAAATGTATAGGAAGTTATCCTTCTGTAGTCACTTCCTGGACTTTTTTCCCTTTTTTTTTTTCCTGGCACTACTTCTTTGCTGGGGTCCCATCACAAATATCAGGAACTCCTTTGGTCAGATTTTGTTCAGGCCTATTCCCTCAAACTAGGTTTGGACTGCTAATAGCATAATGAACTTGGTATGGAACTCTTTGGAGCTTCTCTCTAGGGGAGCACTAGATTGCTGTAATCAAGGACTGTATTGTGTTGAACCTATCTGCATTGTCCTAAGGCTGCTCTTGCATAACCATTGGCTTTGGGTTTCAGGTACAGTTTGAGATACTGCTAAATTAAGGCTCTTTTGTCATGTAAATTCATGAGCCCTCTGCAACCTAAAGTTACCTGTATTCCACTTTGATCTATTTTGTTTTGTCTGTCACATGTCTCTACATTGGATTTCCTCAGATAAATGGGGAAGCCTACACATGATTGCTTCTATTTCTTTTCAGATTAATTTATTTCAAAGTTTTCTAGGTTGTCTGAAGGGGAAACTTGGACCCTCTAAGACCTGGTATATTACCATCTACCCATAATCACTTGAGTCTCTTCCCATGAATTATGTTTAGTCCTCATGTTATATATCAACAAAGGTTTCAAATAAATACATTGCTTATATATAAAAGATCACATTAATAACAAAGAAAGAATGAAGAAATTGCCTTAGGGACAAGGGAAGATTTTTTGATCAAATAAGGGTTAGAGAGAACCACAAAAGAAAAAATGAATAATCCTGATAACATAAAATCAAAAAGATTTTATACAAACAAAACTATTGCTTTAGATTTGGAGGGGAAATATTTAAGTAGGGAAAAAATATCCATGCCACATTTCTTTGATGAAAATATCACTTCAGAGTTATATAAAGAACAAATTCAAATTTATAAGAATAGGAGCCATTCCCAACTGACAAATGATGAAAAGACATGAAATAGCAACTTTCAAGGCAAGAAATCTAAGCTATTAATAGCCCTATTATAAAATGGCCCAAGTCACTAACAGAAAAATGCAAATTAAAGCAACTCCAGGGTTCCACCTCATATCCATCATATTGACAAAACTGACCAGAAAAAAATCAAAATGAAAATTATAAAGGTTGGGGAAAATGAGAGCAAACTGTCCCCCCAAAAAGAGAAAACAGAATGTATCCCTTCCCCCCCCCACCGTCAGTCAGTGCAGAGGAGTCTATGAATATAGAAAGCTTGATATGCTTCAAATTTCACTGACATATTGATGTTCTCTATTTTTCTCTTATATAAGGGATAGCACTATGGATGAGAAACAACTCACAAATTTATTGGCAAAAGAAATTGATATAAAAATAAAATTTATTAATAAAACATATTTTAAGTACTTCTCAAACAAAAGAAATAAACAAATTGGGTCATCATGAGTAGCTTTCTATAGGAGGTAGCACATGAACTAAACTTTGAAGAGAAGTGAGCATAGGGACATTCCAGAAATAGGAAACAAAGGCAAGGTTTCAAGAAATGCCAAGTTTGAAGATCAACCAGTAGATTAGTTTAGCTAGAACTTAAAGTATATGGAAACAAATAATGTGCAGTAGTCCTGGACAGGGAGAGGGAAGTTTAGTTGTGGAAGGCTTCAGTGCCAAGTTGAAAATTTTGAATTTTATCTAAGCAGGGAGATGATGTGAGCAAAGTGCTTATATTAGATGATTTTGATAGCAATTTAGAAAATGGATTAGAAGAAGAGAAACTTTCAGCTGAATAGTAATTATAATAATAATATTAATAATAATAATAATAATAATAACAGCTTCAGCAGCACAGCATCACCAGTTTAACAGTACTAACAATTATGTAATACCTAGTAAGGGCAGATACTATGCTAAGCATCTCATTTGATCTCATCAACTCCAGGAGGAAGGTGCTATTATTATCTCTATTTTTCAATTGAGAAGACTGACCAAAAAAAAAAAAAAAAGTTAAGTGACTTGCCCATTGTCCTACAATTAACACTAAATATGTATATTAAGGATTAGTGTCGGCAACCTCTACTGTTAATTTAACAGACTGCTGCCTGATCATGATGTTTTAACCTATGAAGACAACTGTGATTAGTTTCCTTCTTGTGCATAATTCTTATTTTGAAGAATTTTGAGAAGTTAGGAGAATAGGAGATAATGTCCAACAATCCATCTTTTAGGGCATGTTCTATTCCTTTTCCTAAAAAGCTTTGTTCTCTTCATTAATCCTCTTTCCTTTTCCTTTTTATTTTTTATTTTTTATTTCATAATAAGAATAGTTTTTTTTTCCTTTTTTGGTCTTTTTGTGTTACTAATAAAATTAAAGCGTCTAAAGTATCAAGTATGGCTACCATCATCTAATCAACATCTATATTATTACCTTTATGAATCTTGCTCTATTATCTTTTTTCTGTTGTGCTTCATTCTTAGCTGTGTTAATTGATGAGGAAAGTAATAAAGACAGATTTTTTTTTATTCCTAGGTTTTTTAAAAATTTAATATTTCCCCTCATTACATGTAAAATAATTTTTTTCATTTGTTTTTAAAACTTTGAGTTCCAGATTCAATCCCTTCTTCCTCACTCATTTTCCACTGAGAACGAAACACATGAAGTTATACAAAACATTTAGTTCTGTTGCTAAAGAAAACTCAGATTCCCCATACCCCCTTAAAAACTTTCAAGAAAAATAAGCATATGCTTCAATATGTATTCAGAAACTATTCTATGGTTGTGGATAGCATTTTTCATTCTAAGTCCTTCAGAGTAATCTTGGATCATTGTATTACTGATAATAGTAAAGTCTGATCATCCCAGAACATTGTTGTTACTTTGTACACAGTACATTTTACTTTGCTTGAGTTCATAGAGGACTTTCTAGATTTATCTGTGTACATCCTGTTCATCATTTCCAATAGAACAATAATATTCCATCATAAACACATACCACAATTTATTCAGCAATTTCCTAATTGATGGGCATCCCATCAATTTCAAATTTTTTAACTTGAGAGAACTGCTATAAATATTTTTATACATATACATTCTTTTTCTTTTTAAAAAAATTTCTTTGAAATATCTTTTTTTTTCAATATCTTTTTCCATTTGGCCAAGTTTTTTTTTTTTTTTTTTCCTTAAGGCATTTTTCTTATTAGTTGTTTTTTTTTTTTGTATTTCTTTTTGTGATACTCTCATTTATCTTTCCTATTTTCCTTCTATCTCTCTTACTTGATTTTAAAAATCCATTTTGACTCTTCCATAGCTTGAGATAACATCTTATTTTTCTTTAAGGCTCTGGTTGTAGGGGCTTTGACTTGGTTATCTTCTTCTGATTGTGTGTTTTGATCTTCCTTGTCGGTAGAGTAACTTCCTATGGTTGGAATCTTTATGTATTGTTTGTTCATTTCCCCAGTGTATTACCTGGCTTTTAATTCATTGTTAAAGCATGCTCTGTTTCCAGGGTAGAGGGTGCAATGTGCTAAATTTCACTGTCAGGGTAGGGTGGGAGGTTGCAGCTATTTTCAGAGCTCCTTCTAGGAAGCTGTAAGTTTTCCAGGGACAAGTGTATTTGTATGATTACAAGTTCTCATTGCTGCCCTAGAACTGTGAGGAAGGTATCTGCTCCATTGTGGCTTTAAATTCTAGAGTACTATAGCAACAGAGTCCTGTACTTCCTCAGTGCTGGCAAAGAGAATGCCTTCTGTTCAGATGTTTGACTCCCTTACTGTCTCTGGGCTGAGACTTAGCTGTTACCACTGCTGATGGTTCTTCAAAGCTCTTTCACTCTAGTGTGACTAACAGTAATGCCGGAGAAACTGAGGCAAGATAGAGATTAGAGAGTTTTTAATATTTTATTAATTAGAGAGTATAATTGACTGGACAGGACTCTTGTCTCAAAGTATCCAGTGACGAATGGGAAAATCCCAGGTCTTTATATACTTTTTTTAGACAAAGAAGGTTAAAGAAGTGGGAAACTTCTTTATAGACCCATTTGGTTCTGTCCAGATGGGGGGAGGCTATAAATTCTTACTAAAAGCTAGAGTCAAGATGTCTGAATAAACAGAAATAAAGATGTCAAGGAGTTATCTGGGATAGTCTCATCTTTTGCAATATTTTAGAATGGTAGTGCCATAAATTCTTGAGGGCAGAAGGAGTTAGGAGCAGGAAGTCTGATCTCCCCCTCATCTTGAGTGTCACATTGACAATTTATAACTTTAGAACAAATGGTCCTCGGTCTTAATAAACCAGAGAGGGGTTTTACAACTGAGAGGATTGAGGTAGAACAGTTAAAGAAACTGAGGTAGAACAATTCAGGGAAACTCAGTCAGGACAATAAGGGAAACTAGTGCAGGAAAACTGAGGTAGAACAGTTCAAAGAGATTTGGCATAACATAACCTTTCCTGTCAACCTTCCAAGTAGTTTTTGGTGATTTCTAGACTGCAAGATCTGGAAACCAGCAGTATTGTCACTGATCTGGAGACCCCAAGGCCCACTCCTTCCTTGCTGAAGCCTAGGCTGGGCCAGGACTAGATAGGGCCATGGCCTACTCTGGGACTGTGTACTGGATTCTCATCCTGGTGCCTTTCTTCCTGACCTTTTAAGTTTTTTTTTTTTTTTTTTCTGCTGGAAAAATGGTCTACTTCATCTTTTGGTGTACTCTCATGTTCTAAAATTTGTTTAGTCATTATTTAGAAATATTGAGAAGAGGATGAGGGAGTTTTTGGGCAAGGCACTGCCTTAACTCTGCCATCTTGGCGCCACTCCTCCAAGATAGAATTGTTAATAGTCAAATATTGTTCTTTGTCCCAAATCCTGTAGTACAATTTAAACTTTTCTTTATATCCTCCAACTTCTTGTAAATTAGGCTCTTTACAAAGTCCCCATCTCTCATTACTGAATACACCTCTTATTTACTGGTGGATGCTTTTAAGTGGGATACTCCAATAATTAAGTAAATGTCTTCTTTGTTTCTTCATACTCATTCCCTTCTTTTACCACTCCCATTCTATTTTCCTGTAACCTCTCTTTTTACTAAGAATTTACAAGAACTATGTTCTCTCATTGTTTACTCATGAACTTTGTTAGTAATCAGCATATATCTCCCATTTCCCTGTATCCTGTACCTTTCTCTCTTCTTTTATTCACTTTTTCATTTTGCGTTTAAGTCCCAAAATATATATTGACTCACTTTTTGCAATTGAATTGTTCAGTTTCTTCAATAATATTTTAAGCCTTCTCATCCATCACCAATTCTCTCTTTTAATTTTGCTTTCATCATTATAATCTTATAGATTCTTAGAAATAAATCTCTTCATGTTTTTTTTTATTGTTGTTGTTGTTGTTGTTGTCCTTTAGCCCAATAAAAAAACTTTTTCTTTCTAGTTTTTTTTCCAATTATCTTTAGAGATTGAATAATTTATTTCATTACTTATTCATTCCATGATAGATATATTTGTTTAAATTTCTTATGTTTTGGTTACTAGATATATTTTCAAGTCAGATAATATACTTAAATCTGTTTTCTTTTCCTCTCTGCAGGAATGCTTCAAATACTTCATGTTAAATAAATTTTCATATTTTTTTCACTGATGATTTGACTTAGATTTACTGGTTATATCAATATGAGCTTCTTCTTAAGTTTCCTTGCTTTTTAGAAAATATTATTCTATTCCTTTCAACAGTTCCTTGTGGGTATTACTCAGATTTCCTTTCTTTTTCATTTGAATATCTTTCTACCATTTGCTTTCAGAATTTTTTTCAGAATTTGCTGTGTCATTGGAATTAATAATTTAACTACTGTGTATCTTGGAATTTGAAGTATAGGATTTTTTTTTCTCAAAGTGATCTTTGGATTCTTTCAATTAGTACTTAGTTTATATATCATTCAGAAAATCTGGGGAATACTTCTTTAATTATGTTTTACATTTTAGTATTCCTCTTTCCTGACGCCTTTCCCTCTGAGTATTTAATCAGCTACATTCTATTAAAATATTAAGCTCATTTTAGGGTATATATTAAATCATAAATTAATCACAATAGCTCTAATGCCTAAAGGGCATAACTTCCTTGATCTTTTCCTTTTCTGCCTCAGCTAAACTCTATTTTTTTCCCCTTATTGTCTTTGTTTCACTGATTCTTTCAACTCAGCTCTTGATGTTCTACTCTTTTTAATGTCTCCCATAGATTGTATGTTTTTTTTTTTCAGAACTATGAAACATGACTCAATTCCTTCTTATGCCTCAAGGATCATAGCAATCCCACATAATGTTCAAGACTGAAAAGGGAATATATGCCCTTTTGAATTCCAAATTTCAAAATGGCAACCTTTTCTCAAACCTTATTACATACTATTGATTGGCTAAACAATAATGACAACTTGTTTCATAAGAAAATCGAGTTGTTGGAATCTAGGATAGCATAACTCAGCAGGAGCCCTGGAGTACAAATACAGGAGCCTTACTTATTTGCTATTAGTGAACTTTCCTCTTTTCTTTGTGACCCTCACTAACTGGTCTCATAAAGCATTAGAGGTTTAATTTTTTTCCCCTGACCTCACTTGTTCCTCTGGAAACTAATGGTAGATGCTATGGTGATTGGCACATGGATAAATTTGTTTCTTCTTCAAAGATATCCTAGATTCCTCTGGTTCACAATGTCACTTCTCTGATAGCTCTAATCAGAGGAAATCAGAGTATGCTCTTAACATAACTTCTCATCTCACCTCCTTTCCAACTCATGACTGCCTTAACTTTTTCTTGCTACAGCAGTAGAGCAATCTGGTAAATGACTTTATATCTTAACCTCAGAGATGGAAATTGGAAGAAAGAAAATCTCTCTCTCTTTTTTTGAGACAATTGGGATTAAGTGACTTGCCCAGGGTCACACAGCTGAAAGGGAATCTCTTTAAAGAAGATACTGGGACACTTTTTTATGTCTGATGAGTGGGGATGGGGGATGGTCCTAAGGAAGTTACTCAGTTATGAGCGATAATTATCTCTGGGATTCAGAAAATACATAGCCCCTGTTCAAATGGTTAGTATGAAACTTGTTCTCTTCTCCCCTTCTTGCTCTGATCCACATTGGATCAGTAAAGTATAAGCATAGGTTAAACTCATCTCAACTCAGAGTTGAGATGCTGATACTAATTGGTCTTGGTCAAGTAGTAATCAAAGAAAAAAAAAAAGAAAAATGAGGCATAGATTATCTCATTGTATTTTCATAACAGTCCTATGAAGGAAGTACTATTATAATCCCAATTTTACAGATAAAGAAACTAAAACTTAGAAAGATAAAATGAATTACCAAGGTCACATAGCTAAATAACTGCTTGAAAGGAGATTTGAACTCAATTCTCCTTGATTCCAAGACCAGCATTTTAGCCATTGTGCCAACTAGGTGACGTATGTGGGTACATTGAAAAGTTAGGGATAATGGTTTAACAAAAACTATGGGTAGTACTCTCCTCACTTTAATCTATTTTTCCTCTGACCTGTCTTCTGGAATTAAAAGTTTATAAGTAGAAGCTAGGCTGCTCTAAATAAATGAACTGAAAAACTAACTCTAATGTCAAATAGAATATAGAATATGTAAAGAGCAGAAACTCATATAACTAACTGTTATGGGGAGATCTGAGAAAGAAAAGATAATTGGTCTTTTTTTTTTTTTGATAATTGGTCTTTTTAAAAATACTTGCGGGAGAAAATTCTGGGAAGATGGTAGAATAGATTAGTAAATTCCAAGCTCTCCAGATTTTTCCCACAACCAGAATAGATTTGAGCCTCAGGGCAAACAGACATGTTTGAGACCTCTGCAAAGAGGGGGTCCCAGCGTGGCCCTTTTATAATGGGAGATTTAGCTAGAGGGGTCTGTGAGTGTAGCTCCAAAGTTGGCTCAGATCCAGGTAGGGGTGGGACAGGTCCAGATCTTCCATTGGAATTCAAAGGGACCAGGATTTGGTTTTTTTTTTGTTTTTGTTTTTTGGTTGAATAGCATATTTATCTTCTTTTTTTTTTTTTTTAATAGCCTTTTATTTACAGGTTATATGCATGGGTAACTTTACAGCATTAACAATTGCCAAACCTCTTGTTCCAATTTTTCACCTCTTACCCCTCACCCCCTCCCCCGGATGGCAGGATGACCAGTAGATGTTAAGTACATTACAATATAAATTAGATACACAATAAGTATACATGACCAAACTGTTATTTTGCTGTACAAAAAGAATCAGATTCTGAAATATTGTACAATTAGCTTGTGAAGGAAATCAAAAATGCAGGTGTGCATAAATATAGAGATTGGGAATTCAATGTAATGGTTTTTAGTCATCTCCCAGAGTTCTTTCTCTGGGCGTAGCTGGTTCAGTTCATTACTGCTCCATTGGAAATGATTTGGTTGATCTCTTTGCTGAGGATGGCCGGGTCCATCAGAACTGTTCATCATATAGTATTGTTGTTGAAGTATATAATGATCTCCTGGATCTGCTCATTTCACTCAGCATCAGTTCGTGTAAGTCTCTCCAGGCCTTTCTGAAATCATCCTGTTGGTCATTTCTTACAGAACAATAATATTCCATAATATTCATATACCACAATTTATTCAGCCATTCTCCAACTGATGGACATCCATTCAGTTTCCAGTTTCTAGCTACTACAAAAAGGGCTGCCACAAACATTCATGCACATACAGGAGGGACCAGGATTTGTGAATCAAAAGGTCAACTAGGAGGGGTTGGAAATCAGAAAGAAAGGAATCTTAAAAGGACCACACCCACATCAGAAATGTAGGAAAAAGTCAAGTTTTAAAAATCAAATGAGTATTTTATATTTTTAATTCAATTGTATTTTATTTTACTCTCAGACTTCCCTCCTACCTTTGAGAAAGCACATTGCAAACTTATATAGACAAGCAAAACAAATTCCTACATTATCTATGTCAAAAAAAATGCCTCAAACTATATTCTGAGTCTGTTACCTCCACATTTGGAGGTGGGTAATATGTTTTATCATGAATTCTCTGGAATTGTGGTTGGTCATTTAGTTGATCAGAATTCCTAAGTTTTTCAAAGTTTATCTTCACAATATTGTTTTATTAAAAAAAAAAAAAACAACAACAACAACAAAAAAAAAAACCTCAAGCTTCTGTTTTAAATGCTCACTAAATTTTATATCAGTTCTTACAGATCTTCCTTGATGTCTCCAAAACCATTCACTGCATTATTTCTTACAGCATAATATTATGCTATTATATTCATATAACAGAACTTTTTAAGCCATTTCCCAATTAATGGACACCCCTTCAATTTCCAATCCTTGTCATTATGAAAAGAACTATAAATATTATTGTATCTATGGGTCTTTTTCATGTATGTTCATATGAAAAGTGAGGAGAATGCAGAATCTTATTTGAAGTTCCTGCTGTGAGACACTTTGACTCTTGGATACATATTTAGATTATTTAAATATAAGTGATGTGGGAAAGATTCCAATCTTTGATTCCCAACCCCCCCTAGTTAATGTAAATTACCCTTTGACTCACAAATCCTGGTCCCTTTGAATTCCAATAGAAGATCCGGACCTATCCCAGCCCCATCTGGATCTGAGCCAACTTTGGGGCTACACCCAAAAGCCCCTTGAGCTAAGTCTCCTATTTTACGCTGGGAACCCCTCTTTGCAGAGATTCCAAACATGGCAGCCATGTGAGGACCCTCTGTCCACTGGACCCTCTGTCCAGTGCCCTCCTTATCTCTACTTTCACCTATCTCCTACTTCTAAACCCAATAATAAACCTCTTTTATCAATCTAGCTCTCAGGCTAATAAATTCCTTTACTGGGGACTCATGCCACTACTAGACCTCATTTACCACCTATCCTTGCACCGAATCCAAGGGGGTTGCAGGGGAGCTCTGTTTGACTCCCTGTACCCCAAACCTGCCACTAGACCTCAACTAAATGCTAATTTTATTTAGGTACCCCAAATCTAGACCTCAACATAAGGATGTCTTTGTCACAAGACATCAGAGGACTGATTTCTAATAAAGAATGCTTTTAGTATTTTGTTCTTATAAAACATGAATAGAACAGAGGGGAAGCATACAACTAAATGTTATGCTAGATCTAAGAAAGAAAACATGTTTTTGTTTGTTTGTTTTGTTTTGTTTTTTAGTAATAACTGCATAATGAATTTGGAGTCAGGCCACTGGTTTGAAATTGCATATCTGCCTCTTTCTCTTAGGATATCAATCTCAATTTCCTCACCTGTAATGAGAGGATTCAACCAGATCATTCCTTAGGTCTTTTCCTGCTTTAAACCAATGATTTTATAATATGAGATATGAGGCAGGTAAGTGGAATTTATTTCTTTTTTTATTTTTTCTTTTCTTTTTATTTTTTTATAATGTTCTTTTTATTTTTTTAATTTGAAAAATTCTTTTTAAGAAAAAAAAAGAAAAAGAATACAAAACAAAATAAAAGATAACATTGTCATGTGCACAGCAGAATATTAGGGAAGAGGCAAATATATAACAAATTACCAGAAAGTATATATACTAACAAAAAAATAATATTCATGAATGTCCATTTTTTCTTTACTTGCTTGTAAATTGTTCTTTGGTTTTCTGCTGTGCGCTTTATTTACTTTCTTCTCCCCCTCCCCCTCTTTATTCTCCCACTACCCCCAAGCAAGTTACAGTTAAAAGATTTATTTACATATACATATATTTACACATACATACACACATTCACATCCCCCCCCCACATAGACACATATCTTTCTTAAACCTGCTGATTCTTTAATTAAATTCTGCTCCATAACTTGCCTTGCTATTTACTTAACATCACCCCACCAAGAATCCCTACCTTGTCTTCTTCCCTCACCCTTTGCCTTCCCATGCATCCATCCCCTCTCCTCTTATTTCTTTATAGATGAAGTGGGATATATCCTTCTTGGTATATATGTATAGTCTTGCCTAGTGAACCCATTCCCAATGTATGTTTTCTGAACTATAAACCCTTTTCCTCACTCTAATGTCTTTGTGTCTATTCTTCCTCTGCAGCTCATTTGTATAACACAATTACTATTTTTACCTTAACTCTTGTCAATTTTTCCTTTGAGTTACCCTATTGTTGATGTAAATCTTAAACATATAGTACACATTTCCAGTGCAAAAAATAAATAAATAATCTGTCCATGTTTAAACAGTTTGTCCATGTTGAGTTCCTTAAAATTCATTTTTGACATTGGCTCTTTTATGTTAAACTGTTAAGTTCTGGTTTGGTTAATAGAAAGTCCTGAAAATCTGCAAGGTCATTGAATATCCATTTTTTCCTCTTTCAAAATTATGGATAATTTTGCTGGTTATGATACTTTTGGATACAGGCCTAATTTTGTTGACTGCCAGTAGATATCATTCCAGGACTTGCAGCTTTTATTGTACCTGCTGATAAGTTTTGTACAATTCTAATTGTAGCTCCAAAATATTTGAATTGTTTTTTTTTTTCTTGCAAAATTTTCTCTTTGATCTGGGAATTTTAAAATTTGGCAAAATGAGGTGGTGATCAATGGATTTTTTTTCTACTTCTACTTTCCCCTCATATTCTATCATTCCAGGAAAATTTTCTTAGATTATTTCCTGCATTATCATATCAAGGTTCTCTTGTTAGTTATAACTTTCTGTCAATCCAATTATTCTTTTTTTTTTTTTTCTTGCTGAGGCAACTGAGGTTAAATGACTTGCTTAGAGTCACACAGTTAGCAAATATTAAGTGTCTGAGACCAGATTTGAACTTGGGTTCTCCTGACTTCAAAGCTGGTACTCTATCAATTCAATTATTTTTGTATTTTTTCTTCTTAATCTATTCTCCAGATCTGTCATTTTTCTTATGTTTCACGTTCTGTTCTATTTTCTCATTCTTTATCATGTTTTATTATTTTTTTGGTCTCTAATAGTTTCATTGGCTTCCCTTTGCCCAATTCTAAAGAATTATTTTCATCATTGAGACCCTGTAGCTCCTTTTCTAGTTAGTTATTTTTTTTCATAATCTTGCTTTTCTGGAATGGTTTTTATTAATTTTTTTTTTAGTTTTTCCTAAATGTCTCTCATTTGATTTTTAAATTCTTCTACAATTCTGTTTGGGCAGGGAGCCATTTCACATTACTCTTAGGGGTAGAAACTTTTTTTTTCTTTTTATTAAAATTACTCCTCTGAAGATGAATCCCAGTCTTCCCTGTTCCCACAATATATATATATATACACACACACACACACACACATAATGTATGTGTGTGTGTGTGTGTGTGTGTGTGTGTGTATATACACATATATATATATATATATATTGTGGGAACAGGGAAGACTGGCACACACATACATTATAGGCATTTATATATTACACATGGATGGGTGTAATTAGGTGTCCCATGACTTGTTGCCTTTAAAAGGCATTCATCTTTAAAAGGTAAATCTAACTTATTAAGATTCAAAGTTTTGATTGCTAAATTTGATTTTTCAAAATCATGTACAGCTGTAGACTTATATTAGTAAAACACAAATTTTCCCTCATTCCCTGTGTAATTAATTTAGTATAATTTAGAATCATTTTAATCTATTCATTTGAGAATAGTAGTTTGAGGAGCTGAGTTTTTTCTGGACTTCTCATTTGTGAAACAATAAAAAAAGCTTACCTTCTTCTAGCTCTTAAGAAAAATACATTCTATTTAAATTGAACTTTTGATGTTTCATGTACATGGCATTCCATCTTTATATCTTTGTACAGGCTTTCCATCAAACCCAGAATATTCTCCTATCTCTATTTCTTGGAAATCTTAGTTTCCAAGAGTCAACTTAAGAATTGCCATCTTCAAAAAGCTTGGTCCTTTCTACTCTGATTTTTGGTGCCCCAAATTTCAGTCACTACATCTTTATTTTATAAAGATCCTATATTTACTTATCTGTGACCATGCTATATTTTCCTAGTAGAATGTCAACTACTTGATTTAGGAACTGGTTCAATTTTGTCTTCCTATCCTTCCTATACCTTACATGGTGCTCATATATTGTAGATAAGTAAAATATTCTTTTTTATTGATTGATAGAAGGATGGATTGATCAACCACTTGTTCCTCACAATACTTTTATGCCTCAGCCTGCGAGGCAGAGTGTGTGGACCCTGGAAGAAAAGAGACATAAGGGCAAGAGAGAGGGGACACACAGAAGAATGGAGGCAAGACAAAACAATATGATCAAGCCTCTCTTTAATGGGTGCAATAGTACAGATATATATAGCAGCAGGGTTGCTTGAACTTAGTACAGGGTGGGGGTCCTAGACAAAGGATTGGTTTCCCGCCCAAGGATGAGCTGATCAGGTGCCTTTGGTTGTAGGAAGCTCCAGGATGTGATTAGGAGATGCCTAGATATCTGCCTATTCAAGGTTAGGGCAGTCAAACTCCATGATGTGATTAGGAGATTCCTATTCAAGGTTAGGGCAGTCTTTTGGAATATGGCCTTATCACCTTATGGCCTGTAGATTAGTGCCAGCTCCCCACACTTTTATCAATTAGTATACACTTGTTCATATGTGTAATATGCACATAAAGTGCAGGTAAAGTGATAATGATAAAAACTTACATTTTTATAGCACTTTAGAGTTATAAAATACCTTACATATATTTTCTCTTTTGATTTTTACAAACATCTCTATGAACATGACTAACATCAAATATATATTTTACATGATTGTATATATATATGACCTAATACAAATTCCTTATTGTCTAAAAAGGAGGAAATGAGAGAGACATGGGGAAAATCTGGAGATCAATTTTTGCTATTGCTATCAATATTGCTATTATTGTGTATTATGTACTGTTACTGTATAATGTTCCTCTGGTTCTGCTCACTTCAATAAGCATCAGTTCATTTATATCTTTCCAGGTTTTTCAGAAATCCATCTGCTGAACAACAGTATTCCATTACATTCACATATCACAATTTGTTCAGCAATTTCCCAATTAATTGGCATTCCCTCTATTTTCAAGTCTTTACCACAACAAAGAGAACAGCTGTAAATATTTTTGTACAGATAATTCCTTTCCCCCTTTTTATTATCTCTTTGGGATCCAGATCTGGTAGTGGTATTTGCTGGATCAAAGAGTACAGTTTGATCGCCATTTGAACATAGGAACTCAAAACTTTTTTTTTTTTTTTTTAATGAATACTAAAAGTTGCTTTTATCTATAATTGGGGAAAATATTAAAAAATCAAATTACTGAAATAAACTTGATATAGAACCAGAAAAAAAATTCTCTGTGAGTGGATAACACATTATCCTCACATCTACCCCCACCTCTATTTTACAGATGAGGAAAAATAGAGAGATTAAGTGACTTGTTCAAAGATAGTGGACAAGGCTAGTGTTTCTTCACTATCCCACATCTTCTCTTTCAAGACAAAAAAAAAGTAGGCATTCTTAGAAATCTCTTCTAATGCTTATTTTCTCTAATTCTTTATGGTGAGCACTAATTCCTTAGAAGTGAGAATTAACAATGAGCAATTTATGAAATAATGGGAAAAGCTAAGTGCAAGTGGGGCAGGGCAGCTATCATGCAAAGATTCAGTTCTGAGACTGATCCATAAAGACTCTGTCTAACAATCAAGTATGCAAAGATATGTCTTCCCCATTTCCTCCAATTCTGCAAAGAATGGTCTTTTTCAAGGCCACCTTTACCTCTCGGTTCCTCAGGCAGTAGATGACTGGGTTAAGGAGCGGGACAATGACTGTGTACAGTACAGAGACCACCTTATTGGAATTGTAGGCATACATGAGTTTGGGTCGAGCATAGGTGAAAAGGGTAGTGGAATAAAAGAGAATGACAACTGTGAGGTGAGAAGCACATGTGGAGAAGGCTTTGTAGCGGCCCTGGGCAGAAGGAATCTTTAGGATGGTGGTGATGATCACAATATAAGATGCTACTACTATACAGAGTGGGACAGCAATAACCATCAGAGCCAAGAAAAAGTCTACCAGCTCAGCCTGGGAGGAGTCTTCACAAGAGACATTGAGGAGTGGGGAAATGTCACAAAAGTAGTGGTTGATGTGGGGCTTGCCACAATAGCGGAGTCTAGCAATGAAAACCATCTTGATCATGGCAGTCATCAGGCCACAGAACCAGCAGCCCCCAGCAAGGGCACAGCAGAGCTGGTTGCTCATAATGGCTGGATAGCGGAGTGGGTTGCAAATGGCTACATAACGGTCAAAGGCCATAACAGCAAGGAGTATGTACTCAGTACAGACAAAGGTAACAAAAAAGTAGAGTTGGGTCATGCAGCCTGCAAATGAGATGCTCTTGTCATGGCTGAGGAAATCCACCAGCATTTTGGGACTGATGACAGTGACATACCACATCTCTAGGAAGGAAAGATGGCTCAAGAAAAAGTACATGGGCTTGTGGAGTTGTCCATCACTACGGATGGCAAGGATGATAATAAAATTCTCCAGCAAGGTTAGCAGGTAAGCTACCAGAAAGAGTGAGAAGAGGAGTAGCTGAATGGTAGGCTGTGTGGGGAATCCCAGAAGGATGAATTGGGTGGTAACTGTCCAGTTGTCTTCCCCTTGGAGCTTGGCATTCATAGTTGGCTGTGGGGATAAATAAGGTCAATTTATGCTACACCCTTAGTACTCATTCCTGTTTCTCCCTTCTGTTGCTGGTGACAGTTTTGCCTGCTTTGAAAAGTTAATAATTTTTAGAGCATGATGTATAGACTACTAGCTCTGAAGTCATGAACATTTGAATTCATATCTGTCTAAAGATACTTACTAAGCAAACTATTTAACCTCTCTCAATCTCAGTTTTCCCATAGGTAAAATGAGTATATAATAGCAACTTTGGGGGGCTTATTGTGAGAAGAAAAGGAGTTGATATATTTGTAAAGGATTTTGCAAACTTTAAAGTCCTATATAAATGTGTTTGATGTTTTTATCATTTATTCTTAATCTAATCTGAATCTCTAATTCTATAAATGAGGAAATTAAGAGACAATACGGTACCATATAAAAAGTATCAGAAAGAGCACTTGATTTGAAAAAAAAAACCTGGATGAGATTACTGTCACTATTATTAACCACATAACTATGCAAAAATAACTTCAGTATTCTTATCTATAAAATGAACAGGGCTATGGTAATATTGAATAACCTGAGTCAGAAAGACATGAATTCAAATTTTACCTCATACATCTATCTTTTTGATGCTGGTCAAATTACTTAATTTCTCAGCTCTCCTAGGCAATCTCCCATAAACGGTAAATTGAAGAGTAGAGATGAATCAATCTGCATTGACAAATTGAGTTTTTTTTTTTTCCACAAATTCCCTTACCAAAGAAAGCACAGGCCTGGCTCAAAGACATCCAAAATGGTAGAATTATATCTGTGTTAACCTACCTAACAAATGCAACAAGTAGAAGTTAATCTTATTATGGTGCAGTTTATATTTTTCTTTGACAGTGTCATCTCGCTGTTGAACTTTCCCATGCCTAATTAAGTACTTTATATACAAATAATCACTAAATAAATGTTTGTTCAATAAATCATAGGGAACCATTATTACTCCTTCAGTAAATTCACAGTGCAAGTTTACCCTATTCTCCAACCATTCCATCATAATCCAGCCAATTCCCAGCACATACCTTTTGGGGATACCTACTTTAGTTATGGATCCTTTTGCATGTTAGTGGGAAACAAGACAACCTGTCGTTTGATTGTTGGCAGTTGGCAGCATACAACACAGAGTTTTTTGAAACCTTTTTGAAAGCTGATAAAAGAAAATACCAATTAGCGCTACAAAGAAAAAAGGCAAAAGTGGGGAATGAAGAGTACTATCCTTGTTTTTGATTTTTATAATCCCCAAAGTGAACAGGTTATTAGATTATAATATCAATTTGATAAATGAGGAAACCTTAATGAAATTAAAAATATTTACCTTACATCAAAAAGCAAGTTAGAGAAAGGGGTAGGACTCAATATTGGATCTTTGTTGCATTTCCTTCTCTATTGTGGAAAAAACAAAAGCAGAGAATCAGTCATT
Organism: Sarcophilus harrisii; assembly: GCF_902635505.1. Taxonomy (NCBI): domain Eukaryota; kingdom Metazoa; phylum Chordata; class Mammalia; order Dasyuromorphia; family Dasyuridae; genus Sarcophilus; species Sarcophilus harrisii. The sequence continues at coordinate 361,300,761 of NC_045429.1, read as the reverse complement.
TTTGGTGCACATAGTACTTTGGATTATCTATACTCTCTAAACAGAGAAAGAACATAAGAAAAAGGCAGGGAAATAAAGAACCATGGTATATGTTCAGAGAGCAATGAATAATTCCATTTGGCTACATGGCAGGGTAGATCTTAGGAAATAGTTGGCTATGAAATGCTCTAGGAGAGGTAGGTTAGAGTTAGATCATGAAAGTCTTAAATGTACTTATGTAAGCAATAGAAAACCACTGAAAGATCTTAAAGGAGAAAGCATGATCAGAGGCATTCTATAGGAAGATTCCTATAATAATAATAGCATGTAGGATGGATTGGAAGATTGAGAAAATGACATGGAGAAGGAAATGGCAAAGCACTCCAGTAAATTTGCCAAGAAAACCCTTAATGAGATCAGAAAGAATCAGACACTACTGATTGTTGTTTTGAATTAACTCAGGGGGTTGAAAATTAATAAATACAGAATAAGAGTTAGTTTAGGAGTATGATAATATGTACGTTTGAGGCATCTTAAATTTGGTGAGATAGTCAAAAGGCACCTACTGAAAGAGAGGCCATAGAGAATGAATAAAAGGGAGTTGCTGGTATAACTTTATGGAATACTTATATTTAGAAGTAGCAATAGAAGAATCATCAGAGGAGAGAGAAAAGGAAGTGACAGAAGAGTAGGCTATTATTATTAATCTTATTATTTCTATTATTCTCACTAGATCATAAACTCTTTGGAGTCAGGTATCTAACTTTTCTTGTTTACATCCTCATGTGTAGCACAGTGTTCTCCATACAATGCGTGTTTTTTAAATACTTGTTTATTTATTTAATTGATATAATAATTTTTTCATGAAATTTTAGATGAATAAATTAATCAGAAGGCTCTAGTGCCATGGAAATAAAAGGTGGAGAAAATTTTAAGAGGGATTAAGTCTTCAATGGAGAGATTTTTTTGATAACATTTGAGGGGGCATTTTCAGTGGACTAGAAATGAGAGGTAGATACTAGAGACTGAGGAGTAAATGAGTAGTAAGGAAATGGAGACAGCAATTATAGACAGCTTCCCCCCCCCCCAGTTTAGATATAAAATGGAATAAGAAACAAGATGATTGTAGAAATGGTAGTTAAGAGGAGAAATTTTGTTTAGTTTTACTATTAGGATGTACAGACCAAATTGTGTTTTGTAGGCAAAATACAAAGAACCTGTAGAGAGAAACTGAATATACAAAAGAAGTATCATTATGGAGTAAGCTCTGGCGCTAGTAGGTGAGGATAGGATTGAAGACACAGAGGAAAGGTAATTCTTAGCAAAGATGAGGAAAACTATATAGCCTAAGAGACAAGAGTAGAGGAGAAGGAAGAAAAGAGATTTTATAGGACAGAGATGAGAAAGGTATAGGATCTCATTTCAGATAGTCTTACATTTAGCAAAGAAATAATAACATTCATAAATTATATTAAAGTTTGTAAAGTGCTTTACAAATTTTTCTCATTTGATCCTCACAACAACCTCGGAAGGTAGGTACCCTCATCTCCATTTTTCAGATGATGAAACTGAGGCATACAGAGGATAAGGGATTTGTCCAGGATCACAGAGGTTCAGTCTGAGGTTCAGATCCTCCTGACTCTAGTACTAGTATCAACTAGTACTAGTATCAACTAGTTGTTCATAAGTAAGAGCTTGCTTGTTTCTTCATAATCAGAGGAGAGATTTTTTCATAATCTGTAATATTCTTCTCTAAAATGGAATATTCTCTTGTTGGGGTTTTCATGGGGTCTCTGGCGGCAGTCTTCGTTTCATTTCAGTAATTACCCCAAATGCAGCCAGGTGCTAAAGTCCAAATCCTTTATTGTTTCTTTCCAAGTCTTGTCTCCTTTCTTGTGGCCTGGTTAGCTTTCTTAGAGGCCTTCTGTAGTCTCAGTTCTGAGAGCTTGAGCTCGTGCCTGCCTTCTCTGGCTTCTGAATCTCCCTGACAAGGGTTTCTGCTTCAGCCTCCAGCCACAACAAAGGTTGAAGATGGAATGAATCTGTCTCAGCCTCTGAGAGCTTCTAGTGTGCTTGTTTTCTGGCCCTGAATGCTTCTTGCTTATTATATGTCCCACATTGAATATACACCAATCATTATATCATTAGGAAACCATTATTTGTTGTAAGATTAAATCAATGCTAAACTAGATATAACCATTGTCTCCTCAATTCCATTTAGTACCTTGTTTCAAGTTCTGGCCCATGACATCTCCTTGTAGGATTAAATCAATCATACTGAAGCATGCTAAATTAGATAACTTGTCTCTATCAATTCCACTGATTTAGTACCTTGTAAGAATCTTTTGTTCGAAGTTCAGAGTTCTGGCCCATAACAATAATCAGAGGAAATTTGGAACAGTCACAATGAAAAATTGAATGAATCAACAAGAGATGAAGGAAATATTTCTAAAAAGAAATGAGGATTGAAAATAGAAAACAATATACCTGAGGATAATTAGGTCAATGCTAGTGGCCTATGTAAAAATCTACTACCTGCCTTTTTTTCCAGGGAGGAGATTCAAGATATGGTTTTAGACCTTGGAAGTCCTGCTTACTGACACCCTAAGGATTTTCCAGCCTATTCCAAAGAGATTGGTATTTTTTTTCTTTCCCCCAAACCCCCAAAAGAATTCTCAAAATCTCAAATTGAGACTTGAGACATAATGAAAATCAATGAAGTTATTATTCAAGTTTCAAGTATCTCACTCAATTTTTCATTAGGAGGTTGGAAGATGGGAACAGAACTATGTTGTTTAACAGAAAATATGAACTTATCTCTCTAAAATCTTGAAGAGGAAAAAGAGCCAAAGCTAACAATTTGTACATTCTGGGGCTTGTTGCAGAAATAAATATTCAAAAATTGAATCAGATTGCTTTAGGAGATAATGAGCATGAGGAGAGGTGCTCAAGCAGAGGCTATATAGACACTTAATTGAGATGCTGTAATGGAAATTCTCTACTCAGGTAAGCAGTTTATACTAGGGACTAATTACAGTTTCTCCCTACTTTGAGACTGTGATTCTGTGAAATTTGTCTGTTTCCCTCTTTCTGAGTATTCAGGAAATTCCTGTCCCAAAGACAAAAGGAACCCTTATGATCAATATTTTCTTTAAGAAGTCCTAGTTTGTCGTGGGATTTATTTATGTGCCACTTCATCTGGAGTGTAATCATTCCCTTTCTTGGGCCTATCTTCTCTACTCTAAAATTTCTTTCACTGGAGGGATTGGAGAGCTCAGGAGAAATCTGTTGAATCAGAATATTTGAACAGGGGAGTTTAAAGCTGGAGACACCTTGAAACTCACATTCCAATTCCCTCAATTAACTACAAAATACCTGTGAAAGAAAATCCAATTGTATTGCTTTTAGTGATACTGCTTCCCCATTGGAACAATGCCACCCAACATAGGACTTTGAGTAAGGATAATTAAATTTCCATTCTAGCTTCATTTTCAAATTACAGTTTGACTGAATAAATTGCTTAACTTTTCTGAATTTTATCTCTTTTCCACCTAGACATATCATTTAGGCTTTACCTTTTTCTCTGAAATTCTGGAACATGAAAGAGGAAGCTATGAAATGGTAAATGGCATGAAGGAAACTGAGACACCAAGGCAAAATGGGAGAGAAAATGATATTTTATTGGGGATCAGAAGACCTGGGCTTTTTTTCTGGCTCTGCCACTAATTAGCTGTGTAATTTTAGCTAGTTCAATTGGTCATTCTGGCTCTCTATTTCCCTAATAATGAGAATATTAGCACTCAGTGATCTTTTAAGATTTCTTCATGCTCTAACATTCTTTAGGTCCAAATGAATGGAGCAGAAATATCTCAGGAAAACCTTGTTCAAATGCAACTTCAGGCACTTACTAGCTCTGTGATTCTGGGCAAGTCATTTCATCTTTGTCTGCCTCAGCCTTATTAACTATAAAATGGAGATAACCCCCAGAGTTGTTGTAAGGATCTAATAGAACATTTGCAAAAAATGCTTAGCACAATGTCTGGCACATTTTTCTTTGGTTGTTGTCCTTTATTCTTGAAGAGGACGGAAATAACAATGCTGCAGTTATGGTACAGTGAAGACAGAACATTCTGCCATGGATTGGGCACAAATACTGCAATGAACTAGCACATAGTAAGCACTATATAAATGTTCGCTGTTATATAGAATTGGCTATTCATATCATCACCAATCATCACCACCACCATCTGACCATTATCTGTAAAAACAGCAGGATTGCTATTCACTTCAGTCTTCCTCCCAAGTTGTATGCTTCATATATGTGCTACCCCACTCCATGTAAAGATAAGAAAACTTGACTCTGACTCAGTTAGAAGCTGAAGAGGATGAATGTTTCCTGGGAGTATGGTGGGAATAGCTAAGGAAAGCAATTGACAGTCTCCCAGAGCTCCAACCATAGTTAATCCCTTTATACAAAAAAGCATCACCTTCTCTCCTACTACACATATATGTGAACAAAAATGTCCATCTACTCTTTGCCAGAATCCCATCCTAGGTTGACCATTATAGTGAATTCTCAATTTCTTAATTTTACAGAATCACAGAATTTTAGAATTGGAAGGATTCTTGTAGGCTATCTATTCCAATCCATAATCCCCAAAAGAATTCCTTTTACAATACATCTGATAAATTTTCTTAGCCTTTCCTTGAAGACCCTTAAAGGATGTAAGACAAACCTCATAAAACAGCCCTTTATTTTTTGGATAGTTTCCATTTTCAGAAAGTTTTTTCTCACATCAATCCCAAAATTTCCATTTCCTTCCATAGCTCCTGATTCTATCTCAGGAACCCAAGAGAAGAAATGTAATCCCTCCTCTTCATGAGCTCATTTTAAATATTTAGAGATTGGTATCTTCCATGCAGTAATTATTTGCTCTGCTTATGGCAAGAACACCTCTAGAAACCTGGATAAATTAAGTCCCCCTCTTGCTTATGACCATTTCTCCAAATTCTTTTTTTTTTTAATTTCCTCATTCTGTCTATGTGGTCTGTATTATACTTTAGTAATAATATTGCTTCTTCCTCTCTTGACCTTCATCTAAGTTAGAAGTTTTTCATTTTATTTTATTATGGTCTGGTGAAACTAAGGACCCTTCATCAGAATAATGTTCTCAAGTAAATGAAAAAAAAAAACAAATTTCAGTTAGAGATGAGAAAAACAAAACATGCATTTTTTCCTATCAAAGTTCCTGAACTCTCTGAAATCTATTCTTAAACCAGATTGAATACCCCTAATCCAGAAGGATTTTGATCCTTCTTACTTCAAGTTATTTGCTTTCCTCACATGATTAAATATAGCTTAGTATAAATTCCAACAATTTTTCCAATAATGTTCCTTTTGTATCTTTTTAGAATATTACAATGAGAATTTTCCAGTCAAGTCTCAGGGACACCTATGAGGTCTAAAAATATGCTGCCTTGTATTGGGGATTCTAGTTTGTCATTTTCCATTTTTATCCCCTAACATAAATCTTTATGTGCTCAGGGAATAAAAGCGTGCACTGAAACAAGTAAATATCAACAAAACAAATGCATTCTCAAGCCAATTAAAAATAATTTTGCATTATCAGGTCACTAGCCATCACTATTATTATGAATAATTGATAGATAGCTACATTGATCTTCTGGAAAGATGTGAAAAGTCTCTCTAAAACACTTTGAATATATTTGTTGAAATGTTGAGTCAATTCCCTCCTCGTTTTGTTTTTGTTTTTGTTTTTTTTGTATGATTTAAATTCAACTAAGCTTTCAGTCTGTAAAGAATTTGGATATTAGACATTAACAATGAGTCTCCAAACCTGATCAGGAACTGAAGATTCTTTCTGAACGGTGATGAATTGGGTTGGGCTGAACTAAGCAGAGCTGGGCTGAGGATGATTGGTTTGGTCTGTGTTTTATTTCTCCTGAGTTAGAGTCAATGAGGGAAACACTAGTGGTGCTTCATGTTTTCTTTTCCCTTTGTCCCAAGAACCAAATCTTTGACTTCCCAGGGGACTTCTCCTAGAAGAGATAACTGGAAAGATGATTTGGCCAATCAAAACTCCTAGGGGAGACTTGGGATAAGCATTTGAAGAAGGCAGGAATGGGGATAGAATTAAGTGGTACCTCAGGGAAAAGAAGATACTTAGGTCAATTTGAACAGTGTCCAATACCAACTTCCAAATTGGGCTGTGAATTCAAATAGGAAGGTAAAGAGGATGCTGGTAGATGGAGGAAAGAGAAGTGCTCCTTTTCCCAATCTCTGACTGGTCTCTACAAAGAGCAACCCTAATCAATGAAAATTTGTTTAAACAATGAACAACTTCAGCAAAGTTGTAAGATAAAAAAGTTAATCCACATAAATTGTCAGCATTTCCATTTATTACCAACAAAACCTAGCATGAATAACTGTAGGCAATATAAAATATTTGAGACTACATGAACACAGTTACAAAACATTTTTACACAAATAAAGACCTAGTTAAATAGAGAAATATCGATCACTAGAGGCAAAATAATAATGACAATTCTATTTAAGTTAAATCAAAGCTATCAATAGTTACTTTTCAAAATTTTCTAAATCACTATTGATTAGAGAAATATAAGTTAAAAGAGTTTGAAGTATCATTTCATAACTATCAAACTGGCTAATATGACAGAAAAGAAAAATGATAAATGTTGGAAGAGAAATGAAAAAATAGGGACATAATGTTGATGGAATTGTGAAGTAGTTCTTGAAGACAATTTGGAATTATAATCAAAGGACTATTAAAAAGTGCATACTCTTTGATCTATCAATACCACTATGAGGTTTATATCCCAAGGAGACAAAATAAAAGAAGAATGGATCTATCTGTACAGAAAAATTAATAGCAGCTATTTTTATGTTTGCAAAGCATTGGAAATTAAGAGGATACTCTCCCATTGAAAAATAATTAAATGTTTAAGTATGTTGTCAGGATGTAATACTATTGTGATATAAGAAATAGCAAGTACAATGGCTTCAGAAAAATCTTAGAAGTCTGATATGAAGTTATTAAAAGTGAAGTGAATATAATCGGAGACAACTGTATACAGTAATTGCAATTCTGTAACAATGATCAAATGTGAAAGATTTAGTTAATTTAACCAGGACAATGATTCAAGACAATACCTAAGATCCTATGATGAAAAATCTATCCATTTCCAGAAAGAAAATTGTTGAACACTTAGTGAAGATTGTAGCATCCTTTTTTCACTTATATTTTTGCATTTACATGTATGTGGGTTATTTTTTTTGTAATATGGAAACATGTTTTACATGGCTTCATACATAATGTATTTAGTTTTATATTGCTTGCCTTTTCAAATTGTAGGTCAGTTTCACTGGCAAATAATTGGGTAAAATAACTTTTAATAATGGTTTTAATTTCATCTTCATTGATGATACATATACTCTTTTCATTTTTGATGCTGTTAATTTAGTTTTCTTTCATTTTTATAGTTAAGTTAACCAATAGTTTATCAATTCTATTGTTTCCCCCCATAAAACTAGCTTCTATTTTATTTATTATTTCAATGACTTTTTAACTTTAAATTTTGTTAATCTCTCCTTTGATTTGCAGGACTTTCATTTTGGTGTTTAATTGGGTATTTTAAATCCCCCCCCTTTTTTAAGCTGCAAGGCCAATTCATTGATCTGCTCTTTTTTTCTCTTATTGATGTACATATTTAGAGTTATGAATTTTCCCCTAAGTACTACTTTGGCTGCAACCCATAAGTTATGAAAAATTAAATCATTGGTTTCTTTCTCTTTAATGAAATTATTGATTGTTTCTATGATTTATTCTTTGACCCAGCCATTCATTTAGTTTCCAATTAATTATTTTAATAGTACTTTCCCAATTACATGACAAAACAATTTTTAGCATTCTTTTTTAAAAGATTTTGAGTTCCAATTTTTTTCTCCCTTCATCCTTTCCCTCCTTTCTTGCTAAAAGGGTAGCCAATTTGATAGAGGTTTTGAATGTGCTATCATATAAAACTTATTTCCATTTTAGTCATAGCTGAGAAAGAAGAAACAGATCATAATAGGGAAACATGAAAAAGAATAAAATAAATGAAAAAAAAGTATATGTTGATCTGGATTCAGTTCATTAGTGCTTTATTTGGATATGGATAGCATTTTCCCTTGTAAGTCCTCTGTACTTTTCTTGAATCATTGTAGTGGTGAGAAGAGTTAACTCTGATTTACAGTGGATCATCACACAATATTGATATTATATACAATATTTTCCTGATTCTGTGTTATGGGCCAGAACTCTCGTACTTAAAACAAGGATTCTTACAAGGTGCTAACTCAGTGGAATTGATAACACAATGGTTATCTATTTTAGCTTGGTGATTAATAGTTCTCTAAGTTCAGTATGATTGATTTAATCTTACAACAAATAATGATTTCCTAATGATATAATGATTGGTTTATATTCAGTTTAGAGCATCTAAGCTGGGACAAACTCGGACAAAGTCAGAGCCAGAGTCAATTCTATCTTTAGTCAGGCTCCTGGTGGCTCTCCTTGGGGATCAAGAGGCTTGGAGACCGAACCAAAGAAAACAAGAGGACTGGAGGCAGGAGCTCAAACTCTGGAGCCAAGGAGAGATAGATTCATTCCATTTTCATCAGCCTTGTGGTGGCTGTCCTGTCCTCCTGCTCCCCCCAACTGAGACCAAAGCCTGTCTGAAGGGCCTCAAGAAAACTAACCGGGCTCCAGTCAAGGAGACAATAAAGAATTTGGACTTTAATACCTGGCTATTCTAGTGGTGATTACTCTACTGAAACGAAGGCTTCTCTAAGACCTCCAGAAAACCAACTAGGAATACTACATTTTGGCACCCAATGTGGGGCTAAGGACCTACATCTGTGATCCAGAAATTAGGGTGAGTACAAAAATAGAGAAGAAGTAAACTTTTTTAAGGGCTAAAGTAGCATTTCAGCTGTAATGGTACAAATGTTTAGAAAACAGCCTTCTTTTCCATCTCAAGCAAAATGTGTTGAAAGCATAGTTAAATTCATAAAAAAAGGTTTGATTGTAACTTGGGAGCAGATCATTGAACTTTTAAAAACATTACAATACACATCCCTTTGGTTCTCTAAGGAAAAAGAATTAGATCCAGACAAGTGGAAATTAGTAGGAGAGCAACTATGTGAATATTACAATGATAATGGTCCTAATTCAATTCTTAAAGAAACACTCCTAACATATAACTTAATACAATTGGCTTTAAGTAATTATATCAGTGTTAAAATAAGAAAAAAGAAGAAAGTACAGGGAGGATACTGACAAACTAAGTAAAAAGCATCATGCATTAGGAAAAAAAGGAGTTAAGCACAATTCTGATGAAATTAAGGAGTGTGGTACTTTACAGCAGAAGCCAATAGAAAATTCCCCAACCCCTGACCTACCCCCCTCAATTAACCCTTCATGGGTGGAGGGAGAAGGAGGAGGGGAGGGGCAGTGACACAATCAGCACCATCTATGAAAGCAGTCTATGACAAGATTACAAAAGGCACTAATTAAAGCTAAAAAAGGACAGGATATATCTGATTTAATAGAAGCATACCTTGTGATTGAAGAATTTCATTTTTCTTTTTTTTTTTTTTTTTTTTTTTTTTATTTCTTTTTTTTTTATTTTTTTTTTTTTTTTATTTAATAGCCTTTAATTTACAGGATATATATACATGGGTAACTTTACAGCATTAACAATTGCCAAACCTCTTGTTCCAATTTTTCACCTCTTACCCCACCCCCCCACCCCCTCCCCTAAATGGCAGGATGACCAGTAGATGTTAAATATATTAAAATATAACTTAGATACACAATAAGTATACATGACCACAACATTATTTTGCTGTACAAAAAGAATCAGACTCTGAATTATTGTACAATTAGCTTGTGAAGGAAATCAAAGATGCAGGTGTGCATAAATATAGGGACTGGGAATTCAATGTAGTGGTTTTTAGTCATCTCTGAATAAATTGTGGTATATGAAAATTATGGAATATTACTGTTCTGTAAGAAATGACCAACAGGATGATTTCAGAAAGGCCTGGAGAGACTTACACGAACTGATGCTAAGTGAAATGAGCAGGACCAGGAGATCATTATATACTTCAACAACAATACTAGATGATGACCAGTCCTGATGGATCAGGCCATCCTCAGCAACGAGATCAACCAAATCATTTCTAATGGAGCAGTAATGAACTGAACTAGCTATACCCAGAAAAAGAACTCTGGAAGAATTTCATTTTTCAAGTCAAGAAAGGAAAAGATACACTCCTTTTGATCTGGAAAAAATCAAAGATTTGAAAAAGGATTACACTCTTTATGGGTCTACATCGTCTTATGTTAAGATGGTATTAGAGAATTTTGGCTTATGAAATTTTAACTCCTAGTGATTGAAAATCTATAGCAAGGATATATTTAGAACCTGGACAAAACTTGTTGTGGCTTTTGGAGTATAGTGAACTCTATAGAATACAAGCCAAATGAAACAGGCAAACTGGAGTTAATATACAAATCACCTTTGACCAACTATCAGGTAAAGGTCAGTATGTAGACATTTCAGCACAGATTAATTACCTTTTAATAGCATATGAGCAAATTGCTGCTACTGCTATAAAAGCATGGGGCTCCCTTCCAGGAAAAGATAAGAGGGGAAGCCTTCACAAAAAATAGAGCAAGGTCCAAATGAATCTTTTGTTGATTTTGTGGGACATCTGCAGACAGCTGTCATATGAACTATTGGTGAAAATGCTGCAATAGGAATAATGATCAAACAATTTACTAGAGAAAATGCTAATGAGATTTGTAGAAGAATTATATAGGAACTACAAAACGATGCCCCTTTAGAGGACATCATAAGATGTTGAGCCACAGTGGATACAAATGCCTTTTATACCCAGGCTATGGTGCAGAACATGGGAACACAGTGTCCCTCATGGCAAGGGACTTCCAGAGAAACTAGTTGATGCTTTCAGTGTGGTAAAGTAGGGCATCTGAAAGTTCAATATAGGCATAGAGACAGAGAAAGAAAACAGGATGGGAGAATAAAACCCAAAACCCTGTTCCCAAAATGCAACAAAGGCTTTCATTGAGCCTCAGAATGTAGATTGACCCAGGGAAATGAGCCGTGGGGCCCAGCTCCAAGACTTCAAACAAAAAACAGGTGGGGCATGATAGCAGCCAAGTTCACAGCCAAAGAGTAGTTAGAAGTTCAGGACTTTGATATGATCAATCAGCAGAAAAGCAAATAGATGGGAGAAAGGGATTACAATTGGGGAGAATACAGGCTTTTTTTTAACCCAACAGAAGGGCAGTATCCAGTACGAGCAGCTCCAATGTAATTGCCAGGTGATGAGGAGAAATCCAGAAAGTGGTGAATGGAAGGGACTAGATAGGCTAACTGCTTGGGAGAAAGAGTTTGGTTGTATCTCTACAAATGGAGAAGGGATCAGATGAGTGCCAATGAGCCATATTCACCTTGTCCATCAGAGAGAGAGACAGAAACAGAGAAAAATCTCAAAACAAAGGAGTAGAACTAAGAAACATCTGACACTGAAAGAGCATGGCTGATAATGAGACTGTTACAGAACTTCAAAACCTGCAGGAATCATTGGATTCCCTGAGACATGATAATACTGATATAGGACTTCAAAATCTGCAGGAATCATTAGATTCCCTTAAACAAGATGAGACGATTACAGGACTTCAAAACTTACAGGAATCATTGGATTCCCCGACACATGAAGTAATGTACAATAGATTGGTTTGGGACTATTTCTAGGACTTATGGATATGTATAATTCCTCATATTGATTCATGCTGTTTGTTAAATCACACTAGCCTGTGCTATATTGCGATGTCCTTGTGAAATATGGATTTATGTATATCTGTTTCAAGTGAGGCCCTTCAGAAACCCACTAATCTTGTTTGATTACCCATTTCCTTTGGGGTTTTCATCTTCATTCCTGAGATGTCAGGGAGGGTGTGATCACCTTCTTTTATGTTTTTTTCACCCCTTTTTCTGAGAAGTCAGGGAAGGCATGATCACCTCCTTTTTGGGGTTATCACCTCCCTGAGAAGTCAAGGTACTTGTAATTGAAATAAGGATTCTTACAAGGTGCTAACTCAGTGGAATTAATAAGACAATGGTTATCTAGTTTAGCTTGGTGATTAATAATTCTCTAAGTTCAGTATGATTGATTTAATCTTACAACAAATAATGGTTTCCTAGTGATATAATGATTGGTTTATACTCAGTGTAGAGCATATAAGTTGGGACAAACTCAGCCAGGGTCAGAGCCAGATTTATTCACTTCATCTCATACCACTCTGGTGGTTGGCCTCCTGTACTTCCTCCTCTGAGACCAAGTCCAGTCTGAAAGGTTCTCCAGAAAGCTGCCCAGCCCCAGGTAAGGAGGCAGTAAAGAATTTGGACTTCAACACTGGCTATTCTTGTGATGATTACCATACTGAAAGGAAGGCTGGTCCAGAGACCTCCAGAAAACCAATAAGAACAGTACGATTCTGCTCATTTCATTTTGTACCAACTCATGTAAGTCCAGTTTTTTTTTCTGAAATCATCCTATTCATCATTTTATTCTTATCTCACAGCTTTTTCATCCATTATTTCAGTTGATGGACATCCTATTAAGTTCCAATATTTTTAACCACAAAAGAACTGCTTTAAATATTTTTACATGTAGTTCCTGTCCTATTTTAGTTGTACTATTAATTGTACAACTTTTAAGAATTTCATCTTACTATTTTGTTTTTCCTATTAATCTTTTTATGCATCTTTTGGGTCTTGATATTGGAGATGAGTTTGTTGTTGTTGAATTCTGATTTTCTTATGAAAGCTTGAAATCCCTTTATTTCATTGGATGACCTTTTTTTCCCTTTGAAATATGATGCTTAATTTTGCTGGATAGGGATTCTTGATTGCGGTCATAGCTCCTTTGCTTTTCAAAATATTATGTTCCATAATCTCAGATCCTTTAATATTGTTGCTTCTAAATCCTTTATTATCCTGATTATTGCTCCCCAATGTTTAAATTGTTTCTTTCTGATCACTTGTGGTATTTTTTTTTCTTCACCTGGTAATTCTGTAATTTAACTATAGTGTTCCTTGGAGTTTTGTTTTGGGATTTCTTTCATGAGATGATTCATAGACTCTTTCAATCCTGGTTTGGAATCTTTGGTTCCAAAATATTAAGGCAGTTTTCTTTGCTAATTTCTTGAAAGATGCTGTCTACATCCTTCTTTTGATTATGATTTTGCAATAGTACAAATATTCTGACATTATCTTTGCTGCATCTGTTTTTCATGTTATTTTTCCAATAAGGTATTTTACATTTTCTTCAATTTTTTTCATTCTTTTGAATTTTTCTGATTTTTTTTTTGTTGTTTTATGTCTCAAAGTGTCACTAGATTCTATATGTCCAATTCTAACTTTTAAATAGATTTTTTCTCAGTTAGCTTTTGAGCTTCCTTTTCCATTTGGCTAATTGTACTTTTTAAGGAGTTGTTTTCTTCAGTGAATTTTTGAATTTTTTCCATTTGTCTAATTTTACTTTTAAAAGTTGTTTTCTTGCCCCAAGTTGTTGATTTCTTTTTCACAATTCTCTTGTATCACTCTCTTTTCTTTTTCATATTTTTCTTCTTCTCTTATATGATTTTAAGCTCTTTTTTGAACTGTTCCATGGGTTCTTTTAGGATTGAGATCATTGCCTGATTTTCTTTAGAATTTTGCCTTAGGGGTTTTGACATTGTTGTCCTCTTCTGAGTTTGTATCTGGCTCTTCCCAGCTAGCATAATAATTTTCTATGGTTCAATTGTTTTTTGTTGTTTTGTGCTCATTTCTGTTTTGGCCTTTCTCCTTTCTTTTAAATTTTAGTTCTGTTTGCAGGATGAAAGAGGTACTGTCTTGGGCTTCTTTTGCCGGTTTTTACCTTTACCTAGTTAGACTGATGATGGCTAGACAGGGTATGCTTCTATCCAGTGTTACACTGAGGGGGTAAGATAAAGAATCATTGGTACTGCTAGAGACTGGAGGGATCTAGCAGATTAACTGGTGCTGAGCTAGGTTCCCAGTGCTGGTGTCTGATTAGTGGGGTATTTCTGTATTTCTCCAGGGTGACATTGAAACACATTGATCTGGTTTTTTGAGGGATGCCCTATTTTCCCAGGGCTATGGGACCCAGGTGCTGTGGTGTCCAGAGTTTGCCCAGAGTTGTGCTGAAGCACTTATAGGGCTGATCACTGGATATTTGCCCAGGACTATACTGAAAAACATGGCATCTCTGGAAGTTGGAGTTTGCTGCTCCCCATGGCTGCACTGAGACATGTGAAAGGCATGTGTTGGTATTTGTTTGATTTGCTACACTAAGGATGTTTCATTGGTTTATGAAGTAAACTTGTCTCTGGCTTCTTGAGATTCATCATATCCTGGATTATGCTGCCTTATTTATTATTTTTAATTAATAATTTTCGACATTCACTCCTACAAAACCCAGTGTTCTAATTTTTCCCTTCCTTCCCCCCACCTCTTCCTCCAGATGGCAAGTGACACAGTATGTGTTAAACATGTGCAATTCTTCTGTACATATTTCTATAAATATCATGCTGCACAAAACAGTCAGATCAACAGGGGGAAAAATGAAAAAGAAAACAAAATGCAAGGAAACAACAAGAAAAAGAGTGAAAATACTATGTTGTGGTACCCAGTGAGTTCCCACTGTCCTTTCTCTGGATAAAGATTGTTTTCTTCATCACAAGACCATTGGAACTGTTCTGAATCACCTCATTACTGACAAGAGCCATGTCCATCAGAATCAATCATAGTATAATCTTGCTGTTGTCATTCATGTACAATGATCTCCTGGTTCTGCTCATTTCACTTAGCATCAGTTCATGTAAATCTCTCCAGGCTTCTCTGAAGTCATATTGCTGACTTCTTATAGAAAAATAATATTCCATAACATTCATATATCATAATTTGTTCAGCCATTCTCCAACTGATGGGCATTCACTGTTTCCAGTTTTTTGTCACTACAAAAAGATCTGACACAAACATTTTTTGCCCGTGTGTGTACCTTTCCCTCCTTTATGACCTCTTTAGGATGCAAGCCTAGTAGAAACACTACTGAATCAAAGGGCTATGCACAGTTTGATAGCACTTTGGGCATAGTTCCAAATTGTACCAAAATGGTTGGAGCAGTTCACAATTCCACCAACAATATATTACTGTCCCAGTTCTCCCATATGCCCTCCAACATTTATCATTATATTTTCCTGTTATTTTAGCCAATCTGATAAGTGTGTAGTGGTATCTCAGAGTTTTCTTAATTTGCATTTCTCTGATCAATAATGATTTATATCATCTTTTCATAAGAGTAGAAATGGTTTTAATTTCTTCATCTGAAAATTGTCTGTTCATATCCTTTGACCATTTATCAATTGGAGAGTGGTTTGAATTCTTTTAAATTTGAGTCAATTCTCTATATATTTTAAAAATGAGACCTTTATCTGAACCCTTAAATGTAATTTTCCCCCAGTTTATTGATTCCCTTCTAATTTTGTCTGCATTGATTTTGTTTTTACAAAAACTTTTTTACTTAATATAATCACAATTATCTCTTTTGCATGTACTCAACTTCTTTGACCATAAATTCCTTGTTTCTCCATAAATCTGAGAGGTAAACTATCCTTTGTTCTTCTAATTTGTTTATTTTTTTAATTAAAACTTTATTTTTAAAGCATATGCATAGATAATTTTTCAACATTAACCTTTGCAAAACCTTGTGTTCCAATATCCTTCCTTCCCCCGACCCCCTCCCCTAGATGGCAAGTAATCCAATATATGTTAAACATGGTATAATTGTTAAATATAATGTTAAATTATTAAATATAATGTTAAATTGTTAAATAATATGTTAAACATGGTATAAAATGTTAAATCCAATATATGCATATGTATTTATACAATTATCTTGCTGCACAAGAAAAAATCAAATCAAAAAGGAAAAGAAATGAGAAAGAAAATAAAATGCAAGCAAACAACAACAAAAAGAGTGCTATGTTGTGATCCACACTCAGTTACCACAATCGTCTTTTCCTGTCATTTTAGCCAATCTGAGAGGTGTGAAGTTGTATCTTAGAGTTGTCTTAATTTGCATTTTTCTGATCAATAGTGATTTAGAGCACTTTTTTCATATGACTAGAAATTGCTTTAATTTCTTCATCTGAAAATTGTCTGTTTATATTGTTTGACCATTTATCATTTGAAGAATGGCTTGAATTCTTATAAATTTGAGTGAATTCTCTATGTATTTTAGAAATGATGCCTTTATCAGAACCTTTATGCTTCCTCTTTACCTGAGCGAGACAGACCTTTATTGACAATCTTCCAAATTTCTTGGGCTAAAAGATTGTTTCACCCCATCTTTTTGTTGGTTTTGCTGTTCCAAAATTTGTGTAGGGATATTATTTTCTGGTTATTTGGAGGTGCAGAAGAAAGTTATGGCAATTTACTGATTACACTGCCATCTTGGTTACCAGAAATCTCCAATTAATTTTTAATCTATGTTTCCAGAGTCATTCATTGAATTAGCATTCTGAAAAAGCTGTATCCAATATTTCTGCTTTGTCTGCACCTCACTGTGAGGTTTTTAATGCTCTAATATATGGTCATTTTTTATGAAGATGCCATATAACAATTGAAAAAAAAGGTATACTCCTATCAATTCCCTTTCATTTTCTTCATATATCTATCACATTAAGTTTTCTAAGATTCTATTCATTTCCTTAACTCTTTTCTTATTTATTTTATAGATTTATCTAGCTTTGAGAGAGGAAAGTTGTTTTCACTACTAGTATAGTTTTACTCTCTATTTCATACTGTAATTAATTTAACATTTTCTTTAAAATTTTGAATGTTATGCCACTTAATACATAAATGTTAATATTGATATTACTTCATTGTCTATGATACTTTTCAGTGCAATGTATTTTTTCTGTCTTTTAATTAAGTTTATTTTTATTTTTGTTTTATCTGAGATCATGATTCCTACCTGTACTTTTCCCACATTGTTCCAAGTTTAAGCCTCTTCTACACTGCTGTTTTCTGATCTAGTTCTATGGGATTGAAAGTTTTTGGTGGTGTGATTTAGGGAGAATTGTAGTCACTTCTTTTGTGTTCTGTGCTTTGCTTTTACCCAGGAAAGATCCTTGATCTCTTGACATTACAATTAATACTGATCCTTAGGGTCCCTGTTGCTTTTGGACCAGAAGTAACACTGCTTTTCAGAGCCTCTGATCTCTTTTGAGCAAAAGTGTTCCTCTTCATGCTTGAACAGTAACCCAGAAATGACTACAGACATTATTGCCAAAACCTAGGATATATTTTGTTTGAGTCTGGTGACTTGTGTTCATTTGAAGCAGTTACATGTCCCCATTCTACCTTTTCTTATCCTGAATTTACATTTCCTATTAACCACTTTGAAAAATTATCAATTCCAGCCTAAAGATAACTCCACTTGAAATGGTATACTTCTTATTCATTGAAAATTTGACTGTTCAGTTGGTTTCTTGATAGATTTCCTGTCCCTAAACCCAGATTTCCACCTCAGAAAAATATTAAGAGATAGCTAATTGGCATGTTCCTTTGGCAAATCCTGGCTATTAGGAGGTACTCACTAAGGATCAGAGTGGGTAATGACAAAATTTGGTTGCCTTCAGATGATCCTGCTTTTTTAATTTAAAATATGTGCTTGAAATTTGTCTTGGCTACATTCAGTGTCTATATTCAGAAAGGATGATCTTAATCCTGGATTGTCCCAGAATTAAGAAGGTAGTGGTATTTTGTATATACTCCATCCCAACCAAACCATATCTAGAATAAAATGTTTTTGTTTTTTGTTTTTTTCATAAGACCTCAATTTAAAAAGACATGGAGAAGCAAGAGTCATCCAAAGAAAAGTGACCAGGATGCTGAATGAATCTTGAGATTGTATGAGATGAAGATCTATTGAAGGAATTGGGGATGTTTATCCTAAAGAAGAGAACATTTATCAGGCAAATTATAGATTTATTCAACATGAAACAGACACTGTCACACTTATGTGGAAATGAACATTTTACCATATTGCTTGCCTATGAAAGACATGTGGCTTAATTTTCCTGATGCCAAGAGAACAGAATTTAAAGTCAATAGGGCTAAAAGTATGAGGCATCTTTCCATAAACTGGGGAAGACAATTTTGAACATTTCATGAAACTAGACAGTAATTAGGAATTAGGATTTTCCACCATTTGTCTGTCATCTCATTCAGCAGGTAGCAGAGACATTCTCTGCCTTGCAATTCATATGTCTCTAATGAGGAATTTTCCATTTCTTTCAGTACTTCCTTTCCCTTCACTTACAGTGGGGGAGTGGAACTTGCTTGGTTAGTGGGTATAGATATAAAAAATGGATCCATGTATCTAAAGTACAATCTTACTTTACACTTTTTTTTTTTTCAGGACATGAGGAACAGCAATTGTTCACACTCCCAAGAATACCACCTGACAATGGGAATTCTTTCTTCTTGCTTCGGGGAGCTTCTCTCTTTTATCTTTTGTCCTTTTTAGCTCCTCATTCCTTACCACAATGTGTTTACTTTTAATCTAGAGAATCCCCAAGATGGTGACACTGTCCTAGTACTGTTTTCTTTAAAGCATCTTTTATTTCCTTGTTCCTCAGGCAGTAGATGGCAGGATTGAGGAGAGGCACAATAACAGTATATAAAACAGATATGATTTTATTGTAGTTAAAGGCATACATAGCCCGAGGTCGAGCATATGTGAAAAGGGTGGAGGAGTAGAAAATAACAACTACTGCCAAGTGTGAGGCACAGGTTGAAAAGGCCTTCTTTCTTCCCTGAGCAGTAGGAATCTTAAGGATAGCCATAATGATAACAACATAAGAGGATGCAACTGCCAGCAGAGGGAGCAAGATCATTATTAAGGCCAGGAGGAAATCTACCATCTCAGCTTGTTCCTTGTCTGTACA
This sequence comes from Sarcophilus harrisii, assembly GCF_902635505.1. Taxonomy (NCBI): domain Eukaryota; kingdom Metazoa; phylum Chordata; class Mammalia; order Dasyuromorphia; family Dasyuridae; genus Sarcophilus; species Sarcophilus harrisii. Next base: position 361,281,652 of record NC_045429.1, on the reverse strand, counting down.
AGTGAGGTTGAGAAGAGGAGAGATGTCACAGAAGAAGTGGTTGATGACATTGGGTCCACAATAGGATAGCCGAGCAATGAATAAGAGCTTCATCATGGAGCTAAAAAAGCCACTGCCCCAGGAAGCTGCTGCGAGGCGGGTAGCTAGAGTTGAAGGCATGAGGCTAGAGTAGCGGAGGGGCTCACAGATGGCCAGATATCGATCATAAGCCATAACAGCTAAAAGGACACATTCAGTGCAGGCCAGCGCGATGAAGAAGTAGAGCTGGGTCATACAGCCCACAAAGGAAATCCAAAGATCTTGATTAAGAAAGGCTTCCAATAGCCGAGGGACAGTAACATTGATGTACCACATCTCCAAGAAGGACAGGTGCCCCAGGAAAAAATACATTGGACGGTGGAGGGCAGGTGTGAGCCATATAGTAGACACAATCAGAGCATTCTCCAGCACAGTAATCAGGTAGAAGGTCAGAAAGAGGACAAAGAGAAACAGCTGAAGGGGTTGTGATGTAGGAAAGCCCACCAGAATGAATTTCTCTACGGTCCCACTCCAGTTTCCCATGATCTCTCACCTCATGAATGTAACTGGGAGAAGTAAAAGAAAAAACAGGTGAACAAAAAGATTCTCTGATGCTTTCCAGATATAAACATCAAGGAAGTCCATGAGAACAACTTTTAATCTAAGAGTTGTAATTGTCTATTGTCCCTGTTATAGTTCCTTTACTGCTACAAGAGGATCCTACTATGTGCCTGAAATTAGACTTAAAATAAGAGTATGATGGAGTTGGTAATCATGCAAAGAGGATTAATATTAAGGTGTGTCTTCTGTGTTTTCTTGTATGAATACATTCTGATTTCCATGCAATAAGAGACTGATAAATAAATGTTTTAACATTTAACATTTATTAACAACTGACTCACAAAAATAAAATAAAATAGAAACATACCCAAAAAACAGTTTAAGTTTAATTTGCATTATTAACATTTTCTTCATCTCTTCCTTAACAACAAAATAATCAAAGAAGCCTGATTTTCAAGATTTATTAATTTCTGAGGTATAAACACTCATACTGAAAATTTACCAATCACCCTTGTGACAGATTTCACTGGTTCTATTCATTGTACCACAAACTGCCATTCTTTACCTATACACTTTCCTTTAGTCTTCACAACAACCCAGTGAGGTAAATGCCATTGATATTTCCATCTCACAGGTAAGGAAATATTGCATTTATTGAACAGATTACAAAATGCTTCTTTTACTGCAATGTCTATATATGGTACCTTCTAATCACACTGCTGGCTAAACAAATGTATTTCAAAGTCTATGTAGTTTGTGCCTGTCTCTAAGTTTATGTCTCTGGACAAAATAATAGTTTTTGGTCCTTAAATTATTATGACAATATGTGGAAATGTGTAGGAGAAGAGAGGGAATAAATAAGGAAGAAGGAGCAGGAATAAAGACACAGTATCTGATTTGATACGAAAGTTGAAAATGAAAAGAGCTGAGAAGTCTAATGCCTGGTAGGAAGGCTTTCCGCAGACCTTCTTTGACCCTTTCACTTCTCTGTATTTATCTTTTTACTCTAAATTCATTCCTTGTTCCTTTTATCTTCCATATTCCTTTCTCTAAGTCTGCAGAGAAAAAAATAAATTACCATAAACAAGAGCTCAAATGTTAATAACAAATTATATTTAAACTTAAAAATATTTTTGTGCCATACCAGGTAAAAGTCAACTTTTACCTAGTCCTAGGTTCAAATTCTACTTTTCATACAAACTGCCACACTATAGGGGGGATCACTTAATTTCTCAGTGCCTCAGCAAAATCTGTGGAATGTTAAGTTTCAAGGCATTTATTTATCTATGTTGGCTGAGGGGGCTTCCTCAACAGGAGTTCTTTATAGCAATAAAAGCATTCCAAAATACTTTATATGGGAGAAGGGAATAAGCATTTATTAAGTGTCTACTATGTGCCAGATGTTTTCCTAAATGAGGCAGGTACTCTTATTAGTCCCATTTGTCAAGTGGAGAAACGGTGGCAAACAGCAATTAAGTGATTTTACACAAGGTTATACAGATAAAAAACTGTCGGAGTCTGCCTTTGAATTCAAGTCCTGATTACAGGATCCACATTTTACCACCAGTTGCTACTTCTATCCTTATTTAGTCTTCACATCCATGAGGTAGATGTTATTATTATCCCCACCTCACAGATGAGGAAACCTTGCATTTGCTGAACAGATTACAAAATTCTTCCTTCACTGCAATATCTACATGGAACCTTCCAAATTTAAATTCGTGATGATGTAATTGACACTCTATGGAAAGGCAAATTTAGAGAGATTAAATAACTTGGATAAACAGAGAGCTGGTAAAGCAGAATTTGAACACGTGTTTTTAACCTCTCTTTCTGAAGTGTCTTTCTGCTATTGTGTATATATCTATCATTCTCTGTCTTCCTTGTTCCCTGATCTTAGACCTATTCTTGAACATTTGTGGGGTGGGGAGAAAGGGGATAAAGAGGAGAAGACATGGTCTCTTCAACTACCATAGGGCTTCATTTAATACCCTCTTGCCTTGCAAGTAAAAGGTCTTCCTGTTTCCAATACTTTTCCTCTTCTTGACATTATGGCTAGGCTTACTGTCCTAATTCCCTGAGAGAAACACTATAGTAAAGAGGAGAACCTTTAAAGCAAAGAGTCAGCAGACATGAGTTTAAGATTACATGATTATGGGAAAGACTCTTTTGCTGCTCCAAGCTTCAATTCCTTCATCTGTAAGATGGGGACAATAACACTATGGCTACCTTGCTTTAGTCTCTAGAGAGAAAAGTATTTTGCAATCTTTATATGATGGAGAAAAGTGAACTGGAATTTTGCTCCTATCATTGCTCTACCTTGATTCCTTCAGGAATCATCAAGTTGTTGACCAAGCAGTTCAAATGCTAGTATTTAAGGCTCTCTAAAATCCAGCCCCACTTCATCTCACCAGTTTGATTTCATACCAGTGCTTTCCACATAGCGCCAGACAAATTATACTATTCTCTGTTTCATATAGGTACTTACCTATCTGTGTTGACAAGGGGAACTTCCACATCAGGAGTTCTCTATAGCTATAAAACCACTTAGAAAATATGATGGGAAGGAAATAACCATTTATTAAGCATTTACTACTATGGGCCAGACACTTTATGAGGCAGGTAATATTATTATTTCCATTTTAGACTTGGAGAAACTGAGGCAAACAGCAGTGATAATTCTTGCTAGATAAAATGTGTCTGAGAAATCATTTAAACTCAGGTCCTGATTCCAGGACAACATTTACTTTGTATGCATGCATGCATGTATATGTATGTGTGTATACATAAATATGCATGTATACGTGTATGTATATGTGTGCACATATATACATATATGTATGCATATATACATATAGATATATTCTGCACTTTCCACTGACAAGTCTTTTCTCCTAGAGTTATCTGAACTTCCCTCTCTCTCCATATCTGAACTTTTGAAATCTTACCCAATCCAAATTAAATTACCCTCTGCTCTGGAGAAACCTTCTTATTAGGCAGAAACGTGATGTAATATAAATTCCAGACTTGGAATCAGAGTTACTGAGGCTGAATCTTGCCTTGTACAATTTCTTGTAAATAATGTATTGTTGGACTTGGGTTTTTTAAACCATTCTGCTATCTTCTTTCATTTTAAATATACTAGGAAGGACAGTGAACCAGCTGGGTTTGACTTCAAATTAAGCCTCAGATACTCTCTAGCAGTGTGATCATGGGTCACTTATTTAAATACTCGTGGCCTCAGTCTCCTCATCTATAAAATGGGGCTATTAAAGACATCTACCTTTGCAGAATTGCTGAGATTTAATTGTAAAACAGATACAAAAAGTTTTATAAATGCTAGTTATAATAATCTAATATTATTATTATTCATAACTTATAGGTACAAATATAATTTACTCATAGATAACTCAATGACTTATTTATCCACTCAAATAATTTATTGGATGCCAGTTCTACATAAAGGGTTTCATGCTGGGTATTTACAAATTAATCCCTGCTTTACCTAGGGGTTAGGAGGGATTTCTGTAGCTCTTCTAGCACATTTATGAGATTCAATCTCCTCTCCTGAATGAAATTTCACACACACACACACACACAGACTCACACAAACACATATATATGGGAAAGTACATAGATATACCACACACACAACAGTAGCATCAGTAATAAAAACAAAACAATTCCCTGAGTAATTAATGGAAAGAGAAACAAGAAGCAAAATAATGTAAGAAATTTTATTTAGAATAGTTTCACACATTCCCAGTACTGTTTTAAAAATCTTTTTAAAAATCTTCTCTGATTCTAATAGAAAGGTTTAAAAAAAACATGGCATGCTGTCCTGCTTACTATTTTCTTAAGATACTATTACATGCTAGAATTAAATTGACTTGGCTTTGGGCTTTGTAGATGCTGTAGTTGTGACTCTGGATGTGGAAAGAGGACAAAGTCACAAGGTGAGCACTTGGGATATCTGTGGATATTAAATAGACATCTTGAACTCAATCTGTCAAAAGCAGAACTCATTAGAAGCAGCAGGGTGCAATGATTAGAGAGCTAAAGATATTTTACTGTTGAAATAACTAATTGAGATTGGCACAGACTCTGAACTAGGTCATTGAGGTCTCTCAATCTAGATTTGTTGTCAACATAGACCAGCTCACCTATTCTGATAGTTACTTTCTATCTCATTGGATGGTCTATAGACATGACCTAATCTCAACATTGCTGCTTCTCAAAGAATAAGTTTCTAAAGCAATGACTACAGCAAACACATGATCCTCAGGTCTCACTGTCAATTATGTTTTCCACTTGGAAGGGCCCGATTCAATCACCAAAGAATGGTGAGAAACCATATAACCATGAACAATGAATAGAAGTTTTAAAGAGTCATATTTAGACTTGATGTGAAGATAACTTTTCTAATAATAAGATCTACCCAAATTGGAAATAACCACTTGGAAGGTAAATACATAATCCTCAATACAGAGTTTCAAATGAACACACAATGGCTTCTTTTCAGTTATGCAGAAGAGGGAATTACTATTCAAGTTAAGGTATAGATAAATGAATTGTGCATTTACTTCCAATGTCAAAATTCATAATTGTGTATTTCTCTGTGTGTGTGTATGTGTGTGTGTGTGTATGTGTGTGTGTTCCTGTTGATTTTCATAGTTGGCATAAAGACTGAGTAATAAATGGGCTCCAGGATGGTCAACTGCTTTGGTAGTTAAGGTATTAGATTGGGCCTAATAGCTGGTAATTACATTGCATTTAATTATATATAATTATTTTATCTTATCAATATTCAGAACAAGTTTTCAGGGAGTTAATGTGGCTGTTATTTGCCTCATATTCAACTGAAGCAGATGCTTCTTTTCATTTGTTTATTCTCAACTCTTCTGACCCCAAAACTGAATATTTGACAATGTAAAGATATTTGTGAATCAGAATGATCCAGTTGAAAAGTATGAATTTGGAACCAGTACAGTTGTACATTTAAATCCTGTCATTGATGCCTTGTCCTTACTAAAATCATGAATTTGACTATCAATACTTGCCTTCCAAAGTTGCCTTGAAAATCAAATAAGATACTGTATCTAAAGCCTTTGTAAACCTTTCACTATTATGCAAATCTATAGTGAATCCAACTTGGTCATTTTGGTAGGAAGAAATCTACTTTTTCATCTTGACAAGACTAAAAATAAGTGACTCTGAAAGTAAAGAAACTGTAATGGTCCACCTGAATACCAGTCTCCTTCTTTCTGTGCTTTCCTTGCTCTATTATGAATCCAAACCCCAGATCTGCTGATGATGATACTTCTTCTGTCTTTCCTGTCATCTGTCACTATCTTATCTTTATAAACAGTGATTCCCCCAGCTCTCTTTGAACACTGGTGAGATTCAAATCCTTATCCCAAATGAAAGTTCTCACACACTCATAGACATACACCCTCCCACATACACAAACAAACACTTAAAGATACACAAAGGACAGTGCACACACATATAGCAGCAGCAGCAACAGCATCAATAATAGCAATAACAAAACAGTTCCCTGAAAAATTAAGGAGAAAAGAAATAAGAAATAAAATAAGGTGAGAGAATCTAAGATTAGATTCACACAATTATAGTGCTGCTGCTGCTGTTGCTGTTATACTGTTGCTACTGCTATTATTGTTGTTAAACAGTCTCTGATTCTCTCTGACCCAATAGTGTGGTAAAGAGGAGTATGGAATACTATTCATCTTTTTATCTTCTTAAGATATTTCTTGATGTGGTTTTGCCCACTAGAAATGATCAGAATTCTAACTGGCCTTGGATTGTATAGATGCTATTCATATAAAGGATGTGGTTGTGACACTGAAATATGGGGATGAGGGCAAAGTCATCAACTGAGCACTTGGGATAGAATTGCAGGAAAGAGGGGAAGAAGGGACTTTTCTTCTCAGCCTGATATTTGTCTTTTGGCATTTCCTTGAATTGTTTGATACCCTCCTCCCCTCCCTACTTCCCCTTTTTCTTATCTGCCTTCCCCCCACCTTCTTTTTATCTCCTTCCCTTCCTCCCTCTTCCTTCTTCCTTGTACTTGCCCTTCTTTTCCTATTTTCTCTCTTTCTCCCCTTCCATCTCACTCTATGTTCCTGGGTTTCTGTCTGTCTCATCTCTTTTCCATAAGAATCTAGACAGGTAACTATTTTTTTCCTAAGGCAGTCCTTAGCTCCACCAAATTCCATTTTATGCATGGATTCCTCTGCATACTCCCTGCCACAGTCTGTCTCAATGAAGCTTAATGCATTATCTGAGGTTCATGCCATTCTTTAGCTAGGTTCTTCGTCCCACTTACCAGAATTCTGCTCTGCCATTGGCAAGTTCTCAGCCATACATACCTGAATTGATGTTATTGGCTCTGATTCTGAATCAGTTAGGACCTCATCTCCCTTCTCCTAGTCATTTGGGCCATAACCTGTTGGGAACAGAAATAGAAGGGCCAATACTCTTAGTTTATCTGCAGGGATTATGGCTCCCAAGGGTCATTGCTATGGTCCACCCAAACAAAAATGTGGTCACCTCAGAGACCTAAAACAAAGAGTGGCTCAGATGAGCAAGGAAGAAGTGTAAAATTTCAGGGTTGAGAGAATGACCATGTGATCTTGTGTACTGGGAATCAGTTTACATCAGCAAATTCATTTCAAGGGCAATGAAGGCAACTGTTTACTGTATAATTTAAACACACTGAGGAAAACCATTATTCCAATGGGTGTTTCCAAAACCAACCTGAGAATTGAATAATTTAGTGCTTGAAATATGTTGACACAATCAGAAATGCCAATCTGGAGGCTCTAGAGTATGAAAATCCATTTGTTGTAATGAAAAAGACACTGGATTTGCTGTCAGTAGACTTTGTTCTGTTACTTTTTTATCTTTATTTTTTGTTTGCATATTACTTTCATTTATGAGTATACCTTTCTTCCCTACTCATTGAACCATCCTTTAAAACAAATAATTATATTTAAAAGGAATTCAACAGGTTCAACACAAAGAATGTATCAGCCAAGCCTAATGGGGATGCACTAATTCAATATACCACTGAGGATAGATTTTTAAAAAGTATTTTGAAAAGAGTATCAGAGTTGAAAGAACAGTGAAGTATTTGAGAAAGCCAAAGACCAACTGACCCCAAATTCCTTATTTCTTATGTGTTTTTAATGGTTGGTAGGTGGCATATTAGATAGAATGCTGGACTTGGATTCAGGAAGGCTCATCTTCATGAGTTCAAATATGGCTTCAGACATTTATTGGCTGAGTAACTCTGGGAAAATCATTTAACCTTGTTAAGTTTCCTCATGTGTAAAAGGAGCTGAAGAAGGAAATGGCAAACCACTCCAATATTTTTGCCAAGAAAGTTCCAAATGAGGTTGTAAAAAGTTGGATATGCCTGAAAACAATAAAATTATTTCTTAAGCCTTATTAGTACAGATTATCTACCTTGGAGTTATTTAATAGAATTATTTTATTTGTCTCTTGTTTTTTGTTTGTTTGTTTGTTTTGTTTTGTTTTTGTTGTTGTTTGTTTGTTTGTTTGTTTGTTTTTGTCAAGAACTTCTGATTTCATTATAGAGAGTGAAAAAGTTCCTTTTACCAGTGCAGATAGGCAACTATTATACAACTCAACAGATTTAGAGGCTTGTCTGGGGAAGCTGAGAAATTGCCACTTGCCCAGGAATTTGCAACCAATTTGTGTCCAAATAAGCCAGGACTTCCCGACTCTGTCTACTATATCATGTTGCCTGTGTTTGTACTGTGTAAAACAGACTATTTATAATATTCTTATTGTCAGAAAAATGACTCACCTATTAAATTTGATAATAAAAATATTTCATATTTTTATAATACTTTTAAGATTTATATAGCATATTTTTCTAACCTACATAGTTAGGTACTACAAATACTATTATTCATATATTTTATTTCTTCTGTTTTCTATATCAGAAATATAAAAATATATCACTAAAGGACCATTTGTATTCCACAATACGTTCAGATGAAGTAAAAACTAAATTAAATGTATTTCCTATAAGATTATAATGTGTTAATATATTAATAAAATAATGATAATAATAGCTAGCATTTATATAGTACCTATTATATGCTAGGACCTGTGCTAAATACTTTACAATTATTATCTCATTTGAATGTCATACTAACCCTGGGAGATAAATTCTATTATTATCCTCATTTTTCAGATGAGAAAATTGAGGGAAACAGAAGTTAAGTGACCTATTCAAAGTCACACAGCTAGAAAGTATATGAGGCTGAATTTGAATGTAGGTCTTCCTGTCTTTAGGCCTGGAATTCCTGCCTGTATACATATTGTTTTCAAAGTCAATATGTCATCTATAGGGATCCTTATGTACCATTTATTTGCTCCTATTTTGATTTACATTTGATACTTTTGTCTTACAACATAATTCTCTCCAGCATGACTCTTCCACTTCCTCCTAGAAACTATACTATTTAACAAATAATATTACTTTAGAAGAAAAGAAAGTCAGCACAACTGATACATACATTGAAAAATCTGTATATATAACACCTGTTATATATCTGTATATATAACACCTGTAGACCTCACATCTCCACAAAGGAGTAGACTGGGGGGTGTCTTGATTTTATACTACAAAAACCTATTATCTGCATTTTACAGATCAGAGAAAACTGAGGGACTTGCTGACAAAGCTAAGAAAAGCTTATCTAGGGTCTGAATCCATATCTCTTCTGATTTAAAGACTGGGATGTTTAGAATGCATAAATGCATAAAAATATAGTAAAACAGTAAAATATAATTTTAAAGGACCTCCCTCCAAGTCACAATTATATCAATTCAAAAATAGACACATCCAGCTCCAACCATTGTCATATTATTATAAGCCAAGCCCCAAAGTTCATTGGTTTGGAAATATATTCACTGATGGAGATCAATGCCTCCAGGGAGGTGGTGAGAAGAGTTCCAATGTCTTGATTCTAGTCAGTCTCTTTTGACTTTGCAATTATTTTGGATACTCTGTCTTCCATCTTCAAGAGAAAAGATGCTTCAAACAATTGAAGGGAAAATGAAATTCTGGGAAGAAATAATCATAAGAAGAATCAGAAGTCATCATCATGTCCCTATGAGATCTGGGACTCCCCTCGCTTGGTTGAGCTAACAACTCAATTACAATTGGAGAGCTCCTACATTCTGTTTTGTCTTTTCCTGTATATGTTTTCTCTAATTTTCTACTTTGTTGTCAGCTTGGATAAATGGGTTTCTTTGCTACCTACTATTTGTGTTCAATGGGGAGCTGGTATTTCATGAGAAGAGAATTAGCCCTAGGATATAGAGATTTCTTTCTCCATTAATAAACAGTGGTAAAAAGTTTAGCTTATATTTGAAAACTATATCCCTTAGACTAATTACATTTATAGGAGCAAATATATTTACATAGCTATATAGCTATGTAGATTTATAACATTCTATGTAATTATGCACACACATTCTTGTTACATTACATAGACTCCAAGATTTGTGGGTTTAATTTGTTCCACATTATTTTACTCCATCTGTCTCTTTGACTTGAATGGCATATACATCTGTCTGTGTCTTCTGGATGTGTTCTTTCTCTCTCCATTAAATCCAGGAATTTCTTGAAGACAGAGACAAAATTGATTCTTCTCCTCCCTCCTGGTCTCCTCCATATATCAAAAGAAGGGTTCACCTACATAGTGAACACCAGACAATGGAAACTAGAGTACTACCTATAATTCTTTACAAATTGAAGGTATTAATGTTTTTCTTTTAAATTCTCAGATCACTAACCATGACCTATTTTCTATTGTGAAACCATTGTCCTCTGGTCAAAGTTGGTTAATAGTAAGGATGTAATGACAGAATCTCAGTGAGAAAAAAGATCATGGAATCAAACTAGAAATCATTTAGATCAAGTCTTTCATTCTATTGATGAATAAAATAAGGTCTCAGAGATGAAGTGACTTATCTTCATTACAAAATGTATCAAGGTATAAGCTTGTTAAGTGTTTATTGTGTGTCAGGCATTATGCTGACAAAGAAAGAAAAAAAAAAGCAGGCCCTTCCTTAGAGGAGCTTATATTCTAATAGATGATGCAACATATAAATGAACAAGTCCCTTATATGTTCCTAGAAAGTACAGCAGATGGGCCTAGAGTCAGGACTGCTTAAGTTTAAATGCAGTTTCATACACTTGCTAGTTGTGTGACTCATCACAAGTCATTTAACCCTGTTTACTTCATTTTATTTATTCATTTATTCATTTATTTATAATACACATTGCTTTATGACTCAAAATGAGAGAGGCTTGTTTCTGTTGGTTTTGTGTAAAAACATTCTAATTTAATTTAATCAAAGTTTGTCCATTTTGCCTTTTATAATGTTCTCTAGTTCTTCTTTGGTTATAAATTCCTCCCTTTTCCAAAGATCTGATAGACAAATTATCTTTTGCTCTTCTAATTTGTTTATGGTACCATCATTTATGCCCAAATCATGTACCCATTTTCACCTTATTTTGGTATATGGTGTGAGATGTATATCTATGCTTAGTTTCTGACATATTATTTTCCAATTTACCCACCAATTTTTGTCAAATTTTGGGTTTTTATCTCAAAAGCTGGAGTTTGGAGGGGGAAGGTTAGTATCTAAGTATTGATTGTCATGTCATATGTATCTAACATAAATCACTAATCCATCATTGTATTTTTTTAGCCAATACCAAATGGTACTGTATCTTTGTTAGGGCTATACTTAAAGGGTGTAGGTATAAAGGAGAAAGGGGAAAGGAAAGGAGGAAGCTAATAGAAGGGAGAACAGAAGTAGAAGGGAAAAGGAATAAGAAAGAGGGGCTGTAAAACAGGAAGACTGATTGAGGAAGCTGGTGGTCAGAATAAAAACACTGGAAAGGAGGGAAAGGGGGAAAGGAAAGAGAAAAGTGTAACTTAGGGAAAATACAATGGTAGGAAATACAAAGTTAGTAATTTTAACTGTGAATGAGAATAGGATGAACTCTCCCATAAAACAGAAGCAGATAAAAAGCAGGGGTATCAGTCCTAGTATCAGATAAAGCAAAAGCAAAAATAAATCTAATTAAAAGAGATAAAGAAAGAAACTACATCTTGCTAAAGGGTACCATAGAAAATGAAGTAATATCAATACTAACCATATATGCACCAAGTGGTATAGAATCCAAATTCTTAGAGAAAAGAAAATACCATCCAGCTCTCCCTTCCCCCCAAAAAAAGATTGTATTTGCTTTTTTTGTTAGTTTGTTTTCTTTGATTCTTCTTTGACAAAATGAGCAAAAAATTAAAGCAAGCTCTAGCAATAGAGCGCTTCTATATGGATAGAAAGCAGACTTTAAACCCTGAGGAGACTAAAAACAGACTGTCTCCAGATGAATCCCCAAAGGAGGATATGATCTGGTCCTCAACACACAAGACTCTCATAGAAGAAATTAAAAAGGCTCTCACAAGAAAGCTAGAAGAAAAATGGGCAAAGGAAAGGGAAGCTTAGCAAGAGGGTCTGGATAAGTCATTCCACTCATTTGAAGATAGAGTGGATAAAGAAATCAAATTCTTGAAAAACAGAATTAGTGAATTGGAAAACGTAAACAATACCAAGGAAAACAGAATTAGTGAATTGGAAAAAGAAAATAGCTTTCTAAAAAATAAAATTGGTGAAATAGAATTAACATTCCATAGAACAAAACAACTCACTTAAAAACTCATTTGGACAATTGGAAAAAGAAATAAAAAGTGAATGAAGAAAACAATTCATTGAAAATCAGAATTGAACAAATGGAATTGAATGACTTGAGGAGACACCAAGAATCAGCCAAGCAAACCAAAAAAATGAAACAATGGGAAAAATGTCAGATTCCTTCTTGGGAAAACAATAAACCTGGAAAATAGATCTAGGAGAGATAATCTGAGAATTATTGGACTTCCTGAAAAATATGATTAAAAAAAGATCCCAGACACTATTTCCCAGGAAATTATCAAAAAGAACTGCCCAGATATTATAGAAACAGAGGGTAAAATACACATTGAAAGAATTAATCAATCACCTACTGAAAAGGACCCTAAAATTAAAACTCCAAGAAATATTGTGGCTGAATTCCAGAACTATTAGACCAAGTTAAAAAATACTACAAGCAGCTAGAAAAAACAATTCAAATATAGAGGAGCCACAAACAGGGTTACTCAGAATAAGCAGCATCCACACTGAAGAATCAAAGAGCCTGGAATCTGATATTCTGAAAGGATGAGGAACTTGATATGCAGCCAAGAATAACTTACCCACTCAAAATGAGCATTTTTTTTTTCCAGGGAAGAAGATGGACATTCAATGAAATAGGCGAATTTCATCTATTTCTGATGAAAAAAAAAATGGAACTAAGCAAAAAGTTTGAGCTCCAAATATAGGACTCAAGAGAAACATAAAAAGGTAAAAAGAAATATTGCTGTTATAAAGATACATAAAGATCTGTTTAATGTATAATTTGTTCTAGAAAACAGAGGTAAAAAGGAAATTGTAAAGTGGGGGTACCACATCTCACAAAGAGGCAAAAGAAACCTAATATATCTGAGAGAAAGAAGGAAGGGGGATGAACATAGTGTGTATCTTACTCTCATCATAATTGGCTTAAAGAGAAAAATATTACACATATTCAATTTATGGAGAAGCTTCTCCCACCTCACTGAAAAGTGAGAGGGGAAAAGTGAAAAGGGAAGGAGTAAGCTAAGTGGAAGAGAATACAGAAATTGTGAGGAAAAGGGGTTAGAAAGGGACAGGAACTCTAAGGTGGGGGAAAGGATCCTAAAAAGGGAGGGCTGTGAGAAGCAAGTGGTGCTCACAAGTTTAATACTGGGAAGGGGGGAAGGGGGAAGGAAATGAGAAAGGCATAAGAAGGGGTTAACAAGATGGCTAGTAATACAGAATTAGTAATTTGAACCATAAATGCGAATGGGGTAAACTCCCCCATAAAGAGGAAACAGATAACAGACTGGATTAAAAACCAGAATCCTACAATATGTTGTTTACAGGAAACACACTTAAAGCAGGGCGATACATACAGAGTAAAGGTAAAAGATTGGAGCAGAATCTACTATGCTTCAGGTGAAGTCAAAAAAGCAGGAGTAACCATCCTGATCTCAGATCTTGCAAAAGCAAAAATTGATCTAATTAAAAGAGGTAAGTAAGGGTACTATATCTTGCTAAAGGATAGCATAGATAATGAAGCAATATCAATATTAAACATATATGCACCAAGTGCTGGAGCATCTAAATTCTTAAAAGAGAAATTAAGAGAGCTGCAAGAAGAAATAGATAGCAAAGCTATAATAGTGGGAGATCTCAACCTTGCACATTCAGAATTAGATAAATCAAACCACAAAATAAATAAGAAACAAGTCAAAGAGGTAAATATAATACTAGAAAAGTTAGATGTGATATATCTTTGGAGAAAACTAAATGGAGACAGAAAGGGGTACACTTTTTTTCTTAGCAGTTAAGTTCATGAAACCTATACAAAAAATTAATTGTATATTAGGGCATAAAAACCTCAAATTCAAATGCAGAAAGGCAGAGATAGTAAATGCATCCTTTTCAGACCATGATGAAATGAAAATTCCATTCAATAAAAAGCCAGGGGAAAATAGACAAAAAAATAATTGGAAACTAAATAATCTCATACTAAAGAATGATTGGGTGAAACAGCAAATCAAAGACATAATTAATAGCTTCACCAAGAAAATGACAATAATAAGATGTCATACCAAAATGTGTGGGATGCAGCTAAAGCAGTAATAAGGGGAAATTTTATATCTCTAGAGTCCTACTTGCATAAAATAGAGAAAGAGAAGGTCAATGAATTGGACTTGCAACTAAAATTGCTAGAAAAGGAACAAATTAAAAACCTTCATTCAAACACTAAACTTAAAATCCTAAAAATAAAAGGGAAGATTAATAAAATTGAAAGTAAAAAAAAGTTATTGATTTAATTAATAAAATTAAGAGTTGGTTCTGTGAAAAAACCAACAAAATAGACAAACCCTTAGTAAATCTGATTTAAAAAAGGAAAGAGGAAAATCAAATTGTTAGTCTTAAAAATGAAAAGGGAGAACTCACCACTAATGAAGATGAAATTAGAGCAATAATTAGGAGGTACTTTACCCAACTTTCTGCCAATAAATTCAATAATTTAAATGAAATGGAAGAATACCTTCAAAAATATAGCTTGCCCAGATTAACAGAGGAAGAAGTAAATATCCTAAACAGTCCCATTTTAGAAAAAGAAATAGAACAAGCTATTAACCAACTCCCTAAGAAAAAATCCCCAGGACCAGATGAATTTACATGTGAATTCTATGAGTCCTTCCAAATTCCTTTTATAACACGGACATAGTACTGATACCTAAACCAGGTAGATTGAAAACTGAGAAAGAAAATTATAGACCAATCTCCCTAATGAATATTGATGCTACAATCTTAAATAAAATGTTAGCAAAAAGATTACAGAAATTATCCCCAGGATAATATACTGTGACCAAGTAAGATTTATACCAGGAATGCAGGGCTGGTTCAATATTAGGAAAACTATTAGCATAATTGATTATATCAACAACTAAATTAACAAAAACCATATGATCACCTCAATAGATGCAGAAAAAGCATTTGATAAAATCCAAAATCCACTTGAGAGTATAGGAATAAATGGACTTTTCCTTAAAATAGCCAGGAGCATCTATTGAAAACTGTCAGTCAGTAAACATCATATGTAATGGGGATAAACTGGCACTATTCCTAGTAAAATTAGGAGTGAAACAAGGTTGCCCACTATCACCATTATTATTCAATATTGCATTAGAAACACTATCCTTGGCAATAAGAGTTGAGAAAGAGATTAAAGGAATTAAAGTAGGTAATAAGGAAGCCAAATTATCACTCCTTGCAGATGATATGATGGTATACTTAGAAAAACCCAGAGATTCTACTAAAAAGCTATTAGAAATAATCCACAACTTTAGCAAAGTTGCAGAATACAAAATAAATCCACATAAATCCTCAGCATTTTTATACATCACCAACAAAATCCAACAGCAAGACATACAAAGAAAAATTCCATTCAAAATAACTGTCAATAGCATAAAATATTTGGGAATCTATGTACCAAAGGAAAGTCAAGAATTACATGAGCAAAATTACAAAACACTTTCACACAAATAAAGTCAGTTTTAAATAATTGAAAAAATATTGGGTGCTCTTGGATAGGCTGAAAAAATATAATAAAAATGACAATACTACCTAGACTAATCTATTGATATGCCATGTCAGTCAGACTCCCAAGAAACTATTTTAATGGCCTACAAAAAATAACAATAAAATTCATATGGAAGACCAAAAGGTCAAGAATTTCAAGGGAACTAATGAAAAAAAATCAAATGAATGTGGCCTAGTTTACTTGATCTAAAAATACATTATAAAGCAGGGGTCACCAAAACTATTTGATATTGGCTAGAAATAGAATAGTTGATCAGTGAAATAAGTTAGGTTCACAGGACAAAATAGTCAATAACTAGAGCAATATAATGTTTGACAAAACCAAGGTCCCAACTTTGGGGGATTTGATATTTTATATCATTATTTGATAAAAAATGCTGGGAAAACTAGAAATTAGTACAGCAGAAACTAGGCATGGACCCACATTTAACACCGTATTCAATGATAAGATCAAAATGGGTCCATGATTTAGGCATAAAGAATGAGATTATAAATAAATTAGAGGAACATAGGATAGTTTACCTCTCAGAATTGTGGAAGGGGAAAGAATTTGTGACCAAAGAAGAACTAGATGATCACAAAATAGAAAAGTTTGATTATATCAAATTAAAAAGTCCTTGTACAAACAAAACTAATGCAAACAAGATTATAAGGGAAGCAATAAACTGGGAAAACATTTTTACAGTTAAAGCTTCTGACAAAGGCCTCTTTTCCAAAATATATAAATAATTGCGTCTAATTTATAAGAAATCAAGCCATTCTCCAATTGATAAATGGCCAAAGGATATGAACAAACAATTTTCAGATGATGAAATTGAAACTATTTCTAACTCATATGAAAGGGAGTTCCAAATCACTATCAGTCAGAAAAATGCAAATTAATACAACTTTGAGATACTACTACACATCTGTCAGATTGGCTAAGGTGACAAGAAAAAATAATGATGAATGTTGCAGGGGATGTGGGAAAACTGGGACACTGATACATTGTTGATGGAGTTATGAACGGATCCAATCATTCTTGAGAGCAATTTGATATTATGCTCAAAAAGTTATCAAATTGTGCATACTCTTTGATCCAGCAGTGCTACTACTGGGTTTATATCCCAAAGAGATACTAAAGAAGGGAAAGGGATCTGTATGTGCCAAAATATTTGTGGCAGTCCTTTTTGTGGTGGCTAGAAACTGGAAAATGAATGGATGCCCATCAATTGGAGAATGGTTGAGTAAATTGTGGTATATGAATGCTATGGAATATTGTGGTTTTGTAAGAAATGACCAGCAGGATGAATACAGAGAGGCTTGGAAAGACTTACAAAAACTAATGTTAAGTGAAATGAGCAGAACCAGGACATCACTATACACTTCAACAACAATACTGTATGAGGATGTATTCTGATGGAAGTGGATATCTTTGACAAAGAGAAGATCTAATTCAGTTCCAATTGAGCAATGATGGATAGAATCAGCTACATCCCAAGAAGGAACACTGAGAAATGAATGTGGACTACTTGCATTTTTGTTTTTCTTCCCATGTTATTTTTATCTTCTGAATCCAATTCTTCTTGTGCAACAAGAGAACTGTATGTTCTGCACACATATATTGTATCTAGGATATACTATAACATATTTAACATGTATAAGACTGCCTGCCATCTAGGGGAGGGGGTGGAGGGAGGGAAGGGAAAAGTTGGAACAGAAATGAGTGTAAGGGATAGTGTTGTAAAAAATTACCCATGCATGTGTTCTGTCAATAAAAAAGTTATAATTAAAAAAAAATGAATGGGTAAAACAGCAAATTGTAGACGCAATAAAAAATTTCATCCAAGAGAATGACAATAATGAGACAACATATCAAAATTCATGGGATGCAGTCAAAGTGGTCATTAGGGGAAATTTTATATCTCTAAATGCTTACTTGTATAAAATAGAGAAAAAGAAGATGAATGAATTGGTCTTGTGTTAGAATCCTAGTGTTAACTCAATGGAATTGATACAATGCTTATTGGTTCACACATTAGAGCAAATCCTTACAAGTTGTTAAGTCACTAATATTGATAGAAACAATGCTTAAGTTAACACCTTTGAGAGCTCACACATTAGTTCACACATTAATTCACACATTTGGGAGATTTCAGGGTTCAGTATGAGATATCCAAATTCAC
Organism: Sarcophilus harrisii; assembly: GCF_902635505.1. NCBI lineage: Eukaryota > Metazoa > Chordata > Mammalia > Dasyuromorphia > Dasyuridae > Sarcophilus > Sarcophilus harrisii. Next base: position 361,263,560 of record NC_045429.1, on the reverse strand, counting down.
ACCTCCTATAATCCCACTCTCAGAAGAGGAGTCAACCTTTGAGTTTACACCTCTAAAAGAGCATAAAAACAGCTAAGCTTAGTCAGGACCGTTCAGTTGAAAAAATTGACTGGGAAGCGTCAGTTGGAGATTGAGAAGCCAAGAATTGGAGTTGAGCTAGAGACAGAAGCTGGAAGAGCTAAAAGACAAGCTGCAAGGGCTCTTGGAATCAAGGAGGGAGATAGGCCTCCAAGAAAGGAACCCAGGCCCAAGGAAAGAGACAAGACTTGGAAGGAAAAAATAAACGTTTGGATTTTAACAGCTGGCTGCAGGTGATTATTACATTGAACTGAAATTAAGACTGCCTCCAGAAACCTTCCCAAGAAACCTGTTCCCAGAGAGAATGATCATATTGTAAAAAAGAAGAGAACACCACAGTCTTGCAACTAAAAAAGCTAGAAAAGAGCAAATTAAAATTTAGGTAGAACATGAGCATTTGCTATTCTTCCAATTATTTAGATCTAATTTTAATGGTGTGAAAAGCGTTTTCTAAACATATTCATATAGTTCCTGGCTTTGTCTTGGCAAGTAGATTCCCAAATATTTTATATTGTCTACAGTTATTTTAAGTGGGATTTCTCTTTCTTTCTCTTGGTGCTGAATTTTCTTGGCAACATTGCAAAGTCCAGTGATTATGTGGGTTCAGTTTATCTCCTGCAACATTTCTAAAGCTGTCAATTGTTTCTAGTAGGTTTTTTGTTGATTATCAAGAATTCTCTAATTATGCTTTTATATCATCTGTAAAGAGTGATAATTTTGTCTTCATCACCTACTCTAATTCCTTTCATTTCTTTTTTCTCTTATTGCTAAAGCTAATATTTTCAGTACAATATTTAATAATAGTGTTTATAATAGATAACCTTGTTTCACCCCTGATCTTATTGGATATTCTTCTAGTTTATCCCCATTATATATAATAATTACTATTTTAGATAGATGTTATTGTATTTTTTAAAAAATCAACAAAACCGTGAATTTATTTTTTTAATTACTGGAATTCTTTATAATTTGACAAGCATTTATTTGACACTGATAAATACCATGTATTCTGCTAAATTCTATGGATCCAACAATCTGCAACGCACACACACACACATACACACACACAAACACACACACACGCACACACACACGCATACACACAGAGATACATGGTATCTAATATTAAAGAGCTTTCAAGGGAAAAACATTGGTTTTGGAGCCACAGAAACTGAGTTCTGCCTCTGAAACCTGTTATCTGAGTGACCATGGGTGAAAACCTTCATGTTTCAGAGTCTTAATTTCTTAATCTTAAAATAAAGTAGTTGTAGATGCTATTGTATTAAGGAAAACTCCATTCATATCTATGTTCTGTAATGGTCTTAAAGGAAAGGGTGTTGTATTTTGTCAATTTTTTTTTTTGCTTCTATTGAAGTAGTCATATGTTTTCTTACTACATGAACTTCTTGACTATATGAACACAACTTTAAACACTTTTCATATGAATAAAGTCATTAAATTAAACAATTTTAAAAACATCAATTGCTCATAGATAGGCTAAGCCAATATAATAAAGATAACAATTCTACCTAAATTAATCTTTTTACTTCAGTACCATACCAATCAACATATATATACATATATATGTGTGTATATACATATATAAACTTTTTATAGAGCTAGACAAATATAACAAAATTCATCTGGAAGAACAAAAGTACCAAGATATTAAGAGAATCAATGAAAAAATGCAAAAATGTGGTCTTACTCTACCAGATTTCAAAATGTATTATAAAATAGTATTTATCAGAGAAATCTGGTACTGGCTAAAAAAAAAAATTGAATGGTGAATCAGTAGAATAGTTAAAAAACAAATTACATTATAGTAAATGATCATAATAATCTTGTCTATGATAACCCCAAGGATCTAATATTTTTTTAAAAATAAAAACATTTTTTGATTAGGAAACCACTAGAAAAACTGAAAAAAATAATACAGAAACAAGGTAACATCTCACACCATACATCTGGATAAAGTTAAAATAGGTACATGATTTACAATAAAGGGTGATACCCTAAGCAAATTAAGAGTTTGGAATAGTTCATCTGTCAGGTTTATAGATATAGGAAGAATTTTGGACCAAAGAAGAAAGAGGATTACAAAATATAAAATAGATATTTTTAATTATGTAAAAAATTGCATGGACAAAACCAATTTAACCAAAATTATAAAGAAAATAGAAAAGGGAAAAGATTTTCCAACAAGTGTTTCTGATAAAGACCCTGATTTCTCAGATATAAAACATCAAATTTATAAAAAAAAACTACAAGCCATTTCCCAACTGATAAATGTTCAAAGGATATGAATAGGCAGTTATTGGACAAAGAAGTCAAAGCTTTCTATGGTCACCTAAAAAAATGCTCGAAATCAGTATTGATTAGAGTAATGCTAATTAAAACAATTCTGAGGTAGCATTTCATACTTATCAGATTGTTTAAGATGACTAAAAAAAGGAAAATGTTAGATATTGTAAAGGATATGGGAAAAATGGGACACTAATTCATTGTTGGAGGAGTTGTGAACTGATCCACCTCTTCTGGAAAACAGTTTGGAATTATTTGGGTGCTTAGTCTTTGATCCAGCAATATTACTGTTAGTTCTATATCCCAAAGACATCGTTCAAAAAGTGAAAAGGACATATCTGTATAAAAATATTTGTAGCAGATCTTTTTGTAGTGGTTAAAAATTGGAAATCAAAGGGATACACATAATTTTGGAAATGGCTAACCAAGCTGTAGTATGATTGGAATGGAATATTATTGTGCTATTTAAAAAAAAAAACAAGCAAGATAATTTCAAAAAATTTAGAAAGACTTTTGTGAACTAATGATAAGTGAATAGAATGAGGAGAATGTTGTACAGAATAATGACAATATTGTTTTGTGAAGAATTGTGAACAACTTAGCTATTCTTAGTAATACACAGATTCAAAGCAATCTAGGAGGAGTTATGATAAAATATATTTACCACCTCCAGAGAAAGAATTGCTGTTGATTGAATACATACTGAAGTATGCTATTTTTCACTTTCTCCTATTTTTTTCCATTTTATTTGAGTCTTTTTTGTGCAAAATTATTAATATGGAAATGTTTAACATAATTGTATATTTATATTCTATTTCTGCTTGTTTATCTTCTCAGGGATGGGAGAGGTAGACAGCAGAATATGGAACTCAAAACTTTAAATTAAACGTCAAAATTTTAAAATGAAAATTAATTATCAAAATATGCTTAATAATGACATAATAAAAATAAAAACATTTTTAAAGTACGTAGACACTGTTTGAAGACTTCCACTGAGGGTCTACCTTCTGAGGCAAACCATTCTGTTCCAAACAAGTATAGTGGATAGAAACATTATTCCCCTCATTGACATAAAAATTAAATTAGCCACTTGGAGACTTCAACTCATTGTTCCTAATTTTGCCTTCTGGGAACTAAAAGAGCCAATCTAAACTCTCTTACTTATGACAGCCAGTGAACATGAAAATGGTTATGGCCCTCATAGATCTCTTATCTGAGCTACACATCTTGAGGTTCTTCAATCAGTCCTCATTTAACATGGATTTCATACTCTTTATCATACTACTTGCCCAATTTTGGGAACTTTTCAGCTTATTCTTATCAATATGTGGCATTTGCAACTGTGCTCAGTATACTAGAAATACTTTAAAAGCAATGTCTTCAGCTAGCCTAAAATAAGTCACAATGAAAAACATTTAAAATATTCAAGATGCTGAGGGGCCTTGAATAACTGACCTAAACTCTTCACACTTCAGTATTTTCTTATGTAAAATGAGGGATTTGCCCTAGATACCCAACATTTCCAGCTGTGGAATTCTATGTTTCATCATTGTCCCCACTTTAACTTTAGAGTATCTCATCTCCCATTGGGGTTAAAGGCAAGAGTGGTAAAAGTGCCTTTCAACACCAACGATGACATCCTCCCCACTTCTTTCATTCCCCTTCAGGCTATCTCTCTAACCTCAGTTCTACATTTTCACTCTCATTCCCAATTCAACTGATCAAAGGCATTTATAGAGTTTTTACTATGTGCCAGTTCTTGTTTATTGTGCTAAGAAAAAAAAATGCAAAGAAAAACAAAATGTTTCTTTCCTCAAGGAAATTACAATTTAATGAAAGAACCACCACAGAAAAAGGGAGAGAGACAGAGACAGAAAGAGAAAGACACACACACACACACACACACACACACACACACACACACACACAGAAATAGAGAGAGAGACAGAAACAAAGAGATGGGTAAGTAGGTAGATAGGTGCGTAAGTGAGTAAATAGGTAGATAGACAATAGATAGTTGATAAATAAACTAAAACATTTAGTGTTAGGAATATGCTAGTTCTAGGCATATGAAAATAAAAATAAAATAGTCCCTAATTATAAGGGATTTACAATTGAATAAGTGATAAAAAAAAATAGAGATCTGGAAGGGGATAAGGGAGAACGCATATCTGTGCAGCTAATGTGAAGGTGGTACACACTGAAGGCCGAGGTGGAAGTAGAACATTGAAATATTGGAGCTAGACCTGCTCATTACATGTAGGATTAAGGCACCTGTTCTGTAGTGTTGTGAGGATCAAATGAGTAAAGTCTTTCACAGGGTTTATCTGGGTCATTTTCCTAGGGCTGGGACTGAATCTGTTACCTTCTACCCTATCTTCCTGCCTGTATTATAAAGGAGTAAGGGAGTGTCTTTTCTCTGCTTAAGCCCTTACTATATTCCTCTCATTTTACTAGCTCAGTGACTAGCCCTCCAATTCCATTTGACCAATGAAATTCAGACAAGTTTTTACAAAAAGATATTTACATCAAACATTTAGCAAATATTGCCATACAAACGTTTCCCCTAACAATTCTGGGGGATAATATGCTATATATCACCTTGATTTCTAAAGCATATGATGGGATTCACTTCACATTTTAGTTCCTACATAGCATTACTAAATCAATGCTTGTTCCTCAGAGCTGCTGGACTCTCTGCAACACTCAACCTGCATTGTTGTAATTCTTGTTATTGTTTGTCCTTCATTCTCAAAGAGGATGAAAGACACTAGAAAAGTGACTTCTTGACTTGCAAGTGAATTGGATTAAGTGAAACAAAGCTGTGAAAAATCATCAGCTTAGCTCTCTTCTCCAGCCAGGTGGGTCCAATGGCAAGATGTAAATCAGGCCAGGTTTATCAGATTCCAATATACTTGCAATATGAGCTCTTGAACCAGATTTGAGACTTTACTTCTTGGATATAAAAAGAAAAAGGACAAACCAAAAAGTCAAATCCTTAGATCCATTTCTCAGAGTCATACGGCTAAAGGAAGAAGGAAAGGAGGTGGTCCTTAGGGTCTCTCTCCTTATGACTGTTATCATTGGCTATTAATAAAGGATATTAATAACTCTCATTCATGTAATCCTTTCTATGTGCCAAGTACTTAAAAAATAGTATCTCATGTGATCCTCACCACAGCAAAGAAAATTGAGGGAGACAGAAACTAAGTGACTTGCCTAGGGCCATATAGTAAAGAAATATCCAAGACTGACTTAAATCCAGGTCTTCCTAACTCCAGGTCTAGCACTGTAATCTACTATATGTAGTATAGTTACCTTAAGAAAGAAATTCTTCAACCATTAGGCAGAAAGAAATGACTTTCTGAAAAAAAATTTCTGATCTGAATCTTAAAGAAAGCCAGAGAGCCAAGAAGCAACGAATGAGGCAGCCAATCTGAACTTATAGAACTGAGAAGTTGATGATAATTCTGGGCATGCATGATGATCAACAAATAGGTCAATATTGTTAGATTACAGAAAGCAAGGGGAAGAATAGAAATTAAAAATGCCCTATCTTTTCCTACTCACCTCCCATCCAGCCTCACCCCCCAAAAGATTCTATATTGATTGTGGTAGCAATAGGAGTCACTGGAGTTCACTGGGATCAGATTCAGATTTTAAGAAAATTACTTTGGCAATTGTGCAGAAGATGGATTAAAGTGAGACTATGTCTGAGTCAGAGATAATAATTAGAAACCTTTTGTTAGTATACAAACAAAAGGTAAGCCTGAACTAGATTGGTGGCATCATGAGAGGAGAAAAAGGGATCTACACAAATGTTAAGAAGAAAGAAATATAAGAAATTGACTACTGATTGATATATGATGAAATGAGTAAGGAATCAAGAGTGACATTGAAGTTGCGAATCCTGCAAGGATGATGATAATTCAGAGAAAGTTCAGAAGAGAAGTTTGGGAGAAAGAGTGAGGTCTATTTCAGACATAATATGTTTCATATGCCTAGTATATTTCTAATTTGAAACATCCAATATATTTTTGGTGATATTGGTCTGACTTCGGGACATAGACTACAGATGGATATATATAGCTTTGGAACTAATGTGCATAGAGATGATCTTTGAATGATCATTACTTCTGCCAACAAAAACCGGCCAATGCTTTCCTATAAATGGGTGGGGAGAGAGGGTTTTATTTCTTTTATTTGTTTTTGGAATTTGGAATTTATTCTTATTTTTAATATATCTGGAATTACCTTTCTATCATTTTTGTAAAAATTTGGAAATTCACATACTTTGACTATTGAGAATTGGCTTTTGATCTTATTGAATTTTTTTCTCAATAAACAAATTTCTGTCCTTTTTGATTCCCTTCTTATCTCTACTGAAAAAAAAAAAGAAAAGAGGAGGTGGACAACATTCTAAATCTTCTGGATTATGATTAATAATTTTAGTGGTAAGAGTTCTTAAGTCTTGCAAATTTTTTCATCTTTCCAATCTTGTGTTGGTACAATTATTTTTGTAGTTCTGTATTCTCACTGTATCAAGTTCAAAGTGAGATTCAAATTATTCCAGTTGACCCTTATTCCTTCATCACTTGTATAGACATTTAATATTACTCTTCAATTTATGTGACATAATATTTCTCCCATTCATTCCTTGTTTTCTACTCCAAAGTATTTTCTCCCTTTCTTACTTTGCTCCTTCTAAAGCCATACAACATGACAAATGAAAAGCAAAAAAACATTGTTAATGGCCTTCTATTATATTGATTCCCTCCATGATCCCCACTGTTATCATAGTTTATGAGTGATGCTTATAACATCCTCCCCTCCTCTTTGAATATAAACACTTTATCAGGATAGAATATTTTCTACTTGCTTGTTTTAATGTTTCTCTTTATTCCTACATTTATATTTCAAAGTTTCTACTACACCTTAATCTTTTTCATTAGGAATAATTTGGATGTCTCTTATTTCTGTATTTCGCCCTCTAGAATTATATTCAATTTTGGTTGTTATTCTTGGTTGTCAGCCTATATCTCTTGCCTTTAAGAATATATTCCATGTAATCTATTTTTATAGTGATAGTTCCAAAATCTTGTATAATCCTAACTGTTGTTCTTCAGTACTTATTTTTAAAATTCATTTCTTTAGTTTCTTCTAATATTTTCTTATTTGATTTGGAAGCTCTGGGTTTTGGCTAAAATGCTCCTAGTCTTATTGAGGTTTCTTACAGAAGATAACTGTCAGATTCTTTTTATTTTTTTCCTTTGTGGTCTGGTTCTAAGAGATCCAGGAAATTTCTTTCATGAGTTATTGAAACATTATTTCCAAGATCTTTTTTTGTTTGTAGTTTTCATATAATCTACAATTATTTTTAATTTTTTTCAAAATTTGACTTTCTAATGCTTTTCCTCTTTCCAATCCCTCCACAATTGTTTCTTATTGATCAGTTTTCCAGGTTAACATGAAGTATCAGAAAGTTATGTATTTAAATTTTATGTTTTTGTTTGAATATTTCTTGTCTCATGTAGTTATTAATGTTTAATTTATTAACTTTTTTGATCCTTTCTACTTTTCAGAAAATCTAATATTTTTCTTAGATTTTTACCTCTTCTACCAACCTGTTAATTTGCTTTCCAATTCTCTGTATGATAGCTATCATTTCTTTTCTAATTCTTGCCTGTAGCATTCTCACTTCATTTATAGGATTTTTTTAGTTTTTTGCTTCATTTCTTGTAATATTTTTAAATGATCTTATGGGCAGTCTGTGTGTTTATTGTTGTTGAGATTTTGTTTGGAGGTATTTTGGAGTTATTCTCCTCTTCTGAATTTGTGTGTTAAGTAACTCTGGCTTATTTTAACTCTATCTATCTTTTTGTTTGAGGATCTGTTCTAGGCAACTCAGGACTGCTAGGTAACAAAGAGCTGTTTCAGGGCTGAACCAATGTCATTTGGAGAAACCAATCTGCCTGTGTTTTTGGTGATTGTGGTAGGAGGAATTGAGTAATGACTCTAAATATTCTTTTAGTAATCCCTTTTCTTCCTTCCTCCCTGTCAGAGTTTAGTGACTAAATTCAGGTTGAATCCACTCCAGATTTTCAATTAATTTATCTGGTCTGAGACTGAGTCCAAGATCAACTCTTGGCAGGATAAAACGAATACTCTGTAGCCTAATTCCTGGCTCTAATTTCCTTTGGGAGACCTTTCACCAGTAGCTCAAGTCTGGGACTGATTGATCAATCTAAGTATGCTCAATTTGCCAGACTAGATTAAAGCTCTGTGCACTGGGTTGTTGCTCCCAGTATGCTGTCCTGGACAAGTTGTTAAGTTTATTATCTGCTCTAGGTTGCCTTGTCTTGAACTCTGGAAATCTTTCTGAATGATTCTTTGTTAAAGGCTACATCTGAAGACACAGACATGTCTGAAAACAACTCAAAAAGAAAAAATATCAACAGAGCATTAGAAAAGGATTACATAAGGCAGAATGTTTAGAACAGGGAAAGAAGAAAGCTGGAGGGTGCTGGTCATAGGGAAAGGGGAATAAGTAGATGTTGCAAAGTATACAATTTTCTTATAAATGTGAATTTAAGATTGGGATGATGCTCTATGAGAAATCAGGTGGAGGATGAGATTTTTGCATGGAGAAACACAGGGATGCTACTGTTTTCATAGGCTTCACCCAGAGATACTTGTTTTATTATTCTTTTTTTTCCTTTCATGAAGAGGAGAGCTGTACCATGCTAGATAGTTCTGAGAAAAAGCTTTTTTTGCAGCCATAATTGTAGTAATTTTGAAGAGGCCTATGTGGTGGATTAGATTTTAGCAAGCTGAGGTAAAGTTGACCAGGGATCCTTAGAGATCCTGAGACAGAGTCCTAAAATCTAGTGAGTTAGAGTCATTTGTAGAGTTGGGCCAGTGAATTAATTTTTTTAATTTTTATTTCATATTTTTTAATTTGAATTTTTATATTTTTGTAATCTACATAATTAGTACAATATGAGTTAATGAACCAGTTATTAAATTCTTACCATATCAAGCCCAGAGATTATATAAATATAGAGTCCTACCTCTCAAGGTACTCACCTTCTAAGTGAGAGTGACAATATATCAAGGATGCTTCAGCTCCAGGGACAATGACAAAGTCCAGGAATCTTTATGACCAGTCCCAGGGGTCTTTTGGGTGTATTATCGTCAAATTCTAATGCCCAAATATAATCAAAATGTCATAATAGCAGGCCATATTAGAAGGTTTAGTAAATAAGCATTTTATCAAAACTATTATAATTAATAACTCTGTTCATACAAAGGTTATAAGCAACATAATTATCACATTCCAAGGCAGAATGGAGAGAGATTATCACTTTTGAGAAGGAGAATGTGGGTCTAAGATATATTTATTTGTGTGTGGAAATTTGAGTTCTCTTTCAGAGGAGTGGGAATTGGCAAATGAAGGACTTTTCTTATCCAGCTGGAAGGGAAGAGAGCATTCATAGCAAGTTTGGAGGGTGTAACCTCCCTCCAAGGCTACTGATTGCCAGAGCTATGCATAATAATCTTCCCCGGATAGACATGAAAACAAGCCGATGTTAAGGTGCAAACAGCTTTTCTTTATTGGTAATCTCAGCAGGGGCTAGCAGGAAACAAGAGCAAGTGTATCTTTCTGCATCTCTCTGTGCATCTCTGAATTTCTCTGCCATTTATATTTTATTTACTCTCCTTTGGACTCCTATGGACTTCTCCTATGGACTCTTATATTTATATTTACTCTCCTCTGGGATTGTCCCATGTCTAGCCCACTCAGCACTGTGTAGGTGGATCCACAAAAGGGAGATACCTGGAGTTAGTGCTGCATCCTAAGAAAAGATCTAGCAAGAGGACATAACCCTTGCCTTCTCAAGGAAACACCTGTAAGACACGACCTCCTGCCTCAGAGGCCAAGCGCCTTTTATCTTCTGGGTCCACTCTACCAACTGACAATTCATACATGGCAATTCTCAGAAGGAAAGTCCCTAACAGGAGAGAAAGGATACCTACCCACAATACCTAATTCTTCTAGGTCTGGTTAGCAGGAAGACAACAATAGGGAGGAAAGGAGTAACTACTTTACAAATAAGTTACATCTATTGCCTCAAAGTATTTTTATTATTTTACTTTATACATATAGGAAGAAGATTTAAAAAATTGTAGATGACTGACCTAAATAGTGGAGTTACATTTGTGCTGATTAAATGTATTGAAATCAGTTGCCTATGTAGCTAAAATGATAAGATCATTGGAAAACAAGTGGCCAGTTTAGGTCTTCAAGAGATCATCAAGCACATGTTTGATGGCCTGCAGAAGGCCTTCATTTTATTTTTTTCAACTTTTTCTTCCAAAAGGCAGAGTTGTTGATTGTGGTTTAGGTGTCTTAAGAATTAGGCTGCATTATTTTGAAAAGGAAGCAGCTAAGTGATAAAATACAATGCTGGTCTGAAGTCAGGAAGGTCCGAGTTCAAATCTTAGCTTCAGATACTCAAACAACTTGTCTCTTCGGTTTCTTCATCTGTAAAAAAATGCCAATAATATAACACCATGCATGGATGTTGTGAGAATAAAATGAGATGTTTGCAAAGTGCTTTATAAAATTTTGCATAGACTTATCCAAATATAATTTGTCAAAATCATTTTCATTACTACAAAGGACTGAGGTTTAGGCATGGCATAGGGTTTAGATCTATTATTTCCCACAATCCCCAGGCCTTACAAAGTCAACAGATATAGAATACTTGCCTCAGATCATACAGGGCAAAAGTAGCAGAGTTTGGATTCCAAATCCCATCTTCAATTTCATATCTAGATCTTTTTCTATCGCATTGCCTCTTATCCAGTTGGAGACAGCTGCAAAAAATTATCACAAAAGGGATTAGGGGGTATGGGCTAAAAAGTATGGAGAGATGGTGCCTCAGAATAAGAAAGAGTGTGTGTGGCTACTCTCTGTGCCAGGTCCATGACAAAATTACTTGGATATAGGGACTGGAGGAGTCTGCCTACTGAGCCATTTGGGTATGAAGGGGGGAAAAAAGTGAGCTCTTGGGAATCTGGAAACTCTTTGAAAGTGGAAACCAAAAAAAAGCAGGTTTCCAATTGACACAGAGCGAGCTCGATATGGTATGGAGTAGAAGGAAGTCCAATGAGAAAGAGCAAAGGAAAAACTTCAAGATGTTGATGCCATAAATAATACTGGAATTAGCATTATGGAACTTCTAGAACACTAGAGCATTGATCTTCACTTATTATAGGCTATGCAATGATATTTAACTTAGAAACAGGGTCAAAGTTTCTGTCCTGGTTCTTATACTTATTAGATAGATGATCCTGGACAAGCCATTCATTCTCTGTGGATGTCAGCCACTCATCTATAAAATTAAGTGTTTTATTCTTCCCCTGGGTCAGACCTACTCTAGTCCAGTCCCCTTGGAGGTTCAGGCTCAATACTGAAACAAAATGAGACAATTGTAGGTTATTCATCAGTTCACAAAAGGAGATTTATTTAGCCATTGGCAGAGTTTCTTCAGCAAGGGTAGATATTGAAGATATCTTCAGCCTAGTTAGTTAACTCCTTTGCCTGAGTTATCCATATTTATCTGTCAGTCATCAGATAGTTCCAGGAGATATTCATAATTTATCTGTAATCATGCATTGAAAAAATGATGTTAACAACTTAAGCTTTTGGGTTCTCCGAACCAAATGAGTCTAGAGGATGATTTAAATAGATTTGAAAAAGGAAAAAAAAAACCTAGTCCAACTTACACCTGGGAAGGAAGAAGCTATTGCTTTTATGACAGATATCCCAACTAAGCAGAGTATTAAGAGGAATTTGGTAAATCTTAAAATGCTATTAAAATGATATTTGTTATTCATCCCTCATACATAAAACTCCTTTACTATAACATCATTAAGAATCTTTGCAAAGGGGTCTTTAAATGAACAGACATACATTCACAAAAACATTCCAGAGATATGCCTGATTAATAGGTGATTACTGTTTATTTTAATGGGACACATTCAGGGACTTCAGGAAGATAAAAAATTCATCTTCTATTATATGCTGAATTATAATGTGGGAAAATTCTATTTTAAGAGAGTCATTTATTTGGTTAAATATTGCCCTCTTTGTATCTTCTTTTGTAAAACAAATATTTCAGAAAAGTCTTGCATAAACCACTAACAAGTTAATGTTACTAGATTTCCTAAGACTGCAAGCTGTTGTCAGAACATTAAAGTTGTAGTCTGAAAGAAACTGGTTATCTTAAAGGGAGATAATGCTATGTGCCAGGGAAACTTGAGTTATTTCACAATTGAGTTGAAGATTTGGTTTGCTCAAGTTTCTCATTCTCATCCTCATTTCTACTATCTTCAAATATTGATCACTCCTCATATTTTCTATTGCATTATTTTCCCCCACATACCACCTCTACTCATCCTCCCAATAGCACATTCTAAATTCCTACAGGTGACTAGAGTGATACTCTACTTCTGATTGTTTATCCTTATCCTTAACCCATAGAAGAAAGAGGTTTTTTGTAAGGGAAAAAATGGCCACAAGGATAGGAAAACCTCCTTTAAGTATGCTGGACACATTTAAGCAATTTCTAGGATCTTAGACACTATTATTCCCTTCCTAATCTTTGGGAAATGTGAAAAAAATCAGATAATATTGCAAATATCTCAGTGCTTCTGAGTGTTAATTGCAAATGGCAACTACTCAAGATCATTTGGTCAAGGCAAATTTTTTCCCCAGTACTCTCTTCAGAGAATTCATGTTTTTATTTCTCAGGATAAAAATTATGGGGGTAAGAAAGGGTATGACAATAAGATAAGGGATAGCCATGTGGATGTCATCTCCCCCTTAAACTCTGGTTTTAAGTAGACAAGGGCAGCAAATCCATAGTGAATGATGACCAAGTAAGGTGGGAGGCACAGGTGGAAAAGGCCTTTTTATTTCCCTCAGCTTTGGAAATCTTGAGTACCACAGAGAGAATAAACATATATGTAAGAATGATGAATAGGAATGTCACTAGCAAAACAGATACAGGAATAACTAGGATAGCAAGGTTTCTGAAATCAGTTTTTAGACACGATAATTTGACCACTACTATCATGTAGCAGCAGTACTGTATGATGAGACTGGGGCCACAGAAGGATCCCCCAAAATCAACATTATCTCTGCCAAAGAGATAAAGAAACCACCAATCAAAGCTAAAGTCACAAGCTGTCCACATGCTTTGTTGGTCATGAGTTTGGAGTAGTGGAGGGGGTGACATATGGCCAGGAGCCAATCAAGGAGGCCAATCATTGTGAGGATGTTATAATTGGTGCTACCAAGTCGAAGTAAGAAAAATATCTGGAGGCCACAGCCTGGGACATAAACACTTCTATTCTTGGTCAAGAGATCTACCAGCATTTTGGGGATTATGGCTGATGTGTAGCTGGTCTCAGCAAAGGAAAAGGCATCAAGGAAGAGGTAAATGAGGATATGAAGGACGTGGTCCACCCAGGTGAGTGTCGTGATGACCAAGTTGCCAGTGAGGGTATTAAGGTAGAGAAAAAGAAGCAAACAAAGAAGGCATCCTGCTATTCTGGGTAGACTGAGAATCCAACAAAGATGAATTCTTCTATGAATGTCTGGTTCATTGTCCTGAACTTTAGAAAGTATAAAACATAATTGGAATGTCTCATATATTATCAACACTCCATTAACTTATGTTCTTATGAATGAAAATTGTGACAAACATAAATATTGAATTGGTAACAGTCATAGTTCATCATACCCAATTCCCATATTTATGTTTTTTTTCTTTTTGTTTTCAAAAGAGGAAAATAATACCCAGAAGAAATTATTTCCTCAATTCACACAGATAGTAAGTGGGAGAGTCAGAATTTGAACCCAGGCCCTCAGACACAATCTAATGCACTTTTAGACATCAGGCAACATTTCTTTGTATTAAAACCATAGCATATGCAATTCTATGGTCATCATTTTGAGTATGTTTTTCTAGGCAAATTGTGTTTTACTTAGGCAAAATTTCATACACTTAAGTGAATATGAATTTTACTTTCTTGACATAGCATTATCAGAGTTTAAATGACAGAGAAAACACTCTGGAATTTGCTGGGGGAAAGACGAAAGCAAGATTTTGAATTCAATATTTTCACTGTCACCATCAGTAATAATCATTATTTCACAGAGAAACAAATGATCCTGACCCAGGGTCTGGATCCTGATCCAGACCATATATCTCAGGTACAGAATCAAATTCATTGAATGAGTCATTGATAAATTGATTGCAATCTGACATTCTCAATTTCCATTCTATTTTCTAAGAAAAATCTTAGACCATGCCTTAAAGAAGGTCAAATATCTCAATGTGAAAAACTACAACCCCATATTGAAATGGCATTTATTCAGAAAAATGTAAGAAAAAGAGCGATGCACCATTTAATGATGTGGGAAGAAGGTAATAATAATAATAAGAAAAATAGAAAGGCTCTCCCTAGAATTTTTCAGTTAAATATTTATTAAAAAGGGTAGTTGATCATTGTTCAGTTATTAATTTATTAAGGTTACTGAGCCCATATTATACATAATACATTGTGGTTAGTGTTGTAGGTGATACAAAGAGATATTACTCATCCTATAGGATTTATATCCCTGTGAGAATATTAGGACATACTTACAGATCACATATTTCTGATCCTTCTACCTGGAAAATTCTATTCTGCTTGACAAGAGCTCAATCAAGTCCATCCTAGACTAAATTGATTCACTCCAGTTATTTCCACGTGCTGACCTACTCTCCTAACAATTCCCCCTGGTTTTCCACCTCTTAGAAACTATAATCAGGTCAACATAACCAGTGCATCTGGAAAAGGGTTGTCAATGAATTGCTCCATTTACCTTCTATGTGACTTCCCAGACCTTATTATTATTCCCAATTCAGCACTCCTCTATGTAAGGTTTTGTGTATTAGAATATAAGATCCCTGTGGACAAAGAGTGTCTTGCTTTTCTATTTCGATCTCTAACACTTTGCACATCTGGCTCATGGATTTTTTATTTATCCATTCAAGACAGAAAATAGAATAAATTTGTTATGAATTAATTTTTAAGTGTTGGAAGAGAAAGGGAGAAACCTAGATTGTACAGTTAAGATCACTTGCCTTAGAATCATAATACTTGATTCTGTCTGGTCCTTGCTAATTATTATCTGCAAAGTATTAAATACATGACTGTATTATGCAGTCTTTTGGGTTTTCATATTTTCCTGCCTTTAAAATAAGAAAATAATACTGAATGAATTAAAAAATGGAGGGGATCAGGGCAGCTAGGTGATGCAGTGGATAGAACACCAGTCCTGAATTCAAAAGAACCTGAGTTCAAATCTGCCCTCAGATACTTAACACTTCCTAGCTGTGTGGTCCTGGACAAATCACTTAACCCCAATTGCCTCAGCAAAAATAATAAAAAAATATGAAGAAAGCAGAAGAGGGAAAAATTTTGCAACAAGTATTTCTGATAAAGGTTTCATTTCTCAAATATATAGGAAACTGAGTTAAATTTATAATATATGTATATATTATACACACATACACATATATATTAATGCCATTTTCCAATTGATAAATGCTAAAATGATATAAATAGGCAGTTAACAGACAAAGAAATCAAAGTCAAAGCTATCTATAGTCACCTGAAAACATGTTCTAAATCACTGCTTAGAGAAATATAAATTAAATCAACTATGAGGAAGCAACTCAGACTTACATACTGTCAAAGAAGACATACAAAGGAAAATGTTAAATGCTAGAAGGGACGTGGGAAAATTGAGTCATTAATTCATTGTTGGAGAATTTGTGAGCTGATTCAACCATTCTACAAAGTAATTTGAAATTATTTGAGCTATAAAACTTTTTATACACATTGATCCAGCAATACCACTGCTGTCTATCCCAAAGATGTTATTCAAAAAGTGAATGGGCCCTATTTGTACAAAACATTTGTAGCAACTCTGAAATTATGAAGAATTGAAAGTACCCATCAATATGGAAATGACTAACCAAGTTATGGTATATGATAGGAATGGAATATTATTGTGTTATTAAAAAAAGATAAGAAGGATGATTTGAGAAAAACCTAGGAAAACTTTCATGAAGTGAAATTTCATGGTGAAATGAACATAATAAGGAGACTGTTGTACAGTATACAACAATATTGTTTTATGAAGAATTGTGAACAACTTAGCTATTCTTAGTAATACAATCATTCAAGACAATCTGAGAGGACTTATGATAAAATATATTATCCACCTCTGGAGAAAAAATTGATATTGATTCAGTACATACTGAGACATGCTATTTTTCACTTTCTTCTATTTTTTTCCTTTTATTTGATTTTTTTTGTGAAAAATGATTCATATGGAAATATTTTACATAATTGCACATGTGTAACCAATTTTGAATTGCCTATCATCTCAGGGATGGGGAGGGAGGCACAGAATTTGAAATTGAAAACTTTAAATAGTAAGTGTTCAAATTTTTTAAAATAAAAGTTGGTTATCAAAAAATGGTTAATGTCACAATAAAAATAAAAACATATTTTAAAGTACACAGGCACTCTGCTTAAAGACCTCCACTGAGGGTCTACCTTTTGAAGAAGACCATTCTGTTTTGAACAAATATAGTTGAAAGAAACATTTTCCCCTCTCTGACATCAAAATTAAATTAGCCACTTTGCAATTGCAACATATTGCTCCTAATTTTGCCTTCCATGAACAAACAGACTCAAACTGAACTCTCTTACTTAGTATAGCCAGTGAACATGAAAATGGTTATGACCATCACAAATCTCTTATGCAAGCTACACATCATGAATTTCTTCCATCAGTTTTCATTTGATATGATTTCATATTCATCATCCTGCTTGCCCTACTTTGGTAACGTTCTAGCCTATCTTTATCCACATGTGACATTTGCAACTGAACTGAGTATGCTAAAAATAGTCAGAAACATCATTGTCTGCAATTGCCCTAAAAGGAGTCATAGTGAAAGTCAAGCTACACATCATGAATTTCTTCCATCAGTTTTCATTTGATATGATTTCATATTCATCATCCTGCTTGCCCTACTTTGGTAACGTTCTAGCCTATCTTTATCCACATGTGACATTTGCAACTGAACTGAGTATGCTAAAAATAGTCAGAAACATCATTGTCTGCAATTGCCCTAAAAGGAGTCATAGTGAAAGACATTTCAAAACATTCAGGTCACTTAATGGCTTTGACTAATTGACCTAAGCTCTCCAAACCTCAGTATCATCTTAGGTAAAATAAAGATTTTTTCCTAGATGCTAATATTTCCAGCTGTAGAATCCTATGCTTCATCATGGTCCCCCTTTTAACTTCAGATTGTCTCATCTCCCATGTTAAAGGCAAGGGTGATAAAAGTGTGTCTCAAACACCAGACATGCCATCCTCACCTCACTCCTCCCATCCCCCTTCAGGCTATCTTTCTAACCTCATTTCTGCCTTCTCATTCTCATTTCCAACTTAATTGATCAAAGGCATTTATAGAGTGTTTACTATGTACCAGTACTAATTTGTTGTGCTTACGTACAGAGAATACAAAGAAAGGCAAACTGTCTCTTTCCCCAAGAAATTACAATTTAATGAAAGAACCATGATAGATAGGGTAGGATGGGGTTCACTTCACATTTTTAGTTCCTACATCATATTAATAAACTAATCTCACAGCCAAGTTGGGCCAGCATCCCCAAATGCTTGTTCCTCAGAGCCAATAGGCTTTCTGCAACACTCAGCCTGCATTGTTTTTGTTTTTCATTCTCAAAGAAGACCAGTGACACCAGGAAAGTGACTTCTTGACTTTCAAATGAATTGGATTAAGTGAAGCAAGACTGTGAAAAGTCATCAGCTTAATTCTCTCCTCCAGAGTCAACTGGATTCAGTGGCAAGATATAAATCAGGTCAGGTTTATTAGATTCCAATATTCCATTGATATGAGCTCCTGACCCAGATTTGAGACTCTTCTTCTTGCACCTAAAAAGAAAAAGGACAAACCAAAAAGTCAAACCCTTAGATCCATTTTTCATAGCCACGTGACCCATGGAAGAAGGGAAGGAGGTGGTCCGTTAGGGTATCTCTCTTTATGATTGTTGTCATTGGCTATTACTAAAGGATAATAACTATCATTTATATAGTGCTTTCTGGTGCTAGGCACTGTGTTAAGCACTTTAACAATTAGTATCTCATTTGATCCTCAGCACAACAGAAATGTACATTGAGAATAAATAGTTGGACAGGTAGGAAAAAACTTAAGGAACAAATTGTATTCAAGAAGAAAATGTGATCACCAGTGTTAAATACCATAAAGATCAAGGTATTGAGAAAAAGCCATTAAATGCTAGAAGTATCACTGGTAGCTTTGAAGAGGCCATTTCAGTCTAATAGTTACTCGAATGGTCAGCATTTTGGCTTGCTCCCCTACCTTCCTACATATTTTTCATTGTCCTCATAAGATTAACACCTCCATCTTCTTTCCCAGAAGGAGGGAACTGTCTTATCTGGGACAGACAAACTTGATATTTTATAGCACCTTACTTTTATCAGCAGAATAGGCAACCAATACCTTTTTATAATTGAGTAGGAAGGATGTTTTATTTATTTATTTATTTTTGGAATTTGGAAGTTATTCTTTGGATATAGCTTACATAATATTCCTATTATTTATGTACAAATTTTGAAATTTACATCATTTGACTATTGAGACCCAGTTTCTGATCTTATTAATTCTGTCAATTCCTTACAGGTTTTTTTCCCCCCCCAATTAACAAGTATCTGTTTTTCTTTGACTCTCTACCTAGCTCTACTGGGATAAAAAAAAAAAAAAAGTAGTTTTTTTTTTAATCAGCATTCTTTAGTCTTTCAAAATTTTTCAACTTTCCAATCTTGTTTTGGTACAACTATTTTCATGGTTCTGTACTCTTCTTTCTGCATCAGTTCAAAGTGAGATTCAATGGTTCTAGTTCCTCCTTATCCCTTCCTCACTTGTATAAAATTTTAATATTACCATTCAATTTATATGACATAATATTTCTCCCATCCATTCTTCTCTTTTTCTACTCCAATATATATATTTTTAACTCTCTTTCTTTCCTTTGTCTTTTTAAAGCTTTACAGCATGACAAAAAAAAAAAAACCTTATTGGCCCATCATCATACTGAAGCCCTCCATGTTCCCTGTTGACATCATAGTTTATAAAGAATGCTTATATCATTCTTCCTTTCTCTTTGAATATAAACACTTTATCCATATAGAATATTTTCTACTTGCTTGCATTTGCCATTTTAATGTTTTTCTTTATTCCTACATTCATATTTCAAAGTTCCTACCACATTTTGGTCTTTCCATTAGGGATGCTTGGATGCATTTTATTTCTTGTAAAGACCGTTTTCCCCTCTTTAAGATTATATTCAGTTTTGCTTGGTAAGTTATTTTTGGTTGCAAGCCTTTATCTTTTGACTTTAAGAAAATCACATTCCATGCACTTTATTTTTATGGTGGTAACTCCTAAATCTTCTGTGACTGCAACTGTGGCTCCTGAGTACTTGTTTTTTATTGTTGTTGTTGTTTTGTTTTTTAGCTTTTTGCAATATTTTCTTATTTAACATGGAAGTTTTGGATTTTGGCCAAGATGTTCCTGGAAGTTTTCTTTTTGAGGCTCCTTAGAGGAGGTAACTGGCAAATCCCTTTTATTTTATTTTATTTTATTTTTAATTATAGCTTTTTATTTGCAAATTATATGCATGGGTAATTTTACAGCATTGACAATTGTCAAGCTTTTGTTCGAATTTTTCCCCTCTTTCCTCCCATCCCTTCCCCCAGATGGTAGGTTGACCAATACATGTTAAATATGTTAAAGTATAAATTAAATACAATATAAGTATACATGTCCAAATAGTTATTTTGCTGTACAAAAAGAATCGGACTTTGAAATAGTGTACTATTAGCCTGTGAAGGAAATCAAAAATGCAGGCGGATAAAAATAGAGGGATTGGGAATTCTATGTAATGGTTCATAGTCATCTTCCAGAATTCTTTTGCTGGGTGTAGCTGGTTCAATTCATTACTGCTCTATTGGAACTGATTTGGTTCATCTCATTTGAAGTATAAAATGATCTCCTGGTCCTGTTTATTTCACTCAGCATCAGTTCATGTAAGTCTCTCCAGGCCTTTCTGAAAACATCCTGTTGGACATTTCTTATAGAATAATAATATTCCATAATATTCATATACCACAATTTAATTAGCCATTCTCCAATTGATTGCCATCCACTCAATTTCCAGTTTCTGGCCACTACAAAGAGGGCTGCCACAAACATTCTTATACATACAGGTCCCTTACCCTTCTTTAAAATCTCTTTGGGATATAAGCCCAGTAGTAACACTGCTGGATCAAAGGGTATGCATGGTTTGATAACTTTTTGAGCATAGTTCCAAATTCCTCTGCAGAATGGCTGGATGTATTCACTATTCCACCAACAATGTATCAGTGTCCCTGTTTTCCCACATCCCCTCCAAAATTCCGCATTATCTTTCCCTGTCATTCTAGCCAATCTGACAGGTGTGTAGTGGTATCTCAGAGTTGTCTTAATCTGCATTTCTCTGATTAATAATGATTTGGAGCATCTTTTCATATGCTTAGAAATACTTTCAATTTCTTCATCTGAGAATTGTCTTTTCATATATTTTGACAATTTATCAATTGGTGAATGGCTTAATTTTTTATAAATTAGGGTCAATTGTCTATATTTTGGAAATGAGGCCTTTATCAGAACCTTTGACTATAAAAATGATTTCCCAGTTTATTGCTTCCCTTCTAATCGCATTAGTTTTGTTTGTACAAAAACTTTTCAATTTCATACAATCAAATTTTTCTATTTTGTGATCAATAATGATCTCTAATTCTTCTTTGGTCATAAATCCTTTCCTCTTCCACAGGTCTGAGAGGTAAACTATCCTATGCTCTTCCAATTTATTTATAATCTCATTCTTTATGCCTATGTCATAAACCCATTTTGACCTTATCTTGGTGTACAGTGTTAAGTGTAGGTCAATGCCTAGTTTCTGCCATACTAATTTCCAATTTTCCCAGCAATTTTTGTCAAATTGTGCGTTCTTATCCCCAAAACTGGGGTCTTTGGGTTTTTTAAACACTAGATTATTAAAGTTATTGGCTGTTTTGTCCCTTGAACCTAACCTATTCCACTGATCGACTAGTCTATTTTTTAGCCACTATCAAATGGTTTTGGCAACCATTGCTTTATAATATAATTTTAGATCTGGTACAGCTAGGCCACCTTCATTTGATTTTTTTTTCATTAATTCCCTTGAAATTCTTGACCTTTTGTTTTTCCATATGAACTTTGTTGTAATTTTTTTAGGTCATTAAAATATTTTTTGAGACTCTGGTATAGCACTAAATAGATACATTAGTTTAGGTAGTATTGTCATCTTTATTAATTTTTCTACCTGTCCAAGAGCATATATATTTTTCCAGTTGGTTAGATCAGACTTAATTTTGTGGAAAGTGTTTTGTAGTTTTGCTATATAAAATTTCTGATTTTCTCTATGAGATAGATTCCTAAATATTTTATACTATCATAATTACTTCAACTGGAATTTCTCTTAGTAACTCTAAGTTGGATTTTGTTATTATATATAAGAATGTTGATGAATTATGTGGGTTTATTTTATATCCTGCAACTCTAGCTAAATATGTGGATTATTTCCAAGTAACTTTTTTTCATTAGAATCTCTGGGGTTCTCTAAGTATGCTATCATATTCATCAGCAAAGAGTGATAATTTGTTTCCTCTTGCCTACTCTATGACTCTAATTCCTTTAATCTCTTTCTCAACTATTATTTTGCTAAACTAGCATTTCTAGTATAATATTGAATTGTAAAACAGTGATAGTGAGGTAAACTTTTGCTTATCTGATTTTATTAGGAATGGTTGTAGTTTGTCACCCATTACATGTGATAAGCTACTGATAGATTTTAAATAGATGCTACTCAAATCCATTTTATTTTTACATTTATGCTCTGATTCTAAGAAATCTTGGCAATTTCATTTCATGACTTATTGAACTATTATTTCTTGTTGTAGAGCTCTTATTTGTCCATAATTCTTTTTAAAATGGTTCATGATTTTTAAAAATTATTCTAACAATATATTTTAAAATTTTGACTTTCAAATACTCCTGTTTCAAATCCTACCACTAAAAAAGCAAACAGTAGTGATACTCATAAGTTATAGTGAAATAATGGGAAAAAAATTTCCTATTAGCCATACTACACAGAAAGACAGAGACAACAAGAGACAAAGAGAAAGGAGATAGAAACAAGGAAGGAAGGACAGGAAGAAAGGAAGAAAGGAATATAATGAACTTTTTCTCTGCTGCAATGAAATGGAATTGCAATGAAAACTTCAAAGAAAGTTTGGTTCTGTTTCTAAGGTATATATTTCTTAAATGAAAACATCTTTTCAACTTATTGGATAATCATGGGAAGAAAATGAATACAGAAGTCTTGAATTTATGAATGAAAACGGAATTTTAAAGAAGTCCTGAGGATCATGATATGGAGAATTTTTAACAGTAGAAGAAAGTGTCATAGGAGATAGCAGGAAAAGTTGGGATGTTAAGTAGAAGCTTGAAGCATATACTTTTCACATAAATGTGAGTTCAAGACTGGGATGATTCACACTCAGAAATCAGACAAAAAGTGAGATTTTTGTATAGGCAGATTAGACCTAAACTAAGGTGAAAGTTCACCAGAGACCCTTAGAGATCCAGGGGAAGAGTTCTGAAATCTAGTGGATTAGAGGTAGTTGGAGAGTAGGACCATGGTGATAAGGAAATGACCAATAACTGCATAAAAATATTGTTTCATTTTTTATTTCATACTGGTTTAGTTTGAATGTTTACATTTTTCTAACGTTTAATTATTGGTACAATATGAACAAATGAATCATTTATTAAATGTGTATTGTGTCAAGCACAGAGCACATATTAATATAGAGTCCTGCTTCTCAAGGAGCTCTTTTTCTAAGCAAAAGTGACAATATATCAAGGGTGCTTCAGTTCCAGTGCCAATGGTAAAACCCAGAAGTCTTTATGATCTACAGAGTGCATCAGAATATCAAATTGTAATGACCAATTATAATCAAAATGTCATAACAGCAGGGCAGAGTGGAAGGCCTAGTAAACAAACACTTTATCAAAAAGATTGTAATTAATAACTTTTTTCTCATACAAAGGTTATAAGGCAGTATGAGAAGAGATTCATCACTTGCATTTGTGTGGAAATTTGAGTGCCTTCTCACAAGAGTGGGAACTGGCAAATAAAGGGTTTTCTTGTCCAATTGAAAGGGAAGAGAGCATATATAGAAAGTTTGTAGGAAAAAGATATCTATCCACAATACCTAGTTCTTCTAGGCCTTTCTTTGACCAATAAAATGTGTTCGGCAGGAAGACAGCAGTAAGGAGGAAAAGGGATTCCTACTTTATAAATAAGTAAAGTTATACATATTGCATAGGAATATTTTTATTAATTTATTTTATTTTTTCTTTACTGAAATACGAATAAAATAACAAAATTTGTAGGTGATTGACCTAAATAATGGAGTCAATTTTGTTACAATTAAATGTACTGAAATCAGTTTCTGAAACATCTGGCTAATGTCCAAGGAAAACAACTGAGTGGCCAGTTTAGGTCTCAAAAGGAGAGTCAAGCACATGTCTGACAGCCTGCAAGAAAACCCTCACTTTTTCTTTTACTTTTTTGTTCCACAAGGTGGACTTAGTGGTTGTGATTTAAGTATCCCAGGAATTGGATTGCATTACTTTGGAAAGGAAGTAGCTAGGTGATAAAATAGAAAGCTAGGTCTGGAGTCAGGAAGGCCTGAGTTCAATCTAGCTTCAGACATTCAAGCAACTTGTCTAGCTCAGTTTCCTCAGCTATAAAATGATGATTAAAAAAAGATTAAAAAGTATACCTTGATGTTTTGAGAATAAAATGAGACATTTGCAAAGGTTTACAAAATTTTGCAAAGATCTATTTAAATGCAATTTATTAAAATCATTATCATTGCCACAAAGGACTGAGATTTAGCCCTGGCTCAGACCCAGGGCTCTATTAGGTCTATTATTTCTTTTAATCCTCAGACCCCACAGAATAAACAGATATAGAATAATTTGCCTCTGAAGTAACAGAATTAGGATTCCAAACCTCATCCACAATTTCAAATCCAAACTTCTTTCAATTTCATCACATTGCCTCTCCTCCAAATTGAGACAACTGCCAAAAAACAAACAAACAGAACACACAAAAGGGATTGTATGGGCTAAAAGGTATAAGTAGATGGTGCCTCAGAATCAGAAACTGTGTGTAGCTACTCCTCTCTGTGACAGACTTGTGACCAAGTTCCAGGGGTATAGGAACTAAATTGATTACTGAGCAATTTGGGTATTAACAATAACAACAATAACAAAAACAAAACATGGGAGCATCTTGGAAATCTGGAAACCAAAGTGGAAGCCAAAAAAAAAAAAAGGAGAATTCTCATTGACATGAAGAAGGCCTGATCTGTTATGAGTGGGAGTCCAATAAGAAAGAACAAATGAAAAAAATCAAGAAGCAACTTGTATAACTAATACTGGGAAATTAATATTATGGGACTTTATGGGACACTAGAGCTTTCCCTTTCACTTATATGGTATGAAATATTATTTAATTTAGTAACAGTGTCTAAGTTTCAGTTCAAGTTAACACTTATTAGAAAGCAAATCATTCGTTATCTGTGGATCTTTTACTCTTCCCCTGGTTGGGCTTACTCTAGGCTAATGTCCTAGAAGCTTAGGTTCAGTATTGGAACAAAATGAGACATTTGTAGGTCATTCTTCAGTTCACAAAAAGAGATTTAATTAGTCATTGTCAGAGTTTATTCAGCAAGAGTAGACATTGAGAACACTTTGAGAGATCTCAGTCAAGTTAACTTCTTAAATTGAGTTGTCCATCTTTGCCCATCAATCAATAGAAAGTTGAAGTTCTTCATAGAAGGTCTGTAATAATGCATTGAAGAATTGATGCCAATAGTTCAGGGGTGGTCAAACTACGCCCCCTGGGCCAGATGCAGCAGCTGAGGACGATTATCCCCCTCACCCAGGGCTATGAAGTTTCTTTATTTAAAGGCCCACAAAGCAAAGTTTTTGTTTTTACTATAGTCCGGCCCTTAAACAGTTTGAGGGACAGTGGAATGGTCCCCTATTTTAAAAGTCTGAGGATCTCTGGAAGCCTTTAGTACTCTGAATCAAACAATTCTAGAGGATGGTTTTGATATCTTTTAAGAAAAAAAAAACTTAGTCCAACTTGAACAGGGAAAAGGGAGGAGCTATTGCTCTTATACAATTACTCTTTTTGAGAGGGATATTGGCAGGAATTTTGTAAGTCTTAAAGTGCTATTAAAATGATATTTGTCATTCGTTCTTTATTAATAAAACTTTATTTTACCATATGACCAGACCTTTATTAAGGTCTTTAATAAAAAAAAGTCTTTAAATGAATATACACACATTGATGAAAACATACTAGAGTCATACCATCCTGATTCAGAGGTAATTACTGATTACCTTAATGAGACTAATTCAGGGATCTCAGGAAAGCTGCTGTTCTCTCCTGTTATGTTATAAGCTGAAAATGAAATCCTACCATAAAAATCATTGATTTAATTAAATATTGCCCTCTTTTGTCTTGTTTTAAAATACAAACACTTCAAAAAGAGTCAAACATAAATCACCAATAAATTAGTATGACTAGGTTTGCTAGAACTGGCGGTTGGGACTGATGTCATAACATCAAGCGTATAGTTCTAAAGGAAAGTGGACATCTAAATAGGAGATGGCACTGTGTTCCAAAGAATGTGTTCCAAAGGAGGCTTGAGCTATTTCACAATTGAGTTGAAGATCTGCTCTGCATAACTTTCTCATTCTCAGCCTCACTCTTAATATTGTCAAAAACTGATCTGCCACATCACAGAGACCACTTTGTTTTTTTTCCCCCTGCATATCACTTCTACTCATCCTGCCAATAGCACATTGTAAATGCCCACAGGTGACTGGAATCATTCTCCATTGCCTTGATGTATATCTCTACCAATAGTCAATAGGAGGTAGAGGTTTCATGATCTAAAAAATAGGAAAACCTCCTTTAAGTATGCTGGACACATTTATGCAATTCCTACCATCTCAGAAACTGTTGTTCCCTTCCTCATTTTTAGGGAAAAGGAAAAATTCTGGCAATAAGAAAATGATTCAGTGGTTCTGAATGTTTATTGCAAATCGTAGCTACTCAAAATCATCTGGTTAAGGCAACTTTCTTGTCTAGTACTCTCTTCAGAGAATTCTTCATGTCCTTGTTTCTCAGGGTGAAAATGATAGGGCTGAGAAAGGGTGTGACAACAGTGTAGGGGACAGTTATCAGGGCATCATCTCCCTCTTGTGCCTCTGGCTTTAAGTAAACTATGGCAGCAAATCCAAAGTGAATGATGACCACAGTAAGGTGAGAGGCACAAGTAGAGAAAGCCTTTTTTCTCCCCTCAGCTGAGGGGATCTTAAGTACTGTAGAGAGAATGAACACATATGTAAGAATAATAAATAGGAATGTCCCCAGCAAAGCAGACTCTGAAATAACTGTGACAATAATTTCTTTGAGGTAACTATTTAGACAGGACAATTTGGCCACTGCTCTCATGTGGCAGAAGAATTGTTTGATAAGATTGGGGCCACAGAAGGATCCCCAAAATATCAGTATTGTCTCTGTTGAGGAAACAAAGAATCCACCAATCCAAGCTGAAGCCACAAGTTGCCCACATGCTTTGTTGGTCATGAGTGTGGGGTAGCGCAGGGGATGACAGATGGCCAGGAACCGATCAAAGCCCATCACTGTAAGGATAATACAGTTGGTGCCACCAAGTCCAAGGAAGAAAAACATCTGGAGGGCACATCCTGGGATAGAAATGCTTCTATTCTTGGCCATCAGGTCTATCAGCATTTTGGGGATTATGGCTAATGTATAGCAGGTTTCAGAGAAGGAAAGGGCAGCAAGAAAGAGGTACATGGGAATATGGAGGGCATGGTCCACCCACGTGAGGGCCATAATGACCAAGTTGCCAGTGAGGGTAAGAAGGTAGACAAAGAAGAAGCAAACAAATAGGACAATTTGCCATTCTAGGTAAGCTGAGAATCCAAAGAAGATGAATTCTTCTAGGAATGTCTGATTGATCCTCATTGTTCTGAATTTTAGAAAATTGAAAAATATACTCAGTAAGTTTCATATATCACTAACTCCCCATTAATTACATTTTCATGGATGAAATCATACATCATACATAAATCTAGAATTGATTGAAGAGGTCATTTACCTTTTTTTCTTTTTTTTTTTCAAAAGACAAAATAATACCCAGAAGAACTTGTCTCCTCAATTCATATATATAGAGGCAGGATTTGAAATTGGGTCCTCTGCCACAGTCTAATACTCTTTTAAAGCTACCAAAGAATGTTTCTTCATATTTAAAACATAGTATATACAATTCTGTAATCATTACATTGGATGTATTTTTCTGGACAAATCATTTTTTGCTCAGGCAAAATTTCATGCCCTTAGATGAGGGTGAATTTTATTCTCTTGGCAGGAATTGACAGAGTTTAAATAAGAAAGAAAGTATTCTGGATTTTCTAGGGGACAGAAGAAAGCAAGATTTTGAATTTAATACTAGCTACACAATTCCCTTTTCACTTTTACCATCAACAAGGATCTTTATTTCAAAGAGAGCACATGATCCTGACCCAGTATCTAATGTATTTCAGATACTGAATCAGTATTGGTTGAATAAATCATTGGTGAGTTGAATGGGAAGTAACATTCTTAATTTCCATTCTACATTCTAAGAATAATCTTGGAAAATGACTTGGAAAAGTCATGACAATATAAAACTTTATCAATTCAGATTGAAATGGCATCCATTTAGAAAGAGAAAAGTAAAAAAAAAATAATCAATGTCCCATTTATTATGAGGAAAAAAGGAGATAGAAAGAAGAAATATAGAAAGGATCTCTCTAGATTTTTTAGGTTGGAAATTCATTAAAAGGTTTGATCTTTTGTTCAGTCATTAATTTATTCCATTTAGTTAGCACCTCCTATGCACAAAATACTGTGGTTAGAGTTGTAGATAATACAAAGAGATAGAAGCCATCCTGCAGGATTTTATAGCCTTGTGAAGCTACTAGGACATACTTACATATCACACATCTATGATACTACTTCCTTGGGAAGTGCTATTCTGGTTAACAAGAACCCATCACAGACTGAACTTATTCACTCCAGCTATTTTCACCCTGTTGCCTTGTTCTCTTACTATTCTTCCTTGCTTTCTTGAAAACTATATCAGATCAACACAACCATTGCATCTGGAAAGGGGTTATCAATTAACTGCCCTGTTGTTTCACTCACCTTTCCTATGATCAAAATACCCTTCCCAATTCAGCATTCCTCTATGTATTGTATTATATATTAGGAGATAAGACCCTTGTGGACAGAGATTTTTCTTGCTTTCCCATTTTACCTTTTGTTTAAACTATTTTCATTCTTTGTACATATGGCACATGTTAATTCATCCATTGTGCCACATAAATTGTGAAGTTTACAAGAATAAATTTCTTATGAATTAATTTTTAGGGGTTAGAAGAGAGAGGGTGATATCTACATTGTAGAGTTAAAATTATTTGGCTTAGAATCATAATACCTGAATTTAAGTCATGCCTCTGGGTCTTGAGATTTCCTTGTCTTTAAAATAAGAAAATAGTACTAAATGAATCTTAGAGGTAGAGGGGACCTCAGAAGCTATCTAGTACAATGCAAAACTGAACAAGATGGCCTTTTACAATATGAGTCTCTTCAAAAACCTCTAGTAGGCATTAGGAAATTACTACCTTCTAAGGAAGCCCATTTCACCTTTGAAAGTCTTTAACAGGCAATAAGTAAGACTTTCATTCTTTTCACTCAACTCTTCAGCTTCCACCAATGCATACTGGTTTAGACTTCAGGGACCAAGAAGAAAAAGTCTAATCCCTCTACATTAAATAACCCTTTATTCTCACATATGAAGGCAATTCTCGTGATCTTTTTGTTCATTCACTTTCTTTAAGGTGTTTTTCAAAATCTCCAATTATTTTAACTGATCCTTAAAGTAATAATAATAAAGGCTTTTAACTACTTACTATGTGCCAGGCACTGTATAGTGCCTATACAGACATTATCTCATTTGATCTTTACAACCCTTTGACACAGCTACTATTATCATCCCCATTTTTTATAGTTGAGGAACCTGAGAGTGACAGAGATCCTAGGAATTGCAGCTAGTGTCTGGTTGGATTTGAAGTTAAGTCTTTCTGACTCCAGGCTCAATGCTCTATTCACTGCACCACTTAGCAACCATTATCTTTGAACAATATGGTATCCCCCGTTATCAACCTGATTGTCTTTGTCTGGACACTCTGGTGTTTGTCAATTTTTTCCCTAAAATATAGGGTTTAGTACTAAACAAAAAAGTAAAAGTATCTGACTAGAACAAGGATAGAATGTTTATCACTTACTTCATTAGTCAAGTCAATAAACATTTATTAAGACATTGTGTGCTTAGCAGTAGAAAGAGAAAGAGAGAGAAAGGCAGAGATAGAGATAGAGACAGAGATAGACAGATAGAGATGCACACACATGAGGGGTGTGAGGGAGAAAGAGAGAGAGAGAGAAGGAAGAAAGAAGGGAGGGAGGGAAGAAGAGAGAGGAGAAAGAAACAGAGAGGAAAGACAGACAGAGACAGAGAGAAAGAGAGAGACACACACACACACACAGAGAAAGGGAGACAGAGAAAGAGAGATACAGAGACAGAGAAAGACAGAGAGAAATGGTCCCTCACTTCAAGGATCTTACAATCTAATGGGAGAGGCAATTCATGAAGAACTACATGCAAATGATATATACAAGAAAAAATGAAGATAATCTCAGAGGTAAGGCACTTACTTAGTGACTAGAGTTGAAAAGATCTGCATTGAAATCTAGTTTCAGATAGTTACTATGTTACTTATTTCAGTTTCCTTGTCCATAAAATGGGTATAAAATATAGACTTCCCAATATTATTAGGATTAAAAGGAAAAAGTAGGATATTTATTATGTTTTTTGCAAAACTTAAAGCACTACATAAATGAAAACTATTATTTTTCTCAGATCTTTTCAACTGTAGTCACTAAGTAAGTGCCTTACCTCTGAGATATCTTCATTTTTTTCTTGTATATATCATTTGCATGTAGTTCTTCATGAATTGCCTCTCCCATTAGATTGTAAGATCCTTGAAGTGAGGGACCATTTCTCGCTGTCTTTCTCTGATAGTTACTATGTTACTTATTTCAGTTTCCTTGTTCATAAAATGGGTATAAAAATATAGACTTCCCAATATTATTAGGATTAAAAGGATAAAGTAGGATATTTATTATGTTCTTGCAAAACTTAAAGCACTACATAAATGATAACTATTGTTTTTCTCAATAGTATTTTATTTTTTCAGATACCTGTAAATTTAGTGTTCAACATTCAATTTTGTAAGATTTTTAATGTTTTCTCTTTCTCTTGTTTACCTCTTTCTTCCCCAAGACAGCAAGAAAACTGATATAGGTTATTCAAGTACAATCATTTTAAACACATTTTCATATTCATCATGATGTACAAGAAAAATCAGATCAAAAGAGGAAAGAAAAAACAGGAGAAAAAAAGGCAAACCCAAAAAAGTTTGAAAATATTATATTTTAACTCACTTTCAGTATCCATAATTCACTATTTGAATAGAGATGGCATTTTCTATCCTGAGTTCATTGGAATTGGTTTGGTTTACTACATTGCCAAGAAAAGTTAAATCTATCATTGTTGATCATTACATAATCTTACTTTATATGTACAATGTTGTCCTGGTTCTACTCACTTCATTCAGAATCATTTCATGGAAGTCTTTCAAAAATTTTCTGAAATCAGCCTGTTCATTATTTCTTATACCAAAATAATTTTCCATAACATTCATTTAGCATAATTTATTCATCCATCCCCCAACTGATAGGCATACACTCAGTTTCAAGTTCCTTATTACTACAAAAAAAACAAAAAGCTGCTACAAATATTTTAGCATGTATGGGACTTTTTCCCTCTTTTATGATCTTTTTAGGATGCAGATCCAGAAGTGACATTGCAGGATCAAAAGATATGCACAGTTTTGTAGTCCCTTGAGCATAGGTACAAATTGCCCTCCAGAATTGTTGGATCATTTCACAACTCCATCAACAATGCATTAGCAGTTCAGTTTTCCCACATCCCCCGAACATTGATCATAATCTTTCCCTGTCATTTTAGAGAATCTGAGAGGTGTGATGTGATATGGCATAATTATCTTAATTTTTAATTCTCTAATCAATATAAATATAGAGCGTTTTACATGATTTTAAATAATTTTAATTTCTTCATCTAAAAATTTTCTGTTCACATCCTTTGACCATTTGTCAATTGGGGAATGATTTGTATTTTTATAAATTTGTCTCAGCCCTCTATATATTGAGGGCTTTATCAGAAACACCAACTGTAAAATAATTTCCCCAGCTCTCTGCTTCCCTTCCAAACTTGTTTGCTCAAAAACTTCTTGATTTAATGTAATTAAAATTATCCATGTTGCATTTCATAATGTTCTTTATTTCTTGTTTGGTCATAAATTCCTACCTTCTTCAAAACTTTAGAGGTGGACTATCTCTTGCTCTCCTAATTTACTTATAGTATAACCCTTTATGTCTAAATCATGAACCAATTTCAATCTTATCTTGTGTTGATTTATGAATAGTTTCTGTTATATAATTTTCTAATTTTCCCAGAAATTTTTGTGAAATAGTTCTTGGAGTTTTTTAGATTTATCAAACAGCATATTACTACTCATTGGCTATTGTGTCTTGTGTATCTAATCTATTCCACTGATCCATCACTCTATTTCTTAGTCAATAATGACTGGTTTTGATGACAGCTGTTTTATAATACAATTTTTGATCTAGTATGACTAAGCCAAATGGTAGCTATTATTATTAATATTAAACAGGTGGGAAACACTTTCCCAGAAGATAGGATTTTAACCGAGACTTGAGGGAAGCCAGGAAAGTCAGGAGCTATAGATAAGAAGAGAGAATTTCAGAGGTGGTGAAGGAACATCCTATAAAAATGCATAGAACTTGAAGGAGTCTTTCATGGGGAACAGAAAAGAAGTCAATGTCACTGAACCACTGAGTATATGGTGGGATTGGGGGCAAAGAGGAAAGTGTTAACAGCCCACTAAGGGGGGCATGTTATAAAGGCCTTTAAAAGGCTACAAGTGGAATTTATATTTGATCTTGGAGGCAATAGGAAACTATTGAAATTTACAGAATAGGGAGAGTAACATGGTTAAACCTATGCTTTGGGAGGATGATTTTGATTCAGTAAGTGAGTGGAGATGAACTAAGGTATGGAAAGATTTGAGTCAGGGAAACCATTCAAAAGTATATTGCAATAGTTTAGGTGTGAGAAAATGAAGACCTATACTTTGATACTGACAGTGTCAAAAATAGAATAGGTCATATACTAGAAATATTTTAAATGCAAATTGGCAACAGATTGGATACTAAGGTGCTGGGAAGGGATGAGAGAAAATATAAAGACAAGAATTACACCTAGATTATCTAGGAGACTGGGAAAATGTTGCTTCTTTGATATTAATAAATAAGTTAGGAAGAGGGGAGAGCTTGTGGAGAAAGAGGATCAGTTTAATTTTGGACATGAGGAATTTAAATGTCTATGGGACATCCAATATGTCATGTCCAATAGGCAGTCAGAGAAATGGAGGTCAGCAGAGTTGAAGGAAGGACAAGTATGTCTAAGAATCATCAGCATAGAGATATCACTACATTTTTATTAACACCTTCCATAATATAATCAGAAGAAAAAACCTCAGTGGCCATCTTGTCTGACTTGTATGTAATTGAGAATTCTTCCAGGGATAACTCTATCAAATGGTCATCTGGCTTCTGCTGGAAGATTTCTAGAGAAGAGATACCTAATATTTTTAAAAATTAATTTCCTTTTTTGTTTTACTGTAATATTTAAGAATTTTTCTTTATATTTAATTCTTATTCTCTTCTGTTCTCTTTTGCTTTGTTTTTGTTTTAGGATTTTTTAAATTTTTATTTTGGTTTGCTTTTGGCTGCATTGGTATCATGCCAACTGTAATGTCCTTTGTAAAAGATAAGAGTCTTGGAGCCAGGAAGATTTGGGTCAATTCCTCCTTTAGATATTAGCTGTCAGATCTTATGTAATCTTTCTAAGTCTCCTCTTCCTCTTATGTAAAAATGAGAGTATGGGATTCAATGGCTTCCAAAGGCCTTCCCATATAAGTCTAAATCTAGAATTCTATGGCCCTAAAGTTTCTAAGATCCTTTTAGATAGCTTAGTTTTTCTTTATTTTTCTTTATAAATGGAGATTGGAGGAAAGGAAAGATTGAAGAAGGAAAGAGTAGCAAGAATTTGAGAGTGGTATGTGGCATCATTTTAAAGAGAGAACAAGAAGGATCAAGACTGACACAGGAGATACAAAAGACCTTTAACCATTTTTTGAAAGGGGGTAAGCATTTATTAAGTACCTGCTATGTTTCAGCTATTGTGCAAAACACTTTACAAATATTATTTGATCCGTATAATAAGCCTACAGCATAAGTGCTATCATCACCTCCATTTTACAGTTGAGTAAACCCCCTTTTGTAGGGTCATATAATTAGTCTTTATAGGGATTTGCACTCAAATCTTCCTTACTCCAGATCAGGCAATCTATTAATTAAATGATGGTAAATAGAAAGCAGATGAGAAGGGGTTTAGGACTGAAAAGGTGGAAAGTGAATTGTGACAATGAGTTTAAATGAAATCTTTGAGAAGCTTAGCAGTGAAAGTATGGAAAATATAGATTAATACTTCCAGAAGGCAGCAGAGTTGAGGATACAGTATGCTCTGTCCGTGAATCTGTGAATATGTTTCTCTCTTCTCACCCACCCTTCTTTCTTTGATGTGTGAGTTTTGAGCAAGTGTTTGAAAACAGAGGAGTTTAAGTTAGAAGAAGACTGAAGATGCAAAGAACTATTGATTATTGGAATATAGTTAAGGAGAAAGCTGGAAGTGAGGAACAGAGGAAATAGGACTATGAATTCAGAAAAAGTGTTAGATTAAAAGCTGTGTGGTCTCATGCAAAGAGAACTGGTTTGAAAATTGGAAGACCTGAGTTTCAGTGCCAGGTTTACTATTTACCAACCCTGTGACAATTAACAAGTCATTCAGTGTGCTTGAATTCTAGTTTTCTCATCTGTAAAATGGGAATAGTAATACTGATATTACCTACATCTCAGGATTACTGGAAGAAAATCACTTGGTAAAAATTCTAATATAACATAAAAATATTGGTATTTGTGGCTAGGAAGGTCACTTCTTGCTTAGTAACTAACCTTTTCAAATAAGGAATGGAAACTGCAAAGGAGATTTGACCTCAAGTTGTCACATAGAAAAAGCTCTTGGATCTCACTTACTTTATATTATTTGTGTTCTTTGAAGAAGTATGGTGACATAAATCAATATCAATATTGCATTTTGGGTCCAACATTATGTCTGTTTTAGGAAGCTGAGAGGATGAGTATCACTATCCTTACCTTTCTAACTATAATCCATTGAGTGCAAAAGGAAATTTTTCTTGGAGTGCCAAGAATAATGACTGGAAACAGCGGGTTGTTTTTGCTATTTTGTTTGGTTGGTTGGTTGTTTTTTTAAGTGTAGAAAGAAGAGAACTTTTGGGGTTAAAAAAAAGTCATATGAATAATCAGCCCAGAAAGTAAGTCACCTCTAGAGAATGGAGAGATAACTAATGCAAAAAAGAAACTCTTGAAGTCATTACCTCAAATAGCCCCTTAGGATCTCTTGCCCAGAATCTGAGATGTTCATTTTCTCTTAGCAATTTTTAAACAGCTAATTGGAAAAGTATTAGATCAAAAAATTGATAGAAATTCTTTCTAAAGAAGTCAACAGAAAAATAAGACAACTACAATTAAGTTAAATGAAGCAAAAATAATAGATTCTGGGAA
Organism: Sarcophilus harrisii; assembly: GCF_902635505.1. Classification (NCBI taxonomy): domain Eukaryota; kingdom Metazoa; phylum Chordata; class Mammalia; order Dasyuromorphia; family Dasyuridae; genus Sarcophilus; species Sarcophilus harrisii. The sequence continues at coordinate 361,227,833 of NC_045429.1, read as the reverse complement.
AGATTACAAATATTAAATTCTAATGTTTAAGTACTGGGATGGTAATATTTCAAAATTTTCTTGAAAAACATAATATTTGGCTGAAGTGATGATATGATATAATTAAATGGTAACATATCCCTGTACATTTTAAGAAGGAAAGTTGAATTTTTAAAAAGGCTTGTTTATACTAAAAATTTCATGTGACTCAGTCTTAACTTTCTTTTCTTTTGCATGATCTAATGGAAATAAGAATACTACAAAGTCATAAGATATAGATTCACATCCCATCTCTGATAAACATTTAGCTATATAGTATAGATTCACATCCCATCTCTGATAAACATTTAGCTATATAATCTTGAATAAATAATTTAATTTCTCTGAGTCTGTTTTCTCATATGAAAATTAAAGAGAATAAACAAGATGATTTCTCAGATTCTTGCATGTTGACATTTTGTGATTCTATTTCTTAACTACTAGTTCCATTAGCTACTAGTTTATTAAAAAAAAAAAAGTAATCACAATGACTAGATCCTATAAGCTTTTCCTTTTGAGGAGTATGTATTAAGGAGAACTCTAACAGCTTTTTTAAAACAAGGCTTTTGCTTAAGATCCCCATTCTCCTTATTCTAATTAGTATATTCAGAGGTTTTAATATTATAAGCATCTTTCTTTAGATTTTTGAATACTCTCCTAAGAAGCCCCTGAACCCCTGAACTAATTTAAGGTATGGGGGGGTCAGCTAATTTTGAACTGGTTTCTATAAAGTCCAGATGAAGCCCCAAATATTCCCATTTGTCTCCTTGACACTAAATGAGAGTATGCTTGAGTGAGCCTGTCCCACTATATTTGTATTGTCTGTCCTTCATTGTTGAAGAGGACTATGACAACAGGGAGGTGATAAGTGGAACAAGGCTGTGCCTCACTTTTCCCTCCAGAGCCATCTAGGTCCTGTGGCAACATATACATCAAGACAACTGGAGATACTCTGGATGAAATGGGAGTCTTTGGGCCTTTTTAAGCTAAGGTCTTTACTAACAGAAGTTATTTAGTTTTCATTCTCAAAGAGAAATGAGGCACAAACAGGGCAACCAAATAGTTAAACTCACTATATGGAACTCACAAGCACTCTCAATAGCCACACATTTCTGAGCTATACTATCCAATGCTGTAGTGTTTCAGTTCTGGATTCGTGTACAGGAAAATCTGGGTTTAAATCTTGCTTTTAACACTTTCTATGTGACTATGCTCAAATCATTTAAACTCTGTAAATCTCAATTTCTTCATTTGTAAAATGGAGATAATAATAGCATCTCCCTTCTCCCACAAGGCAATCGTGATGACCAAATATGATAATTTGCATACATAGGAAGTCCTTTTCACCTTTACATTTTCAAGGTTTATATCAACCTATTGAATTTAATTTGTACTTAAATCTAGCTTGTTGATTAAAATTCTTTGTAAACTTTAATGCCCCCATAGTTACCTACTATTATCTATATACTCTATAGTTTCAATCTAAATCTGAGAAAGCAGTTTAAATTAAACTTAGTTAAAAGGTAAATATATCTCCCAAATTAATGAATAAAAAGGCACAACAAAGTTTATCAATAGTAAAGGACCTGGGATTTTGTTTTAGCTATAGTATGAAAACTACTAGCAATGTGAATCAAAGCTTGTATTCACTTGCAATTTTAGTCACATTAGGCACAATATGTATGATTTGAAGTCACATTTTAAAAGATTTCAAAACCCAGACTCTGTCCTCCATTCCACATTGCCTTATGTGGAGCTCACTCAAATAAAATTGTTGATTTATAGAATATAAACTAATTGAAATATTCATACCATAAGTCTCCTCTGTTTTATTGCATATGCAAGAGTTGACTATTACTTGAAATCTTCCAAAACATTTTTATAGAATCATAGATTTAGAATTTAACCACAGAGGCCATTTAGTACCAAATTTCTTTAAATTATGGGCTATCCATATGAAGTCACATAACTAAGTGTGAGTGTTTAAAAATACGATTCATTACCAGTAAATGTTTGATTTATATATCTATTTTATGTATGTGTGTATATATCTATATATGTATAGATAAATACATAGATAGATGGATAGACAGACAGATAGATAGATAGATAAACCTGGTGTCATATAAAAATTTCTTGAGTGAGAAGGGATTGCTAGTATAAAATTTTAAGAAGTTCTGTTGTAACCCATCCCTTTTGAAAGGGGGAAATGGAAATCTAGAAATTAGGTGACAGACCCATAAAGTAACCCATGTGAATTATTGCCTTCTTTTCCCAAATCCAATTGTCTTTTAACTGAAGCAGTTTTTCCCAACCTTTTCCAACCTGCTTCCTACCTGAGAAGACTTCCTGAAGAATCCAAAAGATTAGTTGTTGATTAAATTCTCATTCCTGATGGTCATAACCAATATATCAAACTTACTAGATTTGGTTCAGGAAAGAAGACAAAAAAAAAAAACATAAGATGGTCACAGAGTTTGAAGTGTCTACACAGAGCCTATCCAGTGTAGCTTCTACTGTCTGCTAAATTAAAATAAGTGGGAATTAGAGTAGAACAGCATTTTCCTCCCAGCTGGAAAGTTCTTAACTGCTTATCAGTAAGAACTAATGTTCTCCAAACTCCAGAGGTGTGGGAGGGGAGATTGGAATGTCCCCAGAGCCATATTTCTTTTCTCATAAGAGATTGCCAAAGAAAAGAACTTTCTAGCCCAACTTTGTAATTTGCTCTCATTAATTCCAAAGTTGGTTTGTTTGTTTTTTTCCTTGCAGAATGTAACTTAGAGAATTCTATAGTGAAACTCTGGAGTATTGAACTCTCCATCTATCTTTCTTGGCCCACAAAAGATGTCTCCTACAATCCAGTTTGATGTCTCATGGGGACATTTTTCAATAAATGAGGAGCGAAAAGCAGGATTTTCATAAGCATTTTGTTTTTCTTTGCCTTAGACTTTCTTCTATCAGATCTCTATGGGCACTGTCTATTGCTCATGATACTGATAAGGTTAATTCATTGGGAATTTGGTTAATTCATTGATTTATAAGAACTGAGTACCTAGTCTGTGCAGTTCATTGTGTTAATCACTGGGAAAACAAAAATATATAATATAATAAAATATGAATAATTAAATATCTGATCCTGTCTATAACAGCAACAGCCAACATATTTATACAATGCCTAATATGTACCAGACACTATAAAAATGTTTTAAATTATCTCATTTGATTCTTATAAAAATTTAGGAAGTAGATGCTATTATTATCTCCATCTAACTATAGATAAAGAAAATGAATCAAACAGAGCTTAAGAGACTTGACCAGGGTCACACATCTAGTAAGTATATGAGACTCCATTTGAAGTCAATTTTTTTATTACTCTACACTTATGAATATTATGTCATATAGGAGACACAAGAATACTTCATTAAAAAATTTCAAGTAATAGCTGTAGGATGAAATCTAACATAATAGTTCATGAGTGCAAAATAAGGAAATAATCAGTCACTCCATTTGCAATATGCTAAGCACTGTGCTAAGTGTTGAGAATATAACTTACACTAAAGAAAAGAACATATATGAGAAAGATCCAGCGTGAGGCCAAATATGCAAAAGACAGACTTACCATTCTCTCCTACATATATAGTTAATAAGAATAAACATACATCAAAGATGATCATGTAGAAAAAGGATAAACTTCTTTGTGCTTATAATATTGTTCAATAAATATTCTATTTTAATTTTCACAATAATATACAAATGTTCAGAGAATGTAAAATCTTATGCTCTTTCTCACTTTTTTACTTTAACATTTTTAGAAAAAAATGCCACCTTAAAATCTCTGGAAGTGGAAAGGCTCCCATGCTTTTTATCCAAATAATAGAAGATTCTTTAAAATGTAATTATTAGTTATAAATTTATTTAATGATTATTATTAACAAGGGAGATATAAAATAAGGATCTGGAAAACATATCATGAAAGTAAACAGTAAGATTTAATGGTCCTGCAACAAGGGATGGTAAGTTGATGACTCTCCAGGCATTAAGAATCATTTCCACCCCACAACAAGTGGAGTAGAGAGTTAGAGAACTGGGGAATGGACCCTGATGATTTGAGTAGGTACTGTGAAGGACTTCTAATGTTCTGATCAATGGAATGGAAATGGGTGAGGTACCATGTAAGAAAGAATTAAAAAAAGAAAAGAAGAAAGTAGCAAAAGGCATGTGAATCTTAGAAGATGCAGAAGAGAGAAGTGAGTTCACAGAAAAATGTCCTCATTTTTCTTTCTAACCATAGAAAATTATTATGGTGATAGAAAAGATCAAGATACAAACAAAGAAGAGGACAGCAAAGTCAAAATATCTACGGGTAAAACCCTAAAAAATGATCTCAAACCCAGAAAGAACTCATACACGAGTTTATAAAAGAGCTTTAAAAATCATATAATAAAGGTAGAAGAGGAGGCAGAGCCAGAATGATGGAAAGAATCCAGGAAATTGTCTGAAATCACACCAGTTTCTCTTTGAAACAACAATAAATCAAGTTTCTAAACAGTTTCTGAAGTGACAGAAACTACAAAAAGAGAGAAACAATTTTCCCACTTCAGATAACTTAGAAGGATCTCAGGAAAGGTTTGACTCAATTGTCCTCAAAAGGGGAGTGCAGCTCAGCTCATAGACCTGTCTGGATAAGTTAGTAGAAGGCCCTTACCCATAGCACCTAAGGCCCCAGGGCTCAAAGCCAATGACTCAAATTTTTTGTCCTCCACAGCACAAGAAGCTTGAGAGAGTGTTCCCTGTGCCCTGGGAGCAGAGCTCAACTTTAAAAGTCACAAAACTGGCAAAAAAGTGAGCAAGAAACAAAAAAGAACATTGACCATAGAATGTTGCTGTGGTGACAAGGGAGATCAAAACACCAATTCAGAAGAGAAAAAAAATTCTACAAGCAAAGTCTTAAAGGATGATGTGAATTTGTCTCAAGATCAAAAAATCATCTTGGAAGAGCTCAAAAAAATTTTAAGTCAAACAAGACAGATAAAAGAAAAATTGGGGAAATAATGAAAGATGTGTGAATCAACAGCTTACAAAAATAAGGGGAAAATTTGACTGAAAAAAACCCCAGTTCTTTAAAAGATAATTCAAGAAAAGTATTTCTTAAAAATTAAAATTTGGGGACAGCTAGGTAGTGAAATGTATAGAGCACCAACCCTGAAGTCAGGAGGACCTGAGTTCAAATCTGGCCTCAGATACTTAACACTTCCGAGCTGTATGACCATGAGCAAGTCACTTAACCCCAATTGCCTCAGGAAAAAGGAAAAAAAATTGGGCAAATGAAAGCTAATAACTCTGAGACATCAAGAATCAATCAAATAAAAATAATAAAAAAATAGTAAAAATAATGAAAAGTTGCAAAATACCTCATTGGTAAAACAATTGATATGAAAAATAGTTTCAAGAGAGACAATTCAAGATTTATTGGACTGCCTGAAAAAATATGATAAAAAAAGAAGCCTGGACAGCAACTTTTAAGAAATTGTCAAGGGAAAATGTTCTGGTATTGTAGAACCAGAGGGCAAAATGTTGATGAAAAGATTCCTTTGGAAATTGGGTGAATGCCCATCAGGTAGGGAATGGCTGAATAAGTTGTGATATGTGGATTAATGAAATATTATTGTTCTATAAGGAACAATTGGTAGGCTGATTTCAGAAAGGCCAGAAGAGACTTACGGGAATTTATGCTGAGCGAAAGGAGTAGAACCAAGAGAATACAGTAACAACATGATTTTGTGATGATCAACTTTTGAAAGACTTAGTTCTTTTCATCAATGAGCTGATTCAAAGGCAATTCCAATACACTTGGGGTAGAAAGTGCCATACACATCCCCAGGGACAACTATGAAGACTGAATGTGGATCAAAGTATAGCATTTTCACCTTTTTGTTGTTTGTTTATTTTTTTCTTTATACTGATTTTCACCCTTTAATCTCATTTTTCTTTCCTAATATGATGGATATGGAATATGTTTAAAAAATTGTACCAGTTTAACTTATATTGGATTGCTTAGTGTCTAGGGGAAGCGGGGGAGAGAGAGAAAAGAAGAAAAAAAAAAATTTGGACCACAAAGTTTTGCAAAGATGAATGTTGAAAACTATCTTTGCATGTATTTGGAAAAAATAAAATTCTGTTGGAAGAAAAAAAAAGATTACACTGATCACTTCCTAAAAGAGAGGTTATAATTAAAATTCTAAGTAATATTATTACAGAATTATCACATCAAGGAGAAAATCCTGCAAGCAGCAAGAAAAAAAAATTCAAATGTTGAAGAGCCATAATCAGGATTACTCAGAACTTAAAAGTTTAAAAAATAAGAGAGCCTGGAATATGATATTGGCAAAGGAAATTGGACTATAAGGAAGAATCAATTATTTAGCAAAATTGAGCATAACCTTTCAGGGGAAAAGATGGAAATTCAATTAAATTGGGGAATTTTAATTATTTCTGATGAAAAGATCAGGCTGAACAGAAAATGTACATGTGGTTTAGAGCTTCAGTCAATCAGTCAGTCAGTTCAGGAGATTGACAAGCTAGAGACTGCAGTCAGGCAGAACAAAGGATTTGGAAGAGTAGAACCAAGATTCCAAGGGAGCTGTAGGCAACAAAGGACAAGCTTTAAGAGATCTTGGAACCAAGGAGGGACAGAGGCCTCTAAGAAAGCTAACCGGGCCCAAGGAAAGAGACAAGACTTGGAAGGAGAAAATAAACATTTGGATTTTATCAGCTGGCTGTATTTGAGGTGATTATTACTCTGAACTGAAAGTAAGGCTGCCTCCAGAAGCCTCCCCAAGAAACCTGCTCCACAGAGAATGATCATATTTTAGAAAAGAAAAAAAAAAGAACACCACAGTAATCATAATAAGCTTTAATGATTTGTTAAATTATTACTCAGGCTAATTTTAGCTTTTTTTGCCATTAAAATGACTGCAACCCCTGGGAGGGCTGTACTACTACAAGAAATGGCTCATAGAATAAGTGGAGCAATTATGTATTTGCTACCACACACTATTCATTTCTTACCATCTCCCCTCTCAAATTCCCTTATAGGTCCTTTTTGAGCCAAATCACATCAAGGAAGTTTGATTAATGTAGTATAGAGAAGGGGGTACAGGAGAGAAACTAGATTTCTTTTTCTGAAATAAGAAAAAGTGAGAATTCATTTTTCCTTCCTCTTGAAACAATATGTTGCAATTTCTAAAATGATGGTCAGTACGGAGAGAGATGGTCAGGTAAAGGACAGAGGTTGTATGGACAAGGGAAAGGGAAGGGGCTGGCTATTGAATGCTTATGTAAGTAACTTGTGTTTTATTTCCCAACTTTGTCTTAGGATAGAATAACTTTTATGGTTTTGACCATGGATTCTTCATTTCCTTGGAATTGCATGGGCCTGATGGGTTTCAGAGTCTTGCCCAACTCATACATAATTGTAATACCTTGGTGCAAATTCACCTCCATAACTTCTTCAGACAGACACTTATGTTATGTGACAGTCCCACTAAGGCTAATGCAATCTTTTTTGTCAGAATACAAGTTCTTTCATTAATCTGAGGAACAACTTCCTCATTCCCAAAAGGTAGAACTTTAGCAATGGTGTCTTTTGGAGTTTCATTGTAGGATAGCTAATCCTCTTTAAGATTTGCCTAGATGGTATTCTTACAGATGTTGCTTCAGAAAGTGGATTGCCCTCCATTAGATATAATGATATAACACAACACCATATACCAAGATAATGTTGAAATAGTTCATGATTTGGACATAAAGAATGGTATTATAAGGAAATTCAAAGAACATAGGATAGTTTACCTCTCAGATCTGTGGAGGAGAAGGAATTTGTGACCAAAGAAGAACTAGAGATCATTATTGATCACAAAATAGATAATTTTATTATATTAAGTTAAAAAACTTTTATATAACCAAACTAATACAGACAAGATTAGAAGAGAAGCAATAAATTGGGAAAACATTTTTTACATTTAAAGGTTCTGATAAAAACCTCATTTCTAAAATATATAGAGAATTGACTCAAATGTATAAGAATTCAAGCCATTCTCCATTTGATAAATGGTCAAAGGATATGGACAATAATTTCAGATGAAGACATTGAAACCATTTCTAGTCATAAGGAAAAGATACTCTTAATTATTATTGATCAGAGAAATGAAAATTAAGAGAGCTCTGAGGGGGGTGGAGCCAAGATAGTGGAAAAGGCACATGCGACTTTCTGAGCCTCTCTCATACCCTCAATACCAATTATTAAATTCAGCCTCAAAAATAGCGCTTGACTGGTAAAATTTACGAAGATTGGAAGTGCAACAACTTACCGGACAAAGATAATCTGAAGATCACCAGAAAAGGTTTGTACTGGACAGTGGAACAGACCAATGCAAAACAGATAGAAACCGAGGATAGCATATTGAGAAGATTGGGCAGGAATAGCCTATGGTTAGAAAATTTACAAAGACAACTCTGCCTTAGGCTGACTGCTCTGCTTGGTTGCAAAAGCGTAGACCAGCAGAGAATTAAAGCCAAAGGTAGAGGGTACTCTAAAAACTCCAGAATCTAACAGGATCTAGCTATACCCACCAAAACTAGAAATGACTCAGACAGACCACAGCACAGCTATTCAGCTGCACTCTGCACCACCGGCTGAGGCAGTCACAGCAGGGGGCACAGCCAGGGCAGCTTCTAATCTGCACAGAGCGGGGCTCAGTCTGGGGCAATAGAATTTCTCATGCAATTGTGCTCCCCAGACTGAGACACTTTTGGTGCCATGTGGGGTTATTCACTGGGCAACTGTTAATATGCATAGCCCCACAGAGGGCTTTGGCCTGGGATAGTGACAATTTTGCTGCTCAGCCTCTAACCCCAGGGCAGTTGCTAATCCCCACAGCAGGGTTCTTTGCTGGGTACTTCCACAGCTCCACTGTGATACCCAGACCTGAGTTCACTTCCAGGGGGGAACTTTTCACAGAGCACTCCCACACCTTGCCACTCTTTGCAGCCCATTGTCAGGACAGCTATTGTCCATATACCTATCTCTGCTCTGCAGAGGAAGCTGGTAACCTCCTTGCCCTGAAGGCCGACCCTACAGGCTTTAAAAACAAATGAGTGAAAAAATCAAAAGAATATCGATAGCTTCTATACAGAAAGAGATCAGGTTTTCAATCCCAAGGGGACTAATAGCAGACAGTCTCCAGATAATACCTAATGGGTATGTAACCTAGTCCCCATTACACAAAGCTCTCCTAGAAGAGACTATAAAAAAATCTTAAAAGAACGCTAGACGAAAAATGGGGAGAGGAAAGAGAAGCTATGCAAGAGAGTAACAACTTCCTGAAGTGTGAATTGGAAAACGTAAAGAACTCCCAGGAAAGTAGGATTTGTGAACTGGAAAAAGAAAATAACTCAGTAAAAAAAAAATTAGTGAAATTGAAAAAAAATTCCATAGAGCAAAACAAATCATTTAAAAAGTCAATTGGATATATACAAAAAGAAGTAAAAAAAACTAATGAAGAAAATAACTCTGATTGGTATAGCACTAAATAAATAGATTAGTTTAGGTAATATTGTCATCTTTATTATATTTGCTCTCCCTATCCAAAAGCATTTAATATTTTTCCAATTGGTTAGATCAGACTTAATTTGTGTGAAAAGTGGTCTGTAATTTTACTCATAAAGTTTCTGATTTTCCCTTGGCAGATAGATTCCTAAATATTTTATATTATCAGTAGTTACTTTAAATGGAATTTCTCTTTGTAACTCTGACTGTTGGATTTTGTTAGTGATATATAAGAATGCTGATGACTTATGTGGGTTTATTTTATAACCAGCAACTTTGCTAAAGTTGTGGATTATTTCTAATAATTTTTAGCAGAATCTCTGGGGTTCTCTAAGTATATCATCATGTCATCGGCAAAGAGTGGAACACAGGAACACAGGATAGTTTACCTCTCAGACCTGTGGAAGGGGAAGGTCTTTATGACCAAAGAAGAACTAGAGATCATTACTGATCACAAAATAGAAAATTTCGATTATACCAAACTGAAAAGTTTTTGTACAAACAAAACTAATGTAGACAAGATTAGAAGGGAAGCAATAAACTGGGAAAATATTTTTACAGTCAAAGGTTCTGATAAAGGCCTCATTTCAAAATATAGAGAATTAATTCTAATTTATCAAAATCAAGCTATTCTCCAATTGAAAAATGGTCAAGGATATGAACAGACAATTTCTAGATGAAGAAATTGAAACTATTTCTAGTCATATGAAAAGACTAAAGTCATTATTAATCAGAGAAATGCAATTAAGACAACTCTAAGATACCACTACACACCTGTCAGATTGGCTAAGATGACAGGAAAAATAATGATGATTGTTGAGGGATGTGGAAAACTGGGACATTGATGCATTGTTGGTGGAGTTGTGAACGAATCCAACCATTTTGAGAGTAGTTTGAACTATGCTCAAAAAGTTATCAAACTGTGCATACCTTTGATCCAGCAGTGTTACTACTCGGGATTATATCCCAAAGAGATTATAAAGAAGGGAAAGGGACCTGTATGTGCACGAATGTTTGTGGCAGCCCTTTCGTAGTGTATTAAAACTGAAAACTGAATGGATGTCCACAGTTGAGAATGGCTGAATAAATTGTGGTATAGATATTATGGAATATTACTGTTTTGTAAGAAATGACCAACAGGATAATTCTAGAAAGGCCTGAGAGACTTACACGAACTGATGCTGAGTGAAATGAGCAGGACCAGGAGATCATTATATACTTCAACAAAATACTATATGATGACCAGTTCTGATGGACCAGGCCATCCTCAGAACGAGATCAACCAAATCATTTCCAATGGAGCAGTAATGAACTAACTAGCTATGAAAAAGAACTCTGGGAGATGACTAAAACCATTACATTGAATTCCAATCCTATATTTATACACCTGCATTTTGATTTCCTTACAAGCTAATTGTACAATATTTCAGAGTCTGATTCTTTTGTACAGCAAAATAACGTTTGGTCATGTATACTGATGTATCTAATTTATATTTTAATATATTTAACATCTATTGGTCATCCTGCCATCTAGGGAGGGTGGGGGTAAGAGGTGAAAAATTGGAACAAGAGGTTTGGCAATTGTTAATGCTGTAAAGTTACCCATGTATATATCCTGTAAATAAAAGGCTATTAAATAAATAAATAAATAAAAAAGAAGAAAATAACTCATTAAAAATAACAACTGAATAAATAGAAATGAATGATTCATTGAGACATCAAAATCAGTCAAAAAATGAAAAATTAGGAAAAAAAATTAAATATCTACTTGGAAAAACAACAGATCTGGAAAACAGATCCAGGAGAGATAGTCTGAGGATAATTGTACTTCCCTAAAATTATGATAAAAAAAGAGCCTAAATACTATTTTACAGGAAATCATCAATGAGAACTGCCCAAATGTAATAGAATTAAAAGGTAAAATAAGCATTGAAAGAATTCACTGGACACCTTAGGAAAAAGACATTAAAATAAATACTCCAAGGAATATTGTGGCTAAATTTCAGAACTATAAGACTAAGGAAAAAAATATTACAAGCAGCCAGAAAAAAAACAATTCAGATACCGAGGAGCCACAATAAGAATCACTCAAGATCTGGCTGCCTCCACATTAAAGGTTCAAAGGGCCTGGAATGTGATATTCCGAAAGGCAAAAGAACTTGGAATGCAGCCAAAAATAAACTATCCAGCTAATCTGACCATTTCCTTCCATGGAAGAAGATGCATATTTAATGAAACAGATGAGTTCAATTTGTTTCTAAAGAAAAAAACAGATCTAAACAAAAAAAAAAAAAATTATCTCCAACCATAGGAGTCAAGAGAAGCAGAAAAAGATAAAAAGATCTCTTGAGAACTGTATTTCTGTTGTGGATATACATAAAGAGTACATGTATAATTTGATTTTACTGATATAACATAAAAAAGGAAAGTAGAAATGGAAAGGGGAAAGTATCAGAAAAAGGAAAAAGGGGAGATAAAAAGAAGGAAATTACATCCCACGAAGAGGCAAAGGAAACCTATCATATCTGAGGGAATTTAGAGAGGGGGAGGAACATTGTGTGAATCTTACTCTCATCAGGGTTGGCTCAAAGAGAAAATAATTGACATATTTGGTTTACAGAGAAACTTCTCTCACCTCATTAAAAAGTGAGAGAGGAAAAGGGAAAAGGAAAAAGAGTAATAAGGGAAGGGTACAGGAAAGGGGAAGGGATTCAAAAGGGGTGGGAGGGATCTTAAAGAGAGAGACCATAATTTTAATATTGGAAAAGGTGGTAAGGGACGTCAAGAAAAAGAAAAGCATAATATGGGGATAATAAGATGGCAGGAAATACAGAATTAGTAATTTTAACCATAAATGTGAATGAGATGAACTCTCCAATAAAGTGGAGATGGATAGCAGACGAGATCAAAGTCAGAACCCTACAATATGCTCTTTAGAGGAAACACACACATTTAAAGCAGGGAGATACATGCATAGTAAAGGTAAAAGGCTGAAGCAGAGTCTATTATGCTTCAGATGAAGTCAAAAAAGCAGGGGTAGCCATCCTTCTCTCAGATTAAGCAAAAGCAAAAATTGATCTAATTAAAAGAGATAAGGAAGGAGACTATATCTTGCTAAAGGGTAGCATAAACAATGAAGCAATATCAATACTAAATATATATGCACCAAATGGTATAGCATCTAACTTCCTAAAGGAGAAGTTAAGAGAGCTGTAGAAGAAATAGATAGCAAACATATAACAGTGGGAGATCTCAACCTTGCACTCTCAGAATTAGATAAATCAAACCACAAAACAAATAAGAAAGAAATTAAAGAGGTGAATAGAATATTAGAAAAATTAGGTATGATAGATCTTTGGAGAAAACTTAATGGTGACAGAAAGAAACATACTTTCTTCTCAGCAGTTCATGGAACCTATACAAAAGCTGACCATGTATTAAGACATAAAGACCTCAAAATTAAATGCAGGATGGCAGAAATAGTAAATGCTTTCTTTTCAGATCACGATGTAATAAAAGCTACATTCAACAAAAAGTTAGGGGAAATATACCAAAAAGTAAATGGAAAATAAATAATCTCATCTTAAAGAATGATTGGTTGAAACAGCAAATTATAGATACAGTTAATAATTTTATGCAAGACAATGACAACAATGATATCATCATACCAAAATTTGTGGGATTCAGCCAAAGCAGTAATAAGGGGAAATTTTATATCTTTAGAGACTTACTTGAATAAAATAGAGAAAGAGAAGTTCAATGAATTGGGCTTGCAACTTAAAAAGCTAGAAAAATACCAAATTAAAAACTTCCAATCAAATACTAAACTTGAAATTTTAAAATTACAAGAAGAAATTAATAATATTGAAAGTAAAAAAAAACTATGCTATACAATTTGAATATATTTGAAATATATATTTCAATATATTTGAAAAAATAGGGAATGAAGGAGTCCTACCAAATTCCTTTTATGATCCAGATATGGTACTGATACCTAAGCCAGATAGGTTGAAAACAGATGCAGAAAAAGCATTTGATAAAATCCAACATCTATTCCTATTAAAAACACTTGAGTGTATAGGAATAAATGGACTTTTCCTTAAAATAATCAGTAGCATTTATTTAAAACCATCAGTAAGTATCATATGTAATGGGGATAAACTGGAACCATTCCCAATAAAATCAGGAGTGAAACAAGGTTGCCCATTATCACCATTATTATTTAATATTGTATTAGAAGTGCTAGCTTTGGCAATAAGAGTTCAGAGAGAGATTACAGGAATTAGAGTAGGTAATGAGGAAACCAAATTCTCACTCTTTGCTGATGATATGATGGTATACTTAGAGACCCCAGAGATTCTGTTAAAAAGCTATTAGAAATAAATAATCCACACCTTTTGCAAAGTTGCAGGATACAAAATAAATCCACATAAGTCCTCAGCATTCTTATATATCACTAACAACATCCAACACTTAGAGTTACAAAGAGAAATTCCATTTAAAGTAACCACCAAGAGTAGACAATATTTAGGAATCTATCTGCCAAGTGAAAATCAGGAGTTATACGAACAAAACTACAAAACACTTTTCACACAAATAAATTCAGATCTAACCAACTGGAAAAATATCAAATGCTCTTGGATGGGATGAGCTAATATAATATAGATGACAATACTCTCTAAACTAATCTATTTATTTAGTGGTATACCAGTTACACTCCAAAAAAACCTATTTTAATGACCTAGAAAAAATAACAACAAAGTTCATATGGAAAAACAAAAGGTCAAGAATTTCAAGGGAATTAATGAAAAAAAATCAAATGAAGGTCCCCTAGCTATACCAGATCTAAAAATTATATTTTAAAGCAGTGGTTATTAAAACCATTTGGTATTGGCTAAGAAATAGAGTAGCTGATTAGTAGAATAGGTTAGGTTCAAAGAACAAAATAGTCAATAACTTTAATAATCTAGTGTTTGAAAAACTCAAAGAACCCAGCTTTTTGGATAAGAACTCACTGTTTGACAAAAATTGCTGGGAAAATTGGAAATTAGTATGATAAGTATGATTAGTATGATAGTATGATATTTAAATGATAAGATGAACAGAAAATAATTTAATTACCAAGTGAAGAATGTGAGATCTTTAGGGAGTAGTTACATATCTGATGTCCTTGGAGAAAAACTTCCCTTTTTATAATTTTTTCTTCAAAGATGGGGGGAGGGTGACTTTTTTGTTTTTTTTTCCTTTTGTCATGAACAAAGAAAAATATCTGGAGGCCACAGCCTGGGACATAAATACTTCTATTCTTGGTCAAGAGATCTACCAGCATTTTGAGGATTATGGCTGATGTGTAGCTGGTCTCAGCAAAGGAAAAGGCATCAAGGAAGAGGTAAATGAGGATATGAATGACATGGTCCACCCAGGTGAGTGTTGTGATGACCAAGTTGCCAGTGAGGGTATTAAGGTAGAGAAAGAAGCAAACAAAGAAGTTATCCTGCTATTCTGGGTAGACTGAGAATCCAACAAAGATGAATTCTTCTATGAATGTCTGGTTGAACTTCATTGTCCTGAACTTTAGAAAAGAGAAAACATAATTGGAATGTCTCATATATCATCAACACTCCATTAACTTATGTTCTTATGAATGAAAATTGTGACAAACAAATATTGAACTGGTAACAGTCATAGTTCATCACACCCAATTCCCATATTTATGTTTTTTTTTTCCTTTTTGTTTTCAAAAGAGGAAAATAATACCCTGAAGAAATTATTTCCTCAATTCACACAGATAGTAAGTGGGAGAGTCAGAATTTGAACCCAGGCCCTCAGACACAATCTAATGCACTTTTAGACATCAGGCAACATTTCTTTGTATTAAAACCATAGCATATGCAATTCTATGGTCATCATTTTGAATATGTTTTTCTAGGCAAATTGTGTTTTACTTAGGCAAAATTTCATACACTTAAATGAATATGAATTTTACCTTCTTGATATGGCATTATCACGGTTTAAATGACAGAGAAAACACTCTGGAATTTGCTGGGGGAAAGACGAAAGCAAGATTTTGAATTCAATATTTTCACTGTCACCATCAGTAATAATCATTATTTCACAGAGAAACAAATGATCCTGACCCAGGGTCTGGATCCTGATCCAGACCATATATCTCAGGTACAGAATCAAATTTACTGAATGAGTCATTGATAAATTGATTGCAATCTGACATTCTCAATTTCCATTCTATTTTCTAAGAAAAATCTTAGACCATGCCTTAAAGGTCAAATATCTCAATGTGAAAAACTACAACCCCATATTGAAATGACATTTATTCAGAAAAATGTAAGAAAAAGAGCGATGCACCATTTATGATGTGGGAGGAAGGTAATAATAATAAGAAAAATAGAAAGGCTCTCCCTAGGGTTTTTCAGTTAAATATTCATTAAAAAGGGTAGTTGATCATTGTTCAGTTATTAATTTATTAAGGTTACTGAGCCCATATTATACATAATACATTGTGGTTAGTGTTGTAGGTGATTCAAAGAGATATTACCCATCCTATAGGATTTATATCCCTGTGAGAATATTAGGACATACTTACAGATCACATATTTCTGATCCTTCTAACTGGAAAATTCTATTCTGCTTGACAAGAGCTCAATATATTTAGTCCATCCTAGACTAAATTGATTCACTCCAGTTATTTCCACATGCTGACCTACTCTCCTAACAATTCCCCTTGGCTTTCCACCTCTTAGAAACTATAATCAGGTCAACATAAGCATTGCATCTGGAAAAGGGTTGTCAATGAATTGCTCCATTTACCTTCTATGTGACTTCCCAGACCTTATTATTATTCCAATTCAGCACTCCTCTATGTAAGATCTTGTGTATTAGAATATAAGATCCCTGTGGACAAAGAGTGTCTTGTTTTCATTTCGATCTCTAACACTTTGCATCTGACTCCATGGATTTTTATTTATCCATTCAAGACAAGAAATAGAATAAATTTAGTTATGAATTAATTTTTATGTTGGAAGAGAAAGGGAGAAACCTAGATTGTACAAGTTAAGATCACTTGCCTTAGAATCATAATACTTGATTCGTCTGATCCTTAATTATTATTTGCAAAGTATTAAATACATGACTGTATTATGCAGTCTTTGGGTTCTCATATTTTCCTGCCTTTAAAAATAAGAAAATAATACTGAATGAATTCAAAAATGAGGATCAGGCAGCTAGGTATGCAGTGGATAGAACACCAGTCCTGAATTAAAGAACTTGAGTTCAAATCTGCCCTCAGATACCTTAACACTTCGCTGTGTGGTCCTGACAAATCACTTAACCCTCAATTGCTCAGCAAAATAATAAAAAATATGAAGAAAGCAAAAAGGGAAAATTTTGCAACAAGTATTTCTGATAAAGGTTTCATTTCTCAAATATATAGGAAACTGAGTTAAATTTATAATATATGTATATATTATACACACATACACATATATATTAATGCCATTTTCCAATTGATAAATGCTAAAATGATATAAATAGGCAGTTAACAGACAAAGAAATCAAAGTCAAAGCTATCTATAGTCACCTGAAAACATGTTCTAAATCACTGCTTAGAGAAATATAAATTAAATCAACTATGAGGAAGCAACTCAGACTTACATACTGTCAAAGAAGACATACAAAGGAAAAATGTTAAATGCTAGAAGGGACGTGGAAAATTGAGTCATTAATTCATTGTTGAGAATTTGTAGAGCTGATTCAACCATCTACAAAGTAATTGAAATTATTTGAGCTTATAAAACTTTTTATACACATTGATCCAGCAATCCACTGCTGTCTATCCCAAAGATGTTATTCAAAAAGTGAATGGGCCCTATTTGTACAAAACATTTGTAGCAACTCTGAAATTATGAAGAATTGAAAGTACCCATCAATATGGAAATGACTAACCAAGTTATGGTATATGATAGGAATGGAATATTATTGTGTTATTAAAAAAAGATAAGAAGGATGATTTGAGAAAAACCTAGGAAAACTTTCATGAAGTGAAATTTTATAGTGAAATGAACATAATAAGGAGACTGTTGTACAGTATACAACAATATTGTTTTATGAAGAATTGTGAACAACTTAGCTATTCTTAGTAATACAATGATTCAAGACAATCTGAGAGGACTTATGATAAAATATATTATCCACCTCTAGAGAAAAAACTGATATTGATTCAGTACATACTGAGACATGCTATTTTTCACTTTCTTCTATTTTTTCCTTTTATTTGATTTTTTTGTGCAAAATGATTCATATGGAAATATTTTACATAATTGCACATGTGTAACCAATTTTGAATTGCCTATCATCTCAGGAATGGGGAGGGAGGCACAGAATTTGAAATTGAAAACTTTAAATAGCAAGTGTTCAAATTTCTTAAAATAAAAGTTGGTTATCAAAAAATGGTTACTGTCACAATAAAAATAAAAACATATTTTAAAGTACACAGACACTCTGCTTAAAGACCTCCACTGAGGGTCTACCTTTTGAAGAAGACCATTCTGTTTTGAACAAATATAGTTGAAAGAAACATTTTCCCCTCTCTGACATCAAAATTAAATTAGCTACTTTGCAATTGCAACATATTGCTCCTAATTTTGCTTTCCAGGAACAAACAGACTCAAACTGAACTCTCTTACTTAGTATAGCCAGTGAACATGAAAATGGTTATGACCATCACAAATCTCTTACACAAGCTACACATCATGAATTTCTTCCATCAGTTTTCATTTGATATGATTTCATATTCATCATCCTGCTTGCCCTACTTTGGGAACTTTCTAGCCTATCTTTATCCACATGTGACATTTGCAACTGAGCTGAGTATGCTAAAAATAGTCAGAAACATCATTGTCCGCAATTGCCCTAAAAGGAATCATAGTGAAAGACATTTCAAAACATTCAGGTCACTTAATGGCTTTGACTAATTGACCTAAGCTCTCCAAACCTCAGTATCATCTTAGGTAAAATAAAGATTTTTTCCTAGATGCTAATATTTCCAGCTGTAGAATCCTATGCTTCATCATGGTCCCCCTTTTAACTTCAGATTGTCTCATCTCCCATGTTAAAGGCAAGGGTGATAAAAGTGTGTCTCAAACACCAGACATGCCATCCTCACCTCACTCCTCCCATCCCCCTTCAGGCTATCTTTCTAACCTCATTTCTGCCTTCTCATTCTCATTTCCAACTTAATTGATCAAAGGCATTTATAGAGTGTTTACTATGTACCAGTACTAATTTGTTGTGCTTACGTACAGAGAATACAAAGAAAGGCAAACTGTCTCTTTCCCCAAGAAATTACAATTTAATGAAAGAACCACGATAGATAGGGTAGGATGGGGTTCACTTCACATTTTTAGTTCCTACATCATATTAATAAACTAATCTCACAGCCAAGTTGGGCCAGCATCCCCAAATGCTTGTTCCTCAGAGCCAATAGGCTTTCTGCAACACTCAGCCTGCATTGTTTTTGTTTTTCATTCTCAAAGAAGACCAGTGACACCAGGAAAGTGACTTCTTGACTTTCAAATGAATTGGATTAAGTGAAGCAAGACTGTGAAAAGTCATCAGCTTAATTCTCTCCTCCAGAGTCAACTGGATCCAGTGGCAAGATATAAATCAGGTCAGTTTTATTAGATTCCAATATTCCATTGATATGAGCTCCTGACCCAGATTTTAGACTCTTCTTCTTGCACCTAAAAAGAAAAAGGACAAAGCAAAAAGTCAAACCCTTAGATCAATTTTTCATAGCCATTTGACCCATGGAAGAAGGGAAGGAGGTGGTCCGTTAGGGTATCTCTCTTTATGATTGTTGTAATTGGTTATTACTAAAGGATAATAACTATCATTTATATAGTGCTTTCTGGTGCTAGGCACTGTGTTAAGCACATTAACAATTAGTATCTCATTTGATCCTCAGCACAACAGAAAAGTACATTGAGAAGAAGTAGTTGGACAGGTAGGAAAAAACTCAAGGAACAAATTGTATTCAAGAAGAAAATGTGATCACCAGAGTTAAATACCATAAAGATCAAGGTATTGAGAAAAAGCCATTAAATGCTAGAAGTATCACTGGTAGCTGTGAAGAGGCCATTTCAGTCTAATAGTTACTTGAATGGTCAGCATTTTGGCTTGCTCCCCTACCTTCCTACATATTTTTCATTGTCCTCATAAGATTAACACCTCCATCTTCTTTCCCAGAAGGAGGGAACTGTATTTTCTGGGACAGAAAAACTTGATATTTTATAGCACCTTACTTTTATCAGCAGAATAGGCAACCAATACCTTTTTATAATTGAGTAGGAAGGATGTTTTATTTATTTATTTATTTTTGGAATTTGGAAGTTATTCTTTGGATATAGCTTACATAATATTCCTATTATTTATGTACAAATTTTGAAATTTACATCTTTTGACTATTGAGACCCAGTTCCTGATCTTATTAATTCTGTCAATTCCCTACAGGTTTTTTTCCCCAATTAACAAGTATCTGTTTTTCTTTGACTCTCTACCTAGCTCTACTGGGATAAAAAAAAATAGTTTTTTTTTTAATCAGCATTCTTTGGTCTTTCAAAATTTTTCAACTTTCCAATCTTGTTTTGGTACAACTATTTTCATGGTTCTGTACTCTTCTTTCTGCATCAGTTCAAAGTGAGATTCAATAGTTCTAGTTCCTCCTTATCCCTTCCTCACGTGTATAAAATTTAATGTTACCATTCAATTTATATGACATAATATTTCTCCCATCCATTCTTCTCTTTTTCTACTCCATATATATATATATATATATATATATATATATATATATATATATATATTTTAACTCTCTTTCTTTCCTTTGTCTTTTTAAAGCTTTATAGCATGACAAAAAAAAAAAAAAAACCTTATTGGCCCATCATCATACTGAAGCCCTCCATGTTCCCTGTTGACATCATAGTTTATAAAGAATGCTTATATCATTCTCCCTTTCTCTTTGAATATAAACACTTTATCCATATAGAATATTTTCTACTTGCTTGCATTTGCCATTTTAATGTTTTTCTTTATTCCTACATTCATATTTCAAAGTTCCTACCACATTTTGGTCTTTCCATTAGGGATGCTTGGATGCATTTTATTTCTTGTAAAGACCATTTTCCCCTCTTTAAGATTATATTCAGTTTTGCTTGGTAAGTTATTTTTGGTTGCAAGCCTATATCTTTTGACTTTAAGAAAATCACATTCCATGCACTTTATTTTTATAGTGGTAGATCCTAAATCTTCTGTGACTGCAACTGTGGCTCCTGAGTACTTGTTTTTTATTGTTGTTGTTGTTTTGTTTTTTAGCTTGTTGCAATATTTTCTTATTTAACATGGAAGTTTTGGATTTTGGCCAAGATATTCCTGGAAGTTTTCTTTTTGAGGCTCCTTAGAGGAGGTAACTGGCAAATCCCTTTTATTTTATTTTATTTATAATTATAGCTTTTTATTTACAAATTATATGCATGGGTAATTTTACAGCATTGACAATTGTCAAGCTTTTGTTCCAATTTTTCCCCTCTTTCCTCCCATCCCCTCCCCCAGATGGCAGGTTGACCAATACATGTTAAATATGTTAAAGTATAAATTAAATACAATATAAGTATACATGTCCAAATAGTTATTTTGCTGTACAAAAAGAATCGGACTTTGAAATAGTGTACTATTAGCCTGTGAAGGAAATCAAAAATGCAGGCGGACAAAAATAGAGGGATTGGGAATTCTATGTAATGGTTCATAGTCATCTTCCAGAATTCTTTCGCTGGGTGTAGCTGGTTCAATTCATTACTGCTCTATTGGAACTGATTTGGTTCATCTCATTTGAAGTATATAATGATCTCCTGGTCCTGCTCATGTCACTCAGCATCAGTTCATGTAAGTCTCTCCAGGCCTTTCTGAAAACATCCTGTTGGTCATTTCTTACAGAACAATAATATTCCATAATATTCATATACCACAATTTAATTAGCCATGCTGCAATTGATTGCCATCCACTCAATTTCCAGTTTCTGGCCACTACAAAGAGGGCTGCCACAAACATTCTTATACATACAGGTCCCTTACCCTTCTTTAAAATCTCTTTGGCATATAATCCCAGTAGTAACACTGCTGGATCAAAGGGTATGCATGGTTTGATAACTTTTTGAGCATAGTTCAAAATTGCTCTGCAGAATGGCTGGATGTATTCACTATTCCACCAACAATGTATCAGTGTCCGTTTTCCCACATCCTCTCCAACATTCCGCATTATCTTTCCCTGTCATTCTAGCCAATCTGACAGGTGTGTAGTGGTATCTCAGAGTTGTCTTAATCTGCATTTCTCTGATTAATAATGATTTGGAGCATCTTTTCATATGCCTAGAAATACTTTCAATTTCTTCATCTGAGAATTGTCTTTTCATATAGTTTGACCATTTATCAATTGGTGAATGGCTTAATTTTTTATAAATTAGAGTCAATTGTCAATATTTTGGAAATGAGGCCTTTATCAGAACCTTTGACTATAAAAATGATTTCCCAGTTTATTGCTTCCCTTCTAATCGCATTAGTTTTGTTTGTACAAAAACTTTTCAATTTGATACAATCAAATTTTTCTATTTTGTGATCAATAATGATCTCTAATTCTTCTTTGGTCATAAATCCTTTCCTCTTCCACAGGTCTGAGAGGTAAACTATCCTATGCTCTTCCAATTTATTTATAATCTCATTCTTTATGCCTATGTCATAAACCCATTTTGACCTTATCTTGGTGTACAGTGTTAAGTGTAGGTCAATGCCTAGTTTCTGCCATACTAATTTCCAATTTTCCCAGCAATTTTTGTCAAATTGTGCGTTCTTATCCCCAAAACTGGGGTCTTTGGGTTTTTTAAACACTAGATTATTAAAGTTATTGGCTGTTTTGTCCCTTGAACCTAACCTATTCCACTGATCGACTAGTCTATTTTTTAGCCAATATCAAATGGTTTTGGTAACCATTGCTTTATAATATAATTTTAGATCTGGTACAGCTAGGCCACCTTCATTTGATTTTTTTTTCATTAATTCCCTTGAAATTCTTGACCTTTTGTTTTTCCATATGAACTTTGTTGTAATTTTTTTAGGTCATTAAAATATTTTTTGAGACTCTGGTATAGCACTAAATAGATAGATTAGTTTAGGTAGTATTGTCATCTTTATTATATTTTCTCACCCTGTCCAAGAGCATGTAATATTTTTCCAGTTGGTTAGATCAGACTTAATTTGTGTGGAAAGTGTTTTGTAGTTTTGCTCATAAAATTTCTGATTTTCCCTTGGCAGATAGATTCCTAAATATTTTATACTATCCGTAATTACTTCAACTGGAATTTCTCTTTGTAACTCTAAGTGTTGGATTTTGTTAGTTATATATAAGAATGTTGATGAATTATGTGGGTTTATTTTATATCCTGCAACTCTGCTAAATATGTGGATTATTTCCAATAACTTTTTTCGTAGAATCTCTGGGGTTCTCTAAGTATACCATCATATCATCAGCAAAGAGTGATAATTTGGTTTCCTCGTTGCCTACTCTATACTCTAATTCCTTTAATCTCTTTCTCAACTCTTATTGCCAAAACTAGCATTTCTAGTATAATATTGAATTGTAACAGTGATAGTGGGTAACTTTGCTTCACTCCTGATTTTATTGGGAATGGTTGTAGTTTGTCCCCATTACATGTGATGCTTACTGATAGTTTTAAATAGATGCTACTGCAAATCCATTTTATTTTTACTTTATGCTCTGATTCTAAGAAATCTTGGCAATTTCTTTCATGACTTATTGAACTATTATTTCTTGTTTGTAGCTCTTATTTGTCCATAATTCTTTTTTAAAAATGGTTCATGATTTTTAAAAATTATTCTAACATTTTTTTAAAATTTTGACTTTCAAATACTCCCCCTCTTTTCAAATCCTACCCACTAAAAAAGCAAACAGTGTGATACTCATAAGTTATGTGAAATAATGGGAAAACAATTTCCCTATTAGCCATACTACACAGAAAGACAGAGACAACAAGAGACAAAGAGAAGGAGATAGGGAAACAAGGAAGGAAGGAAGGAAGAAAGGAAGAAAGGAATATGTGAACTTTTTCTCTGCTGCAATGAAATGGGGAATGCATGAAAACTTCAAAGAAAGTTTGGTTCTGGTTTCTGGTCATATATTTCTTAAATGAAAAACATCTTTTGCAACTTATTGGATAATCATGGGAAGAAAAATGAATACAGAAGTCTTGAATTTATGAATGAAAGGGAATTTAAAGAAGTCCTGAGATCATGAATGAGAGAGAATTTGTTAACAGTAGAAGAGAAGTGTCATAGGAGATAGTAGGAAAAGTTGGGATGTTAAGTAGAAGTTGCAAGGCATATACTTTTCACATAAATGTGAGTTCAAGACTGGGATGATTCACACTCAGAAATCAGACAAAAAGTGAGATTTTTGTATAGGCAGATTAGACCTAAACTAAGGTGAAAGTTCACCAGAGACCCTTAGAGATCCAGGGGAAGAGTTCTGAAATCTAGTGGATTAGAGGTAGTTGGAGAGTAGGACCATGGTGATAAGGAAATGACCAATAACTGCATAAAAATATTGTTTCATTTTTTATTTCATACTGGTTTAGTTTGAATGTTTACATTTTTCTAACGTTTAATTATTGGTACAATATGAACAAATGAATCATTTATTAAATGTGTACTGTGTCAAGCACAGAGCACATATTAATATAGAGTCCTGCTTCTCAAGGAGCTCTTTTTCTAAGCAAAAGTGACAATATATCAAGGGTGCTTCAGTTCCAGTGCCAATGGTAAAACCCAGAAGTCTTTATGATCTACAGAGTGCATCAGAATATCAAATTGTAATGACCAATTATAATCAAAATGTCATAACAGCAGGGCAGAGTGGAAGGCCTAGTAAACAAACACTTTATCAAAAAGATTGTAATTAATAACTTTTTTCTCATACAAAGGTTATAAGGCAGTATGAGAAGAGATTCATCACTTGCATTTGTGTGGAAATTTGAGTGCCTTCTCACAAGAGTGGGAACTGGCAAATAAAGGGTTTTCTTGTCCAATTGAAAGGGAAGAGAGCATATATAGAAAGTTTGTAGGAAAAAGATATCTATCCACAATACCTAGTTCTTCTAGGCCTTTCTTTGACCAATAAAATGTGTTCAGCAGGAAGACAGCAGTAAGGAGGAAAAGGGATTCCTACTTTATAAATAAGTAAAGTTATACATATTGCATAGGAATATTTTTATTAATTTATTTTATTTTTTCTTTACTGAAATAGGAATAAAATAACAAAATTTGTAGGTGACTGACCTAAATAATGGAGTCAATTTTGTTACAATTAAATGTATTGAAATCAGTTTCTGAAACATCTGGCTAAGGTCCAAGGAAAACAACTGAGTGGCCAGTTTAGGTCTCAAAAGGAGAGTCAAGCACATGTCTGACGGCCTGCAAGAAAACCCTCACTTTTTCTTTTACTTTTTTGTTCCACAAGGTGGACTTAGTGGTTGTGATTTAAGTATCCCAGGAATTGGATTGCATTACTTTGGAAAGGAAGTAGCTAGGTGATAAAATAGAAAGCTAGGTCTGGAGTCAGGAAGGCCTGAGTTCAATCTAGCTTCAGACATTCAAGCAACTTGTCTAGCTCAGTTTCCTCAGCTATAAAATGATTAAAAAAAGATTAAAAAGTATACCTTGATGTTTTGAGAATAAAATGAGACATTTGCAAAGGTTTACAAAATTTTGCAAAGATCTATTTAAATGCAATTTATTAAAATCATTATCATTGCCACAAAGGACTGAGATTTAGCCCTGGCTCAGACCCAGGGCTCTATTAGGTCTATTATTTCTTTTAATCCTCAGACCCCACAGAATAAACAGATATAGAATAATTTGCCTCTGAAGTAACAGAATTAGGATTCCAAACCTCATCCTCAATTTCAAATCCAAACCTCTTTCAATTTCATCACATTGCCTTTCCTCCAAATTGAGACAACTGCCAAAAAACAAACAAACAGAACACACAAAAGGGATTGTATGGGCTAAAAGGTATAAGTAGATGGTGCCTCAGAATCAGAAACTGTGTGTAGCTACTCCTCTCTGTGACAGACTTGTGACCAAGTTCCAGGGGTATAGGAACTAAATTGATTACTGAGCAATTTGGGTATTAACAATAACAACAATAACAAAAACAAAACATGGGAGCATCTTGGAAATCTGGAAACCAAAGTGGAAGCCAAAAAAAAAAAAAGGAGAATTCTCATTGACATGAAGAAGGCCTGATCTGTTATGAGTGGGAGTCCAATAAGAAAGAACAAATGAAAAAATCAAGAAGCAACTTCTATAACTAATACTGGGAAATTAATATTATGGGACTTTATGGGACAGTAGAGCTTTCCCTTTCACTTATATGGTATGAAATATTATTTAATTTAGTAACAGTGTCTAAGTTTCAGTTCAAGTTGACACTTATTAGAAAGCAAATCATTCGTTATCTGTGGATCTTTTACTCTTCCCCTGGTTGGGCTTACTCTAGGCTAATGTCCTAGAAGCTTAGGTTCAGTATTGGAACAAAATGAGACATTTGTAGGTCATTCTTCAGTTCACAAAAAGAGATTTCATTAGTCATTGTCAGAGTTTATTCAGCAAGAGTAGACATTGAGAACACTTTGAGAGATCTCAGTCAAATTAACTTCTTAAATTGAGTTGTCCATCTTTGCCCATCAATCAATAGAAAGTTGAAGTTCTTCATAGATGGTCTGTAATAATGCATTGAAGAATTGATGCCAATAGTCCAGGGGTGGTCAAACTACGCCCCCTGGGCCAGATGCAGCAGCTGAGGATGATTATCCCCCTCACCCAGGGCTATGAAGTTTCTTTATTTAAAGGCCCACAAAGCAAAGTTTTTGTTTTTACTATAGTCCGGCCCTTAAACAGTTTGAGGGACAGTGAACTGGTCCCCTATTTTAAAAGTTTGAGGATCTCTGGAAGCCTTTAGTACTCTGAATCAAACAATTCTAGAGGATGGTTTTGATATCTTTTAAGAAAAAAAAAACTTAGTCCAACTTGAACAGGGAAAAGGGAGGAGCTATTGCTCTTATACAATTACTCTTTTTGAGAGGGATATTGGCAGGAATTTGGTAAATCTTAAAGTGCTATTAAAATAACATTTGTCATTCGTTCTTTATTAATAAAACTTTATTTTACCACATGATCAGACCTTTATTAAGGTCTTTAATAAAAAAAAGTCTTTAAATGAATATACACACATTGATGAAAACATACTAGAGTCATACCATCCTGATTCAGAGGTAATTACTGATTACCTTAATGAGACTAATTCAGGGATCTCAGGAAAGCTGCTGTTCTCTCCTGTTATGTTATAAGCTGAAAATGAAATCCTACCATAAAAATCATTGAGTTAATTAAATATTGCCCTCTTTTGTCTTGTTTTAAAATACAAACACTTCAAAAAGAGTCAAACATAAATCACCAATAAATTAGTATGACTAGGTTTGCTAGAACTGGGGGTTGGGACTGATGTCATAACATCAAGGGTATAGTTCTAAAAGAAAGTGGACATCAAAATAGGAGATGGCACTGTGTTCCAAAGTATGTCTTCCAAAGGAGGCTTGAGCTATTTCACAATTGAGTTGAAGATTTGCTCTGCATAACTTTCTCATTCTCAGCCTTACTCTTAATATCATCAAACACTGATCTGCCACATCACAGAGACTACTTTGTTTTTTTTCCCCCTGCATATCACTTCTACTCATCCTGCCAATAGCACATTGTAAATGCCCACAGGTGACTGGAATCATTCTCCATTGCCTTGATGTATATCTCTACCAATAGTCAATAGGAGGTAGAGGTTTCATGACTACAAAAATAGGAAAACCTCCTTTAAGTATGCTGGACACATTTATGCAATTCCTACCATCTCAGAAACTGTTGTTCCCTTCCTCATTTTTAGGGAAAAGGAAAAATTCTGGCAATAAGAAAATGATTCAGTGGTTCTGAATGTTTATTGCAAATCGTAGCTACTCAAAATCATTTGGTTAAGGCAACTTTCTTGTCTAGTACTCTCTTCAGAGAATTCTTCATGTCCTTGTTTCTCAGGGTGAAAATGATAGGGCTGAGAAAGGGTGTGACAACAGTGTAGGGGATAGTTATCAGGGAATCATCTCCCTCTTGTGCCTCTGGCTTTAAGTAAACTATGGCAGCAAATCCAAAGTGAATGATGACTACAGTAAGGTGAGAGGCACAAGTAGAGAAAGCCTTTTTTCTCCCCTCAGCTGAGGGGATCTTGAGTACTGTAGAGAGAATGAACACATATGTAAGAATAATAAATAGGAATGTCCCCAGCAAACCAGACTCTGAAATAACTGTGACAATAATTTCTTTGAGGTAACTATTTAGACAGGACAATTTGGTCACTGCTCTCATGTGGCAGAAGAATTGTTTGATAAGATTGGGGCCACAGAAGGATCCCCAAAATATCAGTGTTGTTTCTGTTGAGGAAACAAAGAATCCACCAATCCAAGCTGAAGCCACAAGTTGCCCACATGCTTTGTTGGTCATGAGTGTGGGGTAGCGCAGGGGATGACAGATGGCCAGGAACCGATCAAAGCCCATCACTGTAAGGATAATACAGTTGGTGCCACCAAGTCCAAGGAAGAAAAACATCTGGAGGGCACAACCTGGGATAGAAATGCTTCTATTCTTGGCCAACAGGTCTATCAGCATTTTGGGGATTATGGCTAATGTATAGCAGGTTTCAGAGAAGGAAAGGGCAGCAAGAAAGAGGTACATGGGAATATGGAGGGCATGGTCCACCCACGTGAGGGCCATGATGACCAAGTTGCCAGTGAGGGTAAGAAGGTAGACAAAGAAGAAGCAAACAAATAGGACAATTTGCCATTCTAGGTAAGCTGAGAATCCAAAGAAGATGAATTCTTCTAGGAAAGTCTGATTGATCCTCATTGTTCTGAATTTAAAAAATTGAAAAATATACTCAGTAAGTTTCATATATCACTAACTCTCCATTATTTACAGTTTCATGGATGAAATCATACATCATACATAAATCTAGAATTGATTGAAGAGGTCATTTATCTTTTTCTTTCTTTTTTTTTCAAAAGACAAAATAATACCCAGAAGAACTTGTCTCCTCAATTCATATATATAGAGGCAGGATTTGAAATCGGGTCCTCTGCCACAATCTAATACTCTTTTAATGCTACCAAAGAATATTTCTTCATATTTAAAACATAGTATATACAATTCTGTAATCATTACATTGGATGTATTTTTCTGGACAAATCATTTTTTGCTCAGGCAAAATTTCATGCCCTTAGATGATGGTGAATTTTATTCTCTTGGCAGGAATTGACAGAGTTTAAATAAGAAAGAAAGTATTCTGGATTTTCTGGGGGACAGAAGAAAGCAAGATTTTGAATTAAATACTAGCTACAAAACTCCCTTTTCACTTCTACCATAAACAAGGATCTTTATTTCAAAGAGAGTACATGATCCTGACCCAGTATCTAATGTATTTCAGATACTGAATCAATATTGGTTGAATAAATCATTGGTGAGTTGAATGGGAAGTAACATTCTTAATTTCCATTCTACATTCAAAGAATAATTTTGGAAAATGACTTGGAAAAGTCATGACAATAT
Source organism: Sarcophilus harrisii (assembly GCF_902635505.1). Lineage (NCBI taxonomy): Eukaryota > Metazoa > Chordata > Mammalia > Dasyuromorphia > Dasyuridae > Sarcophilus > Sarcophilus harrisii. The sequence goes on along the minus strand of NC_045429.1, from coordinate 361,198,426 downwards.
AAAAATTTATCAATTCAGATTGAAATGGCATCCATTTAGAAAGAGAAAAGTAAAAAAAAATCAATGTCCCATTTATTATGAGGAAAAAAGGAGATAGAAAGAAGAAATATAGAAAGGATCTCTCTAGATTTTTTAGGTTGGAAATTCATTAAAAGGTTTGATCTTTTGTTCAGTCATTAATTTATTCCATTTAGTTAGCACCTCCTATGCACAAATTACTGTGGTTAGAGTTGTAGATAATACAAAGAGATAGAAGCCATCCTGCAGGATTTTATAGCCTTGTGAAGCTACTAGGACATACTTACATATCACACATCTATGATACTACTTCCTTGGGAAGTGCTATTCTGGTTAACAAGAACCCATCACAGACTGAACTTATTCACTCCAGCTATTTTCACCCTGTTGCCTTGTTCTCTTACTATTCTTCCTTGCTTTCTTGAAAACTATATCAGATCAACACAACCATTGCATCTGGAAAGGGGTTATCAATTAACTGCCCTGTTGTTTCACTCACCTTTCCTATGATCAAAATACCCTTCCCAATTCAGCATTCCTCTATGTATTGTATTATATATTAGGAGATAAGACCCTTGTGGACAGAGATTTTTCTTGCTTTCCCATTTTACCTTTTGTTTAAACTATTTTCATACTTTGTACATATGGCACATGTTAATTCATCCATTGTGTCACATAAATTGTGAAATTTATAAGAATAAATTTCTTATGAATTAATTTTTAGGGGTTAGAGGAGAGAGGGTGATATCTACATTGTAGAGTTAAAATTATTTGGCTTAGTATCATAATACTTGAATTTAAGTCATGCCTCTGGGTCTTGAGATTTCCTTGTCTTTAAAATAAGAAAATAGTACTAAATGAATCTTAGAGGTAGAGGGGACCTCAGAAGCTATCCAATACAATGCAAAACTGAATTAGATGGCCTTTTACAATATGAGTCTCTTCAAAAACCTCTAGTAGGCATTAGGAAATTACTACCTTCTAAGGAAGCCCATTTCACCTTTGAAAGTCTTTAACAGGCAATAAGTAAGACTTTCATTCTTTTCACTCAACTCTTCAGCTTCCACCAATGCATACTGGTTTAGGCTTCAGGGACCAAGAAGAAAAAGTCTAATCCCTCTACATTAAATAACCCTTTATTCTCACATATGAAGGCAATTCTCGTGATCTTTTTGTTCATTCACTTTCTTTAAGGTGTTTTTCAAAATCTCCAATTATTTTAACTGATCCTTAAAGTAATAATAATAAAGGCTTTTAACTACTTACTATGTGCCAGGCACTGTATAGTGCCTATACAGACATTATCTCATTTGATCTTTACAACCCTTTGACACAGCTACTATTATCATCCCCATTTTTTATAGTTGAGGAACCTGAGAGTGACAGAGATCCTAGGAATTGCAGCTAGTGTCTGGTTGGATTTGAAGTTAAGTCTTTCTGACTCCAGGCTCAATGCTCTATTCACTGCACCACTTAGCAACCATTATCTTTGAACAATATGGTATCCCCCGTTATCAACCTGATTGTCTTTGTCTGGACACTCTGGTGTTTGTCAATTTTTTCCCTAAAATATAGGGTTTAGTACTAAACAAAAAAGTAAAAGTATCTGACTAGAACAAGGATAGAATGTTTATCACTTACTTCATTAGTCAAGTCAATAAACATTTATTAAGACATTGTGTGCTTAGCAGTAGAAAGAGAAAGAGAGAGAAAGGCAGAGATAGAGATAGAGACAGAGATAGACAGATAAAGATGCACACACATGAGGGGTGTGAGGGAGAAAGAGAGAGAGAGAAGGAAGAAAGAAGGGAGGTAGGGAAGAAGAGAGAGAAGAAAGAAACAGAGAGGAAAGGCAGACAGAGACAGAGAGAAAGAGAGAGACACACACACACACACAGAGAAAGGGAGACAGAGAAAGAGAGATACAGAGACAGAGAAAGACAGAGAGAAATGGTCCCTCACTTCAAGGATCTTACAATCTAATGGGAGAGGCAATTCATGAAGAACTACATGCAAATGATATATACAAGAAAAAATGAAGATAATCTCAGAGGTAAGGCACTTACTTAGTGACTAGAGTTGAAAAGATCTGCATTGAAATCTAGTTTCAGATAGTTACTATGTTACTTATTTCAGTTTCCTTGTTCATAAAATGGGTATAAAAATATAGACTTCCCAATATTATTAGGATTAAAAGGAAAAAGTAGGATATTTATTATGTTTTTTGCAAAACTTAAAGCACTACATAAATGAAAACTATTGTTTTTCTCAGATCTTTTCAACTGTAGTCACTAAGTAAGTGCCTTACCTCTGAGATATCTTCATTTTTTCTTGTATATATCATTTGCATGTAGTTCTTCATGAATTGCCTCTCCCATTAGATTGTAAGATCCTTGAAGTGAGGGACCATTTCTCTCTGTCTTTCTCTGATAGTTACTATGTTACTTATTTCAGTTTCCTTGTCCATAAAATGGGTATAAAAATATAGACTTCCCAATATTATTAGGATTAAAAGGATAAAGTAGGATATTTATTATGTTCTTGCAAAACTTAAAGCACTACATAAATGATAACTATTGTTTTTCTCAATAGTATTTTATTTTTTCAGATACCTGTAAATTTAGTGTTCAACATTCAATTTTGTAAGATTTTTAATGTTTTTCTCCTCTTGTTTACCTCTTCCTTCCCCAAGACAGCAAGAAAACTGATATAGGTTATTCAAGTACAATCATTTTAAACACATTTTCATATTCATCATGATGTACAAGAAAAATCAGATCAAAAGAGGAAAGAAAAAACAGGAGAAAAAAAGGCAAACCCAAAAAAGTTTGAAAATATTATATTTTAACTCACTTTCAGTATCCATAATTCACTATTTGAATAGAGATGGCATTTTTTATCCTGAGTTCATTGGAATTGGTTTGGTTTACTACATTGCCAAGAAAAGTTAAATCTATCATTGTTGATCATTACATAATCTTACTTTATATGTACAATGTTGTCCTGGTTCTACTCACTTCATTCAGAATCATTTCATGGAAGTCTTTCAAAAATTTTCTGAAATCAGCCTGTTCATTATTTCTTATACCAAAATAATTTTCCATAACATTCATTTAGCATAATTTATTCATCCATCCCCCAACTGATAGGCATACACTCAGTTTCAAGTTCCTTGTTACTACAAAAAAACAAAAAACTGCTACAAAAATTTTAGCATGTATGGGACTTTTTACCTCTTTTATGATCTTTTTAGGATGCAGATCCAGAAGTGACATTGCAAGATCAAAAGATATGCACAGTTTTGTAGTCCCTTGAGCATAGGTACAAATTGCCCTCCAGAATTGTTGGATCATTTCACAACTCCATCAACAATGCATTAGCAGTTCAGTTTTCCCACATCCCCCGAACATTGATCATAATCTTTCCCTGTCATTTTAGAGAATCTGAGAGGTGTGATGTGATATGGCATAATTATCTTAATTTTTAATTCTCTAATCAATATAAATATAGAGCGTTTTACATGATTTTAAATAATTTTAATTTCTTCATCTAAAAATTTTCTGTTCACATCCTTTGACCATTTGTCAATTGGGGAATGACTTGTATTTTTATAAATTTGTCTCAGCCCTCTATATATTGAGGGCTTTATCAGAAACACCAACTGTAAAATAATTTCCCCAGCTCTCTGCTTCCCTTCCAAACTTGTTTGCTCAAAAACTTCTTGATTTAATGTAATTAAAATTATCCATGTTGCATTTCATAATGTTCTTTATTTCTTGTTTGGTCATAAATTCCTACCTTCTTCAAAACATTACAGATGGACTATATCTTGCTCTCCTAATTTGCTTATAGTATAACCCTTTATGTCTAAATCATGAACCCATTTCAATCTTATCTTGTGTTGATTTATGAATAGTTTCTGTTATATAATTTTCTAATTTTCCCAGAAATTTTTGTGAAACAGTTCTTGGAGTTTTTTAGATTTATCAAACAGCATATTACTACTCATTGGCTATTTTGTCTTGTGTATCTAATCTATTCCACTGATCCACCACTCAATTTCTTAGTCAATGCTGACTGGTTTTGATGACAGCTGTTTTATAATACAATTTTTGGTCTAGTATGACTAAGCCAAATGGTAGCTATTATTATTAATATTAAACAGGTGGGAAACACTTTCCCAGAAGATAGGATTTTAACGAAGACTTGAAGGAAACCAGGAAAGTCAGGAGCTATAGATAAGAAGAGAGAATTTCAGAGGTGGTGAAGGAACATCCTATAAAAATGCACAGAACTTGAAGGAGTCTTTCATGGGGAACAGAAAAGAAGTCAATGTCACTGAACCACTGAGTATATGGTGGGATTGGGGGCAAAGAGGAAAGTGTTAACAGCCCACTAAGGGGGGCATGTTATAAAGGCCTTTAAAAGGCTACAAGTGGAATTTATACTTGATCTTGGAGGCAATAGGAAACTATTGAAATTTACAGAATAGGGAGAGTAACATGGTTAAACCTATGCTTTGGGAGGATGATTTTGATTCAGTAAGTAAGTGGAGGTATGGAACTAAGGTATGGAAAGATTTGAGTCAGGGAAACCATTCAAAAGTATATTGCAATAGTTTAGGTGTGAGAAAATGAAGACCTATACTTTGGTAGTGACAGTGTCAAAAATAGAATAGGTCATATACTAGAAATATTTTAAATGCAAATTGGCAACAGATTGGATACTAAGGTGCTGGGAAGGGATGAGAGAAAATATAAAGACAAGAATTACACCTAGATTATCTAGGAGACTGGGAAAATGTTGCTTCTTTGATATTAATAAATAAGTTAGGAAGAGGGGAGAGCTTGTGGAGAAAGAGGATCAGTTTAATTTTGGACATGAGGAATTTAAATGTCTATGGGACATCCAATTTGTCATGTCCAATAGGCAGTCAGAGAAATGGAGGTCAGCAGAGTTGAATGCAGGACATGTATATCTGAGAATCATCAGCATAGAGATATCACTACATTTTTATTAACACCTTCCATAATATAATCAGAAGAAAAAACCTCAGTGGCCATCTTGTCTGACTTGTATGTAATTGAGAATTCTTCCAGGGATAGCTTTATCAAATAGTCATCTGGCTTCTGCTGGAAGATTTCTAGAGAAGAGATACCTAATATTTTTAAAAATTAATTTCCTTTTTTGTTTTACTGTAATATTTAAGAATTTTTCTTTATATTTAATTCTTATTCTCTTCTGTTCTCTTTTGCTTTGTTTTTGTTTTAGGATTTTTTTAATTTTTATTTTGGTTTGGTTTTGGCTGCATTTGTATCATGCCAACTGTAATGTCCTTTGTAAAAGATAAGTGTCTTGGGGCCAGAAAGATTTGGGTCAATTCCTCCTTTAGATATTAGCTGTCAGATCTTATGTAATCTTTCTAAGTCTCCTCTTCCTCTTATGTAAAAATGAGAGTATGGGATTCAATGGCTTCCAAAGGCCTTCCCATATAAGTCTAAATCTAGAATTCTATGGCCCTAAAGTTTCTAAGTTCCTTTTAGATAGCTTAGTTTTTCTTTATTTTTCTTTAAAAATGGAGATTGGAGGAAAGGAAAGATTGAAGAAGGAAAGAGTAGCAAGAAATTGAGAGTGGTATGTGGCATCATTTTAAAGAAAGAACAAGAAGGATCAAGACTGACACAGGAGATACAAAAGACCTTTAACCATTTTTTGAAAGGGGGTAAGCATTTATTAAGTACCTGCTATTTTTCAGCTATTGTGCAAAACACTTTACAAATATTATTTGATCCGTATAATAAGCCTACAGCATAAGTGCTATCATCACCTCCATTTTATAGTTGAGTAAACCCCCTTTTTGTAGGGTCTTATAAGTAGTCTTTATAGGGATTTGCACTCAAATTTTCCTGACTCCAGATCAGGCAATCTATCCACTACACAGCCTAGCTGCTTCTTTTAATTAAATGATGGTAAATAGAAAGCAGATGAGAAGGGGTTTAGGACTGAAAAGGTAGAAAGTGAATTGTGACAATGAGTATAAATGAAATCTTTGAGAAGCTTAGCAGTGAAAGTATGGAAAATATAGATTAATACTTCCAGAAGGCAGCAGAGTTGAGGATACAGTATGCTCTGTCTGTGAATCTGTGAATATGTTTCTCTCTTCTCACCCACCCTTCTTTCTTTGATGTGTGAGTTTTGAGCAAGTGTTTGAAAACAGAGGAGTTTAAGTTAGAAGAAGACTGAAGATGCAAAGAACTATTGATTATTGGAATATAGTTAAGGAGAAAGCTGGAAGTGAGGAACAGAGGAAATAGGACTATGAATTCAGAAAAAAGTGTTAGATTAAAAGCTGTGTGGTCTCATGCAAAGAGAACTGGTTTGAAAATTGGAAGACCTGAGTTTCAGTGCCAGGTTTACTATTTACCAACCCTGTGACAATTAACAAGTCATTCAGTGTGCTTGAATTCTAGTTTTCTCATCTGTAAAATGGGAATACTAATACTGATATTACCTGCATCTCAGGATTACTGGAAGAAAATCACTTGGTAAAAATTTTAATATAACATAAAAATATTGGTATTTGTGGCTAGGAAGGTCACTTCTTGCTTAGTAATTAACCTTTTCAAATAAGGAATGGAAACTGCAAAGGAGATTTGACCTCAAGATGTCACATAGAAAAAGCTCTTGGATCTCACTTACTTTATATTATTTGTGTTCTTTGAAGAAGTATGGTGACATAAATCAATATCAATATTGCATTTTGGGTCCAACATTATGTCTGTTTTAGGAAGCTGAGAGGATGAGTATCACTATCCTTACCTTTCTAACTATAATCCATTGAGTGCAAAAGGAAATTTTTCTTGGAGTGCCAAGAATAATGACTGGAAACAGCAGGTTGTTTTTGCTTTTTTGTTTGTTTGTTTGTTTGTTTGTTTTAAGTGTAAAAAGAAGAGAATCTTTGGCGTTAAAAAAAAAGTCATATGAATAATCAGCCCAGAAAGTAAGTCACCTCTAGAGAATGGAGAGATAACTATTGCAAAAAAGAAACTCTTGAAGTCATTACCTCAAATAGCCCCTTAGGATCTCTTGCCCAGAATCTGAGATGTTCATTTTCTCTTAGCAATTTTTAAACAGCTAATTGGAAAAGTATTAGATCAAAAAATTGATAGAAATTCTTTCTAAAGAAGTCAACAGAAAAATAAGACAACTACAATTAAGTTAAATGAAGCAAAAATAATAGATTCTGGGAAAGATAACAAATATTAAATTCTAATGTTTAAGTACTGGGATGGTAATATTTCAAAATTTTCTTGAAAAACATAATATTTGGCTGAAGTGATGATATGATATAATTAAATGGTAACATATCCCTGTACATTTTAAGAAGGAAAGTTGAATTTTTAAAAAGGCTTGTTTATACTAAAAATTTCATGTGACTCAGTCTTAACTTTCTTTTCTTTTGCATGATCTAATTGAAATAAGAATACTACAAAGTTATAAGATATAGATTCACATCCCATCTCTGATAAACATTAGCTATATGATCTTGAATAAATAATTTAATTTCTCTGAGTCTGTTTTCTCATATGAAAATTAAAGAGAATAAACAAGATGATTTCTCAGATTCTTGCATGCTGACATTTTGTGATTCTATTTCTTAACTACTAGTTCCCTTAGTTACTAGTTTATTAAAAAAAAAAAAGTATTCACAATGACTAGATCCTATAAGCTTTTCCTTTTGAGGAGTATGTATTAAGGAGAACTCTAACAGCTTTTTTAAAACAAGGCTTTTGCTTAAGATCCCCATTCTCCTTATTCTAATTAGTATATTCAGATGTTTTAATATTATAAGCATCTTTCTTTAGATTTTTGAATACTCTGCTAAGAAGCCCCTGAACCCCTGAACTAATTTAAGGTATGGGGGGGTCAGCTAATTTTGAACTGGTTTCTATAAAGTCCAGATGAAGCCCCAAATATTCCCATTTGTCTCCTTGACACTAAATGAGAGTATGCTTGAGTGAGCCTGTCCCACTATATTTGTATTGTCTGTCCTTCATTGTTGAAGAGGACTATGACAACAGGGAGGTGATAAGTGGAACAAGGCTGTGCCTCACTTTTCCCTCCAGAGCCATCTAGGTCCTGTGGCAACATATACATCAAGACAACTGGAGATACTCTGGATGAAATGGGAGTCTTTGGGCCTTTTTAAGCTAAGGTCTTTACTAACAGAAGTTATTTAGTTTTCATTCTCAAAGAGAAATAAGGCACAAACAGGGCAACCAAATAGTTAAACTCACTATATGGAACTCACAAGCACTCTCAATAGCCACACATTTCTGAGCTATACTATCCAATGCTGTAGTGTTTCAGTTCTGGATTCGTGTACAGGAAAATCTGGGTTTAAATCTTGCTTTTAACACTTTCTATGTGACTATGCTCAAATCATTTAAACTCTGTAAATCTCAATTTCTTCATTTGTAAAATGGAGATAATAATAGCATCTCCCTTCTCCCACAAGGCAATCGTGATGACCAAATATGATAATTTGCATACATAGGAAGTCCTTTTCACCTTTACATTTTCAAGGTTTATATCAACCTATTGAATTTAATTTGTACTTAAATCTAGCTTGTTGATTAAAATTCTTTGTAAACTTTAATGCCCCCATAGTTACCTACTATTATCTATATACTCTATAGTTTCAATCTAAATCTGAGAAAGCAGTTTAAAATAAACTTAGTTGAAAAGGTAAATATATCTCCCAAATTAATGAATAAAAAGGCACAACAAAGTTTATCAATAGTAAAGGACCTGGGATTTTGTTTTAGCTATAGTATGAAAACTACTAGCAATGTGAATCAAAGCTTGTATTCACTTGCAATTTTAGTCACATTAGGCACAATATGTATGATTTGAAGTCACATTTTAAAAGATTTCAAAACCCAGACTCTGTCCTCCATTCCACATTGCCTTATGTGGAGCTCACTCAAATAAAATTGTTGATTTATAGAATATAAACTAATTGAAATATTCATACCATAAGTCCCCTCTGTTATATTGCATATACAAGAGTTGACTATTACTTGAAATCTTCCAAAACATTTTTATAGAATCATAGATTTAGAATTTAACCACAGAGGCCATTTAGTACCAAATTTCTTTAAATTATGGGCTATCCATATGAAGTCACATAACTAAGTGTGAGTGTTTAAAAATACGATTCATTACCAGTAAATGTTTGATTTATATATCTATTTTATGTATGTGTGTATATATCTATATATGTATAGATAAATACATAGATAGATGGATAGACAGACAGATAGATAGATAGATAAACCTGGTATCATATAAAAATTTCTTGAGTGAAAAGGGATTGCTAGTATAAAAGTTTAAGAAGTTCTGTTGTAACCCATCCCTTTTGAGAGGGGGAAATGGAAATCTAGAAATTAGGTGACAGACTCATAAAGTAACCCATGTGAATTATTGCCTTCTTTTCCCAAATCCATTGGTCTTTTAACTGAAGCAGTTTTTCCCAACCTTTTCCAACCTGCTTCCTACCTGAGAAGACTTCCTGAAGAATCCAAAAGATTAGTTATTGATTAAATTCTCATTCCTGATGGTCATAACCAATATATCAAACTTACTAGATTTGGTTTAGGAAAGAAGACAAAAAACAAAAAACAAAAAACATAAGATGGTCACAGAGTTTGAAGTGTCTACACAGAGCCTATCCAGTGTAGCTTCTACTGTCTGCTAAATTAAAATAAGTGGGAATTAGAGTAGAACAGCATTTTCCTCCCAGCTGGAAAGTTCTTAACTGCTTATCAGTAAGAACTAATGTTCTTCAAACTCCAGAGGTGTGGGAGGGGAGATTGGAATGTCCCCAGAGCCATATTTCTTTTCTCATAAGAGATTGCCAAAGAAAAGAACTTTCTAGCCCAACTTTGTAATTTGCTCTCATTAATTCCAAAGTTGGTTTGTTTGTTTTTTTCCTTGCAGAATGTAACTTAGAGAATTCTATAGTGAAACTCTGGAGTATTGAACTCTCCATCTATCTTTCTTGGCCCACAAAAGATGTCTCCTACAATCCAGTTTGATGTCTCATGGGGACATTTTTCAATAAATGAGGAGCGAAAAGCAGGATTTTCATAAGCATTTTGTTTTTCTTTGCCTTAGACTTTCTTCTATCAGATCTCTATGGGCACTGTCTATTGCTCATGATACTGATAAGGTTAATTCATTGGGAATTTGGTTAATTCATTGATTTATAAGAACTGAGTACCTAGTCTGTTGCAGTTCATTGTGTTAATCACTGGGAAAACAAAAATATATAATATAATAAAATATGAATAATTAAATATCTGATCCTGTCTATAACAACAACAGCCAACATATTTATACAATGCCTAATATGTACCAGACACTATAAAAATGTTTTAAATTATCTCATTTGATTCTTATAAAAATTTAGGAAGTAGATGCTATTATTATCTCCATCTATCTATAGATAAAGAAAATGAATCAAACAGAGCTTAAGAGACTTGACCAGGGTCACACATCTAGTAAGTATATGAGACTCCATTTGAAGTCAATTTTTTTATTACTCTACACTTATGAATATTATGTCATATAGGAGACACAAGAATACTTCATTAAAAAATTTCAAGTAACAGCTGTAGGATGAAATCTAACATAATAGTTCATGAGTGCAAAATAAGGAAATAATCAGTCACTCCATTTGCAATATGCTAAGCACTGTGCTAAGTGTTGAGTATATAACTTACACTAAAGAAAAGAACATATATGAGAAAGATCCAGCGTGAGGCCAAATATGCAAAAGACAGACTTACCATTCTCTCCTACATATATAGTTAATAAGAATAAACATACATCAAAGATGATCATGTAGAAAAAGGATAAACTTCTTTGTGCTTATAATATTGTTCAATAAATATTCTATTTTAATTTTCACAATAATATACAAATGTTCAGAGAATGCAAAATCTTATGCTCTTTCTCACTTTTTTACTTTAACATTTTTAGAAAAAAATGCCACCTTAAAATCTCTGGAAGTGGAAAGGCTCCCATGCTTTTTATCCAAATAATAGAAGATTCTTTAAAATGTAATTATTAGTTATAAATTTATTTAATGATTATTATTAACAAGGGAGATATAAAATAAGGATCTGGAAAACATATCATGAAAGTAAACAGTAAGATTTAATGGTCCTGCAACAAGGGATGGTAAGTTGATGACTCTCCAGGCATTAAGAATCATTTCCACCCCACAGCAAGTGGAGTAGAGAGTTAGAGAACTGGGGAATGGACCCTGATGGTTTGAGTAGGTACTGGGAAGGACTTCTAAGGTTCTGATCAATGGAATGGAAATGAGTGAGGTACCATGTAAGAAAGAAGTAAAAAAAGAAAAGAAGAAAGTAGCAAAAGGCATGTGAATCTTAGAAGATGCAGAAGAGAGAAGTGAATTCACAGAAAAATGTCCTCATTTTTCTTTCTAACCATAGAAAATTATTATGGTGATAGAAAAGATCAAGATACAAACACAGAAGAGGACAGCAAAGTCAAAATATCTATGTGTATAAACCTAAAAAATGATCTCAAACCCAGAAAGAACTCATACACGAGTTTATAAAAGAGCTTTAAAAATCATATAAGAAAGGTAGAAGAGGAGGCAGAGCCAGAATGATGGAAAGAATCCAGGAAATTGTCTGAAATCACACCAGTTTCTCTTTGAAACAACAATAAATCAAGTTTATAAACAGTTTCTGAAGTGACAGAAATTACAAAAAGAGGGAAACAATTTTCCCACTTCAGATAACTTAGAAGGATCTCAGGAAAGGTTTGACTCAATTGTCCTCAAAAGGGGAGTGCAGCTCAGCTCATAGACCTGTCTGGATAAGCTAGTAGAAGGCCCTTACCCATAGCACTTAAGGCCCCAGGGCTCAAAGCCAATGACTCAAATTTTTTGTCCTCCACAGCACAAGAAGCTTGAGAGAGTGTTCCCTGTGCCCTGGGAGCAGAGCTCAACTTTAAAAGTCACAAAACTGGCAAAAAAGTGAGCAAGAAACAAAAAAGAACATTGACCATAGAATGTTACTGTGGTGACAAGGAAGATCAAAACACCAATTCAGAAGAGAAAAAAAATTCTACAAGCAAAATCTTAAAGGATGATGTGAATTTGTCTCAAGATCAAAAAATCATTTTGGAAGAGCTCAAAAAGCATTTTAAGTCAAACAAGACAGATAAAAGAAAAATTGGGGAAATAATGAAAGATGTGTGAATCAACATCTTACAAAAAGAAGGAGAAAATTTGACCAAAAAAAACCCCAGTTCTTTAAAAGATAATTCAAGAAAAGTATTTCTTAAAAATTAAAATTTGGAGACAGCTAGGTAGTGTAATGTATAGAGCACCAACCCTGAAGTCAGGAGGACCTGAGTTCAAATCTGGCCTCAGATACTTAACACTTCCGAGCTGTATGACCATGAGCAAGTCACTTAACCCCAATTGCCTCAGGAAAAAGGAAAAACAAATTGGGCAAATGAAAGCTAATAACTCTGAGACATCAAGAATCAATCAAATAAAAATAATTAAAAAACAGTAAAAATAATGAAAAGTTGCAAAATACCTCATTGGTAAAACAATTGATATGAAAAATAGTTTCAAGAGAGACAATTCAAGATTTATTGGACTGCCTGAAAAAATATGATAAAAAAAGAAGCCTGGACAGCAACTTTTAAGAAATTGTCAAGGGAAACTGTTCTGGTATTATAGAACCAGAGGGCAAAATGTTGATGAAAAGATTCCACTGGAAATTGGGTGAATGCCCATCAGGTAGGGAATGGCTGAATAAGTTGTGATATGTGGATTAATGGAATATTATTGTTCTATAAGGAACAATTGGTAGGCTGATTTCAGAAAGTCCAGAAGAGACTTACGGGAACTTATGCTGAGCGAAAGGAGTAGAACTAAGAGAATACAGTAACAACATGATTTTGTGATGATCAACTTTTGAAAGACTTAGTTCTTTTCATCAATGAGCTGATTCAAGGCAATTCCAATACACTTGGGGTAGAAAGTGCCATACACATCCCTAGGGACAACTATGAAGGCTGAATGTGGATCAAAGTATAGCATTTTCACCTTTTTGTTTTTTGTTTATTTTTTTCTTTATACTGATTTTCACCCTTTAATCTCATTTTTCTTGCCTAATATGATGGATATGGAATATGTTTAAAAAATTGTACCAGTTTAACTTATATTGGATTGCTTAGTGTCTAGGGGAAGCGGGGGAGAGACAGAAAAGAAGAAAAAAAAATTTGGACCACAAAGTTTTGCAAAGATGAATGTTGAAAACTATCTTTGCATGTATTTGGAAAAAATAAAATTCTGTTGGAAGAAAAAAAAAGATTACACTGATCACTTCTTAAAAGAGAGTTTATAATGAAAACTCTAAGTAATATTATTACAGAATTATCACATCAAGGAGAAAATCCTGCAAGCAGCAAGAAAAAAAATTCAAATGTTGAAGAGCCATAATCAGGATTACTCAGAACTTAAAAGTTTAAAAAATAAGAGAGCCTGGAATATGATATTGGCAAAGGAAATTGGACTATAAGGAAGAATCAATTATTTAGCAAAATTGAGCATAACCTTTCAGGGGAAAAGATGGAAATTCAATTAAATTGGGGAATTTTAATTATTTCTGATGAAAAGATCAGGCTGAACAGAAAATGTACATGTGGTTTAGAGCTTCAGTCAATCAGTCAGTCAGTTCAGGAGATTGACAAGCTAGAGACTGCAGTCAGGCAGAACAAAGGATTTGGAAGAGTAGAACCAAGATTCCAAGGGAGCTGTAGGCAACAAAGGACAAGCTTTAAGAGATCTTGGAACCAAGGAGGGACAGAGGCCTCTAAGAAAGCTAACCGGGCCCAAGGAAAGAGACAAGACTTGGAAGGAGAAAATAAACATTTGGATTTTATCAGCTGGCTGTATTTGAGGTGATTATTACTCTGAACTGAAAGTAAGGCTGCCTCCAGAAGCCTCCCCAAGAAACCTGCTCCACAGAGAATGATCATATTTTAGAAAAGAAAAAAAAAAGAACACCACAGTAATCATAATAAGCTTTAATGATTTGTTAAATTATTAGTCAGGCTAATTTTAGCTTTTTTTGCCATTAAAATGACTGCAACCCCTGGGAGGGCTGTACTACTACAAGAAATGGCTCATAAAATAAGTGGAGCAATTATGTATTTGCTACCACACACTATTCATTTCTTACCATCTCCCCTCTCAAATTCCCTTATAGGTCCTTTTTGAGCCAAATCACATCAAGGAAGTTTGATTAATGTAGTATAGAGAAGGGGGTACAGGAGAGAAACTAGATTTCTTTTTCTGAAATAAGAAAAAGTGAGAATTCATTTTTCCTTCCTCTTGAAACAATATGTTGCAATTTCTAAAATGATGGCAGTACGGAGAGAGATGGTCAGGTAAAGGACAGATGTATGGACAAGGGAAAGGGAAGGGGCTGGCTATTGATTGCTTATATAAGTAACTTGTGTTTTATTTCCCAACTTTGTCTTAGGATAGCATAACTTTTATGGTTTTGACCATGGATTCTTCATTTCCTTGGAATTGCATGGGCCTGATGGGTTTCAGAGTCTTGCCCAACTCATACATAATTGTAATACCTTGGTGCAAATTCACCTCCATAACTTCTTCAGACAGACACTTATGTTATGTGACAGTTGCACTAAGGCTAATGCAATCTTTTTTGTCAGAATACGAGTTCTTTCATTAATCTGAGGAACAACTTCCTCATTCCCAAAAGGTAGAACTTTAGCTATGGTGTCTTTTGGAGTTTCATTGTAGGATAGCTAATCTTCTTTAAGATTAGCCTAGATGGTATTCTTACAGATGTTGCTGCAGAAAGTGGGTTGCCTTCCATTAGATATAATGATATAACACTTAACACCATATACCAAGATAATGTTGAAATGGTTCATGATTTGGACATAAAGAATGGTATTATAAGGAAATTCAAAGAACATAGGATAGTTTACCTCTCAGATCTGTGGAGGAGAAGGAATTTGTGACCAAAGAAGAACTAGAGATCATTATTGATCACAAAATAGATAATTTTATTATATTAAGTTAAAAAACTTTTATATAACCAAACTAATACAGACAAGATTAGAAGGGAAGCAATAAATTGGGAAAACATTTTGTACATTTAAAGGTTCTGATAAAAACCTCATTTCTAAAATATATAGAGAATTGACTCAAATGTATAAGAATTCAAGCCATTCTCCATTTGATAAATGGTCAAAAGATATGGACAAATAATTTTCAGATGAAGACATTGAAACCATTTCTAGTCATATGAAAAGATACTCTTAATTATTATTGATCAGAGAAATGAAAATTAAGATAGCTCTGAGGGGAGTGGAGCCACGATAGTGGAAAAGGCACATGCGACTTTCTGAGCCTCTCTCATGCCCTCACTACCAATTATTAAATTCAGCCTCAAAAATAGCACTTGACTGGTAAAATTTAAGAATATTGGAAGTGCAACAACTTACCAGACAAAGATAATCTGGAAGATCACCAGAAAAGGTTTGTACTGAGCAGTGGGAACAGACCAATGCAAACACAGATAGAACCAGAGGATAGCATATTGAGAAGATTGGGCAGGAATAGCCTCCATGGTTAGAAAATTTACAAAGACAACTCTGCCCTAGGCTGACTGCTCTGCTTGGTTGCAAAGCAGTAGACCAGCAGAGAAATTAAAGCCAAAGGTAGAGGGTACTCTAAAAAACTCCAGAATCTAACAGGATCTAGCTATACCCACCCAAAACTAGAAATGACTCAGCACAGACCACAGCACAGCTATTCAGCTGCACTCTGCACCACCGGCTGAGGCAGTCACAGCAGGGGGACACAACCCAGGGCAGCTTCTAATGTGCAGAGAGGGGGGCTCAGCCTGGGGCAATAGAATTTCTGCAGTGCAATTGTGCTCCCCAGACTGAGACACTTTCGGTGCCATGTGGGGTTATTCACTGGGCAACTGTTAATATGCATAGCCCCACAGAGGGCTTTGGCCTGGGATAGTGACAATTTTGCTGCTCAGCCTCTAACCCCAGGGCAGTTGCTTAATCCACAGAGGTATTTTGTGGGTACTCCACAGCTCCACTGTGAACCCAGACCTGAGTTCACTCAGGGGAACTTTTCACAGAGCACCCCACACTTGCACTTGCAGCCCATTGTCAGGACAGCTATTCCATATACCTATCTCTGCTCTGCAGAGGAAGTTGGAACCTCCTTCCTGAAGGCGAACCCTACAGGCTTTAAAACAAATGAGAAAAATCAAAAGATATGATAGTTATCAGAAAGAGATCAGGTTCAATCCCAAGGACTAATAGCACAGTCTCCAGATAATACCTAATGGGTATGTAACCAGTCCCCATTACACAAAGCTCTCTAGAAGAGACTATAAAAATCTTAAAGAACGCTAGACGAAAATGGGAGAGGAAGAGAAGTATGCAAGAGAGTAACAACTTCTGAAGTGTGAATTGAAAACGTAAAGAACTCCCAGGAAAGTAGGATTTGTGAACTGGAAAGAAATAACTCATAAAAAATTAGTGAAATTGAAAAAATTCCATAGAGCAAAACAAACTCATTTAAAAAGTCAATTGATATATACAAAAGAAGTAAAAAACTCAATGAAGAAAATCAACCTGATTGGTATAGCACTAAATAAATAGATTAGTTTAGTAATCATTGTCATCTTTATTATATTTGCTTCATCCAAAAGCATTTAATATTTCCAAAATGGGAAAAGAGAAACACTAAAATGAGCATTGACTATAGATGAATTCAAATTTGACCAGGTAAAAGATTCAGCTTTAAAAAAAAAAAGATATAAATAAAGAATAAACCATAATACTAATGAATAATAAAGAATAAAATAAAAAATTGATATAAAATTTCATAACATAAATAATTGAACTATAAAAGAGGAAAATTTAAAAAAAAAATCCAAAGAAAAAAAAAATTCATACAATACAGAAGCCCCAAAATAGTCAGAGAATTACTAAAAAAAAAGATAACCAAAAAACAGACATGATTATGATTAAATAAGAAATGATAATTAAAAAGAGGTCCAACAGAACTGCTAAAGAAGAGAAAGTCAGAGAAATTAAAATAAAACGATCATCAAGTTACAAGTGCAAAGAACAAATATGCTAAACAATAAACAACAAGATAACAACTTAAAAATGAAAAATTTCTAAATACATCATAAGAGAAACACTCAAAGAAAAAGTCACTCACTATTAATTAATCAAAAAAAATAGAGATAGAGGGCATATTGCAAGATAAACAATCTAAAATGAAAACAATTAATGTTAAAACAAATTTTTAAAAATATATAAAAATCTAAAATATAAATTAATTAATAAAAGCTAAATAGAACATGAAATAATCTGTAGGAAATAAGTATACAACTACTTTAAACTAAACTTTACAAAAAAAAGTCTAAACAAAAATAGATAAAAAAAATGGCTTCACAATATAATAAATTGTAAAATTTAATGTGAACAAAATAGACAACATCTGAAAAAGAAATGAAATGAAAGAAATAGATATTTACTCAAGTAAGGTATGCAGAAAGAAATTAATGATGTTCCACGAGTTTGGAAATTAAAAATTGATAACAAGAAAGTTTTTCAAAAAGCAGTAGAAAATGAAATTCCGCTAGTTCAAAAAGAATATATAAATGTTCATGAAATGCAAAATAGAAAATGAATTATAAATCATCAAAAATAAAACATAAACATCGAAAAATGTGGGGAAAGAAATTTGAGTAATCACTTGAATAATAAAAAATACCTCGGCGATAAATTAAGAGAGCTGTAGTGCTGTGATAACGAATCATGAATGAAAATGAGATTAATTGACCGATAAGCGAATATGAAGGGAGACGATATTCTAAATTACGGGCCGAGACAATCAGAAAATTCCAAAAACTGGAAAACATATATCACTTGCACTTTTTCTCAATTAATTGTTTTTTAAAAAGTTTTGATATTATATTTTTATTACTGCCGAGGGGGAGAAAATGAAGGTTGATTAATCTACTAAAGTAAAAAAAAAAAAAAAAATTAAACCGTTGTAACAGAAATAACAGGACAAACCAAGTGCACCCCCCAATAACAAAAATACGCGTGGGGGCACGTTCAGGCAGCGGAAAATGATTCGGGATTCGGTTCGACTACCCGTGCTGAGATGTCACACCGGACCGTTTGGATCACCTGCCTGTCCGTCCCTCCTTCAGTCACTCGATGACCTGCCGAGCCCAGTTAAAAATAAAAAAACATAGTTTACGGAAACAACATACCCTCAACTCTAAAAAAATAAAAAAAAGAAGAATAAGTCAATGAACAAACCGAAGATTAGAAAGAAAAAAAAAAAGATAAATCAAAATTAAAATGAAAAAAAACTAAAAAACAAAACAAAACTGAACAAAAAATGAAATAATTTTATCAAATCAGCTGCACTCTGCAGCACCGGCTGAGGCAGTCACAGCAGGGGGGCACAACCCAGGGCAGCTTCTAATCTGCACAGAGCGGGGCTCAGCCTGGGGCAATAGAATTTCTGCAGTGCAATTTTGCTCCCCGGACTGAGACACTTTCAGTGCCATGTGGGGTTATTCACTGGGCAACTGTTAATATGCATAGCCCCACAGAGGGCTTTGGCCTGGGATAGTGACAATTTTGCTGCTCAGCCTCTAACCCCAGGGCAGTTGCTAATCCCCACAGCAGGGTTCTTTGCTGGGTACTTCCACAGCTCCACTGTGATACCCAGATCTGAGTTCACTTCCGGGGGGAACTTTTCACAGAGCACTCCCACACCTTGCCACTCTTTGCAGCCCATTGGCAGGACAGCTATTGTCCATATACCTATCTCTGCTCTGCAGAGTAAGCTGGTAACCTCCTTGCCCTGAAGGCCGACCCTACAGGCTTTAAAAACAAATGAGTGAAAAAATCAAAAGAATATCAATAGCTTCTATACAGAAAGAGAGCAGGTTTTTAATCACAAGGGGAATAACAGCAGACAGTCTCCAGATAATACCTAATGCGTATGTAACCTAGTCCCCATTACACAAAGCTCTCCTAGAAGAGACTATAAAAAAATCTTCAAAGAAAGCTAGAAGAAAAATGGGGAAAGGAAAGAGAAGCTATGCAAGAGAGTAACAACTTCCTGAAATGTGAATTGGAAAACGTAAAGAACTCCCAGGAAAGTAGGATTTGTGAACTGGAAAAAGAAAATAACTCAGTAAAAAAAACAAAAATTAGTGAGATTGAAAAAAATTCCATAGAGCAAAACAAATCATTTAAAAAGTCAATTGGATATATACAAAAAGAAGTAAAAAAACCTAATGAAGAAAATAACTCATTAAAAATAACAACTGAACAAATAGAAATGAATTATTCATTGAGACATCAAGAATCAGTCAAAAAATGAAAAATTAGGAAAAAAACATTAAATATCTACTTGGAAAAACAACAGATCTGGAAAACAGATCCAGGAGAGATAGTCTGAGGATAATTGTACTTCCCTAAAATTATGATAAAAAAAGAGCCTAGATACTATTTCACAGGAAATCATCAATGAGAACTGCCCAAATGTAATAGAATTAAAAGGTAAAATAGGCATTGAAAGAATTCATTGGACACCTTAGGGAAAAGACACTAAAATAAAAACTCCAAGGAATATTGTGGCTAAATTTCAGAACTATAAGACTAAGGAAAAAAATATTACAAGCAGCCAGAAAAAAAAAACAATTCAGATACCGAGGAGCCACAATAAGAATCACTCAAGATCTGGCTGCCTCCACATTAAAGGATCAAAGGGCCTGGAATGTGATATTCTGAAAGACAAAAGAACTTGGAATGCAGCCAAAAATAAACTATCCAGCTAATCTGACCATTTTCTTCCATGGAAGAAGATGCACATTAAGGAAACAGATGAATTCCATTTGTTTCTAAAGAAAAATACAGATCTAAACAAAAAAATTGATCTCCAACCATAGGAGTCAAGAGAAGCAGAAAAAGATAAAAAGATCTCTTGAGAACTGTATTTCTGTTGTGGATATACATAAAGAGTACATGTATAATTTGATTTTACTGATATAACATAAAAAAGGAAAGTAGAAATGGAAAAGGGAAAGTATCAGAAAAAGGAAAAAGGGGAGATAAAAAGAAGGAAATTACATCCCACGAAGAGGCAAAGGAAACCTATCATATCTGAGGGAATTTAGAGAGGGGGAGGAACATTGTGTGAATCTTACTCTCATCAGGGTTGGCTCAAAGAGAAAATAATTGACATATTTGGTTTACAGAGAAACTTCTCTCACCTCATTAAAAAGTGAGAGAGGAAAAGGGAAAAGGAAAAAGAGTAATAAGGGAAGGGTACAGGAAAGGGGAAGGGATTCAAAAGGGGTGGGAGGGATCTTAAAGAGAGAGACCATAAGTTTAATATTGGAAAAGGGGGTAAGGGAAGTCAAGAAAAAGAAAAGCATAATATGGGGATAATAAGATGGCAGGAAATACAGAATTAGTAATTTTAACCATAAATGTGAATGAGATGAACTCTCCAATAAAGTGGAGATGGATAGCAGACGAGATCAAAAGTCAGAACCCTACAATATGCTCTTTAGAAGAAACACACACATTTAAAGCAGGGAGATACATGCATAGAAAGGTAAAAGGCTGAAGCAGATTCTATTATGCTTTAGATGAAGTCAAAAAAGCAGGGGTAGCCATCCTTCTCTCAGATTAAGCAAAAGCAAAAATTGATCTAATTAAAAGAGATAAGGAAGGAGACTATGTCTTGCTAAAGGGTAGCATAGACAATGAAGCAATATCAATACTAAAAATATATGCACCAAATGGTATAGCATCTAACTTCCTAAAGGAGAAGTTAAGAGAGCTGTAAGAAGAAATAGATAGCAAACCTATAAAAGTGGGAGATCTCAACCTTGCACTCTCAGAATTAGATAAATTAAACCACAAAACAAATAAGAAAGAAATTAAAGAGGTGAATAGAATATTAGAAAAATTAGGTATGATAGATCTTTGGAGTAAACTTAATAGTGACAGAAAGAAACATACTTTCTTCTCAGCAGTTCATGGAACCTATACAAAAATTGACCATGTATTAAGACATAAAGACCTCAAAATTAAATGCAGGATGGCAGAAATAGTAAATGCTTTCTTTTCAGATCACGATGCAATAAAAGCTACATTCAACAAAAAGTTAGGGGAAATATACCAAAAAGTAATTGGAAACTAAATAATCTCATCTTAAAGAATGATTGGGTGAAAAAGCAAATTATAGACACAATTAATAATTTTATGCAAGACAATGACAACAATGATATCATCATACCAAAATTTGTGGGATTCAGCCAAAGAAGTAATAAGGGGAAATTTTATATCTTTAGAGACTTACTTGAATAAAATAGAGAAAGAGAAGATCAATGAATTGGGCTTGCAACTTAAAAAGATAGAAAAAACCAAATTAAAAACTTCCAATCAAATACTAAACTTGAAATTTTAAAATTACAAGAAGAAATTAATAATATTGAAAGTAAAAAAAAACTATGCTATACAATTTGAATATATTTGAAATATATGTTTCAATATATTTGAAAAAATAGGGAATGAAGGAGTCCTACCAAATTCCTTTTATGATCCAGATATGGTACTGATACCTAAGCCAGGTAGGTTGAAAACAGATGCAGAAAAAGCATTTGATAAAATCCAACATCTATTCCTGTTAAAAACACTTGAGTGTATAGGAATAAATGGACTTTTCCTTAAAATAATCAGTAGCATTTATTTAAAACCATCAGTAAGTATCATATGTAATGGGGATAAACTGGAACCATTCCCTATAAAATCAGGAGTGAAACAAGGTTGCCCATTATCACCATTACTATTTAATATTGTATTAGAAATGCTAGCTTTGGCAATAAGAGTTCAGAGAGAGATTACAGGAATTAGAGTAGGTAATGAGGAAACCAAATTATCACTCTTTGCTGATGATATGAGGGTATACTTAGAGACCCCAGAGATTCTGTTAAAAAGCTATTAGAAATAAATAATCCGGGGCAGAGCCAAGATGGCGGAGAAGACACACGCGACTTTCTAAGCTCTTCTCTTACCCTCTTTATCAATATTATATCGAGCCTCAAAAATAGTCTTGACTGCTACAATTCGTAAAGATAAGAAGTAGAACAACTCACCAGCCGAAGAAAATCTGCAGTCTCGCCAAAAAAAGGTTGGTTCCGGGGCCAGGGGGGAGATCAGCGCAGACTGGGAGAGAAATTAGGTTCCGAGGAGAGCCTCAAACCGAAAGTGAAAGCACAGATCTCAGCACAAGCGCGCAGCCCCAACCCGCAGTACAGGGCTTTTCCTTGGGGCAGTTGTGATCCTGCACGGCAGGAGGACGCAGCCCGGGTTAGCCTCCAATCTGCGCAGTGGGGAGCTCGGCTTGGGGCCATAGAGCTTTTCCAGGGCCGATTTGCATCAGGCAGAGACACTGGGCAGAGTTTGCGGCGGTCTGCAGTCTGCGGTCTGCGGTCAGCTGCTAATACTCACAGTCCCACAAGAGGCTCCGGCCTGGGGCAGTGACACTTTCACCCCTTAGTCTCTAGCCAAGGGCAATCGCTAACCCACACAGCCCAACTGGGCACTTCGATAGCTCGGCCAGTGCTGAATCCACTTCCTGTTGGGGGAAGGGAAAACTCTCACTCAGAGCACTCCCATACCTCGGAGCCGGAAATCAGTTTACATCTCTCCCTGCTCTGCAGAGGAAGCTGGTAATCCCCTTGCCTAGGAGACATACCCTAAAGGCGTTAAAACATGAATAAAAAGAGGAAAAGAATGATAGACAGCTTCTATGCAGAAAAAGAGCAGGTCAGCAAACCTGAAGAGACCTCAAACAGCAAAAATGCATCAGACTGTCCTCCTTTACATGATGCTCTCATAGAAGAGACCATTAAAAGTCTCAAAAGAGAGTTAGAAGATAAATGGGGAAAGGAAAGAGAAGCCTTACAAGAGAGCAACAACTTCCTGAAATACGAATTGGAAAAGTTAAAAAATTCCCAGGAAGTGCAGGGAAATAAAATTGGTGAATTGGAAAAATAAAGAATTCACTACAAAGTAGGATTTGCAAATTAGAAAAAGAAAATAATTCACTAAAAAAAAAAATTAGTGAAATGGAAAAAAATTCCACAGACCAAAACAATACATTTAAAAACTCAATTGGACATATACAGAAAGAAGTAAAAAAAGCTAATGAAGAAAATAATTCTTTAAAAATTAAAACTGAACAAATAGAAACTAATAATTCATTGAGACAGCAAGAATCAGTCAAGCAAAAACAAAAAAATGACAAACTGGAAAAAACCATGAATTATCTACTTGCAAAAACGACAGACTTGGAAAATAGATCTAGGAGAGATAATCTGAGGATTATTGGACTTTCTGAAAACTATGATGAAAAAAAGAGCCTAGATACTATTTTACAAGAAATCATCAAAGAGAACTGCCCAGATGTAATAGAATCAGAAGGTAAAATAGGCATTGAAAGAATTCATTGAACACCTTCTGAAAGAAACCCTAAAATAAAAACCCCAAGGAATATTGTGGCCAAATTTCAGAACTATCAGATTAAGGAAAAAATTTTACAAGCAGCCAAAAAAAAACATTTAAATACCGAGGTGCCACAATAAGGATCACCCAAGATCTGGCTGCCTCTACATTAAAGGAACGAAGGGCCTGGAATATGATATTCCAAAAGGCACAAGAACTTGGGATGCAGCCAAGAATAAACTACCCAGCTAAGCTGAGCATTTTCTTCCAGGGAAGAAGATGGACATTTAATGAAACAAATGAATTCCATTTGTTTCTGAAGAAAAACCAGAACTAAACAAAAAATTTGATCTCCAAACCATAGAACTCAAGAGATGCAGAAAAGGTAAAAATAACTCTTGAGAATTGTATTTCTGTTGTGGATATACAAAAAGAATACATGTATAATTTGATTGTACTGATATAACATAAAAAAGGGAAGTAGATATGGAAAAGGGATGATGGCAGAATAAGGTGGGAAGGAGGGATAAAAAGAGGGAAACCACATCCCACAAAGAGGCTAAGGAAACTTATTATATCTGAGGGAATTTAGAGAGGGGGAGGAACATTGTGTGAATCTTACTCTCATCAGAGTTGGCGCAAAGAAAAAGTAATTGACATTTGTTTTAGAGAAAATTCTCTCTCGCCTCATTAAAAACGGGGGAGAGGAAAAGGGAAAAGAAAAAGAGTAATAAGGGAAGGAAGGGGAAAAGACTCAAAGGGGGGAGGGAGGGATTATAAAGAGGGTAAGCATCGTGATACAAGAAGGGTACATAAGTTTAAAAGGGGGAAAGAGGGTTGGGGGAGGCAAGAATAAGGAAAGCATAATCTGGGGTTATTAGGATGGCAGGAAATACAGATTTAGTAATTCTAACCGTAAATGTGAATGGGATGAACTCTCCCATAAAGAGGAGGCAGATAGTAGACTGGATCAAAAGTCAGAACCCTACAATATGTTGTTTACAAGAAACACATTTAAAGCAGGAAAATACATATAGAGTAAAGGTAAAAGGCTGGAGCAAAATCTATTATGCTTCAGGTGAAGTCAAAAAAGCAGGGGTAGCCATCCTTATCTCAGATCAAGCAAAAGCAAAAATTTATCTAATTAAAAGAGATAAGGAAGGAAACTACATCCTGCTAAAGGGTAGCATAAACAACGAAACAATATCAATATTAAACATATATGCACCAAGGGTATGGCATCCAACTTCCTAAAGGAGAAGTTAAGAGACTTGCAAGAAGAAATAGACAACAAAACGGTAATAGTGGGAGATCTCACCCTTGCACTCTCAGAATTAGACAAATCAAACCACAAAACAAATAAGAAAGAAATTAAAGAAGTAAATAGAATATTAGAAAAATTAGGTATGTTGGATCTTTGGAGAAAATTGAATGGAGACAGAAAGGAATATACTTTCTTCTCAGCAGTTCATGGAACCTATTCAAAAATTGACCATATATTAGGACATAAAGATCTCAAAATTAAATGCAAGAAAGCAGAAATAGTAAATGCTTTCTTTTTAAATCATGATGCAATAAAAACTACATTCAACAAAAAGTTAGGGGGAAATAGACCAAAAAGTCATTGGAAACTAAACAATCTCATCTTAAAGAATGATTGGGTGAAGAAGCAAATTATAGATACAATTAATAATTTCACTCAAGATAATGACAATGATGAGACATCATACCAAAGGTCAAAAATTTCAAGGGAATTAATGAAAAAAAAATCAAATGAAGGTGGCTTAGCTGTACCAGATCTAAAATTATATTATAGAGCAGCAGTTACCAAAACTATTTGGTATTGGCTAAGGAATAGATTAGTTGATCAGTGGAATAGATTAGGGTCAAGAGATAAAACAGTCAACAAATATAGCAACCTAGTCTTTGACAAACCCAAAGATCCCAGCTTTTGCGATCAGAACTTACTATTTGATAAAAATTGCTGGGAAAATTGGAAACTAATATGGCAGAAACTAGGCATTGATCCATACTTAACACCGTACACCAAGATAAGGTCAAAATGGGTTCATGACCTAGGCATAAAGAATGAAATTATTAATAAATTAGAGGAACACAGGATAGTTTACCTCTCAGACCTGTGGAAGGGGAAGGTCTTTATGACCAAAGAAGAACTAGAGATCATTATTGATCACAAAATAGAAAATTTCGATTATACAAAACTGAAAAGTTTTTGTACAAACAAAACTAATGCAGACAAGATTAGAAGGGAAGCAATAAACTGGGAAAATATTTTTACAGTCAAAGGTTCTGATAAAGGCCTCATTTCCAAAATATATAGAGAATTAACTCTAATTTATCAAAAATCAAGCCATTCTCCAATTGAAAAATGGTCAAAGGATATGAACAGACAATTCTCAGATGAAGAAATTGAAACTATTTCTAGTCATATGAAAAGATGCTCCAAGTCATTATTAATCAGAGAAATGCAAATTAAGACAACTCTAAGATACCACTACACACCTGTCAGATCGGCTAAGATGACAGGAAAAATTAATGATGATTGTTGGAGGGGATGCGGGAAAACTGGGACATTGATGCATTGTTGGTGGAGTTGTGAACGAATCCAACCATTTTGGAGAGTAGTTTGGAACTATGCTCAAAAAGTTATCAAACTGTGCATACCCTTTGATCCAGCAGTGTTACTACTGGGATTATATCCCAAAGAGATTATAAAGAAGGGAAAGGGACCTGTATGTGCACGAATGTTTGTGGCAGCCCTTTTTGTAGTGGCTAAAAACTGGAAACTTAATGGATGTCCATCAGTTGGAGAATGGCTGAATAAATTGTGGTATATGAATATTATGGAATATTACTGTTCTGTAAGAAATGACCAACAGGATCATTTCAGAAAGGCCTGGAGATACTTACACGAACTGATGCTGAGTGAAATGAGCAGGACCAGAAGATCATTATATACTTCAACAACAATACTCTATGATGACCAGTTCTGATGGACCAGGCCATCCTCAGCAACGAGATCAACGAAATCATTTCCAATGGAGCAGTAATGAACTGAACCAGCTATGCCCAGAAAAAGAACTCTGGGAGATGACTAAAAACCATTACATTGAATTCCCAATCCCTATATTTATGCACACCTGCATTTTTGATTTCCTTCACAAGCTAATTGTACAATATTTCAGAGTCTGATTCTTTTTCTACAGCAAAATAACGTTTTGGTCATGTATACTTATTGTGTATCTAATTTATATTTTAATATATTTAACATTTACTGGTCATCCTGCCATCTAGGGGAGGGTGTGGGGGGGTCAGAGGTAAAAAATTGGAACAAGAGGTTTGGCAATTGTTAATGCTGTAAAGTTACCCATGCATATATGCTGTAAATAAAAGGCTATTAAAGAAAAACCAATAAATAAATAAATAATCCACACCTTTAGCAAAGTTGCAGGATACAAAATAAATCCACATAAGTCCTCAGCATTCTTATATATCACTAACAACATCCAACACTTAGAGTCACAAAGAGAAATTGCATTTAAAGTAACCACCAAGAGTATATAATATTTAGGAATCTATCTGCCAAGTAAAAATCAGGAGCTATAAGAACAAAACTACAAAACACTTTTCACACAAATAAATTAAGATCTAACCAACTGGAAAAATATCAAATGCTCTTGGATGGGATGAGTTAATATAATATAGATGACAATACTATCTAAACTAATCTATTTATTTAGTAGTATACCAGTTACACTCCAAAAAAACCTATTTTAATGACCTAGAAAAAATAACAACAAAGTTCGTATGGAAAAACAAAAGGTCAAGAATTTCAAGGTAATTAATGAAAAAAAATCAAATGAAGGTCCCCTAGCTATACCAGATCTAAAAATTATATTTTAAAGCAGTGGTTATTAAAACCATTTGGTATTGGCTAAGAAATAGAGTAGCTGATTAGTAGAATAGGTTAGGTTCAAAGAACAAAATAGTCAATAACTTTAATAATCTAGTGTTTGAAAAACCCAAAGAACCCAGCTTTTTGGATAAGAACTCACTGTTTGACAAAAATTGCTGGGAAAATTGGAAATTAGCATGGTAGAAACTAGGCATTGACCCACACTTAACACCATACATCAAGATAAGGTCAAAATGAGTTCATGACCTAGGCATAAAGAATGAGATTATAAATAAATTAGAAGAGCATAGGTTAGTTTACCTCTCAGGCCTGTGGAAGAGGAAGGGATTTATGACCAAAGAAGAATGACAGTTCATTACTGATCACAAAACAGAAAATTTTGATTATATCAAATTGAAAAGATTTTGTACAAGCAAAATGAATGCAGACAAGATTAGAAGGGAAGCAATAAAGTGGGAAAACATTTTTATAGTCAAAGGTTCTGATAAAGGCCTCATTTCCAAAATATATAGAGAATTGACTCTAATTTATAAAAAATCAAGCCATTCCCCAATTGATAAATGGTCAAAGGATATGAAGAGACAATTCTCAGATGAAGAAATTGAAACTCTTTCTAGCCATATGAAAAGATGCTCCAAGTCATTATTAATCAGAGAAATGCAAATCAAGACAACTCTGAGATACCACTACACACCTCTCAGATTGGCTAGAATGACAGGGAAAGATAATGTGGAATGTTGGAGGGGATGTGGGACAATAATATATTATTGGTGGAATTGTGAATACATCCAGCCATTTTGGAGAGCAATTTGGAACTATGTCCAAAGAATTATCAAACTGTGCTAGCCTTTGATCCATCAGTGTTTCTACTGGGCTTATATTCCAAAGAGATCCATATGTGTAAAAATGTTCATGGTAGCACTTTTTGCTCAAAAAGTTATAAAACTGTGCATACCCTTTGATCTAGCAGTGTTGGAATCCTAGTGTCAACTCAACTTGAAACAAGGTGAAAACTCAAGGGTGATGTCAGAATCCTGGTGTTAACTCAATAGAATTGATACAGTGCTTATTGGTTCACACCTTAGAGCAAATCCTTACAAGGTGATAAGTTGCTAATACTGATGGAAACAATGCTTGTGTTTATACCTTTAGAGAGCTCATAAGTATCTAAGTACTCAATGGAGTTCACACGTTTGGGAGAGTTCAGGGTTTAGAAAGAAACACTGAATTCACACCTCCCTTAGGGCTAGAGAGCACTCTGGGAGATAACCCAGAATCCCTCTCCCTCTAGAAGGCGGAGTTAACCTTTGGGAGATCACATATATACAGGGAGCTCTTGGAGCTTGGAGTTAGTTACTTGAGGAGTTACTTGAGAGAGTTTTCTTGAGAGAGTTTTTACTTGGGAGTATTCCCAGGAGTTGGAGAGGAGCACTCTGCAGGAAAGCCTACAAGCCCTATCTTCGAGGCAAGAGAGATTCATTGTATCTTCTACCTTGGTGCTGGCTGGAGTCGGAAGGACAAACCTTTGGATTTGAAGACAATTGGACGGAGCTCTTAGAACCAAGCGGAGGGATAGGCCTCTGGGCTAACCGGGTTATATTGAAGGACACAATAAAAGCTCTGAACTTTTATCACCTGGCTGTGTTTTGGAAAAAAGAAACACCAATATAGCAGTGTTATTCTTGGGTTTATATCCCAAAGAAAGAAATTTTAAAGAAGGGAAAGGGACCTATATGTGCAAAAATGTTTGTGGCAGCTCTCTTTGTAGTGGCCAGAAACTGGAAACTGAGTGGATGCCCATCAATTGGAGAATGGCTGAATAAATTGTGGTATATGAATATTATGGAATATTATTGTTTGGTAAGAAATGACCAGCAGGATGACTTCAGAAAGGCTTGGAGAAACTTACATGAATTGATGCTGAGTGAAATGAGCAGGACCAGGAGATCATTTTATATTTCAACAACAATACTATATGATCATCAATTTTGATGGATGTGGCCATCTTTAACAACGAGATGAACCAAATCAATTCCAATAGAGCAGTAATGAATTGAACCAATTACACTCAGCGAAAGAACTCTGAGAAATGACTATGAATCACTACATAGAATTCCCAATCCCTCTATTTTCTTTCTCATTTCTTTCCCTTTTTTATCTGATTCTTTTTGTGCAGCAAGATAATTGTATAAATATGTATGCCTATATTGGATTTACATGTATTTTTACCATCTTTAAAATATATTGAATTACTTGCAATCTAGGAAAGTGGGTGCAAGGAAGGGGAGAAATTGGAACACAAGGTTTTTCAATGGAAAAAAATTGTCCTTGCATATATTTTGAAAATAAAAAGCTTCAATAAAAAAGATTTTTTAAAAAGATACAATGATATGTGGATGGAGAGTCACCCCAATCTTCACCTAGCCCCTCATTATAGTTTGTTGAAAATTGTCAGACTATTATACCTATATATAGCTATATAGGTATTGTTCCTATTAACTGAGTCCAGGAGTCTCTAAAATAGGCAGCTATATCTGATAATTGACATGTATAATAACACTGTCCAAAGGTCATAACTTATTCTTCTAAGTTACAGGAAAGAAGACAGCCAATCCATAGCCAATTATCTCCCAGAACTAAACCTCTGCTTAGCCTCCTAGTTCCTAGTTCTCAGGTCCAGGGTGTACCAACTTCTGAAAGTTTCCAGAGTTCTCTCACTGATGATCAGCCTGAGATGATGACTCTGCATGGCAAGACTTTGATTCTGGAATCTGAGCCATGGGATATTAAATTCTGAGTTGCCGGGGGTGGCTGGTTGGCAAGTTTTTTTTTTTTTTTCTGGTTTTCTTCTTAAAAGCAAGAGCAACCTCAGCTACTTTCCAAGTTTTTATTTGGGAAATATAGGGAACAAGAAGTGAATCATTAGCCATCCCTCAGAGATTTTCAATACCCATGCTATGACAATGGGGCTTTGACTAGGGACCTTGTTTCAAGTCATGTACCCTTCAGACTTTTCCTCCTTGCAACATAAGTGATGGGTAACAGGAATTTCTGTCTTTAGTGCTAGGACTTTAGTATTCTCAACTTCCTTGAGTCTGAGTAAAGCAACATAGGACAAGTTCATAATTTAGAAATGAGTAAATTAACATATATGGAAAGGTGATTATTTTTTAAGTTGTACATAGCAAGATTAAGAAAGATTAGAAAGCCCTTTTTTAAATGACAGAGTGAGATTGGTTTTGATTAATTTTATAGAAACTAGAAATCCATTGCTCAGATATCTGTTTTAAATGATAAGATGAACAGAAAATAATTTAATTACCAAGTGAAGAATGTGAGATCTTTAGGGAGTAGTTACATATCTGATGTCCTTGGAGAAAAACTTCCCTTTTTATAATTTTTTCTTCCAAGATTGGAGGGTGACTTTTTTTGTTTTTTTTCCTTTTGTTTGATATTAGCCTCCTAGGAGTGGGGCCACAATCCTTTGGAGCATATAAGAGTGAGTTATTAAGGTTTAGTTCTGGTTCAGGCACTGGACATAACATAAACATAAATATCTTTTGTCTCAGATTCCTAGGATTTCCCTCATTAGACAGAAAGACAAACATACCCAGCATGACTTTGATTGTGGCCGACTGAATTTTTACCTTTCTATTCCACTCTTTTCTTTAAATTCACATCCTTTAGAGATGGAACAAAGTTTGGTAGATGAACTATTCCAAATGATTTTTTTTTATTTAACAATATTTTTAACTGAACATTTATTTTTCAACTTTTCCCTTCCAAAATACATGTATTTTCTCTCCTTGCTTCTTTCACTTCCATTGGGAGAATAAAAAGAGAGAAAAAAATAAAACACAGAACAAATAAAAATAGTTAGGCAAAACAAATTTCTTCACTGGTCAAGTTCAAAATATAAATGTTTCATTCTGTATTTTGTGTATAATCCTCCTTTCAGTCAGTAAGTAGGTAGCATTTTTTACCACTCATCCTCTGGATTCATGGTTGACCCTTGCATTGGTCCATGCAAATCTGGACACAAACATTAGCTGTGTGACCCTGGGCAAATCATTTAACTCTGTCTCAATTTCCCCATCTGTAAAAAAGAGAAATAATTGTCAAACTACTCCAAAATCTTTGCCAAGAAACCTCCAAATGGTGTCCTGAAGAGTTAGACACATCTAAAATGACTGAACAACAATGAGTCGAAAATTATTGATTAATTTATTATGACAAAACTTTTGAGAAACACATTTTTTATTTTTTTTTATTTTAATAGATTTTTATTTACAAATTATATGCATGGGTAATTTTACAGCATTGACAATTGCCAAACCTCTTGTTCCAATTTTTCCCCTCCTTCCTCCCACCCTCTCCCTTAAGTGGCATGATGACCAATACATGTTAAATATGTTAAAGTATAAATTAAATACAAAATAAGTATACATGTCCAAACCGTTATTTTGCTGTACAAAAAAGAATCGGACTCTGAAATATTGTACAATTAGTCTGTGAAGGAAATCAAAAATGCAGGCGGGCAAAAATATAGGGATTGGGAATTCCACGTAATGGTTCTTAGTCCTCTCCTAGAGTTCTTTCACTGGGTGTAGCTGGTTCAGTTCATTACTGCTTCATTGGAACTGATTTGGTTCATCTCATTGCTGAAGATGGCCACGTCCATCAGAACTGATCATCATATAGTATTGTTGAAGTATATAATGATCTCCTGGTCCTGCTCATTTCACTCAGCATCAGTTCATGTAAGTCTCTCCAGGCCTTTCTGAAATCATCCTGTTGGTCATTTCTTACAGAACAATAATATTCCATAATATTCATATACCACAATTTATTCAGCAGTTGATGGGCATCTACTCAGTTTCCAGTTTCTGACCACTACAAATAGGGTTGCCACAAACAGAGAAACGCATTTTTAAAACAAAATGGATTGTATCCAAAGAAGACCATCCTATACTCTGAATCCTCTTGTCTATTCTCTTTATCACCTCTCTAGTCGCATAGGATCATATCTATGAAGATAATACCCAAATGTAGAAGTTACCTTTCACTTAAGCTCTAGACATATTAATAACTGTTTTTTGGACATCTCTTTTTAGATGTCCCATAGGTACCTTAAACACCACATGCTAAAATATAACTTATCTTTCATCTTAAACTCTCTTCTCTTCTTTATTTCTTTATTTTTCCAGAGACAGAAACCTTTCAGGGAAAAGTAGGATTTAATAGGACTTTGAAATATACTAAATCTTTTTTTTGTGGAATGTATAATCTTGGATTCTTCTGGCTAAGAAAGAGTGAGGGTCTTAGATCATAATATCATAGATTTAGTCTGGAAGAGAAAATAGAGATCATCCTATATGTTCCTTTTGTGTCAAAAACACTATGTTTAAAATTTTGCTCTCCTACCAAAGTAATTTTCCTAAAGCACAGGTCTGATCAGAACATCCCCATATCAAATATATTCCAGTGGCTCCTTAGCACTTCTAGTATACAAAATCCTCCAATTGATATTCAAAGCTCTTTTTTAAAAATAAAAATAGAAGAGCCAGCTAAGTGGTGCAGTGGATAGAGCACCAGCCCTGAAGTCAGGAGGACTGCGTTCACATCTGGCCTCAGACACTTAACACTTCCTGGCTGTGTGATCTTGAGCAAGTCACTTAATCCCAAATGCCTCAGCAAAAAAAAAAATTAATTAAAAATAGAATATTTGAAAGCCATACATTCATTCACTAATATTTTAGTGTGCCATAGTCAACTACAGTTTGGACTTATGGTAACTCTAAGATGTAGTCAATGAAAGAGTTAAAAAAAAATCAAAACAGAAACTGAAGCTAAGAACAATTTCGTGTACTGTACTTTAATATGGTAGAAGATCAAACTCACATGATCTTCAAGATCTCATATTATCTCATATTAAGAATATTAAGCATTTATCAGACTAGCCACTGTTTGATTTTTCTCCAAGCCACTCTTCCTATTACAAAATGGCATTATTCAATGCCAGACATTACTGGATTAACTCCCCAATGCAAGCTTATGAATTTTCAACATTAGCAGATGGTTCTGTCTTTTGGGAAATGATCACAAGGTAAGATGGATTTCCAAGTTACAGACATAGTCTACTAAGATTAGGGCAATCATTTATTCATTAATGAAACTTGGACATAATTTGTATGATGTCATAGTTTCAAGGCTCTCAGGCCCTGCTATACCTTCCTCCACTTTTGAAAAAGATATATGCAAAATAAAACAAAAAAACAAATTATACTACAGGTTTCAGAGAAAATCCCTTACTCCCTTCTCGGTGTTGACCACCAATAGTAACTGCCCAAGGTGATTTGGTTAAGCCACTTTTATTACTCAGTACCTTAATCAGAGCATACTTCATGTCCTTATTTCTCAGGGTGAAAATTAGAGGACTGAGGAAAGGTGTGATAAGAGTATAAGGAACAGCCATGAGAATGTCATCTCTCTCTGTAGTCTCTGGCTTCAAGTACACAATGGAGGCAAAGCCAAAATGGATAATGACCACGGTGAGGTGGGATGCACAAGTGGAAAAAGCCTTCCTCTTCCCTTCAGCTGAAGGGATCTTGAGCACAGTAGAGAGAATGAACACGTAAGTAAGAAGGATGAATAGAAATGTCCCTATTAAACCCAATACTGAGATAACTGTGACAATAACTTCTATAACAGCACCATTCAGGCAAGATAATTTGACTACTGCTCTCATGTGGCAGAGGAAGTGTTTTATAAGGTTGGGGCCACAAAATGAGTCTGAAAAGATCAATGTGGTCTGCACTAAGGAGACAAAGAAACCACTAATCCAAGCTAAGGCAACAAGATGCCCACATATTGTATTGGTCATGAGTACTGGGTAACGAAGAGGGTTACAGATGGCCAGGAACCGGTCATAGCCCATCACAGTGAGAACAATGCAGTTGGTACCACCAAGACCATGGAAAAAAAACATCTGGAGTCCACATCCCAGAACAGAAATGGTCCTACTCTTGGTTAGTAAGTCAACCAACATTTTAGGAACAATGGTTAACGTGTAGCAAGTCTCAGAGAATGAAAGGGCACTGAGGAATAGGTACATGGGAGTATGGAGACCTCGGTCTAACAAAGTGAGACCCATGATTGCCAGATTGCCCGTGAGGGTGAAAATATAAAGAAAAAAGAAGAAAACAGAGAGGACAACTTGCCAATCTGAGTAGAAAGAGAAGCCAACAAAGACAAATTCTCCCAGGAGCGTCTGGTTTACTCTCATTGCTCTTAGCTTTAGAAAGCTGAAAGAAACAATTAGAAAGTCACACATTCAGTCAAATTTCCTCTAACCTACACTCTCACAGAACGGAATTAAAATACTAATAATCCAAACTCCATTTTCCTTTAGATTTAAAAAGCAATGTATGTAATATAGGAGCCAATTTCCAGGCCAAATTTGTTTTGCTTAGTCAGGGAACTGTTTTTAAGTATCAGGGAACTATATAGCTTGATATATATATATATGGCTTGATTTATGTCAAATGAGGAAGGAAGTCTCTGAGACCATCCCAAGGGATGAAGAAATCAAGCTCTGAGATACAACACTTTCTTTTTTTGTTGTTGTTTTTGTTTGTTAGTTTGGTTTTTGCTGAGGCAATTGGAGTTAAGTGACTTGCCCAAGGTCACACAACTAGGACATGCTAAGTATCTGATGTCAAATTTCAACTCAGGTCCTGATGACTTCTGGGCTAAATCACCAGTGATTTATCCACTGTGCCACCTAGTTGCCCTGGTTCAACACTTCCTTATCACACATGTTCCAAATCACTGTTAGTCTATATGGAGGTTAAAACACAAACAAACAAGGACAGTCTCATATAATCACAATTAATCAATCAATTACACAATCAATAAAAATTCTATAAGTATAGACTATGTATCAGGCAAGTTGCTAAGCTCTGGAGATTCAAATAAATGTAATAATAGATCCTGTCATCAAAGAATTTGTACTCAGTGGTCTCTAAGGTCCCTTATGGCTATACATCTAAGATTCTATGATAAGGATCTCTAGGTAAAAGAGAAGTTTTTTGGAAGATCTCCAGTTTCAGGCTAAGAATGTTAAGTGTTAAGTTTATGCACCACAGGGTTTTTTAAGCAATGGGTTACATCATTAGAATTTTTTTTTTTTAGAAAGGTAGCTCTCAACAATGGGAGAATACACTGGAAAATAGAGATGTTAAAAGTCGATTAAACTATTACAGTAGTATAGTTGAGACACAATAAGTATCTGAACCAAAGAGACATCAGTATGAGTGCAAGTGGGGGATACACATGAGAACTACTGAGGAAGTAAAAGTAATATTTTGGAAAGTTGTTTGATGTGGGAGATGAGGGAAATGGGATAAATCAAATATGTTTTCAAGGTTATGAAAATGAGAAACTGGAACAATTGTACTACTATTAAACAAATAAACAAACAAAAAAATTCCAGAATAAATATTGGAGACCAGTATGTCTTAGGGAGCAATATCTGTAGAGTGGAGGAAACAAGTCAAAATGCAAGCGTTTTAGCATTGAGAGGTGATGAGAAAATGGAAATGATGAGGTCAAATTACATTTTTAAAAATTTTGTCAGGAAAGGTATGAGAAAGAGGTCTCACTCCTTTATACCACTTGCAAGAAATATATGGACATTCAGTTTCCACAGTCATGAAAATTAAATTGAAGGAATGAAACTTTAAAAATAACCCAAAAGGATGTCAAAGAATAAATGAGGATAGTGGTTTTTAGATTTGCACCCTCTGGACTTTGCCCATCCTCTCCTTGGGTTATCTCTCCCCAAAAGAATGTAAGAAAGTAAGTTTCCTAAGGGATAGGGATTGGCTTTAGTAATAAGTGGTGGCCAGAGATTTGAAAAGAATCCTTCCCCTTCTGGAAAGTAAACTACTTGGGGGCAGGGACTAGTTATGTAAAGAGGGATGGAAATTAACTTCTACAATATCCAATTAAGGGGGAATCTGGGAAGGGACTTGGGCTTCAGGATATGAAATAAAATGCTGCCTTTGAAGTTTCAAAGGTGTACTTACTAACCTAGGCACTCATTCTAACAAAAATGTAAAAATAAATCTTTCCTGTATCCATCTATGGAGTTCTTGGGAAATTATTTTGTTTCCTACACACTTAAATAGTTCTGTTCTGGAAGGTAGTTCAGGAGCAGGACTTCTTAAACTTTTTCTATTCATTGAAAACAGAAAATTTTTACACAAGCTGGGTGTATGAGTATATAAAATAGGTATTCAAATTGAATGAAGTGAACTGTGAAAGCTATCTCAGTAGATGGAGACAGTGTTGTAAAAATTGAGTGAGGATCAGCTGTGCCTCAGGACCAAGTTTCTTTCTCCAGAGATCATGTGGTTTACAAGGAGTAGGACTGTTCTTTATGAGACTATGTTGGGGAAACCTTGGCACTGAAACTCCCACAGAAGGTAATTTAGTAATTCTAAAGATGTGGTTGAGTTTGTTTGGGACAAAAATACCTACCCAAATTGACTACTACAGAGATCACTCATAGAAAGCAGAATTATTTATTAGAATCTCGAGAAGCGGACCCCATCCTGGTCTGCAAGCAAAATTTCACAGCAGGATAGGGCCAGAGCCTTGAAAATGCTTACAGCTTTTATACATTTCAGACAAAGAACCTCCAAAATCCCACCCTCTATATGTTGTGATTGGTCACATAAATCTACTGTTCCCCTATTTGGTTAGTGGAATGTAAGTAGACAAGGTGATATACAGCTTCTTCGTCCACGTAGTCCAGGCCTCACCTAAAATCATGTGACTCTGGAGAAGCCAAAACTGAGGCCTATAAAGTTTGATCTATTTTAGAATCTATAAATTCTTCACCTTTTCCCACACAACTGGGTCTCCCAACTCCCTGCCTACCTGTTTGTGAGGAGGGAGAAGCCTTATCTGGTGTAATAAAATTCCTTTGTGCTTTTGCCTTGAGAAATCTCCCTAATTTATTTATTTGAGCCTGTGGTCTTGTCCCACACAAAATCAAACATTTATTCCTAATAAATCATAAAGAAATGTATGTTAAAATAATTCTTTGGTATATACATGGCTACCATTGATTACAGATAAAAGCGAATTTGTATACTAAGATGGATGACCTTGTGTTTTTTTATATAAATAATTAAATTTTGATAGAATATTTGATAAATTTTACTCTTGACAAATTTTTCTTAACCTTCACATTCAATGACATGACATCATGATTAACAGTTTAAGAAGTTTTGTTCTAGAAGATCAAAGAGTTAAAGGTACATTATAGTGACTAGAATGAAGGAGATCTGAGAATATTTTCAGGAAGAGGGCATATAGCCAGTAAGAAGAATGAAGCTGCAGAGAATGAAGATTTGAAAAAATAAAATCTGAAGAAGGGTAGTAGAGATGGAATTATGGGAATAGAGAAAGGGTTAACCTGGAGGCAATGTGCTCTTAATAGAAAAAGTGTCAGCCTGAGGGTTAAAAGAGCTGAATTTGAATCCTGATTATTTTCCAGCTTGGTGACATAACGCTCTTTTCTCATCTTCTGTTTCCCTGTCTATAAAATGAGAATAACATTGTTTACTTTTTAGGATCATTAAGAAGAAAGTGCTTTTTATACTTCCTTTGAGTTTGCAATAAAATAATAGCTTTTTTTTTCTCTACAAAGAGGCAAGTGTTAAGGACCATGCCTAGGTGAAGGGGTAGGTCAATTCTATGAGAGCCTGCACAGCTGTGGATCATAACACTTGAAGGAGTTGCAAAACAGCCTTTTGGTAATGCATGTGTTCCTTGTGGATTGGGAAAGAAATAAATTGGAGGAAGAGGTAAGAGAGGAGAGGTCAG
Organism: Sarcophilus harrisii; assembly: GCF_902635505.1. Lineage (NCBI taxonomy): Eukaryota > Metazoa > Chordata > Mammalia > Dasyuromorphia > Dasyuridae > Sarcophilus > Sarcophilus harrisii. The sequence goes on along the minus strand of NC_045429.1, from coordinate 361,159,896 downwards.
ACAAAGCAACTTCATCTCAGTAGAGAGGTCAGAGAACAGCAACTGCCTCTCAGTCTCCATGTATCATCATCACACACGACGAGATTCATTATACAAGTCTGAGTTCGATCTCCAGCAGCCACTGGCAGGAGGCTCCCATATCACAACAGGCAAGCAGCTACCTCTTTCAAAATAGCCAATCTCTTCTAACAGAGAAGTAGAATGGAATACATGCCTCCATTGAAGTCCTCTGTGTGTTATTCAAAAATCAATCAATCAACAAGCATTTATTAATGCCTATGTCAGGCATTATGCTAGTTAAAATACAGGTATGCTTTTGATCTTTGTTGGGATAAATTGAAATACTCTTCTCTCAATCTTTTAGATCCTAATTTAATTCTTAATAGTGAGGGAGAATCACAATATCAATCAAGCATACATAATTTATAGGGGATGTGAAATGCAACCTTGTGTGGTAAACCATTATAATCTTACCTTTCAAATTACATTAGATTCTTTCCAATATGAAATTCCCTGAGGAATACCTGTACTGGAAGCTCTGGCTCACAAGTTAATGCAGGAAAATAATCTGGAATACAATATTTTATGAATAATCCAGTAGGCAGATAAAGTAGACCTAAAAAGAGAGAAGATGGGGAAAAAGACCTATTGATCTTTGATTTATGTTCTTGTGGTGAATGTTGAACAACCAGCTCTCCAAGAGGGAAAAAAAGCATACTTGACAAATTTTTACCTTCAATTTGCATTATCAACATTTTCTCCATCACTTTCTTTAGTGTTGACAATTAAGACCACAATAAAGCAACATTTATGATATTTGTAGATTTCCAATCTGTAAATGCTCTCAAAATTTAACAATGGCTCTCAAAAATTCATTTGATATGATTCAAGTATTACTCCTCACTCAAAAGATCATTCTCACTAATGTGAGAAGAAAGGGAATAAGCATTTATATAAAGCCTCATATGTGCCAGTTGGAGCTATTATTTTCCCCACTTTACAGCTGAAAAATAATGGTAAACAGAGGTTAAATGACTTGTCCAGGATCACACATATATCTAAGACTGCATTTGAACCCTGGTCCTCCAGAACACAGATCTTACATTCTTTCCACTGTGCCATCACTGTTCCATTTATTTTAGGCAAGTAACTCAGATACTGTACTGTTTTTCCTCTGCATGATTTACAGGAAAAAGCACTAGACTTGGAGTTGTAAGATCTGAGTTTAAATCTTCTTTCTGTCACTTAATAGCTATGTGAAATTGAATAAATCACTTATTGGGTCTCATCTGCAAAATGAAAGGATTGAGGTACATAGTTTCTAAGATCCTTTCCTGCTGACAATCTGTGATTGTGTATCTCTTTTTTTTCCATCTGTGATTTCCTCCCCTAATTTTGAAGAACTTTCTTCTACACACACACACATACACACATTAAGAATGCTCCAGCCTCTTCCCTTTAATTCTGATGAATTAAGGAGGGCTTTAACTGAATTTCTTCCAGGTATTTCTTTTTCTTTTTTCTTGCATTTTTACCACCCCCCCTCCCACCCCCATAAATGTCTCAATCCTGTGAGCATCACCTTTCGGATTTCTCAGATTGCTTTCAAGGGTTTATAAACTGCTTGGTCACAGGAAGAAATGTCGTCCCTTTGTGATAAACTTTCAATAAACTAAGATAAATACTCTATAAAACTGCTCTGCAGAGTATAGGAAGAAGCAATTATTCCCACCTAGTTTCTATGGTATCAAAGACATGTGGGATAGGAATTCCCACTGCCCAGTGGGAGTCACATCCAGGATAACCAAATGGCATAACTCACTGGAATGCACCAAAGACTAAAACTAGGAGCCACAAGTCTCCTGATTCCATGTTCAGTGCTCTTTCTTGTAGATCACGCAGAAAAAAAATAGCATCTGGACACCTGTCTAAACTAGGAATAAATGGAGGCAGTGACGCACAGTAGAACAATGTTAGGTCTATAATCCTGGATTTTAGGGGACCTGAAAGAATATTAAAGCATCAGTGACAGAGATTTTGAAAATAGAATATAGTCATTAAAGCAACTTGATGTGATTTCAAGAACATGAGATTTAGGATCAGACACCATGTTTCAAATCACAACTTGATTATTTAATGCCTTTATGACCTTAACAATTCACTTTATCTCCAAGTCTTGATTTCCTCAGCTGAGGAGGCTAGAATAAATACTCTTTAAACTCCTTGATTTCTTACTCACCTGATTCATGGACTATCCTCAAGAATCAGTGATTCACAAACAAGTTCTTCTCTGATTGTTCTCATATTCCTTGGGGAGCCTTTCCCAATGGCATGGTGTTTATATCACAGATTTGAAGTTAGAAAGATTTTAGTTCAAATCTTGCCTTTGATCTCACTAGTACTCTGACTCTAAGAAATTTCTTAACCACATCAGTCTGCTCTTAATAACACAAGGATAGATAGTATTTACCTCTTGTGATTATTTTGAAGATTATATTAAATTAAGCATTTAAAATGCTATGCAAACCTTAAAGCAAGTAAATGTCAGCTATTATTATACTATTATTATTATAATACTTTTGAATAAGTTCAAAACTTACAACTAGCAGGAAAGCAAAATTTATTCCAACAGATAAATTTTCTCCCATGCAAATGAATAATCACTGAACACAAAGTAATAAAGGACATTATAACTCAAGAATGGGACCTCCAACAACTTGTGCTGTTGATGACCTGTATAACTTACAAAAAGTTGTTTGAAGCCCAGGAAAAATAAGTGGCTTGTTATTATTACATAGATATTAAATTTCAAAGGTGGGATTTAAATCCATATGGTCCTGACTCCAGTAGAAGTAACACACTTTCCACTATACAAACCTAGTTCATATAATCTTATGACAAATAAAAAATGGTAATTTTGAATTCATCAACTTTTTTACATTATTTTATAATACAGCTCTTTTCTGATTCTATAATTTATACTTGGCTACAGGAGTGTAGATTACATTGCACTTCACAGAATAGACTTCTACCTGAATGTATCTTAGTCAAAGATCTCAAAGGTCAATATTTGTTAGAATCCCATTTCTACTGATCACAGACAATATTTTCAAATTTCTTGTACTCACTCAGGAGAAAAGTTAACTTTTAATCATTTAAACAAATGTATAAGTTAGGGCAGGAAAGTGTCTTCTTCTTAGCTGGGCAGATCTTCACTGCTTTGTATCAATGAGACCTAATGTTCTCCAGCTCCAGGGTTTTGGGAGTTAAGGATTCAAAGTCCATAGGGAACCACTAATTTTTCATCAGAGGAAACCAAGAAAACTTTCTCACCTAACTTTGTAATTTGTTCTCATTATTTCCAGAGCTTTTCATACAATGTGACTTAAGGATATTGAAGTGTGCACAACCTTTTCAGGCCCACAGAAACTTCCTTCAAAAGTTCAAACTTGTTTCATAGCAATCTCCTTAAATGACTTATGTTCATATATCTCCTCAATCCAGATCTCTGTAAAGGTTACTTATTGCCCATCATACTGAAAGAGTATTTCATTGGTTGAATGATTAATTCATTCATCATAGTATATACTTTATGCAATGTTACAGATTGATAATCTAGAGGTGTATGACACCTAGAGAAAGATTAATGTATGAAAAATAAAATAAACATGCAAAACCACTTACTACAAGATGGACTTTACATGAGTAAGAAAATATGAATAATTCTGGATCCATGTTCCAATATTCTTAACTCTACAAACTATTTATATAAAGAATAAGTTATATGTACACTAAGGGCATCCCTGATAAAGATGTAGAAAGTAAACAGTCAAGGTTTTGCAAAAGCGATTTTACAGAAAACTACATATTTATGGTCAAGTAATTTCCTTAAATAATTCAATTAAAAGATACAAAATTCAATTCTATTTCAAAACTCTAACTTATTTTTCTAGCCTAAATGGCTATTAGAAATGCTTACACTCTATAATTGAGTCAAATTGACTTCTTTCTGCTTCTCTCACATTATGCTCTGTCTCTATTCCTTTATACTGGCTGCCATATATACCTATAGTAGAATGTCATCTTACTTCTCTCTTAAAGTATTCTCTTCTTTAAAGATGCAAATCAAACATCATCTTCTTTGCAAAGTCTTTTCTGACTCCTGCAATTGCTTGTAATTTCCCTCTTGAACTAAATTGCATTTTTGTAATTTTTACTTTTATATTTGTTACATATCTATGAATTTATATATATATATATATGATATATCACATACACACACACACACACACACACACACACACACACAAACATTATTGGCCCCATTAGAATGTAAGCTTGCTGAGAGTAGAGATTGTGTCATTCTTTATTCTTACATCTCCTAGTGCCTAGAATACAGCTTGTCATATTAATAAATACTTAATAAAAACAATGAAGCATCTAAATTTAAGATGGAGGCTCAAACCTGAAAAGACTTAACTGTAATCTTCCTCATGCCCCAACTCCACACTGACTAAGTTCTGATATAGGAGGGGAAAAAAGACTACTTATACACCTGTTTGTTATGGCAATTAAAAAAAAAAAAAAAAGGATGTGTTACTCTGCATCAATTATTCTGATTACTTGATTTGTTGACTTTAAAAAAATGATCTGGTACAACAAAATGTTAATTCCAAGCCTCTTTTCCAAAAGAGAATCTTGCATGTTTGTGTCCAGATCATAAGAAATTCTTTGAAAAATTCAATAGCAGAGATGAGTTTAATGACTGGTTATTAATATCAAGTGAAATGTGAACAACTAGAGATGGATGATCACCAAATAACTTTCCAGTATCACAAAGAATATACAAGATACAATCCAAATAAAAGAAAAATTCATTATAAATCCCGATGTTTTCCAGATACTCCTATTTTTGGATGATATTGTGTTTATTGCATCAATCTGAGTTATTGTAAAGTGTTCTAAGTAAGATACATAACCATTCAAAAGAGGTCATTGTAACCGAACACATTATTAAAAGTCAAGTGGATGAAAAATGCCTGCTGTTCAGATTATGACATGCAGTTACATGGGTCAGATTTATGGGCAGTCTATCCAACTACATACACATTAGTATGGACAGTAGGAATTCTTAATCCACTGGAGAATGACAATGAACTGGAACCAAAATAGAATAGGAGGAGGAGAACAGGTTGGTTTACTTCAGGGAAATTGTGTCATGTTTTTATTGATTAACAATTTTCTTCCTGGAACAAAGACTCATTTTTATAGTACCAGTAAGTTTTTAATCAGAATACAAGACTTTATAAATCTCTGAAGAATTAAATCTGTGGGTCATTCAAAGACAAATGGAGAGGCACGATGGGCAGGCATAGTTTATAACTACAAAATGCACAGGAGATGATTCAGAAAGATTGCCATGCCAGACACAAAGTATGTGCTTAATTAATACTTTTCTTCTTTCTTTCATCAAAGAGATAGATGGGTCACTCAGTCAGAATAAATCACTTTGGGTTATAGTGATATCTGTGCATCGTTATAAATTTTTTTGTTGTTGTTGAGGCAATTGGGGTTAAGTGACTTTCTCAGGGTCACACAGCTAGGAAATATTAAGTGTTTGAGGCCAGATTTCAACTCAGATCCTCCTGACTTCAGGACTGGTGCTCTATTCACTGCACCACCTAGCTACTCTTTATTGTTAGAAATCTTGAAGATTCTTGAAGAAGAAAGCATCAACTTGTTCCTGCCTTGAGGATAATCTTCCTAAATCCTATGCACCCACCACCCTGTCACTGTAGAGGTTAACACTATCTTCACAATACCTCATGCTCATAATGGAGGAATCACTTTTCACTATCTCTCACCACCACTCCCATATTCAAGCTATTGTGAAGGTCTACTGAGGGATTAGTTGCAACATCTCCCAAATATGTTCCATTCTCTCCTCTGCCACTGACACCATGGTACTGCAGGCATTCATCATCTCCAAATGTTCTATTTGGTATCCAAAGCCCTTCCATAGCCCCTTCCTACCACTATAGTTTTTTATAACTCATCCTCCAACAAGTATTCTTAGATTCATTTACAGCTTCCTGGGCTGCTCCATGAAAAAGATATTAGATCTCTTAGATGAGGTATTCTTTCTCCTATGCTTAGAAGGTTCTTCCTCCTCTGCTCTAACTACTGACCTCCCTGACTTCCTTTCAGTCCCAAGTAAAATTTGACTTTCTATAGCAAACTTTCCCCAATCCCTCAATACCAATGTTTCCTCTCTTTAATTTTTTTCCTTCCCATCCTATATATGGCAGTCATGCTAATGATCTACATCTTGCCACTGGACTCAGAGGGTTCTGGAAGAGGAAGTAGGGTCTGGTGACTTTGAAGAGCCCACTGTCACTTAAATGCAGCTCACTTGAATGTCATGACATCACTTTCCTGATATCTTAGTCCTCTTTGAAAATGAAGGATAAAGAAAAACAGCTTGCTTTGTATATATTTGTTTACATGCTTGTCTTCCCAATTAGATTCTAAATTTCTCGAAGGTAGGGATTATCTTTTACTTTTTTTGTATGCTCAGAGCTTAGAGAGGCACCTGGTACATTTTAGGCACTTAATAATTGTTGATTGATTGATTGATAGTTAACATATACAAAAATCTCTTGGTGTGAGAGAACATAGAAGAATTGACATCTGTACTATTGGAGTACTTGTTGAGATTGAGAAAGGGGGACCCGAGGGGCGGAGCCAAGATGGCGGAGAAGACACACGCGACTTTCTAAGCTCTTCTCTTACCCTCTTTATCAATATTATATCGAGCCTCAAAAATAGTCTTGACTGCTACACTTCGTAAAGATAAGAAGTAGAAAACCACGGGCCGAAGAAAATCTGCATCCGCCAAAAAGGTTGGTTCCGGGGCCAGGGGGGGAGATCGGCGACTGGGGAAAATTAGTCCGAGGAGGTCCAAACTGAGGGTGAACAGATCTCAGCAAGCCCAGCCCCAACCTGCAGTACGGGCTTTTTCCTTGGGAGTTGTGATCCTGAGGCAGGAGGAGCAGCCGAGTTAGCCTCCAATCTGTGGGGGAGCCTCTTGGGGCCAAGAGTTTCCAGCGATTTCACGGCGAGCACTGGGCAGAGTTTTCGTCTGTTCTGCGGTCAGTGGGGACCAAGCCCACAAGAGGCCCGGCCTGGGGCGGGTGACACTTTCCCACTTACCCCAGCCGAGGGCAATCCAACCCACTCAGCCCAACGGCACTTTGTAGCTCGGCCAGTTGAACCACTTCCTGGGGGAAGGGAAAACCCACCGAGCACCCCATAGGAGCAGAAATGGAACTTTCCCTGCTCTGGAGGAAGTGGTAACCCCCTTGCCTAGAGACCGACCCAAAGGCTTTAAACATGAATAAAAAAGAGAAAAGAAGGACGACAGCTTTATGCAGAAAAAGCAGGTCAGCAAACCTGAAGAGACCCAAACAGCAAAATGCATCAGACTGTCCTCCTTAATAATGCTCTCAAGAAGAGACCAAAAAGTCCAAAAGAGGTTAGAAGATAAATGGGGAAAGGAAAGAGAAGCCTTAAAGAGAGCAAAAACTTCCCAAAAGAATTGAAAAGTTAAAAATTCCCAGGAAGTAGGGAAACAAAATTGGTGAATTGAAAAAAAAACTGGAAAGAAGAATTGTGAATTGGAAAAAAAAGAATTCAAGAAAGTAGGATTTGGGAATTGAAAAGACAAAGAACCGCAAGAAAGTAGGATCCGTAATTGGAAAAGACAAAGCACGCAAGAAAGTAGGATCTGTGAATTGAAAAAAAAATAATTCACTAAAAAAAAAATTAGTGAAATGGAAAAAATTCCGACCAAAAACAATACATTCAGAAACCAATTGAATATAAGAAAGAAAAAAAAGCTATTGAAGAAAATAATTTTTTAAAAATTAGAACTGAACAATTGAAACTAATGATTCATTGAGAAGCAAGAACATTAACAAAAACAAAAAAATAAAAACTGAAAGAACCAAATTTTCTACTTGCAAAAAGACAGACTTGGAAAATAGATTAGGGAGAATAATCTGAGGATTATTGGACCTTTTCTGAAAACTATGATGAAAAAAAAGAGTAGATACTATTTTACAAGAAACACAAAGAAACTGCCCAGATGTAATAGAACAGAAGGTAAATAGGCATTGAAAGAATTCACAACACCTCTGAAAGAAACCCTAAAAAAAAACCCCAAGGAAATTGTGGAAAAATTTGAACCATCAGATTAAAGAAAAAAAGTTTAAAGCAGCCAAAACCATTTAAATACGAGGTGCAAAATAAGGATACCAAGATCTCTGCTCTACATTAAAGGAATGAATTGGAATATGATATTCCGGGGCACAAGAACTTGGGATGCAGCCAAGAATAAACTACCCAGCTAAGTGAGCATTTTCTTCCAGGGAAGAAGATGGAATTTAATGAAACAAATGAATTCCATTTGTTTCTGAAGAAAACCAGAATAAAACAAATAATTTGATCTCCAACTAAAACCAAGAGATGCAGAAAAGGTAAAAATAACTCTTGAGAATTGTATTTCTGTTGTGGATATACAAAAGAATAAATGTATAATTTGATTGTAATTGAATAAATAAAAAGGGAAGAATATGGAAAAGGGAAGGCAGAACAAGGTGGGAAGGAGGGATAAAAAGGGCCACATCCCCACAAAGAGGCCAAGGAAACTTATCATATCTGAGGGAATTTAGAGAGGGGAGGAACACTGTGTGAATCTTATCTCGAGTTGGCTCAAAGAAAAATAATTGAATTTGTTTTAGAGAAAATTCCTCGCCTCAGAAAAACGGGGACAGGAAAAGGAAAAGAAAAGAGAATAAGGGGGAAGGGGGAAAGACCAAAGGGGGGGAGGGAATTAAAAGAGGATGATGTGATACAAAGAGGGGTAATAATTTTGGGGGGGAAAGAGGGTTGGGGGAAAAGAATAAGAAAGCAATATGGGGTTATTAGATGGCAGGAAATACAGATTTAGTAATTTAACGTAAATGTAAATGATGAACTCCCCTAAAGAGGGAGGAGATAGCAGACTGGATCAAAAGCGAACCCACAATAGTTGTTTAAAGAAAACATTTAAAGAGGGGAAAAAGAGTAAAAGAAAATTGGAAAAAAACTATTATGCTTCAGGTGAAGTCAAAGAGGGGCCCATCCTTACCGATCAAGCAAAAAAAAATTGATCTAATTAAAAGAGATAAGGAAACACATCCTGCTAAACGGATAAAAACGAAGCAATATCAATTTTAAAATATATGCACCAAGTGGTATGGCACCAACTTCCAAAGGAGAAGAAGAGGGTTAAGAAAAGACAACAAAACTGTAATAGTAGGAGATCCAACCTTGATTCAGAATTAGACAACCCCACAAAAACAAATAAAAAGAAATTAATGAAGTAAATAGAATATTAGAAAATTAGGTATGTTGGATCTTTGGAGAAAATTGAATGGAGATAGAAGGGAATATACTTACTCTGCAGTTCATGGAACCACAAAAATTGACCATATTTAAAAAAGACCAAAATTAAATGCAAAAAGCAGAAAAGAAATGCTTTCCAGATCATGATGCAAAAAAACCAATTAACAAATGTTAGGGGAAATAGACCAAAAGTAATTGAAACTAAAAATTCATCTTAAAATGATTGGGTGAAGCAGCAAATTATAATACAAAATACCACCAAGATAATGACAATGATGAACAAATACCAAAATTTGGGATGCAGCCAAAGGGTAATAAGAGGGAATTTTATATCCTTAGAGGTTATTGAAGAAAAAACAGAGAAAGAAAAGATTAAAATTTTAATAAAAAAAACTAAAAAAAGACCAAATTAAAACCCCCAATCAAATATAAATTGGAAATTTAAAATTAAAAGGAGAAATTAAAAAATATTGAAAGTAAAAAAACATTGAACTAATTAATAAAACTAAGAGTTGGTTCAAAAAGCCAATAAAATAGATGTTTTGGAAACTGATTAGAAAAAGGGAAAATGAAATTATTTTAAAATCCCCCTAAAAAATAAAAAAATAAGGAGTTTTTGAACAGCCAATAAATTTATAACCTTACAAAAAAAGACTTCCCAATAAAGGGAAAAAATTTGTTAATATCCCATTTCAAAAAAAAAGAAAGGAAAAAACAACCCCAAAAAAAACCCGGACCAGATGGATTTAATTGAATTTTCCAAACATTTAAAAACAATTCCCAATCTATATAAATTATTTTAAAAAAGGGAAAAGGGAGCCCCCCCAAATTTTTAAAAAAAGATAACCCAAAAAAGGACTGAAAACAAGAAAAAAATTTAACAATTTTTATGAATTTGAAACAAAATCTTAAATAAAATTACAAAAAGACTAAAGAAAATATCTAAATAAACCCATAAAGATTTATAAAAAAGGGGTTTTAAATTAAAAACCAAATTAACTGTTAAAAACCAAATTCAAAACCATAAATTTTCAATAAAAAAACATTTGTAAAATAAAACCACCTAAAAAAATAGGAAAAAGGTTTCCCAAAATAACAAACTATTTAAAAATCGAACATCTGTAAAGCAACCCAAAAATTTTCCTAATAAGATTTGGGGAAAAAATTTATACAAGTTACAAATATTTTTAGAAAAACTTTGAAAAGGGAAAAAAGGAAAAAATAAAAAATAGGAACCAATTACACCTTTCCAGAAGGGAAACTTAAGGAACCTAAGGAAAAGATTAAAATAATAAATTTAAAGAAATTTGGTTATAAAATAAAACTGAAATTCTTTTAATACACAACAAAACCAACATGATTACAAAAGAAATTTTAAATAATCAAATTAAAAATTTTAAACACCCAGGGAAAATTTGAAAATAAAAATTGAATTTTCACAAAATTAAGGCTAACCTTAAAAATATTAAATTCCTTATACGGCAAATTAAATAAAATGCAAAAATAATTATTTATTTAGGCCCTAACCAATCAACCCAAAAAATTTTTCCAAAAAATAAAAAAATTCAAGGGAAAACAAAAGGTCAAAATTTGGGGAATTAATGGAAAAAAAATGATGGTGGTTTAGGTAAAATCTAAAATTATTTATGGGAGTTAAAAAATTTTAAAAAGGAATAGGGTTTGACAGTAAAGTTACCAAGGATAAACGTCAACAAATTTACAAACTTGTTTTGACAAAACCCAAAGACTATTTGGGAAAGAACCTGTTTGAAAAAATTTTGGGTTGGAAATTAGGAAAGAAACTGGATGATCCAACTTAAGTAACCAAGTAAAAAAATTTTAAATAAAAAAATTTTTAAAAATTAAGGAACTAATTTTATTCCCGGGGAAAATTTTAAGGAATATTAAACAAATTTTTTTAAAGGAACAAAAATAAAAAATTGAAGGGAAAAAGGGAAAATATTTTTACACGGTTTTAAAATTTACCCAAAATATTAAGAATTAACTTTTTTAAAAAACCCAAGTACTAATTAAAAAATGGTCAAAATTGAACAAAAACCCCAATGAAAAATTGAAACATTTTATATAAAAAATCCCAATCAATTAATAGGAAAGAAATTGACAACCTGAACCATAAACCTGCAATTCAAAAAAAAAATAAAGTTTTAAAAACGGGAAGAAGGGGGATTGGAAAATCCAAATTTTGGAGGGTGTTTAAATTCAAAAATTTCAAAGGAACCCTTTGAACATTTATATGGGATTATAAAAAGGGGTTTAAAGAAGGGGGGACCTGATGGAAATTGGTGGCAGCCCTTTTGAGGCTAAAACAAACTGTGGACCATTTGGGAAATGGAAAAATTGTGGAAGAAAATTTAATTTAAATTTCGTAAAAAACCAAAAAGGGTATTTCAGAAACCTAAGAACAGAACTATTGGGAAAAAGAAGGCCCGGAGTTTATATATTAAAAATCTGAGAGACCATTCTGAGGATCCCATTCACAACGAATAAAAATATTTTAATGGGAGTTGAACAACTCTTCCCAAAAAAGGGGAATGACAAAAAACCATTACATTGAATTCAACCCAATTTTCCACCCATTTTACCTTCAAAGTAAATTTAAATTAATTGTCTGCTTTTCCCGAAAAAATTTTTCATGTAACATTGTGATTAATTTATTTTAATATAAACACAGGTCATTTTCCATTTAATGGGGAAAGGTAAAAATTGGAAAAAGAAGTTTGGAATTAATTTAAATTCCCGGTTAAATTTGTAAATAAAAGGCTATTAAATAAAAAAAAATAAAAATTTAAAAAAAAAAAGAGAGAAAGGGGGACCCCAAAAGTCCCAGACTGGTGTCATGAGGTGTCTCAAAAATTTTTTCAGGCTTAAACCTCTCAAAGGGGGAAAGTTTATTAAAAACAATATTGATGAGGTGGAAATGATAAGATTAGTGGTAGTAGTGATGAGGTGTGAGAATTGATGTGGGAAATCCCCTCTAGTCAGTGCAGGTTCTATGAGAAAGAATTTGCAAACCTAAAATCTGTGTGGCAAAAAGGCATTTATTGGCACTGAGAAGCCAACTTTTGCTAGGAAGACAGACTTCTTAGTGGCAAGGTCCTGTTAGGAAGATAGCAAATGTTAACCCTGAGAAGAATATATCTTAACAGAGGACAAGATCCTATTTTTAAACAACTGCAAAGATATCTGGGCATGTAGCCCTATATAGCTTTGATCTTTGGGGAAGAGGGAGCCAACTCCTGAAAGACTAATTTTCAATTCAATTTAAAATTGAATGAAATTACTTAACTGGGAGTTTTGAGCCAACATTGTTTGTGGCAATTCAATGGAGGGGGATTGACCAAGATCTCCAATTGAATGAGACCACTTAATTGCGTGTTTGCAGATTTTTCCCAAGGTCTTGGAGCTCCCTGAAGGGGATCCCCAAAAGATCTCAGTTTATGTCATTCTGTCTTGGGCCTGACAGTTTCAGGATTCACCCCCATCAATGTGACACCATTACTAAGTGGACTGAATTCTAATGGAATCCAGTAAAGAAACAGAACCAAGGAGATACATTTATACAACTTTCAATCATAGATATGTTAATTCTATAGCTTAAGAGTAGGTCTAGTGAATAATCTCCAGATGAATTGAAGTTGGTCTCTGAAATTTGATTATCACATTTGATGGTCAGTCATCAAAGAACTGAGAAGTAGTCTATTCAGCATCAGATTGGGTATAGGAATTTCCTGAAAGGAGAAGCTATCTGGCTAAGGTGTCAGAATCAGATACATTGGGTGTGCTCAGTTTCCTGAGGCAGATTCCAAAGCTAGAAGATTTAGGACTACTGACCCATTAGAACAAAAGCTCCAAGGTCAGGAGACCCCAAAATCACAATACATCGTACTCATTTAGATGAGTAACAGATCCATCAATACCTTTAAATAATTAAATATAAGGTTGTGATCCAAACATGAAAGGCTTTACCATCAACTTACACTCAACTTCCTTCCTCAGCTCCACTGATTGGAATCTGCTTCAGTAGGGGAGAAAAACAAAAAACAAAACAAAAACAAAAACAAAACAAACAAACAAACAAAAACAAAGTACTTTTGTTACTGGTTTGATATGGCAGCCAAAAAATTAAAAAAAGATGTTGTTATTTTACAGTAAGAAAATTTTAGTCAGGAACATATCTGTCCCCCTAACTCTGAAGAGATAAAATTTTATCTGAAATATGTTTTCAATTCTAAAAATCACATTTTAGGAAGTGCATTGTTAAGCTAAAGTCAGACTGAAGAAAGTCAACCAAAAGAATGGTCAGCATTGAGATATGTCATTTGAGAAACAATTGAAAAAATTGAGAAGATTTAGCCTGGAAAAAGAAGAATTAGAATATTACGCATATCTTTCATATATTTGAAGTGCCTTCATATAAAAATTGCATTAGATTATATCACAACCACATTAGTGTTAGATATTACTTCTACCTTATTTATCTATTGTCCACATTTTTTTTTTCAAAGTCACTGAGTATCAAAGCATTTTTTGCATTTCTTGGCCCTAAGCTATCCAATATTCTGGGCTAGCAATAGGGTCCCAAGTTCCCATTTATGAACTTAATGCATGATATAAGAATTGGCCAAGGACAATCCTTTTCCTCATAAAAATTCAGGAAACTTAGAGAGCTTACAGAAGTTCATAAAAAGATGAATATATAAACACAGTTCCCATAACCAAAAAAAGCCTATTACATTCCCACATGTTTGTATCATGAAAGCAATATCCTAGTCTAGTTCCAGGAAAATTTTTCCTTACTTTCCCTTGCAAATTCTTAGTGTCATACTTTAATTTAGACTCTGCCCTTTTAGGTAAATGTATTTGGTGGAATGTTGAGTAAACAATCACTTTCCATCAGAAATGAACTATCTTTGCTCAGCAAGAAAGAGATGATACAGGAACTAAGTAGATGGATCATCCTGTACTCTGGAGAATATATTACAACAGGAAATTTATAAGGTCTGTTCCCTGGCTCCCTGTACTTTCAAATAGGAAAGTCTCTAATTTAGATTAAGGAACAAACATATCTGAATTTGCTACATATTCTTTTATTTTTTTTCAAAATTAAAAATAAAACTATTATATAAATCTTGGGTATATTGGGATTTTTCTTCATAATCTTATATTTAACTATACTTATTTTGTTCCTTTTATGCAAATACTCTTTAAATTTATATAATAAAAATTCATGAAATTTTTTTCTAACCTACAGATCTGAAACATATATTTTTCTCCTTCTCAGATTTGTTAATGATCTTATGTATAAACCTACTATTCCTTAGGAGCCTCTTTGGTTATACAGGGTAAGATGTTGGTCTTTACTTTTTGCCAAACTGCTTTCAAGTTTTCTTAGCCTTTTTTGAAACAGTGAGTCCCCATTTCAAGAGCTGCAATCTTTGCGTTAATATAGTAAATTACAATATTTATTTGCGTCTTTATTTTCTGTTCCTAATATATTCCACTGTCTTCTCTATTATTTCAACTAGTAACAAATCTTTTTTAATGCTTTGTGTGATATTTTGAGATTTGACTTTTTTTTTTACTTTTTTTCATAAATTCCCTCTAAATTCATGAACTTTTGAATGTCAGTGAATTTTATTAAAATTTAGCTCTATATGCATATTTTAATAGTTTGGTGTATCACTGAATAAATAAAACAATATAGGTTGTATTATCATTTTATTATCACAGTATATTTGCTGTTGTTAAATAATTTTTCTGTCACGTGCTACTCTCCATGACCACTTTTGAGTTTGTCTGTTTGGTGGGAGAGGGAGATGTGTAGTGTTTGTCATTTTTTTCTTTAGCTCATTTTACAGATGAAGAACTGAGGCAAAGAGGATTAAAGCACTTGCCCAGGGACCCAAAGTTAGTTTAAGGCCAGATTTGAACTCAGGAAAATGAGTCATTTGAACTCAGGGAGATGAGTCTTTTAAACTCCAGATCCAGCATTTATCCATTGCCAACTAGTTAGCCATAGAAGCATATATTAACAAGTAATTGATATTTTTCCAATCTTTTAGGATTGCCTTTATTATTGTTTTGGTAGTTTGTACATTTAGTTTTCATGCGTATGTTTTTAAATAATCTTTAAATTATTTTATATGCTATATGATTAGTTTGAATGAATTTTCTTTCTCAATATCTTCCTGATGAGTTGGTTTGCAGTTTATAAAATTGATGATTATTTGTGTGGGATTTATTTTATATCGGACTATATTGCTGAATTTATTCATTGTCTCAATTAGTTTCAGTTGTCTGCAAAAAAAAAAAGTAAAAAGGTTTCTTTGTTGCCTGTGTTTGATATTTTGGGGTTTTTTCCCTCTCTTATTGCTATTTGCTATTGGTAACATAGGACTATATTTGTGTTCATTTTGTTTTTGTGTTTGTGTGTGTGCTTTTTGTTTGTTTTTGAATAAAGGGTATCTTATACTATTTTATTTTTTCCCAATTACATGTCAAGACAATTATTACCATTCATTTTTATAAGATTTTGCATTCCACTATGCTCAAAAAGTTATCAAACTGTGGAAACCCTTTGACTCAGCAGTATTTCTTCTAGGCTTATATATCCCAAAGATATAAGAGATCTTAAAGAAGGGAAAGGGACCCACATGTACAAAAATATTTGTTGCAGCCCTTCTTGTAGTGGCAAAAAACTGGAAATTGAGTGAATGTCCATCAATTGGAGAATGGTTGAATAAATTATGGAATATGAATGTTATGGAATATTATTGTGTAAGAAACGGTCATCTGGATAATTCCAGAGAAAGCCTGGAAAGACTTACATGAACTGATGCAACATAAAATGAGCAGTACTGGGAGATTATCATACACAGCAACAACAAGGATATGCTATGATTAATTTTGATGGATGTGGCTCTCCTCAACAATGAGATGATTCAGAGAAATGCAAATTAAGACAACTCTAAGATACCACTACACACCTGTCAGATTGGCTAAGATGACAGGAAAAAATAATGATAATTGTTGGAGGGGAGGCGGGAAAACTGGGACATTGATGCATTGTTGGTGGAGTTGTGAATGAATCCAACCATTCTGGAGAGTAGTTTGGAACTATGCTCAAAAAGTTATCAAACTGTGCATACCCTTTGATCCAGCAGTGTTACTACTGGGCTTATATCCCAAAGAGATCATAAAGAAGGGAAAGGGACCTGTATGTGCATGAATGTTTGTGGCAGCCCTCTTTGTAGTGGCTAGAAACTGGAAACTGAATGGATGTCCATCAGTTGGAGAATGCTGAATAAATTGTGGTATATGAATATTATGGAATATTACTGTTCTGTAAGAAATGACCAATAGGATGATTTCAGAAAGGCCTGGAGAGACTTACAGGAACTGATGCTGAGTGAAATGAGCAGGACCAGGAGATCATCATATACTTCAACAACAATACTATATGATGACCAGTTCTGATGGACCCTGGCCATCCTCAGCAACGAGATCAACCAAATCATTTCCAATGGAGCAGTAATGAACTGAACCAGCTACGCCCAGAGAAAGAACTCTGGGAGATGACTAAAAACCATTACATTG
This sequence comes from Sarcophilus harrisii, assembly GCF_902635505.1. Lineage (NCBI taxonomy): Eukaryota > Metazoa > Chordata > Mammalia > Dasyuromorphia > Dasyuridae > Sarcophilus > Sarcophilus harrisii. The sequence goes on along the minus strand of NC_045429.1, from coordinate 361,142,832 downwards.
AATTCCCAATCCCTATATTTATGCCCACACGCATTTTTGATTTCCTTCACAAGCTAATTGTACAATATTTCAGAGTCTGATTCTTTTTGTACAGCAAAATAACGGTTTGGTCATGTATACTTATTGTGTATCTAATTTATATTTTAATATATTTAACATCTACTGGTCATCCTGCCATCTGGGGGAGAGGGTGGGGGGGGTAAGAGGTGAAAAATTGGAACAAGAGTTTTGGCAATTGTTAATGCTGTAAAGTTACCCATACATATAACTTGTAAATAAAAGGCTATTAAATAAAAAAAACAACAACAATGAGATGATTCAAACTAGTAGTTCTTGCTATGTGCTCTTCAGCATATCTTTCAGTGCCCAAGATGCTTCCTTTTATTGAGATATCACTCACTAGGAAATCTTCCTTCTTTGACTAACTAGAATACTACATTCTGGAATCATGTTGCCTAGGGACTTTAAGATTCACCTTTTATTATACAAGTCTGTCATCCTTAAACACTTAGTATATGTCAGGAATTGTTCCACATGCTGGGGAAATGGAGAAAAGAGAAATAGAGATACTATGATCAGGGTGTGGTGTTCTTTTTCCAAAACACAGCCAGATGATAAAAGTTCAGATCTTATATTGTGTCCTTCAATATAGCCCAGTTAGCTCAGGCCTATCTCTCTGCTTGGTTCTAAGAGCCTCTGCCCGAATGTCTTCAAATCCAAAGGTTTGTCCTTCCAACTCCAGCCAGCACCAAGGTAGAAGATGTAATGAATCTCTTGTCTCGAAGATAGGGCTTGTGGGCTTCCTCCCAGAGTGCTCCTCTCCGACTCCTGGGAATGTTCCCAAGTAAGTAACTCTCCAGCTCTAAGAGCTTCCTGTATATATATGATCTCCCAAAGGTTAACTCCTCCTTCTAGAGAGAGAGAGATTCTGGGTTATCTCCCAGAGTGCTCTCTGGCCCTTAAAGGAGGTGTGAATTCGGGTATCTCATATGAGCCTGAAATCTCTTAAACGTGTGAACTCCATTGAGTACTTAGATACTTATGAGCTCTCTAAAGGTGTGAACACAAGCATTGTTTCTTTCCATCAGTTGTACTTAGTACCTTGTTTCAAGTTCTGGCCCAAAATATCTCCTTTTAAGATCAAATCAATCATATTGAACCATGCTAAATTAGATAATTATTGTCTCTATCAACTCTAATGGCTTAACAGTTTGTAAAGATTCCAACATCAGGGAGCTCACAAGTTTTATGAGGGAGACAGGAGTACACAACTATCCACCAAAAAAGCAAAACAAAGGATATTTTGGGGATTATGTTGAAAGGAAGACAACATTAATATTAATGGAAGATGAAAAAGGCTTTTTGTAGAAGACAAGACTTTATTTATGACCAAAGCAGAACTAGAAATCATTACTGATCACAAAATAGAAAATTTCGATTATACCAAACTGAAAAGTTTTTGTACAAACAAAACTAATGCAGACAAGATTAAAAGGGAAGCAATAAACTGGGAAAATATTTTTACAGTCAAAGGTTCTGATAAAGGCCTTATTTCCAATATATATAGAGAATTAACTCTAATTTATAAAAAATCAAGCCATTCTCCAATTGAAAAATGGAAAAAGAATATGAACAGACAATTCTCAGATGAAGAATTGAAACTATTTCTAGTTATATGAAAAGATGCTCCAAATCATTATTAATCAGAGAAATGCAAATTAAGACAACTCTAAGATACCACTACACACCTGTCAGATTGGCTAAGATGACAGGAAAAAATAATGATGATGGAGGGGATGTGGGAAAACTGGGACATTGATGCATTGTTGGTGGAGTTGTGAACGAATCCAACCATTTTGGAGAGTAGTTTGGAACTATGCTCAAAAAGTTATCAAACTGTGCATACCCTTTGATCCATCAGTGTTACTATTGGGCTTATATCCCAAAGAGATTATAAAGAAGGGAAAGGGACCAGTATGTGCACGGATGTTTGTGGCAGCCCTTTTTGTAGTGGCTAGAAACTGGAAACTGAATGGATGTCCATCAGTTGGAGAATGGCTGAATAAATTGTAGTATATGAATATTATGGAATATTATTGTTCTGTAAGAAATGACCAACAGGATGATTTCAGAAAGGCCTGGAGAGACTTACAGGAACTGATGCTGAGTGAAATGAGCAGGACCAGGAGATCATTATTTACTTCAACAACAATATTATATGATGACCAGTTCTGATGGACCTGGCCATCCTCAGCAACGAGATCATCCAAATCATTTCTAATGGAGCAGTAATGAACTGAACTAGCTATGCCCAGAAAAAGAACTCTGGGAGATGACTAAAAACCATTACATTGAATTCCCAATCCCTATATTTATGCCCACCTGCATTTTTGATTTCCTTCACAAGGTAATTGTACAATATTTCAAAGTCTGATTCTTTTTGTGCAGCAAAATAACGGTTTGGTCATGTATACTTATTGTGTATCTAATTTATATTTTAATGTATTTAACATCTACTGGTCATCCTGCCATCTGGGGGAGGGGGTGGGAGGGTAAGAGGTGTAAAATTGGAACAAGAGGTTTGGCAATTGTTAATGCTGTAAAGTTACCCATGCATATAACCTGTAAATAAAAGGCTATTAAATAAAAAAAGACAAGACTTTAATTGATATTTGGAAGAAAGCTAAGGGAATCCAGAAGGTAAGAAGGAGGAAATTCCAGCTATGACAATCAATAAAAATACTCAGAGTTGAGGGATGGAATATCATCTCTAAGGAACAGCAACGAAATTGATGTTATTAAATAGAAAAATATGCACAAAAGAATAAGATATAAGAAACCTGGAAAGATAGGCAGAGTCTAGGTTTTGAAGAGCTTAAAAAACAGACAATTTTAATTTTGATCCTGATAGCTAAATAAAGAGCCACTGTAACTTATTGAATAAAGAAGTGACATTATAAGCTTTGCACTTTAGGAAAATAAATTTGAGAGTTGAATAGAGAATGGATTGGAATGGGCAAAGACTTGAAGCAGAGAAGCCAACCAATAAGATTTGCAATAGTCTAGAAGTGAAGTGATGAAGACCTGCATCAGAATGATGGCAGTGTCAGATAGGAAAAGGAGCCATAAGCAAGAGATGTTAAGGTAGAAATAAAAAAACTTTAATTAATTAGCTTTGAGAAAGTGAAAGAAGGTAAGAACTCAAGGATGACATCAAGGTTTTATGCCTAGTGACTGAGGAAATAGTGGTATCCTCCACAATAATGGAGAACTTATTAAAAAGCAAGAGTTTGAAAAGGAAAGATTATGAGTTCTATTTTGGATATGTTAAGTTTAAGATGTGTTTGGGAAGCATTTTGAGATGTCCAATATACATCTCATTACAATAGTGGAAGATAATTAATTGGAAATCAAGAGAGATATTAGGGCTGGAGAAAAAAATCTGAGTTATGTACCTATATATCACAACTGAAAGAAGAGGAGATAAGGTCACAAATGAAATACTATGAAGAAAGAAGAGTGCTCAGGATACAGTACTGAGGAACACTTGTGATTAGCGCGCATGACCTGGGTAAAGATCAAAAAGAGGCAGAGACAGAATTGAGGATGAGGATGAAGATAACTATAGAGAAAAGGCCATGAAAATTGGCAGTTGAGAGATGATTTGCAGCTTTGGAGAAAACGATTTCATTGGAATAATGACATCAGAATCTGGACCATAGAAAGTTAAGGAGGGCATGAGAGGAAATGAAATAAAGGATACTACTGTAGGGAACCTTTTCAAGCAGTTTAGTTGCAAAAGCAAGAGAGATGTGGAACAATAGTGGGGATTGAGTGGAGGGGGGTATTGAGGATGAGAGAGACATGGGCATGTTTGTAAACAATAATTCTGTCAATAAACATTATTAATTACTTACTATATTCCAGAATCTGTGCTAAGTACTAGTAATCCAAAGTAAAAGAATCTTTGGTACTCAGTGCAAAATGAATTCTGAAGCCAATTCTTGGGTTCTCCAAGGCTTCCATACTTCTCTTTTGTCTTTTCTCTAGCACCTTAAAGAAAATAAAAATGATTGAACATTAGCAGTTACTGAATGAAAATCTTAACAGGAAAACAAGTATAATTGCTTATACTAGCAATATTTATAAAAAACTGTGTACTTGAGCAAAAAGAATTCATAAATATGTGTAGAAAGGAAGAAATATCAACTACATTATTTATGGATTATAACAAAATTAAAATTAAAATCAATGAATAAAATGTGAACAAAGAATGTGGGCTTAAATGACGATCAAATAATTGAATCATAAAGAATAAGAATTAAAAACAAATCATTTCTCTTTGCCTTTCAGAACTCTATAAGAAGAGAGTTTATAGCCAAACAAGAGATGGAAAGATTTATGGGATGTAAAATGAATAATTTTGATTGCATGAAATTTAAAAAGCTTTTGCACAAACAAAACCAACATAGCCAATATTAGAAGAAAAGCAAGAAACCAGGGGAAAGGCATTTACAGAATATTTCTTTGAAAAAGTCTAATTTCTCAAATATATAGCAAACTGAATCAAATTTATTTTTTAAAAATAGTCATTCTTTAATTGATAAAAGATCAAAGGATATTAATAGGCAGTTTTCAGAAGAACAAATCAAACCTATCTATGGTCACATGAAAACGTTTCCTAAACCATTATTAATTAGAAAAATGCAGCTTAAAGGAAATTAAAACACCCCACAGACATCAAATTGGTTAATATGACAGAAAAGAAAAAATGATAAGTATTGGAAGCAATGTATACAAATAAAGACATTAATGCATTTGTTGTTGAAATTATGAATTGGGGAGAACAATTTGAAACTATGCCCAAGGGGCTATAAAACTATATATATATATATCCTTTGATCCAATACTAGCTTTACTATATCCCATAGAGATGAATGAAAAAGAAAAGGATTTATATTATAAAAATATTCATAACATAGAAGTGGACGAGAATGTGAAGTCTAAATTATGTCCATCAATTGGGGATTGGTTGTACAAACTGTGTTATATGATTGTGATCAAATACTATTGTAGTATAAGCATGTTATTTTCAGAAAAATCAAAGAAGACATATAAATTAATACAAAGTGAAATGAGCAGAACCAGGAGAACATGGTACACACTAATAAGAATATTGTAATGATGGTCAACTGTGAAAAACTTAGCTAGTCTAATCATAAGAATGATCCAAGACAGTTTCAAAGAAATCACAATGAAAAATTCTGTCTACCTCTGTAGAGAGAAATGATGAACTCTGAATACTGATTGAAGATTTTTTTTAACTTACTTTATTTCTTTTGCTTTTTTCAATCAAGGCTAATATATAAATATATTCTCTATGAATTCACAGTTATAAATGGTAGCATATTGCTTGTCTTCTAAAATAATAGTAAAGAAGCTAAAGGAAGGGGAAAATTTGGAAATCAATTTTTTAACTAAAGCTTTTTATTTTTAAAACCAAATTAATGAAATCCCAAATCAATTTGAATATAATATTTAACCTAATTATTTTATAAAATTTTCCTTAGACTAGATTCGTGATTTCATCAATGAAGTAATGTGCTAAATATATTTTTGTTGAAGTATTGCATTGAATCATTACTTTATTGGAAGTGTTGTATGTTCTTTAAGGGGTGTGTGTGTGTGTGTGTGTGTGTGACCTTCTGAAATATTTCTATTGAACAGAGGGCAGAAAAAATCCAAATACAAGTTTGAAAAACATTTAGCTCTGAGAATAACACCCAACCCATGGCTTTGGCTACATCAACAACATTTTGAACCATATATCCATGCAATCATTTGCCAGCAGTTCTGAAATGCTAAAGTCATAGAATTTTGTGGGAAAACTTTCCTCTGCTGATAACTTTCCAGATGGCCGCTTGTACATCCCTGTTCCTGAGGCTATAAACCATGGGATTCAATAAGGGGGTGATAACAGTATAAATCACTGTAACCAACTGGTCTTTGTCAGATGTGACCTTGGATGAGGGTCTCAGATAGACAAAGGATGCACAGCCATAGTGGACTATAACTACTGTGAGATGAGAGGCACAGGTAGAGAAGGCTTTCTGCTTCCCTTCAGTGGATGGAATCTTCAAGATAGTACTGACAATGAATCCATAGGAGACACAGACACATATCAAGGGGACCACAAGTACCAGGACACCACAGATAAATATAATCATCTCATTGAGATAGGTGTCCCCACAAGCAATATGAATAAGAGGTGAAATGTCACAGAAATAGTGGTTAATCTTGTTACAGTTACAAAAGGGGAGAATGAAGACCAAGGTTGTGCCAATCATTGAGATCAAAGATCCACTCACCCCACAGGTAGCTGCTAGCAGTCTGCAGGTCCTCCAATTCATGAGGATGGGGTAGCGCAGAGGTTGGCAAATGGCAGCATAGCGATCATAACCCATTACACCCAATAATAAGCAGTTATTGATAGCAAAGGAAAGAAATAAGAACATTTGGATAGCACAGCTGATAAAGGAGATGGCTCTCAGCATAGAGAGCAGGTTGAGAAGCGTCTTGGGCAAAATGACAAATGTATAACAGGTCTCAGAGACAGAGAGGACACCTAGAAAGAAATACATTGGAGTGTGGAGGTTGTTCTCAAGGAGGATGACTGTAACAATGGTGATATTTCCACACAAGATGATTATGTAGAGGCAGAAGAAGACAGCAAAGAGCACAAGTTGTAATTCTTGGAGTTTTGAAAAACCCAGCAAAAGAAACTCAGTGACCATGGTAAAGTTCTCTGGAGAAAGCTGTTCCCAGGGAATGAGGTGCTAAAAGGAGTGAGAGTAAAGAAGGATGCTCAGTTCTGTAGACTGAGGAAATCGGATTACATTTATATTTAATTGTCTAGGAAATTGTTATGTTCATTCATTAAGTGATTAAACAAGGGAAAACAAAGAAGGAAGAGAAGGCAAAAGCAAAGGTAATTACATCCTTCTATTATTCTAGTCCGTAAAAGGAATGTGAATAGCTTGGGTGCTGTAACCTGGAGAAAAGAAATAATGGGTACCTTTATGTATATGGAAAGCTATAATATAATTGAGGGATTAATTTGATTTTGTTTGACTCCACAGAGAAGAACTAGTACCAATATTCAAAAGCTTCAGAGAGGGCAATTTTAGGATTTACATAGGAAAACTCTCTTCATAGAGCTGAAAATATTAGCTTTGTGGTGCTGAGATTTGTCACAGGCATTCAGAAGAATTCGATTGGTTTAAAGGTTCCAGTTGTTTGAAAGAAGACTTTCTTAAAAGATTTGGGATACAATAAGCATCAAAGCTGAGAGGGGAATTAAGATACAAAAAGATGAGGGTATGGACCTAAGAGTAAAAAGAGAGAAGCCAGATAGATTAGTGGTAAAGCAGTGGACTGTATCTAAGAATATGGAAATCAGACAAACAATTATGGACATTAGGAAGAGATACTCTGAATAGAATCCACTTGGTAATACTTCTTTCTTTACATTTCCCAAAGCTGTCTCTGGCATCCCTGTCACAGCCTTCTTTATAATGCTTAATAAGCACTTCAAATCTTTAATTACATTTCTTTATTATTTGATAATATTCTTAATAAATTACATACCATTAATAGTTTTATGGGCTAAACTTTTCAGTTTATGGATTGGGATGGAAAGAAGAGAATCTAGGACATGGATCTAAAGATGTCTTTGACTTATTCTGAGAACAAAACAGAGTTTTTATAATTTTCATATGAGATATTTTCAACTCTAATATTTTGCATGCAAAAGTTTACCTCTTCCTTTCTAATACTGTCATGAAAAATGCTATAGATTTATTTTACATTATTTCCCCAAAATTTGCTTTTGTATATGTTAGTCAGTGACAGCGATAGGGAAATAGAAAGTAACCTGATACGTCAAAAGTTTAGTCACTATTTTTATAATAGGAATAAAATCAAAGGCTTTTCACCCTACTTTTAGTACCTTCCCTTTCCTCTCATACATAAGAAATAATTCCTCAATTCCATGAAAAATTTTGTCACTTCTCTCAAAGATATCTTATCTATACAATTGATCTACTTTACTTATTTTTCAAATTTTTGCTCTATCTATCCTGGGTCATTTCTAACTCTTCCAAAAGCAATCTGATACTATGATAGAATCTGAGGTGTGTGTGTGTGTGTGTGTAGAATACATATATAATTCTAATTATTTATATGTATGCATACACATTTATATACATATGTATATATGTATATATCACATATAGTGAGTATTTGCAGACATTTTCCATCGTTCTTCTCTGTTTTCTTTATAGTTTCATCCTTAGATATTTTTAAGATCAGTTTGCTTAGTTGGACCTCTTGCCAAGTGTTTTTTAAGTTGTTTTTATCCTCATTCTTCAAATAATAGAAATTACCTTTCATTCTAATAGTCACTCCCTTGATGAAGAAGTTTCAGTGCATTTTTATAAACTATCAGATAAAATACAACTTTCAATCTCACCTTTAAGATCCTCCACTATCTGGCTCCCATTTACCTTTCCTTCTCAGTTAATAGTGCTTTACTTGATTTATTCCAAATTTCAGTTTTTATAGGACTGTTGACTACTCTTCAGTTTTATCCAATTTCCCCACAATTCTATAAATTCACCCAAATGATTGTTCTTTATGTCCAGAATGTTCTTCCTCATGTCTTTTGAAATTCTTCATTTCCATGAATGTTGACAGCTAAGGTGCCATTTTCTTCTCCAGGGTTCATCCAGTCCAATCAGCTAAAAATTATTCTCTCACTTTTTTCTAAAATACTGACCTTTTGTCCCCTGATATCTCTAAGAATCTACCTTATCACCACCTGCCTGATATTCCAATAATTTCCTCACTTGTAGACTGTATACTGTATACTCCTTGAGGTAAGGAATAAGGTTGTTTTTCTTTTTTATATACACAATGTCCAGTAATGTGCCTTATATATAATGCTTATGAATGCTTTCTCAGTTCCATCTCTAATCATTATGTGTTTACCATCTATTTTTTTCTATTTTTTTCCTTATTGTTTTATTTGAAGGCAACATATGTTAGATTAAAGAAGCAGATGTCAGAAGTTAAATAGATTTTTGAGGAAGGACAGGAGAGGAAGATAGAGAGAAAGATAAACAGAAGAAAATAGACTCGAAGGAAAATACCAGGTAATTACTACATGTATCAAACTGCTATCCTATTGTGTGTGACTCCTACACTTTGATGATGGCATTTTCTTAGCAAAGATATTAGTTTGCCATTTCCTTCTCCAGTATATCCCCATTTTATACATGAGAAACTGAGGCAAATAAAGGTTAAGTGACTGGCTAAGGTTCATACAATTCATAAGTGTCTGAGGCAAAATTTGACTTCAGATCTTCCTGACTCCAAGCCCAGTGCTCTATCCACTGCACCACCTACCTGTTCTCATCTATAAAACAAAAGTTTATTACATTTTTATTAAATGAAGCTGAAATGCAAGTTCTTTATTTCAGTTAATAAAGTCACAGGATAATAATAATCCTACTTACATCTAAATGATAAATTAATCTATAGCATCACTAACAACAGATCAAGGAGTATTGGCTTGAAAACTTCAAGTTAAAAGAAATATGGCATCTTCTAAGGCGCCACATTTCAATATTGGATACTCTAATTGTCAGAACAATTGTCAGAATTGTTTTTTTTTCTTACATTAACTTATATCCCTGCTCCTGATTCTGTCCTCTGGGACCATAGAAAAGTATAATCCATCTTCCACATGATTATTCTTCAAATACTCAAAGACATTTTTGTCTTTCCCCAATTCAAGCCTACAAACACATATCAAACAATCTAGAACAAATTCTCAAACTTCTTACTACCTTCTTCATCTTACTTGATATGCAACAGCTTGACCCAATGGATAAATGATGTGATGTTTATAGACATTAAGTACTTAATGTATTACCTTCTCTTAACAAGTTGCCTTTCTAATTCCACTCTTTGACTCATGACAATTCTCTTTTCTCCCAATAGTTTCTTCTCCAATTTCCGCTTAAGAAAAAGTAACATATTCTTCAAGACCTATTTCAAAGTGATTTCTTCCTCCTCTGAAATTTTTTCTCATGTTTTTATTGTTTATAGAATTTAGTCCATGATGCCCCATATGGAAAATATGTATCTGTGTTCATGTCTTAATTATCCAAATAGGTAGTAAGTTCTTTAGGGATGGGGACTACATCTTAATTATTTCATCCTTGATACATAATACAGTATCTGGAAAAAAAAGACTTCAATAACTTTAATGGGTGAATAAACGAATGACTATTAGGTAGTTTGATCCTATCTTAAAATATCAATTTTGTTGCCTTTTTGTTGAATGCCTCCAACAAGGTATTTGATGTCTTAGTCTTGTTTTCGGAATTAAGAAAATAAGGATGTCAGAGGAGATGATGTTTAAGGGTATCAGCTCTGAATTTTATGGTTTTTTTACTCATTGTCTAGTCACCAGGTTAATGACACCAATCCAGATGGAATAAGAGGAACAAAACCCGGTCCCCTTTCTTCCTGTTCTGTACTGTGTAAATGTGGTGTTGAGTGATTTGAATGAATATCTCATCCTGCTTTTTCTGTAAAAATGCAAACTACTTGAAAATAGAGAAAGATAGTGATATATGTGTATGTAGCTATGTGTTTATAAAGTTGTAGATATATAAGTACTTAATTTTCATGGATGTATAAATATATATGTAAGTATAATATATTTTAAATATAAAATAGTTTAAATATATGTGAATATTCACATACAACACACATATAAATAGACACGTTTTATATTACATATAACATCATATTGTCTATTGAGAATACCATTTAAGACCAAATACTGAATAAAATCTTTCATCTTGATTCCTTTTTATTATGCTGAGTAATATATAATTATTCATTGTCAGATATGAGTTAGATTAAGAGTTAGCAGAGATTCTTTCTAGCTCCAAAACTCTGTGAATCCTATTTTATAGATAATGAAATTAAGGCCCCAAGGTAGTAAGGAGTAACTTATCCAAGTTTGGAGAGTTAGCAATTCAGGAATGAAGATTTTCTGACAGTAAATGCTTTGCTTTCTCTATTCCACTCTCAACAAAGGACCAAAGTTGCTTGCTATGTGACCAAGGAAAATGAAATTTGTGCCATTACTGGATGAATGGTCAGGTGACTGACTAAAGAACAGACAACGTGATGCAAATAACCCTAGGATCTTTTCCAGCCTGATAGTCTTACCTCATTGTTGCTCAGGCACTTCATTCTGGAAATTGTAGCAAAGATGTCCCAGAATGACACAAGAAAATTGAATTCAAAGATAATTGCGTTTCCTGGTTGAGATGAAAGACATATGTTAATTATAACATGTAATTAACACTCTAATTCAAACTCTTAATACTTTTCTCCTGGAATACTGCTATAGCCTTCTAATTCATCTTCTAGCTTCAAATCTCTTTAATCATTACTACTATCCATCTTCCATTCTTAAACCCAAAATGATATGTTCTGACCTTGTCAGTCCCCTTACTTAACAAATACCACTCGCTTCCTATTCCTTTCAGGATTATAATCCAGGAATTTAAGTCACTTTATGACACATCTCCTACTTTCCCAGAATTCCTGTGTTATTTTATACTAGGTACTACATAATCCAGATGCACTGACCTAGTTGCTGTTCCTCTCATATGACATGCTATTGCTTATTTCTATTCTTTTGCACTAGTTATACCTCGTGACTGGACTACTTTCCCTCCTCACCTTTACCTCTGAACTTTTTCAAGACTCAGCATCACTTTTTGAAGGCAGCCTTTCATATCCCCCATAATTGTTAATGCTTTCTCTATGAGATTATAAGATTACATTTTGTTCTTTCTCTCTCTTTCTCTGTCTCTCTCTGTTTCTCTCTCTCTCTCTCTCTCTCTCTCTCTCTCTCTCTCTCTCTGTATCTCTCTTTCTCCCCTCATCCCCATACCCCCACAGACAGCCACACACACACACGTAAACTATATGTTTTAATAAACTTTCTCTTTCATTAGAATATGAGGTAAAGGGGAAAAAAGTATTTTTTCCTTTTTTTTTTTTTTTTTTTTGGTATCCTCAGTCCTTGGTAGAATGACTGATACATAGCAAATGCTTAATAAATGTTTTATTAACTTAATAGTTGTTTCTGTTATTTTCATTAGTTTTTTTTTCTTTTCAAGTACACAGGTAATTTTTCTGTGTTCCAGAGACCAAAAAAACCAGGAAAATGTGTAATTAGGGGAATAATTCTTTTCAGACAAAAGTATAGTATAAGCTTTTTTTCCATTTACTCCAGGAAGGTTGTCTGAAGAAGATGGTATTTGAGGAATGAAGGATCAGGCAGAAAAGAAGGAACTAATTGAGAAATAGGGATGCAAAATTTTGAAACTGAAAAGGAAAGTAGTTAGTTGCAAGCACATGAATAGCTTGGAAAGAAATAGGAGGTGAGAGGAAAGTAAGTTGTCAAATAGAATACTTGGAATGTTTGCCTGAAAAGTAGAGGTAGGACTGATTAGATGACATACAAGTCATATAATCTTCTGAAATAGAGAAGGTTCCAAGGGACACATAAAGTCACTGTTTACTTGTTCTTTAGTTTTCTAAACTAAATTAGCTACCTATATAGCTGATTTTTATAAAACAATGATTTCTCAGCAACCATTTCAATGGAAGTACTGCTTCTTCTCCCTTTTTTATTTCCTAAGCTAATCCCATTATCTATCAGCCCTTATTTCTAATCTTTTAGTCTTTAAGTACTTTATGCTTTCCCCTTAATGCCTATCATTCTCATCTCCTTACTCAAAGATGGCAAAAATAGACTATAGCTCAGAGGAGATCTGGGACATCCATTAACTGAGCAAATCAGTTTTGAGGCACTGGTCTTGTGACCTCAAAGTCAGGAAGGTTCTGATGATTTAAAATTGACTTGTCCTTCATGATGCCTGCCCCTCATATTCTATATAATAAACTCCAAGGCTCTACTTCAAATATAAGTAATGAGGCCCTATGCCTGCATATATTCTCTCATTTAATTATTATTATATTAGAGCAAAGGATCTCCCAATTAGAATTGTCCTAAATCATCTTTACCTGCCATGTTTTGAGGATCCTTCCATAATTCCCAGACCTATGACCTCATTGAAGGAGCTCAAAGTCCTTCCAGATATCCCTCTATCTCTATTTTCACCTCAAGTCTTCACACAGGATCCCCTTGACCTCTTCTCTATGGATATTTCTCCAAACTCTCATCTAAATGAGGGTTGTAAATGGTCTTTTCTTTTGTTTCTATCATTGGTAGCCTTAGTACCTTTATCAGAAATTGGTTTATCATGAACCTTGGAAGTTCTTATTATCCTGGATAATTTGATATAGATCCTACTATCTACAATTATCTAATAGAATTCATTAAATATAACCAGAACTGGGACAATGACCTCAAACTCTATGCCCAAGTTGAAGAAATTGAGAGACAGATTGGGAAAATCAGCTGATCTCCTCTTGAAAGCTCCCTGTGGATTCATTAAGGAGCTGGCAGATAGAGGAGACCATCAATAGAGCCAACATTTTTTGTCCTTCAGGTTTACCTACCTTTAAGTCCTTAGTTTCTCTGCATCAGTCTTTGTCACCCTCATCCAATCTATTTGCTATGAATTCTCCTGTGAGGAAGCAGTGGTGAAGGATGAAAGAAAGAATTTGGATAAGCAAATGGAGAAGGGACTCTACAGTTAGAATAATTAAAAAGCACATCTGGGGAGCAGAGAGGGGCACCCAAGAGATCACTAATTTTTTCCCTCATTTTAGAATACTTGAACCTTATGTCCAGGAAATCCTTTCTATTAAATTAGCTGGAGATAGAATTTTACACAGGTCTTCCTCCAAAGATCAGGAAGGCTCCAACTTCCCTTCCACTTTCTAAACAAGAATATAACCTCACATCAGATTATAAGAGCATTAAGCATGAATTTTAGGCAGAAGAACCCCAAATCCATTTGAGAGATCCCTGGAAGGACAAACAATTCCAAGATACAGAGAGGAATAAAAGTTTAAAGTAAAATTGTGTAATGAATAGGTATTTTCTTCATGTTCATAGGGACCAAAATTCTGGCTATTAATGAGCTAGTATGAAAGGAAGTACATTATATTTATCTGTATCACCAAGCAGATAATTTTTGTAGGCTTACAAAGCACCCTGATGCACTGGAATTAACATTTCTCATTAAGTCCAGAGTCAATTTTAAATCCTAACCCATTCACTCATTTAGAACTTTGTGATACAGAGCCTTTCTGAACATCAGTTGTTTCTTGTTTAGAATGAGGATAATCACATATCAGGATTATTGTGAGTAAATATTTTTTATAAATTTAAAATATTCTATGATATCAGTCATTATTAGTGGAATCTCTTATCAAGCTCTTCTCGCTGCTGCTAGTCAGTAACTTGTAATATCTCTTTTTTTGAGGAAAAGCCTCAAACCATTCTGTGCTTTCCAACCAGCCTTCTTTTTCTTGTCAGTCACCTTCCTTAGAGCTCCTTTACATGTCCCTATATAACTAATTCTGTAACCATGAACCATCATCCAATTCATTTTTGTATCTTTCATGTAGTATATCAATTTTATCTCCTAAGGTTCTATTCACCATCCCTGCAAATTTATGAAAAAAGTACTCTTTTGTGGTCATTATTATACTTTCAGCATTTTCTCCCACTGAGAATGTAAGCTTCTTGAGAGTAGATACCATCTTTGTTTTTTATTTGCATGCCTGCTCAGCACTTTACTTAGCATATTGTAAATTTTTAGTAAATTCCTTTTCAATCATTTTGACAGGAAGCTGCTTTTCAAGAGCTAGTATATCAATGATGGTGAAATAAATTCAAGTTTTAATTTGACTGTTTCATCATCCATACCTCTGTTACAGATAATGATAATATTGATAATGATGAAAACAAATTATTGTTAGTATTTATAGTGCTTTACATTATACATATTTATATATATAAAACGTATACATATTTCTATTTATACATATGTATATATTCACATAGTATTTATATAATGCTTTCAGGTTTGCAAGGTACTTTACAAATATTGTCTCATTTGGGCTTCATAATAATCTTTGGAGGTAGATACTATTATTGTTCACACAATTTTTATTGTGTGAGGCCATATTTGAACTCAGTTTTATCCTAATTCCAAGTCTTTATCTATTGACTCATCTCATTATTTTTCAATCTCAATGTGTTCACAGTTATGTTCTCTTTTCCAAAGAAGAAATTTATTTTATTTCTAGGTAACTAGAGAAAAGAAAACCTTATATTCTATGTTTGTTTTAAAATTCCAGTCATTACATTGTGGTGATTTGGACTTGGTTTCAGGGTCAACTTCCAGCTATACTACTAAATGAATATTAATTCACCAAACATAACTTTTTTGGTTTTAATTTCAAAATCTGTAAAGATAAAACCCTCTTAACCTTAAGAAACATGAGAGGACAAAGACTCCCAGCACTGTAGGAGCTATAAGAGAATAGTAAGTTGGTACCAGAGGAAGGACTCAAAAAAGGAAAATAAAGGGCTAGCTCTCAACCCAATGTGAAGATATCATTCCACTGAAGAAAAACTTTGGTAGGAAGAAGGAGCTAAATATCTATGATGGGAGATGGGAACTTTACAATTATTCTATGTTGAGGGTATTGGTGTATGGGAGAAACATATCCTTTATGAGAATAGCATGCTTCTCTGAATAGCATACTGTCCCAACATTAAGAAAATAAAATTCTGGGACAGTAACTGGTACTTAATAGAATGGAAGGATATAGACACAGAAAATAGATTTCATCATACATGGGAAGGAGACAAATCATAAGCTAAGCAGAAAATGGATTTTGGACAGACACCCGGATAATTTCTATTATGTGATAAATGCTTCTATACTCATTACTTCCATCATAAATTGATAATTCTAAAAGCTACAAATAACTGAAAGCAACACAGGAATTTATTAGAAGGGGGAGAAAAATAAGGCACAACAATAGATTAAATAAGGAATAAATAAGAATAATTCCTTTAATCAAAGAACAAAAGTGCTGACTAGAAACTGGATTTGGTGAAAGAACAATGAAGATATCAAAGTAAAGAAATCCTTTCTTTGAAATTACTATATGTAATTGCTGATGATAATCCTTAGAAAATCTTAGTGAATCTGCAAAAAAAAAAAATGAAACAAATCCTAGCTTTAGCAAAATTTTATACCACAAAATTTATCGCAAAATCAACATTTATAAAAGTGATAATGGTAATGATGATGTTGTTGATAGTGGAATAGTGGTAGTGGTGTTTATGGTGATACTGATGATAATATTGATCCAGGTGGCAATAATAAAAAGGGAAATTCAATTCAACATAACTGCATAAAGCTGCATAAAGCATTTGTGATTCAATCTATCAAATATTTGTATGTTAAATTACAAAATATTCATTAAAGAAATAAAGTATATTTTAAATAACAAAAGAAACAGTATAAATAATAGGGGCATGTTAAAGAATCAAAATTATAGTACTATAAAAAATTATAGCATTAGGAACTTTACAAAAATAATGCTACACTAAACAGATTCCTAAAGGATACTTTAGAAAGCTAAATAAAGTCATAACAAAATTCATTTGCAAAAACAGAAAGTCTAGGATATCAAGGGAAAAAAATGAAAAAAGGCCAGAATTAAGTGGGAATAGCACTTTCAATTTTTTAACTATATTATAAAACAGTAGTTATTAAAACTATTTGGTACTAGTTAAGTCTTTTCTAGCTGAAATTCAATGATTCTATCAACATATCACAATCTGATTTTAGCTATAGTCACTCACTGAATTGCATTCATTGTGAATCTGTACTTTTACATTCTGAATTTTTTTAATATGTGCCAGTAGATGTAGGTGGTACTCTGAGAGGAGTTTTTGAATATCCTGACCAATAATTATTCCAACATTGTCAATCTATGACCAAAATGTTAAGAGACATTCACAGCTGGAATATTTAATAATGATTTTATGTGAATTTGAAGGCTGTATACAGTCAAGTGGCCTAGGGATCTGTGTTACAAAATACCGTAATCTCCAATTGATTTGGACAAAGGTGTCAAAGGCATATTTGTTCATTTTTTAAAAGACACAAAGCAGTAGGATAGATAATAAAATGGATTGTTCAAATATCTCTTTATAGACCATGAAAGCTAAAAAAATTTAACATAAGATGAAATTATTGTTTATAGAAATAAAGTCTTGCTTCCAAGTCACATAACCACCAAGATAGTAAATGTGTGCACTTTCTCAAATTCTCATGATTTCTGAAGTCTCTCCAAAATCATAATTATGCACAAAAGATTAAGTAGTTTCAGCTGTCTTCATTGTCTTAAGGAAGAATTCTAGTAAGGTGACAATATGATAAACTAGAATTCCCTGCTCACTGAATATTGCTTCAACATCAGTTATCATGATCTAGTAGTTAAGAACAGCCTAATAAGCTTGCAACAGAATTTAATTCTGGTTTTCTCCTTCCTGGGTCACATAAAACCAAAAGGCAGAAACTGTCTACAAAACTATAAATTCTTCACACAAATAGTGATCGCTACTACAAAGGAGAGTCCTACATCAATGAGATTTGAGACTGGGGTTAAATTCACCCCTGGTGCCAAAACTTTACAATGCTGAGATTATGCTATAATGATATAGTATAAATGCCAGCATCAGTGTTTTAAAATAACAAAGCCCAGGTAGTCAATCTTCAGTACCACTGAAACTGAAATAATACAAATTAAATTAGTCATAACACTATACAAACATATAGTATGCATGGCATTCTAAAGAACATCACATGGGAAGATACTACAGTGGCAACATGCTTAAATACATACTGGAAATGACAAATGTGCATTACCAAAAGTATATGAATATCTAGAGTACATAACAATCTATCAAAAGTAATAAGCATGGTTAATTAATAAGGTAAAAGTATCACAATAATGATATCAATAGTCATATATTATATATATATATAAATTTAAAATAGGCAGTAGAGTACATGGAAATACTTAATAGTCATTGCTATAGCATGAACACAGCACAAAATATATTCAAATGAACACAACAAAAAATAAAATAAACACACTAAAGCATGCAGAAATACACATATGCAACAATAAAGATATGCAATTATGCGAAAGGCACATTTCACATGAGCAATCTCTCAGTGCTAATATCTAGATATATGTATAACTATATCTACTAGTTTACCTGTAATATCACAATTCTTCTCTGAGCTAGAAGTTAGGATCATTATAAATTTGTGTCTATACCTGACCTAGCATCCATGGCACTTATATTTGAATATATTTAATTTATACTAGGAATCTCTGTAGCAGTTTTGGGTAGAAAAGGAGTTGGCTCTGGGCTCAGTTCTTCTGTCATGTGATAATACAGTTTTCCTTCACTAGATTCCTCATTTTCAATACCTATACTTGCTTCAAAAAGTCTTTGTACATCTGGAATAGTTCCTTTTTTCTCTTTGCCTAAATGAATGTCCTTCAGTTATCTTCTGATCATTAGAAAGGCCAACTAACTCTCCTATGTGTAACAGGTAATTATAGAGAATAATCCTGATAGAACTCTCTATTCTCTGGGGCTATTTTGTAAACAGGAAAGTTGCCCGGTCTCTTAATAATTTTGTATGCATTAGCTTTTCATTATCAACTAACTTGAATCCCTGGACAGATAGACTGGTCCATTTTAGTCTTTTTTTAATATATAGCTTTTTATTTACAAGATAAATGCTTGGGTAATTTTTTTAACATTGACCCTTGCAAAACCTTTTGTTCTAATTTTTCCCCTCCTCCCCACCCCCAACCCCAGATGACAGATAGACCAATACATGTTAAATATGTTAAAAAGTAAATATTAAATACAATATATGTATACATATTCATACAGTTATTTTGCTCCAAAAGAAGAATTGGATTTTTAAATAATGTACAATTAGCCTGTGAAGGAAATAAAAAATGCAAGTGGACAAAAACATAGAGATTGGAAATGCTATGTAGTAGTTCATATTCATTTCCCAGAGTTCTTTCGCTGGGTGTAGCTCATTCTATTCATTATTGAACAAACCATTTTAGTCTTTAAGTCAAAATTTAGTAATCAAGATACAATCATCCCTTTCACATTGCTACTTTACCCACCATGGTTTCTATATAGTGTAACTTAGCATAAAAAATTAAATGTGAAATTTTTTGTGAGTTTTGTGAGTGTTGAAGATAATACATGAAATCCAAAAGATGATATAGAAAAAGCTTAGAAAATCAGAAATGCATGAAGTACTGTATAATGTCAACATTTTTTGTCTTTTAATACCATGATAATTTATATCTCTTCTCTGGTATGACAGAAGAACCAAAAAATCTTATGCAGATTTCACCAGATCATGGGGTATCACACTCCTAATCCCCACAATGTGCATGAGATAATTATACATTCCTATCTATCCATCTTTCTTAGGTACCACCACAATGGTGATGCATAAGAGCTGCTGTATTCAGTAATGATGTCTTTAACTAGCTATTAACTTAGTTTCTGAGATGGTTTCTGAGGTCTTTCATCAGACACAGAAAAATGCTTCTAGAACTTTCCATGAATGGCCAGGAATTGATGCACTAGATTCTATGGGTGCATCTTAAACATATTCCATATTCCACTCATTCAATAAAAAGATGTCTGTCTTCTTTCTGAGTTCCAGCCACAACCTATTTTTTTTCACTCTTGTACTACTGGGAATCCTCAAAGTCAAATATCTCAGGATTTATCTCAAAAGATAAAGGTGGAGTTCCTGTTGTGTTCACCAGAATCTCAGCACAATTTTGTGTAGGTGTCAAATTATGTTGGTATTGTTTGCCAGCTTTTTACTTAGAGTATCCTGTTAGAATTTTTAAGACTAGATTTAGATCTGATAAATAATGATTTAGAGCACTTTTTCATATAAATATAAATAGTTTTAATTTCTTCTTCTGAAAATTGTCTGCTTATATACTTTGGCCATATATCATTTGGAGAATGGCTTGAATTGTCATAAATTTGAGTCATTTCTCTATATATTTTAGAAATGAGGTCTTTATCAGAATCCTTAGATATAAATTTTTTTTCCAATATGTTGCTTCCCTTTCAGTTTTTTCTGCATTGGTTTTATTTGTACATCTTTAAAAAAACTTAATATAATCAAAATTATCAAAATTTTCTAATTTGCTTATATTATCACTCTTTATGTCTAAATCATGAACCGATTTCAACCTTATCTTGGTGTAGAGTATTAGATGTGGTTCAATGTCAAGTTTCTGCAATACTAATTTTCAATTTTCCCAACAATTTTTTTTTCGAATAGTGAGTTCTTATTCCAAAAGTTGCGGTTTTTGAGTTTATCAAACACTAGATTGCTATAGTTACTGACTATTGTGTCTTGTAAGCCTACCTATTCCACTGATTGACTTATTTTATTTCTTAGCCAGGACAAAATGGTTTTGATGACTGCTGCTTTATAACATAATTTTTAATTATGTTATACTAGGCCACCTTCATTTGCATTTGTTTTCATTAATTCCTTTGAGATTATTGACTGTTTGTTCTTCTAGATGAACTTTATTATTATCTTTTTTAGATTTGTAAAATAATTCCTTGGTGGTTTGATTGGTATGGCACTAAATAAGTAAATTAATTTAGGAAATATAATCACTTTAATTATATAAGCTCGACCTGCCCATGAGCACTTGAAGTTTCTCCAAATGATTGGATATGACATTATTTGTGTGGAAAGTGTTTTGTAATTATGCTCATATAGTTTCTGACTTTGCCTTGATAGGTAGACTTCAATTATTTTGTATTATCTATAGTTATTTTAAATGGAATTTCTCTTTGTATCACTTGCTGCTGGAGTTTGTTGGGTAACATAAAAATGCTGGTGATTTATGTGGATTTATTTTGTACCCTGCAACTTTGCTACAGTAGAGAATTATTTCTAGTAGTTTTTTTTTAATTGATTCTCTAGGATTCTCTAAGTATACAATCATATCATCTGCAAAGAATGATTATTTGTTTTCCTCTACCCTAATTCCCTTAATTACTTTTTCTTCTCTTGCTGATAAAACTAATATTTTGTGCTATTACTTTAGTGCTTGGGGTCTAGAAATTCCAGAGCCAGTTTCTATTTCTACCAACTTCCTTGGGCAAATTTAGTCTCACCAATATATATCCCAGACATCGATACATGCAAATTAAGTCTGAGCCCTATCATAGGCTTTAAAGGCATTTTACCCAAATACCTCTCATAAAAATTGGAAAATGATAGTAATTTGACACTCAGAGTCCAAGATAGCATTGTGGTTCACACTCTCAATTTTTATCATCTTTGCACAAAGGTCCCATGAGTCTAGGTGGAATAAACCCATAAGAAACTGATGATTAGGTGAATGTAACTGTCCTTGAGGATCAGGATGACATCCTGCTTTTGCACCATTCCAATTTGTCAAAGTTGAATCAGAAAATTTTAACTTCTTCATGATTTTATGCTGCAGAATTCTAATCCACAATTGTAACAAAAAAGAAATCTCTTATTATTACAATTAGCTCATGAAAGTATTCTAATGGCAGGCTTTAGTGCTTCTATTCCTTCCAAGGAGAATGAAATTGTATACTGTTCCATCTCTTATCTCTTTATCTCTCATTCTGTGACTGAAGCTAAGCAATGGTGAAATTATACTGCTTTGCTCCCATGGCCCATATCCACAAAAGTCTGGGAGCTTGCTGAGGCTGAACACTATAGATTATATTGACCTTGTGTATTCTGGAAGAAGCAACTCTCACAAGTATATTTAAAATACAAGGACTAAGTATGAGCAAAAGAGAAAGAATGAACAAAAGTGTCAGTTAATATGAAGTTTACTAGGAACAGTAACAATAACCAGAAATTCCATTTAGAGGAAGGCTGGCCATGGTTGGGGGGAGGGGAGGAGGGGATGAGGCTATCATACATGACTTTTGTCTTAACAGTTTTTTTCTAGGATAGATACCAAAGAATGTTTTCCCAAAATTCTTGCTTTTGTTTCCTCAAAGGAGTAGGTGCAATGGGTAGAACGTTGTGCCTTTCAGTGAGTATGCTCTTCTCCCAGCCAAAACTCTAAGAGTCTTACAAGGGAAGGCTTTTACCCAATAGTACAGGTGTTAACAAAACCAAAAGCAGTTTGAAGGTTCTGCAAGGGAGCACATGTGCAGCCCTTTTTTTAATAGTCCTTTCAGAATTTACTTGCCTGGGAAAATATGAGGCAATGCAGGAGTCAGGAGTTGGGGAATTAAAGGTGCCATGGTCAGGCACAAACAATCAGCAACATGGGCAGCTGATCTGTAAGCCTGCTTCCCTTCATTTGAAGTGAGTTCTCCTTCTTTTAGGAAACAACAGGACCCTTTCTAGGTCCATAGACAGCTAGTAGTAATTGTTTTCCCTGCATACTTAATGGGGAATTGTTTGGCTGTCAAAAATCCCCTTCTTTTTATATAGCCCCCATGATCAGGCTAAACATGGAAATGCATTTGAGGTCAGTATAGATCTTTGCAAAGTAAGTAAGAGGTCTAGGATGGGGTCTCTGGAACCCTAGCCCTGCCTTCCATTAACATACAGTGTAAAAGACTCTAGGTAGATTATTTTAGCTTTCAGGGTCCTTAAAAAAAAAACCTTAGCCTGATCAGGGTGTGCTAAGATTGTCTGTTTCCTCTACCCCTGAACAAAAAGGAAAATGGATGTAGCCCCAAATACTTAAGCAAAGTAGGCCCCCAGACAAAGAAATTCTAGCCCCAGGAAGCAAAGGAGTTAAAGATTTTATAGCAGCAACCAGAGAATCCTCCAGGGCTGGGTTGCATATTGGAATATCATCTATATACTTGTATTGTGTCTCATATCTTCCACTGGCCACTTTCTCTGATTATAGAAATTTCCTATAAGAGGAAAAACCAGGCACATGATTTAAATAGTAACACAATTGGTCCTTCAGGTACTGACCTGAGAGCACATACAGATCTTGATCTGAGATCACATAATGAGAGGTCAGTTTTAATTTTACTGGTTTTACTAATTTTTTAACAATTCCATTTTCAACAATTCCTTCTTAAGGCAGATTAAGGAATAATTAGGTGGGTTCATAACCAAAAAAACAGCATTGGGAGACTGAGTCATAAGGATCCTACCTTCAGCAGAGCCCAAGATCTTCCTTCCAATTTGTTCCCAGATACTAAATTCTACCTGTAACATTTTTTTTTCTGAATAGCTTATGGCATATTCCTTTCAGATGGTGCATCATTGGCTTGAAGATCAGATAGTTCTACTTGAATTTAAAACTCCAAATAAATATCAGCTGTAGTCTCCAAGAGATTTTTATCTCCAATAGCAATTCTCATTAATCAAAGTTTCAGATGAATCTACCTCAAGGATCATAGTAAAAGATTCATCCTGGAAAGTTCACACTTATCTTTCATATCTAAATAGATGGTTTTAAGTTCCACATTACACAGATCATTTTGCTTTTTAAATGTCCAATGTATTAAAAAAAACGCACATTGTCCATAACAGAAACATGTTCGAATGGCAAAGGCAAAAACTGTTATTCTCAGAGTCCCTTTAAATAATGGGTACAACTTTGAGATGATTCAATACAAAATAATTAAAACTCATACAGAATATAGAGTATCTCAATTTCACATAAAAGAAACTTATCAGAATTAACAGTTTCTTTATTCTAAAAACATGTTAACTCAACTTTCTTCAATTGAGGAGTCCCTATAAACTTTTTGGAAATAGTCCTATCAACTTATCAAATCAGGTTAAAATTCTGCTCTAAGTTTTTGTTACCATTTTCCTTAAACAAGGAGACCATTATGCACTTAGATAAACATTAAATAATTTACTGAAGACAGATGAGACACTTAAGTAGAAATAAATCGCTTTCAGAAAACTGAAGATTCCAACAAACCTCTTAGAGCAGCTATATATTTGAAAAATAAAAATAAAACATTCAGTTATTAACGCCGTGTAAATGTAGGTGGTTCCTTTAAACTATATAAATAATTAATGTTTCAACAAGCAAAGGGGAGAGGGGAAAGGAGCTCCAAAGAGCTACAATTTGTAGCTCTTGAAATGACCAATTGCCAAATTCCCCAATCATTACTCTCAACCGACTTTCCTGCAGTTCCAACATTGATATGGAATCTACAGGAAAGTCAGGTCTTTCTCTTTTTAACAGTTCTAGCTCACAAAACAGACATCACAAAAACATTCTACACAAAGAAACACAGACAAAAATTACATGGAAATTATATCCCTTCCCCACACACAACAGAAATACACAATCAAGTACACTTTTTTCCTTTGTTTTTTGCTCTGAAGATTTGAGTTGGACTGCCCCCTCTTTCCATAGCATCGAATATCACAGCCTAATCCCCTGTAATACACAGATTGGACCCCTTAGTGACTCAAGGCTCAGAAGGAGTTTCCTACCTTCCCAGCCAATCTCAGAGAGCTATTGTCCTGTGTCATTAACAAGACCTCCTTCCTGGCTCACCCCTTTCCAGCGCCAATACCACTTAAGACAGTCAAAGGACATTAACAGACAGGACCCCCATGGATTATGCATGCATAAGTTACCTGGCTCATTCTTAGAAAGGTTTCTTCATCTTCAGAGGCTTGTGTGCTTCTGTTTGAGTAGCTCTCTTAGGCCCATTCTTCACAGAGAGAGAGGCTGAGAGGCTGATCTCAAGGACAGTGAGAGAAAACCCATCCTGGTGCCTGCCTTGAATCAACATCCCAACCATCTATCTGGGAAGCCACAAATCCCAGATGAGCCCCCATAAACCGTGTGGGATGGGTACCAAACCCCTTTTCCCAAATTAACTTATCAGAGACATCTTCAGGTACAAAGAGAAAGCATCTCTTTAGTCCTTGCAGGGAGAGGCCAAGCACATCCAGGAGGCATCCCAGCTCCCACCATATGCTTGTGAAACCTGACCAGCAAGAAGTAGAACAATCACTTAAACAGGAAAAGACCTAAGTCTTTTCACTGGATAGTGTCTGCTTCCTGTGGGTCACATTATTTCCTGTAACTTCATTAATTCCCTGCATCTCAGGGCTCAAGACCTAATCTTCTGGGGCTCTGGGAATAGGGATCATCTAACTTAATCTCAAACTGAGCTAATTTCATCCAATAGTCCCATTCAACCCTACAAGCTCTGACATATCAGGTTTCACTTTGGTCATAATGACAATTGTTTCTTTACCTTTGTGCTTCTTATGCTATTACCTGTGTGAGTGACATATACCAAGATCTGGAACAGTCTTAATTGTAGTTCATTTATTTCAGTCATGTCTGACCCATTGTGACTCCATTTGGAATTTTCTTGACAAAATATTGGAGGAGTTTGCCATTTCCTTCTCTGGCCCATTTTACAGTAAAGGAAACTAAGGTAAACAGGGCTAAATAACTTCCCCAGGTCCACACAGCTAGTAAAGTCTAAAGCCAGATTTGAATTTAGTAAGATAAGTCTTTCTGAATTTGAGCTGGTCACTACAATACCTACTAATTTTCCCTGCAATTTAAGGATACACTATCTATTTTAGTCTCTACTTTCATTTCTCCACAGTGAGAAGGGACTCAGTAGGCTTTTCTTTCTGCTCTTGCACAGCACAGTTTTATAAACAACCAATATACCTCTCTCAAATATCTTAGTTAAGGTTTGTATACATTTATACCAGGTAACATTTGGTTTTATCTTTATGAGAGCATTCAGAGCCTTTACAACTATTTCCCTTTAGGCTGTCAGTGTCACCAATTAGTTCAGTAGAAATTTTCTTTCTAAATTAAAAAGAAAAGTTTTGTCTTTTTTTTTCTTCCCAAATCTCAGAGAATTTCCCTGAGGCAATTCTTATTCAAAGCAAAGGGCTAAGTAAACTGAAGAAAAAGAGATGATTTTAGGATATATTTTACCCAAAAACAAGGTAAGGGGAAGATTAGTTCTATGATAAATAAACTGTCAAAATGAAATAAAAAGTAAAACAGTAAAAACTTGACTCTTTTAACCAAGGCAAAGTAATAGTAATCTAGGGTCATCATAAAAAGTACTTGTGTGACCAAAATGACCAAAACAGGGTTGAATATATTTCAACAGGGAAGAAATCTCATGGAAGGCAGAGTTTTGAGAAACTGCCACATAAGCTGTTTTTTTCTTTTCCTAGTAAACTTGTTTATTTTTAATATGCATTATGAATTATATTGGGAGAGAAAATCAGAGCAAAATAGAAAAAAAAAACATGGGAGAGAAAAAAAAAACAGAAAAGAGAAATGAGCATAGCATGTGTATCCTTAATTCTTTTTCTGGATGCAGATGATATGTTCTGTCCAAAATCTATGGGAATTGCTTTGGGTCACTGAACCACTGAGAAGAACCAAATTTTTCTTTTTCTTCTTTTTTAATGAAGCTTTTATTTTTAAAATATATTCAATAATATTTTTTCAACATTGATCCTTGCATAACCTTGTGTTCCAATTTTCTTTCCTTCTCCTCCATACATATATTAAAACCATCCAATATATGTTAAACATGGTAAAATATATGTAAATCCAATATAGGCATAAATATTTATATAATTACTTTGTTGCACAAGAAAAATCTGATCAAAAAGGGAAAAAATGAGAAAGAAAATAAAATTCAAGCAAATAACAACAAAAGAAGTGAAAATGCTGTGTTGTGTTCTATACTCAGTTCCCACAGTCCTATTTCTAGGTATAGATGGCCCTCATCATCACAATATAATTGGAACTGGCCTGAATTCTCTCATTTTAGAGAAAAGCCATGCCCATCAGAATTGATTATCATATAATCGTGCTGTTGTTATGATCTCCTGGTTCTGCTCATTTCATTTAGCATCAGTTCATGTAAGTCTCTCCAGGTCTCTCTAAAATCATCCTGCTCTAGGATCCTCTAAGTATACCAGCATAACATCTGCTCAAAGTAATAGTTTTGTTTTCCTCATTGCCTATTCTAATTCCTTTAATTTATTTTTCTTTTCTTATTGTTAAAGCCAACATTTGTAGTACAATGTTGCATAATAGTGGTGATAATAGGCATCCTTGTTTCATCTCTGATCTTATTGGGAATGTATTCAGCTTCTCTCCATTACAAATAATGCTTGCTTTAAGTTTTAGGTAGATACTGCTTATTATCTTGATGAAAGCTCCCTTTATTCCTATGCTGTCTAGTGTTCTTAATAGGAATGAGTGCTGTGTTTTGTCAAAGGCTTTTTTGGCACCTATTGAGATTATAATATGATTTCTGTTGGTTTTGTTATTGATATGATCAATTATGTCCATAGTTTTCCTGTTAATGAACCAATGAATAAATCCCACTTGATCATAGTGTATTATCCTGCTGATAATTTGTTGTAATCTGTTTGCTAACATTTTATTTACATTTTTTTGCATCAATATTCATTAGAGAGATTGATTTGTAATTTTCTTTCTCTATTTTGCCTCTTTGTTGGTCTAGGTATCAGTACCATATATTTGTGTCATAGAAGGGATTTGGGAGTATTTCCTATGCCAGTTTTTCCAAATAGTTTACATAATATTGGAATTAATTGATCTTTAAATGTTCAATAGAATTCACTTGTGAATCCATCTGGCCATGGAGATTTTTTTCTTAGGGTGTTCATTAATGGCTTGTTCATTTTTTTTCTAAAATAGGACTATTTAAGTAATTTATTTCTTTTTCTGTTAATCTGGGTGATTTAATTTTTGAAATATTCATCCATTTCAGTTAATTTGTCAGACTTGCTGCTTCATGGTTCGGAAAAATAGCTCCTAGTTATTGCTTTAATTTCTTTTCCTTTAGTGGTTAGGTCAACTTTTTTCATATTTGATGCTGGTGACTTGGTTTCTCTCCTTTTTCCTAATCAAACTTACCAAAGGTTTATCTATTTTGTTGCTTTTTTCCATAAAAATCTCTTACTTTTATTTATTTGTTCATTTTTTTTAATTTTCAATTTTGTTAATCTCTCCTTTGAGTTTCAGAATTTCTAATTTGGTATTTAATTGGGGTTTTTTAGTTTGTTATTTTTCTAGCTTTTTGAGTTGCATGCCCAATTTACTGATTTCTTCTTTCTCCTTTTTATTTATGTGACTATTTAGAGATAAAATTTCCCCCAAAATTGCATTGACTGCATCCCATACATTTTGGTATGTTGTCTCATTAGTGTAATTCTCTTGGATGAAATTATAGATTACTTCTGTAATTTGTTGATTGACCCATTCATTTTTTGCATTCAATTATTTAATTCCCAATTGGTTTTTAGTCTGTCTTTACCTGTCCCTTTATTGAATATAATTTTTATTGCATTGTGGTCTGAAAATGTTACTATTTCTGCATTTGTTTATAAAATTTTTACACCCTAATACATGGTCATTTTTTTTTGAAGGTGCCATGTACTTCCGAGAAAAAGGTGTATTCCTTTCTATACCTATTCAGTTTTCTCCAGAATTCTATCATGTCTAAGTTTTCTAGGATTATATTAATTTCCCTAGTTTCTTTCTTATTTATTTTGTAGTTATATTTGTCTGATTTTGAGAGAGGAAGTTTGAAGTGCTTCACAAGTATCGTCTTGCTTTCTATTTATTCCTGTAACTGGCTAAAAACCTTCTCTAGGAATTTGGCTACTCTACTACTTGGTACATATATATTTAGCATCTTGACTTTCATTGCTTACAATATCTTTTATCAAGATGTATTTTCCTTCTTTATATCTTTTAAAAGGATTTATTTTTTCTTTTGTTGTACCTCAGATTAGAATTGCTACTACTTCTTTTTTTTTTTTAAAATTTCAACTGAAGCATTTTAAATTCTGTTCCAGCCTTTTATCTGTACTGTGTATGTCTCCCTCTTGGGCAAATGTGTTTCTTGTAAACAACATATTGTAGGATTTTGCTTCATAATCCATTATGCTATTTGCTTTTGTTTTATGGGAGAATTTATCCCATTCACATTCACAGTGATGATTATCAGTTCTGTGTTTACCTTCATCCTATTTTCTCTCCTGTATATAGTTTTGTTTTCTCTTTCTACCCTGTCTATAGTCCTATTTTTTTACCCACTCTACTCACTATCTTATCTTTTATCATTCCTCCCCCTTCTCTTAGTACTGTTTATCTAACCCACTCCATCCACTACTTTATCTTCTCTGACCCCTTACCCCTTTCTCTGACCTTTCCCCCTAGAGTTTCTGCCTTCCTTTCTATCCTGCCTCTCCCTTTTTCTTTCCTCTTTCTTTTCTTACTTCTTTATAGGGTTAGATAAATTTCTATACCCAACTGAATGATTAACTTATTCCCTCTCAGAACCAAAACTGATGAGATCAAGTTTCAGATAATGCTCATCCTCCTCCCTTCTTTCCCTCAATTGTAATATGTCTTTTCTACCACTTCATGTGAACTAATTATTTCATTATACTTCCCCTTTCCTTTTTTTCAAGTACAGACCTTTTTCTCCAAATCTTAATGTCTTTCTCTTTGATGTCATCATGGCAGAGTCCATTCAAAACCACATTCACTCTCCATGTGATGTCCCACTCTGTCTGCCCTAGTGACAGATACAGTTCTCAAGATTATAGATACGGTTTTCCCTTCTGGGGATGTAAACAGTTTAACCTTTAAATAACATATATTTTCCCCCTGTTTACCTTTCTATGCTTCTTTTTAGTCATGTGTTTGTAAATTAAATTTTCTATTTAGTTGCATTTTTTCAATAGAAATGATTGAAAGTCTCTTCATTCATTGATGTTCTATCGCTTCCTCTGAAAGATGATGAGGAGTCTCTAAATAGCTAATTTGTGGTTGTAATCCTAGGTCCTTTGCCTTCTAGAATATGATATCTTAGGCCTTCTTTTCCTTTGTTGTTGAAGCTGCCAGATCCTGGTTAATTATGATGTTTGCTCTTTTATATTTAAATTGTTTTTGTCTGGCAGCTTGCAGTATTTTTTTTTTCCTTTGAAGTTGTAGTTCTGCAGTTTCACAACAATGTTCCTTGGGGGTTTTCCTTGTGGGTGATCCCAAATCCCCAATGATCTGAAGCTGATTAATGAACTCTTTCCATGAGTATTTCCCCTTCTATTTCTACAATATCAGGGTAGTTTTCTTTAATGATCTCTTGAAGAATGCTCTCTAGTCTTTTTTTTTTTTTTTTGATCATGGCCTTCAAGTATGTCAGTAATTTTAAGTGGCCACTTCTTGATTTGTTTTCCAGGTTGGCTGTTTTTCCAATGAAGTATTTCACATTTTCTTCCATTTTCCCCCATATTTTTTAGTTTGTTTAATTGATTCTTGCTGTCTCTCTAGGTCATTAGCTTCCATTTGCTCTGTTTTGTTTTTAATGTGTAATTTTCTTCATTTAGATTTTGTCTCTTTTACTATTTTTTTTCTACTTTTTAATGAGTTTTTTCTTCAATTTTTTTCATTCCTTTTCCAAGCTGTTGACTTTCTCATGCATACCTCTCATTTTCTTTCTCGTTTTTTCTTCAACCTTTCTTACTTGCCTTTTAAAGTCTTTGATGAGCACTTCCATGAAACTCTTTAGACTTGAGAGCAATTCATGTCATTCTTTGGGATTTCTTCCTTGCACATTTTGTCTTCTTATGAGTTTGTGTTTTGACTGTTCTATCACCATAATAGCTTTCTACAATCAAGGTTCTTTTCTGTTTCTTGCTCATTTTCTTTCCTTTTCTTTTGAAATTTTGTCTTTTTTTTTTACATTTATGGTGGAACTCTGCCCCGGTGGGGAGCACTCTACCAAGCTTCCTGTGAAGCTCTATGCCTTGGCTTGAGCCTAAGGGTTTGTGTTTGCAAAGACTAGCTTGGCTGTTCTCTTCAGGAAAAAATCTCATTTCCCAGGGTTTGCCTTCTGAACTGAGACTGGAAACTGCCCCACTGATTTGCTCCTCTTTTGAGTCAGGACTGAAGGTCTTAGTTGCTGATTTGCTGTGAGCAAGACCCTGTCACAGGTTTTCCCAGGGTATTTCTAAGCTGTGTTAAACACTCTTTTAACTCCAGTGAAACTGACCTTTCTTTAAGTTTTTCCAGTCTATTGAGCTGAAGAGTTATTTCATTCTGTTAGACTCTCTTCAGAGGCTTGGTTTCATGTTCTTTTCAAGGAAAATGGAGAAACTGAGCAGTTTCCTAGCTTTATTCTGCATTTGGTGCCACACCTGGAAGTCCATAGGTTGTTTGATATAACAACTGAAAGTCCATGGAAAAATCTGAGGGAAATTAGGATGAGGGTAAATGTGAGTAGTGATATCTAGTCAAAACAGCAGACTAGGCTCCAAGTGCAACAAGTAAACTAGTCTGAATCTGGTACAATCATGGAGGTGGGATCAAAGCCAGGAAGCTCCTCCTGATGTATGTGTTCAATATTTTTAAAAAAACAAACAAACAAACAAAAAAACCTCTCCAGTGGTTTCAATAAACATCAGGCAATTTATGGCTCTAGGATCAAGCAAGGTCAACAGTTGCATTCAACATTCTCCCTTCTTGTTCAAGACAGATTCCATTGCTGACAAAGAGAGACACTAAGGAGTATAGTAAGCTGCTAGACCATGACAATGTCAATTACATGGATATCAACATGAGAAGAGATAGGCTGACATCTCTTAATTCTACCATCACCACTGCCACCCCAAAAAGAAGCAAGGCACAGGAAAGAAGAGAAAATAGTCCCTAAAAAGGCAGGCAGACAACATTTCCAAGGCTAAAAGTGGAGACAACTTTTAAAAAAGGTTCACTGTAAGGATATTGGGGGAGAGGGATCTGATTACCAGGCATTGTATATCTCATCAAAGATTTTTAACTATGAGACTCGCCACAATAGGAATAGTATGAGAGGAAGAGGAAAAGAGATAGATCAATACATTGAGCTGCTGGAACAGTTCCCCTGAGCAAGCAGATTTTATTTAAAAAAAAACAGTGCAGGGAGTATAGGGAGGAGAGCAAGAGAAGGGTAAACCCTCCCACTGTCTAGTTTATTGGTCTATCCTTTATTAGAGTTCAGGGGTGTCAGAAGGCTATCTGGTTTCTGAGAACATTTCCTATTGAAGTTATCTGACTGCAAAACTGTCCTACTGGCCATTCTGGAATAGGAGGCTTCTAAGAGCAGCTTCTTCCAGTAGATACTCCTTTTTAAACCAGATTCTTGATTTAGACATTGCTAACAACAGACTGAAGGGAGACTATTTAAAAAATATGAGAATCTGACTTGTGAAACATAACCTTGTGGTTATGAATTTGAGGTTTTTAGGGTGGTAAATCTGCAACCAAATTCTCAAAAGGAACAGATGATACAGCATGATAATTGTGCTACATATTTGAAAGGAATAAGAAGATATACATAGTGGATTTGCACTTTCATGTGCAATCATCTTTTTAATTGTATTGTGTTATGGAAATCCTTGTATTCTATAAATTAAAAAATTAAATAAAAAAACAGCAAAATAAAAATAAGCAGTATGACAAGAATTCATTTACTTAGTTATTCAGAGAATGGAATCTCATTGTGAAAACAGCAAAGGGTGCTAATGCATTATAACAATTATAGAAAGGGAGATTTACCCCAGTTATACACATTTTGCTATGAAAAGAAGCAATAGGGAGGGACCACTATCACAGCCTCAGGCAAAAGTCCAAAGGCACACAATGGCTAAAGCATCCCTATTTCCAATTGATATAAGGTTATAGAAGCAAGTGTATGACAGGATATCACAGCCAGGCTCAGAATTAACAAGAGGGAAAATTTCTTGCATAGGAATCTGAGTCAAGAGGATTCTACCTTCACTTTTCCAAGGTCACTCTCCCAATCTTGTTTTCAGAGACATATATCCACAGTTCATAGGTGGCAGATCTCACTGCCATTGAGCTGTTAGCATTGTTAGAGTGAAACATTGGATCAAAGATGCAACAAACCTGAAGCTTAAAAAGAAATTTCAGTTTCAAAAGTTTTACCTCAGACAAGTATTTCCTATTTCCCAATTTAAATTCTTCCCATTTTACAGTTGTGAAAGCTGAAAAGTTTCCAAAGCTAAATTTAAACTCAAATATTTATCACTTCAAGCCCAGTGCTCTATCACTGCACCATCTAGCTGCATGGTCATATTGAAAAACTTCCTGGAGACATCTCCTAAAGTCTGCCTTCAGCCTAGAAAAAATGGGACAATTTGTATATCCACTACTCTCAGCTTAAAACCTAGATAAGAGCTGAGTTTTCCCTAAGGACTTTTCATAGTTCTTTGTTTTGAAGAGGAGCCAGAAGTTTATTTTACAGTAAGATTATCTTCTACCTTTTGCTATTTATTTAAGTCAAGTATCTTACATCTCTGTGTTGGAAAAATGATTATATTATTCAACAAAAATAATTATACTGTTTAAATCCATTCCCATGTAATTAAAAGTTGTCCATACCCAGAATATCATTAAATTTTCTAGGAATTCTGGCAATGGCTACAAATATTTTGGTTTCATCTAAGACCTAGTTCTACCTAAAGCATTCTTGGTTTGAGTTTCTATACCTAGGACTTGTGATGAGTCTACACAAATTTGAAGTTTGGGTTCCTTTTCATTTCTGTTTATATGTGTTCCTGAGTAGGCATCCTTGTTTAATCTTATATAATGTAAATCTTATAGAGACTGAATGAGATTTCACATTTCTCCAGCTTGCTTTCCTCCAAAAAAAAAAAAAAGGAAGGAAGCTTACTATTTAGTAATCACCAGAAATTGCACTTGGGAATGAAATATTGTGTTCAAAAGAGCAATAGAGGTCAAGTTGTTCAAAAGCTCAAAGTGAACTATTGTAAAAATTTGAACTTAACCTAAATAAAAAAAGACATTCAGTAAAAAAGAGGTTCTTAAAACAACTGCTGAAATCATTCACTTCTCAAACACTTACAGACAGACACACAGAAACACAATAAGGGTAGACAAATACATTAATCAAAGGCATCAAAATAACAAGAGAGAGCCCATGGAGAGATTTGTTTCAAAATGTAAGCAATGTAGGAAGGACGAAAGCAAAAGTCATTTCCTGAAACATCATGTACTAAACCCATAATAACCAAAGTAAATCAGTTTTTATATGGGATTAAATTACAGATTTAAGTTTTACCTCAGACAAGTAGGGGCACAAAAAAGAGGGAAGAAAGAAGATAGAATGGAATGCAATCCAATCAAGTCAAAAGGTAAAACTAAAGGGAAACCAACTTCTAAATTGTCCCCCAAAGTAGAAACTCTATAAGGGAGTGGATAAGGAGGCAAAGAAAGCAATTTTTAAAAAGAAAAAGGAAGGAGGGAAGAAAAGGAAAAAAATGGAGGAATAAAAGGAGGAAATATTGTTCAGTGATGATCGGAAACTAGTACGGCATGTTCCTGTGAGAGGAGAAATATTTAAAGAATGACCAGGATTTTACAAAGGGTATATTATACAGCAAAATGATGCTAAGTGAATCCTTCATTCTGAGAAGGGGAAGTAGAACTCCCGGGAGCAATCAACATCCAGAAAAGTGGAAAGACACAGACACAGAAGAGATTTGGAGGAAAACTGGAGGTAGGGGGAATGATCAAAGGGAGTGGGAAAGTCAATAATGAACTGAATGATCTGAAACAGAGCAAAAGACTTCCCATGGGACAATATTCTACCTCTCATAAAAATGTGTATTTCTAAGAAGAAAACACAAGAGAAAATTGGGGGAGCAAGGAAGCAAGATCTACAAGATTATAATAGAAATTGCTTAGATCTAGGAATTTAAAAAGTATCTCCAAAATGACAATTTCCTTAGGAATAGAAGACAAAGGACTAAATAAGTATAAGGGCCACTAATTAAAGACTAGAACTCTATATCAGAAAAGGAAGATAAATAATTATTTTTATCCCCCAAACTTAGCCAGTGGCATATAGTAAATAATTAATAATTTTTTTTAACAGGCTCAGTAATCCCTTCTCTTTCCTCTTAAGCCATTGGTATTTCTATTCTCTCCATAGAAGATTCAGCAATGCAGGCAAAACTAGGGGGTATTACAATGAGGGAGAGGGCTCTTCTCATACATAATTTTAATGGGACATTCAGGAAACAAAAAAAGCTATGAGCTATTGACACCAATACATATACTGCATAGTGAAATTCAGTTCTAAAGAGTTCCAGAAAAGGAGAAAAATAAGGGTGATAGAAAGAAAGGGGGGATGTCTAGAGCAGAGATGCCTAGTCACATAGTCCACATATGTGGATTTCAGAGGCCAGAGTTTGCTATGAATTACCATGTCCATCCACCTACCCATAGCAGGAGCCAAATTATCACATCACATATCAAAAAACACAGGGCTATAATTTTTTCTTGTTGACAACTTAATCTCTCTTTCACCAATTTCAAGGCTCAACTTGTTGATTTGTTTAACACGTTGCATACAGCCTGACAGACATTCAAGTCCCTATTCTCATTCCCTTCCATTCAGTATACACAGAGAATAGGATTCCTGCACTGCATAGTCTCTGTGCATGTATACCTTGCTCAATTAAGGTGTTAGATAAAAAGCTGGACCTGGAGTTGGAAAGAACTGAATTCAAAGACAATCTCAGTCAGACACTCGCTAACTCTCTGATCCTAAGAAAGTCACTTAATTTCTATCTTAGTTTCCTCAATTATAAAATGAGAATATTAATAGCATCTACCACTGAGGATTATTGTGAGAATCAAGTGAGATAATATTTGTAAAAAAAAAATCTTAACATAAGACCTAATACATACTAAGCACATAATAAATCTTGGTTCTTTCTCCCTGCTCTCCAACCTCCAACACTCTCTAGTTCTGGAACCATAATTCATGATCAAATAAACTCTGGCACTGTTGCTAATTTGGTTGTATCTTTCTTTTCTTTTATGGCCCCACTTATCACTCCTCCAATGTATATTAGAGTGCAAACATATCACTACATATTCCATAGATCACTCTGAAATGTAAATTATAATTCTTGTTAAAGGTATAAAAAAATTAGCTTTATTGATGATCAAAAACAGCTTTTATAAGAAATATAACAAATACTTATTGAATGCCCATTATGTGTTATGCATTTTACAAATATTGTATCTCATCTAATCTATTTATGTAGGTGCTATTATTATCCCCATTTTACAAGTGAGGAAAATGTGACAGGTAAAGGTTGTGTGACTTGCCCAGGATCACACAGCTGTTTCCTTCTTATCTTCCCTCCTTTCATATTTATGTCATAAAAGGAATTTGGTAGGACTTTGATTCTTTTCCCAAATAGTCTACATAGTATTAGAATTAATTATTTTTAAATGTTTAGTAAAATTTACTTGTGAATTCATCTGGACCTGGAGATTTATTCTTAGAAAGTTCACTCATAGCTTATTCAATTTCTTTTTCTGAAATGGACTTATTTAAATATTCAATTTCCCCTTTTCTTATTCTGGGCAATTTATATTTTTATAAATATTTTCAGTTTCATATAGATTGTCAGATTTGGGGGGAGTGCATATAATTGGGCAAAATAGCTCCAAATAATTGTTTTAATTTTTTCTTCATTAGTCGTGAATTCATTCCTTTCATTTTTTATATTTGGTTTTCTTTCCTTTTTTTAACCCAATTAAGTAATGGTTATCTATTTCATTATTTAAAAAAGCTACTAAATCAGTTTCTAGTTTTATTTATTCAATTATTTTAACCTTTTAATTTTATTCATCTCTCTTTTGATTTTCAGAACATGCAATTTAGTATTTAATTGGGTAGGGGTTAATTTGTTATTTTTCTAGCTCTTCACTTGCATGTCCAATTCATTGATCTGCTCATTTTCTATTTTATTAATGTAAACATTTAAAGATATAAAATTTCTTCCAAGTCTTGTTTTGGCTATATTCCATATATTTTGATATGCTGTTTCATTACTGTTATTTTCTTTAATGAAATTATTTAGTGCTTCTACTGTTTATACTTTAATCTACTTGTTCTACAGGATTCAATTATTTAGTTTCCAATTAATTTTATATCTAGCTTTTGACTATCCTTTTTAATGTAATATATATTTTATTATTATCTGGAAAGAATGCAATTTTTTATATTTGTTTGTAAGGTTTTATGCACTAATATATGCCAATTTTATGTAAATGTCATGTGCAACCAAAAAAAAAAAAAAGCGATATTTCTATTCCCATTCAATTTTCTCCGGGCCTCTATTATATCTTACTTTTCTAATATTCTATTTGCCTCTTTAACTTCTTTTTTGTAGATTTTTGATTAGCTTTTCTTGTTTCTGAGATGGAAAAGTTGAAGTCTTCTAGTTGCATACTTTTAGTGTTTCCTCTTATATTTCTTTAAAAATGTATATTATCATTTGGTACATATGAAACAAGAATTCATTAAGCACTGACTATGCATCAAATCTTCATACTCAATATTTAGCTCAGAGAGAAATTCCTGAAATTGTCTGTGATTTAGTGCATTGGCTCTAATGAAGTTAACACAAGATACCACAATTTTCATAATAGAATCCCACTTCAGTAATTTACTACACTTGATGGTGGATGAGGCAGTGTATGGCTATTGGATGAGAATTGTTATGTTTGTCCATCTCTTGTTTAATGCGAGCAATTACTCCTTTCTTAGACCTCACCATGCTAGGAGCACCATCAGTTGTCACACTGGCTAGTTTAGCCAAGTCCAGCTCCAAACCATTTATAGTTTGGCAAACCTTTTCATAGATATCCTTTCCTGTAGTTGTTCCTTTGATGCTTTGCAGTGCAGCAAGCTCTTCTATGACTGCAAAATAATCATTTGTCCCATGAATAAAAATTAGAAGTTGTGCAGAATCGTGACCATCATTGCTTTCATCGAGTGCCAAGGAAAACTATGAAATTTTTTTATGGAGTTTTGCAAATGCTGATGCAGATTGTCTCCCATTTCTTCAATCCTCCATGTAATTGTAGGTCCTGAAAGACTCACTGTATTAAATAAATCGGCCTTCTCTAAACACATCTTTTTGGCAACAGAAAGAAGGCATTCTTTAACAAATTCTCCCTCCACAAATGGTCTGCCAGTATATGCTATTAGCTTGGCAACTTGAAAACTTGCTCATAGTGATGAAATATTTAGCTGCTTCTGCTTCACAAAAGTATTTTGCTGAGTTTTCAATGTATTTTTCAGTTTTAATATTTTATCTTTTCTCACTTCTCCAACTAAACAATCATATTTATCTTTATGTTGAGTTTCATAGTGTCCACGCAAATTATATTCTTTGAACACAGACACTATATTCTGGAATATCAGATATAACAGCTCTTTCCTTGTACTGCATGAAAAAGTAATTATAAGTCCAAATTGTTCTTTGAATATCCTACATTCCGAGTCAGTTTTTCTTTTTCTTGACATCATTATTTCCTAGGAATTCCAAATATATATATACAGAGCTACAAAAACAATATACCAGCAATAACTTTGCCCACAGAGACATACAGACTGCAGTGCCCAAATTCCTCCAAGCTGCCTCTGTGCTGTGATGCCTCTCTTTCCCACACTCTCTCTCCTGCTCTTTGAGCTCTCGCTTCCAACCGTCACTGCTGCAGTGAATTCCCCCTGCAATGGCTTTGACATGCGCAGCATGCACTGTACATCCCCCCCCCCACACACACACACCTGTCTGTTGTGGTGGTTGCCATTCCTGTACAAAGCCGCGGGCCATCAGTTCTCTATCTTCTGCATCTCTCTCCCTTCCCCAAACCACACACCCCAGCCTGAGAACTCACCTCACCTCAGTATTGACTCACACTCTGTCTCTGCCACAGTGCCGGAAGTGTGCATTGCTAACGCAAGTTTGGGTTGAACATCACTTCCAGTCTGATTTTGCCATAACCTGGAGGGCTGCATAAATGTCCTCAGTGGGCTGCATCTGGCCCGTGGGCTGTAGTTTGAGGACCCCTGATCTTGACTATTCCATCTTTTGACAATCAAAAATTTTTGAATAGGGGCTCACCCTGTGGACTATTGCTTCTCTTTCTCTCATCTTCATTCTCTTTATACATACTGGTTCATTCCCTACTACATTTAAATATCCCTAGGTCTATTTTTTTTCTCTTTGGATGGAAAATTATCTTGCTAGTTAAGGCTCTGATCATGAGCTTGGTAGGAAACTATATAAGCTGGAAGCATTGTGTGAGTTTAGGCAAATTGTGGTTTTCCTGAGTTTCAATTCCTCATCTGTAAAAATAAGGACAATACCATGTCCTTATTATTATTATATTGTTATTATATTAGTAAATAATTAGTGAATTATTTATAAGGTCTCTTACGGCTCTCTATTTTTTAACTTATTATCTTGTGATGAAGCAGGAATTCCCCAACAATGTGACAATGAACATTCAACCAGAACTCCCAGCAATAGCTTTATTACTATTACATGATGCTCCTACCTCTAAAGGTTCCATACAATACTTGGGTTGTCTGATAATACTTGAGAACATTCTCTGTCTGAAATGAGACTTGAAGCAGATCCAGCAATGACTATGACTCTGCACAATATAAGTTTTCTTTAGGCAAATACTCTTGTTTTTGTCTTTGCATTCTGAATTTCTGTCAGGAAAAATTAAGGATACCTATAGGATGTCAGATGGTCCCCATATAGAGACTTTATTAAGAACTTAATTAAGTGCTGAATATAATAGACAGACATGAGTGGTTTATCATCTACATCACTGAGGGAACAGCAAAATCAATGAGATTACAAGTTCAGTAGAATATTGATTATTCTAAGTAAATTAATTTTTTAAATGGACTTGTGATTTAATCAGCAAAGGGATAGGCTTAATAAATGTTTATTGATGTTAATTCCTAAAAAAAATTATTTGAACTGATGCAGTAAAAGCTTTTGACAAAATACCACATTCATTCCTAATTTTGAAAGTCACTAGAAATCATAGAAAGAAATGGAGCTTTCCTTAAAAGGATAGATAATATCTGTTTAAAACTAAGAATATGCTTTCTATCTAGTGGGTAGCCTTTCTAATAAGATCAGGGATGAAACAAAGATGCCCTTAACAGCATTTAATAATGTATTAGAAATGAGTCATATGAAAAAGTGCTCCAAATCACTATTGATCAGAGAAATGCAAATTAAGACAACTCTGAGAAAATACTACACACATTTCAGATTGGCTAAGATGACAGGAAAAGAGAATGATGAATGTTGGAAGAGATGTGGAAAAACTAGGACACTGATATATTGTTGGTGTAATTGTGAATGAATTCAACCACTCTGGAGAGCAATTTAGAACTTTGCTCA
Source organism: Sarcophilus harrisii (assembly GCF_902635505.1). Lineage (NCBI taxonomy): Eukaryota > Metazoa > Chordata > Mammalia > Dasyuromorphia > Dasyuridae > Sarcophilus > Sarcophilus harrisii. The sequence continues at coordinate 361,102,297 of NC_045429.1, read as the reverse complement.
AAAAGTTATCAAATTGTGCATATACTTTGATCCAGCATTGTTACTACTGGGCTTATATCCCAAAGAGATCTTAAAGAAGGAAAAGGGACCCACATGTGCAAAAATATTTGTGGCAGCCCTTTTTGTAGTGGCTAAAAACTGGAAAGTTAATGGATGTCCATCAATTGGAGAATGGCTAAATAAATTTTGGTATATGAATGTCATGGAATAGTATTGTTTCGTAAGAAATGACCAATAGGATGATTTCAGAGAGGCCTGGAGATACTTACATGAACTGATGGTAAGTGAAATGACCCTAACTAGGAGAACATTGTACACAGCAACAACAAGAATATACAAAGATCAATTCAAATAGAACTGGCTTTCTTCAACTAGTTCCAATTGTTCAGTAATGAAGAGAATCATGTACACCCAGAGAGAGAACTATGGGAAATGAGTGTGGACCACAACAGAGCATTTTCACTCTTTCTGTTATTGTTTGCTTGCATTTTTATTTTCCTTCTCAGGTTTTTTTCTTTCTTCCTAGATCCATTTTTTTCTTGTGCAGTAAGATAATTGTATAAATATGTATACATATATGGAATTTAACATATAATTTTACATATTTAACATATATTGGGCTACCTGCCATTTAGGGGAGGGAGTGGGGGAAAAGAGGGGAAAATTTGGAACAGAAGATTTTGCAAGGGTCAATGCTGAAAAAGTACCCATGCATATGTTTTGTAAATAAAAAACTATAAAAATAATAATAATAAAATAATGTATTAGAAGTGGTAGATAGAACAAGACAAGAAAAAGAAATAAAAGGAAAAGGCACAGATAATGACTATCACTTTTGTAGATAATATAATAATTTACTTATGGAGCTCTAGAAACTTAACTTAAAAGCTAGTTAAAATAACTAACAACTTCCACTAAGAGGCAGGATATAAAACAAAACCCCATAAATCACTAGCATTTCTACATATTTTCTTTTAAAAATCAGAAAAAAGAAAGAGAAAGAGAAATTTCATAAAAAATAATGAACAATGACATAAATCACACCCAGAAACTAATATGAACATAATTACAAAATCCTTTTCACACAAATAAATACACATCTAAATAATTGGAAAAATATTAACTGCTTCTAGGTAGGCTGAGCCAATATAATAAAAATGAAACTACAACCCAAATTAATTTCCTTATTTAGTATCATAGCAATAAAACTACCAATGAATTACTTTATAGAGGCAGAAAAAATAACAAATTTTTGAGGGAAAAAGTAAAAAATATCAAAGGAGTCAATGAAAAATAATGGGAAAGAAGGACACTTAGCAGTACAAGACCTCAAACTGCACAACAAAGTTATAAACATCAAAACATTTTGGTACTAGATAAGAAAGAATGAATTATCAATGGAACAAATTAAATATATAATATAAAGAAGTAAATAAGCACAAATTATGGCCTATGAATATGTTGGAATACTCCTCTGTTGTCAGAAATGATGAAGGGCAAGATTTCAAAATCTCTATTAACTGATACAAAGTAAAGTGACCAGAGGCAGAATGATAATCCAAATAGGAATACCAGTGTTATGAAGATAATCAACTTTAGAAGACTTAATAACTCTTAATACAATGACTCACCACAATTTCTAAGGACACCTGATGAAATATATCTTTCTACAGCCTCCCCTCAATTAGGACCACTGTTCGGTGCTCTCATGCATTTCCAAGCCCCTTCTGAAGTCATGCCAACATTAAATCTTTCCAAGGTAGAGTCAACTTTCTGGGAATGCATGAATAATTGCAATTAAAGATATTTCTAAAATCCAAGTACATACAATTTTATTTTTGTTCCATTCATTTTCTACTGCTCATTATGTGGTATAGTGGAAAGAGCACTCCAATATAGGGTGAGAGGAAATGGATTAAAATACTTTCTCATTAGTTAATGGGTGTGATCAGGATTTTACCCTCTATTTTTCTCTATACAAGAAGATTAGATTATCTCTAAAATCTTTTCCAGTTCTAAATCTACAAACCTACTCAATTCCAACCAATTTAATTCAACAAACATTAAGTTCCTAGTAGACAATTTACTTTAATATCCTCATTTGAACTCCCTTAACCATTCCTGTTTCCCATCAGAAAGCAGTAGCATTTGTCATCAAAATACTGTTAAAAGGTGTTTTAGCAATTCTGAGTTATTTTGAAGCTCCTTTATCAAATTACAGATTAATGACCTGCTAAATATTTTCTGCCTTTCCAGTGAAAGACACTGATTGCTATCAAGAAAATGTTAAGTAAAATAACTCAACACCATTAGTTTCCTGATAGTCTTTATTTAGTCAACTTTAAATTAGTCATCAACTATTATTTATTAAGTGCTTATTAAGTGCCATAAACACTGTGCTATTACCTGGTTTTAATCATTGAGTGGGTGTAGCTTCAGTCAAACTGAGCCTGTTGAAGGCCCAGTTTAAAAAAAACAAGGTTTCTCATTTCATGCAGAGCCATCTCTAGTTGTCTTGATCTATATCTTGCCACTGGACCCAGTGGTTCTGGAAGGGAAAGTGAGGCAAGTGACCTTGCACAGGTCACTCATTTAAATCCAATTCACTTGCATATCATGGCATCACCTCCCTGATGTTATGGTCCTTTTTGAGAATGAAGAACAAAACAACAATAAAATCATATAATCCAGAGGTAGGAGGAATTTGAGAGATTAAGTCACATGACTCCTGCTTAAATCACAAAATCCCAGTGTAACATGATCATGGCAAGTTATTACAAGGACATCATAAACAAGTGATCATTACCTCCGTGATTGAGAAGTTATCTTATAAAGTAGCCTATTTGATATTCAAATAATTCAAACATTAGGAGTGTTTTTCTTAAATTAAGTTAAAATCTCTCTCCTTATAAATTTTCCATCAGGACCAGTTTTACCTACTGTAGCCAAGCAGAATAAATTCCTGTTCAACATAGCAACTTGTTAAATACTTCAAAACCAATTAGTTAGTGTCTAAGGGAGAAATTAAACTTTGCTTCTTCTGAATCCAGGTCAAGCACTATCTATTACATCATTGCAAAGATTATTTCTTATGTATATTTATTCCCTTTGCCTTGAAAGGAAGCTATTATTTTTTTTATCAGATATGGATTGGTCAAGGTGGCTGTTGAGGCCCTTTCTAACTAAAATGCTGTGATTCTGGGATACACATTTTATAGAAAAGGAAATTAAATCCCTAAGAGATTAAATGAGGCAGTTGGGTAGTGCAGCAGATAGAGAACTGAATCTGGAGTCAGGAACACATTATTTTAAATCTAGTCTCAGACAAATACTAGATGTGTAAGCCTGAGAAAATCATTTAACTTCTTTCTGCTTCTGCCTCCTCTACTATAAAATAGGGATAACTGCATCTACCTCCCATTGTGAGAATCAATGAGAAAATAGTTGTAAAACTCTTTGCAAAACTTAAAGTTCTAGATACATACCAGATAGTGGTGATAGTAGCGGTAATAATAACAGTCATTGTGCCAAATCTTAAACAGATTTCAATTGTTGGGACTAGGTGAAAATCAGGTTTTCTTAGTCCCAGTCCTATATTCTGCCCATGCTATGAGAGAACCAAGGAATAAGGATACTTATTGAATCAGCATAGCTTCTCTAGTTTTTGTGCCCAAGATGGATAAATTGCTGCAGCTGACTTACAGGAGTCAGTGTTTGTTATATTTCAGGCACTATGTTAGCCACTGGGGATATAATTCCAAATAATAAAACAATCCTAGTTAGAATAAACTTTCATTCCATTGAAGGATGTAATTGACAAATAGGCTGATGTGGAATTACCTCCAGGATTTTCCCTAGACAAACTGGCTTTCTCTTACTTCATTACTACTCTGGCTCTTTATCTTGATATTGATTCTGTGGTAGAAAATTACAGCTTGAATTCTGATAATGAAAGCCAAAAAAAAAAAAAAAGTTCAAATCTAGGCTCATGATAACTATGGGAAGGATTTTTGGCACAAAAAAAGAAGACAGAATAGAGAAAGAACTCAGTAGGACCCTTTTAACATTCTTCTCAATTTAAAATAATACTTCAAATCACATTTTTGTGTAACAGCCAACAAAAGGAGGACATAAAATACTTAAATAATCATATCTTAGAAAAAGAAAGTGAATAAAGCTAAAATCCCCAGGACCAGATGGATTTACAAGTGATTTTAACAAACATTTAAGGAATATTAATCCCAATATCATGTAAAGTATTTGCAAAAATAAGTAATGTAGTGCTACCAAATTCATTTTCTGACACAAATGCTTTTGCCCCTGTGCCAAAATTCTGACTTTCCCAGGGTCACACAACTAGTAAGTGTTAAGTTTCTGAGTCCAGATTTGAACTCAGGTCCTCCTGACTTCAGGGCTAGTGCTCAAATGGCTTTTTTTTTTTAAATAATTGAATCAAGGAGAACAAAAATGGGGAAAGAAAACCATAAATCAATTTTATTAATGAATATTAGTGCAGAATTTAAAAATAAAATAATAGCAATGAGAAAATAGTAATAGATCACAAAGATCTTATATTATGACCAAGTGAGATTTAGATTAGTAATGCAGAATCAATGGAGTCTTTTTTAATATGATAAATTATATCAAGCAAGCATTATTTGAATTAGAAATAAATTTAAAGCCTTCTGAATGAAATCAGGAGCGAAATAAGGATGTCAACTTTACCATTAATAATTTAAATAATACTAGAATTCTTGCTATAGTGTAATATTCTCCTCTAAAATATAATATTCTCTGGGAGCAAGTTTCTTGGGGGGCTTGTGAAGGCAGCCTTGCTTTCAGTTCAGTGTAATCACCCCAAATGAAGCCAGGAGTTAGAGTCCAAATCCTTTATTGTCTCCTTCAAAGTCTTGTCTCTTTCCTCAGGCCCACTTAGCTTTCTTAGAGGCCTATCTCTCTCTTGGTTCCGAGAGCTCCTGCCACTAGTCCTTTGCCTCTGCCAGCTTCTGCCTCTAGCTTGCTCCAAATGTTTCCAAATCCAAAGATTTGTACTTCAGTCTCCAACCACAACAAAGGTGGAAGATGGAATGAATCTGTCTCATCCTCAGAAAGCTTCTAGTGGGCTTGTCCTTTCTGGCCCTGAGAGCTCCTCCCTTATATGTTCCACACTGAGTATACATCAATCATTATATCATTAGGACACCATTATTTGTCGTAGGATTAAATCAATGCTAAACTAGATTTAACCATTGTCTCCTCAATTCCACTTAGTACGTTGTTTCAAGTTCTGGCCCATAACATCTCCTTATAGAATCAGATCAAGCATACTGAACCATGCTAAATTAAATAACTATTGTCTCTATCAATTCCACTGACTTAGTATCTTGTAAGAATTCTAACACTATAGCAATCAGATAGGAAAAGAAAATTGAAAAATTTGAATAGGCAATGAGAAAACAAATCTATCACTTTTTTCAATATATTTCAGTATACTTAGAAAACTGGAGAATAAAAAACAACAACAACAAGCTGGTTCGAACACTGAACAACTTCAACACAGGTGCAGGAAATAAAATAAATCCACATCAATTATCTGCATTTATATGTACTACCAACAAATACTAGCAGCAAGAGATAGAAAGAGATATATATATCCATAGGACATATAAAATATTTGGGCATCTATCTGCCAAGACAAACCCAGATAATATATGAACACAATTACAAAATATGTTTAATACTAAAAAAGACAAATGTAAAAATTGCAGAAATACTAATTGCTCTTGGTTGTTTGAGCTAATATAATAAAAATGAACATTGTATCTAAGTTATTTTATTTACTCAGTGTCATACCAAACTACCAAAGAATTTTGTTATTATTGTATTTTATAATTTGAAAAAGTAATAGCAAAATTAATCTAAAAGAATAAAAGGCCAAGTATATCAACTAAATCGGGGAAAGAGGGAAGGAAGGGTTAGGAAAGAGATCTGACAGTTTTTTTTTAATAGCCTTTTATTTACAGGATATATAGTTGAGTAACTTTACAGCATTAACAATTGCCAAACCTCTTGTTCCAATTTTTCACCTCTTACCCCCCCACCCCCTCCCCTAGATGGCAGGATGACCAGTAGATGTTAAATATATTAAAATATAAATTAGATACACAATAAGTATACCTGACCAAAACGTTATTTTGCTGTAGAAAAAGAATCAGACTCTGAAATATTGTACAATTAGCTTGTGAAGGAAATCAAAAATGCAGGTGTGCATAAATATAGGGATTGGGAATTCAATGTAATGGTTTTTAGTCATCTCCCAGAGTTCTTTTTCTGGGCATAGCTAGTTCAGTAGGAAAGAGATCTGACAGTTTTTTGATATCAAACTATATTATAATGCACCAATCATTAAAATAATTGGTACTGACTAAGAAATAGAGAGGTGAATCAGGGGGATAGATCAGATATGCAACACACAGTTGTAAATGAACATAGTAATTTAAAATTTGAAAAATCCAATGATCCAAGTTTTTGAGGTAAGAACTTAGCATATGACAAAATGGAAAGCATTTTGAATGAAACAAAGTATAGAACCACACCATATACCAAAATAAAGTAAAAAATGGATAAATGATAAAAGTTGAGCCAATGACTCTATGAAACATCAAACATCAATTGAACAACTCAGGAAAAAAAATGAAAAAGTGGAAGAAAATATAAAATCCTTCATGGGAAAAAAAACAATTCCCCTGAAAAATAGATCCAGGAGAAACAAATCATTGACCTGCCCCAAAGTCATAATCAAAAGGAGAATCTGCATGGCATCTTTCAAGAAATTATCAAGGAAAACTGCCCTGATATCCTAGAACCAAATTGCAAAATAGACATTAAAAGAATCCACTGGTTACTTCACAAAAGAGATTTCAAAGTAAAAACTTCAAGGAACATTATAACCAAATTTCAAACTATCAGATCAAGGAAAAACAAATATAAGTGGCCAAAAAGAAACAATTTAAATATTAGGGAGTCATGAAGAGAATGACAGAGGACTTAGCAAATGAAACATTAAAAGACCAAAGATCATGAAAGATGATTTTTTGTAAGATAAAAGATCTAGCATTGCAATCAAGTATTGCCTATCCAGTGAAATTAAACATAATACTTCAAGGGAGAAAATTAATAAAATAGGAGGATTTAAAGATTCCATAAGGAAAATAACAGAATTAAATAAAACATTTGACTATCAATATCAAGATCCAAGAGAAGCATAAACAGGTAAAAAAGGGGGAAAATTATAAGGAATTCAGTGGAGCCAAAAATCCCTACATAGGAAAATGATACTTATAATTCTTATTAAGTATATCACTAATAGTACATCTAGAAGAAAGCTACATATATAGAAAGCATGGGAACAAGATGAATTAGAGGGAATTAAATAATACTAAAAATAAGAGGACAAAGAAAAGTGGTTATACAAGAAGGGAGAGGTAGAATGGGATAAATTGAAGATGAATTTCACATGAAGAGATGTGAAAGTCTTATTACAGTGGAGAAGAACATGGGAGGGTGAAAAATAAACATTATTTGAACCTTATTTTCATCTATATTGACTCAAATATACACAATTTGGATCAATAATAATCACAATCAGTTGAATATAGAAATCTATCTTACCCAACAGGGAAATGGGGGGGAGAGAATCAAGTAAAAAAGAGGTAAATTGTAAAAAGAGGTAGATAAGGGAAGGCAATTTAAAGGAGATGGTAGAAGGTAAGAAGGGAAAAGATAAAGGAAGAAATAGATTGATTGAAAACAGAAAGAAATATACCTTTCTCTCAGCTGCACATGACACCTATGCAAAAATAGGTGATGTGATAGGACATAAAAATTTCAAAATCATAAATGTTAGAAGACAAATATATTAAATTTATTCCTTTCAGATCATTCAACCAAATTACATTCAACAAATGGCAGTAGAAAAATAGATTAAAAATTAATTAGAAAGTAAACAATCTAATCCTAAAAAATAAGTGGATCAAAGCATAAGACATAAATACAACAATTTCATTAAAGAGGATGACAACAATGGGAAAGCATAACAAAATTTATGGGTTGTAGCCGAAGCAATACTTAGAATAAAAAATGTTTCTCTAAATTCCTGCATCAACAAAAGTGGGGGAGGGGGAAACAGTTCAAAAAATAGGTCATACTCCTAAAATAAAACCTTGAAATAAAACAAATTTTAAATCCCCATTGAGTATCAAGCTAAATATCCTGAAAAGAAAAGATGAGACTAATAAGATTAAAAGGAAAAAATATTGAGCTAATAAATAAATCTAGGGACTAATTTTATGAATAAAGCATAATAAAACAAGCACTTGGTTAATTTAAATTAAAAAAAAGATAGAAGGAAAGGAAACATCCAGTGTTAAAGCATTCATTAGGATATATTTTGCCCAATTATATGCTACTAAATTTAACAATCTGAGTGAAATCAATGAAAATTATAGAAATATAAATTACCTGGATTGACAGATCAAGAAATAGAAACCCTAAATGTCTATATGTGAGAAAGGGAAATTAAACAAGCCATGAACAAAGTCCCTAGGAAAAAATCCCTTGGGTTAGATGGGCTCATGAGTGAATTCTACCAAACAGTTAAAGAACAATTAATTCCAATACTATATAAACTATTTGAAAAAATAGGTGAAGAAGAAATCCTGACAACTTCTATTATGAAACAAATATGGTGCTAATACCTAAACCAGGAATAGCTAAAACAGAGAAAGAAAATTATAGATCAATTTCCCTAATGAATATTGATGCAAAAATTTTGAATAAAATACTAACAAAGAGATTATACCAATCTATCACAAGAATTATACACTATGACCAGAAGGGCTTTATACCAGAAATGCAACATTGGTTCAATATTAGAAAATCATTAATACAATTTACCATATCAATAAAAAATCAGTAGGTGCTGAACACACTTTTGACAAAATTCAACACTCATTCCTGTTAAAATATTAGAACTGATGGGAATAAAAGGAATTTTCCTTAAAATGGTATCTAAAACCATGAGCAAATATGTGTAATGGGAATTAGCTAGAAGACTTCCCAGTAAGATCGGGGGTAAATCAAGCATACCCATTATCATCCACTGTCATATAATATTAGAAATATTAATTCTAATAATAAGAGAAGAAAAAAAAAGTTGAAGGAATTAGACTAATCAATGAGGAAACAAAATGATGGCTCTTTGCAGATGGTATGATGGTATACTTAGAGAAATCTAGAGCATCAACTGAAAGTTTACTTGAAATAATAGACAACTTTCATAAAGTTGCAACATATTATTTAGTGTCACATCAATCAAACTACTAAAAAAATCTGATAGAGAGAAAAATAACAACAAAATTCATCTGAAAGAAGAAAAGATCAAGAATAAGAAGGGAATTAATGGGAAAAATACAAAGGAAAATGGTATAGCAATATCAGGTCTCAAACTGTGCTGGAAAGCAGTAATTGCTGGAAAACAAAACTGTGGTATTTGCTGAAAAATAGATTAATAAATAGTAGAACAAACTTGGTACACAGGACTCAGTCAATGAAAAAAAAGTAACCTAGTATTTGATAAACCCAAAGATCCAAGTTTGGGGGCTAAAAACTCACTATTCAACAAAAAGTTCTGAGAAAACTAGAAAACAATAGGACAAACTAGAAATAGAGAAATATCTCACACCATATGCTAAAATAAATTCAAAATGGTTTGCATGATTTAGACATTAAGGGGAGATACCATGAACAAATCAGAAGAGCAAGAAATAGCCTACAAATAATCTACTTGCCAGGTATAGGGGGAAGGAAAGAATTCATAACCAAATAAGGGATAGAGAGTATTATTAAAAATGCACTATAGATAATTTTGATTATATTAAATTTAAATGCTTCTGTACAAACTAAACCAATGCAAACAAGAACAAGAGGAAAGCAAAAATCTGCAAAGCAATCTTTATAGTAAGTGTCTCTGACAAAGGTCTCCTTTTTCAAATATATAGAGAACTGAGCCAAATTTGTAAGAATAAAAGCCATTCCCCAATTGATAAAAAGTCAAAGGATATGAACAGGAAGTTTTCAGATGAAGAAATCTAAGATATCCATAGACATAAGAAGAAGTGCTTTAAACCATTTTGATTAAAGAAATGCAAATTAAAACAGCTCTGAAATACCACATTACACATGTCAGATTGGCCCGAATGACAAAATAGAAAAGAAAGGATGCATGAAAAAATGGGACAGTAATGCAGTTGTGAGCTAATCCAACTATTCTGAGATCAAGTTGGAACTATGCCCTAAGAGCAACCAAACTATGCATACCTTTTGATCCAATAACACCACTACTAGATCTGTATCCCAAAAGATCATTATAAATGTGAAAAATATTTATAGCAGCACTTTTTATAGTGGCAAAATATTGGAAGTTTAGGGGATGTCCATCAGTTGGAGAATGGCTGACCAAGCAGTTGCATATGAATATAAGGGAATACTATTATGCAATAAGAAATTATGAACAGGCAGTTTCCATAAAAACTTGGAAAGACTTGTATGAACTGATGCAAAAGGCAATGATCAGAACAAGGAAAACATAGTACATAGCATCAACAACATTGTGTGATGACCTACAATTCACTCAGCTCTTCTCAGCAACATAATGATCCAAGACAAGTATAAAAGACTCACAAAGGGAAATACTACACACAACTAGATAAAGAACTGATGGATTTGGAATGCAGAGTGAACCTTTTTTTTTTTTTTGCTTACTTTATTCTTTCTCATTTTTTCTTTTTCTTTCTTTTTTTCTTTCACAAGTGTGACTAATATAAAAATGTATTTTACTTGAAATTTTGGAAGAGGGAAGAGGAGGAAGGGAAAGAGAGGAAACAATTAGGAACTCAAAAATCTCATTAAATGAATGCTAAATTTTTCCCAACATACAACTAGGGAAAAATAAAATACCATTTTAAAATAAAATAAAATAACTTAAAAATAAATGCAGAGTGAAACAAAATTTTTCTTACTTTATTCTTATTTTGTTTTGTTTGTATTTTCTTTTGCAATGAATCTAAAATAGAGATTTGTTTTGTATGACTTTGCAGGCACTACAATAAATATCAAATTGATGAGCTTCTCAAAAAACTGGGAGAGAGGCAGATAATTTGGAACTCACAATTGTTAAAATTTTTATATGTAATTTATGAATATTTAATGAAATAACAATACATTATGTCTGACATCTGTATAGATTAAACTTAAGCCACTCAGATGAGCAAATTTAATTTGGTTAGGGTGAGAAGCTTTAAAACTGTAAAACTTGAAAAATAAAAGAAATGGAAATCATTACAAAGTTCAAATTGCTACCTTCTAGCCAAAATCAAAAAATATCAGTGTCGAGAACAGTGTAGAAAAGGGATAGTCTTTAAAATGGACACTTTGCAGTCCACTAGTGTTATATGACCATTTGGGTAATCAAAATTGGGATTATCAAAAGGGTTTAATTCTTATAATTGAAATATTTACAATGGGAATCAAGGAGAAAAAAATGCAGCAAAATTTTGAATATCATGACAATATGGGGGAATGAAAGTTTTGTTTCACTATTTAAAAAAAAAATCAGGTCCTGGAGAACTTGCTGATGCTACTGTTGAACACAAAGGGGTGGAAGGTTGGAAAACATCCAGTGATAAAGGAAGAGATATGTAAATCCAGAGAGTAGATGTTTGAGAAGATTTATAAAGATGAAAAAAGATAGTACTGACTAAACAAAAACAGATAAAACTCTTCATAAGCATCATGACAATATTGGTGGATCCAAACTCAGGAGAAGTTCTAGGGGAGAAACAGGTGTTATAAATCCAAAAGACTTGATGGTGGTGCTTTTGCAAGATGAATATGATATAAAAATTGCTACATATTGTGAGTCCAAACCACACAGAATCATAAAGGATCTTCCATAACAAAATGTTCAAGGTATTAATGGCATAAATACTGAAAGTACAAATATCTGAGATCTAGTTATCTCTAAAACTTGCATTATTTTGGGATGTAAATATATTCATGGGGATAGCTCCCTCTATCAATAGAGTGAGAATCCAATGAAGGACAAAGGAAGAAATGATGCATTTTGGAGCTTTTTCTTTGAGTACTCCATACACAGGGCTGTATGAACTGAGAGTGATAGTTTGGAAACTCCCCAAAAGGCTTATGTTGCATATTGAAAGTTTTCAAAATAGTTTGAGCAAGTAGACTATTGTTTTACAAGCAACATCACCAAAGAAAAGTTTAATTCCCAAAAGTTTTACTGTCTGGGGGACTCCTTTAGTAAGAATTAACAAGGTTCTCATAAGGATTTTCCTTATGATGACAGATAAAACTGAACATGTAGAAATAAAGGAGAAGTGAATTTTTTAGGACTCCAATTATGACCTGGATGGCAAAGACAGCTCCAAATTTTTCTTCATTAGAAAACATTTCTTAAATACATTAGAATTTGCAAACACATCCAAAATGACCTGAAAAGAAATATAAAATTTGCATTATTACTTTCAAGTCTTTTCAAAATCTACAAGCTTCTCACCTTTCATATCATAGGATCATAGATTTAGGCCTTGCAGAAACTTTACTGGTTATCCAGTTCAACATAATTTATTTCAAATATAACTGAGTCCCAGAAGCGGTGAATTGTAAGTTCTGGGCTAACTCTCTCGAGGCCTCAGAATCAGCTGGAGTCAGGATAGGTAAAAGTCCTTGGTCTTTAGGGGGAGAAATGATGGGGATGGACAAAAATCTTTCTTCTCATTGTCCTCCTCCAAAGTGACTCTGGCTTGTCTTACTCCACACCCAGTCCCTCCTATGATTATCTGTATACACCAAAAGATCAAGCCGGCACAGAATAGTGAGAAGGGCCATTTTTCCAAGCATATGCTAATAGAGTATTGTCCAATAAGTAATTAGTCTTAAGTGCTTGGTTATCTGATTGCAGTGCACCTATTCAGAGTTTCAGACCTTTACATCTCCCACTTTCTTTTGTTTTAGAACACAGGTAGTCATGCCATCCCTGACTTCTCAAGGAGATGAGAACCCCAGAAAGGAGGTGATCACACCCTCCCTTACTTCTAAGGACAGGAGGTGAAAACACCAAAAAGGAGGTGATCATGTGCCCCTCCCCCTGACTTCTCAGGAAAGGAGGTGAAAGCACTAAAAAGAAGATGATCACACCCTACCTGACTTCTCAAGAAGAGAGATGAAAAACACCAAAGGGAAGTGGTGAGTAAAGCCAGATATTGTTAGCGTGTTTCTCAGCTGAAGGTTCTTACTAGAAACAGGTATGCACAAACCCATCAGCATGGGAGGTATTACACAAGCATATAGCAATAAAGTAGAGGCTATTATCCAAGTCATTATTAATCATAGAAATGCAAATGAAGACAACTCTGAGATACCACTACACACCTGTCAGATTGGCTAGAATGACAGAGAAAGATAATGCGGAATGCTAGAGGGGATGTGGGAAAACTGGGACACTGATACATTGTTGGTGGAATTGTGAATACATCCAGCTGTTCTGGAGAGCAGTTTGGAACTATGCTCAAAAAGTTATCAAACTGTGCATACCCTTTGATTCAGCAATATTACTACTGGGCTTATATCCCAAAGAGATTTTAAAGAAGAGAAATGGACATATATGTGCAAGAATGTTTTTGACAGGTCTCTTTGTAGTGGCCAGAAACTGGAAACTGAGTGGATGCCCATCAATTGGAGAATGGCTGAATAAATTGTGGTATATGAATATTATGGCATATTATTGTTCAGTAAGAAATGACCAACGGGATGGTTTCAGAAAGGCCTGGAGAGACTTACATGAACTGATGCTGAGTGAAATGAGCAGAACCGTAAGATCATTATATACTTCAACAACAGTACTATATGATGATCAATTCTGATGGACCTGGCCATCTTCAGCAATGAGATGAACCCAATCAGTTCCAATGGAGCAGTAATGAACTGAACCAGCTACATACAGCAAAAGAATTCTGGGAGATGACTAAGAACCATTAAATAGAATTCCCAATCCTTCTATTTTTGTCCACCTGCAGTTTTGATTTCCTTCACAGGCTAATTGTACACTATTTCAGAGTCTGATTCTTTTTGTACAGCAAAATAACAGTTTGGACATGTACATTTATTTTGTATTTAATTTATACTTTAACATATTTAACATGTATTGGTCATCCTGCCATCTAGGGGAGAGGGGAAGGAGGGGAAAAATTGGAACAAAAGGTGCAATTGTCAATGCTGTAAAATTACCCATGCATATAACTTGTAGATAAAAAGCTATTTTTTAAAAAAATGGACAAAGTGAATAAAGTGACCATGGAATACATAATGTATAAAATATTATTTAATTCTAGTATGTTCTCATTCTAAGTATTTTTATAAATGAAATATTTTATAAATGAATTGTTATAGTAATGAGGAAAAAAAAAGTAGAGGCTGTTAGTGATGACTCTCCCCACAACCAGTGCAGGCTCAATGTGGTGTAACTAACATGAACTGTACATGAAAATAGTGATATAACAAACAATATAAATCAACATGGTGTTGTAAAAGATTTCCAGAAGTCCTAGAAGGAGGGTTGTAAAGAACAATCACACATATGTCTCCTTCAGCAGCGAAGAGATAGTCCAAAACCAATCTATTGTCCATTGCTTCACATGTCAAGGAATCCAATGATTCCTGCAAGTTTTTGAAGTCCTGCAAAAGTCTTTTTATGTGTTAGGGAATCCAATGATTCCTGAAGATTTTGAAGTCCTGCAACAGTTTTATCATTTCTCAGAAAATCCAATGATTCCTGGGGGTTTTGAAGTCATACAACAATCTTTTCATGTCTCAGGGATTCCAATGATTTCTGAGGGTTTTGTAGTCCAACAATTTTTGATGTCCATGAGTCAACTGCCATAACTGACATGCTCTTTCAGTGGTGGGCACAATCAGTGATGGAACCACCCAGTGTTTCTTGGGTCTTCTCCTTCGTTTCAAGGGTCTGTCCATCTCTCTCCAATGGACAAGGTGAATACGGCTTGTTGGCACCCCATCTGATTCCTTCTCCATCTGTAGAGACACAAGCAAACCCTCTCTCCCAAGCAGTTAACCTATCTGGTCCCTTCCATTCACCACCATATCTGCCTTTGAATTACCATCAAAAATAGGACCTGGAACTTCACTATGAGAGTGGACATGCAAGATATAAATCTTACCTGGATGCTTTCTCACTTGCTCTTGAAGTTCCATAAAGAGCTGATATATATTAGAAGTTACAAATTTTATTTGGGCTGTGGCAATTCTTTGTCCAACACCTACTGAATGGGCCGAATCAGATATTATATTTATATCTCCTGGATAATAAGTAAGAGCTAGAATAATTGCATACAATTCATTTTGTGGAGTGGACTGAAAAGGAGTTCTGACTACTCTCTTTATAGTTAAGTCACGAGAGTATACAGCACAAATATTATGTTTGGATGCATCTGTAAAGATAGTTGGTCCTTTAAGAGGAACTTCAGAAACCTTTTCTTCAAGAATCCATCACAAATTATGTAATAGCTGTTCTGTAAGAAATGACCAACAGGATAATTTCAGAAAGGCCTGGAGAGACTTACATGAACTGATGCTGAGTGAAATGAGCAGGACCAGGAGATCATTATATACTTCAACAACAATACTATATGATGACCAGTTCTGATGGACCAG
The DNA here is from genome assembly GCF_902635505.1 of Sarcophilus harrisii. Classification (NCBI taxonomy): domain Eukaryota; kingdom Metazoa; phylum Chordata; class Mammalia; order Dasyuromorphia; family Dasyuridae; genus Sarcophilus; species Sarcophilus harrisii. The sequence continues at coordinate 361,086,490 of NC_045429.1, read as the reverse complement.
GCCATCCTCAGCAACGAGATCAACCAAATCATTTCTAATGGAGCAGTAATGAACTGAACTAGCTATGCCCAGAAAAAGAACTCTGGGAGATGACTAAAAACCATTACATTGAATTCCCAATCCCTATATTTATGCACACCTGCATTTTTGATTTCCTTCACAAGCTAATTGTACAATATTTCAGAGTCTGATTCTTTTTGTACAGCAAAATAACGTTTTGGTCATGTATACTTATTGTGTATCTAATTTATATTTTAATATATTTAACATCTACTGGTCATCCTGCCATCTAGGGGAGGGGGTGGGGGGGTAAAAGGTGAAAAATTGGAACAAGAGGTTTGGCAATTGTTAATGCTGTAAAGTTACCCACGTATATATCCTGTAAATAAAAGGCTATTAAATTAAAAAAAAAAAGAAAAGGACATCAAAGAATGACAAAAAAAAAACAAAAAAACAAATTATGTAATAGTCTGGTTATCTTTAATGGAGACCCATGTGTAAAATTTGGAGCCATGGCTAATAAAATTTGTGACTCTGGGATCGTTTCAAAGCATACATTAATTTGTGCATTAGTATAAAAGGTGTATATCTTGTCAGGTCTTATCCCAGATAATTGTACTGCTCACTCAGTAGCCTTTAATAAAATTCTAGCCACAAGCACTGGGCTTTATTCTGTAAGTAAGTAAGGCTTTGTTCTGGTTGTGCTGGAAGGTTCACCCATTCTATCACACCATCTCCTTGATGAAGGAATGCTGTGGGTGCCTCTTTTGTAGCAAAAACTGATATTTCCAAGGGTTTTTGAGTGATTCTTTCAACCACATTGGATAAAGCCAGTTCATCTTCTCTCAAAGCTTCTTGAGCTTCTTTTGTAAGTTGGCGTGGTAAGTTTAAAGCACTGTCTCCCCTTAAAATGTCATCTAATGGTTGCAATTGGTAGGTAATCAAGCCTAACACTGGATGCATCCATTGGATATCGTCTATCAATTTCTGAAAGTCATTTAAAGTGTTTAGCTTCTCTGTTCTTAAGGAAAGCTTTTGTTCTATAAGCACCTTAGAGTATATCCTAAATATTGAAAAGGATCATGTCTTTGAATTTTTTCTGGAGCTATATGCAATTTGTAGTTCCTTAGTGTTTCCATGATCTTTTTTAGACATGCTTCTAACATTTGTTCCTCAGGTGCACATCCCAATATATCTTCCATGTAATTTAATAATATAACTTTTGGAAATGATTTTCTTACTGGAGTAAGAGCAGCAGCAACATGCATTTGGCACATAGTAGGACTGTTTTTCATTCTCTGTGGCAAAATTATCCATTCATATCTTTTATAAGGCTCAGCTAAGTTAATGCTGGACACTGAAAAGGCAAATCTTTTCATATCCTCCTTATCTAGAAGGATAGAATAGAAACAATTCTTAATGTCCATAACCCAAAGAGGCCATTTTCCAGGCAATTGAGTAGGAGATGGAAGCCCAGGCTGAAGAGTTCCCATAGTTTCCATCTGTTCATTTACTGTTCTTAAACCAGTCAACATCCTCCATTTTTCCATATTTCTTTCTTACAACAAACACTGGGGAATTCCAAGGACTTAGAGAAGGTTGTTAAGTGTCCTTGGTCAAGTTGCTCCTGTATTATATCCAATAAGGCCTGAATTTTATCGCTACCTAAGGGCCACTGTTCTATCCACACTGGTGTATCAGTTTTCTGTTGGATAGGAACAGGTGAAAGTGTTGGCAGGCCTTCAACAGCAGCCCTGTCTAAAAAACCGAAGTACTCATTTTTAATCCTAATTGTTGTAAAATGTCTCTTCCCCACAGATTGATGGGGATTTTTCAACTATAAAAGGAGTCAAAACTCCTGTTTTGCCTTCAAAAGTCCATCTCAAAGGGGTAGCACTAACTTCAGCTGCTATTGATCTCCTACACCAGACATGTAGGTGTCTGCCTTAATCATTGGCCAGTGACTGGGCCAGTTGGCACCTCTAATGACTATGATCTGCACCAGTGTCTACCAATCTTTCTAATGGTATGCCATTTATATAAATAATGAACATAGGTCGGTCAGCTGTCACACACAGCTGCTGTCTAGAATATTCCTGAATTTTGTTGCTTGGAGTCAGAATTTGGGCAACTATCACCAGATTGCTTATTAGAAGTCAGTATCAGTAAACCTGATGCTACTACTTCTCCTGGTTGATAAGTCACACCTTGTATACCTGTATAAGTGACTGGCATATTATCTACACATTCTCCAGTTTCCCACATCAGTGTGTGGATGGACATTGTTTTGTACATACAAAAAGGAGGTAAAATGGTCAAGCCTACTGTGCCTAGAGGCAAGGGATCCATAGGCTGGAGAGGAACAGATTTCACCTCTCCAGGGGGGTATCTCAGTTGTCCCAGCTGCATACAATTCTATTCTCCCCAATTGTAATCCCTTTCTCCCATCAGGTTGCTTCCAGGCTGGTTGATTTTGTAATCCCCTTCTCCCATCAGATGGATTACTGGCTGATTGATCATGTCTGGGGACTGGACTTTTAGGCATTCTCTGGGTATAGCATCGGCTGCCATCATGCCCCAAGTATTTTTGTTTTCCAATGCCAAACATTTTCACTGACTATTCCTTAAGCATGACATTTTCTCCCTCTTCATTCCCTGACATCGTTGGCCTCCTTCATGTCCCATCTAAAATCTCAACTTCTCCAGGATGCTTTTCCCAATCCTTCTTCATTCTATTAACTTTTTTCCAAATATTACCTCAAATTCTTTCTATATGTTTGTACATTGTCAATCACATGTCATTTAATCTATTCAGTTTTTAGCTTCTCAAAGGCAGGGACTGTCTTTTAATATTCTTTATATCCTCAGTGCTCAATTGAGTGTCTGGCAAATAATAAGTGCTTAAAAATGTTTTATTGACTCATTGAGTTTTTAGAGAACAATTTCAGTTGAATAATGAAGTCAAAAGCCAGAATGTAAAGAAGAAAGTAAGAGAACAGGAAATAGATGCATCAATTGTAGGCTACCTTATTAATGAATTTAAACCATAAATGGGAGTTGAAATTATGAATGATAGTAGGGATGATTGGATCAAGTGACTGTTTTTGAGAATGAGTGGGAATTAATTGGTCATTTTTTGCAGGCAGGAAGGAGCAAGTCAGGAGGGAATTAAAAATAACTGAGAAAGTGAAATAACTCAGGCAGTAATCTAATAGAGAAGTGAGGATAGAATTCAGTCACCTATACAGGTAAGTCTATCTTGGGAAAGAGAAGGGCCACATCTTTATCTGAAGTGGAGTGAAAGTAGTCATAAATGCAGAAGACATCTTGATGATGTGAGAAAAGAAGGAGAGGAGAAAGGGAACTTCACATGAATGAAAGAGCTGAGGGATATAGGAATAAAGAAGTGGACAGTAAGGGGAAAACAATTTTAATATTGCTTTTAAAAAAGGTCAGAATCACTAAGATGAGGAAGATGTGAATGGATAGGAATTCATTACTCATTTAGAAATGTTCAGATTAACATCCATTAAATCCCCTTTACTAAGGCTCAGGGTAGAGTGCTATCAGGGAAGAAAAAGAATGAGGAGGGAGGGAAGAGAATAAGCTTTTATTAAATATCTACTATGTGCTAGTCATTGGGCTCAATTCTTTACAAATTTTATTGCTTTTGATCCTTAGAACAATGCTATGAAAGGGAGAAGGAAATAATCAGTTATGTAGCATCTACTACAAGATAGGCATGGTGCAAAGCATATTACACTTTATAAATACTTTCATGAAGAAACTAATGCAAATAGCAGTGAAATGTTTTGCCTAGGGTCATACAACTAATAAGTGTCTGATACTGGATTTGAACTTTGGTCTTCTTGACTCTATACCCAAAACTCTATTTTCAGATGAATGATGAGATCAGATATTACCAAGGAGCAAAGCATTAAAGTTTCCTTCTTTCTGGTTTCTAAGATTGAGACTTCTGGCAATTGTTTACATTTTGTTCCACAGGATGTCAATCAGGAGATAGAGAGGCAATAAGAAGACAGGCGTTGCCTGTCTCTACTTCAGAAAATGCATGTTGGTATTTGTATAATAAGATGATCACTGAAAGCTTCAGTAAAGAAGTATGCTTTGAAATGGACCTTGAAAGAGGAGTAGGATTTCAATAAACAGAATAAAGGGTATTTAAAGTGGAGAAAATGTTGTGTACACAGCCAGGAAGGCAAGAATTACAAGTCATATTCTTATATACATACAGCCCTCAGTTAGACTATTTGAAAGGAAGTATAAATATGATCTTCAGGAAAGACTATTTAAAAAAGGAAATAGTGGTGAATAATTTTGGGACAGGAAAGCAAAGGAGAGGTTTTGGTTTTGTGTTAATGTCAGAGAAAGAAATTTGAAATATATCTCCTAGACAATATAGAACATGAACTTTCATATATATGTAAATCAAATCTGGTAATCATGAGAACAACTGATTGGAAGGGGGAGAGAATGCAAGCCCAGGGACCACTCAAGAGACTTTTCTAATTGTCCCACCATGTTATGATAAAAGGTAGATAATTATAATAATAAAAATTGTTGGAAAGGAGAAAGTCACTCAAAAGACATAATGAAAAATGAATAAACAACCTTAGTATTTCAGACCAACTTTCTAGTGACCTTGTCTTGGCCCACAGTCTTTGCCAAAACCACCCTCTCTGACTCCAATACGGCTGAATCTATTTTTATCTTTATTATCCATAATTCCAGTTTCCCAAAAGAAATTCATTTCCATACATCCACACTGACCCCAAAACAGATAAATTAATTAATATCTTTTACTTAATATTTTTTCAATAGAAGCAAAGAGTTATAACACATGAATAATCTGGGAAATATTCAATATCAAAGATAAATTATCAAAGGGGCTAATCAAATTGTGTCATTTTAAGTGAAATTTCCTGCTCAACACTTTCCTGATGGCCATTTGTACATCTTTATTTCTGAGACTATACACTATGGGATTCAACAGAGGTGTGATGATGGTGTATGTCACTGTGGCTATGCGGTCCTTATTGGAAATATAACTGGCTGTGGGTCTCAGGTAGATAAAGGAAGCACAGCCATAGTGAATGATTACCACTGTGAGATGAGAAGCACAGGTAGAGAAGGCCTTTTTCTTCCCTTCAATTGAGGGGATTTTCATGATGGTTTTCAATATATAGAAATAGGTAATACAAATAAAGAAAAAGGGGATCACAAGTACAAGAGCACCAAGAATGAAAATGATAAATTCACGAGTTTCTGAGTCTGTACAGGCAAGCCTAATAACAGGTGAAATATCACAGAAGTAGTGGTTGATTTTGTTGGAATTACAAAAGGGGAGACTAAAGATCAAGTTAACCATAATTAGTGAGGTCATAAAACCTAAAATGCCACAGGTGATTGACAGCTGCCCACATACCCTCCAGCTCATGAGAATTGGGTAGCGCAGAGGGTGGCAGATAGCAGCATAGCGGTCATAACCCATCACCCCAAGCAACAGGCAGTTGGTGACAGCAAAGCCAGCAAAGAAGAACATCTGGACAGCACAATTGATGAAGGAGATAGTCCTGAGTACAGAAAGAAGGTTAAGGAGCATCTTGGGCAGGATGACAATAGTATAGAAAGTTTCAGAGATAGAAAGGATACTAAGAAAGTAGTACATTGGAGTGTGAAGTTTGTGTTCCAGGAAGATGGCAGTCACTGTAGTGATGTTCCCACTCAGAATGAGCAGATAAAGACAGAAGAAGAGTGGGAAAAGCACAAGCTGCTTTTCCTGGAGATAAGAGAAGCCCAATAACAGGAACTCATTAATCCTGGTAAGGTTGGCTGAAGGAATCATTTTTCTGGGAAAGTCCTGGGGAGACAAAAGAAGAGGGGGAAATATTCAGTTCGGTGAATCCTAGGAGCTGAGATTATCATTCTGAATGATTTACTTTAGACTGACCTTTGTAGGGTGGAGTTGAGAGTGATAATGAAATGCTAGAGATGTAATATGGCTACAAATAAACCAATCTAGGATATGACTCTTATTATCAACTGAATCAGCAGTTGTTGGGACACGGTTTGATTGGTTAGCCAGTTTGTGCATCATCATTCAAATCCAAAGCAGTTGACTTTATTCAGTTTTAGAAACTGAAGACCCACATGGACTGTTGTATCTTAATTTACTTATCTGCTTTGGTGTCTTTACTATTAGTAGGGATATGGGACCTCAAAATTTGGGGTTTGGGGCTTTTCAGACCTGAGTATGATCCTCACTACAGCTTTTACATGTACAGCAAGAGGAAGAGGAAGAAGAGAAGCAGCCTTGTGAAACAGGAGAGAAAGAAGACTAGTTGCTGGACTTTCTAATTCAGAGGAAAATTGTTCCAAACCAATTCAGTATGAGAGGAAATATTTATATATTTGATAACAGTGCCAAATTGATCTTTGTAATGGGCCAGAACTCTTGAGAAATATACTTGAGGCAAGGATTCTTACAAGGTGTTAACTCAGTGGAATTGATAAGACAATGGTTATCTAGTTTAGCATGGTGATTAATAGTTCTCTAGTTCAGTATGATTGATTTAATCTTACAACAAATAATGGTTCCCTAGTGATATAAAGATTGGTTTATACTCAGTACGATGAATTCATTTAATTGTAATAGAATATATAAACTGGGGACAAACTTAGCCACAAAGGAGGACTTGACCAGCCTCATGGTGGCTCTCCTGCCTTCATGCCTTCATCACTTCTCCACTAAGACCAAGGCCCATCTGAAGGTCCCCCAGAAATCTAGCCTGACCCCAAGCCAAGGAGACAGACTATAAAGGAGATACGACAGCCACCATGAGGGTCTTTATCTTTGAGTCTGTCTTCCAGTCCCCTGTCTTCTCTAACTCCAAGTCTGTCTTCCCTCCCAGTTCTCTTAGCTCTTATATACTCTATTATAAGTACATTATCATAGGTGTCAATCTTGTAGAATAAGTGTCAACTTGTAGAACTATACTAAGTATTAAGTACATATAAACTACAGAATCATTATCTCAATTCCACTGAGTTAACACTTTGTTGTAAGATTATTTGTTTCAAGTACACCTGGCCCTCTACAGATCTTTCCTCCTATCTATACCCCTCTTCAACTAGGGTGAACACAACCTGCAGTGACCCCACTAGTCTCACTCTGGTAATTGTTTAAGACCTGAGGTGATCACATATTCCACAAAATAATACTGGAGAGAGAGAGGGAGGTGGGGAGGGAGAAAGAGATGGAGGAAGGGAGGGAAGAGACAGAGGGAGACACACGGGGGAGAGAGGAAGGGAGGGAGGGAACGAGGGAGGGAGAAGGAGAGGGAAAGAGGTGGAGAGAGGTAGGGGGGAGCGAGTGAGAAAACGAGTGAGAGAGCGAGGGAAAGAGCGAGGGAAAGAGCGAGCAAGGGAGGGAGCGAGGGAGGGAGGAAGAGAGGGAGGGAGAGGGAGGAAGAGAAAGAAACAGAGAAAGCTGTTTCATATGCTTAATCTTATAGTCACTAAGAGAGAGAACTTCTTGACTGAATCCATTCCCCTGAGTCTCAACCAACTAATCATTGAAATTTGTTTGTTCTTTATCAACAAGGTGCCATTAGACACCCTTATATTCCTTGAAGAGCTGCCCTTAATATGTCTTAGAGCAGTGAATCACATCCTGCTTCATGAGTTTCATTAAAGAACTTATTAAATTGATCAATTTTTTCTCTTTATTATTTCCACTTATGTTTGCACACTTAAAAAAAATTTCAAATAATAAAGAATTTCAAAGATTTCATGGTGAAAAGTAAGTACTTGATGAGTACTTTTTATCCTGAGTTGGAGGAATGCTCTGCAATATTCATGTGCCAAAAAATGGCTAATTTTAAGCTGTATTTTAACTGTTCAAATATGAGGCCTTTCATAATAAGATTTGGAAGGGGAAGCATAGGAAGGAATTGTATTAATTACCAGAAATAAATAATTGCCCTTGATAAGGGAAAAAAGAGAGAGGAGAGCTAACATGATGTGATAGAAACAACTCAGGTGAACTTTCCCAACATTCTCCTCTAAACAATTTTAAAATAATACCTCAAAGTGAATTTTGGAATAATAAAGTCCATAAAAGGTTAGAGTGAGACATGTTTCCAGCTCAAGACAATTTGGGAAGTCAGAATGAGAAATCTGTGAAACAAAGCAGGTGACTCCAAATCATATAAGAGGAAATACCATCCATTGACATCAATGGGGTGACACCAATAGTAGGCCTTAAAGATGGAAGTAACAGAACAGCTTTTAATTCTCTTTTTTCAGCAGCAGCTTCAGAAGCTCTCATTCCAGCATTGATAAGAAAAAATGGAAAACTGATCAGAAAGAAATTACAGGAGACTTTGCTGGCAATAGGTATAGTACCTGCCACTGCTTGGCAACTATCTGGGTCACAATTCCAAGGCAGTGAGAAGTGCTTGTGGCTGGTCACAAGGGAGCAGAGCCTCTTGTCACAATTTCAAAGTAAAGGTGAGCACTAGTACTTGCAGCTGCTAGAAGAAACATGGTCACAATTCCAGGGCCAAGAGGAGCACTAACACTTAGTTCTATATCTATCCACACCTCACATCAACTTGAAAGCACTAATCACTTGCAGATACCCAGACCTAGTTCTGAAAACAGCAACACAAAAAAAGATTACCGTTTGAGACAGTGCATCCCTACCCAAGGTAAGCAAAGCCCAATTTTAACATGAAGTTCAAAGTTACAAAATGGACTGGAAAAATGAAGGACCTAGAAAAGGATCTAATCATAAAAAGCTATTAGAATGTCAGGGAAGACCAATGCATAGATAGGTACAAATGACATAAAAATAGCTAGATGTAAAACTTTGAATTAAAAATGCAAATAGGCATATACCCAAGAAGAGTTTCTGAAAGAGGTAAATAGATAAGAGTCATAAAGGAAAAATTGGAGAAAGAAATGAGAATGCTACAAAAATTATGGAAAGAGAATTAACAACTTGGTAAAAGAGACAAAAAAAAACCAGAATAAGATCTTAAAATATAGAACTGCCCAAATGGTAAAAAAAAAAAAGACACAAAAATGCACTGAAGAAAAGAATTCCTTAAAAAGCAGACTAGAACAAATGTAAAAAGTAATCAAAGATCATTGAAGAAAAAGTTCTGTAAAAATTAGAATTGGGCAAGTGGAAACATGACCTCATGAGACATCATGAAACAATAAAAACAAAGTCAAAGTCAAAAGAATAAAGAAAATGGGAAAATTGGAAAAATTACTGATGATCAATGAGTGATAATTTAAGAACTATTGAATTTCCTGAAAGCTATTATCAAAAAAAGAAGTGTCTAGATATCATATTTCAATAAATTATTCAGGAAAATTGTTCCAATATCTTTGGATTAGAGGGTATTATAGAAATTTAAAGAATCTATCAATCACCTAAAATCTAAAAGTTTTTTTTTAATGAAAACACCAATAATATTATAGCCAACTTCTGGAGCTCCCAAGTCCTGGAGAAAATATTGCAAACAGCCAGAAAGAAACAATTCAAATATTCTGGAGTCATAGTTAAAATATCCCAGAATTTAGCAATCTCCACATTAAAGAAGTAGAGGATCCATGGTATGATATTTGAGAAAGCTAAGAAGTTAGGGTTACAACTAAGAATAATCTAACCAGCAAAACTGAGTGTAATTCTTTAGTAAAGAAAGTGATTATTTAATGAAAAAGAGAAATTTCAAACATTCCTAATGAAAAGACCAGCGCTAAATAGAAAAAAAATGACATTCAGACACGAGTCAAGCGAAGCATCAAAAGATAAGCATGAAATAAAAACCATAAGAGATTTAATAAGGTTAAAATTTTTACATTCCTATAAAGAAGAGGTGAGGAACTTCTAGCCCAAGGACTACAAAATCATTTGCTAAGGCAACTACAAGCGATAGTGAACTGAAAACTAGGTTCAACATCTACCCAATGCTTGGGTTCACGAATAATTTTGAGTGGCTCATAAATGATGCTGTAAATATCCAAATGGCCCTTAGTAGAAAAAAAAAGTTCCCACCCCATTATAAAGTAAGATGACTAATATATGTCTAAAGATTTTATCATTATCATGGCAGTTAGAAGGAGCTTACATAGACAAGAAGACATGAGTCCAAACCAATAATTCTGGGATGACTTCAAAAAAATAAAGGAATGAGAAAGTGGGAGACACTGGAAGAAGTGGGGAGGAAGAGGAAGAATAGAAAAAAATTCTCTCAAATTCAAGAGGTGCATAAGGATAAGATTTTAGAATGGTGGGGGAAATGAGTTTAGTGGTAGTAGACAATGCTTGAACCTCACTCTCATCAGGATTGGTTTAAAGAGGGAAGAATACACACACGTATATATACATGTATACACATATATACACATAAAATGAGTGTGGGTGTATATATATCTATATGTGTGCATATATACATATATATATATACATATATGTGTATACATTTTGTGAAAGACTCAGGTATTCCTATCAATATAACAATCCTAGACAACTCCAAAATATGTAATATGATGAATCTTGAAAGAGAAAAATCAGAGAGAGATTGAGGAACTTTGAGTGTAAATTAAATTATAATTTTCTCACTTAATTTTTTTCTTTTTGTCACATGCTAACGTGAAATATATTTTACAAGATGTCACATGTCAAATTGATATTTTATCAGTGAGTATGGGAGTGATTATAAAGAGTGAGAGAATTTGACATTCATTTTTAAAAACATAAAAATAGATGATTTTAAATGTAAAAACACCTTTTTATCTAATGTAGAGGACTATGTTTTATTAAACAAAATTTTTGCTCTACTTATCATTCAAAAAGCATATACATACAGGTCTTGACACAGTAGGTAAAAAAAACTTCTGTATTTCAAGACAAGGTCAAAATTCAAATAAATAGAAGAGGGAGCTTGGGAAAAAAAGAGGGAAAATGTATCAAATACATATGATAATATAAATATAAGAACAATTCTATTTTTATAGGAAAAGAACAAAAGAAAATCCAAGAATAAAGGAGATGAAGAACAATAAAAATATCAAAAAGAAATATGAAGATTAAAAAAACACTGATAAATAAAAAGTGATATGATCATCAGTAATAAAATACAATCTCACATCTATATTAATGATTATAAAAAAGTCTAAAAAGGGCAAATAAGACTGGAGTGGGGGAAACTAATGCTGTTTCCCATTAATAAGTCGATTTTATCATTTCATAGTTATTTCATATAGCCATAGTTTTATAGTTGAATGAGAACTCAGAAGTCACTTGAAAAGAATGCCACTCACCCCTCCATCCCCCACCCTAGGTCCATATATACCATAACAAATGGTCATCTAGCTTCTGCCTGAAGATCTATGTATACAAAAAAGGAAGTCACTCTCTGCAAGGGCACTACATTTCTCCTTCAAGCTGCTCTAATTATTGGCGAATTTCTCTTGACATCCTCTAAATTTGCCTCTTTGCAGTTTCAATTCATTGCTCCTCCTTTGGTCATCTGGAGACATATGGAACAAATCAAACCCCTCTTCCCTGACAGCTTTCTAGATATTTAAATATAAGTATCATGACTCTTCCACCACCAACCTCTACCCCAAATCTTCCTTAATTTAGATTGTCTGTGTACAGTTCCTTCAATCAATCCTTATACAATATGACTTCAAGATCCATAATCTCCTTCATCATCACCAGTCCATTCCATTCCATTCCCCCAACTTGTCAATTTCTTCCTTAACTGTAGTACCAGAATAGAACAGGTTTGACCAGAACAGTATGTAGGGTCTATCAGATTCTTATTATTTTTTCTCCAAATGAAGCCCTCCCATATTGGGTATTTCTTATTACCTAATAAGTCATAAACATAATAAATCTTTTGATTCAGTGAGCCAAAAAAATCATATCCTAAGAATTTTAATATTGCAAAGTTTCAAGATACAATGATTTTGTAAATGTGAACTTTCCCTGAACAGCTGGAAATTATTGATTATTCTAATCAAATAACTCTATGACTTGATTTCAAAAGTTATGTAGAATTTGCTTCTGATGATAGATGTACAGTCCAACACTGAGCTTGTAATCTGAATTTACATTACACTGACAGCTTTTTAAAGCACATGTCACTTCTGTGTTACCAAGAAGAACCAGAAGAGGACTTTAGTCAAAGGGTTGGTAGAAGATGATGTTATTAAAAAAATCTGCTTAAAATATTCATCATTCTTTTATTTATATGTTAAAAACTGTATTTGGTCCCTGGCCATCCCTTCCCCTTCTATCAGTATAATAAGTGGGAGCAATAATAATACATAAAATTGCAAAAAGAAACATACAAGTCACATACAAACCTTCCCAAAGATCAAAGGAGCATTATTAACAAGTTGTATTATATAGCTAAAGTTCGCATGCTGTTAATACAAACCAAATCAGGGGGTGGGGGGGAAACCATCTAGGTGCTGCTTGTCAGGGTTCTCATCCTGTGACATGCAAATTCTCAGACATTATCCAGACTTCCACAGCTCCAGACCAGTAAAACATCAAAAATATTCGAGAGCTGAGTTATTTGAGAATGACTTTGAAGTTTTACCAATAACTTTGAGTTGATTTGGATATGTTAATGAATGGATTCTAAGATGGCATACATAAGAGTTGGTCTGTTACCCTCCTCCTAAAAAAAATCACCTATGATGAGACTTCAAACTCCCAACACTCTTCCATCTCCATTGGGTCCATATTGATGAGTGCTCCCAACTCTTCTCCATGACTACAAAAGTTATATTCTCTTCCTCCGCCTCTCCATCCTCTACTTCTTGCTATCTCTTGTCTTTTTCTCTATGAGCATTTTGCCCCTGTACCTGCTATATTTAAATAAAGTATAATCACCACCTCATTTTTCACTGCCAATTGTGATCTTTCCTGGAAAGTATCAAAGAACTGGATATGCCTGTCCCCATTTCATAATTTTGTAAATTATCAATTCAGTTTGTAATAGTGAAAAACTAGAAGCAATGCATAGTGTGGCACTATGATTTAATAGAAAGAACTGGGGGGGAGGGTAATGAATTGTTATATTCTGCTTTCTGTTCAATCCTTGTTCTAATTGATTTTCTCCAGGGACCTCTAGTAATTCCACATGACTATCGTTATTGCTTCCTCAGAGTTTAGTCAACAGACAACTCATTCCCAGTTATCACCAATCTAAGTCCTTTTCTTTTCTTTTTCTGTTTTCAATTATTTCACCCTTCTGTTTTTGAAAGATATATAGAATTTCATCCTAGTCAATGTAGTCATTACTGCTTTATACATAGGAAAGAAAGTGCTTGGAGAAAGGTCTACTGTACATTTATTTGTTTGTTTTTGCTGAGGCAATTGGGATTAAGTGACTTGCCCAGGGTCACACAGTTAGGAAGTGTTAAGGGTCTGAGACCAGATTTGAATTCAGGTCCTCCTCACTTCAGGGCTGGTGCTCTATCCACTGCACTAAGTAGCTGCCCAATCTGTACATTTTTTAAAAAGAGACCTACTTTCCTTGGTTTCATTAAGTCTCAGCAAATCTCACTTTCTTCAAGAAGCCTATTCTAGTGCTTCTTAAACTTAGTGTCATCATTCTAAGACTATCCTCAGTTTTTCTTGCTTTTATCTTTTTTGGACATTTTTTTGCTTATTTTCTCCCCCCATTAGGCCAAGAGTGTCATAAAAGAAGGTACTTTTCCCTTGCTAGTTTGCATTTGTATTTATAGGCTTAATTCAGCACCTAACACATAGATGATATTTTGATTTAGAACCATTTGACAGACTATTATTATAGATCAGTATTGTGTTTTCTAATGTTGGGAGATACTGAAAAAAACTATTGCTATTTCACTAAGACAACATATTCTTTCAAAATTTGAATAAAATAATAAAATGAAAGAAAATTATATGCAACACATAATATATAAATTATAAAAATCTTGATTTCCAAAGCTTAATTTGCATTACACGGTTTTATTTGAGATTTTCTCTTATTTAGTTTGTTCATGGTTGTTAAAATTTGAGCTGTTCAAAATAAATATATATTCTTTTTCAAAGATAATTGAAGAAAAGGGAGATCTGTAGTACCTTGTTTGATCAAGACAGAAATAACTTAGTAATTCATTGCTTCATTTGACTTCTGGCATTCATTACCTGTTGCCTAGACTCTTTTAATAATCTCCTAACTGGGTTCTTTGCTTCTATTCTTTTCCTTCTATAATTCATTTTTAAACAATTGTCAAAATACTCACTTTATGAGCAAATATGAGGATGTCACTCTTCTCAAGAACCTTCCATAGATCATTATTACCCATACAATAAAATACAAATTCTCAATGTCACATTTAAAATCCCCTCCCATTTTGTCTCCTATTTGCCTTTCCAGGATTAGTTAATATTGTCCCATTTTACTTATGCTGCGTTCTAGACAAATTGATCTATGAGCTGTTCCTTAATTTTGTTTTTTTCCTCAAGTTTCTCACAGCGTTGGCTCTCTCCATTCAAAGCTAGCAGCTAAGGCAACACTTCTTTCATGAATCTTTCCCAGATCCATTAAGTTGAGTGTTCTCCCTTCTCCTCACAATTTCCTTGAACACTTGGTATTTTTCCTGTAGCTCATTGCACTATAATTTGTATCATACCTGATTACGCATCCCTGCTATTTCATCCTTACTAGACTACAGATAATTTAAAAGCAGGGCAATGTTGTTTTTGTTCTTTTTATATGCCATCTCTAGTACTGAGTTCTGCATGTACTTAAAGTCAAATGATATAATAATTGTAAAGTATTTAGCACAGTGCCCAGCCCAAAGCAAACACTAAATAAATGTTAGCTATTACTATTATCAGTATATACTTTACACTTACCCCTCATATTTGATAATTGCGTTTATCTTATAATTTCTTTCTCTACAATATCTCTGTTATCTGTGTCCTTCTCTATAATCATACATACCCTAGTCATTCCATAAGCAGTTCTTTCCTGGACCATTACAATAACTTGCTAATTGGCCTCTCTCCCCAAATGTCCCCCAAGTCCAGTCCATCCTTCCACCACAAGTGCCAAAGTAATTTACCTAGAGCAAAGGTCTGTACCTGTCACCTTGACCTAATATTTCATGAACTTCAGTGGTTTCCTATTACCTGTTTGACATTTAAAGTTCTCCACAACATAATATTTTCCTTACTTTTCCAGTATTTTCATACACTACTCATCTAAACTTCTCCACCTCCCATCACTATACCTTTGCATTGGTTATTAATATTCTCCAAGTCTGGAGTGATTTCCTTTTCATCTCTATCTCTTGACATCTCTGGCTTCCTTTAAAACATAAAAGTTTACTTCTAGAAAAGGTTTTCTCAGTGCCACATGCAGGTACAGATTCTCCTCTATAGCTATTTTCCTCAATTCTATATATATCTTAAATGTATATATGTTTGGATATATATGCATATAGGTGTATGTATTATATATATGAATATGTAGATATAGATATTTGTGGATTCATATGTGTCATATGGACATATGGATATATGTATGTGTGTCTATGTGTACATACACTATAGATATCCATGGGTACATATGGATATGTGTATATGTATGCATTCAAAATCTTATTAACATGTCATCTCCACCATTAATTTACAAGTTCCTTTAGGGCAGGTTTTTTTTTTAAGCATGTATTTTGTTCTTTGTTTTTATCCTCAGACATTATTACCATGCTTGGCACTTTGTAAATAATAAATGCTTATTGACTCATTAAATTGATAATCACTTGATTAAATGGCATTGGAATAAATTAAGGGAGCTTAGTCAGGGTAGTGAAAAAAATGCTGGATTCGGATTCAAATCCAGCCTCGGACACTTACTAGCTGGGCAAGTTGCTTAACCTCCACCAGTCTCAGTTTTCTTATCTGTTAAATGGAATAAATATCAGCACTTAGCTCCCAGTGTAGTTGTGAAAAGCAAATGAACTATATAAAGAACTAAATAAATTATATCTCTCATTATTATATAGCCATACCTGGTTTCCTAGCTCCTAGCTTGTGACTGTATTTTTTTAAATCAAGGCATTAACATTTAAAAGTTACTTTTTTAAAAAAATCTGACCATTTTCAACTTTTCTATAACCTTTCTTGGTTACCTCTCAGAAATAAATTAAGGGATGTGTGAGATTCTACACAACTCTAAATAAAATAATTTAATCCTATGTTTCTATGATTCTCAGATCTCCATTTTACAGACAAAGTAATTGAGGCCCAGAGAAATTAAGTAATTTGCCAAATTTCATCCTCACAGTTCAGGCTCTTCATCCTTAATATTGACTCTGTATCAGGCCCATTCGTTAAGAAACATAGGAAAGTGTGGTCCAGGGAAAGCCAGACTTTCTAGGTGGGAACAAGATCACTTTGCAAACCCTCTTCTCCATCATCTTTCCTCTTTTTTAAAATGTAATTTGGTATTTCCTCCTTGTGCTTTTGAATACAATGAGACAGATGAAGGTAGAGGTGCAATTAGTGAACCAATGCATTTCAGACTCTGGGCTGAAAGAAAATCATCTCCTGAAAGTAAGATATGGATTTTTCTGAGAGGGAAATGTGGGCTTATTAGAGACAATAAGATTGCTTTATACACAGAATTGAGGACAACATAAGCATGCATATAGTTTGGAAGAAAAGGGACAAAGAATACAAGTGGAAAATAAAAGAGGTTAATAATAATCTTACTTGAAAGATGAAAAGAGGCCTGAGAAAGAAGATAAACGGACAGAGTATTCTCTGGATATGGAAGAAATTCTAAGAGTCACAAAATTAGGATTGGCACGATCCCTGATTTTCCTATACATTTCTTCCCTTCTTACCTTCCTGTTTCATCATCCCATTATCACCCAGACTTCTTAAATGCTCTAGTTTTCTTTACTCTCCACTACAGGCTATCACATGATTTCTTCCCTTATTTGCCCAATGACCATGAAAAGGAAGCTTACAGCTCAGAGAGATTAGAAATCAATGAATAGACAAGTACTCATGTATAAATTTTGGTGCTCCACTCCCCATATTCAGGACTCTTCGTCACCTATCCAAATAAAAACTTCAAGAAAATGTCTCAGGTCCCACCTCAAAACAGATCATTGGCATTGGTGCCCTATCTCTCAGCTTCTTTTCTGTCTATTCCACAGACCTCACAACTGAAATTCTTCATAAGCATTTCCAATTTCCATTTGCTCTGGGAATGCTTCCATATGCATAGATCATATGGTTTCAATAAAAGAGACCTAGATCATTTCAGATATACCTATATTCTGGTAGTTTCACCTTAACGTCCTTGTGGAAAATCCCTTCAGTCTCCTTTCGACAGGCATCTCCAAAGTCTTATTCCATTGAGCAAAATTAACGGACTTTTCTTTTGCCTCTCTCTAAGTTCTGGTATCAAAACCTTTATTAGCAATTTTGTTACCATAACCCTGGAGGGTCAAATGCTTAATAAAATCCAATGAGGACTACAAGATCAGGGACAGTGACTTTGAAACTCTATGCCCAAGTGGAAGAAATCAAGTCATTCATTTTTTGAATGACTTTTTGAGAATTTTCTGGTCTTCAAAGCTCCCTGTGGACTCATTAAGGACCTGGCAACTGCTGGGTAACTTCAATAGAAAAGAAAAAGAAACAAACAAATCCCCTACCTCAGATTTTCCTGTTCCCAAATCTTTAATTTCTTACTATCAAGAATAAACATAAAGGGCATTCTTTCAGTTTTTGTCACCCTTATTGTATCCACCATTTCATTATTAATTTGCCCAAAAAGAATGAATCATAAGGGATCAAAAACAAACTGGACCTTTTTTTTTTTTTATAGAAATGATGGGAAAGCCTGGAGAGGAAAAATGAATAGGATTATATTCACATGCCAGTCTTAGAGTATTCCAGGAAGTGTCAGAAAATGTTTTCTTTTGACTTAGGGAGGTGAAGAGTTAAGTAACCAGAGAATATTCCATGAGGATTTAGCTTCAGGAAAAACCTCAAATGGGTCCTCTTGCTAGGACCATCAAGGATCCCATTAACCTCCTACTCCTACAAGGATCAAGTCAAAGGTTATAAGTCATAAGAACAGCAATGGATTCCGTTTCAGAGATGATAGCTAACACAGATAGTAACAGGAGCATAGTGTGGCAGTACAGGCTAAAATTAAAGCCAGCCCTCACTAGTGTTTTGTTTTGTTTTGTTTTGTTTTGTTTTTGTCTATGTAGATAGAGAGGACTTAGGCTATGGGTGTGTCCTAGTCTATGAGAGTACACAAAGTGTTTAATCATATTCACACTACATAAATGAAGCTGACTGCAGTCTATTAGAATACTATGATTCAGTGGAAAGAGTATTGATCATTAAATCTAAGGAGCAGAGTTCAAGTCATAGTTCATTTGCTCAGACATTTATATGACCTTACTCAAGGCCCTGAAACATTTGGAACCTCAGTTTCTTCATCCATAAAGTAAGAGTAGTAATATCTATGTTAACTACATCACAAACTGGTATTTTTTAAAGCTAAATTACTAAAAAGAAAAAAAAAAGATGTGGAAAAATAAATTGTTCCTTAATGTAGTAAATGCTTAGGTTCCCTACCAGGAGATCATTTTACAAAAATTCCTCAAAAGGAATCTCAGGTACAGTGAATTCAACGTTTGGTTTTATTGTTCAGCATCAGAAGAATTGAAAAAGTGGAAAAGGAAAAATTATGAAAGCTTTTGACTATCAAATAGAATATTTTGATCCTTGAGGTACTAGGGAGTTTTTTGAGTAAAGTGGTGACATGGTCAGAAATTTTCTTTAGGAAAATTAATTTGACAGCTGACTAGAAAGAAAGACTGAAATTAGAAGAGATTTAAAACAGGAACATCAGTCAGATCACTATTATAAGAAGCCATGGGGTATAAGTGCTGAAGTACTGAAAAAGTCATCTTCCTTGCCATAAGTATCTTCCCTAAGCTGCCCAACCTGTCAGTGATCTAAAAAATAGGTCTTATTCTTTTGATCACCAGGATTATACTATACATTTCTTCCCTTCTTCCCTTCCTGGTATTAAAGATTAAAGATACAATTTGTTTGGTATTGAAAGCCCTTTATGGTCTATTCTTCATAATTTTCTAGTCTTTTTATAGCTTACACCCTCAATGATCAAATGACATTGACCTCATTGCTCTTTCTCAAACAAAACACAGCTGATGCCAAGCATTTTTACTGTTTCTCATGCATGAAATTCTTACCCTTCTCATCTTAACCTGCTATCATCTCTGGTCTCCTTTAAGTCCCATTTAAAATCTCAACTTCTACAAGAAGCCTTTCCTCATCCTTCTTGATCCTATTGCCTTCCTTCCATTTATCACATCTCCTACTTACTTTACATATAGCTTGATTGTATACATACCATCAGATTTTTGATTTCTCAAAGGCAGGGTTTTTTTTTTTACCATAGTTTATATTTATAGGGCTTACTAGAGTGCCTCGAATATAGTAGGTACTTAAAATATTTTTTTTGTCACTAACTTGATAGTGACCAATATCTATTGAATGATGAGATCAGACAGTAGAATGTAGAAAGTTAAGAAGAGGAATGGAAATAGATAAATCTATTGCAGGTAGCCTTTTAAAAGAGATTAGCCATAAAATAGCCAGCAGTGGTGGATGAATCAATTTTTTTTAGGATGGGGAAGACTTGGCCATATTTTTAGACAGTAAGGAAGGAGCAAATAGGGAGGAAGAAGTTGAAGGTAAGATAATGGGAATGATAGAAAAAGTAATCTTTTAGAGGAAGTAGATTGGAATTCAAATACTTATTCAGGTATGTTCATTTTTCTTGGCAAAAAAGGGTCAAGTCTTCTTGTGAGATGGAGTGAAGGCAGTAATAATTGTAGAAAATATTTGGATGATGTGAGATGGGTGGGGGGGAAGGAGTTATAGTTAATGGGAAAGTTGAAGGAGATAGGAAAACAGGAATGGATTGTGAAGGGTAGAACCAAGTACGGATAATGACAGACAGGGGTTCAAAGTTACTGGGATAGGATAGTTATGATGAAGTGTGTCATTCACTGAGGAAAGTTCAGGTAAGCTATTAAGTACAGAGGGGCATGGTTTCCCTATGGAGTTCTTTCAGGGTGGGGAAAGGAAACATTTGATAACTGATTACTATGTGCCAGGCCCGTAGTACATAAAGAACATAGAGGAACTTTTTTAAAAAATGATACAATAATAATGATGTTTTAATAAAATCAATCTGATAATCATGATTCAATGGAAGAAAAAAATGAAAGCACATGAACCAATCTAGAGACTTTTGTCAGTGCTCCACTATGTTTATGATGAGACTTAGATCCTTAGAATAGTAATGGTAATTTTGAAAATGAGGAGTTCATTCAAAAGACATTGTTTAAATTTTTTTTTTAAATCTTGGTGATTTATTAAAGTGAGGTATTGATTGAGACAAGAGTGCCTCTGAAACTAGTTGAATTGGAAAATGCCATTGAAAAAACCATGTTCAAACTTCATGTGATAATGTTTTAATAATTAATTTAAAGTTTACCATCCTTGCTGAGCCAAGTCCCTACCTCTTTCATGATCTTGTTCTGGATCATGATCCATGCCAAGGACAATCTCTCTGGCTCCAATATGCCTGCATCTCCTTATTTTTTTTCACATTTTCTAAACTTTTAGATACCCAAGAAAGAAGCATTACCATATATTCATGTTGATTCCCCCCAAATCATTTAGTTAACATTTGTCAATAGTAGCAAAGAGTAAAGGTAATACATATATAATTCAAACAATATTCAGTACCAAAGTTGAAATATCAAAGGGACCTATCAAATTGTATCATTTTAGGTAAATTTTCCTATCCAACAATTTTCTGATGGGCAGTTTTACATCCTTATTCCTGATGATGTGTACTATATAATTCAACAGAGAAGCCATGACTGTATATGTCCTTGTGACCAGGCAATCCTTGTTAGAATATAGCTAGATAAAGGAGACACAGGCATAATGAATGAATACCACAGTGAAATAAGAAACGCAAGTAAGGTTTCTTCCCTTTAATTGACAGAATCTTAAGAATAGATCCTAGGATTTAGAGATAGGAAATATAGATGGAAAGTGGGATCTTAAGAACGAGATCCCCACAGATGACCTTGTCAAAGAGACAATAATCATATTTCTCCTTAGATTAGACAACTTTGGAAAAACTGAAAATTTATAAAGGTCCTAGAACTATCTCCAAAAACAGCAGCACAAAAAACATGAAAATTGAGACAGTGCCTCTTCCAACTCAGGAGCGGAGCCCAACTTCATTATAAAGTTAGAAATTAAGAAATAAGCTAGAAAAATAAACAACCACAACAAGAAAAGACTCTGATCCTAGAAAGTTACTATGTCACAATAATAACAGGGAAGGTCAAAATATAAACTCAGAAGACAACAAAATCAAAAAAGCAACATCCAGAGTCTCGAATTAAAATGTGAATTGATATCAAGCACAAAAATTATTCCTAGAAAAACACAAAAAGGATTTTAAAAATCAAATAAAAGCAGCAGAGAAAAGCTAAGGAAAAGAAATGAGAGTGATACTAAAAAAAATCATAAAAAAGAATCAAAAACTTGGTAAATCAATCATAACATAATACTAAAGAACAGATCAAATGGTAAACAAACACATAAAGGCACAAAAATCCACTGAAGAGAACAATGGCTTAAGAAAAAGAATAAAAGGAGATACAAAGGTTCACTGAAGAAAATAATTCTTTAAAAATTAGACATGAACAAGTGGAAGCTAATGACTCCATGAGATATAAAGAAACAATAAAACAAAATTTAAAAATAAAAATAAGTGTGAATAATCTCTTGTGGAAAAAAAACAATTAAAATGAAAAATAGTTCCAAGGAGAGGTAATTTAAGAATTATTGAACTACATGAAAACTATGATCCAAAGAGAGAGAGAGAAAGATACAGAGAGAGTCTAGATATAACATTTTTCATCAAGGAAAAATGTCCTGATATCCTAGAGCAGAACTTAAATAGAAATTGGAAAACTCCATTAATCACCTCCTAAAAAAGATCTCAAAAAGAAAATTTCTAGGAATATTATAGCCAAATTCCATAGTTTCCAGGTTAAGGAGAAACTATTGCAAACAGCCAGAATGATACAATTCAAATACTGTCTAGTCACAGTCAAGATGAAACAAGATTAAGCAATTTCTACATTAAAGAACTAGAAAACTTGGAATATAATTTTTTTTTGGAACAGCACGGAGCTAGGATCACCACAAAGAATTTTCTACCTAACAAAACTGAATATCGTCATTCCAGAAGAAAATGGATATTTAATGAAATAGAGGACTTTTAAACTTTCTTGATGAAAAAAAAAGAGCTGAATAAAAAATTTTATTTTTAAATACGAGCATCAAGAGAAGTCTAAAAATGTAAACAGGGAAAAGAAATCAAAAAGTTTCAATAAATTTAAACTGTTTGTATCCATACATAGGATGGTAGTACTTGTAATTTCTAAGAAATTGATTATTATTATTAGGAGTATACATAGACATAAGGCACAGACATGAGGTGACTGGATTATATCTTTAAAAAATTAAGTGGTGAGAAAAAAGGACACATTCCCCCTTGGAAGAAGGGAAAAGAGAAAAGTCAAATGAAGTAAATTATCTCACATGAAAGAATAAAAGAAAACAGTGGAAAGGAAGATGGACTGTTTTCCATTGTTTAATATGTTGCTCAATTTTCAGGCCTGCTCATTAGAGTATTTCAGTACCAGCCTGAATCCTGATCAAGTGTGAGGAGTGAAGGGGCAGAACTCTCGAAGATGGTTAAGTTGGAATCTGTTTATTTAAAATTTTCTCAGCCTTATATACCCTAATATACGTACATAACTATAGCACACTTCACATGCACTAACTACAGGATACTGCGCATACAGGACTACATAAACAACTTGGCTATTGTGTGCAGATGCCTTCCCACTTTAGTATAACTCTGCTTTAATTATAACACAGGTTGTCATCCTCCTTAACTTCTCAGGAAGTCCAAGACAACTCTGGTGGGATGGGGAGCCAAACTAGACACATCAGCAGGATTCCTGGCTTATACTTCACCCAGGTTCCCCATATTTGTGACTCTCTATATCTCCCACTTTCTTTTGTTTAACTAAAGCAGGTATACATCAATGGTTAAATCCATAAAACAAATTTCAATATGGGAGGAGTTACATAGACAAGTAGTAATATAAAAAGCAATATGAATAAACAAGATATCTATAAAAGACTTCCATAAGTCCCAGAGAGAAGACATAGAAAGTAACTATCAATTCATAACTACACATACACTTCCTTCTGGAGCCAAGACATAGTCCAAAGTCAGTCTATTGTCCATCACTTCATGTGTCAAGGAATCCAATGATTCCTGTAGGTTTTAAAGTTCTGCATCAGTTTCAGTAGTAATTATTTTTATGATCTTGGTAATGTTTGTTAGTCAATTGCCATATACATAGGGCTAACGGTCATACTCTTTCAATAGTCAGGGATGGAACCACTGATGTTTTCTGGGTCTTCTTCATTTCAAGGGTCTTCTGTTTTTCCATCTCTCTCTGATGGACAAGGCATATATGGCATGTTGGTACCTATCAGCTTCCTTCTCCACCTATAGAGACACAAGCAAACTTTTTGCCCCAAGCGGTTAATCTGTCTGGTCCCTTCTACTCACTACTCTCTAGGTTCTAGTCTCAAGCACTGGATAAGGAATAAGGCTTTGGTATGATTGTGCCAGGTCAAGATCATACTATCTCCATGATAAAGTAATGCTATAGGTATTTCTTTTGTAGCAAAAACTGATATTTCCAAGGGTTTTTGAGTGACTCTTTCAATCATATGGGAGAAAGCCAGTTCAATCTCTCTCAGAGCCTCTTGGGCTTCTTTCATAAGGTAGCAGGGTGAATCTAAAGCAATGTCTTCCCTTAAGATATCATATAATGGTTGTAATTGATAAGTAGTTAAATCTAGCACTGGGCACATCCATTGGACATCTCCTATCAATTTCTGAAAGTCATTTAAGGTGTTCAATTTCTCTATTCTTAAAGAAAATTCTTGCATTGTCAGTACCCTGGAATATACCCCATATCCTAAATATTGAAAAGAAGCATGCGTTTGAATTTTTTCTGGGGCTATATACAATTGCTAGTTCTTTAGTGTTTCTATGGTCTTTTGTAGACATGTTTCTATCATTTGCTCCTCAAGGACACACACCAAAATATCATCCATTTAGTATAATTACATAACTTTTGGAATTGCTTTTCTTACTGGAGTAAGAGCAGCAGTCACATATATCTGATACATGGTGGGGCTATTTTTTCATTCTCTGTGGCAAAACCATCTGGTCAAATCTTTTATAAGGCTCAGCTAAATTAACACTGGGCACTGAAAAGGCAAATCTTTTCACATCCTCCCTATCCACAGGGATAGAATAGAAGAAACCCTTAATATTTATAATCCAAAGAGGTCATTTCCTACATAATTGAGTAGGAGATGGAAGGCCAGACTGAAGATTTCCCATTTATTTCCATTTATTCATTCACTTTCCTCAAATCAGTCAATATCCTTCGTTTTCCAGATTTCTTTTTTATATTAAATGCAATAGAATTCCAAGGACTTAGAAAAGGTCTTAGGTGTCCTTGGTCAAGTTGCTCCTGTAATATATTTAATAAGGCCTGAATTTTTTCACTGGTGAAGGGCCACTGTTAGGGCCACAGTTCCACCCACTTTGCTGTATTAACTTTCCATTAGATGGGGATAGGTGTAAGAGCTAGCAGGTCTTCAACAGCTAGTTGGTCAAAGGTGACTGTTATATTAACTCCAGCTGCCTATTTCATTGGGCTTGTGTTCAAAAGATTTCACTACATTGTGAAAGCCACAATAGAGATTTTCCAGATTCTAAACATGTTGTTGCTATATATTTCCAATCATTAGGGATTAGGATTTCATAAGCAAAATTCTCTAACAGCATTTTAACATAAGATGATGTAGACCCATAGAGGGTGCAAGTCTTTTTCAGATCTTTGATAACTGCCCAATTAAAAGGAATGTGTCTTCTCCTGATTTGACCTGTAGACCCATTAGGATTAGATTTTTCAATCAGAGGGGATGCCTCCATTTTCAATTTAAACATATCCAGTCCTTCTTCTCTTGCTTTAACTAATATCTCCTGTAACTGAGACATAGAAAAATAACTGTGCTGGTGGTGCCCATGGTGTCACTACCCCTACCACTCTTCCTTCTCTGACCCACAAGGGTGGAGTTGAGGGAGGAGGATCAGAATGTGGCAGATACCCCAAGGGTACATGCCTGGTCCTAGGTGGAAGTGAAGATAGGCTGAGAAATGGAGAGGTGTCATGCCCCTCAAATTTCCCACCACAGCTGTCCTGCCCCATGGGCCATACTCTCTGGAGCTATGGGCATCATCCCCTTGTCTGTTCTCCTCATACTTCCTTGTTTGACACTCCATGCTGAACGCTTTCTTTTTCTTATAAGTGGGATTTTTTAAAGCCAATTTTATTACATTGTACATAAGGAACATGTGCTTGGGGATTGAGCCAAGGCCTATAGTATGGAACTATTCATTTAATTGTTCTCCCACTACCTTCCACATCTCTGGCTCCAACTTCTGCTCTCCAGAAAGCCACAGAGACTTGCATTTCATAACATCCAAGAACTCAGTGATCTACTTCTGAGCTATCAAAAAACCTTGCTCCTTTATCAGCCTAATTAAGTATTCTTCATACTTCCCCCAAGAGGGAGGCACACTATAAAGGCTCTTTTTTTTAGTCATGGTTCAGGTAGATTAACAATTTTTAAATTGTATCTCCTAGATCTAGTTTCCAGGTTGGCTGTTTTTCCAATGAGGTATTTTACATTCTCTCGCATTAGCTTTCATTTGCCTTGTTCTAGTTTTTGATGTGGAATTTTCTTTGGTTAGCTTTTGTATCTCTTTTTCCACTTGATTAATTCTACTTTTCAAGGTATTGTTTTCTTCAGTGATTTTTTTTTTTGCATTTGGTCTATTGTGTTTTTTAAGGAATTACTTACTTCAGTGGAGTTTGTTTTTTGCATTTGTCCAATTATATTTTTTTAAGGAATTCCCTTCCTTTTCTTTTTTCTTTTTTCATACACACACACGCACATTTACAAAACATATGCATGGGTAATTTTTCAACATTGACCTTTCCAAAACCTTTTGTTCCAACTTTTCCCGTCCTTCCCTCCATCCCCTCCCCTAGATGGCAGGTAGCTCAATAAATGTTAAATATGTCAAAGTATATATTAAATTCAATATATGTATACATATTTATACAATTATCCTGCTGCACAAGAAAAATCAGATCTAGAAAGAAAAAAAAACCTGAGAAGGAAAACAAAAATGCAAGCAAACAATAACTGATAGAATGGAAATGCTATGTTGTGATCCACATTCATTTCCCATAGTTCTCTCTCTAGGTTTAGCTCATTTTCTTCATTACTGAACAACTGGAAATGGTGTGAATCATCTCATTGCTGAGAGCCACATTCATCAGAGTTGATCATTGTATAACCTTGTTGTTGTCATGTGTCATGACCTCCTGGTTCTGCTCATTTCACTTAACATCAATTCATGTAAGTCTCTCCAAGCCTCTCTGAAATTATCCTGCTGGTCATGTCTTACAGTACAATAATATTACGTAACATTCATACACCACAATTTATTCAGCCATTCTCCAATTAATGAGCAGCCATTCAATTTCTGGTTTCCAGACCCCACAAAAAGGGCTACCATAAACATTTTTGCATATGTGTGTTCCTTTCCCTCCTTTAAGATCTCTTTGGGATATAAGTCTATTAGTAACACTGCTGGATCAAAGCTATGCACAGTTTGATAATTTTTTGAGCATAGTTCCAAATTGCTCTCCAGAATGGTTGGATTCATTCACAATTCCACTAACAATGTATCAGTGTCCCAGTTTTCCCACATTGCCTCCAACATTCGATATTATCTTTTCCTGTCACCTTAGCCAATCTTAGAGGTGTGTAGTGGTATCACAGAATTGTCTTAATTTCCATTTCTGTGATCAATAATGATTTAGAGCCTCTTTTCAGATGACTAGAAATAGTTTCAATTTCTTCATCTGAAAATTGTCTGTTCATATCCTTTGATCATTTATCAATTGGAGAATGGCTTGATTTCTTATAAATTTGAGTTAATTCTCTATATAATTTGGAAATGAGACCTTTATCAGAAACTTTGAATATAAATGTTTTCCCAGTTTACTGCTTCCCTTCTAATCTTCTCTGCATTAGTTTTGTTTGTATAAATACTTTTAAACTTAATAGAATCAAAATTTTCTCTTTTGTGATCAATAATGATCTGTAGTTCTTCTTTGCTCACAAATTCCTTCTCCACAGATTTGAGAGGTAAACTGTCCTATATTATTCTAATTTATTTATAATCTCATTCTTTATGTCTAAATAATTAACCCATTGGGATCTTATCTTGGTATATGTTGTTAAGTATGGGTCAATTCCTAGTTTCTAGCAATTTTTGTCAAATACTGAATTCTTATCCCAAAAGTTAGGGTCTTTGGGTTTGTCAAACACTAGATTGCTACAGTTATTGACTATTTTGTCCTGTGAACCTATCCTCCTTCCATTGATTAACTACTCTATTTCTTAGCCAGTACAAATGGTTTTGATGACCACTGCTTTATAATATAGTTTTAGATCTGATACAGCTAAGCCACCTTCATTTGATTTTTTTTCATTAGTTTCCTTGTTCTTGACCTTTTGTTTTTCCATATGAACTTTGTTGTTATTTTTTCTAGGTCATTAAAATAGTTTTTTGGGAGTCTGATTGGTATAGTGCTAAATATATAGATTAGTTTAGGTAGTATTGTCAGATTTATTATATTTGCTCAACCTATACAGGTGCACTTAATATTTTTCCAATTGTTTAGATCTGATTTTATTTGTGTGGAAAGTGTTTTGTAGTTTTATTCATATAGTTCCTGACTCTCTTGGCAGATAGATTCCCAAATATTTTATACTATTGACAGTTATTTTAAATGTAATTTCTCTTTGTATCTCTTGCTGTTGGATTTTATTAGTGATGTATAAAAATGCTGATAATTTATTTGGATTTATTCTATATCCTGCAACTTTGCTAAAGTTGTGGATTATTTCTTATAGCCTTTTAGTAGAATCTCTCTGGTTTTCTAAGTATACCATCATATCATCTTCAAAGAGTGATAATTTGGTTTCCTCATTACCTACTCTAATTCCTTTCATTTCTTTTTTATTTCTTATTGCCAAAGCTAGCATTTCTAATATAATATTGAATAGTAATTGTAAAAGTGGGCAACCTTCTTTCACTCCTGATCTTACTGGGAATGGTTTCAGTTTATCCCCATTACATATGATACTGATGGTTTTAAATAGATGCTATTGACTATTTTAAGGAACAGTCCATTTCTTCCTATAATCTCGTTTTAAATAGGAATGGATGTTGCATTTTATCAAATGATTTTTCTGCATCTATTGAGATGATCATATGGTTTTTGCTAATTTGGTTATTGATATAGTCAATTATGCTAATAGTTTTCCTAATCTTGAACCAGCCCTGCATTCCTGGTATAAATTTTACTTGATCATGGTGTATATCCTGGAGATGATTTTCTGTAATCTTTTTGCTAAGATTTTATTCAAGATTTTTGCATCGATATTTATTAGGAAGATTGATCTATAATTTTCTTTCTCTCTTTTCTTCCTACCTGGTTTAGGTATCACTACCATATCTGTGTCATATAAAGAATTTGGTAGAACTCCTTCATTGCCTATTTTTTTTCAAATAATTTAAATATCATTGGAGTTAATTCTTTTATAAATGTTGGATAGAATTCACATGTAAATCTATCTGGTCCTGGGGATTTCTTTTTAGGGAGTTACTTAATAGCTCGTTCTATTTCTTTTTTCAAAAAATGGGATTATTTAACCAATATACCTCTTCTGTTAATATGGGCAAGCTATATTTTTGAAGGTATTCTTCCATTTCATTTAAGTTAATGAATTTTTTGGCATAAAGTTGGGCAAAGTAACTCCTAATTATTGCTCTAATTTCCTCTTCATTAATGGCGAGTTCTCCCTTTTCATTCTTAAGACTAACAATTTGATTTTCCTCTTTCCTTTTTCTAATCAAATTTACTAATTGTTCATTGATTTTGTTGGTTTTTTCACAGAACCAACTCTTAG
Organism: Sarcophilus harrisii; assembly: GCF_902635505.1. Taxonomy (NCBI): domain Eukaryota; kingdom Metazoa; phylum Chordata; class Mammalia; order Dasyuromorphia; family Dasyuridae; genus Sarcophilus; species Sarcophilus harrisii. Next base: position 361,057,092 of record NC_045429.1, on the reverse strand, counting down.
TTTTATTTATTAATTCAATAGTTTTTTCATTTTAAATTTTATTAATCTCTCCTGCTACTTTTAGAATTTCAAGTTCAGTGTTTGACTGGGGGGGTTAATTTGCTCCTTTTCTAGCTTTTTTAGTTGCAAGCCCAATTCATTGACCTTCTCTTTCTCTATTTCATGCAAGTAGGCCTTTAAAGATATAAAATTTACCCTTATTACCGCTTTGACTGCATCCCACACATTTTGGTATGACATCTTATTATTGTCATTCTCTTTGGTGAAATTATTAATTGTGTCTATGATTTGCTGTTTCACCCAATCATTCTTTAGGATAACATTATTTAGTTTCCGATTATTTTTGGTCTATTTTCTCCTGGCTTTTTATTGAATGTAATTTTCATTGCATCATGATCTGAAAAGAAGGCATTTACTATTTCTGCCTTTCTGCATTTGAATTTTAGTTTTTTATGTCCATATATGGTCACTTTTTGTATAGGTTCCATGAACTGCCGAGAAGAAAGTCTATTCCTTTCTGTCTCCATTCAGTTTTCTCTGAAGATAATACCTAACATTTTTAGTGTTTTATTTACCTCTTTAACTTCTTTCGTATTTATTTTGTGGTTTGATTTATCTAGTTCTGAGAGTGCAAAGTTAAGATCTCCCACTGTTATAGTTTTGCTGTTTATTTCTTCTTGCAGCTCTCTCAACTTCTCCTTTAGGAATTTAGATGCTATACCACTTGGTGCATATATGTTTAGTATTGATATTACTTCATTGAAATCAATGAGGCACTAGCAGGACAACAATGGCTGCATTGTGTCTGAACTCTGAGACTCTGAGAGCATGCATGCTGAGACACTACAGGTAAGTGTGGCCAGGTCCTGAGAGACCCTAGCTTTTCAGGGTTATGGTCTTTATCCCCTGTGTTTATAACTTCTCTGCTGATCTCCTGGCTTGCTGCCAGGGCAAAGTAGCTACACTGTGGTAAAGTTCTCCCTGCAGAAACAGCTGAGATCACACCCCTCCTCCCTCAGGTCTACTCAGTGTAAGCTACCTGTATACTCTCACTGCCTACTGTGCTCCCGCTGCCTGTCATCAGTCTGAGCCTGATCTAACTGTTCCCCACCTGCTAGCAAAAACAAACCTTTTCTGGGTAATTTCAAGGATATCTTCTGTTGGTAATTATTTGTGGTTTTTTTCAGTCAAGCACTAATTCCGAGACCTTGTCATGAAATAAAGTCATTTCCTAATCTACCACCTCTGTCACTCCCTATGCCAAAGTGCATACACAATCTATTATCAACTCTTGTCAAATTTTACCTTTGTAACATCTTTCTTATATTGTTCTTCTCCTCTGATACTCCCATTACAGGTCCTTAACATCTCTCATTATTGCAATATCCTGCTGATTATTCAATATCCTTAGTATAAGTCTCTTTTCATTCTAGTCCATCCTGAAATCAGGGATCAAATCAATATTTCTAAAAAGTAGTTATGTCCATTCATGGCCTTATTTAAAAATTTCATTAATTCCTTATTAACTCTAGGAGAAAATATAAGATCTTCTGTTTTACATTCAACACCATTTATAATCTTGCCTTCTCTTATCTTTCCAATCTTCTTACATCTTAGTCAGGGTCAAGCATTCTATAAATTAGCATTACTGGCCTCCTTGTCATTCCTCACACAGAACAAGTCATATCTCAACTTTTTAAAGTTTCACGGGATGTTTCCAATGGCTCATATTCTTTTGTAACTCATCTTTTCCTCCTGGCTTTCCCAACTTTCTTTAGTGCCACCTAAATTTGCACCTTTTACATAAAGCCTTTCTTTTTCCCCCTTAAAGCCAATACCTTCTGTTTGTTGATGCTCTCCAATTTATTCTGTGCATTCTTGTTTGTACATAGCTGTTTTCATTTCACCTCCCCCAATAAATAGTCTCTGGTCTTTGTATTCTCACTGCTTAGCACAGTGCCTGGCACATTTGTGTTCTTCAGTCATATTAGGTATAGCCAACTCTTTGTGAATCCACTTGGAGTTTTCATGCAGATTTACTACAGTCGTTCACCATTTCCTTCCCCTGTTCATTTTACAAGTGAGGAACTGAGGTAAACAGGGTTAACTGACTTGTCCAAAGTCATATAGCTAGTAAGTGTTTGAGGATGGATATGTGTGGTGTTCTTTTTCTTTATAATAATAATAGTTCTCTCTGGGAGAAGATTTCTCAGTGAGGTTTTCTGGAGGCAGCTTTTTTCAGTTACAAGTAAATAATCACCCAAAATCACAGCCAGCTGATCAAAGTTTGGATCTTTTATTGTGTCCTTCAATATAGCCTGGTTAGCTCAGAGGCCTATCTCTCTGCTTGGTTCCAAGAGCTCTTGCAGCTTGTCGCTTGCTTCTACCTCTGCTCTCTCTCCTTGGTTCTAAGAGCTTTTGCAGCTTTGTCCTTTGCCTCTGCTTTCTTCAGCCTCCAGGTGGAATGAATCTCTCTTGCCTCTGAGAGAGGGCTTCTGGCTCTCAATCTCCCAGAGTGCTGAATCTCCAACCCCTGGGAATGTTCCCAAGTAAAAACTCTCAAGTGGCTCACTAGAGCTGTATTTATGCTGCTTCTCTGAGAGTGGGATTGTGGGATATCTCCCAGCGTGCTCTCTGGCCCTAAGAGCTCCAAGGGAGGTGTGAATTCAGATATCTTATATTAAACCCTGAAATCTCCCAAACGTGTAAACTCCAATTAGTACTTAAATACTTCTTGCTTATAAGAGCTCTCTAAAGGTGTGAACACATAAGCATTATTGTCTATCAGTATTAGCAACTTATCACCTTGTAAGGATTCACTCTAAGGTGTGAACCAATAATTCCATTGACTTAACACTAGGATTCTGACATTTCTCTTTGAGTTTTCACCTTGTTTCAAGTTGAGTTGACACTAGGATTCCAACAGATATGAGTTTATAGAGATGAGTCTTCCTGATTCCAGGTCCAGTTCTTTATCCATTGGATTGCCTAGCTGCTCTGACACATAGTAGGTATGCCTCTCCAGGCAACATCACCTGATTGATTCAAGGCCATCTTGACTTGACTTTGAAACTCTGTAAATCCCAGCCAGCAAAATGGCAAAGACTGAGGAGCATTGGAAGCAGGAAAACTGAAGTGTCTGACAAACAGGATGGCTAGGCAATGAGGTTGTATTGCTTGAGAACACCAAGTTTCTCCTTGGTACCCAAAAATACATTGTCCTTTCATGTCCTGCCTGATTTATCTACTTTCTGTTTCTCTGAGTACCACTGTGGTTTTACAGCTTAAATATACAGTGTTGTGCTAAAATAAATGTCTGAACTTAAAACACTGGTATCTCTCTCTTTTCTTGTTCCATGGTCACTGAGAAACCCATTATACATCTGGCCTCTCTTTGGCACTTCGTAGACTGGCGCCCAAACAGAGACGCTCAGCCCTGAAGACATTGGTCAGTTTTGCAAAGTCCACCCTGGCCTGGGATAGTTTGACAAATGCACAGCATTGGTGAGCAGGGTGAGTTTCTTTTTATTATTAAAGTTTTTTATTTACAAGATATATGCATGGGTAATTTTTCAGCATTGAACCTGGCAAAACTTTCTGTTCCAACTTTTCCCTTCCCTCTCCTCACTCCCTCCCACAGATGGCAGGTAATCCAATACATGTTAAATATGTTAAAGTATATGTTAAATACAATATATGAATACAAATCCATACAGTTATTTTGCTGCACAAGAAGAATCACTCTTTGAAATAATGTAAAATTAGCCTGAGAAGGAAATCAAAATGCAAACGGACTAAAACAGAGGGATTGAAATGCTATGTAGTGCTTCACACTCATTTCCCAGAGTTCTCATGCTGGGTGTAGCTAGTTCTATTCATTATTGAACAAATGGAACTGATTTGCTTCATCTCATTGTTGAAGAGAGCCACATCATATAGTATTGTTGTTGAAGTATATAATGATCTTCTGGTCCTGCTTATCTCACTCATCATCAGTTAATGTAAGTCCCTCCAGGCCTTTCTGAAAGCTTCCTGCTGGCATTTCTTATAGAACAATAATATTCCATAACATTCATAGACCACAATTTATTCAGCCATTCTTCAATTGATGGGCATCCACTGAATTTCCAGTTTCTAGCTACTACAAAGAAGGCTGCCACAAACATTTTTGCACATACAGGTCCCTTTCCCTTTTTTAAGATCTCTTTGAGATATAAGCCCAGTAACAACACTGCTGGATCAAAGGGTATGCACAGATTGATAACTTCTTGAGTTTCACCCAGAATATGATCTCTGGGGTTTTCCCTTTCATGGAAGCCTCTGTTCCTAATAATCCAGGACAAATTGGGCAAGATTACCCTCCTTTGCCTATGAGTGTCCTTAAAGAATTAAAAGCTGCCTCAAAGGATTATGGCTCCACATAAGCTTATGTTAAGAGTTTTTTAGAACAGGTTCAACCTTCTATTTTGCTCCCATATTATTGGTGCACCCTTGCCCATATCTGCCCAGACCTAGAATATTTTCTAACTTAGTCCACAGATTTTGGTGAACAGTGAAGGCTTCAGGCAATGTACAGCCAGGCTCATAATGTTAATACCATCCAGGAGCAGTTATCTGGGACAGGTAAGTACACTCAATTAGGGAGGCAATTGTATTATACCATGCAAGTATACCAGCAAATTCCTGCTTGTGCCTTAAAAGGCCCTTTTAGGTGGATCCCCAGACACATCTTTTGAGGAAATGATTGAGCATCATTCCTCTTTGGGCACTCAGACATTTTATGTTGATTTGCTATGAGAGGCCATGGCCACTCTGTCCGACCCTAGGGGGAAATTGTTTCAAGTGTGGCAAACCAGGGCACTTTTGTGCAGCTTGCCCATTAAGTGGAGGTAAAAGAGAGAAAAAGCTGTCACCTTCAACACCTTGTTCCAAGTGTAAAAAGGGATTTCACTGAGCTGTGGAGTGTAGATCGGGAAACTAATCATTATGGGGATAGCACTTCTGTTGCAACCCCTGCCAATCACTCAGCAGTACATGCAGTAATGGCTAAAAGGGCTGACACAAAATCTTTAGTTTTTAAAGATACCTCAAATAAAGCCATGTTCACTCTGGCCTCAGTTTCACTTCTGTTAGTTAATCCTGCCCATATTCAACCATTTTCTATTCCCAGATCATCATAGTAGAGACTCCAACTCCCCCCCCACCCCACCCCCCACCTTTCCTTTGGTATTACTGTTGGCATAGAGAAATGCGGCCTTTAAAGGATACATTATACAGCCCCTCCTATGGGGCCCTAAATAAATATTTAAAAAGGTGGCCATCATTAATCCTACCAACCAAGCATTTTCAAAAGGTGGAGGTGCTGGCTTATGGGCTCATTTTCCATACCAAAGTGTCTCTTAATTTCAAGAAATTTGATACTGAAGGGTTAAATATAGAATGCTTCCATGGCCTAATGTGATATCCCAATCTTCCTGGACTATGTTAACACTCAAAATACAAGGTAAGATGTTTGAAGTTGTTCTTTTAGACATCGGAGCAGATAAGATTGTATCATCATCCTTATTCTGACCAACTGGCTGTTACTGTCAAGTGGCAGATACCCCTTGGTAGGCATTGATGAAGCTGCAGCCCTCTGTGTTAGTACTTATTCCTTAATGTGAACATATAAGGAGCACCAAGGGGAAATCAGATTTTATATCCTTGACCACCTGCCTGTTAATCTATGGGGCTGCCACTTACTTAGTCTAAGGATTCGCCTTACCACAGAGGCTTTTCCTTAAGTCACCTGCACCTGTCCTCAATTGATGGAAACTGATCAAGTGGTATGGACAGAGCAATGGCCCCTTACTAAGAAAAAATTGCAAGCTTTAAAGGAGATAGTACAGATCCAACTGGAAAAATGACATATCGAGCCTTCTCATAGTCTTTGGAATTCTCCAGTATTTGTGAAAAGAAAAAAGTCAGGAAAGTCGAGGATACAACAGACCTACAAAAAATTCATGACCAAATGGAGTCAATGGGCAGATTGCAGTCAGAACTCTCATCTCCCAATCTCCTTCACATTGGTCATTATGGGTCATAATATTCAGCATTGCTTCTACTCTATACCTGTATACCCAGAGACAAGCAGAGACACGCCTTTTCTGTTCCCACTCCTAATTTTGCTGCCTCATATGAGAGAGATCAATGGACAGTCTTACCTCAGGGCATGAAAAACAGTCCCATATCATGTCAGATGTATGTTGCTGAGGTGATAAAACATGTTAGGAAAAAAATCCAGGTTCCATAATGATCCATTAAATGGATAACTTCCTTGGGGCTGCTCCAACTTCCTTAATTGTTGAGGACATGCTGCAACATGTAGTAGAGGCCCTAGAGGCTCTCCACTGAGGCATAGTCCCCTGACAAGATACAGAGAACTACTATTGTAGATTACCTAAGTTTCAAGGTGTTCTCTGAGTCCATTACACCCCAAAAGATACAGATATGGACAGATCAACTGACTATTCTTAATGACTTTCAAAAGGCGACATTCAATGGCTTTACCCACACTTGCCCTTAAATATTCAGTTAAAGCTCTTAAATTACATTCTCCCAGAGGATCCAGACCTAATATCTCCCATTCTCTCACTCCTGCTGCCAAAGCTGCCTTGGCACAATTTATGGATGCTCTTCACTCAGCATCCCATCATTATGACCCAGCTCTTCTAGTTACTTTGTCTCTTTTCCCTACTCCTGAGTTTCCTACTGCCTTTTTATTTTATATTGGAATTTTTTTCCCTCCCAGCCAGCCTTATCATGTGATTTTGCCTTATGCTTCTGCAGCCAGACAACTCTTGCAAACTTCAATAAAAAGAATCCTTTCATATCTAGCCTCCCCACTTCATACTTTCACTACCATGTACACTAAGAGTCAAATAGAGACTCCCCTCTCCCACAATCCTAAAAGGCAGGTGCTTCTTTCATATGCTATTCTTTTCATATCCCTGTCCCATTCTGTGCAACTGATAATCTCCACTCTTTCCACTTTACCATGGATTGCTCCACATATAACTAGCTTCTCTCTAATGCTACAAGCTGTTTACATGTACATAGATGCAATGAAGAACAATAGAGATTCCTTGTTTCTTCCTGATTTGTCTCAGTAATTTGTACTTACCTTTAATGTCTACCCAAGTTAACAACCTCCGCCATTTTCCAGGCACTGGTTTATGTTTCTGGCCCCTTAAATATCATCTCCAAGAGTTTACATGCCATCTGCCAATTGGAGACACCCATCCTCCATAAGGACTCTATAGAGTTCTTGGTCCTCACCATTCTATATTGTTCACCTCCATTCTCATATCAATTTCCCCAGCCCAATGGCCAATATAATTCCATAGCTGATCCTCTTCTCATAGGTACCCCCTAGGAAGCTCAGCTTGCACCCTCACATCTCCATCTCTCAGATAAAGCACTCCACTGGCTGTTTCATCTTATGAAAGAACAAGCTTGTCAGGTATGAAGAGCTGCCCTGTCTGTGTTCCAGTCACTCCATCTCTTCTCTGCTCTTTTAACCCCGAGGTAATTTCCCTAATGATCTCTGGAAAAGCAATGTTACTAACATTTCTATGTTCGGTCATCTTCATTATGTCCATGTCTCTATAGACACTCCCCTTTCACTTTTACTTCTGGGTACACATTGGATACTGCTTCAACAGTCAAGGTACATTTTCTTCTCACATTCACTACCCTAGGTGCCCTTGCCTCTCTCAATATAGACAACAGTCCTGTATATAGCTCTTCTGCTTTTCACAGGTTTTGTGCCTCTTTCCATATTCATCATATCACTGGCATTCCCTGCAACCCTCAGGGGCAGGCAATTGTCAAATGCCACTAGATACATCAAAACCTATCTCCAAAAACAAAAAAAGGGAGTCAATGGCTGTATGAGATCACTCTCCCCAGGGGCAGGATTAACACAGGTGTTATTCATTTTCAATTTTTTGACTCTTAATTCAGATAGTGTTTCCGGCTAAGCAGGTTTTTTTCTCCATTCACCCCAACAAGTACAGAGTGTTTCACCAGCCACCGTGATCAGCCTCTACCATTGACCTCACAGATTATGTGGAAAGATCTGGCTACAGAGTAGTGGCATGGTCCAGCCACAGTGGAAAGGAAAGATGTAAGAAGGGATCTGTTCTTCTGATTACAGGTTCTGGGGAAAAGAATATCTCTCTAGGGTATCCTAGAGAGCAATATCATCTGTTGAGAGCAATCCTTTTACTGATGTTCTGCCATGATGCTCTTACTATGCTTCTTCTGCTTTATTCTTCTATCACTGGAGTGTATATCCATGGAACTTCGCTGGGCCTTGTGGGATGTCCCTCAGTGGTTCTTGTTGGTGACCTGGGAAGATATACCCATTCCTCTCTGACAAATGGCAGTTCCAAAGGCCACTCATGCTATGGACATATTAATACCCCTACTATAAAACAATTGTCTCACAAGAATGGCATATTGCATTTTAATTATATAATTATAATTATATAATCTCTTTCCACTGGGGAACAGGCCCTGGGATTCAGTTTAAAAATGTGTCATTGTTCACGAATTGTTAAACATCCTGAAATACCTGTCCTCAGGCCCAATCTCCTTTTCTGTTATAATAGAATGAATGTTTTGCCATCCCTTGATCCCTAACTCTGAATTCCCTCCTCTGGCTCATTGCCATACTAACAAGTTGTATGCAGCCTATACTTGGAACCCAATTTACTTTGGTATTAGAATTCTCATGTTTGTACCCCAGGTGACCTTTTGGCAATCAGATCCCAAGGACCCTTGTTAGACCAGTCTTTTGCAGTCTTGGGGAATTGAGTTTCCCTCTCTGTGGATGTTATTATCCACTTTAATACCTTACATTAATATATCCTATTTCTCCTACTTAGACTTTAGAACATCAGCTCCCACTGCAGAATTCTTCCCCCTTGTAGTGTGCACAATGAAGAATTTTGCATTCTTGCTTGGTCCCTCACAGTCTCATTATGATCCCAGTTTTCATGGGGACTGTGGAATGTGACCTGCAAGGATTGTATGCTTTTACAATGTTTATCTTATGGAATATATATATATATGTATATATATATATGTGTTATATATATACACATATATATATATACATATATATATATATACACACACACATATATATATATATATATATATATATATGTATATATATATCAAAGCCCAAGTCCTATGGCCCAAAAAACAGATTCATGTCTATGTTGTCAACCATACCCTTTATGCAATTCTCCCTGTAGTTGTCTCACAATGGTATGATCCCCCTACCCAGAAAACTCTGTATTATCTTCAACTAAAAAGAAAAAAAAAGCAATGTATATCATGTATCATTTTAGGGGTTATGCTCCTAGCAGTTCTTATTGCTTCTGCAACCTACATTGCTGTTTCTATACAAGCTGCTCATGAGAGAACAGACAACTCATTTTTTTTAATCACTCTATAGTATAATATCATCCTTGCTTTACAAAAACAGGAAGTTGTTAATCAGGAATTGTTACACCTCATTACAGAAGTGCAACATACTTTGCTAGCCTTAACAGACTATGTAGACTGCTCAGAAAGTCCATTTACAATGAAATGTGACTATAGATTTGACCCTTTGTGGATTACAGCTATTAAAGCTAATGAATCTGATTGCTCATGGGATATGTTAAAAGTCCATTTGTTTGGGGTGTTCCAATCCTCTAAGATTGGTGTTGATATGGCAGCCTTTGAAAAAAATCATTCAGGACATAAATCGAGATTCTATAGATCAATCAGACGCTAAGGGCATTGTTGATGAAATTAGGAAGCTGTTCCAGCTAACTCTGCCTTCATGGCATTGGATGCTCACCTTCCTGGGCCATATTCTCTCTTTTTTTAAATTTAATAGCCTTTTATTTACAGTTTATATGTATGAGTAACTTTACAGCATTAAAAATTGCCAAACCTCTTGTTCCAATTTTTCACCTCTTACCCCCCCACCCTCTCCCCCAGATGGCAGGATGACCAGTAGATGTTAAATATATTAAAATATAAATTAGATACACAATAAGTATACATGACCAAACTGTTATTTTGCTGTACAAAAAGAATCAGACTCTGAAATATTGTACAATTAGCTTGTGAAGGAAATCAAAAATGCAGGTGTGCATAACTATAGGGATTGGGAATTCAATGTAATGGTTTTTAGTCATCTCCCAGAGTTCTTTTTCTGGGTATAGCTAGTTCAGTTCATTACTGCTCCATTAGAAATGATTTGGTTGATCTCGTTGCTGAGGATGGCCAGGTCCATCAGAAATGGTCATCATATAGTATTTTTGTTGAAGTATATAATGATCTCCTGGTCCTGCTCGTTTCACTCAGCATCAGTTCGTGTAAGTCTCTCCAGGCCTTTCTGAAATCAAGCTGTCGGTCATTTCTTACAGAACAATAATATTCCATAATATTCATATACCACAATTTATTCAGCCATTCTCCAACTGATGGGCATCCACTCAGTTTCCAGTTTCTAGCCACTACAAAGAGGGCTACTGGGCCATATTCTCACAATCCTATTGTTGCTAATGATGCTCTGTTGCCTGATCCCTTGGTTTTGTCAAGTAGTAGGGGGCTTTTGCAAGCAGAAGAGAAGACTTGAGACAGAAAAACATCCAGCAGGCTACTGCAATAGCTTAGGAATGAGAAGATAAAGAACTGTACCTTGGTGATAACACTGTCAGAAAAGAGAATGGGGCATAGGCTAGAAATGTGTCAAATGTAGAATTGACAAGCTATGGCAATAGGTTGGATATTGAAGTTTAGGGGAAAGATGAGAGAAAATATGGAGACCAGAATGACATCTAAGCTATCTAGATTAGGGAAATGGTGATTTCTTTGATAATAATAAGAAAGTTAAGAGTGGAGATCTTGCAGAGAAAGAGGATGAGTTTAATTTGGGACATAAGGAGATTAAATGCCTATGGGATATCCAATATGGTGTGTCTAACAGGTAGTCAGAAAAATGGAGGCCAGCAGAGTTTAAGGCAGGACAAATATATCTGAGAGTCATTTCCATAGAGATATCACTATGTTTTTTATTAACACCTTTCATAACATAATCAGAAGAAACACCTCAGTGTGCATTTTGCCTTACTTATACATAATTGATAATTCCCTCTAGTATAGCTTCATCAAGTAGCCACTGGATTCTGCTGGAAGATGTCAACTAAGGAAGTACTCATTCTTTTTAAAAAAATTAATTTCTTTTTTGGATGACTTTAACCTTTGATTTTCCCCCTTATATTTAACTTCTATTTAATACTGGGGGAGTGATTTCTTTGTTTTTGTTTTTGTTTTAGCTGCATTGACATCATGTTGACTATAATGTTCTTTGTTTTGGTTTTCTTGGGGGTCTCTGGTGGTCTTGGGAGCAGCCTATGTTTTAGTTCAGTAATCACCAAGAAAACAGCCAGGTATTAAAGTCCAAATCCTTTATTGTCTCCTTCAAAGTCCTAACTCCTTCACTTGGGGCTAGTTTTCTGGAGGCCTTTTGGAGTCTTAGTTTCAGTGAAGTGAAGGAGGAGAGCCTGCCACCCAAAGTGGTGTGAGATGAAGTAAATGAATCTCTCTGAGTCCAAAGGTTTGTGCTTCAGCCTCCAGTTACCACAAAAGTGGAGGATGGAATGAATCTGTCTCAGCCTTTACTGACTGTTATATACTCCATTATCATAGCTGTGAATCTTGTGGAACTATATTAAGTACTAAGTACATGTACTGAACTAGAGAACTATTAAGTCAATTCCACTGACTTAACACCTTGTAAGAATCCTTGTTTCAGAGTTCTGGCCCATAACAGTTGACTATGACAGATAAAGTGCTGGTTTTGGAATCAAGAAGACAGGTTAAAATATCCCTTTAAACAACTGCTCTCAGACTTTACTTAATCTCTCTGAGTCTCATCTTCATATATAAAAATAAGATTGTGGGATTTAGAGGATAACTCTAAATCTAGAATCCTATCGATCTAAAGTTTCTAAGATCCTTATAGATAGTTTAGTCTGTGACTATTTTTTCTTTATCAATGGACATGGGAGAAAGGGAGGAAGGGAAGGAAAGATGCAATAAAGTTTCATGGAGAAGAAAAGAGTAGCAAGAAATTGCTATTAGTCAGTAGTATCATATCCTAAAGAGAGGCCAAAGAAGATAGATCCCCTATGTATCAGGCACTGTGCAAAGTACTTTTAAAATGTTATCATTTGATCCTTACAATGAGGCTACAGTATAAGTGCTATTATTCTCATTTTAGTTGAGTAAATTTAGGCTAAAAGAGGTTAAGTGCTTTTCCTAGGGTCACATAACTAGTCTGAACTAAGATTTGAACTCAGGTCTTCCTGACTCTAGGCCAGACAATCTATCCGCTTCACAGCCTAGCTTTCGCTTTTCATGAAAAGATGGTAAATAGAAAACAGATGGCAATGGGGTTAGGACTGAGTAGACGGTAACTGGATTCTGATAGTGAACATAAATGACAATTTTAAGACACTTACCAGTGAATAGTATATAAAATAAAGGGTAAACATTTTGAGAAGGCAGCAGGTAGAGGGTACTCTCTCTCTCTGTCAATATATATCTCTTTTAATTACCCCTCTCCTCCTCTTTTTGAAGTGATCAGTTTTGAACATGTGTGAATACAGAGGAGACAGAACCAGGTTTAAAGGAAGGCTGATGATGAAAAGAAATAGTGATTATTGAAACAAAGTTAAGGAGAAAGCTAAAAGTGGAGGACAGAAAAAATAGGATCATGGACTCAGGGAAAGGATTGGGTTAAAGGCTATATAGTCTAATGGAAGAAGACAATCTTGGCTTTGCTATTTACTAATCCTGTGACAACAAGCAAGTCATTCAATGTGCTTGAATTTCAGTTTTGTCATCTACAAAATGGATATTACCTATGTCTCAGGATTGTTGACAAGAAAGCACTTGGTAAACATTCAAATATGCCAGAAAAGTATTGGTATTTGCGGCTGGAAAGATCATTTATTCCTCAATAACTAAACTTTTTAAATAAGGTAATGGAAACTGCAAAGGAGACTTCACCCAATTCCTCAGGATGTCACACTCAAAAAAACCTTCAGGTTCTCCCCTATTTTATATAATTTGTGTTTTTTTCAAGGGCCATAGTGTCACAGATCAACATCAATACTACATTCGGGATCCAGTATTGTATCTGGCTTTGTGGGTTGAGAGGATGGGTAAGACCTTTCTACTTAAAATGCATGTAGTCCAATAAGAAATTTTCCCTTGGAATGGATGGATTAATGACTAGAAGCAGTTGTGTTTTTTGTTTGTTTGTTTGTTTTGATTTTTCATGGGATTTTTTTGAGTGTAGTAAGAAAAACCCATGGTATTAAAAAAAAGGACTATGGATAACCAGAAAGATAAATAAAGCACTTCTAGAGAATGAGGAGATAACTATTGCAGAAAAGAAACTCATGAAGTCATTACCTCAAATAGCCCCTTAGAATCATTTGCCTAAGCTGAGATTTTCATTCACTTAGTAATATTTAGATAGCTAATTGGAAAAATATTAGATCAAAAAATTGATAGAAATTCTTTAAAATGAAGTCAGTATACAAATAAGACAATGACAAATTCAATGAAACAAAAGTAATAGGTTCTGTCAAAGATGATGAATATTAAATTCTAATATTTAAATACTAGGATAGCAATTCCTTGAAAAATTCTAAAAAATAGTATTTGGTAATTATTTGATTTGATTGAATGTCAACATTTCTGTCTTTTATGAAAAAGTTGCATTTTTAAAAGGCTTGTCTATGCTAAAATTTGCATGATTTGCCCATGCCACATATAGTAACCCATATGAATTGCTGTCTTCTTTTTACAAATTCATTGGTCTTTTCAGTGAAACAAACTTCCGCCATCATTTCTTTTTTTTTAATTATATGCATATATAATTTTATGCATTTATATGCATAATATATGCAATTATATGCATATATAATGCTAATTTTACAGCATTAACAATTGCCAAACCTTTTGTTCCAATTTTTCCCCTCTTTCTCCCCATCCCCTCCCCCCAATGGCAGGTTGACCAATACATGTTGACCATACATATGTGTTAAAGTATAAATTAAATACAATATAAGCATTCATATCCTAACAGTTATTTTGCTGTACAAAAAGACTCGGACTTCTTTGAAACACTGAAATATTAGCCATGAAGGAAATAAAAAATGCAGGCAGACAAAAATATAGGGATTGGGAATTCTATGTAATGGTTCATAGTCATCTCCCAGAGCTCTTTCGCTGGGTGTAGCTGGTTCACTTCATTACTGCTCTATTGGAACTGATTTGGTTCATCTCATTGCTGGAGATGGCCACATCCATTAGAATTGATCATCATATAGTATTATTATTGTTGAAGTCTATAATGCTCTCCTGGTCCTGCTCATTTCACTCAGCATCAATTCATGTAAGTCTCTCCAAGCCTTTCTGAAGTCATCCTGCTGGTCATTTCTTACCAAACAATAATATTCCATAATATTCATATACAACAATTTATTCAGCCATTTTCCAATTGATGGGCATCCACTCAGTTTCCAGCTTCTGGCCACTACAAAGAGACCTGCCACAAACATTCTTGCACATACAGGTCCCTTTCTCTTCTTTAAGATTTCTTTGGGATATAAGCCCAGTAGAAACACTGCTGGATCAAAGGGTATGCACAGATTGATAACTTTTTGAGCATAGTTCCAAATTGCTTGTTTCACTCCTGATTTTATTAAGAATGGTTGCAGTTTGTCCCCATTACATATAATACTTACTGATGGTTTTAAATAGATGCTACTTATTATTTTAAGGAAAAGTCCATTTATTCCTATACTCTCAAGTGTTTTTTAATAGTAATGTATGTTGGATTTTATCAAATGCTTTTTCTGCATCTATGGAGATGATCATATAGTTTTTTTTTTAATTTGGTTATTAATATGGCCAATTATACTGATAGTTTTTCTAATATTGAACTAGCCCTCCATTCCTGATATAAATCCTACTTGATCATGGTGAATTATCCTGGGGATGATTTTCTGTAGTCTTTTTGCTAATATTTTATTTAAGATTTTAGCATCAATATTCATTAGGGAGATTGGTCTATAATTTCTTTCTGTGTTTTCAACCTACCTGGTTTAGGTATCAGTACCATGTTTGTGTCATAAAACGAATTTGGTATGACTCCTTCATTCCCTATTTTTTCAAATAGTTTATATAACACTGGGGCTAATTGTTCTTTAACTGTTTGGTAGAATTCACATGTAAATCCATCTGGTCCTGGGGATTTTTTTTAGGGAGTTGATTAATAGCTTGTTTATTTCCTTTTCTGAAGTGGGACTATTTAAGCAATTTACTTCCTCCTCTGTTATTTCCTTTTCTGAAGTGGGACTATTTAAGCAATTTACTTCCTCCTCTGTTAATCTAGGAAGCCTATATTTTTGGAGGTAGTCATCCACTTCACTTAGGTTATCAAATTTATTGGCATAAAGTTAAGCAAAGTAACTCATTATTTCTTTAATTTCCTTTTCAATGGTGGAAAGTTCTCCCTTTTCATTTTTAAGACTACTAATTTGATTTTCCTCTCTCCTTTTTCTAATGAGATTTGCCAAAGGTTTATCAATTTTATTGGGTTTTTTTCATAAAACTAGCTTTTAGTTTTATTTATTAGTTCAATAGTTTTTTTTTTTTTTACTTTCAATATTATTATTTTCTCCTTTTAATTTTAGAATTTCAAGTTTTGTAATTGATTTGGGGTTGTTAATTTGGTCTTTTTCTAACTTTTTAAGTTGCAAGCCCAATTCATTGATCATCTCTTTCTCTATTTTATTCAAGTAAGCCTCTAAGGATATAAAATTTCCCTTTATTACTGCTTTGGCTGCATCCCACAAATTTTGGTATGATGTCTCATCATTGTCATTATCTTGAGTGAAATTATTAATTGTGTCTATAATTTGCTGTTTTACCCAATCACTCTTTAAGATGAGATTTCGCTTTCAATTACTTTTTGGTCTATTTACCCTTAACTTTTTGTTGAATGTAGTTTTTATTGCATTGTGATCTGAAAAGAAAGCATTTACTATTTCTGCCTTCCTGCATTTAATTTTGAGGTCTTTATGTCCTAATATATGGTCAATTTTTGTATAAGTTCTATGAACTGCTGAGAAGAAAGTATACTCCTTTTTGTCACCATTCAGTTTTCTCCAAATATCTATCATACCTAATTTTCCTAAGGTTCTATTTACCTCTTTAATTTCTTTCTTATTTATTTTGTGGTTTGATTTATCTAATTTTGAGAGTGCAAGATTGAGATCTCCCACTAGTATATAGTATATAGTATAGTATAGTATATAGTATATAGTATAGTATAGTATATAGTATAGGGTTCAATTTTGCTGTCTATTTTTTCTTGCAACTCTCTTAACTTCTCCTTTAGGAAATTAGATGCTATACCATTTGGTGTATATATGTTTAATATTGATATTGTTTCATTGTCTATAATACCCTTTAGCAAGATATAGTTTCCTTCCTTATCTCTTTTATTTAGATAGATATTTGCTTTTGCTTGATCTGAAATAAGGACGGCTACCCCTGCTTTTTTGACTTCACAGGAAGCATAATAGATTCTGCTCCAGCCTTTTACCTTTACTCTGTATGTATCTCCCTGTTTCAAATGTGTTTCCTGTAAACAACATATTGTAGGGTCCTGACTTTTGATCCAGTCTACTATCCACCTCCACTTTATGGGAGAATTCATCCCATTCACATTTACAGTTAAAATTACTAATTTTGTATTTCTTGCCATCATAATATCCCCAGATTGTGCTTTTCTTTTTCTTGCCTACCCCCCTCCAATCTCCTTCCCTACTATTAAACTTATGGGCCCCACTTGTGTAGGCAGCTCTCCCTCTTTAGGATCCCTCATTCCTCCCTGTGAATTCCTTCCTCTTTCTTGTACCCTTCCCTTATTACTCTTTTTCCTTTTCCCTTTTCCTCTCCCACTTTTTAATGAGGTGAGAGAAGATTCTCTGTAAAACAAATGTCAAGTATTTTCTCTTTGAGCCAATTCTGATGAAAGTAAGATTCACACAATGTTCCTCCCCCTCTCTAAGTTCCCTCAGATATGATAGGTTACCTCTGCCTCATTGTAGCATGTAGTTTCCCTCTTTTTATCTCCCCTTTTCTCTTTTTCTGTTTCTTTCTATTATCATCTGTCTATTTCTTCTTCCCTTTTTTATATCAGTAAAATCAAATTATATATGTGGTTTTTATGTATATCCACAACAGAAATACAGTTCTCAGAGTTCCTTTTACATTTTTCTGCTTCTCTTGAGTCATGTGGTTGGAGATAATTTTTTTTTTTTGTTTAAATCTGTTTTTTTTTTTCCTTAAAAAAAATGGAATTCCTCTGTTTCATTAAATGTCCATCTTCTTCCATGGAAAAAAATGCTCAGCTTACCTGGATAGTTTATTCTTGGCTGCATTCCAAGTTCTTTTGCCTTTCAGAATATCAGGTTCCAGGCCCTTCGATCCTTTACTGTTGAGGCAGCCAGATCTTGAGTGACCCTTATTGTGGTACCTCGGTATTTGAATTGTTTTTTTCCTGGCTGTTTGTAATTTTTTTTTCTTTAGTCTGATAGTTCTGAAATTTGGCCACAATATTCCTTGGAGTTTTTATTTTAGGGTCTTTTTCAGAAGGTGTTCAATGAATTCTTTCAATGCCTATTTTACCTTCTGGTTCTATTATTTCTGGGCAATTCTCTTTGATGATTTCCTGTAAAATAGTAACTAGGCTCTTTTTTTCATCATAATTTTTGGGAGGTCCAATGATCCTCAAGTTATCTCTCCTAGATCTATTTTCCAGGTCTGTTGTTTTTCCAAGTAAATATTTGATTTTTTTTTCTAATCTTTCATTTTTTTGGTTTGCTTGACTGACTCTTGATCTCTCAATGAATCAGTCATTTCTATTTGTTCAGTTCTGATTTTTAGTGAGTTATTTTCTTCATTAGCTTTTTTTTTACTTCTTTTTCTATATGATGGGATTTTTTTCCATTTCACTAATTTTTTTTTAGTGAGTTATTTTCTTTTTCCAATTCAAAAATCCTACTTTCTTGGGAATTATTTACCTTTTCCAATTAATAAATTCTATTTCCCTGCACTTCTTGGGAGTTTTTTACCTTTTCCAATTCTAATTTCAGGAAGTTGTTGCCCTCTTGCATAGCTTCTCTTTCCTTTCCCCATTTATCTTCTTGTTCTCTTTTAAGGTTTTTAATAGTCTCTTCTAGGAGAGCCTTTTGTGTTGGGGACCAACAATTGTCTAGAGACTGTCTGCTATTAGTCTCCCCAGGGTTAAAAAGCTGCTATCTTTCTGTATAGAAGCTATCAATTGTCCTTTTGATTTTTTTTACTCATTTTGCTAAAGTATGTATTCAGGACCAGGAGGTTACTAGTTTCCTCTGCAGAGCAAGGATAGCTGGACGGGTAGCTGTCCTGCCAACCAGCAGGATACTGATACAAAGAGCAGTGAGGTATGGAGTGCTCTGGGAAAGAGTTCCCCCTGGAAGTACCTCAGGCCTGCAGAGCCAAGCTGGGAAAGTGCCCTGCAAAGAACCCTGCTGTTCAGGTTAAGGACTGCCCTGGGGCTAGAAGCTGGGCAGTGAAAGTGTCATTACTCCAGGCCAACGCCAGTGGTGGGGGTGTGAGTATTAGGCTGACCAGCAAATAGTACTGCAAGGACTGGAAGTGCCCTGTGGGAAACACAATCCCCTGCGAAAGTTCTATTGATCCAGGTAGAGCCCAATATTGTGCAGATTAGAGGCTGTCCTGGGCTATGCCCCCCTGTGCAGATTTGTAACTGCCCTGCAAAAGTCCTGTACTGCAGGATGTGGCTGCAGGGCTGTGTTATGGTCTGAGCTGAGTTACTTCCAATTTTGGGTGTTTGTAGCCAGATGTTGTTAAGTTCTGGCATTTTTTAAAGAGTATCCTCTGTCTTTGGCTTTAATTTCTCTGCTGATTTACTGCTTTATAATTAAGGCAGAAGTTAGCCTATGGGAGAGTCATCCCTAGCCACAGAGGTCACCCCTGCCCCTGATCTGCTCCTGCTGCTAGTCTCTCCCTGCCTGCACTGGTCTGTTCCTGGCTCCTTAGGACAAACCTTTTCTGGCGATCTTCCAGATTATCTTCGGCTGGTAAATTGTTGTGCTTCTAAACTTCGTGGGTTTTACCAGTCAAGCACTATTTTTGAGGCTGAATTTAATAGTTGGGCATGAGGGCATGAGAGGAGCTTAGGAAATCATGTGTGCCTTCTCTGCCATCTTTCCTCTTTCATTTCCAACCTGCTTCCCACCTGAGCAAACTTCCTACAAAGTCCCAAAGGTTAAATGTTGATCATATTGTTATTCCTGCTGATTATCCAATAACATAAAATTACTAACTGTGACTCCAGAAAGAAGCTAAAATGTATGAAATGGCCACTGAGTTTGAAATAGGTACAGAGCCTGCCCAGTGTGGCTCCTCATTCTGCTAAATTAAAAGAAATGTGAATTAGGGTACAACAATTCTTTTTTTCCCATGTGGCAAAATTTTTTTTTATATTTTTTATCACTTTTTATTTACAAGATATATAAATGAGTAATTTTTCAGCATTGGCAATTGCAAAACCTTTTGTTCCGATTTTTCCCCTCCTTCCCTCCACCCTCTCCCTCAATGGCAGGTAGACCAATACATGTTAAATATGGTAAAGTATATGTTAAATACAATATATGTATACATAGCCATATAGTTATTTTGCTGCACAAGAAGAATCACTTTTTGAAATAATGTACAATTAACCTGTGAAGGAAATCAAAAATGCAGGCAGACAAAAATAGAGGGATTGGGAATGCTATGTAGTGGTTCACACTCATTTCCCAGAGTGCTCATGCTGGGTGTAGCTGGTTCTATTCATTATTGACTAAATGGAACTGATTTGGTTCATCTCATTGTTGAAGAGAGCCACATCCATGAGAATTGATTATCATATAGTATTGTTGTTGAAGTATATAATGATCTCCTGGTTCTGCTGATTTCACACAGCATCAGTTCATGTAAGTCTCTCCAGTCCTTTCTGAAATCATCCTGCTGGTCATTTCTTACAGAACAATAATATTCCATAACATTCATATATCACAATTTATTCAGCCATTCTCCAATTGATGGGCATCCACTCAGTTTCCAGTTTCTAGCCACTACAAAGAGGGCTGTATGTAGCAAATTCTTAACTGTTTATCAATAAGAACTAGGGTTCTCTAGTGGGAGTTGTCCCTTGCAGTCCAGACTGGGAGAAATGAAAATAAAATAAAGTTGAAATGAACCAAGATAGGTAAGGTAAACATACAAAGACTGGTTCCTTTCAAGAGTTGGAAAGTTTTTTGAAGGATTGAAATTCTCTGTACTTGAAATTGGGAAGAATGGCAAGTACTGGAAAAGTTCATGATCCTTTTTCCTGACAAAATATAATGATTGAGAAAATGAGAATAATTATGAATGCATATATCCGTTGTCATATATACAAAATGCTAATAAAAACAATCTAAACAGACATCAAAGATATTTTTGATGATCATAACAAAAAAGCTCAGAGGTGTTTTTACTTATAAAATAGGGTAATCCTCTCTCTTACTAGCCATGTGACTCTGGTCACTTGCCTCAGTTTGCTCATTTATCAAATGAGTTAGAGAAATTAAAGGAGAACCTCCATTTCAATATTTAGGATTTACCATTAGGCCACAGTTTCTCACCCTACAAAAACTGTCCCTATGAAAAGAGTAACTAAAAACTGTAAATGATTTTCAAAAATTATTTGGGGACATATAAGGATTTACACCCACATTAGGCATAACTACAGATTGATGAAAACCTTTATATGGTATTCTTAGAGGAGACTCTCAGTTCAATTCCCCTAGGAAACTGATGCCAGATGCAAAACAAGTTCTTGAGGCCATAGAAGCAGCAATTTCTCAAACTATAATTAGAAGAGACCCAGGAAATCTTATAGAGATATCAGTAGCCACAAAAGACACTCCAACTGCAGTTATTCATCAAGAACAAGGAATTTTAGAATGGCTACATTCTTTGACTCACCCTGTCTATATAATTCAGCTATTTACTCTGTGTTGATTGTAAATATGCTTGAATAAGTCATAAAAAGAGCTCTGCAACTTTCAGGGACTATTCCTCATACCTTATACATACCTTATATCATATACTCAAACTCAAATTAATTCCTTTTAGCAAGCATTTCTTAAATGGCAATGCTTGTTAGCTTATGCTCCAAATTTTATTCATGAATCACCTCTGCATCTTAAACACATACTTGTGGCCATGGACTTTTGTAATGGGCTGAGGCTTGAATTGATGCACTGAGGTCCCAAGCACATGAGGCTAAATAGTAATTGGACTATATTAATATACATGCTTGGATAAAGAATGGCCCCCACCCACTCTTTGTGCAAGTCCTGATGTGTTATAGGAAATGACGATTTTGGAGGGTAGAGGAGAGAGACAGGAAGAGAGGCGGGGAGAGATTGGGCCTGGGTTCTACTCTGGTGGTGCTGGTCTCGTGGCTTGTGGTCTAGCTAGCTTCTTGACTCAGCTGCACACATTGCTATGGCCGATTCTTTACCACCTCCAATCTTTCTTCACTGAGAATAAAGATTGACGATTTTCCCCTAACCTGAATTTCTGACTCCGGCTGATTTTAAAATATGCAGTCATCACAGACTTTTGAAACTAAATCTTCTCACAAGCCACTTTCAAGTCCAACTATATTCACAGATGCCACCAAAAATAATAAATTTTCTGTTTACTCTACAGAATTGGCAGTTAAGAAAGTTTACAATATATCATTTACTTCCACCCAACAAAATGAACTATATGCCTTAATCCTTGCTCTGCAGTTTTACCCGTATGGTAGCAATCTAGTCATAGACTCAGCTTATGCTGCTGCTGTCTTGCCAGTTATCTCTATAGCCCAAATAAAAATTTTCTAGCTCTAATATTTATTATCATTTTCAATAGCTTCAAAACTGTGTTCTATCAAAACCAGGTAAGTATTGTGTCCTAAATGTACCTTCACATACACAACTACCAGGTCTTATATTTCATAGTAAATCTGTGGCAGATTCTATCCTAACTGCTGTCAGTCATATTCATCCTCAGCTTCAAGATGCTACACATTCTCATCAGTTATATCATCAATCAGCTAATGCTCTTCTAATTCAATTTGGTCTGACAAAAGAAGAAGCATGGCAAATAGCGAAGGCATGTTTAGCTTGTGTCCCATTTCATCCACCGCCATTACCCCCAGGTTATAATTCAAAAGGGCATAAGTCTAGAAGGGGTCCTGAAACTACAGCCCACAGGCCAGATGCAGCAGCTGAGGACATTTATCCCCCTCACCCAGGGCTATGACGTTTCTTTATTTAAAGGCCCACAAAACAAAGTTTTTGCTTTTACTATAGTCTGGCCCTCCAACAGTCTGAGGGACAGTGAACTGGCCCCCTATTTAAAAAGTTTGAGGACCCCTGGAATGAGTTATGGTAAATGGATGTTACTCATTACTCCTCTTTAGGAGAATTGAACTCTACATAGCTCTTCTTGGTCCCCAAAAAAATGTCTTTTACAATCCAGACTGGGAGAAATAAAAATAAAACAAAGATGAAATGAATAAGGTAGGTAAGGCTAAACATACAAAGACAAGTTCTGTTCAAGAGTTAGAAAGCTTTTGAGGGATTGAAATTCTCTGAAAATCTCTGGGGAAACAAAAATATATTCATGTGATTATTGACGCATATACAGGTTTTACTTTTGCTATGCCTACGAGCAAGAAAATAACAAAGGCAACCACAGAGATTATGCTTCAGGCTTTCATCATTATTGGGGTTTTTTAGTTCTTAAAACTGATAATGGCCCAGAATATACTTCCAAACATTTTCAAGACTTCTGTACTCAGTTTGGTATCAAACATACTACATAAATACCTTTCAATCTTAAAGAACAAGCTATAATTGAAAGGAGAAATGAAGATATCAAAACACTGCTTCAAAAACAAAAGAAAGTATGTTGCAGGCATTCCTAGGAACTTATTAAGTATAGTATTTTATACAATAACATTTTCAATTTTTAATCTGAATGGCTTGTCACCTTTGGATAAGTTTTATTCTGCCAGATCTGAGGACAGAGAAATAAATCCCACACCCCTTACATATGATGATCAATTAGTAATGTGGAAAGACCCAAATACAGCATGGGGCAGAGGGTTTGCTTGTATTTCCCCAGATAAAAAAAGCACTTGCTGGGTTCCAACAGGGGAATGTGACTCATCTATCAAAACAAGGTAGAAAAAGAAGCATTCATCAAAGTGGAGATGAAGAAGGAAGTGACAGATAGCCCTACCATCCAGTGAGACAATGGTGTTTCTGAGGCCATAGCTTCAAATTTTTTGAGTATGGCAACTGACTACTCTGGGAGTTCAAACATCACTTTTTTGGATTTATATTGAATAAGTTCCCATACAACTTGTGATTTTTGCTGTCCCTGCATTGGAAGAATTCCTTCTTTAGATTGGATCAGGCAGTAGTGGACACTGATCCCAGAAACTGTTGGGTTTGTGTAGCAGCCGGAATTCTGAAAGGGTATACTTGAATCTAGAACAGCAGAGTGCTTGTAGTTAAGTTGCTACTCAGTGTATGATAGTGGTTTTCTAAGCACATACTTGATGTAATGCAATGATGTGGTCAATCTAGTTGGCATATACTTAGGGTAATGTGGTGATGTCATGTTCTATAGCTGCACATGCCCAGTGTGATGTGGTGATGTAATTGTGCTGGGGTATTTAAGGGGAGTCCCAGGGACAGAAGGCTCTTTCAGCCACAGCTCTTAGCAGCAGCTCTCTGCCACAGAAGACTTTAGGCTCCAGACTCCAGACTTCAGACTCCATCTTGGACCAGCCACATGGCAACCCTCCTGCCTCCCTCATTCACTTCTCCACCCTAAGGCCAAAGACTTTGCCTGATCCCAAAGTCCCCTAGAGAGCTAGCCTGAACATTACAGATTTGCAACTGCATCCACAAGTAAGAAATGAATCCCCACAATGTAAAGGAGCACATGAATGGCAGCACTAGATTATAATTCTTTGCCTCACTATCATTATGGGATAAGTAGAAATTATTTATTGTTTCATGCTTACTTTTTTTACTTGTATTGTTAGTGCTTGCCTGTATAATTCCTGCTGTCTTAAAAGTCATAGTTCATTATTTTCTAGACCTTGGCACTAAAATGTACTTACTCCAGGGACAACAAAAGATAGGGGGAAATGTTGAGGGCCGTAGATAGTGGACGTACTGTGGACAAAGGTATAAAAACCTTTTGTCCTGATGTAAACCTACTAATCATGTTCGGGTTGGCTCCCCATCCCCACTGCAGGCTAGCAGTTTCCTTAGAAGTTAGGGGACAGCCTTTGCTATCTCCTGCATTTATAACAACCAACAGTGCCTTGGAACAGTGGAAGTGCCTCTGAATACTGCTAGATAACTCCTACCTATTTCCTGAGCTGAGTATAGGCAAGTATAATGACAGGATAGGCTTGAAAGTTGGCACCAGGATGTCTGAACATCTGTAGTAACAAGATTTTCTTGAAACCATAAATCTGATAAGATCTTATCAAGGGCTATCTGACATAAACAGAGACTCAACATATAGATCATCATGTGGTACATCTCTAGAATAAAGAATTTCCTGAGATTGATACACGGTCTGTGTATACTTCACTTATGTAAACTTATGTTTTATAAGTTCTTGGAGTTGAGCAATAAAGCAGATTCCTATCTTTACCCTTCCTGCTGAGTCCTGCCTCCTCAAACTTCATCTATCACAGGATTCCAGCTGGCTTTAGGGCCCTTCCAACAACAGAGAATAGTACAAAGGAGGATATAGATACATTGGAGTTGTTCCTCTTCATTATATGGAGGGTTAAGATACCTACATGGCAGTCTTGTTGAGATCAAATGAGAGAAGAATGTGCCCCATAGTTTAGTTGGGACACTTTCCTATGGCTGAAGCTGAGAGTGAATCTGTTGCCTTCTACCATCTCTTCCTGCCTCTACCATAAGGAGGTTAGGGAGGGTTATTTGTCTTGCTTATTTTAGAATTTGGAAGTTATTCTTGCTTTGGGTATAGCTTACATTATATTTCTATTATTTATGTACAAATTTTAAAATTCATGTTCTTTGACTATTGATACCAAGCTCTTGATCTTATTAATTCTATTAATTCCCTACAAGTTTTTTCTTTTTTCAATTAACAAGTAACTGTTGGTCAATATGGCAAGAAAAGGCACGACTTTCTGTGACCTCCTCTGACCTTCTCTTAAACTAACAGTAGATTAAACCTCTAAACTGGAGTCACAGAATATGTAAATGTGAATGTGATGAACTCTCCCATAAAACAGAAGCAGATAACAAACTGGATTAAAAGCCAGAATATACTATACACAAATATTTGGAGTACAACACATTTCCAAAAGAAGATACCTTGGAAGAACTTCAGAGGACATCTGTTTCAAAAGAGGAAGGGAACAGTCTGCTGAGCCTAGACTGCAGAAGAGGGAAAACGGGCAAGGAGCTGAGGCAGGGGTCAGAGCATTGTAGCTTCCATGTGCAGGGGAATCTTCTGTGAGGTTCTCAGACTACTATGTCCTAGTTGCAAGTGAGTGATCTAGGAGATTGTAAATGACTGATCCATGGAAGAATGCAGGACCTAGTTGCAATTACTCATCACCAGAAGACAATCAGCAGAACTGTCCCAGGACAAAATAAAACAGCTGATGCTCCATTGCATTAAGAGCAAACCTCAAGCCTTAATAAATGAGCAAAAAACCAAAAAACATTCTCATCACAAACAGCTTTTATGGAAGGAGAGAAGGACAAACCTTAAATTCTGAAGTTCCTAAAGGAAAATCAACTCAAGATGACCCCCAAAGGGAGATATGAGGTGGTCCCCATTTCACAAAGCTTTCTTGGAAGATTTCATAAAGCATCTTACAAGAAAGTTAGAAGAAAAATGGAGAAAGGAAATGAAATCTTTGCAAGAAGGGATGGGAAAAGCAAATAACTTCTTATAAAATAGATTTGATGAAATGGAAAAATCATATAACTCTTTACAAAATAGATATGAAAAAGATACCAATTCATTGAAAAACAGAATTTGTGAAGAAAAAAATGCAATGAACAAAACAATTCAATTGGCCAAATACAAAAGGAGCTAAAAAAGGTAACTGAAGAAAATAATATACTAAAAATGAGAATTGAGCAAATGATAGTGAATGACTCAATAAGACTTCAAGAATCAGTCAAACAAAACCAAAAAGAAAAAAAGTAAAAATAGAAGAAAATATGAAATATCTGCTATGAAAAACAACTGACCTGGAAAATAGATCTAGGAGAGACAATCTAAGAATTACTGGATTTCCTGAAAGTCATGATGAAAAAAAGAATCTAGATATTATCTTACAAGAAATCATAATGAAAAAATTTTCCTGATGTCTTTGAATAAGAAGGTAAAATAGCCATTGAAAGAATTCATGAATCACCTCTAGAAAGAGACCCCAGAATTAGAACATTGATGAATATTGTGGCTAAATTTCAGAACTATTGAACCAAGGGAAAGATATTGCAGGCCGTCAGAAAGAAACAATTTAAATACCAAAGAGCCATAATCAAGATTACTCAGGACCTAGCAGCTTCCACCTCAAAGAATCAAAGAGCCTGTAATGTGATATTCTAAGATGCAAAGGAACTTAGATTACAGCCAAGAATAAGGTATTCAGCTAAAATGAGAATTACCTTTCAGGGAAGAAGATGGACATTCAATGAGATAGGTAAATAACACCTATTTCTGATGAAAAGACAAGAACTGAACAGAAAAAAATTGACCTCCAAACACAGAACTCAAAAGAAGGATACAAAGATAAAAGGTAAAAAGGAAAGAATTCTTGAGGACTATATTTCTATTATGAGTATACTTAGAGAATGTGAGTATAATGATTATATTATGATAATATGAAAAAGAAACTAGAGGTGGAAAAAGGATTATATCAGAAAAGAGGGAAAAGGAGGTAAATAAGAGAAATTACATCTCACAAAGAGGCAAAGAATACCTATTATAATTGAGGTGGGTAAAGGGAGGTGGATGAGCATTGTGTGAACTTACTCTCATCAGATTTGACTCAAAGAGAGAATATCAGACATATTTGCTTTCACAGAGAAACTTGTCTCACCTTATAAGAAAATGGGAGGAAAGAGGAGAATTGAAAGGAAAAGGCTAATAGACAGGGAAAAAAGAAGTAATAGGGGAAAGGTATAAAAAAGTAGGAAGGGTTTTAAAGGGGAAGAGTGAAAGAGGTGGTGATTAGAAGCAAAATAATGGGGAGGAAGGAAGGAAGAAAGGAAAGAGAAAAGCATAACAGTCTAACTAAGATGGTAGAAAATATAGAATTAGTTATTTTAATATGTGATGAACTCTCCCATAAAATAGAATCAGATAGCAAACTGGATTAAAAGCCAGAATCCTACCATATGTTGCTTACAAGAGATACATTTAAAACAAAGTGATACAAATAGAATGAAGGTAAAGAACTGGAGCAGAATTTATTATGCTTCAGGTAAAATAAAAAAAAAAAAACAGGGGTAGCAATCCTGATTTCAGATCAAGTGAAAGCAAAGATAGATCTAATCAAAAGAAGTAAGGAAGGGAACTATATCTTATTAAAGGATACCATAGATAATGAAGCAATATCAATTCTAAACATATATGCACCAACTGGTATAGCATCCAAATTCCTAGTGGAGAAATTAAGAGTAATGCAAGAAGAAATAAAAAGCAAAACTATACTAGCAGGATCTCAACCATGCTCTCTTAGAACTAGATAAACTGAACCACAAAATAAATAAGAAAGAAGTTAAGGAAGTAAACAGAATGTTAGAAAAGTGAAGTATGATAGATGTTTGGAGAAATTGATAGAAGACAGCAAGGAGTATACTTTTTTCTCGGTGGTTCATGGAACTTTTACAAAAATTGACCATGTATTAAGGGTATAAAGACTTCAAAATCAAATACAAAAAGGCAGTAATAGTAAATGCAGTTTTTTAGATCATGATACAATAAAAATCACATGAAATAAAAGACCAGGAGAAAATGGACCAAAATTAATTGGAAATTAAATAATTCTAGAGAATGAACGGATTAAACAACAAATTACAATCAATAACTTAATCCAAGAGAATAACAATAATGAGACAACAAAATTTGTGGGATGCAGCCAAAATGGTTATTTGGGCAAATTTTACATTTCTAAATGCTTATTTGCATAAAATAGAGAAAGAGAAGATTAATGAATTGGGCTTACAACTAAAAAAGCTAGAAAAAGAACAAATTAAAAACCCTCAATTAAATACCAAATTTGAAATTCTGAAAATAAAAGGCAAGATTAATAAAATTGAAAATAAGAAAACTATTGCATTAATCAATAAAACTAAGAGTTGATTTTATGAAAAGAAAAAGAAAAAAAATAAAATAAATCTTTAATTAATTTGATTAGAAAAACAAAAGAAGAAAATCAGATTGTTAGTCTCAAAAATGTAAAGGGAGAACTTTGCACAAATGAACAGAAAATTAGAGCAATAATTAGGAGTTATTTTGTCCAACTTTATGCCAATAAATTTGATAATCTAAGTGAAATGGAAGAATATGTGCAAAAATATAGATTGCCCAGTTTAACAGGAGAGGAAATAAATTATTTAAATAGTCCCTTTTTAGAAAAAGAAATATAACAAGCTATTAACCAACTCCCTAAGAAAAAAATCTCCAGGGTCAGATGAATTTACATGTGAACATTTAAAAAACAACTAATTCCAATGCTATATTTGGAATATATAATTATTTGAAAAAATAGGGAAAGAGGGACTCTTACCACATTCCTTTTATGACACAGATATGCTGCTGATAGCAAAACCAGGTAGGTTGAAAACAGAGAAAGAAAATTATACAAATATTTCCTTAATGAATATTGGAGCAAAAATTTAAATAAAACATTAGCAACAAGATTACAGAAAGTCATCCCCAGAATAATACACTATAACCAAATAGAATTTATACCAGAAATGCAGGGCTGGTTCAATATTAGGAAAACTTTTAGCAAAAATCGACTATATCAATAACCAAACTAAAAAAAAAAATCATATGACTGTAAAAAAGCATTTGATAAAATCCAACACCATTCCTATTAAAAACACTAAGGGTATAGAAATAAATGGATTTTTCCTTAAAATGATCAGGAGCATCTATTTAAAACCACCAGCAAGCGCCATATTTAATGGGGACAAAGTAGAACAATTCCCAATGAGATGGATAGTGAAACAAGGCTTCCCACTATCACCATTACTATTCAATATTGTATTAGGAATGTTAGCTTTGGCAATAAGAGAAGAAAAATAGATTAAATTAATTAGAGTAGGTCATGCGGAAACCAAACTATCACTCTTTGCAGATGATATGATGGTATACTTAGAAAACCCTAGAGAATCAACTAAAAAACTACTAGAAACAATTCACAACTTTAGCAAAGTTGCAGGATACAAAATAAATCCACATAAATCATCAGCATGTTATGTATTACCAACAAAGTCCAGCAGCAAGAGATACAAAAAGAAATTCCATTCAAAATAACTGTTGTAGTATAAAATATTTGGTACAAGGGAAAAATCATGAACTATAAGAACACAACTACAAAGCACTTTCCACATAAATAAAGTCAGACATAATCAGTTGGAAAAATATCTAGTGCTCATGGGTAGGCTGAACAAATATAATAAAAATGACAATACTACCTAAATTAATCTACTTATTTAGTACCATACCAATCAAATTCCTAAGAAATTATTTTACACACCTAGAAAAAATAATAACAAAGTTCATCTGAGAAGAACAAAAGGTCAAGAATTTCAAAGGAATTAATTTTAAAATGCTAATGAAGGTGGCCCAGCTGTGCCAGACCTAAAACTATATTATAAAGAAGTGGTCATCAAAACCCTTTTGATACTGGCTAAGAAATAGAGGAGTTGATCAGTGGAATAGGTTAAAATGACAGGACAAAGTTGTTAATAACTATAGCAATCTAGTGTTTGACAAACCCAATGACCCCAACTTCTGGGATAAGAACTTCCTATTTAACAAAAAACTGCTGGAAAAATTGGAAACTAATATGGAAGAAATGAGTTATTGACCCACAATTACCATCACATACCAAGATAAGGTTGAAATGGGTTCATGATTTAGACACAAAGAGTGATAGTATTAAGCAAATTAAAAGAACATAGGATAGTTTACCTCTCATTACTTTGGAAAAGGAAAGAATTTGTGTCCAAAGAAGAACTGGAACTCATAATTGAACATGAAATAGATAATTTCGATTATATTA
Source organism: Sarcophilus harrisii (assembly GCF_902635505.1). Classification (NCBI taxonomy): domain Eukaryota; kingdom Metazoa; phylum Chordata; class Mammalia; order Dasyuromorphia; family Dasyuridae; genus Sarcophilus; species Sarcophilus harrisii. The sequence goes on along the minus strand of NC_045429.1, from coordinate 361,026,488 downwards.
AGTTAAAAGGTTTTTAAACACACACAACTAATGGCAATAAGATTAGAAGAGAAGCAATAAATTGGAAAAATATTTTTTACATTGAAGGGTTCTGATAAAGACCTCATTTCTAAAATATATAGATAATTGACTCAAATTTATAAGAATTCAAGCCATTGATCAATGGTCAATATGATCAATGGTATGAACAGACAATTTTCAGATCAAGAAATTAAAATCACTTCTAATCATATGAAAAGATGCTCTAAATCACTTTTCATCAGAAAAATGCAAACTACGATATTTCTGAGATACCACATAACACCTCTGAGATTAGCTAAGATGTCAGGAAAAGATAATGATAAATTTGGATGGGGATGTGGGAAAACTGGGACACTAATACATTGTTGATGAAACTGTGAACAGATCCAGCCATTCTGAAGACAATTTGGAACTATACTCAAAAAGATATCAAAAAGTGCATGCCCTTTGATCGATCCAGCAGTGTTTCTACTGGGCTTGTATCCCATAGAGATTTTAAAGGAGAGAAAGGGATTCACATGTGCAAAAATGTTTGTGGCAGCCCTTTTTGTAGTGCAAGAAACTGGAAACTCAGTGGATACCCAGCAGTTGGAGAATGGCTGAATAAGTTATGGTATAAGATGTTTTAGAATATTATTATTCTATAAGAAACAACCAGAAGGATGGTTTTAGAGAGATCTGGAGAGACTTATATGAACTGATGCTAAATGAAGTGAGTAGAACCAGGAGATCATTGTACATGGCAACATCAAGATTATATGATGATCAATTCTAATGGATGTGGCTCTTTTCAACAATGAGATGATTCAGGCCAGTTCCAATGGTCTTGTGATGAAGAGAGCCATCTGCATCCAGAGAGAGAACTGTGGGAACTGAATGAAGATCACAACGTAACATTCTCACTCTTTTTGATATTCACTTGTATTTTGTTTTCTTACTCATTTTCTTTCCTTTTTGATCTGATTTTTTCTTGTGCAACAAATGAATTGTATGTATTTATGTTTACACACATTGGATTTAACATATATTTTAAAATATATAAAATATATTGGATTGCTTGCCATCTAGGGAAGGGGGTGGGAGGAAGGATGGGGAAATATGAAACATAAGGCTATTCAAGGGTCACTGTTGAAAAATTATTGATGGGTATGTTTTGAAAATATAAAACTTTTAAAAAGTATTTGTCATCTTTGACTTTCTTCTTATCTCTACTGGAAAAAAAGAAAAGAGTAAGTGGACAGCATTCAAAATCCCCTAGATGGTGATTTTTTTTTATCAGAATTCTTAAGTCTTTCAAAATTTTTTATCTTTCCAATTTTGTTTTGGCAAAATTATTTTCATGGTTCTCTATGCTTCTTTCTGATCAGATCAGAGTGAGATTCAATGGTTCTAGTTCCCCCTTAACCCTTCCTCACTTGTATAGACTTTTAATGTTACCCTTCAATTTATGTGACATAATGTTCCTCCCATCCATTCTTCTCTTTTTTCTACTCCAGTATATATTCTTTTACTTTCTTTCTTTCATTTGTCTTTTTAAAACCACACGACATGACAAAAGAAAAACAAAAACCTTATTAACCCATCATCATATTGATGAACTCCATAATCCCTGTTGAGTCATAGTTTATAAAGGATGCTTATATAATATGTATATACATAAATATGTATATATACTTTTCCTTTCTTTTTGAATCTAAATATTTTATACTTATACAATATTTTTACTTGATTGAATTTGCCATTTTAATGTTTCTCTTTACTCTAAATTTGTATTTCAAAGTCCCTACTACATTTTGATCTTTTTATTAGGGATGCTTGGATATCTTTTATTTCTGTAAAAGAACATTTCCCCTCCCCCTTTAAGATTATATTCAGTTTTGCTTGATGAGTTATTTTTGGTTTAAGTCTTTATCTTTTGACTTTAAGAAAATCATATTCCATGTACTCTGTTTTTATAGTGGTAGCTCTTAAATCTTGTTTGATCCCAAATGTCGTTTCTGAGTACTTAAACTTTTTTTTAGCTTCTTACAATGTTTTCTTATTTGACAAGGAAGCTTTGGATTTTGGCTAAGATGTACCTAGAAGTTTTCTTTTTGAAGTTCCTTACAGAAGATTACTGATAGATTCCTTTTATTTTTACTTTGTTCTCTGCTTCTAAGAGATCTAGGCAATTCCTTTCATGATTTATTGAAACATTATTTCCAAGCTTTTTTCTTGTTTGTAGCTTTCATTTGTCCATAATTCTTTTAAAAATGGTTCCTAATTTTTAAAAAATTATTTTAACATTTTAAAAAGTTTTAACTTTCAAATACTACCTCTCTCTTAAGACCTTACCTACTGAAAAGGCAAGGAATGTGATACTCATAATATATGTGAAATAATGTAAAAAAAATATCCCTATTAACTATGCTGCAGATAGAGACAGAAACAGCGAGAGACATAGAGTGAGAAAAAAAAAAGAAGAAAAGGAAGGAAGGAAGGAAGGAGGGAAAGAAGGAAGCAAGACAAAAATTATGTTTCATCAATTCTCTCATGAAGAACCACAATTCTTAAATTGTTTCTTACTGATCAGTTTTCTAGGTTGACAGGAAATAGAAGAAATACCAGAAAGTTCTTCTATTTTTAATTTTGTTTTACTTCATTTTACTAATTCTTGTTGTCTCATGGAACTATTGTTTGATTTATTAACTTGTTTGATTCCTTCTACTTTTCAGAAAATCTATCATTTGTCTAGATTTATACACCTTCTACCAATTTGTTAATTTGCTGTCCAGTTCTCTCCAAGACTGCTCTTGTTTCTTTACTAATTCTTTCCTGTATCACTCTCACTTCATTAATAATATTTTTTAAACTTTTGCTTCATTTATTCTATGTGCAATCTATATTTGTTGTTGTTTGAGAGGAGGAAAGAGAGAAAGAAAAGAGGAAAGCATAACTTAGGGTAAATAAGATGTCAGGAATTAGTTATTTTAACTGTGAATATGATGAATTATCCCATAAAACAGAAGTGGATAGTAGACTGGATTAAAAGTTATGGATGTGCATCACAACATAACATTTTCACTATTTTTGTTGTTGTTCACTTGGATTTTGTTTTCTTAATCATTTACTCATTTACTTTCCTTTTAGATCTGCAGCAAAAGAATTGTATAAATATGTTTACACATATTGGATTTAACATATATTTTAACATGTATAACATATATTGGATTGCTTGCCATCTAGGGGAAGGGAAAGAGGGAAGGAGGGGAAAATCTGAAATACAAGCCTATGCAAGGGTTAATGTTGAAAAATTATCTGTGCATATGTTTTGAAAATAAAAAGCTTTAATAAAAAAAGAAAAATAAACCTAGTCCAACTTTCACAGGGAAAGGGGAGAAACTATTGCTCCTACAAAAACTGCTCTTACTGAGAAGGGTATTGGGAGGAATTTGGTAAATCTTAAAGTGCTATTAAAATAATATTTGTCATTCATCCTTTATTAATAAAATTTTATTTTACCATATGACCAGACCTTCATTATAGTCTTTACTACAAAAGGGTCTTTAAATGAATATGCATACATTGACAAAAACATCCAAGAGTCATATCATTCTGATTCATAGGTAATTACTGATTACCTTAATGAGACTAATTCAGGGACCTCAGGAAAGCTGCTATTTTTCTCTCCTCTTCTATAATAAGCTGATAATGCCTAAAAATTCTACCATAAAAAAATCATTGATTCCTTTAAATATTGCTCTCTTTGTGTTTTGTTTTACAGTACAGATTCTTCAGAAAAGAGTCAAATGTAAATGACCAATAAATTAGTTTGACTAGGTTTGCTAGGACTGGGGATTGGGGCTAATGTCAGAACACTAAGGGTCTAGTCCCAAAAAAAAGTGGACATATAAATGGGAGATGGCACTGTGTGCCAAAAGAGGCTTGAGCTATTGTACAATTAAGTTGAAGATTTGGTCTGTGTAACTTTGTCATTCTCAGCTTCACTCTTAATATCTTCAAAAACTGATCTCTCCACATCCAATTACATTTCCTGCATATCACCTCTATTCATTCTCCCAATAGCACATTCTAAATGCCCACAGGTAACTGGAATCATTCTCCATTGCCTGGATGTATATCTCTACCAATAGTCAATAGGAGGGTAGAGGTTTCTCTTTAGCAAGAAATGGCTATAAGGATAGGAAAACCTCCTTTAAGTACACTGGATACATTTATGTAATTTCTTGCCATCACTGTGAGGATGATACAGTTGGTGCTACCAAGCCCAAGGAAGAAAAACATTTGGAGTCCACATCCTGGGACAGAAATGCATCTATTGTTGGCCAACTGGTCTATCAGCATTTTGGGGATTATGGCTAATGTGTAGCAGGTCTCAGAGAAGGAAAGGGCAGCAAGGAAAATGTACATGGGGATATGGAGGACATAGTGAGGGCTATGGTGACCAAGTTGCCAGTGAGGGTAAGAAGGTAGACAAAAAAGAAGCAAACAAATAGGACAATCTGGCATTTTAGGTAGGCTGAGAATCCGAAGAAGATGAATTCTTCTAGGAATCTCATCTCAGAAACTGTTGATCTTTTCCTCAACTTTGGAGAAAGGGAAAAAATTCAGGTAATAAGACAAATGACTCAGTGATTCTGAGTGTTTATTGCAAATGGCAACTACTCAAGATCATTTGGTCAAGGCAACTTTCTTGTCTAGCACTCTCTTCAGAGAATTTTTCATGTCCTTGTTTCTCAGCGTGAAAATATTGGGACTGAGAAAGGATGTGACAACAGTATAGGGGATAGTCATAAGAGCATCATCTCCCTCTTGTGCCTCTGGCTTTAAGTAAACAATGGCAGCAAATCCAAAGTGAATGATGACCACAGTAAGGTGGGAAGCACAAGTAGAGAAGGCCTTTTTTCTCCCCTCAGCTGAGGGGATCTTCAGTACTGTAGAGAGAATGAACACATATGTAAGAATGATAAATAAGAATGTCCGCAGTAAACCTGATACTGGAATAACTATGACAGCAAGGTCTCTGATATCACTATTTAGACAGGATAATTTAACCACTGCTCGCATGTGGCAGAAGAACTGTTGATGAGATTGGGGCCACAGAAGGGTCCCCAAAAGATCAACATTGCCTCTGTCAAAGAAACAAAGAATCCATCAATCCAAGCTAAAGCCACAAGTTGCCCACATGCTTTGTTGGTCATGAGTGTGGAGTAGCGCAGAGGATGACAGATGGCCAGGAATCGATCAAGGCCCATCACTGTGAGGATGATACAGTTGGTGCCACCAAGCCCAAGGAAGAAAAACATTTGGAGTCCACATCCTGGGATAGAAATAGGTCTATTGTTGGCCAACAGGTCTACCAGCATTTTGGGGATTATGGCTAATGTGTAGCAGGTCTCAGAGAAGGAAAGGGCAGCAAGGAAGATGTACATGGGGATATGGAGGACATGGTCCACCCAGGTGAGGGCCATGATGACCAAGTTGCCAGTGAGGGTAAGAAGGTAGACAAAGAAGAAGCAAACAAATAGGACAATCTGCCATTCTAGGTAGGCTGAGAATCCAAGGAAGATGAATTCTTCTAGAAATGTCTGATTGATCTTCATTGTCCTGAATTTTAGAAAGTTGAAAAATATACTTAGAACATTTCATATATCACCAACTCTCCATTGATTACATTTTCATGAATGAAAATTGTGACAGCACATCATGCATAAATCTTGAATTAGTTGAAGAGGTCATTTACCTTTTTTTCCCTTTTTTTTCAAGAGAGAAAAATAATATCCAGAACTTATCTCCTCAATTCGTACATATAGTAGAGGCAGGATTTGAACTCAGATCTTCTTACACAGTCTTTTCCTGCTACCAAAGAGCATTTTTTTTTATTTAAACCACAGTGTATACAATTCTGTCATTACACTGGATATCTTTTTCTGGACAAATTTCTGGAGAAATCATCTTTTGCTTAGGGAAAATTTTGTGCCTTTGGATGAAAGTGAATTTTACACTCTTGACATGGAATTGTCAGAGTTTAAATAACAAGGAAAGTAATCTGGAATTTTCTGGGGGGACAGAGAAAAGCAAGATTTTGAATTCAATACTAGTTGCAAAACTACCCTTTCACTTCCACCATCAACAAGGATCATTATTTCATAGAGAGAAAATGATCCTGACCCAGTATCTTATGTATCTCAGATACTGAATCAATATTGATTGAATAAATCATTGGTGAGTTGAATGGGAAGTAACATTCTTAATTTCCATTCTACATTCTAAGAATAATTTTGGAAAATGACTTGGAAAATGTCAGAAATCTCAGTATGAAAAACTGTCAATGCAGATTCAAATGACATCCATTTATAAAGATAAAAGTAAAAAAAAAAAACCAATAATTATGAGAGAAGAAAGAGATAGAAAAAACAAATATAAAAAGCATCTCTCCAGATTTTTCAGGTTGGATATTCATTAAAAGAGATGGTTGATCATTTGTTCAGTCATTAGTTTATTACATTTACTTAGCACTTCCTATACACAAAAGGTTGTAGGTGATATAAAAAGATAGTTGCTGTCCTGCAGGACTTTACAGCCATACTTACAGATCACATATTTATGCTACTACTACCTTAGGAAGTGCTGCTCTGGTTAATAAGAACCCATCACAGGCTGAACTGATTCACAAGAGCTATTTTTCCCTGCTGTCATATTCCACCAATCTTCCTTGCTGTCTTGAAAACTATAATAAGATCACAACAACTATTGCATCTTGAAAGGGGCTGTCAATTAATTGCCCTATTGTTTCATTCACCTACTCTGTGATTTCCCAGACCAAAACACCTTTCCCAATTCAGCAGTTCTCTATGTATTGTATTACGTATTAGGATATAAGACTCTATGGACAGAGACTGTTCTTGCTTTCACCTTTTTTTTTTTTACCTTTTTACATATTTACACTTTTTGTATCTGGCACATGGATTTTTAATTCATCCATTTGTGACACAGAATAGAATAAATTTCTTAGGAATTATTTTTAGGGGCAAAAAGAGAGAGGGAGATATCTAGATTGTAGAGACTTGGCTTAGAGTTATAATATATGAATTTGAGTCATGTTTCTGAGTCTTGAGATTTACTTGTCTTTAAAATAAGAAAATAGAATCTCAAAGGTAGAGGGGACCTCAGAAGCCATCCAATACAAAGAAAACTGAACAAAATGGCCTTTTCCAATATAAGGATCTTCAAAAACCTCTAGTAGGCATTATAAAATTACTACCTTCTAAGGCAGCCCATTTTACCTTTGTAAAATAAAAAAAAAAGTCTTTAAGAGGTAGCAAGTAAGATTTTTTTTCTTTTCATCCAACTTCTCAACGTCCACCTATGCATACTCGTTCAGGGACTAAGAAGAAGAAGTCTAATCCCTCCACATTAAATGGCCCTTTATATTCACATATGAAGGCAATTCTCATGATCTTCTTGTTCATTCACTTTTTTTCAAGGTATTCTTCAAAATCCCCAATTATTTTAACTTTAAATTATTTAACTTTAATTTGTATTTTATTATATATAAATAATATTAAATATTATTTGTTAATATTTAACTTTAAATTATATTTAATTTTAAAGTAATGAGAATAATAAAGGCATTTAACTGCCTACAATGTCAGTTACTGTATATAGCACTTTATAGGCATTATCTCCTTTGATCTTTACAACCCTATAACATAGATGCTATTATCATCTTAATGGACAGACAGAGACACACACTCATGGTAGAGAGAGAGAGAGAAGGAGAGAGGGAAGGGGAGAAGACAAAGAGAGAAAGAGAGGAAGGGAAAGGGAGAAAAAGAAGGAGAGAGAGGGAGAGATGGGGAAAGGGGAGGGAGAGAGAGTTCCTGACTTCAAGGATCTTATACTCTATGGGAGAGACAATACATACAAATGATATATTTGAAATTATTTGAAGATAATTTCAAAGATAAAGCACTTAGAGACTAGAGTTGAAAAGATTTGCATTGAAATTGAGCTTCAGATAGTTACTATATTACTTAATTACCTATCTCAAACATTGATTTTTGTAAGATTTAAAATTTTTCTCCCTTCCTTGCTTACCTCCTTCCTCCCCAAGACAGAAAGCAAATTGATACAGTTTATATAAGTACAATCATTTTAAACACATTTCCAAATTCATCATGATGTACAAGAAAAATAAGGCCAAAAGGGGAAAGAAAAAACAGGAGAAAGAAAAATGAAACAAATCAAAAAAAGGTTGAAAATATTATGTTTCAAATAATTTTCAGCCTCCATAATTCTCTCTTTGAATATAGATGGAATTTTCCATCCTGAGTCTATTGGAATTATTTTGGTTTACCACATTGTCAAGAAAAGTTAAGTCTATCATGGTTGATCATTACATAATCTTACTTTATATGTACAGTGTTGTCCTGGTTCTGCTTACTTCACTCAGAATCATTTCACGGCAGTCTTTCCAAAATTATTTGAAATTAGCCTGCTCATCATTTCTTATATCAAAATAATTTTCCATAACATTCATATAGCATAATTTATTCAATCATCCTTCAACTGATGGGCATACACTCAATTTCAAGTTCCTTGACACTGAAAAAAGAGCTGCTACAAATATTTTAGTACATATAGGCCTTTTTCCCTCTTTTATGATCTCTTTAGGATACAAATCCAGAAGTGACATTGCAGGATCAAAGGATATCTACAGTTTTGTACTTCTTTGGGCATAGGTACAAATTGCTCTCCAGAATTGTTGGATCATTTCACAACTCCATCAACAATGCATTACCAGTTCATATTTCCCACATCCCCTCCAATATTTATCATAATTTTCCTTGTTATTTTAACCAAGTTGAGAGGTGTGAAGTGATAGGGCAGAATTGTTTTAATTTGCATTTTTCTAATTAGTATGAATATAGAGCATTTTTATGTGATGTTAAACGACTTGAATTTCTTCATCTAAATTTTTTCTGTTCATATCATTTGACCATTTGTCAATTGGGGAATGACTTGTATTTTTATAAATTTGATTCAGTACTCTTTATATTTTAGAAATGAGGACTTTATCAGAAATACTGGCTGTAAAATCATTTTTCCCAGATCTCTTTTTTTTATTTAATTAAAATTTAACATTTTGCATTTCACAATGGTCTCTATTTCTTGTTTGGTCACAAATTCCTCCCTTCTCCAAATACTTGACAGGCGAGCTGTCTCTTGTTCTTCTAATTTGCTTATAGTATCACCCTTTATGTCTAAGTCATGAACCCATTTCAACCTTATCTTGTGTTGATTTATGCCTCGTTTCTGTTATACTATTTTCCAATTTTTCCAGCAATTTTTATGAAATAGTGAGTTTTTATCCCAGAAGCTAGAATCTTTGCATTTATCAAAGAATGTATTACTAGTAATTGACTATTGTATCTTGTGTACCTAATCTGTTGCACTGATCCACTACTCTATTTCTTAGCCGGTGCTGAATGGTTTTGATGACTGCTGCTTTATAATACAGTTTTAGGGAGGGCTAGTATGACTAAGCCAAATGGTAGCTATTATTATTAATATTAAATAGATGGAAAAGACTTTCCCAGATGATAGGATTTTAATTGAGACAGGAAAGTCAGGAGCTATAGTTAAGAAGAGAGAATTTTAGAAGTGGAGAGGAAATAGTCTGTAAAAATGCACAAAACTCTTCTACCTTGGTGCTGGCTGGAGTAGGAAGGACAAACCTTTGAATTTGGAGACATTCGGGCAGAGCTCTTAAACCAAGTGGAGAGATAGGCCTCTGAGCTAACCGGGCTATATTGAAGGACACAATAAAAGATCTGAACTTTTATCAGCTGGCTGAGATTTTGGATCTTATTATTATATTATTATTTAAAAAAGAAAAAACACCAACAGGACTCTTTCATAGGGAACAGAAAATAAGCCAGTGTCACTGAACCACTGAATATATGGTGGGAGTAGAGGCAAAGGAGAAAGTGTTCTGTGTCTTTGTATCTATGAATATATTTCTTTTTCTCATCCCTCCCCTTCTTTCTTTGATGTAGGCAGTTTTGAGCAAGTATGAAAACAGAGGAGACAGATCTAAGTTAGAAGACTGAAGATGAGAAGAACTAGAGATTATTGGAATAAAATTAAGGAGAAAAACTAGAAGTGAGGAACAGAGGGAATAGGATCATGGATTCAGAAAAAGTGTAGGTTAAAAGATGTGTGGTCTGATGCAATGAGAATTGGTTTGGAAATTAGAAGACCTGAATTTCACTACCAGCTTTTCTATTTACCAACCTTGTGACAATTAACAAGTCATTCAATGTCCTTGAACACTAGTTTTCTCATCTGTAAAATGGGAATATTAATACTGGCATTACTTACCTCTCAGGATTATTGGAAGGAAAACACTTCATAACAATTCAAATATGCCATAAAAATATTGGTATTGGGGCTAGCACTTGGGGCTAGAAGTGAGGGTCACTTCTTCTTCAGTAACTAATCTTTTTAAGTAAGGTAATGGAAACTGCAAAGGAGACTTGGCCTCAGGATGGCACACAAAAAAAGCCTACAGGATCCCACCTACTTTATATTATTTGGGTTATTTCAACGAGCATGTGGCCATAGATTAACATCAATACTACATTTGGGATCCAACATTATGTCTGTTTTTGGAAGCTGAAAAGATGAATAACAGTATCCTTACCTTTCTAACTATAATCCATGGAATGAAAAAGAAAATTTTTCTTGGAGTGCCAAGAATAATAACTGGAAACTATGGGTTGTTTTTTGCTTTTTTGTTTTTATTTTTTTAAGTGTAGAATTAAGAACCTTTGGGATTAAAAAAAAGTCATATAGATAATCAGCCCACAAATTAAGGCACCTCTAGAGAATGAAGAGATAACTGTTGAAGAAAAAAAACTTAACAAGTCATTACCTCAAATAGCCCCTTAGGATCTCTTGCCCAGAAGCTGAGATTTTCATTCTCTTAGCAATTTTTAAACAGTTAATTGGAAAAGTATTAGATCAAAAAATGATAGAAATTCTTTCTAATGAAGTCAACAGAAAAATAAGACAACTATAATTAAGTTCAATGAAGCAAAAATAATAGATTCTGATAAAAATGATGAATACTGAATTCTAATATTTAAATATTGGGATGGCAATATTTCAAAATTTTCTTAGAAAACATAATACTTGGCTAAAATGATGATCTGATATGATTAAATGGTAACATCTTCCTGTACATGTTAAGAAGGAATGCTGTAGATTTTGATTTGATGGTAAATAGGAATAACATGAATCCCAAAGAAAGAGAAGTTACGGAGTAATGGAGAATCTGGAAGTGGCAATGACCAAAGACAATGTATAAAAGCACAGTTAGTACTAGAAAGGATGTACCTCAAGGGTAAAGCCAGATATCAGTAACAACAGATAGAAGTGAGAGAATAAAAGATTTAAGATGAAGGTAAGGTTTTCTGCCTATGGATTAAGCATTATACAGATCTTAGTGGAAGTGTGCTGGAATTTATTTGAAACTTCAGGATGGAAATAAAGAATCAGGTGGTAGGGACAGTTAATGTTATTTGAATGATGATCTATAAGAGTTCAGTCACCAGTAGGTAGAGGGTATGACAAAGTATGAGAATGTTTATTGTTGAGTAGAGGACACATTTCCCTTCCCAAAAGAGGTTGAAGATTAGGCAGGAGGCAAATGCAATAGTCTATAAAATACTGTAGAATGTCTATAAACTACTTCACCAAACTTTACCTATATTAGGTGCCTAAATCCATCAAGTTGCCATCATCAACCTATGTGTTGGGCCACGTGCCCAGGATGATCCTGTATTGGGTGAGTCCTTCTTCACCAACCACTCTTCTTTCTGGGATTATATATTACCCAAGAAGCTACAGCACTCTTTCAACAGCACAGATTATCTTTAGCCTAAATTCAACCAGGCCATCATCACCTACCACAGGAAAAACTTCCTCCACTTCTTGTTCTTGTTCTTCTTTTTTTTTCCTCCTCCTCTTCCTCCTCCTCCTCCTCTTCCTCCTTCTGATCCTCTTCCTCCTTCTTCCTTTTCTTTTTTCTCTTCCTTCTCCATCTTCTTTTTCCTCTTCCTGTTGCTCTCCTTTTCCTCTTCTTCCTTCTCTTTATTCTTTTCCTTTTCTTCCTTTCCTTATCCTTCCTCTCTTTATTATAGTGAACAAAGCCACCAAAATTATAGAAGGGCCATTATACAGTTATATTAAAAACAATAACTGTACCCAGATAGCAGGTTGCAGATACTGACATATAATGTGAAATGGAAATGGAACATAGTGAAGGACATTTTGTCATGATCTAGAGGCATTCCACCGCTAAAAAAGAGAGTGAAGAAGATATTCTGAATCATACAATAGGCTATAATTATCAGCCACTTTGAAATCAAGTAATACCTCTCTCTCTTATACAGATTGAAAACTCTGAGACAGTTTCATTTCAAAAGTCACTAGCAAAAAGTTTAGAAGGATGATCTTTTGCCAAAGCTAATGCAACACTTAAACATTGGTGCTTAACCCCAACATCCCAGAATACCTTTTTCTTAAGTCAAGAAGAAATATAATCAAAATAAGTTTTAATGATTTATTAAATTACTACTCAGACTGTTTACCTTTTATTGCCATTGAAATGACTACAATCCCTTGGGAAATCTGTACCACTACAAGGACTAGTTCATAGGATAACTGGAGCAATTATGTATTTGCTACCCCACACTATTCATTTCTTACCATCTTCCCCTCCCAAATCTCCATATAGGTCCTTATTGAGCCAAACCATACAAGGGAAGTTTGACTAATATGATAGAGATAGAAGGCACAAGAGAGAAACAGATTTTTTTAAAATAAGAAAAAGTGAGAAATCATTTGTCTTTCCTCCTAAAACAGCATGTTATGATTACTAAAATGGTGGTTAGTATGGAGAGAAGGTCAGGTAAAGGAGAGATGTGCTAGGGACAAGGGAAAGAGAAGGGACAAGCCATTGATTGCTTTTGTTTCCTTTTTGTTTTTTGTTTTTCTCAGCTTTGACTTGGGATGCTGTAACCTTTATGGTTTTGACCATGGATTCTTCGAGTCTTGGAAATTCATGGTCAGTGTGTTTCAGATTCTTGTCCAACTCATATACAATTGTAACACTTTTAGGCAAAGTCAGCTCCATAACTTCTTCAGACAGACCCTTATGGTATGTGATAATCCCACTAAGGCTAATGCAGTCTTCGTTGTCAGAATGCTTTATTTCATTAATCTGAGGAACAACTTCCTTATTCCCAAAGGATAGTGCTTCAGCAATGGTGTTGTTGGAGTTTCATTGTAGGATACCTGATCATCTTTAAGATTGGCATAGATTGTGACCTTACATATGTTTCTGCAGGAAGGGGGTGTTGCCTTTCGTTAGATATAGTGATATAACATCTAAGACCATATACCAAGATAAAGTTGAAATGCATTCATGGTATAGACATAGACAGTCATATTATAAGCAAATTAGAAGAACATAGGATAGTTTACCACTCAGATAGGTGAAGGAAGCAATTTGTGATGAAAGAAGAAATAGAACTCGTTGCTGAACATGAAATACATAATTTGATTATACTAAGTTAAAAAGTTTTTATACAGATTGGGGTAGAGCCAAGATGGTGGAGAAGGCACAAAGTGACATTCACTACTAATTACTAAATTCAGCCTCAAAAATAGCACTTGACTGGTAAAATTCATGAAGATCGGAAGTACAACAATTTACCAGCTGAAGATAATCTGGAAGATCACCAAAAAAGGTTTGTCCTGAGCAGCAGGAGCAGGCCAGTGCAAGCAGGGAGATAGGAAAGGCTAGCATAGAAAGCTAACAAGGGCGGGGGCCATTTCTGTGGCTTGAAAATTTATAGGGAGGACTCTACCACAGATTGGCTGCTCTGATTTGGTTGCAAAGTAGTAGACCAGTAAAGAAATTAAAGCCAAAGGTAGGGGGTACTCCAAAAAATGCCAGAATCTAACAGGATCTGGCTACACCCACCCAAAACTGGAAATGAGTGACTGAGCACAGACCACAGCACAGGTGTGCAGCTGCATTCTGCAGCACAGGGCTTTCTCCCTGGGCAGGCACAAATCTGCATGGTAGGGAGGCACAGCCTGGGGCAGCCTCTAATCTGCACAGTGGGGGTTTGGCCTGGGGCAATAGAACTTCCACAGGGCAACAGCACTCCCCAGGACAGAGACACTTCTGGTGCCATGGGGAATTATTCACAGGGCAACTGCTAATATTGAGAGTGGACTTCTACCTGGGGTAGTGACACTTTTGCTGCTCAGCCTCTAGCCCCAGGGCAGTCGCTAATCTGCACAGCAGGATTCTTCCCAGAGCACTTTTGCACCTTGGTCGCTCTTTGCAGCCCGTTGGCAAGATAACTAAGGTCCATATATCTATCCCTGCTCTGTGGAAGAAGCTGGTAACTTCCTTGCCCTGAAGGCAGACCCTAAGGGCTTTAAAAAATGAGTAAAAAAGACAAAAGAACCATTGATAGCATCTATACAGAAAGAGAACAAGTTTTCAACCCCAAGTAGACTAATAGCAGACAGTCTCCAGACAAAACCTCAAAGGGGAATGTAAGTAGTTCCCCATCACACAAGGCTCTCCTAGAAGAAAATATAAAAATCTTACAAGAGAGCTAGAAGGAAAAATGGGGAAAGGAAAGAGAAGCTATGCAAGAGAGTGCAGAAAAGGTATATAACTCACTTAAGGAAAAATTTGATAAAGTGGAAAAAGAAAACAACTTCATGAAAGATGAATTGGAAAAGGTAAAAAACTCAGGAAAACAGAATTTGTGAATTGAAAAAAATAAAGAACTCCATGGAAAGTAGGATTTGTGAATTGGAAAAAGAAAATAACTCAGTAAAAAACATTAGTGAAATGGGAAAAAATTCCATTTAAAAACTCAATTGGACATATACAAAAAGAAGTTAAAAAAGCTAATGAAGAAAATAACTCATTAAAAATCAGAACTGAACAAATAGAAATGAATGATTCATAGAGATATCAATGTTAAATATCAACTTGAAAAAACAGCAGACCTGGAAAATAAATCTAGGAGAGATAATCTGAGGGTTATTGGACTTCCTGAAAGTTATGATGAAAAAAAAGAGCCTATACATTGATGCATTGTTGGTGGAGTTGTGAACGAATCCAACCATTTTGGAGAGTAGTTTGGAACTATGCTCAAAAAGTTATCAAACTGTGCATACCCTTTGATCCAGCAGTGTTACTACTGGGATTATATCCCAAAGAGATTATAAAGAAGGGAAAGGGACCTGTATGTGCACGAATGTTTGTGGCAGCCCTTTTTGTAGTGGCTAGAAACTGGAAACTGAATGGATGTCCATCAGTTGGAGAATGGCTGAATAAATTGTGTTATATGAAAATTATGGAATATTACTGTTCTGTAAGAAATGACCAACAGGATGATTTCAGAAAGGCCTGGAGAGACTTACACGAACTGATGCTGAGTGAAATGAGCAGGACCAGGAGATCATTATATACTTCAACAACAATACTAGATGATGACCAGTTCTGATGGATCAGGCCATCCTCAGCAACGAGATCAACCAAATCATTTCTAATGGAGCAGTAATGAACTGAACTAGCTATGCCCAGAAAAATAACTCTGGGAGATGACTAAAAACCATTACATTAAATTCCCAATCCCTATATTTATACACACATGCATTTTTGATTTCCTTCACAAGCTAATTGTACAATAATTCAGAGCCTGATTCTTTTTGTACAGCAAAATAATGTTTTGGTCATGTATACTTATTGTGTATCTAAGTTCTATTTTAATATATTTAACATCTACTGGTCATCCTGCCATCTAGGGGAGGGGGTGGGGGGGGTAAGAGGTGAAAAATTGGAACAAGAGGTTTGGCAATTGTTAATGCTGTAAAGTTACCCATGTATATATCCTGTAAATAAAAGGCTATTAAATAAAAAAAAAGAAAAAAAGAAAAAAAAAGAGCCTAGATACTCATCAAAGAGAACTGCCCAGAAGTAATAGAACCAGAAGGTAAAATAGGCATTGAAAGAATTCATCGAACATCTTCTGAAAAAGACCCTAAAATAAAAACTCCAAGGAATGTTGTGGCCAAATTTCAGAACTATCAGACTAAAAAAATATATTACCACCAGCCAGGAAAAAACAATTCAAATACTGAGGTGCTACAATAAGGGTCACTCAAGATCTGGCTGCCTCAACAGTAAAGGATCAAAAAGCCTGGAATCTGATATTCTGAAAAGCAAAAGAACTTGGAATGCAGCCAAGAATAAACATCCAGCTAAGTTGAGCATTTTTTCCATGGAAGAAGATGGGACATTTAATGAAACAGAGGAATTCCATTTGTTTTTTTAAGGAAAAAAACAGATTTAAACAAACAAAAAAAAAAATTTGATTTCCAACCATAGGACTCAAGAGAAGCAGAAAAAGGTAAAAGGTACTCGAGAACTATATTTCTGTAGTGGATATACATAAAAGAAGTGTTTGGTTTACTCTCATTGTTCTGAGGTTTAGAAAGCAGAAAGAAACAACTAGAAAGTCACATATTCAGTCAAATTTAAGCTACACTCTCATAGAAGGCAATCAAAATAATGATAATCAAAATGCATTTTCCTTTAGATTTAAAAAACAATATATATGATTTGGGAGCCAATTTCCAGGTCAAATTTGTTCTATTTGGGTCAGTATTTTAAAAAGGGGGGGAGGATTTATTTTGCATGTCAGAGAATTATATAGTTTGATATGTATATTATATATATATAAACTATATGTGACATATATTTGTATATATATACGTATACACACACACACACACACACACACACACACACATATATATATATATATATATATATATATATGAAACTATATGCCAAGTGAGGAAGGAAGGTTCTGAGACTATCCCAGGGGATGAAGAAAGCAAGCTCTGGGATTAAACACTTTATCACACATAATCCAAATCATTGTTAATCTATATAGAGTTTTAAAAAATCCAGGACAGAGTCTCACACAATCACAATTAATTAATCAATTACACAATCAATCAGCATAAGACTTTAAGAGTACACTATGTACCAGATAGGATGATAAACTCTGTATATTCAAATAAATGTAATAATAGATCCCTGTCATCAAAGGATTTGTACTCAGTGGTCTCTAAGGTCCCTTATGGCTACACTATCTATGATAATTGGTTCTCTAAGATTTCAGAGACAGACAAGAATTCTGTATATTTCTTTTCTTTACAAGTGTTAAAAGGAAGACATACAATAAAGCTTCACTTAGGAGAAGGATTTGTTCTGAATCTAGAAGGAAGGTAGGATTTTTTAAAAGGTGGAAATGGTGGATTCAGGGAAATACCAGAGAGAGGACAAAGTAAGCAAAGTTGGAGAAGTAGGATATTGTAGAATATGTCTGATGCCTTCCATTTTAGCTAGAGTTTGTCTAAGATTTATAATAAATTATACTTGGCTACAGAAGAATAGATTACACCTCACAGAATAGATCCCTACCTGAATGTACTTTATTCAAAGATCTCAAAGTTCATTATTTCTCAGAATTTCATTTCTACTGGTCACAGACAATATTTTCAAATCTCTTGTATTCATTCTGAAGAAAAGTTAACATTTGATCATTTAAACAAATGTATGGGTTGGGCAGGAAAGTGTTTTCTTCCTAGCTGGGCAGATTGTCACTGCTTTGTATCAATGAGATCTAATGTTCTCCAGCTCCAGGGTTTGGGAGATAAGGATTCAAAGTCCATAGGGAACCATTATCCTTTCATCAGAAGAAACCAAGGAAATATTCTCACCCAATTTTGTAATTTGCTCTCATTATTTCCAGAGTGTTTCATACCATGTGACTTAAGGTATACCGAATATTGAAGTCTGTACAATCTATTCAGACTCTTGTTTCATAGCAATTTCCTTAAATGTCTTATGTTCATATATCTCCTCAATCCAGATCTCTATAGAGGCTACTTATTTCCCATCATACTGAAAGATTATTTGGTTGAATGATTAATTCATTCATCAATTACTTAGCACTAGTATATGCAGTGTTACAGATTGGTAATCCAAAGGTGTATGATACCATCTATTTCTAATCTCAAGGAGCTTATAGGCTTGGCAGAGAAAGATTAATTCATGAAAAATCAAATAAACTTACACAATCATATACTACAAGGTGGACTTTACCATCATAGTCCCTAATGGGCTGTATGAGGAGTTAAGTATTAAACTAAGTATTTATAGAAAAAAGTCTGTACTAGTACCAATCTAATTTTGAGGACAGCAAGAGTGAGGTATTGATATTTGAAGTACTTGAAAAAGGATTTATATCAAATTATTATCAAAATGAGTAAGAAAATATGCTTAATTCTGGATACAGGTACCTGTTTTCTTAATTCTACAAACTATTTATATAAAGAGTAAGTTATATATACACACTAAAGGAATCCCTGATAAAGATGTGGAAAGTAAACAGTCAAAGTTTTGCTAAAGCTATTTTGCAGCAAACCACATATTTATAGTCAAGTAATTTTATCAAATAATTTAACTAAAAGATACAAGATGTATTTCTATTTCTAGGCTCTAGCTTATTTTTCTAGCCTAAACGGCTGTTAGAAATTCCCACATTCTATAATTGAGTCAAATCGACTTCTTTCTGCTTCTCTCACATTATGCTCTTTGTCTGTTGCAATACGGGAGCCACCTGCCAGCAGCTGCTGAAGGTCTAACTCAGACCTGTAGAATAAATCTCTTCATGAGAGGATGAGGAGGAGAAGAAGGAAGACGAGGAGGAGGAGGATGAAGATGAGGATGATATAAGGAGACTGAGAAGCAGTTGCTGTTCTCTGACCTCTCTCCTCTTTCCTTTTGCCTCCAATTTATTTTATTCCCAATCCACAAAGAACATCTTCATAAGAAAAGGCTGCTTCACAACTCCTTCAAGTGTTATCATTCACAGCTGTAGATGCTCTTGGAGAATTGACCTGTCCCTTCACTTAGACATGGTTCTTAACAAAGCTCCATTTATTTATGCTGGCTGCTATACATAATTATAATGGAATCTCATCTTACTTCTGTCTCCAAGTATTCTTCTTTTCTTTAAAGATGCAAATCAAGCATCATCTTTTCCATAGTCTTTTCTGACTCTTGCAATTGTTTGTGATTTCCCTCTTGAACTACATCATGTTTTTTTGGAATTATTACTTTTGTATTTATTAAATAGCTATTAATTTATAAATATACATATATAATATATGCACACATATACACACTCACACACACATACACACATACACATTGTTGTTGGCTCCATTAAATGTAAGCTTGTTGAGAGTAGAGATTGTGTCATTCTTTATAGTTTTATCTCCTAGTGCCCAGAACATTATTTGTCTCATATTAATACATACTTAATAAAAACAATGAAGCATCTAAAATTAAAATGTAGGCCAAAACCTGAAATGAATTTGCTGTAAACTTCCTCACACCTCAACTCTTCACTAACTACGTTCTGTTACAGTGGGGAAAAAAGACTACTTATATACCTAGTTTGCTATCGCAATTACAAAAAAGGCTATGCTACTCTGCATTAATTACTCTGATTAATTGCTTTGTTGACTTTAAAAAATTTGATCTGATTCAACATGTCACTTAAAAGTCTCTTTCCCAAAATAGTATCTTGCACGCTTATGTCCAGATCATAGAAGATTCTTCGAAAAATTTAATAGCAGAGATGTGTTTGTTTGATGACTGGCCATTAACATGAAGTGAAATGTGCACAACTTGAGATGGATGATCACCAAAGACTTTCCACCATCATAGATAATATATAATATGCAATCCAAATGAAAGAAAAATGTATTATAAATACTGATGTTTTCCAGATATTCCTATTTTAGGATGATATTGTGTTTATTGCATCAAGGACTGAATTGTTATCAAGTGTTCTTAATAAGATGTAATCATTCTAAAGAGGTCATTGAAACCAAACACATTATTAAAAGTCAAATGGATGAAAAATGCCTGCTGTACAGATTATGTCATGCAGTTACATGGGTCAGATTTATGGGCAGTCTATCCAACTATATACACATTAGTATGGACAGTAAGCATTCTTTATCCACTGGAGACTGACAATGAACTGGGATCAGAATAGAATAGGAGGAGGAGAGCAGATTGGTTTACTTCAGGGAAATTGTGTCATGTTTTTATTGATTAACAAGTTTCTTCCTGAAACAAAGGCTCATTTTTTATAATACCAGTAAGCTTTTAATCAGAATACAAGGCTATACAAGTCTCTAAAGAATTAAATCTGTGGATCATTCAAAGACAAATTGAGAGGTATGATGGGCGGGAGTAGTTTATAATTACAAAATGCACAAAAGGATTCAGAAAGATTGCCATGCCAGACACAAAGTAAATGCTTAATTAATGCTTTTCTCCTTCCTTCCTTCATCAAAGAAATAGATGGGTTACTCAGTGAGAGTAAACCACTTTGGGCTGTAGTAATATCTGTGCATTGTTATAAATCTTGATGAAGAAAGCATTAACTTGAGAGCTATACTTCACCCTGCTTCGAGAATTATCTTCCTAAATCCTATGCACCCACTCCCTGTCATGTAGAGGTTAACTTCATCTTCCCAATCCCTCATGCTCATAATGGAGGAATCACTTCTATCTCCCACCACCACTCCCACAATCAAGCTGTTGTGTAGGTCTACTGCATCATTTTTTGCAACATCTCCTAAACAGATTCCATTTTTTCCTCTGCCATTGCCACCATTAGTGGTGGATCTGCTGGTGAATGTGCCTGCCTCAAATCTCTCTCCAATACATTCTTCATTCTGTCACTAAAGCGATTTTCCTACAACATGGGTCCAACCATGTCCATTTTCTCTTCAATAAACTCTAGTGGCTTCCTGTTGCTTCTAGAAGCAAATATAAAATGTTTTATTTTGCATCCAAAGCCCTTAATCACAAACCCCCCCCCTACTTCTCCAGTTTTCTTATAACTCATTCTCCAGCATGTATTCTTAGATTCATTTACACTAGTCTTCTAGCTGCTCCATGAACAAGATATTCCATCTCTCAGATTCAGGCATTCTCTCTCCCATGTCTGGAGTATTCTTCCTCCTCTGCTCTAACTACTGATCTCCCTGGCTTCCTTTTAGTCCCAAGTAAAATTTGATTTTCTGTAGGAAACTTTCCCTAACCCCTCAATACCAGTGTTTTTTCTCTTTAGATTATTTCCTTTCCATCCTATATATGGCAGTCATCCTTGTTACGCCCCTATGGACTACTCTACTCTGGTAGCTCCTCTTAGAGCTACTCTTAATGTCCCTTTGTCAACGGCAAGGCTAAGCCACACTTACCCGTCTTTGGGCACCAACCCGGATCCCATAGAAACAGACCACCAGTAGGTAGGAGTGAAGCGAAAGAGAACTTTATTCTTAGATAGCACATATTTATACCCCCCTGAAGATCTGGGGAAGGGGAGGTCCTCCAGCAACATGGCATAATGGGATTGGCCCAAGAAGAAGGAGGGAGGCATGCTAGGTTTTGAGAGCACTAAGGAGGGAGACGTGGTACCTGGGGTCAGACACCGCCTCTTGGGGCTATACCCCACCTCCACGTAGGACTCGCCTATGCCTCGGAACCTCTTATCCCTCAGGTCCTCCCACATGCCTTGAACTGCATTCCTTGCTTCTAGAGGCTTTTTAACCCTTATAATCCTGATCTATATCTTGCCACTGCATCCAGAGGGTCCTAGAGGAGAAAGTAAGGCTGGTGACTTTGAAGAGTGTACTCTCACTTAAATCCAGCTCACATGCATATCATGGCATCACTTCCCTGATGTCATGGTCCTCTTTAAAAATGAAGGACAAAGAACAACTTGCTTCGCATATATTTGTTTGCATGTTATGTTCCCAATTAGATTCTAAATTTCTCAAGGGCAGGGATTGTCTTTTGCCTCTTTTGTATCCCCAGAGCTCAGGGAGGTACTTGGTACACTCACCGTAGGCACTTAATAATTGTTTATGGATTGATTGATAGAAATCATATACAAGAATCTCTTGGTATGAGAGAGTATAAAAGAATTGACATTTGCACTATTGGAAAGACTACTAACTTAGATGAGTCACAGATCCATCAAAACCTTTAAATATCTAAATAAAGGTTTGAGATCCAAACATGGAAAGGCTTTACCATCAACTTATATTCTACTTCCTTCCTCACCTCTGCTAATTGGATTCTGCTCCAATAGGGGGAAAAAACTACTTTTGCTCCTGGTTTGATGTCACCCAAATTTTATTTATTTGGGGGGAAGGTATCTTATTTATTTATTTTTTATTATAGTTTTTTATTGACAGAACATATGCATGGGTAATTTTTCAACATTGTCCCTTGCACTCACTTCTGTTCCATCTTTTCCCTTCCCTCCTCCCACCCCCTCCCCTAAATGACAGGCAGTCTCATACATGCTAAACATGTTAAAGTATATCTTAAATACAATATATGTGTACAGGCCAGTACAGTTCTCTTGTTGCACAAGAAAAATTGGATTCAGAAGGTAAAACAATCTGGGAAGAAGAACAAAAATGCAAGTAGTCCACATTCATTTCCCAATATTCTTTCTCTGGGTGTAGCTGATTCTGTCCATCATTGATCAATTGGAACTGAATTGGATCTTCTCATTGTCGAAGATATCCACTTCCATCAGAATATATCCTCATAAAATATTGGTTTTGAAGTATATAATGATCTCCTGGCTCTGTTCATTGAACTTGGCATCAGTTCATCTAAGTCTCTCCAAATCTCTCTGTATTCATCCTGCTGGTCATTTCTTACAGAACAGTAATATTGCATAGCATCCATAACACAATTTCCCCAACCATTCTCCAATTAATAGGCATCCATTCAGTTTCCAATTACTAGCCACTACAAAAAGGGACGCCATATTTGGCACATAAAGGTCCCTTTCCCTTCTTTAATATCTTTTTGGGATATAAGCCCATTAGTAACACTGCTAGATCAAAGGGCATGCACAGAATGATAACTTTTAAGCATACTTCCAAATTGTTCTCCAGAATGGTTGGATTTGTTCACAACTTTACCAACAATGCATCAGTGTACCAGTTTTCCCGCATCCCTTCCAACATTCAGCATTATCTTTTCCTGTCATCTTAGCCAATCTGACAGGTATATAGTGGTATCTCAGAGTTGTCTTAATTTGCATTTCTCTGATTAATAGTGATATGGAACACCCTTTCATATGAGTAGAAATAGTTTCATTTTCAGCCTTTGAAAATTATATGTTCATATGCTTGGACCATTTATCAATTGGAGAATGGATCCATTTCTTATAAATTAGAGTCAATCATCCATATGTTTTGGAAATGAGGCCTTTATCAGAACCTTTAACTGTAAAAATGTTTTCCCAGTTTATTGCTTCCCTTCTATTCGTGTTTGCATTACATTTGTTTGAACAAAAGCTTTTTAATTTGATATAATCAAAATTTTCTATTTTGTGATCAATAATGATCTCTAGTTCTTCTTTGGTCACAAATTCCTTTCTCCACCACAAGTCTGAGAGGTAAACTATCTTATATTCTTCTAATTTATTTATAATCTCATTCTTTATACCTAAATCATGAACCTATTTTGATCTTATCTTGGTATTTGGTGTTAAGTGTGGGTCAATGCCAGTTTCTGCCATACTAATTTCCATTTTTCCCAACAGTTTTTGTCAAATAGTGAATTCTTATCCCAAAAGTTGGGAACTTTGGGTTTGTCAAACACTAAATTGCTATACTTATTAATTATTTTGTCCTGTGAACCTAACCTATTTCAATGATCAACTGGTCTTTTTAACCAATACCAAATAGTATTGGTGACTGCTGCTTTGTAATATAGTTTTAGATCAGATACACCTAGGCTGCCTTCATTTGATTTTTTTTTCATTGATTCCCTTGAAATTCTTGACCTTTTGTTCTTCCATATGAATTTTGTTATTTTTCTAGGTCATCAAAATAGTTTCTTGGGAGTCTGATTGGTATAGCACTAAATAAATAGATTAGTTTAGGTAGTATTGTCATCTTTATCATATTTGCTCAGCCTATCCAAGAGCTCTTAATATTTTTTCCAATTGTTTAGATCTGACTTTATTTGTGTGGAAAGTGTTTTGTAGTTTTGCTCATATAGTGCCTGACTTTCCTTTGGCAAATAGATTCCCAAATATTTTATGCTATCAACAATTATTTTAAATGGAATTTCTCTTTGTATCTCTTGCAGTTGGATTTTGTTGGTGGTGTATAAAAATACTGAGGATTTATGTGGATTTATTTTGTATCCTGCAACTTTGCTAATGTTGTGGATTATTTCTAGTAGCTTTTTAGCAGAATCTCTGGGGTTCTCTAAGTATACTATCATATTTTCTGCAAAGATTGATAATTTGGTTTTCTCATTACCTGCCCTAATTCCTTTAATCTCTTTCTCAACTCTTATTGCCAAAGCTAGCATTTCTAATACAATATTGAATAATAATGGTGATAGTGGGCAACCTTATTTCACTCCTGATTTTACTGGGGATGGTTCCAATTTATCCTCATTATATATGATGCTTACTGATGGTTTTAAATAAATGCTCCTGACCATTTTAAGGAAAAGTCTATTTATTCCTATATTCTCAAGTGTTTTTAATATGAATGGATGTTGGATTTTATCAAATGCTTTTTCTGCATCTATTGAGATGATCATGTGGTTTTTGCTAATTTGGTTATTGCTATAGTCAATTATACTAATAGTTTTCCTAATATTGAACCAGCACTGCATTCCTGGTATAAATCCTACTTGGTCTGGTATATTATCCTGGGGATGATTTTTTTGTGATCTTTTTGCTAATACTAAGATGCTCCTCCAAAAACAAAAGAAAGGGGGAGCCACAAGTAACCCTTGAGAACTTCTAAATCTAACCTTTATACTATTAACTTCTTGATTTTTGACAAAGATGCACTGGCTCCGGAAGACAGGTTTTATTACCCAGTGGAAGGGCAGTGTCCAGTGCGAGTGGCTCCCCTATCTTTTGATAATCACCAGGTGATGTGGAGAAACCCAGAAAGTGGTGAATGGAAGGGACCAGATAGGCTAACTGCTTGGGGGAGAGGGTTTGCTTGTATCTCTACAGGTGCAGAAGGAATCAGATGGGTGCCAATGAGTTGTATTCACCTTGTCCATCGCAGAGAGATGGGGCAGACCCTTGAAACGAAGGAGAAGACCCAAGAAATATCGGATGGTTCTGTTGCTGATTGTGCTCACCATTGAAAGAGCATGGCAGTTACGGTGTTTGACTCATGGACATTGGAAATTGTTGGATTTCAAAACCCTCAAGAATCATTGGGTTCTCTGAGACATAAGATTGTTGTAGGACTTGAAAACCCTCAGGAATCATTGGCTTCTCTGAGACATAAGACTTGATTTTCTGAGACATGATAAGACTGTTACAGGACTTCAAAATCTGCTGGAATCACTGGATTCCCTAACACATAAAAAGACTTTTGGAGGACTTCAAAAACTTGGGGGGATCATTGGATTCCCTGACATGTGAAGCAATGGATAATAGATTGTTTTTGGACTATCTCTTGGCTGCTGAAGAAGGCATATGTATGGCTGTTGTTTACATACCCTCCTTCTAGGACTTCTGGCAATCTTTTACAACACCATGTTGATGTATATTGTTTGTTATACTGCTACTTGAGTGTACAATTCATGTTTGTTACATCACATCCAGCCTGCACTGACTATTGGGAGAGTCATCACTAATAGCCTCTGTGTTATTGCTATGTGCTTGTGTAATACCTCCCATGCTGATGGGTTTGTGCATAATAAGACCCTTCAGCCCAGAAACCTGCTAGCAACCCCCACTTCCCTTTGGTGCTTTTCATCTCAATGTGAGGTCATTTGTCCTGACTAATCAGGGCAAAGATTCAACCTATAAGGAGTGTTACCCCAGATCTATATATAACCATTGTCTGTTTACCATACATTGACTCTCCTTCTTTGATTGTTTATTGGGAAGAAGATGCCCTTTCTCAGGAGATTATAATAAAACTACCTTCTGCTCCTACTTCGAGAATATCCTTGATTTATTTGAGCCAGTGGGCTCTGTACCACACAGACTCATTTGGTGAAATAAGGAGAAATCCACAAGAGTCATATAAGATTTGTAGTCATGGATGGATTATGATCTGTATCATTAAAGGAAGCTACCAAATTAATGAGATCCCAAATCAATTTGAATATAATATTTAACCTAATTATTTTACAAATTTTTCCTTGTACCAGATTTATGATTCCAGCAATGAAATAATGTGCTTAATATATTTTTATTGAAGTATTGAATTGAATCATTACTTTATTGGAAGTGTTGTATGTTCTTTAAGGGGTGTGTGTGTGTGTGTGTGTGAGACCTTCTGAAATATTTCATTTTGGTTACATCCCATACATTTTGGTATGTTGGTTCATTATTTTTATTTTCTCTAATGGAATCAGTGAGTGCTACTATTGTTTATTCTTTGACATACTTATTCTTTAGCATTCAATTATTTAATTTCCAATTAATTTTTAATCTATCTTTTGACTATCCTTTTTAATGTAATATTTATTGTGTTATCTCAAAAGAAAAAATTTAGTTTTTTTATATTTGTTTGTAAGGTTTTATGCAATAATATAATATGTCAGTTTTTAGTTAAATAACGTGCCACAGAGAAAAAAGCATATTCATTTCTATTCCATTCAATTTTCTCCAGAGCTCTATTATATCTTACTTTTCTAATATTCGATTTACCACTCTAACTTCCTTCTTGTTGATTTTTAATTCGCTTTACCTACTTCTAAGAGGAAAAAGTTGAAGTCTTCTAGTTGCATATTTTTAGTATTTACTCCTAATTATTATATTTATTTTTAAATTTAGATTATCATTTGGTACAGATGAAATGAGAATTCATTAAGCGTTATGTATCAAAAAGTGGTCTTGTGAATATAAGAACAAATAAAGATAGCCCCAATTCAGTAAGATTTTGATGTTCAGAATTTCAGGAATAGAAACTAGAGGAGAATGAATGCTAATCTAGGTGCTTCCACAAATGAAGGTTCTCAGAAAAATTCATCAATAGGAAACAGAAAGCCTGAGTTACAGAGAAATATCTACAATAAGCAGGACACAGTCAGACAAGTCATTTTTGAGTTAGGAGATACTTAGAGAAGTTCTAGGTAAATAGAAAATAATTTTTAAAGGTCAGAATTAAATGTATTGAAACTTATAATAATCAATTTTGTCCCCAAAGTGATATAAAATTAGCCTTCATTTATTTTTTTAAAAAGTAAATGGATGAGGGGAATGGAATATTTCTTCTAATGATGGAATTTAATGATATTTAAATTAGTTTGGGGTTTTTCTTCTTTGTTATAAGAAACAATTTTTTGGGAAGGGAAGTGGAGGGAATGTTGGGAAATGAAGAATGATGTAAAAACACAAGGTAGAAACAAAAGTTTAAATAATAAAGCAATATTGGCTTATATTTTGATTTATTTCGATATTTCCTTCTGTTGTTGACCTCCTTGAGGCTGGCAATCTGAATTAAATGATGGGAACATTTTTCATATTTAGGGCATAAATTCTATATTTTATGAGAAAGTTTGAATAACTCACAGTGTATCCAATAGTGTTAATTATTCTGTTTTCCTTCCACTCTCATAATCTTGACTATTCCATCTTTTCATAATCAAAAACAAATTGTAGAGGGGCTCTCCCTGTGGACCATTCTTTCTCTTTCTCTCATCTTCAGTCTCTTTACATCTACAGGTTCATTCCCTACTACATTTAAATATCCCCAGGCCTATTTTTTTCCTCTTTGGATGGAAAATCATCCTGCTCATTAAGGCTTTAATCATGAACTTGGTAGAAAATTGTACTAGCTGGAAGAGTTGTGTGAGTTTAGGCAAATTAGGATTTCCATGAGTGTCAATTCCTCATCTGTAAAATAAGGTCATGGGACTAAATTATTTATAATCTCTTCCACCTTTCTATCTATGACATTATCTTGTGACAAAACACAAATCCCCCATCAATGTGACAATGAAAGTTCAACAAATCCCAGCAATGGCTGTGTTACTATTATATGATGTTCCTACCTCCAAAGCCTCCACACAATATTTGGGTTGTCTGGTAGTTCTTGAAGACATTCTCTGTCTGAAATGAGACTTGAAGCAGATCCAAAAATGAATATGACTGCAAAATATAAATTCCTTTTAGGCAAATATTGTTATTTTTGTCTTTGCATTCTGAATTTCTGTCAGGAAAAATCAAGGAAGACTTATAGGAGATCAGATGGTTCCATATGAAGGTTTTTATTAAAAATAATTAAGAGATGAATATTATAGACAGCTATGGATGGTTTATCATCTGCATCATTGAGGAAACACCAAAATCAATGAAATTACAACTTCAATTAAATACTGATTATTCTAAGTATATTAATTTTAAAGTGGACTTGTAACTTAATCAGCAAAAAGACAGGCTTAAATGTTTATTGATATTAATTTCTAATTTGGAAATATTATATGCTGTATAGAAAGCATAAACACTGTTCCTATATCCCACACACATCAACATTATTTTCTCCATATAGGGACAGAATATCCAAGGAAAATGCAATAGTAAAATATGCCTTGCAACCTCCCACATTCATTCTCTGGTCACTCACTGAATTTTATCTCTATATCTACCTTCTAGAACTTTTAGCACCCAAGCTGATTTCTCAACATTTTTTATATAAATGTTCTCTGCATCCTAGGCCCCAGTGTGCTGAAGTAAGACCTAGATTACAGTGTATTTGAATGCCATTTCTCAGGGTACAGGATGCTTTGTGGCAATACTTGGCACCATTCACATGACAAAGATTAAGTTTTCCAATAATAAAAAAAATATTTTATGGAATGGTAATTAAGATCCACCCTTAAAGGTATACAGTCTGTTTAAAGTTAGACTAAAACTTTTCTGAGATTTACAGAGAATTAACTGAGTGAACAACCTCCACCTCCCCATTTAAATTCTCTCCTAATAATAGTGCTTTCCATATGTTTTCTCATTTGACCCTCACAACTAAACTGTGAAGTCATTTATATATAATTATTAATATATGTTATACACATTTCATATATTAATAATAATTCTAATATTAATATATGTTAATAAACATAGTTCATATGTACTACATATGTATATATGTACACTATATATAGGTGTATTCTACATGTATAGAATATATACATATAACATATAACACATTGTGATATATATTATATATAGGACATAAATATATATCATACTATATACATACACACATATAGAATATATATATACACATATGAACATATTTTCCATTTTGTGGATAGGAAAATTGAGGTTTATGATGTCTAAATACAGTTAATATAAGAGAAGAGATCAAATCCAGGGATTCCTGATTTCAAAATCAGTACTTTCTGCTACCCCATGCTGCTTTAAAATACATCATGCCCCTTTTCCTAGCATTAAATAATCCCACCAATTCTCACAGATGGTATTCTGAAATGTTTTAGATGTATACATACTGTAGTCAGAAAAAAATCTCTACACAAAGCATGTAGCAAATATAAAAAGCATCTAGTTAGTAATACCTAACCAAGGCATATGGCAACATAAGTTTATGACATGATTATGTATTTGGATTTGTGAAATGTTAAAATTATATAGTTTTGTGGGAAAACTCTCTCCAGCTGATCACTTTCTGAATGACTACCTGGACAGCTCTATTCCTGAGGCTGTAAACCATAGGATTCAGCAAGGGAGTAATAATTGTATAAGTAACTGTTATCAACTGGTCTTTAATTGATGTCACCCTGGATGAGGGTCTCAGATAGACAAAGGATGCACAGCCATAGTGGACTACTACCACTGTTAAGTGGGAGACACAAGTAGAGAAGGCCTTCTTCTTCCCTTCAGTGGATGGAATCTTCAAGATGGTACTCACAATGAAGCCATAGGAGACACAGATGAAAATAAATGGGACCACAAGCACAAAAACACTACAGATAAATATGAACAGCTCATTGACATAAGTGACACCACAAGCAAGATGAATAACAGGTGAAATGTCACAGAAGTAGTGATTGATCTTATTAGAGTTACAGAAGGGTAAGCTGAAGACCAGGGTTGTAATTGCTGCTGAGATAAGAAAGCCAGTCACCCCACATGTGACTACCAGTAGTCTACATGTTCTCCAGTTCATGATAATAGGGTAACGCAGAAGGTGGCAGATAGCAACATAGAGATCATAACCCATTACAACCAACAATAAACAGTTGTTGCCTGCAAAGCTAAGGAATAAGAACATTTGAAGTGCACAGTTGGTAAAGGAGATGATCCTGAGCACAGAGAGAAGATTGATGAGCATCTTTGGCAAGATAGCAAAGGTATAACAAGTCTCAGACACAGAGAGAGCACCCAAGAAGAAGTACATCAGGGTATGGAGGCTGTGTTCCAGGATTATGACAGTGACAATGGTGATATTCCCAATCAGGATGACAAGATAGAGAAAAAGGAAGTTAACAAAGAGCAAAAGCTGCATTTCTTGAAGTTTGGAAAAGCCCATCAAGAGGAATTCAGTGACCATGGTTATGTTCTCAGAAGGAAGTTGCCTCCATGGAATGACCTGCAAAGAAGAGTGAGGAAGAAAGAGGCTGCTGAGTTCAATAGCTGTAGAACATTTATTCAGAACTATGTAGGAGATTGCTATCACTTTGGATTTGTCCAATATAGTCCATATATTGGTCAATAGGTATAGTCAAAAACCTTAAGTGAAAGAAAAGAACTGTGAGGAGAATTAAAAGTAGTAGTTAGTAGTGAGTGAGATATAAATATATTTAAATGAGAAGTTTAAAGCCCTAAAAAGTACATTTTGACTATTCCCACTGACTAGATTCAACCTGTATCAAATTTAGGGTACTATATTTGGGATTTACTGAGACCAAGAGGATAAAAATTTGGGTTTAAATTTTTCGCAAACATTCAAAAGAACAATCAGGGTTAAGTAACTTGCCCAGGGTCAAACAGCTAGGGAATGTTAAGTGTTTGAGACCATATTTGAACTCTGGTCCTCTTGATTTCAGGGCTGGTGCTCTATCCACTGTAGCACCTGGCTGCAACTATAGTAGTTTCTTAAGATTCCCTTAACAGGGAAAACATATTTGACTAGAATCAATCTTTATTAACAAATAATTGATTCACTTAATAAGCAAGTAATTATGGAAATCAGGGGTACTATCTCAAAAATTATGATAACTCTAATTTCAATAGCCACTCCCAATGAGATTACAGATACTGATATTGTATCTTTAAAAAGCAATTCAATTTTAGGGAATTGTAATTTTATTTGTCATCTGGAGATACAGTTAATTCTAATGTCTGAAAACAATATCAAATAAGGTAATGATGATAATAATAATAACTCCTTTCATGGAAATCTGACTTAAATTATTAATTTTGCAAAGAAAAATAATTAGTGGTATACTTGAAAGATTTTGACTACTCTTATGTATGATCTAAACAATGTGACTGTGTTTCCATAACTGAGAAATTAAATGTTTCAGTTATGGTTAGAAATAACTTCTGTTATGATCTTCTTTGAAAATGTCACTATAAATAAGTACTTTTGTCTCTGTTTTGTTAGGGGTTTTATACCGTGAATAAATGGTATAGTCAAAAATCTTGATATTGTTATGGTTAGAAGATTAGGGGACTAAAGAAAGAGAGGTAGAGTTAAAGATTATGGGAAAAAGAGGATTTTCTAGTATATATGTGACTCAGAATTAATTAACTAGTAAGAGAAGTGCTACAATTTTAAGTATAATGAAAAAATATAGATCAGACCTAACTTGTGATTTTTTTTTAAATACAAGATATGATTCTTTATGACCAAGTGAGATTTATACTGGAAATGTAAGGATGCAGCAATACTAGAGGGGGAAATGCAGTAAATCATATCAAAACAAAAACATATAAAAGATATGACTTTTTAAAATAAATGTAGAAAAAGTCTTTGATTAAATATAATACTCATTTATATATAAAAAAACAAGAATCAGCACTTAACCCTAGAAGAGCTTTTTTAAATATAATAAAATATGTATCTAAAACCAAAAGCAAGCTTCCTATGCCATGGAAATACACTAAAACTTTTTCCCAATAAAAGGGAACAAAGATGTAGAACAAAGATGCCTACTTTTCTATCTAGAATTTATTGCTATAATTATAGAAAATCTAATATAAACAATGAGAAGGAAAAGAAATAAATAACCTAATACCAATAATAAGATTGTGTCCTCCAAATCCTTAGCATCTATATTCATAATGAAAATTAACTGCATTTCAAAAAAATTTTAACAATTAAAATAGAAAACCTTTCTCACTCTACTCCTTTCCCCAATTACACTTTCACTCTGCCTTAACTAAATGCAAAGATAGTCATATTCTTGATCTTAGCATCACCCACAACTTTACCAATCTCATATTCAAAAGTGCAGAAATCGCTTTATCTGACTGTAACATATTGCTTTTTCATCTCTCTTTCTGCCTTCTTTTTCGGTGTCTACTCTTCATCATTTTATGTAGAAAGGAGATTTTTTTCCTAACTCCTCTTAATATGCTGATCTTTTATTTCCTTTATATGTTGTATATAACTTGTTTGTACATATTCATTTATTTTCTTCTTCACAATTTACGCCCTCCTCAAAGGTAGCAGTTGACTTGTGTTTTGGTTTTTTGGTTGTTTTGTTTTGTTTTGTTTTTTATCCCCAACATTTAGCACAGTGATTGGCACATAATATATGTTTAATAGAAGTTGATTGATTAATGTACCTCCTGGTTTTAGACAAAACTAACAGAAAGATAAACATGTGTGAACATAAAGAATTGATCAGATTACTGGAGAAACAAGTGCTAAAAGAATTACATTGCTTCCTAAATAGGACTGGTAAGGAATTTTTTTTTTAAGTATCGCATAACACTTTTAGGAAAAAATGACCACCTGCTATCTGGGGGAGGGGATGGGGGGAAGGAGGGGAAAAATTGGAACAAAGCGTTTGGCAATTGTCAATGCTGTAAAATTACCCATGCATATAACTTGTAAATAAAAAGCTATAATAAAAAAAAAAAGAAAAAATGACCAAGTACTAGGGCACTGACAGATTTCAAATAAATGTAAAAGACAGAAAAAACAAATACATCCTTTACAAACCATACTGAAAATAATAATAATAATTAGATTAGGGAGTATAAGCAAAAGATGGGTACAAATAGAAACAATAATGAAATCCTAAATAATTAGTAGTTCAAGGAAAAATCACAGAAACAAAATTATGTAAAAGAAAATGAAAATGATAAAAATAATATATTGAAACTTCTAAAATACAACTAAAGTAGTCCTCAAACATATATGTATTGTGATACATATACACGTGCATACATGTGTGTACATGTACGTACATATATGTGCACATTGCACATAAATATAAACATCCATATCTATCACTAAAATATGTATGGATGAAATAGAAAAGTAGAGGACTAATAAGGTGAATATGAGTTAAAAAATTTGATAGCCTCTAAATCAAGAAATCCAAGTAAGCTCAATAGTGAAGATAATGAAAATTCAAAAAGAAATAGATAATCTGAAAACTAAAAAATACTATAAAACAATAACTAAAAGTCTTTTGAAATAACTATCAAAATTGATAAATATTTATCTAATTTGTCTCAAGTTTTCTCAACTGTAACAGTAACTACTTTGCAGAATTGTAATAAGGATCAGATGAGATAATATTTGCAAAATGGACTTATCACAGTGTTTGACATATAGTATTATTTAAATGCCTAGTCCCTTCCTCTTTCCCTCTATTCTTTTCCTTTACAATCCAAGCCCAAAAGTTCAGAACAACGCTTAATTTTTACTGTGCCACTTTCCTGCCAAGGAATATTTAGTTCATTCTTTTTGATTGTGGGATAAAATAAAAACTCCTCAACATCACATTTAAAACCCTAAACAATCTGGCTCCAGTCTGGACTTAATTAACACTGCTTCTTCACCCCTCTTCCTTCAATCATAATGACTATTTTTGCTACTGACTAATGACTAAACATGTTTTGTTGCTCCTGAATTTTATCCAGCCTTCTCAAACTACTACTCCATAAATTCTCGCATAAGACTGTCTTGTCATTCCTGGAACATTCTTCCCCATTTGTACATTTTGAGACCTTTATTAGGGTTGAATCAACACGATGAAGTGAGAATCAGCAATTTTTTCCTCTGATTACCTTACACACCTCTTCCAAAACACCTAAAAAATGTGCCAGATCACATTTTGATCAGGAAAAACCAATAAAAAGTCAAAAGGAATATTTTTTCCAGCTTAGGGCAGCTTAAGAATATAAACAGAGAGAACTTTGGTAAGGTAAGGTGCCTGGCCAGGAGCACAGCACATCAGCAATGGAGGAAACAATAGCAAGCATTATAGGACCCAGGGAAGGTAAAAGATCTGAGAATGAATACATGTTGGTGCTAAATCACACAATCTTGAAAGTACTAAAAACATACAGGTACTCAAAATGAGCTGTTGAAACAGCAGAAAAACATAAAATGACAGAAGTTCAAATCAGACATTGTCCCAAAAATAAGCAGAATCCAAAACTAACAAAAGTCCAAAGGCAAAGAGAAGCCTAGAAAAATGAGCAAATAAAAAAAGAACCTGACCCCCACAAAAAGCTAGATGGTGAAAAGAAAGCTCAAGAAACAAAACACAGAAGACAATGACATGAAGAGACAGACCTACAGACAAAGCTGGAAAAAAATGCTGATTGGACACAGTGCCAAGAAGAATTCTTAAAAAAAAAAAAAATAAGATTTTTTTTACCAAAAATTAAAAAAAAAAGATTTTTTAAAAACCAGATAAGAGTGATAGGAAGAAAAAAATAGAATTATACAAGAAAGTTACAAAGAGAGAAGTAACAGTTGTGTAAAAGATATATAAAACACACATAAGAAAATAATTCCTTAAAAATTAGAATTGACAAAATGGTAAAGGAAATATAAAATGTTACTGAAAAAAAGAACTGCTAAGAAAGCGAAAAACAGAGAAAGATAGCTATAGACCAATTCCCCTAATAAAAATTGGTGCAAATTCTTAAAACAAAATATTAATAAGGAGAATACAACATACTACAAAGATTATATTTTATGACCAAGCCAGATTTATATCAGGAATGTCAGACTGGTTCTGCATTACAAAAACTATAAGAATATCAACATCAATATCATATTAATAATCAAAAAAAATTATAGAATCATATGAATTGATGCAGTAAAAGCTTTATCTAATGGGGATCCTTTCCAATAAGATCAGGGATGAAACAAAGATGCCATTAACACCATTACTGTTTAATAATGTATTAGAAATGGCAGGTAGAAGAATAAGACAAGAAAAAGAAATAAACGGGAAAGGAATAAATAATGACTTACTTTTTGCAGATGATATAATAATTTACTTACAGAGCTCTACAAAGTCAACTTAAAAACTAGTTAAAGCAATTAACAACTTCAGCTAAGGGGTGAGATATAAAATAAACTATGCAAATCACCATCATTTCTACATATATATATTCTTTTAAAAATCAGAAAAAAGAAACAAAAAGAAATTCCATCAAAAATAACTAACAATGACATAAATCACACCCAGAAACTAATATGAACACAGTTACAAAATTCTTTTCACACAAATAAAGATACATCTAAATAATTATAAAAGTATAACAAATAATTGGATATATAATAAATATAATAATATTATATATAACAATATATGTCATTTAAATAAATTATATATAAATATAATAAATAATTGGAAAATATAAAAAAAGAAAATGTTACCCAAATTAATTTGCTTATTTAGTACCATAGCAATAAAACTACCAGTGAATTACATTATAGAGATATAAAAAATAATAAAATTCTTCTGGGGAAAAAAATGGTCAAAAATATCAAGGAAGTCAATGAAAAACAATGGGAAAGAATGTACTTAGAAGTACAAAACTTCACATTGCACAATAAAGTTGTGAACATCAAAACAATTTGGTACGAGATAAAAATTAGAGTGATTGATCAATGGAACAGATTAAATATATGATATAAAGAAGCAAATAAATACCAATTATGCCCTATGAATATGATGGAATACTCTTCTGCTGCCAGAAATGACAAAGGCAAGATTTCAGAAAAACCTGGCAAAACTTCTGTGAACTGATGCAAAGTAAATTGAGCAGAGGTAGATAATGATCTAAATAGTAATACCAATATTATAAAGATAATCAACTTTAGAAGACTTAATAACCTAATACAATGATTCAACACAATTTCTAAGAACCTTTGATGAAATATCTATTTCTACAGCCTCCCCTCAATTGGTACCATTGTTCAGTGCTCTTATGCATTCCCAGGTCCCTACTAAAATCATAATGACATCAGATCTTTCCAAGGTAGAGTCAACTTTTTGGGAATGAATGAATAATTACAATTAAATATGTTTCTAAAGTCCAAATACAGGCAATTCTTTTTTTGTTCCTTTCATTTTCTACTGCTCAAGTATATGGCATATTGGAAAAAATACTCCAATATGGGGTGGGAGGAAATGAATTCAAATACTGTTTCTTATACCCAAATACTGAGTATAAGCTAGTATTAGGCTATTTCACCATCTCTTTTCCTCTATAAAATAAGGAGACTATGTTATTTCTAAAATTTCTTCCAACTCTAAATCTATAAACCTAATCAATTCCAGCCAATTTAATTCAACAAACATTAAGTACCTAGTAGACAATTCACTCTAATATCTTCCTTTTAAGTCCCTTAATTATTCCTGTTTCCCGTCAGAAGGCAGTAGTAGTTGTCATCAAAATTCTGTTAATACTTGTCCTAGCAATTCTGTTATTTTGAAGCTCCTTTATCAAATTCCAAATTATTGCTGCTAAATATGTTTTTGCCTTACTAGTGAAAGACACTGATCACTATCAAGAAAATGTTAAGTAAAATAACTCAATACCATTAGTTTCCTGATAGTCTTTATTTAATCAACTTTAAATTAGTCATCAAAATTATTTATTAAGTGCTTATTAGGTGCCATATACACTGTGCTATTACCTAGTTTTAATCATTGAATAGGTGCAGCCTCAGTCAAACTAAAATTTGTTGAATATCTTAGCTTAAAAAGGTCAAGGTCTCCCATTTCATCCAAGGCCATCTTCATTTGTCTTGATCTATGTCTTGCCACTGAAACCCAATGGCTCTGGAAGACAAAGTGAGGCAAGTGACTTTGCACGGCACTCCCTCACTTAAATCCAATTCACTTGCATGTCATGGCATCACCTCCCTGATATCATGGTCCTCTTCGAGAATGAAGAACAAAACAACAGTAAACCATAGAATCCAGAGGTGGAAGGAACTTGAGGGATTATGTAGCATGACTCCTGCTTAAATCATGAATTCCCACTGTAACATGATCATGGCAAGTGATTACAAGGACACCCTTAATAAGTGATCATTACCTGTAGTGATTAGGAAGTTACTATCTCATAAAGCAGCCCATTTGATATTCAAATAACTCAATGTTAGGGATGTTTTTCTTAAATTAAGTTAAAATTTCTCTCCTTGTAACTTTTTGATCAGGACCAGTTTTACTTACTGTAGTCAAGGAGAATAAATTCCTGTTCAACACAGCAATCTGTTAAATGTTTCAAAACCAATTAGTATCTAAGGGAGAATTTGAACTTTGATTCTCCTGAATCCAGGTAAGCACTGTCTATTATATCACTGCAAAGATTGTTTCTTACATATATTTATTTCCTCTTTTCTGAGAGTAAGATATTATTATTTTTATCAGATATGAATTGGTCAAGGTGGCTAGTTAGGCCCTTTCTAACTAAAATGCTGCGATTCTGGGATCCTTACTTTATAGATAAGGAAATTAAATCCCTAAGAGGTTAAATGAGGCAGGTTGGGTAGTGCAGTAGATAGAGAACTGAATTGGAGTCAGGAACATATTATTTTAAATCTAGTC
Source organism: Sarcophilus harrisii (assembly GCF_902635505.1). Taxonomy (NCBI): domain Eukaryota; kingdom Metazoa; phylum Chordata; class Mammalia; order Dasyuromorphia; family Dasyuridae; genus Sarcophilus; species Sarcophilus harrisii. The sequence continues at coordinate 360,988,180 of NC_045429.1, read as the reverse complement.
TCAGACATATACTAACTGTATAACCTGAGAAAATTATTTCTTTTTTTTTTGAGAAAATTATTTCACTTCTGTCTGCTTCTGTTTTCTCTACTATGAAATAGGCAGAAACATCTGCCTCCCAGGATTGTTGTGAGAATCAATGAGATAATATTTATAAAACTCTTGGCAAAACTTAAAAGTTCTAGATACATACATGCATAGTAATAGTAGTAGCAGTAGTAGTAGCAATAGCAGTAGTGGTAGTAGTAGTCATTTTGCCAAAGCTTAAACACATTTCAATTAATAGTTCCAGGAGAAAATCAGGGTTTTCTTAGTCCCAATCCTATATTCTGCCCACATCATCAGAGAACTAGGGAATAAGGATACTTATTGAGTTAGCATAACTCCTCTAGTTTTTGTGCTAGTATGGATAAATTGTCGCAGCTGTTAGTGGAATGAACAATTCATTTAAGTGTCTATTATATGTCAGGCACTATGTTAGCCACTGGGGATATAAGCCCAAAGAATGAAACAGTCCCTAGTTGAAATAAACTTTCATTCCATTGAAGGATGTGATTGACAAATAGAATTATGTGGAATTGCCTCCAGGATTTTCCCCAGCCAAAGTGGGTCTCACTTACCTCTTCACTATTCTGGCTCTTCATTCTTGATATTGATTCTATGGTAGATGGTCCTCAGAGTGAGGCAGAAAAGTGAGATCCAATTAAAAAAAAAAAAAGCTTTCCAAAGAGGAAGATTACCTTCACTTATTCCTCTTTTTATATAATGTGAGTTTTTATGATGACATAACGCAGCTCTGCACTGGCAAAGGATAGGAAGAAAGAGTAGTTAGTACGTCAATACATTTATCTCCCTACTAATTCAGAAAACTACCATAAAAGGTGGGTTTTCTGGGGTGACAGACAAGAAAGATGAAATTGAGAGATGTGGAGACACTTGCATGTGAAAAGGAGGGAAACTCTAATGGGGGAGGGGTCAGAGATAAAAGATAAATAAGGATAATTGCTCAATTGGCCAGAAAAAAAAAAAAAGATATACAGAACATAAAGGACACTGGATCTTCTGGAATAGAATACAAAGGGAGAAACAGTCAGAGTTTGAAAGTTCCTTGGCTTTTCTACATCTGCTTTGCTACTTATGAAATAAAATGATCTTTGACAATTTCAATGACAGTACTGCCTTTTTTCCCTTCCTGAGTCTTTGTTTTTTCATTCCTGTCATTTTAGTTCCATTATCTCCTTACAATGTCCTATTCAACTTCCCCAGTCTCCAGCATAGATAAGCACTTTGGGACTCTCTTCACTCCCATATAATCTTCTCCCCTTATTTATTTGTCAGCTATTTCAGGGAGTAAAGGACAAGGCTATAGTTCAAGAGCAATATGATCATTCATTAAATAAGCATAGGTACATATTTTAATAGTCAGAAAATGCTAAAATCTCTATACCCTTAATGTCCTTATCTGTTCCATATAATGTGAGCTCTAAGGCCCAATGTCATTGTTTCCAATCTGTCTACAATTGATTCTTTTTCTAAACTAGGAACTTCCTGGCTGAAAAATCTCCATAAAAATCTCCTCTTGCCATGTGATATGGAAGGTCCTCCATGAACCCCAAGTACTATGTCCTCTCTAAAGTAGACCTAACTCCAAGATATCTCATCACATACCTTCACTTCACATCCTTACAAAAGATTCCTTCAGTCTGTTCTCCATGGAAATTTCTTTTGTTTCTGTGTTACTTAGGGCCCCAAAGTCTTTCTCAGAAAAAGTGTTACTATTACCCTAAAGAGTCATTACTATACTGAATTTTTACCCCCAAATATAAGCCAATGGGTGAAACCAAGACCAACAAAGTAATTTCAACATCTATGCCCAAATTGAAAAAAAAATGAGACTGATAATGAGAATTAGCTGGTCACCTCTCAAGGGATCATTGTTGATTTATTAAGAAGTTAATAGCTGATGTGAAACATCAGTGAAGAAAACAAGTTCCCTCCCTTAGGTTTCTCTGTCCCAAATCCCCAAGTTCTCATTTTTCAGATTCAAACTAGACACAGCTTCCTTCTTGTTCTCTGTTACACTTACTCCATCTGAATTTCCTATCTGGTCTTCAAAAAAGAAGACTGAGGAAAAAAAGAAAAGTAAAATGAACAGAAGTAGAAAAAATTATTTTAAAAAAAGGAAGAGTAAGTTTTGAGGGACTGAATAAAGGTAACTTGAAGTAACAGAGACAGAAGAGATAATAAAGCAATGATCACCAAGTCTGGGAAACAGAAGAAAATAGATACATGCCTCTCTCTGATTCAGGAAACAGAAGAGTTCTGTATCTAGGGAGCTAACTCTTCATAGGGAATTAGCTAGGAAAATAATATCATATGTCTCTTCCTATAGAGCTCAGAAATGTTTCCACTTAGCTTTCTTTTGCACAGGGACTCAGCCTTAGGCCAGGTAATAACAGCACCAGAGGAAAATACCAGAGTAGGAATAGAAAGTTCAGTTCCATTTGAGATAACATTGAAAAGCCAATCAATCCTGCAGTCAAAGAGGAATGAAAGCTAAAACTAAAGCTAAATCTTGCCCCTTACTGGCTCTTTCTTTTGAAAGAGGTGACTCTGGATTCTATGTGTGCTTTGTTCTATATGAAGTTGAAAGATGATGTATGTTATTCATCAGTACACATAAGCCAAATTGGCTCCATCATCTGCTGGTGCAATGAAAAGAACATTGATTATTAAATACAAAAACAACTTCAAATCAAAATCCATTCCTTAACATGGAATTTTGTGCTACACTGAACAAATAATAGAATTTTTCTGAATTTCAATGTAGTGTTATGGATAATAAACATATTAATATTTTTATTAAAGTTTCCCAGGGGACACATCACCTAAAACCAATTGATGCACTCCCTGTGACTACTGCCTTTATTCCTAAACATTCCTGGGGAGCTTATAATAATAAATTTGCTAATAAATTTGATAACCTAAGTGAAATGGATGACTAGTTCCAAAAATATAGGCTTCCCAGATTAACAGAGAAGGAAGTAAATTGCTTAAATAGTCCCATTTCAGAAAAAGAAATAGAACAAGCTATTAATCAACTCCCTAAAAAAAAATCCCCAGGACCAGATGGATTTACATGTGAATTCTACCAAACATTTAAAGAACAATTAGCCCCAATTGTTGGAATCCTTAGAAAGTATTAACTCATTAGAGTTGATAGAGACAATAATTATCTAATTTAGCATGGTTCAGTATGATTGCTCTGATCTTACAAGGAGATATTATGGGTCAGAAGAAACATGGTACTAAGTGGAACTAATAGAAACAATGCTTGTGTTCACACCTTTAGAGAGCTCACATAAGCAAGAAGCTCTTAGGGCCAGAGAGCACTCTGGGAGGAAACCCATAATCCCACTCTAGGATCCCACAAGCCCACTCTCAGAGGTAGAGTCTGATTCATTCCATCTTCCACCTTTGTGCTGGCTGAAGGCTGAGGCAGAAGCAAAGGACAACCAGACACAGAGCATTCTGGGAGATTGAGAGCCAGGAGTGCTCTGGGAGATACAGAAGTCCACAAGCCCTCTCTCAGAAGCAAGACAGATTCATTCCAACTTTCACCTTGGTGCTGGCTGGAGATATTTGGAAGAAGAGAAGCTGAAGCTGGCAGAGGCAAAAGATTAGCAGCAAAAGCTGTTGGAACCAAGCAGAAAGATAGGTCTCTAAGAAAACTAACCAGGATATCTTGGAGGAAGCAATAAAAGATCTGAACTTTTAACACCTGGCTGTATTTGAGGTGATTATTACTTTTAACTGAAACTAAGGCTGCCTCCAGAAAACTCCCCAAGAAATCTGCTCAGAGAAAACCATTATATTTTAAAGAAGAAAAACACCACACCCAGTGCTATATAAACTATTTCAAAAAATAAGGAATGAAGGAGTCATACCAAATTCCTTTTATGTCACAGACATGGTACTGATACCTAAACCAGTTAGGTTGAAAACATAGAAAGAAAATTATAGAACAATCTCCCTAATGAATATTGATGCTAAAATTTTAAATAAGATATTAACAAAAAGACTACAGAAAATCATCCCCAGGATAATACACCATGATCAAGTAGATTTATACCAGGAATGCAGGGTTGGTTCAATATTAGGAAAATTATCAGTATAATTGGCCATATTAATAACCAAATTAACAAAAACCATATGATCATCTCAATAGATGCAGAAAAAGCATTTGATAAAACCCAACATCCATTCCTATTAAAAACACTTGAGAGTACAGGAATAAATGGACTTTTCCTTAAAATAATCAGTAGCATCTATTTAAAACCATCAGTAAGCATCATATGTAATCGGGAAAAACTATAACCATTCCCAATAAGATCAGGAGTGAAACAAGGTTGCCCACTATCACCATTACTATTCAATATTGTATTATAAATGCTAGCTTTGGCAATAAGAGTTGAGAAAGAGATTAAAGGAATTAGAGTAGGTAATAAGGAAACCAAATTATTACTCTTTGCTGATCATATGATGGTATACTTAGAGAACCCCAGAGATTCTATTAAAAAGTTATTAGAAATAATCCACACCTTTAGCAAAGTTGCAGGATACAAAATAAACCCACATAAGTCATCAGCATTCTTATATATCACTAACAAAATCCAACAGTTAGAGTTACAAAGACAAATTCCATTTAAAGTAACTACTGATGGTATAAAATATTTAGAAATCTATCTGCCAAGGGAAAATCAGAAACTTTATGAGCAAAGCTACAAAACACTTTCCACACAAATTAAGTCTGATCTAACCAATTTTAATCTTGGATAGGGCAAGCAAATATAATTAAGATGACAATACTATCTAAACTAATCTGTTTATTTAGCACTATGCCAATCAGACTCCCCAAAAACTATTTTAATGACCTAGAAAAAAATAACAATGAAGTTCATATGGAAAAACAAAAGGTCAAGAATTTCAAGGGAATTAATGGAAAAAAATCAAATGAAGGTGGCCTAGCTGTACCAGATTTAAAATTATATTATAAAGCAGTGGTTACCAAAACCATTTAGTATTGGCTGAGAAAGAGTAGTTGATCAATGGAACAGGTTAGGTTCAAAAGACAAAACAGCCAATAACTTTGATAATTTAGTGTTTGACAAACCCAAAGACCCCAGTTTTTGGGATAAAAACTCACTATTTGACAAAAATTGCTGGGAAAATTGGAAATTAGTATGGCAGAAACTAGGCATTGACCCACACCTTCACACCGTACACAAAGATAAGGCCAAAATGGGCTCATGACCTAGGCATAAAGAATGAGATTATAAATAAATTGTAAGAGCATAGGATAGTTTACCTCTCACACCCGTGGAAGAGGAAGGAATTTATGACCAAAGAAGACCTAGAAATCATTATTGATCACAAAATAGAAAATTTTAATTATATCAAATTGAAAAGTTTTTATACAAACAAAATTAATGCAGACAAGATTAGAAGGGAAGCAATAACCCGGGAAAACATTTTTACAGTCAAAGGTTCTGATAAAGGCCTCATTTCCAAAATATACAGAGAATTGGCTCTAATTTATAAAAATTCAAGCCATTCTCCAATTGATAAATAGTCAAAGGATATGAACAGACAATTCTCGATGAAGAAATTGAAACTATTTCTAGTCATATGAAAAGATGTTCCAAGTTATTATTAATCAGAGAAATGCAAATTAAGACAACTCTGAGATATCACTACACACCTGTCAGACTGACTAGAGTGACAGGGAAAGATAATGCAGAATGTTGGAGGGGATGTGGGAAAACAGGGACACTAATGCATTGTTGGTGGAATTGTGAATACATCTAGCCATTCTGAAGAGCAATTTGGAACTATGCTCAAAAAGTTATCAAACTATGCATACCCTTTGCCCCAGCAGTGTTTTTACTGAGCTTATATCCCAAAGAAATCTTAAAGAAGAGAAAGGGACCTGTATGTGCACTAATGTTGTGGCAGGTCTCTTTGTAGTGGCCAGAAACTGGAAACTGAGTGGATGCCCATCAATTGGAGAATGGCTGAATAAATTGTGATATAGGAATATTATTGAATATTATTGTTCTGTAAGAAATAACCAGCAGGAGGATTTCAGAAAGGCCTGGAGAGACTAACATGAATTGATGCTGAATGAAATGAGCAGGACCAGGAGATCATTATATACTTCAACAACAATACTATATGATGATCAATTCTGATGGACGTGGCCCTCTTCAACAATGAGATTAACCAAATCATCTCCAATAGCACAGTAATGAATTGAACCAACTACACCCAGCAAAAGAACTCTGGGACATGCCTATGGACCATTACATAGAATTCCCAATTCCTATATTTTTGTCCATCTGCATTTTTTATTTCCTTCATAGGGTAATAGTACACTATTTCAAACTCCAATTCTTTTTGTACAGCAAAATAACTGTTAGGACATGAATGCTTATATTGTATTTAATTTATATTTTAACATACTTAACATGTATTGGTCAACCTGTCACCAGGGAGAGAGGATGAGGGGAAGGAGGGGAAAAATTGGAACAAAAGGTTTGGCAATTGTCAATGCTGAAAAATTACCCATGCATATAACTTGTAAATAAAAAGCTATAATAAATAAATAAGTAAGTACATGAATGAATGAAGAAATAAATAAATAAGATAGAGGGCCACAAGGGTTCATTCAGCAAGAATAAGTAGTAGGTTGTTTCCTTGCCAGGGAATATTCAATTAAGGTGGTTTTTCTGACCGGTTAATATAAGAATAATAAAACAGTCATGTAAGAACAAGTTAAACTAAATACAGCACAAGCTATAGTAAGAGAATCTAAAACTATAGATTAAATTTAGAAGGGAGATTTTCACTTTTCAAGATAAGTAAGAAAAAACAATAAAAAAATACAGTGTAACAAAAGCCAAAGTAACAAAATTATGCCCATCAACAATAACTAACATCAAGTCTCCTAGTACCTCAGTAATCCAGTCCCAATGTCCATTTAATCATTGCATTTTATCTTAAAGGTTCCAAGTAATTGTCTAGTCTTCAGTTCCATCTTAGACATTCTAGAATAGAGCTCATTCTCAAAGCAGCTCTAAAAAGGGTCTTCTTCAGTAGATTTGTTTCTTTGATGACATGTCATCATTTTATCATGTCATCATAGATTCTTAAATGTTCCTGCTAAAAATCTTTTACAAAATAAATCATGATGTACCTTACATTCTCATAAATACATCACTTCTCCAGTAACTAGTTCATATTTTGTCAACCAACCAAAACATCAAATTAGTATGCATAACCCACTTAAAACTTTAGAGAATTTAAATTCTTACATACCCCTTTCTGTTTCTGTATTTATCTAACTTTTATACTGATATAAATATCAACAACAACAATCCAAAGAATCTTTAAAAATTTCTGAGGATCTGACATGTAAAGAAAAATCTGACATATAAAATGAGGTTTTGTGGTTAAAGGTTTAATATTTACCAGAGTAGATCTGTAAACTAAGTTACAATGTCTGTCTGAATTGACATTAATTGCATTATCATTTATCTTTCTGCATTGTAAGTTGGAAAATTGTTATGTTGACATATTTAGGAAATTCAAATACCAACTGAAAAATGGAAAATTAAATTTTAACATATCAAAGAAGGCAGAATTCTTAAAAAATCTTTAAAATGCATATATAAACATTTGATCTTGTTTGCTCTCAAAAATATTTCAATTAAGTTTCCAGTTTAAGTTTTTAGAACTCCAGTGAATTCCAATTCCTTCCTTTGGAGGAGTAAAGACTAATAAGGATTTAACTTTAATCTATGAAAGCATAGATAATAAAAATCTTTGAGAACAAATGACCTATAGTACACAAATGAATTTACTTTAAAATTGCAAATACCACTCCTACTATAGTAAAAATGATATATAAGTAATTAATTTCATAGAGAAAATAGTGCTTATTAAATGCATTTTACTCATAACAATGGCTATAGTTTCACTTTGAAAACAATGAGATTTTAAATAACTGTTGTGTCTTTTATTAACCATGTACCCTATTATAGAAAGTTGCTATAAAATGAAAAAGCAATGATAGAGTATGATAGTATTAAATCTGATTCTCCAAGCCTAAGCTTAAGGGTTTAGCATTAGTATATTAATTAATAATACTGTATTAAAATAACAATTTTTTTATACTTTACCTGCCTTGGTTGTATAAATTTGATATTAAAAGGGAAAGGAAGGACATGCTTATGATAATAACAAGATTGTCCCTTCAAGGGCACAGACTAACCTGACATGAGGCATAAAAATAGAAAAACTTCCTTACCTATGTTTGGTTCTAGGTAAGAGTAATACTTAACAGCTAACCATGCAACAAAGTTTCACATTATTCACAGGGTGTAATTGCCAGGTGGAAAAATTTACTGTTGAGAAAGGAGATAACACAATGGGGTAACTGAGTTAAGATGTTTTGAAATTTGTTCAATTAAGTCTTCCTCCTCAACTTTCTCAGGCACAGACATAACATCTATAGTAATTTTCAGAGTCTATTCCTTTTGGGCATTCCTTTTGAATGATGAACTGTTAGCTTATCGAGAATCCAGACAATTGTACCTGAAATCAAACTCAGAAAAATGTTAAATTATAGTTCTGAGAAATTTTACCTTAAATGAAATTTTACTAATTTTAGCTTACAGTTAGAATATTGTAATTTTTCTCAGATTGCAATTACAATTAACAATGAGCAAATTAAGGACGTAATATTTATTTCATATATAAATGAAGAATAATTACATTCAGGAAGTTAGCATATACAGTGAATATACTTCACTGCTGATAGTTTGCATGAATCCCAGAAAGATATTAGCTACAGTAAGTGCCCAATATGGATTGTCTATTAACCCTAAGTAAAAAAAAATTAAGATCTTTGAATATAAAGTTTATTGATACTAAGTTGGCTCAGAGATAAAACCAGTACATATCATTTATGTGCAAGTGAAACTTTATGATTTCCATAACTGAGAATCAAATAATTTATCAGATAAAACTCATTCTTTAAACACATTTGTAAGTCCCCCCAACTTTGACCAGGAGTGGTCCTAGCTGGCAGCAGGGCCAATAGTATTTTGTGACCATTTGAACAGAAAGTCCTAAAAACTTGACTGATTAGAGCAATTTAAGAAATTTTTGCAACTTCCCCCCCAAAAAAACAGTAAGTAAGCATTTTAATATTTAAATTTCGAAACATTTTAATCATATTCAAATATAATATAGAATACTTATACTTAATAAAAATAATAATAGCCAATATTTATATAGTGTTTACCATACCTCAGGTACTATGATAAATAAGTGCCTTACAATTATTCTGTTTTTGGTTTTTGCTATTGTTTTTGTTGATGAGGAAATTGGGGTTAAATAACTTGCCTATGGTCATTCAGTAAGTATTTAGTGTCTGGGGTCAGATTTGAACTCAGGTTCTCCTAACTTCAGGGTCACTGCTCTATCTACTGTACCATCTTGCTGCCCAATAATTATTACATTACCTGATCTTCACAGCAATCTTTTAAGTTGTCTTAATGCCAAATAACAAATGTACTTTGCATTATATTCTGATATATTAAAATTACATTAGTAGAAGAATCCATCTAGTCATAAATGAAATGACAGTATAGTTTAGTTTTAGAACAAACCTCAACCAAATCAAATCAAATCCTTATCATCATGACTGATAACATTCAGAATTCTTAATTTTTCCAAGAGTCATTAGCTTCCTGCACCTCAAATTATAGACTTTTGGTTATTTCACTTTCCAAGACTCATGGTAGTCCTCTAACCTTCCCATAAACTTTTTAGGTTCCTTTAAAATCTTTCAATAAGCCAAATAAATTTCTTTGTGTTTTTAATCTTACCATACTAGGGGGAAAGAATCAGCTTGGTTTTGGGAATTGTATCTCCTTTTCCTTTGAGATTGGGAGATTTAATTCTCCAACCATTTCACAGTTGATTAACCATTGAGGAATTGGACACTGATTTTTATTCTGACAAAGGCCCAAGTGCTGGCTTCCAGTGGAATAGGCCTCTCTTGGTGTTAATGATTTGAGTGAAGGGGCCATCCTGGCTGGTTTACCATATTTAGCTCCTTGAAGAAAAGAAAAAAGACTCTGCCCTGATGAATGGGGCAAACTCTGGAAGAGAAAATTAAGAGGATTGTATTCATGAGTCAAGGCAGTAAGCTCTGAATGGGCTAGTCACCATTTGAACTATGCACTACTTTTTATAGACAGAACTAAGCAATTTCTATATAAGGACAAAAATATCTTGATGGGAGTAGGTAACCATGAAGAATTGGGATTAGGGGACATGGACACTCTTGCCAATTTATACAAGCTAGCTGCCTTGTATTCAAAGTTTCAAATAATGTTTTAAAATTGAGTCACCTTGTCTGATTGCACAAATGTTAGAATTTACTACTAATAAAAGAAATGCACATTTCACTTCATATCCTGAACTTTTAAAAAGATGACAAAAGATTAGAATAGTCAAAGTTAAAAGGATTGTGGAAAGATAATAATCCTAACACAATTTTTTGTGAATGAAATCAGTAAACCTTTTAGGAAAGCAATATGAATTATCCAAATAAAGTGATGCAATACCCAGAGAGTCTACTATACTCCAAGCTAATACTTGGCTTTTACTCCAAACAAGACATTGATAAGAAGAAAGTTATAAACACCAAAATGTTTATATCAGTACTTTTTGTGACAGTAAGGAATTAGGAACAAAGTACAGAGTGCATCATTGATCAGTGAATGACTAAACAAATTGCAGAACATGAACATAATAGAATTATTGTAGAAAAATATAAAAAGAAGCATGCAAAAATTTACAAGAACTGATTCACAGTTGAATAACATAGAAAATGACTGAAATGGCCCAGGCAATAAAATTCAAGACAGCCATGATGGTTCATAATTTAGAGATAATTTATTTCTTACCGGCCTAGATGGCCTACATGGCTAAAACAGACCTCCAGTAGGATTCTGGCATGGTTCCATGCCGAACTGAAGTAGGGACAGCCTTATAAGCATTCTTATTCACCCTTGCTGGCACATTTTGACATTAAACAGTGATTCGACTTTAGAGGACCAAAGATACAATGGCAGATGTTTAACATAGTTTATAGGTCAGGGTTATAGAACAGATACCCCTCAATGTTGAGCAGGCACTTTGAAGTGCAAAACACCTCCTTTAATCTAGATGAGCAGACATTTCTCTGTGAGCCTGAGGCCCTTTAACCTAAAACTGAGGGAGGGGAGGGGTGGCCAGTCCTTTGTCCATTTCATGACTACAATACTATGACTACACAATGGAAAGAGAAAAAAACTATGCACACTACACATATATAAAAATTAAAATGAATATTGAAAAATTTTAAAAATCTGAATATAGCTCAATAAAAGAAATAGGAAAATAGACAAATTTACTTCTTCAGAGTGATGTACATTACATGCACTTTCTGACTTATTTGATGATCCAATCAATTATACTGGATTTTTTTCCTCTAAAAAGATTGTTATATAGAAGGAAACAAGTATTTACTAAGTAACTACTATGTCAAATTTGTTCACCAGGAAGTCAAGATAGGAACCAGAGAAGAAAGTGGCTAGTATAGGGAAGATGAGCTGGAAAAAAAAGTGTGGGATTAAGGGATTGGAGGTCATTAAAAGTAGTTTTTTCTAAGGGAAAACAAAGAGATTAAAAAGCCAATAAATCATGGTAAAATGGGGGAATTCCTGAATATAAAATTGGTACCTTTGGAGGTGGTGACAAGATCAGGGATATGACCATTATTTGTATAGTGGAGATGGAATAGAACTTTGGCCCACTTTCTTATTCATTACTAGGTGCAAGTGGGTGAATTAATCATATGAAAACCTCTGATTCTTAAGGGCTATTTATTGTACAATAATCCACCATGGCTTTAGATATATCATCAATTTTTTTTATCATCTATGTCTTTCTTTTTTGGACTTTTCCTCATGCAAAATTTTCTTTGCTTGAATCTGATACTAGAGAACTTCTAACTTTATATAGCATTTAATTTACCATCACTATGCCATCCCTAGTGTCTCCCTATTTCTTCTTATAAAGATGAGAAAACAGAAGTGTCTAAACACAACTTTGTTTCTTCTGTGAAAATCCTCAATTCTTGCCTACATAGCTCTTTCCATTTCCACCAATGTGATTACAATTTACACAAAAAGAAAAAAAAATAATTAAAACAATATAGTTATTCAACATAAAGCAAGTGAAAGAAAAATGAGTACATTGAAGTCCACTCATAAACCTGACTTTCTTTCACTCATACATAGTTTTCAGGAGAAGAATAACACATACCCTAGAAACCTAGAAAGGAATTTTTTAAGTAAAGAAAACTCATATGCTTGAATCAACTTGTAGCTTTTGACCACAAGTCTTACTTTTATCTTCAGGAATAATCTTTACCACACAAATTTTCTATAATAGTTGTACTTTTTGTAGTTCTCACCTGTCTTTTACTTTTGAACAAATAAAGCAGTGACAGGGTACTTTAACTAGTAATTACTCTTAAAAACCTAATGAACATAAAAGCAAAACAATTTTAAGTAAAATATTAGTAGGAAGTTACAACAACAGATTATGTTTATAATGTCAAGAAATCAAAGAAGCAAGAAAATGATTTATGTTTATAAATTATATTCATTGTAGCTATTTTTAATGGCTGCCCCAAATGGAAAACTAAACAAATGTCCTTCTATAAGAAATAACTAAAAACTTGTGATAAGATCTTTATAAACTGAAAGATCAGTAATTTCTTTTTCTCCTTTCCCTTGCTCCCTCTCTATTTCTCCTATTTCTTTTCTCTTGCTTTCTCCTTTCTTCCTTTGTCCTTCCCTCCATCCTTCTTTTCTCCCTCTCTCCCTCCTTCCTCCCTTGCTTGCTTCCTTCCTTGCTTGCTTCACTCTTTCCTTCCCTCTCATCCTCCTTCCTACCCTTCTTCCCTCCCTCCTTCCTTCCTTCCTTGCTTTCTTCCTTCTTTCATTCCTTCATTCCTTCTTCCTTTTCTTCCTTCCTCCCTCCCTCCCTCCCTCCCTTCCTTCCTTCCTTCCTGTTAGGTAGCATAACCTTAGTGAGATACAATAATGCAAATGTATGATCATTAGAATCACATTGAGCTCTGTATATATGTTAACATTCTTATTCATTTAGGCTCTACTCCTCTATCTTGTCCTTTAGTTGTTTCAGTTATGTCCAATTCTTCAATTTGGAGTTTTTTGGCAAAGATACTGAAGTGGTTTGCCATGTCCTTTACCAGTTCATTTTACAGATGAGAAAACTGAGGCAAACATTTTTAAGTGAACTGTCCAAGGTCAACACAGTTAGTAGGTATTTGAAGTCATATTTGAATTCAGAAAAAAGAATCTTCCTGACTTGAAGTCCAACACTCTATTAACTGTATCGCCTAGCTGCTTTCCCGCTCCTCCATAGTGCACATTATCCTTGGTTCTCCCATTCACCACCCCCTCTTAAGTCCTCCATTTACACCTGCATAAAATAACCAATATTTATACAAAGTGACCCAAGAGTCTTAAAGCAATTTTAAGCTACTTTTTTAAATGCAACATTTCATTTTATTTAATTTTTAAAATATCAACATTTTAAAACAAGTGAAAACTTACTTCAGCACTGTCTTTGTAACATCATATGGCGATTAATTTGTTGAGAGCCTCAGTTTTGTTCTTAATCATTTATCCTTATTATTCATGTTAATCTTAAAAGCTATTATATTAAATTATTAATGTTTAAAACTGCTTTAATACTTTTATGTCACTCTGTGCAGCCCTTTGAAGTTTTCTAAGTACTTTCTAAGTACTTTATATATATTATCTCATTTAAGTCTTTAAAAAACTATATGAAATAGGTAACAGAATACCAAGATCTTTACTTTATATATGAAGAAATTATAGCTCAGAGAGATTGTGATATTTATATAATGAATAATATTTTAACTTGTCTTCCTGACTTCAAAACTATCACTCTATAAATGGTCTCAAAAGAAAGAAGCCCACCCCATGGCGTTGTGTGGTGCAATGGTTTTATATAACCTTGTAATGCTTAATTTTTTTTCCATCCGATCCAACCATTCTAAAGAGCAATTTGGAAAACTGTTCATACCCTTTGATTCAACAGTTATGCTACTGGGTCTGTATCTCAAGGAAATCATAAAGGAGGGAAAAGGACCACATGAGCAAAAAATGTTCATAGCAACTCTTTTTTGTGGTAATGAAGAATTGGAAAATGAATAGATGCCCAACAACTGAGGAATGGCTGAATTAGTTATGATATATGGTATATGGAAAATTATTGTTTTATAAAATGATGAACAAGCTGATTTTAAAAAGGGTGGGAAATATTTACACAAACTGATGGTGAGCAAAACAAACAGAACCAGGAATACATTGTACACAGTAACAGCAAGATTGTGCAATGATCAAATAAAAGATGGTGATTCCAGTGGTTTAGTGTTCCAAGGCAATTCCAATAAAATTTAGATAGAAAACACTTTATGCATTCAGAAAAAGGAGACTGAATACAAATAAGCACATACTACATTCACCATTTTTTCTTCTATTGTTTTTCTCTCATGGTTTTTCCCTTTTGTTCTGATTTTTCTGTCCCAACACGATTCATAAAGACTTGTGGTAGTTTGTTGTTGTTGTTCTTGTTCTTTTCTTTTCTTTTCTTTTCTTTTCTTTTCTTTTCTTTTCACTGAGACATTTGGGGTTAAGTGACTTGCCCAGAGTCACATAGCTAGGAAATGTTAAGTGTGTGAGACCAGATTTGAACTCAGGTCCTCCTGATGTCAGGGCTGTTCTATCTGCTGTACCACCTAGCTGCCCCAAGAAATGTGTTTTGTTTTTTTTTGTTTGTTTGTTTCTTTGTTTGTTGTTGTTGTTGTTCTTATGAATGTACATGTATAACCAGAAAAAAATAAAATAATTTCATCAATAAAATTTATCATCTTCAAATCTTCTTTACTTAACTATAGACTTTGTGTGGAATAGAGAGAGATAAGATGAAGAACTTACAGGAATGTATGAACTCTTTTTCTGTATTTTATTTTCATTATTTCTGTGTTTCCCCTATGATCTGTATAATATGTGCAGGCTCATATTTACTTGAGCCTTGGCCAGCCATAAACATATTTACTTAACCTGAGCTGGTGACATTTATCAGTATTTGACATTTATTGATATTTAGTCTATTAGCTGAACCACTATCTGCTTGATTAAGCCTGAAGGTCCGATTTTCTGTTTTCTAGAAATCAGGAAAATTCAGGGAAACAGAAACATTCCATTCCAATATCTCCAAATAGCAACAACCAATTAGATGCTTCCCCCTCCCCTTCTCAATGCACCCTTATTTGTGATATAATCTCTTGTAGAAAAGCTATGTATCTTTACTACTCCTTTAGCCCTCCTACCATGAGTTTTCTTTTTCTTATCATGTGATGGGACAGCTCATCCTCTGGAGGTTTTCAATAAACAACTTTTCTGCCTTTTACTGAATGATCTCTGAGTAGTCATTTTGGATAAGGGTCTTCTACATCCCTCACAGTTGGGGGCTTGTCTGGGATGGAGTCTTTGGGGGAGACAGCTGTGTGCACCCCAGAGAGGGACAGGTGCCCACTGAGTAGTTTTCTCCATGGTCTCTGGCTCTGGGTGACCAGCCTCCTTCCCCTCTTAGACAAAGACCTAAGGCAAGGATACTCAGTGGAAAGCAGAATTGAAGACTAAAGGAAGCAGAGTCCTAATGCCCCGCAGTTGAAGTTTGAAAGATATGTACACGTGTCAACTCAAGGTAACTGCTCTTGGGAGTCTGGAGGTCTATTGGCTGGGTCAAGGGAGACCCCAATGGATTAGCCCTCCTAAATTTGTTTTTGGTATAGTCTGCTGTAGACCCCAATGATAAAGGACTTTTCCTGTGGAAGCTCTTGGGTGGCTGCAGGGGCGTAAGGGTAACGAAGGACCTCATGCCAAACACCTGGACTAGGTCCAAGATGGTAAAATGGGACAGAAGCAGTCCAAGAATTTGTATCAGGACATTTGCTAAGGAATTCAAGACTGGAATGAACTTCCCAGATATAAAAGGGAAGAAAAGTGGGAGGATGTATATCCCAGGACCATTTGGGTATATCATACTTAAATCTATATGTAAAAGGTGAAAATAGAGTTTTGTGTTTGTCTGTGTGTATATGTCTGCTTTGCATTTTGTTCTATGTTAAAAGTTAGCAAGCTCATAAGAAAACAATTCAGCCTCTGTGTTGCAGGCTTAGAAAAATATCAGGCTAAATTGTAGAAATTGGAATTCATTCAGAGTAGTAATTCTTTCAGAGTGTCTCAGAATGTATTGGTAAGTTGGGAACTAGTTTTGGGCTTCTCAAGAAAAGAAAATATTTTTTCTCTTTCTCTCCCTCTGCCTCTGGCAGTGGCTTTGCAGGAAGGGGGAGAGAAGGGGAAAAAATAAAAACATAGATTGAAAGTTTGGAAAGATTTAAGAAAATAGAAGAATGGTGGCTATCACTCCTAAACAAGAAGCCTGTTAACAGGACTCAGTCAGATTAAAAAAAAAAATTCATGGTAAAGCAGGGATTGATGATTAATTCTTTCCTGGCTTACTAAAGAAAAGAAATTTGAATGGAATATCTAGGTAGATTTTAGAAAATTTTACAAACTAAAGTACTGGTTAATTTTTAAATAATTTTAAATTGGTGTGTGTGTTAAGATTGGAAACAAGAAATTGCAGATACTGGGAATAAAAATAGAGTAAGAGAAGTAAATAGCTGAACACGGGGGCTCTCTGACCTGTTGGACCTGTGGGAAAACTAGGCATGTTTCTAAAAAAAATTGTCCCAGGAGAAAGAGAAAATCATTATTAGTAACTTTGCTTTCATGGAATTAGAGAACGGAAAGTTTAAGAAGGCTAAATTTGGTAATTGTTTGTCTGCAACATTTGATTAAAAGTTTTGGGAACTTACTATATTTTAAAGAGGTACTATAATTTTGAAACTGGGGGGAAATAATTTTACTGTTGCCTTGCACATGTTAGATTTATTCTGGGTAAAAATCTTAAGAATTATTTGAATATTGAGACCTTTACAACTGAAGAGAAAAAATTTTCTTTTTTTATTATTTGGTTGGACTTCAAATTGAAATATAGATTATTAAACAAAATGCCAGTTGCTTACCTTAGGGGAGCCATGTTTGTATCTCCCTGCTTAAATGGTATGTTGCTTTTTTAAAGTATTGGGTAATTTGTAAACTATATTATTAATTTTATGAAATTTGGTTCAAAATTAATTGTGAATCCTGAAGTTTAAAGTTTTTTTTTAAAGGTGATTTAAAGACAAGGGAAAAGAGAGATTGGTTTACAAAAAGCAATTAATAGTTTAAATAGGGAGCATCTAGTCATAAGGGTTATTGGTTTGGGAGTCTTTAAAGTATGTTGGAGAAGGTTTGAGCAAGTAGGCATTGGGAGGAGAAAGACAGAGAGATGGGAGGGGAAAATAAAGGTGCTTTAAGAATGATTGATTAGTAGAAGCAAATGATTTCAAGAAGAATCAATAGGAAAAAGAAAGAATTGGTTAGAAAGGGTAGTCACAGAGAGACAGCTGTGAGTCAGGAATCTGTTTTTGTGGGGGGAGAGCAGCAGAGCAGCAGTGGAAAGCTGTCTTTGCTGAAGAAAACAAACTGTGAGTTAAAGGGACAGGCTGCTCTTACAAGACGTTTTGATTGAATATTTGTTTCTTTAGATACATAATGGTTTTTTTGTTTAAAGAGTATGATCAGAAATATGATCTATAGTTTGAAAGGGATATTTCAAAAATTTTAATTGATGTTTTCAAGAACTTTTCAGATTCTTCTTATGTGAAAATAGGAAGTTTTAATTAACTGTACTGATGCCAATTATCTGAAAGGGATTCCAAGAATAATAGTTTTTGCCTTCTTCCTTTTGAAAATGTTTTTGTTGTGAACAATATGTAGTTTGGTATTTTCTGTGTATTGGGTATTTTAAAAGCAAAATGATTGGTATAATATTCAACTTATTCAAGAATCAACATCTATTTGGGTATGTAAGAATTGTGTGAATTTTCTGGGATAAATTTCTTACTGTTACAGATATAAGGTTATGGTAAATAACTGTTTGGGATTTATCTGAAACTTTGGAGATAAAATCTATTGGACTTGTAATTAATGCTATTTGGGAGTTTTAAAGCTCCACTCTCTTATGTGCTGAAGGTTGAGTTTTAACTGCTTATGTTATGTTATAGTTATGTTCTTGCATTTTTTTCTTCCTGTGACTGATTTCTATGATCAGAAAAATAATTAATAAGAACTGTTAATGCAATTCAATATGTCATACCTTGCTATTTCCAATCTGGTTATATGTAATCATTATATCCCAAATTATTAGGCAAATGAGTATTTACCCTGGTCATCTATCTGTTACTGGATATTTGTGTCTGTGGATATTCAGAGTTTTTTTTTTTTTTTTTTAATAATGAGAGGACAATTAGCACAGTGATCTGTGAAACCTAACTACTGTTTATTGGGACTATAGCCATCTGCCTGTCCTGTAAAACAAACTCGTTCCTTCACATAGAAACTGCTGGCCAATCTATACTGGCCTCCCCACATGTTGTTGCAGTTCCAGACTGTTCTAATCTTTATCAGTTAAATTTGTTTTTTGTTCCAGATTTTGGTCACATTACAGCTATAGTGACCTGCTTTTGGGACCTGGATCAGCCCATTGATTGTTGTCAGTACACCATAGCCACCCCCCTGCTTGGACTGAGAGCCAGTTCTTCACCCCTTATCAGCATAAAGCAGTTTTTTGAATGAGAGATCATTGCCCATGCTACTGATGTAATTTGGACTGATATGGGGGACTTGGGAATGGTTGATGAATGATTGTTAAACCCTAACTTGGTCACCTATTACTGTGTGTTTAAGATTTGGGATGGAAATTGTTAAAATTGGTAACTGTTGCTGTTAAGGAAATTATAATATGTTTATAATATCTATGTTCATTTCAGAATATGTAATTGTTTGAGGGATTTTTTTTTAGGAAACTCCTCCTATACTATTCTGTTATGTGTAGGAACTTTAATTCACTCTTGGGATTTATATATGGGATGGTTATTTGACTATTTTTTTTGGATGATTCCTTTCCATGAGAAAAAAAAAAAGGAGAGGAAGAGATAAAGGGAAACTGGTGGATTTTTCCCAAAATACCTAAAAGAGTGGGAACCCTTGGTTTTTGTTCATTCTACGTTAGGTATTTCTGCCCCATCCCCTATCTCACCAGTCCAGATTGAATTGGAAGTCCTTAAGCAGCCATTTTTTGTTTTTACTGTGCTTTAGCTCTGAAACCCCTTATACTGTTTGAATTGCTCTGGCAGACTATTCTCTGATTGCCTGTTTTTAGGAAATCTCCAAGATATAGACATCTGTTTGGGGACCGGCAGTCTCCAGCCCTGTAATCCCAGTTTCTTAATTGTTACCTCAGCATTTTCAAAGGATATTGCAGTTTTGAGATCAAGCTTCTAAAGTTCAGGGTTTGCCTGCCTTTATGATCTAACTGTGCATATTCTGCTCAGAAATCCTTTCTGGATCCTAGTAGCAGCTCCTGTTCTATCAGAGGGAACAGGTGGAGCTACTCCAGCCCCCACTCTTCCCCTCCTTTGAAATCCCTGACAGACTTGGGGTGCCCCTCCTAGCATGGGGCTGTCTTGAGCACTGCTACTCTCTATATAAGCAGAAGCTAAGTTAAGTGCACAAATGACTGAAGACCACCTAATACAATGAATTGTCCATCTCAAATTGGATTCTCTGACTGAGATGAGGGTCCTTGTACTGCTGATAACTCTGGGGTTGTCAGGAAGAGACTTGCCCTTGTCATAAGTCCTTGCATTTTCTATTTTCATTTTGCTTTATTTGCTTCACATTGGGTTGGCTAAAATTATGATGCTGAGACCTCCCTGGTATCTAGAGGGGGTAATTCAATAATTCAAATATTCAGAAGGAATGTGTAATGTTGTACCTCAGTTTCCCTAGATTGTCATCTTTGTTAATTTATCTTTGTATTTTTATGTCTGCCAAATGCCAATCTGTTCCATGATAACTGTTTCTAAGACAGTTGGGGGAAGCAATTTTTATGGTATGAACTTATTGCAATCAGTGGTATTATTCTGTTGCCACTATGTCTACCCTGTATAATTACATTAGTAACCAGAATAGTTCAATGATCCCTATCAAAATATTGCATACAGAAGATGCTATTAAAATGATAATCCTTCATAGAAAAGGCTTGAATATATCAAAGAGAGATGATCTTGATGGTGAACTTGATAAGGAATATATAGATATGTTAACTGATTTTGAATAAGTTCTATCATCATGCCCATCACAGATGTTGTGTAGTTTTATTTTGTTTTATTTTTCTTGATAAATACTATTGCCAGCTATTTTTGTCTATTCTAACCTCTATTTTTCCAACTTCAAGAAGTAGTAGTTCATATTACAAATAAATCATAACAATCTTTCCCTCATCAGATTTTTTTGAAGATCTTTATTTTCTAAAAGAAATGAAGCTGTGTTGTAGAAAACAATTTGTCAGTTCTTAATGTTTTTCATTATCCATGTCATTTATCTTTTCAATTCAATATGACTGATCTTATTTCATTATGGTCTTGAATGGTTATTCAAATACTTGACTCCCTTATAGCAATAACTGCTATAATATCTCTAATAGCCATTAAGGTATGCTCTGTAAGAACACTGTATACATTTCCTTGAAATATTACCTATTATTTAGCATAACGGAATTAAAAATACAGCAGAATAAAACAATAAGATATATACACACTATGAACTCTAGCACTAAACTAACAAAAAAGTAAAATTGGGGAAATCAGCTCAATATGATCTATTTCACATGTTCTAGGTCAATATAGTTTCTGCCAAAGCACACATGCATGAACAGCATTGTCATAAAATGAAATCTATTTAAAATTATTGTTTGTTTTAGATAATTCTTATTGAAGCCATCACCACCACCATCATCTAGTGGCATCTTTGAGTTTTCTATTTTACCCATATATATGTTCAAGCCATGGCCTGGTCTTGTTTCTAACTCTGTAACACGCCCAACTTCAATTCCTTTCTCAGCAACAACACTTTCACCACCTTAGTTCAGGTCCTCACCACATCTTTCTTGAACTATTACATCAGTCTCAATTCATTTGCCTGCTTGAACTCTCTCCCCATTTCAATATATTTCCTTATTTCTCATAAGATATTTTTTAAAGCACCCATATCACCTCCTGCTTATTAAACTCCTGGTTCCATGTGAATTCTGAAATCAAATATAAACTCTTCTATTTGACATTTAAAGGCCTTTAAGACCTGCTTGCAACCAACCTTTCAAGTTTTACCATACCTTATACTATTTCCTGCCTTTGCAATGCAGTCAAGTTAACTTTCTTCCTATTCCTCCCACTCATAAAAAAAAACAAGTAAAACACTCAAAGATATATGACAACATCCATTAAGCAGAATTGTGTAAACAAAGAGGAAAAGATTTATATTGAAAAAATTTTGCTGAAGTAAAACATAAACAGCTTATATATTTTTTTCATACAGTATCTACAGAGAGAAATGTAACTCCTGTTAAAAAGCCATTATTTTAAGGTGACTGCTATGATTTGTTTTTGATTACTATATTGTATATACTTAAAATTTTAATATAAAAAAGTTTTCTATTTGGCTAGCTAAATTGATAAAAGTAATTGAAAAACTACTTACAAAAGACAATTATTTAAATGTCTTTCAAGGCATTCATGAGAATTTTTCAAAAATAATGGATGACATTTAATTAATTTTATTGATCACTGATATCAGTAAAATTATTTTTTTATTTAATAGCCTTTTATTTACAGGATATATACATGGGTAACTTTACAGCATTAACAATTGCCAAACCTCTTGTTCCAATTTTTCACCTCTTACCTCCCCACCCCCTCCCCTAGATGGCAGGATGACCAGTAGATGTTAAATATATTAAAATATAAATTAGATACACAATAAGTATACCTGACCAAAACGTTATTTTGCTGTACAAAAAGAATCAGACTATCAGTAAAATTATTATTGAGGATGATTAATGGAAGAGAAAGATTTTCCATGACTGTTCCCTCCTCAATTTGAAATTTACTTTGGCCATGCAATCTTCTTCTCCAAAAATCTTAACTTTGAAAAGAGTATCAAGTCAGTGAAATCTTTCATTTCTTTTCCAGTATTGCTTTTAATTTTCTTGACTTCACCATCATTCTGCCTCTGTTACCTTCTTGTCCTGGAAACTCCTTCTCAACCTGACATATTCCTTTAAAACTGATTCCTCTTCTCCAATTGGTAAATTCTTCCTGGATCCTCCACTTTAAAGAAGAGCCTAGGTAAGTCATCCTTCACTCTTCTCTCTGCCTTAATTTTGACTGTCCAGACTTAACCACAATGCCTTCATATTGGTATTTGCTCCTTCCCCTTGCTTTTCTGCTCAGTTTTCTATGTATCTTCCTTTATTAGTATATAAGCTCCTTGAAAGCAAGGACTATCTTAATTTTGCTTATATTTGTATCTCTAGGATTTAGTATGGTGCCTTTCATATAATAAGTAATGAATAAAAATGCTTGCTGATTATTGATATATATATAAAATCAATAAAATAAAATACTTAAGTAATATACAATTCATCTTCATTTCATTCTTTTTAAATTTCTATTTTATTTACATTTTATATTAAACATAATATATCAACAAATATACATATGTTAGGAATTTATGCTCAAAAAATTTACTTATAGAAATGTGAATAAAAATAAAAGCTTGAAGAATACTCCTCTACACCATATTACCTCATAATCCATTATTCTGCTATCTATGGTAACCATAGTTGACAAAATTATTTTAATCCCTATACAAATTTTAAAAGTATTCATCCCTGAAAGCAGCAGCAAATTCACATCTCTGTCAAATCAAGCAATATCTTAGAAAGCTATTTATTCACAATTGTTGAGTTTGAAATTATATGGTTTTTAGGGAAAACCCTCCCCAAGTGATCACTTTCCGGATGGCTATTTGGACATCCTTGTTCCGTAAACTATAAATCAAAGGATTCAATAAGGGGGTGATAATGGTATAAGTCACTGTCACCAGTTGGTCTTTACTTGATGAAATCCTGGAGGGCCTGAGGTAGACAAATGATGCACAACCATAGTGAACTACAACCACAGTGAGGTGAGAGGCACAGGTAGAAAAGGCCTTCCGTTTTCCCTCAGCAGATGGAATCTTTAAGATGGTACTAACAATGAAACCGTAAGAAATGCAGATGAAGGTCAAAGGGAAAACAAGCACCAGGACACCGCAGATGAATATGACAAACTCATTGATAGAAGCATCACCACAGGCAAGGTGAATAACCGGTGAAATATCACAGAAGTAGTGTTCAACCTTGTTGGAGTTGCAGAAAGGAAGAATGAAGACCAAGGTGGTGCCTACCAAGGAAATTAAAAAGCCACTTAGTCCACAAGTGACTGCTAACAGTCTGCAGACCCTCCAGTTCATGAGGATTGGGTAGCGCAATGGGTGGCATATGGCAGCATAGCGATCATAACCCATCACACCAAGTAGCAAGCAGTTGGAAACACCAAAGCCAAGAAAAAAGAACATCTGGACAGCACAGCTGATGAAGGAGATGGTCCTGAGCACAGAGAACAAGTTGACAAGCATCTTGGGCAGAACAACGAATGTATAACAGGTTTCAGAAATAGAGAGGACCCCTAAGAAAAAGTACATGGGGATGTGGAGACTGTGTTCCAAGCAGATAACAGTGACAATAGTGATATTCCCACTGAGGATGAGTAGGTAGAGGCAAAGAAAGATAGGGAAAAGCACAAGCTGCTTTTCTTGGAGATTAGAGAAACCCAGCAACAAGAATTCAGTAATAGTGGTTTGGTTCTCTTGAGGAAGTTGTTCCCAAGGAATAATCTGCAGAGAGGAGTGAGGGAAGAAAAGTATGCTCAATTCTGTAAATGAATGAAGCTGAGAGTCTTCATTATGAGTTTTCCAGATAATTGTCTGTAGCATAGTTTATTTTAATAACTGCTTAAGGAAAAGGAGGCAGAGAAGAAGGAAGTTCTATATGCTAACAAAGGGAAATCTAGCTGCAATACACATGGACTTAGGGCATCACTAAGAGATAGTAACCAACAAGACAGCAAGGAGAATAGTCATGGAGATACATGGACAGATAGATAGATGAATGAATGGATGGATTATTTCTAATAATTAGAGTTTAGCAATGAAAAGAGAATATTTGTTGAGAGTAATGATAGTTGTCTTCAAATATTTTAAGTATTGTCATATGAAAGGCAATTTAGATATATTCTTGACTCTCAAAATGGAATTTGGCACAATCCATAGATGCTGAAGAAATAAAGATATCAGCTTATTATAAGGAAAGAGATTTCTAATAAATCTGTAAACATAATAGAGATAAATGTAAAGTCCTACACTTGGGTTCAAAAATTCAACTTCAGAAGTACAAGATGGTAGAAACTTTAATAAACAGTTGTTCTCTGAAACAAATGGACATTTCAGGGGACTGCAAATGCAATAGGAGCCAATAATGTTATATGGCAACCAAAAAAACACATTCAATCTCAGGTGTTTTAAAAGTGGAAGAGAATTTAGAATGAGAGAGGTTTTAGTTCTGAAAGTTTTATTCTTCCTGATCAGATTTTATCAGGAATTTAGGATTTAATTAATGGTGTCATTTTGGGAAGGACAGGAACAATATGAAGTATTTCAAAAGAAGAAAAACATAGAGTGATCTGGAGGAGGAACTGGAGATCATTCTTTATAAAAAAAAATCACCCAGAAAATTGGGAAGATTTACCTAGAGGAGAAAACATTAAAGGAAATAGTGGTCAATGTCTTCAAACATTTGAAGTGATGAATTTGGAAAGAGCACATCAAGTCCAGTTTCTCTCTAAATTTAGGAAGTCCTTCTACATTCTACCAAAGGCAGCTGATGGTACAATGGAAAGAGTGCTAGACCTAGAGTCAGAAAGACTAGAGTTAGTTCAAATCTAGCCTCAAATATTTATGAGTTAACCTTGGTCAAGTCACTTAACTTTTCTTTACCTCAGTTTCCTCAGCTGTAAAATGAAGATAATAATAG
The DNA here is from genome assembly GCF_902635505.1 of Sarcophilus harrisii. Classification (NCBI taxonomy): domain Eukaryota; kingdom Metazoa; phylum Chordata; class Mammalia; order Dasyuromorphia; family Dasyuridae; genus Sarcophilus; species Sarcophilus harrisii. Next base: position 360,962,797 of record NC_045429.1, on the reverse strand, counting down.
CATCTACTTTGTGGAGTTATTGTGAGGACAAGATGAAATATTAGTTAAAAGTACTTAGCATGGTACTTGGTAGAGGGTAGTTGCCATATAAATGTTTATTCCTTTCCTCCTTACCTGGTGTCATCTATGGTCATATAATCTTTCCTTGGAGATAGATAATGCTATCCTTTCCTCTTTCCACATCACTTATTCTAGTATTAGCACATGTAAGGTAGAAGTTGATCTGTTTACTCTATTTTTCATTTTAATATTTTTTCTACCTGTGCATTAATTTTTATCATTGATATATTAATAATTTTGAAAAGTTTAAAGATCTATATAAATACTATTTATTATTGCTATTACTTTTATTATGACTATTATTTTGGCTCTAAAAATTGGAGGTTTGATGATATATAGAAATATGGTTAATTCACCAATGACTCCCATATTAATAGCAAATAATTTTTGCCTTAAAGTATTCTAGGTTTTACTCAACATGTCAATTATTTTTCTGATCCATTTCTTAGAGGAAATAGGTATGATGCATAGGCCTCAAGAATTTTTGATTTATACATCTTTGACCACCATCATTATTCATTTCCCAACATAGTTTTTATTGTTCTTCCCAATGTGAACGTTTTCTTTGAAGTCACTGGATATCAAATTATATCTTTATTTAAAAAACTTTGTCAAATTCTTTGAAACATTTTTCTATTTGGGGAGAGGATGAAACAATGATTGTAAGAAGGTTAAATCTAACCAACAATCTAAGAATGTTGTTTTTTCTCATATTTTTCAATACATGAATATGTTATCATAAAATGTAAAAATAATTTTTAGCTAGGAGCATGCAAAAAATGGATATGGGTGGGATTTGGTATTATAGACCATACTATAGACCCCGATCTACTTCTTCATACGTTGCAATGAATAATGGTGCATAAGAATAAGAAAGAGAATAAAGCCAAGAAAAAGAAAAAGGAAAGAATAAGCCAAGATCATGGATTATTTCCAGCAGAATATGCCAATATTTCCATCCAAATAAATTTAAAATGATTCAAATCAAGTTTTGGAATGACAGAGACAATCTCAAGTGCCATGGTGAGACACTTCTTCAGTCTAAGACAAATTAGAAAATTGGCATCTAGACATCATACTTCCAAGAAATTATCAAGAAAAACTGCTCTATTACCCTAGAAACAGAAGATAAAATAAAATTGAAGACTCCCCTCATCATTTCCTAAAAGAAATCCCAAAATAAAAACTCCGAGGGATATTATAGGCAAATTACAGAGCTCTCAAGTCAAGGAGAAAATATCGCAAGCAGACAAAAAATAACCATTCAAATATCAAGATCAAACAAGATTTAGCAGCTTCTACATTAAAGGAGTAAAGAATTTTAAATATAAGATTCCAGAAAGCAAAAGAATTAGGATTACAACCAAGAATAATCCACTCAACAAAACTGACTATGATCCTTGGGGGGGGGGAGGGGAGGGAAGGAAGAAGGGAGAGAGGGAGGGAGGGAGGAAAGGAGGGAGAGAGGGAGGGAGGGAGCGAGGGAGAGATGGAGGGAGAGAGAGAGGGAGGGAGGAAGAGAGAGGGAGGGAGGAAGAGAGAAGGAGGGAGGGAAGGAGGGAGGGAGGGAGAGAGGGAGGGAGAGAAAGAGAGAGAGAGAGAGAGAGAGAGAGAGAGAGACAGAGAGAGAGAGAGAGACAGAGAGAGAGAGAGAGAGAGAGAGAATATGGATATTTAATGAAATAGAAGGCTCTTAAGAATTACTGATTAAAAGACCAAAGCTGAATATAAAATTTGGCATTCAAACACAACATTCAAATAAAGTATAGAAAGGTAAATAAGAAAGAGAAATCATAAGAATTCTATAAGATTAAATTGTTTACTTGCCACATGACTCCTTAGCACTTTATCATCATTAAAGCAGTTAGAGGAAGTCTACATAGACAGAGGGCTTGGGTATGTGTTGATTATATTGAGTTAATCTCAAAAATACATGAAGGATTGAGAAAAAGGTTGCATTGAAAGAAGGGGGAAGGATGAGATGGATGGAAAAATTTGTCTCATAAAAGAGGCATGTAAGAAATAACTTTCATAGTGAATGGGGAAATGGAGGGAGATAAGCTATGTTTGAATCTCATTCTCATCAGAAATTATTTGAAAAGGAGAGAATATATATTATACATACACAGTTGGTTATAGAAATCTATCTTATCCAATAGGGATAAAAGATAGGAAAAAAATAAAGAGGGGGGTATGATAATAAAGGGGAGGGACAATTAAAGAAGTCAGCAGTCAGATGAAAAATAAACTTTTGAGGAGGAATAGAGTAAAAAAGGAACGAGAAGGATAAATGGAAGAAAATAGGATAGATGAAAACACATAACTAGTAATCAAAATTGTGAATATGAATAAAATAAACTTCCCCATAAAACAGAAGCAGATAGAATGGATTAGAAACTAGAATCCAACAATATGTTGTTTACAAGAAACACACTTGAAATAGAAAGACAGTCACAGAGTTAAAATAGGTGACAGCAGAATCTATTATGCTTCAACACAAGGAACATGAAAAAGCAGGGGGAGCAACCATGATCTCAGATAAAGTAAAAGTAAAAAGAAATCTAATTAAAGGAGATAATCAGGGAAACTGCATTTTCCTAAAATATGGCATAGACAAAATAATATGAAAAAACTTACAGCAAGTTTCTGATTAAAGTTTCAAATATGTAAAGAACTGTCAAATTTATTTTTTAAAGAGAGATTCATTCCCCAATTGATAAGTGGTCAAAGAATATCAATAGATAATTTTCAAAAGAAAAATTCAAAACTATTTTCAAGCACATGAAAAATGTTCTAAGTCACTACTGCTTAGAGAAATGCAACTTAAAACAACTGGGAAGTATCATTTCATGCCTTGTCTGATGTGTCGTGTGTGACAAATGTTGACGAAAAACAGATAAACCAATGAACTGTTCTCCATTTTGGAGAATAATTTGGAACAGTGCACAAAAGGCTATAAAACAGTGCATACTCGTTAGCCAGAAATATCGCTTCTAATTCTGTAACAGAGGTGGGGAAAGAGAGAGAAGGGGAAAGAGGAAGAGAAGAAGAGAGGGAGAAGGACCTTTAGGCACAAAATATTTATAGCATCTCTTTTTATAGAGGCAAAAAATGGGAAAAAAATGGAAACTGATGGAATGCTTATCAATTGAGAAATGGCTGGAAAAGTAGTGATAAGAAATGGTGATGCTATAAGAAAAACCTGGAACGATCTTTATGAAGTGATGCAAAGTGAAGCAAGCATTAACTAAGAGATCATTGTACACAGAAATAACAATATTGTAATGATAATCAGTTGTGAAAAACTTGGCTATTCTAATCATGCAATGATTTAAGAAAATGTCAAAGGAACCATGATGAAAAATACTTGGCACTTCCTGAGAGAGAGCTGATGAAATCTGAGTGTAAAATGAAGTATATTTTTCTTTCTTTATTGTTTTTGCTTTTTTTTTGTTGGCATGACTAATATGGAAATATGTTTTGCATGATATGTTTGCATGTATAACTGATATTCTCTTGCTTACTTCCTCAGTGAGTGAGGGTAAAATGGGAGAACTAAAAGAATTTAGAACTCAAAAGAATTTTTAATGTCAAAAATAACTATATAATTTTTAAAAGATAATAAAAGTGAAAAAATATTGTGCACAATTAAAATATCTGCAACCTGGCCAATAAAGAAAGAGGGAAAATAAGTGGGCTATTACAATAGCCTTCTAATTAGTCTCTCTCAGGCATCTCCCTATTCCAGATTATTCTCCTCATATCTGCCAAAGAGATTTTCCTACAACACCAATTTGACCATGTCAACCTCCTACTCCTTCTCAATAAATTCTAGGGTTACATCTTCTAAGATGAAATAGATAATCCTGACATTTAAGCCCCTTACAACCTTATCATTCAATACAGAATATAATTCAAATTAACAACTATTGGCAAATCTCTCAACCTCTGGACTTGCTACAGCCTGTCACTAAAGAAAACAATCTAGTGAATTTACTCATGTTTTGGCATTAAAGATCGTCTCAAAAGGACTCAACATGTTCCCTCTCAATACAATATAGTCTAAGTAAAATCTTTCTTTCCCAATTCTTAAGGATTTCTAATGCCTTCCTCCTAGTTCAAATGTCATTTCCTCCAGGAAACCTTCCTTGACCTTCTAATGGGATGGGATTTCTCTCTCCTTTGAATACATATAACCTCTTGGTTTTTCGTTTTCATCCTTTATAAATAAAATAAATTTTTAAAAATATTAGTAATGATGATCAACTATGAAAGTTAGCTTCTCTGATCAACAAAATGATTCAAGACAATTCTCAAGAAAGAGAGCATTTATATAGCACTTTAAGGTTTGCAGAGTTTTACATATTATCCCATTTGATCCTCACAACAGCCCCTAGAAAGTAAGTGCAATTATTATCCACTTTACAAATAAGGAAACTGAGGCTGAATGAAATTAAGTGAATTGTCTAGCATCCCACATATAAGTATTTAGGATAGGATTTGAACTCAGATTCCAGATCCTACATTCTATTCACTGTGCCATCTAGCTGCCTTGAAATATTTTAAAACATAATGCCTTGTAGATATGTCTTTGTGCAGATTTTATCCATTTTAACAGCCTATTAGATCCTTAAAGGTAGATATTAGGTTTTATGTATCTGTATCTTCTTTTATGTATCTGTATCCTCTGTGACTGGGAAAGTACTTGGCATTAAGCAGACTTCCACAAATATTTGTTGAATGAATAAATGAATGTTTGCTAGTTTAATTCTAGATTCCAATCCTATCATTTCTCCTTACTAAATCTGGAAGTATCAGGTTCTAAGTTACTAAAATGAGGAATATATGGAACACTTTACTTTGCCTTCTAGTCCCCAGACTAATGACATTACAATGAATGGGAGAGGAAAATTGAAGGCTCCCTCTCTCAGTACTGCTGCTTTGTAAATATATCACCTACTATTTTACATAAATCCCTTGTCACTTCAAAAAGAGACTAGGCTTCCCAAAGACAGAGATAAGATCTTCTATATGTATTATGTCTTGTAATTCAATTCAGATATTAAATTATATGAATAATTTATACTTAAATAGAAGTTTGGAGTTTTTAAACAGGATTTTCCAATCTATCACCTCATTTTATTGTCTCAACAATCCAATTAGGAAGGTATTATAATTCTTTACCAGGGATGGTTTGGGCTAAGTTGTTGCTGCAACCTCCTTCCAACTCTAAAACTCTGAATCTAAGTTTCTATAATTCTATGATCTCCATTTTACATATAAAGTAACTGATGGCCCAGAGGGTGAATGACTTGCTAATGCTTAGACTATTGCTAAATGTTAGAGTCAGTACAGCAACATGAATTTTCTCACTCAGTCCCAGATGGTTCCCATTCCATTCTAAAGTCTGGGAACAAAAATGCTTATTCAGTGAATACAACCTCCTTATGTTCTGAAACTAGAAAGGATAAAAAGTTCATTTTTGTAGATGACTGATTACTGATAAATGGGCTAATATTACAAATACCACCAAGGAATTCCTTAATTCACTGGGCCCCCTTACCTCATCATAACTCTGGTTCTTCATCCTGGGTACTGGTGCTGTGGTAAAATCATTGGCAGAGTAAGAGGAGAAAGTCAGATCCAAGAGAACAAGTTTTTCTAGATGGGAAGAGAATCATGTTTTAAATACAATTCTCCATTATCTTTACCAATTCATTCCCTTTTGAATACACCTTGAGGCACTGGGATAGTGGGGCAATGAGTGGGGGAAATACCCTTACTGGACATTCCAGATCAGGGGCTAGGCAGAAGCTATCTCCATTCAAATCGATTTAGTATGCCTAAAAGAAGGTGCAGAATTGGGAGAGGAGGGAATGAAAGGAAAGAGAGCAGTTTATGAATGAGAGAAGGGCAGAACTGAGGCAGAGAGACTTTTATACACAGAAATGAAAGCAGTGTAGGTGTATAGGTAGTTTGGAAGAAAAGTTGTTGTCAAAGGCACTGATGAAAAAGAGGTCAATAAAGCAATTTACCTGAAAGATGAAACTATGGGTGAGACAAAGAAAAGAAAAAAAAAAGACAGATATCCTCTGGGTGCAGAAAAGGTTCCAAAGGAGATACAATTAAGGTTGACTTGGTCCTAACTTTCCCTATGTTTATCCAATGGTCGATAGAATACAATGGCTTCTCTGTGACCTTTTCAACTGCAATACTGCCTTTCTTATCTTTCTGCTTTCCTCCCACCTTAGCTCCATAATCTCCCAGTTATCGCTTCCGAACCCTCCAGCACTTTATGCTTCTCTCCATCACTTGCTACCTCATTTGCCTCCACTTATTTGAGGAATGATTATGGAAAAGCAGATTATAGTTCTGAAGAAACATGAAGTCAACCATGAAATGAAGAGACCAGTAGTTAGGTTAAGTTTTGATGACCTACTTCCCATAGTCAGTAGTCATGATCTACCCTTATAAAGAATAAACTCTTCTTTCCCACAAAAGGAACTCCAAAATCCTGCATCAAATTCCACATTAAGTATAAGTATTCAAGCCCATTAGCTCTAGTGTCATTTCTCAGATTCTGCTCCATCTGTTCCAGGGATCTCCCAAACGACATTCTCCATAAGAATCTTCACTTTCCATATGCTCTGGGGATGCCTCCATACTCCCTGGATCTTATGGTCTCAATGAAAGATACCGAGATCTTTTCCAATATACTCACATTCTTCTAACCCCACCATACTTTTTATTGGGTAGTCCCTTCAGCTTCCTCTCCATGGACATTCCTCCAAACACTTGTCCCAATGAGCATTATTAGTGGACCTTTCTTTCATCTCTTTCACAGATGTGGCCCTGAAGCCCTTATCAGAAATTTTGTTTCCATGACCCCAGAGGATCATTAATATACTACATTTAACTAAGTCCTTCCACCTTTGGATGGAATAACTTAATACAGTCCAATGAGTCTGGAACAGTGAGCTTAGAGATCTATGACCAAGGTAAAGAAATGGGTCATTCAAAGAGAAAATTTTCTGATCTCCTCCCCAAGGTTCCCTGTGGACTCATTAAGGACTTAGCAGCTGGTGAGGACCTTCCACAGAAACAACAAATTTTTCTCTCAAGCTTCCCTGCCCACAGTCCCTACTTTTTCATTCTGAAGTCTAAACATAGAACTCCGTTAATTGGTCTCTGTCACCCTCATCACTTTTCCCATTTCCTGTTTCTGTATCAAAGGGAAAATGAATTATGAAGAATCAAAGAAAGACAATTTGGACTAGTAAATATAGAAGGGACCTTACAACTATGAAAATTATGGACAAAAGTAAAAAAGAGAAAAAAGTAGGAGTATGTCTACATGCTACTCACAAAGGAATCCTCCCCCCCAAATATCAATAAATTCACCTGTGAGAGTTCAGAAAGGCATCCCTGAGTATTTCTCTGGAATGGCAGGTTACTGACTTAATGATCCATCAGACAATCATACCCAAATTCAAAATTCAAAAGAATATCACTTAAAATCTCAAGAAATTTTATGTCTAATAACAAATTCTACTAATCATAACTCAGAGCTAGATAAATTATTTTTATTCTCATGAAGTTTCAATAAGCAATACAAGTTTACCAGGATTCATGCACATAGGAGATTTTGCTTAACATATTTTTCTTTCTTTTTCTTGTGTTTAGACTTATCCTGGTGCAGAGATCAATTATTAAACAAGCTTCTTAGATACTTATTAAACACATTATTTGTTTGGGAACTCTATATTCCAAAAAAACTCCTTTCTCAGGGATGATGACTTCGTTTACTCTGGTTTCAAGAAAACTGACAAACTTATAGATCAAGTGGAGTTGGCAGAGACCTCAGAAGGGGCTGAGCTTGCTCTTGCCTACTTCAACTATTGACTTCCATGGGCTGAAAGCAAGAGAAGGTAGAAAACATCTATGATGTGGTCAAGACAAGTTTATTGTATCTATCCTCTCAATATTTAAGCCCTAACACCACAAAATTACTAAGGAAACATAAAGCAGCTAACCAATCAGTACATGAAGGGGCAATGTTTTGTATACTAGTAGAAAGCATTCTCTATAGAAAGTTTCACCCCTTGCCATCCTGATTAATGATACATGCCCAATATACCTCGTTCCTAATTCTTCTCGGTCTTTGCTGGTCTGTTGGCTGACATTTAAAAAGGGTTCGAGGGGTTCAAAGCCTGGTCAAGATAACCTTGAATCCTGCACCTAAGCAGGTGTTGCCAGGTAAGTGTTGTTGCCTCGAGAGTTGTCCCCAACTCTATGATGGGAGAAAACAGTGCTATACAGCCTCATGCTTTAAACTTATCTCTCTTGTTCCATACACAGTAATTACCAATTTTAGGTTTAACATGATGACAATAATAATAACTTCAGATAATTTAGTCAACTATCTTAAAATGTTCATAATAATCAAATAGTTTTAGTTATAATTTCCTCTTATTTTCTAGAATAAGTGGAAATATCTAATTCCTTAAATTACATTCAGAAACCATTATAAAACAAGGTTAGCAAGGCTAAATAAATTTTCCACCTCCTTTTAGTTGTTCGGTTTATTCTGTGTCCAAGCTGTTGCAGCTTTGAAAGTTCTCAGGGAAGGTTCTGGCTTCCTTCTTCCCTTAAATAAGTTTCCTTTTTGTTTTAGAGAAACAAACAAGACAATAGAGAGAAAAACAAGACAATTCCTAAAATTCAGATACAACAGAATCTGTTACAAAAATGAATAGGAATCTTTTATACTCTTTTAGTTCATATATTTGATCCTAAGACAATAATGCAATATAGTCTGCTATATTGAGAAGAAGAAATACTGCATTTCTTCTCACAGCCAAAAGATCTCAAATCATCATTTTTGTTATATCAGATTCATATTGACAACAATTAATATAATAATGAATATCACTTAACAATACTTCAATAATTTGATATTTAAAATATAAGCAGTAATAATAGGTATAAACATCAGCATAGTATATGGAAAGAGAAAAACGTTAATAATAATATAGTAATACGATGTAAAGATGATACATAATATATTTGCATATATTCACTATATGTTATATACATATGTACATATGAATATATACTACATATAGTAGTGATGCTATATTAATAATAAGTAGAAATATATGCATGATACTATATTTACATTTATACACAGAAAAAACATATGTCAATAAAAATTAAAAACTATGACCCATTCTATAGGACAACATGAAAATCATAAAAATATGTAACACATAGGTTGGAATTACAAAACAGTATTAAATAAAAATCATTGCATACTATATTTGATTGAATTAATAAATGCATATAGTATGTCATCTTATATCACCAACTAGCTATGATGTGGCTAGAAATGTATAAGCATATGTGCATATATACCAACATACATATGATAATTTGGAGAAAATCAGTAAAAGAAAGCATTATTATTGAAGAGAATGGAATTTAATTCTTTAAAGCTGAGATTTTAGTTGATATTTGACTGAAATCAAGGAATCCAAGTAAATTTGAGGAGAGAGCACATTCCAGACATGGGATAAAACTAATTAAAATAGGAGTCAGGGATGGGTTTTCTTATATAAGAAATAGCAAAGAAGCTGATGTCACTGGAGTGCATAGTATATGAAAGTATGTAAATGTAAAAAGAATGGAAAGGTTGGAAGGAGCAGATTATAGTGGTTTTAAATCACAAAATTTGATCCTTGAGACAATAGGCAGTTTACTGAATAAGATGGTGACATGGCCAAACATTTGCCTTAGGAAGATTAATTTGATACCTGAGTGAAAGGACAGACTGGACAGGGAAATGATTTGAAACAAGGAAACAAAATAGTTGGCTAATGTAATCATTTAGATATGAGAGAATGTGGATCTGTACCCAAGTAAAAGTAGCAGCAGTAGGTATATATAAGAAGTAGGTATATATAAGAAATGACATAAAGGTAAAATGATTAGACTTAGCAACAGATGGAATATTGGGGTGCAGGGAATGAGAAGTAGAGGAAGACACTTAGATTATGAACTTGGATGTCTGGGAAAATGATAATTACACTTAACAATGAAAGAGAAGTTAGAAATTAGAATTTGGGGAAGGGAAGTCAATGAATTCAGCATTGCATATGTTAAGTTTAAGATATCTACAGGATATCTAGCTTGAGATGTCCAATAGACAGAGATATGAAACCAGAAGTGAAGAAAGAATGGTTAAGAAGATTTGAGAATCACTACCATAAAGGTGATAATTGATGCCATGGGAGCTAATGAGATTACCAAGTGAAGGAGAATAGAAGGAAAAGAGAAGAGGGTCAGGACAGCACTAAGAGACACCTATAGTTAGCATGTATGACCTGGTTGAAGATCCATCAAAGGAAATTCAGAAGATCAAATAGAGTGGAAGACAATCAGGATAGTCACAGAAACCTAGAGAGAAGATAGGATAAAGTGGAAAACCAACAATGTCAAAGAAGGCATGTAAAGAGGTCAAGAAGGATGCAACCTGAGAAAAAGTCATTGAGATCTTTGATTCCTCATTCTCTTTATCTCCTATATTCCAAACTACAATATTAATTTTACCTTTGTAATGTTTTTCAAATAGGCCTCTCTTCTCTCTGACACTGCCAACAGGACCTCATTATCTTACCCTGGACTACTTTAAAAGACTATTGGTTGCTCTCAAATACATATATCTTCCATTTAACTATTCCAGTGAATAGTTCATTGAACTATTGAAATATTTTTCCTGAAGCACAAGTTTGACAATGTTATTCCCTACTAATTAAATTCCAGTGGCCCTATCACCTCCAGGATCAAATACAAAACCAACTTTTTGGAATTCAAAGCCCTTCATAAATTACTCCTCTCTACCTTCCATTTTTTGTACTATGATCCAGTAACACTGGTCTCTTTCCTGTTCCTCAAGCAAAAAACTCTATCTCCCAATGCCAAAAAACTCTATATCAAAATGCCAAATTTTCACTGACTGCTCCTTAAAGATGAAATGATCTCCCTCTTCATCTTCATTCCCCTGGCATCCTTGGCCTCCTTTATATCCCAGTTAAAATCCTAACTTCTCCAGGATGCTTTTCCCAATTCTTCTTGATTCTATTAACTTTCTTCTACATATTATCTCCAATTCTTCCTGTATGTTTGTACATAGTTACATGTCATCTAGCCCATTAGATTTTCAACTTCTTAAAGGCAGGGACTATCTTTTTATATTTTTTATATCCTCAGTACTCAGTTGAGTGTCTGGCAAATAAGAAGTGCTTAAAATATTTTATTAACTCACTGACTTCTTAGAGAACAATTTAAGTTGAACGATGAGGTCAAAAGCCAAAATGTAAAGAGCTAAAGAAATTGTAATGCCGGAGAAACTGAGATAAAATAGAAATTGGTTTTTAATCTTTTAATGTGAAGAGTTTTAGAATAACTGGTTGGATGGGACTCATGTCCAAATACATTCAGCCCCTAGGAACTGAGGCAGGGAACTTATATAGGGCTTTAGCTAATTTGGATTTAACAAAGGAAGAAAAGGGAGTCAAGGATGCTGGGAGGACAGAAAAACCAAAATTCCAGGAAAGGATCATAACTTAATTCTAACAGGTCAAGATAAGAAGGTTAGACAGAAATAGGGGAAATGAAACAAAATGAGGGGAATTATCCCAGCAAAGATTGAAATAATGCACCTGGAGTTTATGACATAATGGTATATAAAGTGGTCAGAGCTTCAAGGTTTTCCCTGATTCAATTCTCCCAGTCCTAATAGCAAGGAAGGGGATGGAGTGGGGAGTCCATAATGTCTTTATTCGGAGCATAATAAAACTAAGAGAAAAATAAATAGATGCATCAATTGTAAGCAGCCTTATCAATGAGTTTAAACCACAGAGTTGAAATTATGAATGATAGTAGGGTTGATTGAATCAAGTGACTGTCTTTGAGGATGACAGGGACTTAGTCATATTTTCAGGAAGGAAAGAATAAAACAGGGGGGATTCAAGATAATTGAGCAAGTCAGCAGAGATTAAAGATAATTAATAAAGTAGGATAAGACAGGCAGTAATCTGATAGAGAAATGAGGGTAAAATCAAATCACCTGTACAGGTAAGTGGTTTGCTTTGACAAAGAGGAGGGCCACATCTTCATCCGTAGTGTAGTAAAAGTCATAAATGCATAACATCTGGATGGCATGAGATAAGAAGAGGATAAAGAGGAACTCATAGTGAATGGAAGAGTTGAGGGATTTAGGAATAAAGGAGTGGACAGTAAGGGGAAAAATTAAATTTGAATATTGACAAACAAAGGGTCAGAATCTGGGGAGGATTTAACACATAGGAATTCATTATTCATTTAGGAATGTTCAGATGTTATTAAATCCCCTGTACTATGACCTCAGGGTGGAGTACTTTCAGGGTAGGGCAGGAATGGGGAGGGAAGAGAATAAGCCTTCATTAAATGCCTACTATGTGTCTCATTGTGCTCAATACTTAGTGAATTGTATTGCTTTTGATCCTTATAACAATCCTATGAAAGAGAGAAAGAAATGTCATTTTAGGTGAAATTTCCTACTCAATACTTTCCTAATGGCCATTTGTACATCTTTATTCCTGAGGCTATACACTATGGGATTCAACAGAGGAGTGATGATGGTGTAAGTCACTGTGACTAGGCGATCCTTGTTGGAAATATAACTGGCTGTGGGTCTCAGGTAGATGAAGGAAGCACAGCCATAGTGAATGATTACCACTGTGAGATGAGAAGCACAGGTAGAGAAGGCTTTTTTCTTCCCTTCAGTTGAGGGGATTTTCATAATGGTTTTCAATATAGAGAGATAGGAAATACAAATAAAGAAAAAGGGGATCACAAGTACAAGAGCACCAAGAATGAAAATGATAAATTCACGAGTTTCTGAGTCTGTACAGGCAAGCCTAATAACAGGTGAAATATCACAGAAGTAGTGGTTGATTTTGTTGGAATTACAAAAGGGGAGACTAAAGATCAAGTTAACCATAATTAATGAGATCATAAAACCTAAAATGCCACAAGTGACTGACAACTGCCCACATACCCTCCAACTCATGAGAATTGGGTAGCGCAGAGGCTGACAGATAGCAGCATAGCGGTCATAACCCATCACCCCAAGCAGCAGGCAGTTGGTGACAGCAAATCCAAGGAAGAAGAACATCTGGACAGCACAATTGATGAAGGAGATAGTCCTGAGCACAGAAAGAAGGTTAAGGAGCATCTTGGGCAGGATGACAATGGTATAGAAAGTCTCAGAGACAGAAAGGATACTCAGGAAGTAATACATTGGGGTGTGAAGTTTGTGTTCCAGGAAGATGGCAGTCACTGTAGTGATGTTCCCACTCAGAATAAACAGATAAAGACAGAGGAAGAGTGGAAAAAGCACAAGCTGTTTTTCCTGGAGGTAAGAGAAGCCCAGCAACAGGAACTCATTAATCCTGGTAAGGTTGGCTGAAGGAATCATTTTTCTGGGAAAATCCTGGGGAGACAAAAGGAGAGAGAAAAATATTCAGTTCTGTGAATCCTGGGGGCTGAAACCATTCTGAATGATTTGGATGTTTGGACCGACCCTGAATTTGTAAGATGGAGTTGGGAGTAATAATGAAAAGCTAGAGGTGTAATTTGGCTACAAATAAACTATCCTAAGCCGTGTCTCTTATTATCAGTTGAATCAGTAGTTCTTGGGACACAGTTTGATTGGTTACCCAGTTTCTGCATCATCATTCAAATCCATCACACAGTAGATTTCATTCATTTTTAGAAAGTGAAAACCCACATAGACTGTTTTTTCTTTATTTACTTATCTGCTTTGATATCTTTACAATTAGTAGGAATATAGGGCCTCAAAATTTGGAGTTTGGGGCTTTTCAGACTTGGATGATCCTCACTATGGCCTTTACATGTACTATAAGAGGAACAGGAAGAAGAGAAGCAGCCTTGTTAAAAAGGATAGAAATAAGGCTAATTGCTAGACTTTCTAATACAAAGAACAATGGCTCCAACTTAACTCAGTATGAGAAGAAATACTTATGTATTTGGTAACCATGCCAAATAGACCTTTTTTCTTATCTATGCCTGCTGATGTTCCAGTGAAAAAGTCCCCTCCTCAACTAGGGCAGACAGACCCTACAGTGACTCCACTCGTTTCACTCTGATAATTATTTAAGAACTGAACTGATCACAACTTCCACAAAATGATACTGGAATCTTCCTAAGGCAGAAAAAGTTATTAGCAACTTCAGAGTCCATCAAATTTCCCATTTTACAAATGAGGAACTGAGAATGAGACAGGTAGTATGACTTTCCAAGGTCACACAGTATATTGTAGAGCTAGGACTTGAATTCATGACCTCTAACCCCAAATCAGCATAATACTATGATCCATATATAGCACATATGGCCTCATACCATCTCTATGGCCTTAAATAGTCTTCCATAGTTTGGTCCATAGCAAAGGTTCAAATACTCCAAATATTTCTTAAAAAAAAAAAAACCTTCCTTGGATTGCTTTTATGATTGACCCAATCTTTCATCCTTAGTCATAAATACACATATGTGGGTATTTATATATGTATGTGTGTGTATATGTATGTGTAGCTGTGTATGTATTATGGATGTGTGTGTATCCATTGTTTAAGACATATTTTTTTGCCAAGGAAATGGAAATTGAGTGAATGTCCATCAATTAGGGAATGGCTGAATATGTTATGGTATATAAATGTAATAGAATATTATTGTTCTATAAGAAAAAATAAAAATCATGATTTCAGCAAAGTCTGGAAAGCCTTACATGAACTGATGCTGAGAGAAGTTAGCAGAACCAGAAAAATAAGGTAAACAGTAACAGTAAGATTACATGATAATCAACTATGATAAACTTAGCTTGTCTCAGCAATGTGATGATCCAAAATAACTCCAAGAGACTAGGAATGGAAAATGCCATCCATTTCCACAGCAAGAACTACAGACACTGAATATGAATCGAAGTATAGTATTTGTACCTTTTTCATTTATTTGCTTTTTCTTTCTAATGTTTTTCTCCCTTTTGGTCTGATTTTTCTTGCACAATATGACAAATATAGAAATATGTTTATAAAGATTGTAGACACACAATCTATATTTGTTTGTTGTTGGGAAAGAAAGAGATAAGAGAGGGAGGGAGAAAAAAAACATAGCATAAAATCTTACAAAAATAAAAGTTGAAAACTATCTTTAAATATATTTGGGAAAATAAAATACTGTTGAAATAAAAAATAAAATATATTTTTTCATCACTTCATGTATATATCTTATCTTTTTAACTAGATGATAGAGTCCTTGAGGGGAAGAACTAAGATTTCTATTTTCTCATTGCCCATAATCCTTTCTTCATATAGTCATTATAAAATATTTATCAATTAATCGGAAGGATGAATGAATGAATGCTGGAGTAGCAGTTACCAAAATTATCATTACAAGGATGTTGTCTCCTTTCCACTCCTATTGTCACCTACCTCATTAGTGTCCTCATTATCTTCAATTACTATAAAATAGATGCCTTTATGTCAAAGTAACAAATATGGTTCTGCCCAAAGTGAAATTGTTAATATATATAATGATCTGTTTAAACTGACAGGTGATTTTTCTTTTTATCTCTCTTCTGTTTACTAATCAGGAATAATTTGACAACTTCTATTTTGTGTGTTTGAAGGTACCACTGTCCTTCACAATTTAGTTTGCAACTTTGGAGTCACCTTCAACTGTATATTTCTCAATATTAAATTATATCAGCTCTAGTTCCCCAACATATTTTATATCCATTGTTTTGTTTCTATCCACACACTTTCCTAGTTCAAGCTCTCATTACATGTCTCCTAGACTATTTCAATAAGCTCAAAATTGATCTCCCTGGCTCCAATCTCACCCATTCTATACAGAGCTGCCAATATGACATTCCTAAAGCATAGGTCTTCACTATGTCATTTCCCTACTCTTAGACAAAGACAGAGACAGAGTCAAAGAGAGAGAGAGAGACATATGAAGAGAGAGGAGCGAGGAAGAGAAAAAAAGAGAGAGAGAGAGAGAGAGAGAGAGAGAGAGTGAGAGTGTGAAGGGAGAGAAAGAGCTGGTTTGCAGGCTTAATCTTATAGTCACCAAGAGAGACAGCTTCTTGCCCAAGTCCATTCCCCAGAGTCTCAACCAACTAATCATGCAAATTTGCCTGTTTTATATCAGCAAGGTCCATTTGGCATCCTTATACTTCTTGAAGAGCTGTCGCTAATATGCCTCTTAGTAGTGAATCACATCCTGTTTCATGAGTTTCATTAAAGAACTTTTTTTAATTGATCAGTTTTTCTTCTGATAATTTTCACTTATGTTTGCACATTTAAAAAACTAGTAAGAATTTCAAAGAATTCATGGTGAAAAGTAAATATTTGATGAGTCTTTTAGATACTGAGTTAGAGGAATACTCTGAAGTATTAATGTGCTAAAAAAAAATTGCTAATTTTAAACTGTATTTTAACCATTCAAACATCAGGCCTTTCATAGTAAGATTTCAAGGTGTAGGGAATTGTATTAATTACCGAAAAAAAATTGTCCTTGGTAAGGGAAAAATGAGTAGGGAGCTAACATGGTGTGATATAAACAACAACTCAACTGAACTTTCCTAACATTCTCCTCTAAACAGCTTTAAAATAATACCTCAAATTGAATTTTAGAGCAGTAAAGTCCACAAAAGGTGAGAGAGAGACATTTTTCCAGCCGAAGACAATTTAGGAGGTCAGGATGAGAAATCTATGAAACAAAGCAGGTACTTCTCCAAATCACATAAGTGGAAGCACCATCCATTGACATCAATAGGATGACACCAATAGTGGGTATTAAAGATAGCAGCAACAGAGCAGCTTTTTCAGCAGCAGTTTCAGAAGCTCTCATTTCAGCGATAATAAGAAAAATGAAAGACTGGTCAGAGAGAGATTACAGGAGACTTTGTTGGCACTAGGTACAGAACCTGCCACAGTTTGACAACTACCTGGATCACAGTTCCAAGGTAGTGAGAAGTGCTTGTGATTGGTCACAAAGGAGCAGAGGCTCTTGTCACAGTTTCAAAGCAAAGAGGAGTACTAGTACTTGCAGTGCTGGAAACAAGAGACATGGTCACAGTTCTAGGGCTAAAAGGAGCACTAACAATTACTATACCTCTCAACAGCACACTTCAACTTGAAAGCATTAATCACTTGCAGCTACCTAGAAATAGTTCTGAAAACAGCAACACAAAGAAAATTAAAGTTTGAGACAGTAGCTCCCTATCCAAGGTGAGCAGAGCCCAACCTTAACATAAAGTTCAAGTTACAAAATAGACTAGAAAAATGAAAAATCTAGAAAAAGTGCTAATCACAAAAAAGCTATTAGAATTTCAGGGAAAACAAGACATAGACACAAAAGACATATAAAAATGGCTGGATGTAAAACTTTGAATTAAAAATGCAAATGGACATAAACCCAACAAGAGTTTCTGAAAGATTTAAATAGATAAGAATCATAGAAGAAATTTTGGAAAAAGAAATGAGAATGATACAAAAAAAATATGAAAAGAGAATTAACAACTTGGTAAAAAAGAACAAAAAAAAATACAAAATAAGACCTTTAAAAAAAGAGCTGGCCAAATGATAAAAGAGACACAAAAATGCACTGAAATAAAGAATTCCTTAAAAACAGAATAGGAGAAATGTAAAGAGTAACAAAAGGTCATTGAAGAAAAAAATTGTAAAAATTAGAATTGGGTAAGTGGAAACTAATGACAGCATGAGACATCAAAAAACAATAAAACAAAGTCAAAGTAAAAAGAATGAAAAATTAGAAAAAAATGGAAAAACAATTGATTAGAAAAATTAGTGATAAATGAATCATAATTTAATAATTATTGAACTGACAGAAAGCTATGATCAAAAAGGAAGTGCCTAAGGGGCATCTAGGTGGTGCAGTGGATAGAGGATCAGCCCTGAAGTCAGGAGGACCTGAGTTCAAATCTAGTTTCAGACACTTAATACTTCCTAGCTGTGTGAACCTGGGCAAGTCACTTAACCAACCAATTGCCTCAGGAAAAAAAGTGCCTAGATATTATTTTTCAATAAATTATCCAATTTTTTTTCAATATTTAGAACCAGAAGGTATAATAGAAATTTAAAGAATCTATCAATCACCTAAAATCTAAAAGATTTTTAAATGATAACACCAATAATATTATTGCCAAATTCTGGAGCTCCCAGGTGCAGTAGAGAATATTTAAAACATTCAGAAAGAAACAATTTAAATATTCTGGAGCCACAGTTACAATATCCCAGAATTTAGTAGCCCTCACCTTAAAGAATTAAAGAAATAGAGGATTCATATTATGATATTTGAAAATGGTAAGGAATTAGGGTTCCAACTAAGAATAACCTACTCAGCAAAACTGAGTAGACACAAAACAGTGACAAGACTCAGGAACTCCTATCAATACAACAATCCAAGACAGCTCTAAAATATTCAAAATGATAATTCTTGAGAGAGATAAATCAGAGAGGTACTGATGAATTTTGAGTGTAAATTGTTATAATTTTCTTAAATTTTCTTGCTTTTTGTCACATGCTAATACTGAAATATTTTTAAAAGATGCCACATGTAAAATTGATAATTTATCCAGAGGTATGGGAAGGATTATAAAGAGAGAGAATTTGACACTCAATTTTTTTTAAAAAATGTAAAAATAGATAATTTTTAAATGTATAAAAACTTTTTATCTAATGTGGGGAACTATGTGTAATTAAACAAAAAGTTTTGCTCTACTTATCATTCAAAACATAAAATAAAACACCAAAACCATACACATCCAAGTCTTGGTACAATAAGTAATAAACTTCTAGTATTCCAAGACAAGTCCAAAATTCAAATAAATAGAAGAGGGGGCTTGAGAAAGAGACAAAAAAGAGAGAAAATGAATCAAATACATATGATAATATAAACAGAGGAACAATTCAATTTTTAAAGAAAAAGAAAGAAAATCCAAGAAAAAAGATGAAGAATATTAAGAACTGTGAAGATTTGAAAAATTATAAACAAAAAGTTATGTGATCATTAACAATAAAATCCAGTCTACATCTACATTAATGATCAAAAAAAAAATCTAAAAAGGACAAACTACATTACTGATAAGAGTGGAGTGGTGGAAACTGATGCTGTTTCACATTAATAATGGGATTTTAAATCTTATTGGGAAGTCATTTCATATAGCCATAGTTTCATAGTTGAATAAGAACTCAGCAGTCACTTGAAAAGAATACCATCCCCACTCCATCCCCTCCACCTTAGGCCCATACATACCTAATCAAGTGATCATGTACACAGAGAAGGAAGTCACTATCCACAAAGGCACTATATTCCTCCTTGAACCAGCTCTAATTATTGGGAAATTTCTCCTGACATCCTCTAAATTTGCTTCTTTGCAATTTCAATTCATTGTTCCTCCTTTGGTCATCTGGGGACATATGGAACAAATCAAATCCCTCTTCCACATGACGGCTTTCTAAATATTTAAACCTAAGTATCATGACACTCCCACCACTACTCTCTACCCCAATTTTTCACTGATCTAGCTAATCTGTATACAGTTCATTCAGCCAATTCTCATTCAATATGACTTAAATGTCCTTCATAATCTTACAATGGTCCTTTATCACCAGGACACCACCAACAATTCATTTCTAGATATTCTCTAACTGATCAGTTTCCTTCCTTTATTGTAGTACCAGAATAGAACAGGTCTGACCAAGGCCGTATGTGAGGTCCATCATATCCTTATTCTGGTTTTTTTTTTTTTTTGTTACAAATGAAGTCCTCCCTTCCTGGGTATTTTAAATTACATGATAAGTCACAAAAATAATAAATCTTTTGATCCAGTGAGACAAAAAAAAAAAAAGAGTTATATCCTAAGGATCTTAATACTGCGAAGTTTCAAGGTCCAATGATTTTGTAAATGTGAATATTCCCTGCATAGCTGTAAATTAGAATCACTCTATAACTTGATTTCAACATTTATGTAGAATTTACTTCTGGTTATAGATATTCAGTCCATCACGGAGCTTGTAATCTGAATTTACATTATACTGACATAGCTTTTTAAAACACATTTCACTTCTGTGTTACCAAAAGCAACAGAGGAGAACTTTAGTCAAAGTGTTGATAGAAGATGATGTTTTTTTTTTCTTTAAAAAAAAAACTATCTGCTTAAAATATTCATCATTCCATTATTTGTATGTTAAAAATTGTATCTGGCCCGTGGCCATTCCTTCCCATTTTAGTCAGTATAATAAGTTGGAGCAATAATAATACATAAGATTGCAAAGAGGAACATAGAAGTCACATAGAAACTTTCCCAAAGATCAAAGGAGCATAATTTACAAATTGTATTATATAGATAAAATTCACATGCTGCTAATATGAACCAAATCAGGAAAAACTATCTAGGTGCTGTTTGTCAAGGCTCTGATCCTATGATACATAAATTCTAGACACTCTCCAGACTTAACCCCAGACTAGCAGAACATCAAAAATATTTGAGAATTGAGAATGACTTTGAAGTTTTACCAATAATTTTGAGATAATTTTGGATGTTAATGAGCAAATCCTAAAATGGCACATATAGGAGTTCTTCTGTTTCCCTTCTCCTAAAAAAAAATCTATATTGAGACCTCAAATTCCCAACACTCTTTTCTCACCATTGGGTTGATACTGATGAGTGCTACCACCTCTACTCCATGACTACATAAGTGATATTCTCTTCCTCTCCCATGTCCATCCTCTTCCTCAGGCTACCTCTTGTCTCTGCCTCTCTGAGCATTTTGCACCCATGCCTTATATATTCAAATAAAATATAATTGCCACCTCATTTTCCACTGCCAATTGTGATCTTTCCTGGAAAGTAGCAAAGAATTGGATATGCCTGTCCCTATTTTATAATTTTGTAAATTATCAATTCAGTTTGTAGTAGTGAAAAAACTAACAGCAATGCATAGTGTGGCACTGTGATTTAATGGAAAGAACGGGGGGTATGAAATGTTATATCCTGCTTTCTGTTCAATCCCTGTGCTAACTGGTTTTCTCCAGGGACCTCTACTGATTTCACATGACTATACCTTGTTCAGAGTTTAGTCAATAGACAACTCATGTTTCCAGTTAAAACCAACTTAAATCCTTTTCTTTAATTTTTTTTCTTTCCAGTTAACACCAACTTAAATCTTTTTCTTTTTTCATTGTTTTTTTTTTATTGCATCCTTCTGTTTTCAAAGGACTTATATATAGAATTTCCTCCTAGCCAATGAAGTTATTACTGCTTTATACTTAGGAAGGAAAGTGCTTGGGAAAAGGTCTACATATCTCTACAATCTATACTTTTTTTTTCCCTGAGGCAATTGAAATTAAGTGACTTGCTATTTGCATTTGTTTTAATAGGCTTAGCTCTCTGTGTCTGACACATAGATGATTTTTGATTTAGAACTATTTGACAGACTATTATTATAGATCACTATTGTGTTTTCTAATGCTGGGAGATCCTGAAAACAATTAAATCATAGCTATTTCACTAAAACAATATATACTTTCAAAATTTGAATATAATATTAAAAATAAAAGAGAATTATATAATATCTAAATAATAAAAAACTTGATTTCCAAAGCTTAATTTGTATTACATGATTTTATTTGAGATTTTCTCACTTATTTGATTTGTTCATGTTTGTTAAAATTAGAGCTAAGTTTAAAATAAAAATATGTTCTTTTAAAGGTAAATTGAGGGAAAGGAAGATCTGTAATACCTTGTTTGGTCAAGACAGAAATAAATTATTAATTCATTGCTTCATTTGAGTTCTGACATTCATTACCTGTTGCCTGGACCCTTTTAATAGCTTCCTAATTGGTTTCTTTGCTTCTATTCTCTTCCTTCTATAATTCATTTTTAAACAACTGTTAAAACATCCACTTTATGAGCAAATATGAGGATGTTACTCTTCTCAAGAACATTCCATAGGTCATTATTACCTATGCAATAAAATACAAATTTCTATCTTACATTTAAAAGTCCTCTCCCATTGTGCCTCCTATTTGCCTTTCCAGCCTTAGTTAATATTTTCCCATTTTACTCATGCTGCATTCTAGACAATCTGATCTATGAGCTATTCCTCAATTTTGTCTTTTCTTTGAGCTCCTCAAAAAGCTGGCCCTCTCTCCATTCAAAGCTAGCAGCTAAAGCAACACTTCCTTCATGAAACTGTCCCAGATTCATTGAGAGTGTTCTCTCCTCTCCTCACAGTTTCCTTGAAAACAGTATTTTTCCTGTAACTCATTGCACTCTAATTTGTATCATACATCTTTATGCACCCCACAATATAATACTTACTAGATTACAGATCCTTTAAAAACAGGGCAATGTTGTTTTTCTTCTTTTTATATGCCATATCTAGTACTGTGTTTTGTATCTACTCAAAGTCAAATGAGATAATAATTGTAAAGTATTAAGTACAATGCCCAGCACAAAGCAAGTACTCTATAAATGTTAGCTATTACTATTATTATTGCATATTCTACATTTGTCCCTCATATCTGATACCTGCCTTTATCTTATAATTTCTTTCTCTATAGCATCTCTCTTTTATGTGCCCTTCTCTGTATTCATAAATACCCTAGTCACTCCATTAGCACTTCATGCCTAGACCATTACAGTAGCCTTCTAATTGATCTCTCTCCCTCAAATGTCCCCCAGGTCCAGTCCATCCATTCATCACAAAACTGCAAAAGTGATTTGCCTAGAGCAAAGGTCTGTCCATGTCACCTTGACCCAATATTTCACGAACTTCAATAGTTTCTAATTACTTGTTTGGCATTTAAAGTTTTCCACAACATAATCCTTTTCTTGCTTTTCTAATATTTCCACATACTACTCTGGTTTTCCTATCTTCCCTCGCTATACCATTGCACTGGTTATTATTATTCCCCAAGCCTATTATACCCCAAAGGTGATCTACTTTTCACATTTATGTCTTGACATCTCTGGCTTCCTTTACAACAACACAAATGTTTATTTCTAGAAAAGGTTTTCTCAGGGCCCCATGAAGGTACAGATTCTCCTTAACAACTATTTTCCATAGTTTCTGTATATATCTTGCATGTATATATGTTTGGTAGTATATAGATATATATGTATGTATATGTAGACATAGATAGGTGTGGATATGGTTTGGATGCATATGTATCATATATATATATATATATATATATATATATATGGTATATAGATGTGTATGTATATATACACTATATATATCCACGGGTACATATGGATATGTGTATATGGATGGATTCAAAATCTTATTTTTAAATTAACATGTCAACTCCACCATTCATTTAAGTTCTTTTAGGGCAGGGCCCTTTTTTAAACATGAGTTTTGGTCTTCATTTTTATCCTTAGACATTATTACCATGCTTGGCATGTAGCAAATAATAAATGCTTATTGAATCATTAAATGGATAATCAATTGATAAAATGATATTGGAGTAAATTAGAGGCAGCTAAGTAAGGATAGTGAAAAAAGTACTTGACCTGGAGTCAAAAAAATAAAAAACTGAATTCAAATCCAGCCTCAGACACTTACTAGCTAGGGAAGTTGCTTTACCTCTATCAGCCTCAGTTTTCACATCTGTTAAATGGAATAAATATCAACCCTTACCTGTCAGTATTGTGAAAAGCAAATAAGCCAACATATAAAGTATAATGTGCAAACTTTAAAGAACTAAATAAATGATAGCTACCATTAATATACAGCCATAACTGATTTGAGTTTTGCTGCCCCATTTCTTGTGATCAAGACTCAAGACCCACTCCCTTAAAAATATCTTCATTATCTATCCAAATAAAAACTTCAAGAAAATGTTTCAGGTCCCACCTCAAAATAGATTATTGGTATTAATACCTTATCTCTCAGTTTCTGCTTTGTCTATTCCAGGAACCTCCCAACTGAAATGCTTCATAAGAATTTCCAGTTTCCATATGCTCTGGGGATGTTTTCCATATGCCCTAGGTCATATGTCCTCAATGAAGGAGATATAGATCATTTCAAATATACCTATAGTCTATTAGCCTCATCTTATACTTCCTTGTGGAGATCCTTTCAGCCTCTTTTTCAAGGCATTTCTCTAAAGTCTTGTCCCATTGAGCATCATTAACAGACTTTTCTTTTCCCTCTCTCTAAGTTTTGGTACCAAAGCCTTTATTAGGAATTAGTTCATTCCTCCAGGAATGACCCTGGAGGGTCATTGCTATACTACATTTAACACAGATCCTTCCACCCAAAATACATAATAAAATCCAATGAGAACTACTATTTCTGAGACAGTGACTTTGAAACTCTATGTCCAAGTGGAAGAAATCAAGTCACTCATTTTTTGAGTGACTTTTTGAGAATTTTCTGATCCCTTCTTCATAGCTCCCTGTGGACTCATTAAGGACTTGGCAACTGCTAGAGACCTTCAATAGAAAAATATCAAACAAAGAAATCCCCTACTCCAGATTTCCCTGTTCCCAAATCTCTAATTTCTGACTATCTAGAATAAACATAAAAGGTATTTTTTTCAGTATCTCTGTCACTCTTACTTTATCCACCATTTCATTATCTATTTGCCCAAAGAGAATTAATTATGAGAGGTCAAAAATAAGCTTGATTAGCAGAGAAATAAATAACCCTGTATTTATAAAAATATAGATACCTTTTATCTGTAGAAATAATGGGAAAGGCTGGAGAGAAAAAGGGAATAAGATTGTATTCACATGCCAGTCATAGAGGAATCCAGGAAGTGCCAGAAAATATCTTCCTTTGACTCAGGGAGCTGAAGAGTTAAATAGAACATTTCATGAGGATTTAGCTTCAGGAAAAATCTCAAATGGATCCTCCTGCTAGAAGTATGAAAGTTCCATTAACCTCCTACTCCTACAGGGATCAAGTCAAAGGTTATAAGTCATACAAGCAGCAAAGATGGGTTCCATTTGACAAAGGATGGTTAAAACTGCTGGTAATACAGGCATAGATGGAAGCAAGGGCTAAAACTAAAGCCAGCCCTCACTAGTGATTTCTTGTCTACATAGATAGAGAGATGTCTTAGACTATGTGTGGGTCCTATTCTATGAGACTACACAAGGTGTTTAATCGTATTCCTTCACACCACAAAAGTGAGGCTGACTCTGCAGTCTATTGGAACACCATGGTTCAGGGGAAAGAACATTGATCATTAAATCCAAGGAGCAGAATTCAAGTCATAGTTCATTTGCTCAGACATTTATATGACCTTACTCAAGGCCCTGAAACATTTGGAACCTCAGTTTCTTAAACCATAAAATAAGAGTAATAATATTTATGTTAACTATATCACAAAATGGTATTTCATGAAGCTAAATTACTAAAAAGAAAAAAATGTGGAAAAATAATTTACTCCTTAATCTAGTAAATGTTTAGGTTCTTTACCAAGAGACCATTTTACAAGAATTCCTCAAAATGAATCTCTGGTGTAGTGAATTCAAGGTTTGGTTTTATTGTTCAGCATCAGAAGAATTGAAAAGGTAGAAAAGGAAAAATCATGAAACCTTTTGACTACCAAATAGAATATTTTATATTTTATCTTAGAGGGATTTTTCTGAGTAAAATGGTGACATGGTCAGAAATTTTCTTTAGGAAAATTAATTTGACAGCTGATTAGAAAGAAAGTCTAGAATTAGAAGAGATTTAAAATAGGAAGATCACCAGATCACTATTGTAATAATCCAGCCATGAGGTATTAGTACTGGAGTACTGAAAAAATCATCTTCCTTGCCATAAATAATTTCCCTAAGCTGTCCAACATGTCAGTGATCAAAAGAATAGATCTTATTCTTGCTACCATCTTATTAAATTTATTCCAATAGATTGCCTCTGAGCTCCAGGATTAACAATATAATTTGTTTGTTTTGAAAGCCCTTTGTGGTCTATTCCTCACTACATTTTTAGTCTTTTTATAGCTTATACCCTCATTGCTTCTCCTCAAATAAATCGGGGCCAGTGCCAATCAATTTTACTGCTTCTCATGCATGAAATTCTCTCCCTCCTTATCTTTACCTATCATCCCTGGCCTTCTTTAAGTCTCAGCTAAAATCCCAACTTCTAGAAAAAACCTTTCCTAATTCTTCTTGAATCTATTGTCTTCCTTCCATTTATTACATCTTCTACTTATTTTACATATAGCTGGTCTGTATATAGTTATTTATATGTCATATAACTCATCATATTTTTGATTTCTCAAAGGCAGGGATTGTCTTTTACCATAGTTTATGTTTACAAGGCTTACTAGAGTGCCTAACAAATAGTAGGTACTTAAAAAAATGTTTTTTGACTGAGTGACTAATTTGGTGAAGACCAATATCAATTGAATGAATCAGAAACTAGAATGTAGAGAGTTAAGAAGAGAATAAGAGGAATGAAAACAGATCAATCTGTTGTAGATAGCCTTTTCAATGAGTTTAGTCATAAAATAGCCAGCAGTGATGGATGAATCAAGTGATTATTTTAGGATGGGGAAGATGTGGCCATATTTTTAGACAGTAAGGAAGGAGCAAATAGGCAGGACGAAGTTAAAGCTAACATAATGGAAATGATAGAGGGGGTAATCTAGACAGAATAAATTAGAATTTAAACACTTATGCAAGTATGTATATTTGTCTTGGCAAAAAAAAAAAAAAAAAAAAAAAAAAAAAAGGACCAAGTCTTCCCCTGAGATACAGTAAAGGCAGAAACTACAGAAAGCAATTGAATGATGTGAAATGAGGATGTGAGGATGGGGTAGGAGAGATTTATAGTTAATGGGAAAGTTGAAGGAGATATGAAAACAGGAATGAATTGTAAAGAGTATCCAAAATTTGGATAATGACAGGCAGGGGGACAAGGTCACTAGGAGAGGACAGTTATGACTGGAATGTGTCATTCATTGAGGAAAGTTTTGTTAGACTATCAAATACCTAGGAGCACAGCCTCGTTATGGAGTTCTCTCAGGGCAAGGAAGGGAAGCATTTATTAACTGATTACTATGTTCTAGGCCTATAGTCCATAAAGAACATAAAGGCTGATAAAGATGGAATGAATCTGAGAGCAAGGGCTTATGCTTCAGCCTCTAGTCCACTTGTCTTTCCTGGCTCTGAATCTGGCTGAGTTTGTCTGAGCTTATATGCTTTCTTATAATTACATTATCATAGGTGTGAATCTTGTAAAACTATATTAAGTACTAAGTACATGTACTGAACTAGAGAACTATTAAGCACCATGTTAAACTATATAACTACTGTCTTTATCAATTCCACTGACAACACCTTGTAAGAATCCTTGTTTTAAGTACAAGAGTTCTGGCCCATAACAAAAAACAATATTCAGTAGCAAGGCTGAAATATCAAAGGGACCTATAAAAATGTGTCATTTTAGGTAAAATTTCCAATTCAATAATATTCTGATAACCAGTTTTACATCCTTTTTCCTGATGGTGTGTACCATAAGATTCAACAGAAAAGCCATATTTGTATATGTCCCTGTGACCAGGCAGTCTTGTTAGAAATGTGCTAGCTGAAGGAACACAGCCATAACAAATGATTACCACAGTGAAATAAGAAATTCAGATAGAGACAAACTTTTTCCTTTCTTTAATTGAGTGAATCTTAAAAATAGTTCTCAGGATACAGAGATAGTAAATATAGATGGAAAGGGGGACCACAAGAATAAGGTCCCCACAGATGAAGATGAGCAAAGAACAGGCAAGGAGAGCAATGATCATATTTCTCCTTAGATCAGACAACTTTGGAAAAACTGAAAATTTATAAAGGTCCTAGATCTATCTCCAAAAACAGCAGCACAAAAAAACATGAAGATTGAGGCAATGCTCCGTTCCAACTGAGGAGCAGAGCCCAACTTCAAGATAAAGTTAGAAATTAAGAAATAACCTAAAAAATAAAGAACCACAATAAGAAAGAATCTGATTATAGAAAATTATTATCACAATAATAAGAGAAAAGGTCAAAATACAAAATCAAAATACAACAAAGTCAAAAAAACTACACCCAAAGCCTCAAATTGAAATGTAAATTGATTTCAGATCCCAAAATGATTCCTGGAAAAAAGACAAAAGGGATTTTAAAAATCAAATAAAAGCAGCAGAGAAAAGCTAGGGGAAAGAAATGAGAATGATACAAAAAATCATAAAAAATAATTGAAAACTTATTAAATCAATCATAAAATAATACTAAAGAACAGAATAGGTCAAAAGGTAAAAATACAAAGCCATAAATAGAGGTAAAAAAATCCCCTGAAGAGAAGAATGGTTTAAAAAAGAGGGAAAAAAGGAGATGCAAAAACTCATTGAAGAAAATAATTTCTTAAAGATTAGACTTGAGCAAGTGGAAGCTAATGACTCCACGAGATATAAAGAAACAATAAAACAAAATTTAAAAATAAAAATAAATGTGAACAATCTCATTGTGGGAAAAAAACAACTAAAATGAAAAATAGATCCAAGGAGAGGCAATTTAAGAATTATTGAACTGAATGAAACCTATGATCCAAAGAAAGAGAGAGAGAAAGACAAGTCTAGATATAACACCTTATATCAAGAAAAATTTTTCTGGTATCCTAGAAGCAGAGCTTAAGTCAAAATTGGAAGACTCCATTAATCACCTGCTAAAAAAGATCACAAAAAGAAAATTTCTAGGCATAGCCAAATTCCATAGTCTCCAGGTTAAAGAGAAACTATTCCAAACAGCCAGAAACAATTCATATACTGTAGAGCCACAGTCAAGATGAAACAAGATTTAGCAGTTTCTGCATTAAAGAATTGGAGAAGTTGGAAAATAATTTTCTGGAAGGCCAAGAAGCTAGGATCATCACAAAGAATCCCCTTCTCAGCAAAACTGAATACTACCATACTGGAAGAAAATGGATATTTTATGAACTAGAGGACTTTTAAATTTTCTTGATGAAAAGGACAGAACTGAAAAAAAAATTTTATCTTGTCCATCTCTCTCTGAAGGACAAGGTGGAGATGGCTCACTGACACCAATGGGATTCCTTGTCCATCTGTAGAAACATAAGCAAATCTTTTGCCCCAAGCTATTAGTCTGTCTGGTACATTCCATTCACCTCTCTCTGGATCTCTACATCATCTGGCAATTATCTCTTCTGGCGTGTTATGAAACCTGTCTGCCAAAGCCAGTGCATCTCCATCAAAAATTTTTTAAAAAATTAAGAATATAAAGGGTTAAATTTAGAAGTTCTCTATTATTATCTGTGACTCCCCCTCTCTTCTGTTTTTCGAAGAGTATCTGATATCTCTGTTCCGCCTTTCTACTATTGCCTGTCCTTGAAGATTGAAGGGTATGACAGTGGTGTGTGAAATCTGATACTGGGCACAAAAGTGTGCAAAATGTTTGGAAGTATATGCAGGTCCATTATTTCTTTTTATTGCTTGTAGCACACCCATAACTATAAAGGCCTGTGTAAAGAATTCAGTGACCACTCAGGCTGTCTCTTTTGCTGCTGGTACTAGAAAAGTAAATCCTGAAAAGGTGTCCATGATGACATGGATAAAAGACAGATGGCCAAAGGCTTATAATGGATCACATCCATTAGCCAAATTTCATTGGGTCTCAAACTACAAGGATTCTTCCCTGGAGAGCATAGGAGCATGAAAAGGGAGGCCAACTGTACAGGCTTTTACTATGCTCCTAGCTTCCTCTTTTGTTATCCTGGACAGCAGATGTAAAGCTTGAGCAGCCTGATATTTAGGATGAGATTCTTGGGTGGCCTGAAATAGGGGAATATTGGCTAACGTGGTGAGAAGGTGATCTGCCTTTGATTTTCCATAAAAAATACATCCTGGGAGACCAATATGAGAGGAGAAATGTAAGATATAATATTTAACTGGGTGGTTTCTCACTTGCTCCTGAAGTTCCTTAAAAAGCTGAAATATGTTAGATGCTACAGATTTTATTAAGGCTGTGGCAGTTCTTTTTACCACACCTACTGAATAAGTGAAATCAGATATTCTATTTATATCTCCTGGGTAATGAATAAGAGCTAGCATCATTAAATATAACTCATTCTGCTGAGTGGATTGAAAGGAAGTTCTGACTCCTCTTTTTATAGCTAAGTCGGGAGAATATACAGTACAAATGTTATATTTGGATTTATCTGTAAAGATGGTTGGTCCTTTAAGAGGAATCTTAGGAATCTTTTCTTCAAAAACCCATGTATATAATAACCAAGCTATCTTTAAGGAGGACCCATGCTTCTTTCATAAGCTCATGGGGTGAGTCTAAAGCATTGTCTCCTCTTAAGATGTCATACAATGGTTATAATAATAATTGATAAATAATTAAGCCTAACACTGGGCGTATCCATTAGGATATCTCCTATCAATTTCTGAAAGTCATTTAAAATGTTCAACTTTTCTGTTATTAAAGAAAGGTTTTGTACTGTAAGTACCTTGGGATATACTTCATATCCTAAATATTGAAAAGAAGCACATCTTTGAATTTTTTCTGGGGCTATATACAATTGGTAGCTCCTTAGTGTTTCTATGGTCTTTTGTAGACATGCTTCTAATATTTGCTCCTCAGGAACACACCCCAATATATCATCCATATAGTGTAATAACAGAACTTTTTGGAAATGCTTTTCTTACTGGAGTAAGAGTAGCAGGCACATATATCTGACACATGGGAGGACTATTTTTCATTCCCTGTGGCAAAACTGTCCATTCAAAACTTTTATAAGGTTCAGCTAAGTTAACACTGGGAACTAAAAAGGCAAATGTTTTCATATCTTTCTTATCTAAAGGGATAGAGTAGAAACAATTCTTAATGTTTATAACCCAAAGAGGTCATTCCCTAGGCAATTGAGAAGATGGAAGCCAAGACTGAAGACCTCCTATTGTTAATATTTGTTCATTCACTTTCCTCAGATCAATCAACAAATATAGGGAAATTCCACGGATTAGAGAAGGTTGTAGGTGTCCTTGGTCAAGTTGTTCCTGTATTATGTCTAATAAGACTTGACTTTTTTCACTGGTTAAGGGCCACTATTCTACACACATTGGTGTATTAACTTTCAATTGGATGGGGATAGGTATAAGGGCTGGTAGGCCTTCAACAATTAGTTGATTAAAACTGATTGTTATATTAACTCTAGGCTGTCTATTTCATTAGGCTTGTGTGTGACAGAACCCACTACACTCAGAAAGTCACAATAGAGTTTGTCCAGGTTATAAACATGTTTTTGCTATAGATTTCCAATCATTAGGGGTTAGGATTTCAAATTCTGTAACAGCATATTAACATAAGATGATATAGACCCATAAAGAGTACAAAGCTTTTTCAGAGCTTTGATAATTTTCAGATTAAAAAGAGCATGACTTTTCCTTATTTGACCTGGAGACCCATTAGGGTCAGGTAATTTGATCACAGGGTATGCTTCCATTCTCAATCCAAATATATCCCTTCTCTCCTCCTTTGCTTCAAATAATGCCTCTTGTAATTGGGACATAGAAGGAGGGCAGAATTGCGTTGGCAGTGCCCATGGTGTTACCACCCCTCCCACTCCTCCTTTTCCTGCCCACAAAGGCAGAGTTGAGGGAAGAGGATTAGGAAGTTGAGGATACCCCAAGGGCCCACTCTTGGTCATAGGCCGAAGAGAAGGCAGTCTGAGAAATGGAGAAACACTACGTCCCTCACACTTCCTAGCACAGTCTTCCCCACCCCATCCATGGTATCCTCTGGGACTGTGGGCACCATCTCTCTGTCTGTTTTGCTTATACTTCCTTGTTTGACACCCCATACTAGAAACTTTCTTTTTCTTATATGTGGGATTTCTTAAAGCCAATTTTATTACATTGTACATAAGGAATATGTGCTTGAGGATTGAGCCAGGATCCATAGTATGGTATTATTCATTTAATTGTTCTCTCACTACCTTCCACATCTCTGGTTCCAACTTCTCTTCCCCAGAGAGCCACAGAAATATACACTCCACCACATCCAACAACTCAGTGATCTACTTCTGTTTCACTAAAAAACCTTGCTCATGTATCAACCTAAGTATTCTTCATACTTCCCTAGGGGGAGGCTCTTTTGTTAGCCCTTGCCTCATTTCAGCTGAAAAATGAAAGTGACTAGATTAGTCTTTACTGAATATTCCCACATGTCTGTTGTTTTTTTTTTTAACTTATCTTGTTCCTGGGTCATAGGGACTCCTTGCCCAAACTCCACTGTTCTTGTCAGTCAAGCTGCTGTGTGCCCTGCTTTCCAGAGCCCCCATGTTGAATACCAAATGTCCAGACCTGGACCTGCTCACCAGAGGATTTCAGTACATCCCAAATCCTGATCATGGGTGAGGAGTGAAGGGGCAGAACTCTAGAAGATAGTCAAACTGGAGTCCATTTATTCAAAATTTTCTTAGCCATATATACAATAATACACTTACATAACTATAGCACACTGCGCATGTAGTAACTATAGGATATCATGCACGTGGGACCACATAAACAACTTGTTATGGTGTGCAGATGTCTCCTTGACACTATAGTATAACTCTGCTTTAATTGCAACATAGGTTGTCATGTCTCAGGATTTTTCAGGAAGGCTGAGATGCTCCTAGGGGTGATGGGGAGCCAAGCCAGCAGGATTTTACTAGACTAAAGGGTTTTATACCTCGCCTAGGATTCCCCACTATTTGTGACCCTCTACAGCTTAAAAGCTCTAAGGTCTTGAAATATGTCTTCTATTCATTCATTGACCATAGCTCCTTTAATTAAATTTCTCGATATAATTGTTACATAGAACTTATTCCTTGATTGATAGAATGAATGATGAATGGATAAATGGATGGATGGAGCACTGACTAAAGGAAGTGTTATTATACAACTATTGTCCCATTTGCCCTCCTACTTCCACAAGATAATAAAGTTTGATTATCTTCAACTACAACTAAGCAGGTGCCTTAGTGAACAAAGTAGTCAATATATTCCTGACTCAAGTAAAATTTTCTGGGAAGAAGGGTATATTTCTTGTTTCCATCTGGTTCAATCTTTTAGTAGAAAATATTTTAACTTATTTTTTCTGTTGAGAGCATTACAATCTTTCCTCCCAATCACCCAGGTTTTCAGTCTTGCTGTCTTCCTCAACTATTCACTCTTCTAGTGTTAAATCCTTTCAATTCTGTCTCTATAACAAATCTCATAGCCATCTTTTTTTCATATTCACAACCACTATTGTTCAGACTATCATACTTCTTTCTTTGACTATTTGACTCACAAAAAAATCTCCTAATTTTCTATCTTATTCTCCACAGAGCTGTCAAAATCACATTTCCAAATCAAAAATCTAACTATGGTCATTCTCCTACTCTAGAAGCATCAGAAGTCATCTATTTCTAATAAAACAAAAATACTACTCTATTTGAAATATAAAGACCTTTCTAATCTCAGTCACTAATGCTGCTTACTACATGCAAGTTACATGACAATTTTCTTTTATTCATTAACGGATTTTATACTTACTCAATATTTTAAGAAGCACACCATAGTAGTATATGCTAAATGCTGAAATATACAAAGTGAAATTTAATGAGATGATAAATAGATGAGAAGGGAAATCTTTATCTCTTCAGTTTTGTTCATTTTCATCCCCTAATATTGGTTCTGTAACAGGTTCTTCCTAAGAGTGTGATTCAAGAAGGTTTATGGGACTCAGGAAGAGCCAGAAATGAAAAAAGACTATTAGAAGCCTACTTATCCATTATCTGCACTGATTCTTCAACTTTGGTCATACTCATTGAGTCCATAAGGATACTACAGCTTTTTGGTGAATGTTAAAAAATATCTGTGATCTCATGTGGCTTACAGTCTAAGAAGAACCAATGCGATGTGAACCCACCATCACAGAATAAATGAAGAATAAAGAAAAAAATGTAAAGAGATTTAAAGAGACAATCCACAATGAGGCCAAGGCTGAATATTTTAATTTGTGGGTGTGGGAAATTTAAATGTGAAGTTTCAGACTCACATTGGAAGAACCCATCATCAAATATATCCATACAAATAAATAATGTTTGGAAGGCAACTTATAAGTGGACAATATCCTGGCCTTGGAAGTATGAGCAGTGAAAACATCTACATGATTTGGAAAGAAGTGATAAATCAGAAGGGACAAGTATGCGACAAAAATTGAAGGAAAACAAGACAACAAAGGATCTTGAGGAACATCTCAGTTAAGAGATGTTCCTGGAGAATCAGAGTCAAGAAAAAGTAAGCATGATTTTGGAGATACTGTTTTGCTACATGTATACAGATGCTAAACAAATACTGAATCTTCACTAGAACTACCTCAATGTCAATCCTGAGCTCTCTTCTGGACACTAGGACCATATCTCCAATTGGCTTCAGAACATTCTTGTCTGGTTATGGCACTGGTATCTTAAGTTCAATATGTCACAAATTGATCATTTTTTCCCCACTAGAACCATCTCTTCCTTGTTTAAATTTGATTATATCTATTTATGCCATCCCTAGTCACCTGTTCTTTCATATCAATAGTCTTGGAGTTGTTTTGACTCTTCTTCTCACTTCAAATTTCTCATTTAGTTAATTATACAGCCTGCATATTACATTTCTACTACATCTTTCATGTCTATTTTCTCAATTTCTCCTACCAATATCTAGACTGGGTAATGAAAAAATATATCTTAACAGATCTTCAATCCATATTCTCCACTTTTTCTAAACTATCCTGCTATTTGTTACCAAAATGATCTTTCTATTGAATAGAACCTAACATAAAAATCCTCTTCACCAAAATCTCTAGTATCTGCCCATTGTCATTAAAGTACTCTGTCAGGCATTCAAGTTCCTCCACAATCTGATCCTATCCTACCTTTTCAGTTATATATTATATCACTTGCCTATAAACATACTTTGCTCCAGCCATACTGTACTATTCCATTCCAAACATGCACTATAATCTCCTGCTTTTGCCTATTTCATTTCATTTATGCCACTCAAATTTGAGGCACATGATGATTTTGCTTTGTTTCGTTTCATTTTTTTATTTTCCTTTTCTGTCTCTCTTTTTTATTCTGTTTTCTTTTCTTATTTAGTTTTTAGTTCAATAAATGAAAAAACAATAATGAAAAAGTTCAGTTTTCAGAAAAAAAAAGCCTGACAATTGAGGTTCTCCACAATCTGAGCCTACTCTACTATTTTAGTTTTATATTGTACCACTTCCTTCTAGAAACTCTATGCTCTAGCCGTACTGTAGTATTGCATTCTCACCAAACATGCACTGTAATCTCATGCTTTTTCCCCATTTCATTTCATTTGCTCTGAATGTCTTTCCATTCTCCTTTTCAAAAGTTAAATTAATATTCATTTCATTTATGCCACTTGAAAGTCACTTCCTCCATTATACCATCTCTCATGGTTCCATAAAGATATTCTCTGTCTTCTTCATCTCAAATTCTATTCAGTACTTTGTTTTGCAATCCTC
Organism: Sarcophilus harrisii; assembly: GCF_902635505.1. Taxonomy (NCBI): domain Eukaryota; kingdom Metazoa; phylum Chordata; class Mammalia; order Dasyuromorphia; family Dasyuridae; genus Sarcophilus; species Sarcophilus harrisii. Next base: position 360,927,072 of record NC_045429.1, on the reverse strand, counting down.
TAACTCATTTGTGTGGTGATGTAGTAATTAGAGTTTCAAGACTGGAGTCTAGAAAACCTGAATTCAAATCCAGCTTCCAACATTTACTACCTGTGTGACCCTGGAAAAGTCACTCAATCCAGTTTACCTCAGTTTTGTCATCTGTAAAATGAACTGGAGAATAGAATGACAAGCCACTCCAGGTTTCTATTCCAAGAAAACCCTGATAGGATCACAAAATCTTGGACATGTCTAAAACAACTGAACATCAACCATTTTCACTTATATAACATTTATATTCTGTCTCTTCTCCCTATTAGGTTATGATCTCCATGAAGATGGGAACTGTCCTCTCTAAATTTTATTCTTCTAGCATCTTATATAGTACTCTTCACACTATAGCCATTTAAAAATCTTTTATGAATGAATGAATGAGCAAAACCCTTCCTTTCTTCTAATCTTTCTGCTCTTTTCATCCCTCATTATCTCCTATCATCACTATGTCATCAGTCTCTTATTTTCACATTCATCTTTCTCCTTTTCCCTAAAAGACTGTACAAAGACTGTACAGCTCCATGTAATCCTGCTTGGTCATCTAAAAAGTAAATTAAACTCCTATAAACTACACTGTCCTACAATACACAAAGAACCCAAAGGGGTTTTCACATGCCTACTAGGCATATTAGACATCACCTTGTTGCTCCACACAATGAGAGAATTGCAAAACAAAGCACTGTATAGAATCTGAAGTGGGAGGAAAGAGAAAACCTTTAATGTCTAAAAGCATGAGAGATGGCATAATGGAGGAAGTGACTTTCAAGTGGTATGAATAGTAATATAACTTTTGAAGAAAGGATGGAAAGATATTCAGAGAAAATTAAATTAAATTGGTAAAAGCAGATTATATTGCAAGTTTGGTGAGATTGCAATACTACAGTATGACGAGCATAGTGTTTCTACTAGGAAGTTGTACAATATAAAGCTCAAAAAGTATGGTGGGCTCAGATTGTGGAGGACCTTGAATGTCAGGTAGAGCACTTCAAACTTTTATTTTTAATTATTGTTTTTAATTTATTGAGCTAAATACAAAATTCCATTCCCTGTCCCTATCTCACTTCTTTCCACAGTGTCCCCAGATGCCTTCTTCCCAGCAACCTTGCCAATGAGCATCTTCAACAATCTTTTCCTTTTCCTTTGTCTTTGTCAGCTGTAGCACAAATACCCTGATCTATACCTGAGTTATCAATAGCCCTGGAGAATCATTACCACACTGTGTTTGACACAGGTCCTTTATTTCTTCAATTAGTGAGTAGACTCTGGTGGGGACAATGTATTCCCAAGGCTCGCTGGCCAAATAGATAAAATAAAAGAATTTATTCAAAAATTTTAATGGCCTATTAGAGAGTAAGATACTGAAGGGTACCATAGGTGAAGAAGATATGCCTGTGGCAAACCTTACCCAATCAACCCCCTGATCTTTTCTCTGCAATGCTGTGTCTTATCCTTTTTGGACTAAATACTAAGCATCTAAATTAATCTATGTCCCTTGATATCAACCATCTAGTTTGTGACCTTAGGTAGAAGAGTGGAGAATCTTTCATGTCATCAAGAGGTATATGTGAAAGATGAATTAACTGGGAGAAGTAAAATATGACATTCACTTATTCATTCACATAAAGTAAGACCTGGATCTCATAATTCATATGATCCAATCTGTTCCAATAAAAATGTTTTTATATTATTCATAATAAATACTCATCTTGTAGTCTTTGTTTGAAGATTTATAGTGAAAGGTAACTTCCCCATGCAGGTAGGTCATCATACATATGATTACATAATGGCTAAAACAATTTTTGGGTTTTTTTATTAGTTGTTTCATTTTTTCTGGTTATATATGTATATTAATTTTTGTAATACACATTTCTTTATGAATCATGTTGGGAGAGAAAAATCAGAACAAAAGGGAAAATTCACTGAAGAGAAAAGAAAATGAAAATGAAATGAACATAGCATGTATTGATTTCATTCAATCTCCATAGTTCTCTTTCTGAATACAGATAGTGTTTGCTATCCAAAGTTTATTGGAATTTCTTTGGATCAATGAACCATTGAGAAGAACCAAATCTTTTATAGTTGATGATTGCACAGTCTTATTGCTACTATGTACAATGTGTTTCTGGTTCTACTTATTTCATTCAGCATTAATTCATGCAAATCTTTCCAGACTTTTCTAAAATCAACTTGTTCATCATTTTGTGTAGAATAATTATATTCCATTACCTTCATTTACCACAGTTTATTTAGCCATGCCCCAACTGATGGGCATCTACTCATTTTCCAATTTTTTGCTACTATAAAAAGAGCTGCCATAAATATTTTTGCACATGTGAGTCCTTTTCCTTGGGATTTCCTTGAGATACAAATCCAATAATGTCACTATTAGGTCAAAGGATATACATAGTTTTATAGTCCTTTATGTATAGTTCCAAATTGCTCTCAAGAATAGTTTGATCATTTCAAAACTTCATCAATAATGCATTACTGTCCCAGTTTTCCAACATCCCCTCCGACATTTATCATAATCTTTTCCTTCATCTTACTACTCTGAGGGATATGAAAAGGTAGCTCTGAGTTATTTCAATTTGCACTTCTCTAATCAATAATTATTTAGAACATATTTTCATATGACTATATATGGTTTTAATTTCATAATCTGAAAATTGTCTGTTCTTGTCCTTTGACATTTATCATCTGAAGAACTACATGTATTCTTTCTTTTTCTTTTTTTTTTAATTATAACTTTTTATTGACAGAACATATGCCTAGGTAATAATTTATGACATTATCCCTTGCACTCACTTGTGTTCCAACCTTTCCCTTCCCTCCCTCCACCCCTTCCCCTAGATGGCAGGCAATCTTATACATGTTAAATATGTTATAGTATATCCTAGATACAATATAAGTGTGCAGAACCAAGCAGTTCTCTTGTTTCACAAGAAGAATTGAATTCAGAAGGTAAAAATAACCTGGGAAGAAAAACAAAAATGCAAAACAGTTCACCCTCATTTCCCAGTATTCCTTCTCTGGGTGTAGCTGACTCTGTCCATCATTGATCAATTGGAACTGAATTTGATCTTCTCTTTGTCAAAGATATCCACCTCCATCAGAATATATCCTCATATAGTATTGTTGTTGAAGTGTATAATGATCTCCTGCTTCTGCTCTTTCACTCAGTATCAGTTCATGTAAGTCTCTCTGTATTCATCCTGCTGGTCATTTCTTACAGAACAATAATATTCTATAACATTCATATACCACAATTTACGCAACCATTCTCCAATTGATGGGCATCCATTCATTTTTCAGTCTCTAGCCACTACAAAAAGGTTTGCCACAAACATTTTGGCACATGCAGGTCTCTTTCCCTTCTTTAGTACCTCTTTGGGATACAAGCCAAATAGTAACACTGCTGGATCAAAGGGTATGCATAGTTTGATAACTTTGGGGGCATAATTCCAGATTGCTCTCCAGAATAGATGGATTCGTTCACAACTCCACCAACAATACATTAGTGTCCCAGTTTTCCTGCATCCTTCCAATATTCATCATTATTTTTTCCTGTCATCTTAGCCAATTTGACGGTGTGTATTGGTATCTCAGAGTTGTCTTAATTTGCATTTCTCTGATCAATAGTGATTTGGAACATCCTTCCATATGAGTAAAAATAGTTTAAATTTCATCATCTGAAAATTGTTTGTTCATATTCTTTGACCATTTATCAATGGAGAATGGCTTAATTTCTTATAAATTAAACTCAGTTCTCTATAGATTTTGGAAATGAGGCCTTTATCAGAACCTTTAACTGTAAAAATGTTTTTACAGTTTGTTGCTTTCCTTCTAATCTTATTTGCATTAGTTTTGTTTGTATAAAGGCTTTTTAATTTGATATAATCAAAATTTTCTATTTTTTTATCAATAATGATCTCTAGTTCTTCTTTGGTCACAAATTCCTTCCTCCTCCACAAATCTGAATGGTAAACTATTCTACGTTTCTCTAATTTATTTATAATCTCATTCTTTATAACTAAATCATGGACCCATTTTGATCTTATCTTGGTATACAGTGTTAAGTGTGGGTCCATGTCTAACTTCTGCCATACTAATTTCCAGTTTTCCCAGCAGTTTTTGTCAAATAATGAATTCTTATCCCAAAAGTTGGGATCTTTAGGTTTGTCAAACACTAGATTGCTATAATCATTGACTATTTTGTCCTGTGAACCTAACCTATTTCACTGATCAGCTAATGTATTTCTTAGCCAACACCAAATGATTTTGGTGACTGCTGCTTTATAATATAGTTTTAGATCAAGTACACCTTCATTTGATTTTTTTTCATTAATTCCCTTGAAATTCTTGACCTTTTGTTCTTCCATATGAATTTTGTTGTTATTTTTTCTAGGTCATTAAAATAGTTTCTTGGGAGACTGATTGGTATAGTGTTAAATAAATAGATAAGTTTAGGGAGTATTGTCATCTTTATTATATTCACTCAACCTATCCAAGAGCAGTTAATATTTTTCCAGTTATTTAAATCTGACTTTATTTGTGTGGAAAGTGTTTTGTAATTTTGCTCATATAATTCCTGACTTTCCTTTGGTAGATAGATTCCCAAATATTTTATGCTATTGACAGTTATTGTGAATGGAATTTCCATTTGTATCTCTTGGTGTTGGATTTTGTTGGTGATGTATAAAAATGCTGAGGATTTATGTGGATTTATTTTGTATCCTACAACTTTGCTACAGTTATGAATTATTACTAACAGCTTTTAAATAGAATCTCTTGGGTTCTCTAAGTATACCATCATATCATCTACAAAGAGTGATAGTTTGGTTTTCTCATTGCCTACTCAAATTCCTTTAATGTCTTTCTCGACTCTTATTGCCGAGGCTAGCATTTCTAATATAATATTGAATAATAATGGTGATAATGGGCAACCCTGCTTCACTCCAGATCTTACTGGGAAAGGTTCCAGTTTTTCGCCATTGCATATGATGCTTACTGATGGTTTTAAATATATGCTCCTGACTATTTTAAGGAAAAGTCCATTTATTCCTATTCTCTCAAGTGTTTTTATTAGGAATGGATGTTGGATTTAATCAAATGCTTTTACTGCATCTATTGAGATGATCATACGGTTTTTGTTAATTTGGTTATTGATATAGTCAATTATGCTAATAGTTTTCCTAATATTGAATCAGCCCTGCATTCCTGGTATAAATCCTACTTGGTCATAGTGTATTATACTAGGGATCTGTAATCTTTTTTTATTTATTTATTTTATTATAACAACTTGTTATTGACATAACCCATGCCAGGATAATTTTTTTACAACATTATCCCTTGCACCCACTTCTGTTCCGAATTTTCCCCTCTCTCCCGTCACCCCCTCCTATATATATTGAATATGTCGCAGTATATCCTACAATATATACATACAATATATGTGTGCAGAACCAAACAGTTTTCTTGTTGTACAGGGAGAATTGGATTCAGAAGGTAAAAATAACCCAGGAAGAAAAACAAAAATGCAAACAGATTACATTCATTTCCCAGTGTTCTTTCTTTGGGTGTAGCTGTTTCTGTCCATCATTGATCAATTGAAACTGAATTAGATTTCTTTGTCAAAGAAATCCACTTCCATCAGAATACATCCTCATACAGTATTGTTGTTGAAGTATATAATGATCTCCTGGTTCTGCTCATTTCACTTAGCATCAATTTATGTAAGTCTCTCCAAGCCTCTCTGTATTCATCCTGCTGGTCATTTCTTACATAACAATAATATTCCATAACATTCATATACCACAATTTACCCAACCATTCTCCAATTGATGGGAACCCATTCAGTTTCCAGTTTCTAGCCACTACAAACAGGACTGCCACAAACATTTTGGCACATACATGTCCCTTTCCCTTCTTTAGTATCTCCTTGGGGTATACCCAGCAGTAGTATACCCAGCAGTAGTAGCACTGCTGGGTCAAAAGGTATGCACAGTTTGATAACTTTTGGGGCATAATTCCAGATTGCTCTCCAGAATGGTTGGATTCTTTCACAACTCTACTAACAATGCATCAGTGTCCCAGTTTTCCCGCATCCCCTCCAACATTCATCATTATTTTTTCCTGTCATCTTAGCCAATCTAACAGGTGTGTAGTGGTATCTCAGGGTTGTCTTAATTTGCATTTCTCTGATTAACAGTGATTTGGAACACTCTTTCATATGAGTGGTAATAGTTTCAATTTCATCATCTGAAAATTGTTTGTTCATATCTTTTGACCATTTATCAATTGGAGAATGGCTTGGTTTCTTATAAATTAGAGTCAATTCTCTATATATTTTGGAAATGAGGCCTTTATCAGAACCTTTAACTGTGAAGATGTTTTCCCAGTTTGTTGCTTCCCTTCTAATCTTGTTTGCATTAGTTTTGTTTGTACAAAAGCTTTTTAATTTGATGTAATCAAAATTTTCTATTTTGTGATCAATAATGGTCTCTAGTTCATCTTTGGTCACAAATTTCTTCCTCCTCCACAGGTCTGAGAGATAAACTATCCTATGTTCCTCTAATTTATTTATAATCTCGTTCTTTATGCCTAAATCATGGACCCATTTTGGTCTTATCTTGGTATATGGTGTTAAGTGTGGGTCCATGCCTAATTTCTGCCATACTAATTTCCAGTTGGGATCTGTAATCTTTTTGCTAATATTTTATTTAAGATTTTAGCATCAATATTCATTAGGGAGATTGGTCTATAATTTCTTTCTCTGTTTTCAACCTACCTGGTTTAGGTATCAGTACCACATCTGTGTCATAAAAGTGATAGTTTTACCTATTTATTGCCTATTCTAATTCCTTTAATTTCATTTTCACTTCTTATTGCTAAAACCAACATTTCTACCATAATATTGAATAATAGTGATACTAATGGGCATCCTTGTTTCACCTCTGATCTTACTGGGAATGTTCCAGCTTCTCTTCATTACAAATAATGCTTGCTGGTAGTTTTAGATAGCTGCTGCTTATTGGTTTAAGGAAAACTCCCTTTATCCTTTTGCTCCCTACTGTTTTTAATAGGACTGGATTTTGTGTCTTGTCAAAAAGTGTTTTCTGCAATTATTGAGATTATTATATGCTTTCTGTTGGTTTTGTTATTAATATAATTGATTATGGCAATAATGTTCCCGATATTAAACCAGCCCTGCATTCCTGGTATAAAATCCACTTGATAGTAGTGTATAAATTGCTGCTGATAAGTTGCTGTAATCTCTTTGCTAAGATTTTATTTTAATTTTTTTCAAGAATATCCATTAGGGAAATTCTGTAATTTTCTTTCTCCTTTTGACTCTTCCTGATTTAGGATCATTATCATATTTGGGTCTCACAAGGAATGTGGCAAGATTCCTTCTTTACTTATCTTTTCAAATAGTTTACATAGCAAAGGAATTAATTGTTCTTTAAATGTTTAGTAGTATTCACTTATAAATGTATCTGGAGATTTTTTTCTTAGGGAGTTTATTAAAAGCTTGTTCATTTTTTTTTCTAAAATGGGACTGTTTAAGTAATTTATTTCCTCTTCTGTTAATCTAGGCAGTTTATGTTTTTGTAACTTCATCCATTTCAATTACCTTGCTGGGATACAATTGGGCAAAACAGCACTTAATTATTGCTTTTTTTTTTTTTTCATTAGTGATAAATTCACTCTTTTCATTTTGGATACTGCTTACTTGTTTTTTTTTTTTTTCCTTTTTTCTAATCAATTTTTTTCATAAAACCAACCTTTAGTTTTATTAATTAGTCCAGTAGTTTTCTTAGTTTCAATTTTATCAATCTGTCCTTTAAGTTTCCAAATTTCTATTTTTTTTTGGTGGGGGGTAAGTGAGGTGGGGTTTAATATGTTCTTTTCCTAGCTTTTTTAGTTGCATCCCCAATTTGTTTCTATTCTCTTTCTCTATTTGACTTATATGACTATTTAGAAATATAAAATCTCCCGTTAGAACTGCTTTGGATGCATCCCATAGGTTTTGATATGTTGTCTCATTGTTGTCATTCTCTTGCATGAAATTTTTGATATCGTCTGTGATTTGATGTTTGACCCACTAATTTTTTGGAATTAGATTATTTAATTTTCAATTGGTTTTTAATTTATCTTTCCCTGGTCCTTTATTGACTATGGTTTTTATTATATTGTAGTCTGAAAAGGAAGCATTTATTAATTCTGCCTTTATGCATTTGATTGAGAGGTTGTTATGTCTTAATACACAGTCATTTTTGTATAGATGCCATGGTTGCCAGAAAAGGGTGTAATCCTTTTTGTCTCTATTCAATTTTCTCCAGAGATCTATCATATCTAATTTTTCTAGGATTTTTTTACTTTCACTAGTTTCTTGTTTATTTTATGGTTAGAGTTGTCTAATGCTGAGAAGGCAAGCTTGAGGTTCCCCACTAGAATAGTTTTGCTGTTCATTCCTTCCTGTAAGTGGCTTAATAGGTTCTCTAAGCTATTGGCTGTTCTAACTGGTTAGTCATATATATTTAGTATCTGTACTACTTCATTCTTTATGGTACTCTTTAACAAGATATAGTTTCCTTCCTTATCTCTTTTAATTGGGTCTATATTTACTTTGCCTTTACCTGAGATCAGAATAGCTACCTCTGATTTTTTAAATTCAGCAAAAGCATAAAAAACTCTGTTCCAGTCTTTTTTATCTTCGCTGTATATGTATCTGTTTCTTTCTTTTTTTTTTTTTTTGAAGCTTTTTATATTCAAAACATATTCATGGATAATTTTTCAACATTGACCCTTGCATAGCCTTGTATTTCAGATTTTGCCCTCTTTCCCTCTACCTCCTCCCCTAGATGGCAAGCAATCCAATATCTATTATACATGTTAAAATATATGTTAAATCTAATATGTGTAAACCTATTTATACAATCCTCTTGCTACATAAGAAAAATCAGATTATAAAGGAAAGAAAATGAGTAAGAAAACAAAATGCAAGTGAACAACAACAAAAAGAAAAAGAGTAAGAATGTTATGTTGTGATCCACATTCAGTTCCCACAGTCCTCTCTCTGAGTGTAAATGGCTCTCTTTGTCACAGATTAGAACTGGCATCAGTCATTTCATTGTTGGAAAGAATCACATTCATCAAATTGATCATGCTATAATATTGATTTTGCCATGTACAATAATCCAGTCCTGCTCATTTCACTTAGCATCAGTTTATATAAGTATCCCCAGACCTTTCTAAAAATCATCCTCCTGGTCATTTCTTATAAAACAATAATATTCCATAACATTCATATATCATAACTTATTCAGCCATTCAGCAACTGATGGACATCCACTCATTTTCTAATTTCTTGCCATTACAAAAAGGGCTGCCACAAAAATTCTTACACATTGGGTCCCTTTCCTTCCTTTAAGATCTCTTTAGGATATGGGTCCAATAGTAACACTGCTGGATCAAAGAGTAAGTGTGCATAGTTTGATAACCCGTGGAGCATAGTTCCAAATTGCTCTCCAGAATGGCTGGATCCATTCACAGTTCAACCAACAATGTATTAGTGTCCCTGTTTTCCCACATCCCCTAACATTCATCATCTTTTCCTGTCATCTTAGACAATCTGAGAGGTGTTAATGGTATCTCAGACTTATGTTAATTTGCATTTCTCTGAATAGTGATTTAGAGCAACTTTTCATATGATTAGAAATGGTTTTAATTTTTTCATCTGAAAATTAACCTTATATTGGATGTGATTTTTATTGCATCATGATCTGAAAAAATGCTTTTAATATTTTTGCCTTCCTACATTTTGATTTTGAGGTTTTTTTGTGCTCTAATAAGTAGTCAGTTTTTATATAGGTTCCATGAACCACTGAGAAAAAAGCAAACTCCTTTCTATCTCCATTCAATTTTCTCCAAAAATCTATCATACTCAATTTTTCTAACATTCTCTTTACCTCCTTAACTTCTTTCTTATTTATTTTGTGGTTTAATTTATCTAGTTTTGAGGGAGCAAGGTTGAGATCCTCCACTAGCATAATTTTGCTGTCTATTTCTACTTGCATCTCTCTTAATTTCTTCTCTAGGAATTTGGATGCTATACCATTGGTGCATATATATTTAGTATAGATATCGCTTCATTATCTGTGGTACCCTTTAGTAAAATGTAGTTTTCTTCCTTATTTGAAGGTCTATTTCAGGAGGTGATCAGTGATGGCTATTTTGCCTTCTGATTCTAAACTATCAGGCAGTTTTCCTTTATGATTTGCTGTAAGATAATGTCTAGGTTCTTTTTTTCTTCACAGCTTTCAGGAAGCCCAATAATCCTTAGATTGTCTCTTCTAGATCTATTTTCTGGGTAACTTGTTTTTCCTAGGAAATAATTCATATTTTCTTCTATTTTTTCATTTTTTATTTTGTTTGATTCTTGAAGTTTTATTGAGTCATTCACTTCCATTTGTTCAGTTCTAAATTTTATTATATTATTTTCTTCAGTTACCTTTTTTTAAATCCTTTTGTATTGACCAATTGAACTGTTTTGTTCATTGCATTTTATTTCACAAATTTTGTTTTTCAATGAATTGGTATCTTTTTTTGTAAGGAGTTATATGCTTTTTCCATTTCATCAAATCTATGTTGTAGGGAGTTATATGCTTTAGTTTACCCTGGAGCAGTTCTGCTGATTGACTTTCAGTGCTGGGCAATCACGGATAGGGTCTTTGTTTTTCATTGGCTCAGTGGTTTACAATTTGCCTTTGTAGCAAGTCTGCCAAATCACCTCCTTGCAACCAGGACAGAGTAGCCCAATAGTCTCACTGAAGATTTCTTGGTGTGTGTAAATTGCAATGCCCTGACTCCCCAATGCATCTCCTTGCCCCAGTCTCCCTGTGCTGTGGTCTGGGCTCAGCAGACTGTCCCCAAGCCCATTTGAAACAGATATGTTCTGAAGTTCTTCCAAGGTATCTTCTTCTGGAAATGTGTTATACTCCAAATATTTGTGGGTTCCTTGACTCCAAAACCAGATTAGAGGTTTAATCTTTGATTGGTTTGAGAAAAGGTCAGAGGAGGTCACAGAGAGTCATGTCTGCTCACTGCCATCTTGGCTCACTCCTTATCTCTCTGACTCAAATGAGTTTCTTGTAAATAATATATTGTAGGATTATATTTTTTTAACTCCCTCTGCTATTTGCTTCCTTTTTATAGGAGAGTTCATATCATTCACGCTAACACTGATGATTACCAAGTTCGTGTTTCACTAAATTCTATTTTCTCTCTAGTATATACTTTTGTTTTATCTTTCCTCCCTGTCTGTTCTTAACAGGGTTTTCTTTTTAACTTGACCCATCCTCTACCTTTTCTACCTTCTCTCATCCCACTTCTAGCCAGACCCTCCCTTTTCTTTCCCTTTTCTCTTCCTACTTCTTTATAAGGGAAGATAAATTTCTATACCCAAAAGAATGATTAAGTTATTTCCTCTTTGAGCCAAAACTGATAAGATTAAATTTCAGACAATGCTTATTCCTCTCCTTTCTTTCCGTCTATTGTAACAAGTCTTTTGTTCCTCTTCATGTGATCTAATTTGTCCCATTGTACTTCCTCTTTCCTATTCCCCTTAGTACAATCCTTTTTCCAACCTTTAATGTCTTATTCTTTGATATTATCACATCCAATTCCATTCACAACCACATCTTCCCAATCCATGTATGGTCCTTTTAACTGCCCCAATAATAGATACAGTTCTCAAGAGCTGCATATATCATTTTCCTATCTAAGATATAAACTATTTAACTGTAATGCCAGAGAAACTGAGCAAGATAGAGATTAGTAAGTATTTTATAATTTTCTAAATGGGAGAGATTTACTGGGACCAAATGGATCCATGGTTTAGTCCCAGGGCTGAATAAGACTATTGTCTCCAAGAATCCAGCAGTGAAAGTCAAGATACAAGATTCTTTTATAGGGTAACAAGAACAATGACATAATGGGGGAGGGACCTGGATGGGAATGACCTAATGGGGAGAGGAACCTACGATGAGGATGACATAATGGAGGCAAGCACCTAGGATAACATAATGGAAGGAGGTACTGGAGAGGCTCCAGATATTCTAATGATGTCCCATCATTTATCCCATCAAACATTAAAAGGGAATGATTATAGCCTAAGGTCTAAGATATAAGACCTTTATCCTAACATTAAGAGGGAATGGTTATAACCTGAGGCAGAGTACTGAATAGGATAATTAGGGAAACTGGCTCAGGACATTAAAAGGGAACTGCAGCACAGCATAATCTGTAAATAATATGTATTTCCCCCTGCTTATGGTTCTATGTTTCCCTTGCATACTGTATTTGAAGACCAAAATTTCTGTTTAGTTCTGTTTTGTTTTTCAACAGAAATGATTGAAAGTCTCTTCCTTCATTGAATATACATTTCCTCCCCTAAAACATAATGCTCACAAATCTAATCAAGAATATCAAGTGCTTATGGATAGGCCAAGCTAATATAATAAACATGACAATTCCACTTAAATTAATCTACTTATTCAGTGGCATACTAAGCAAACTCCCAAGAAATTATTTTACAGAGCTAGAAAAAATAACAAAGTTCATCTGGAAGAAAAAAAAAAAGAATTTCAAGAATTTCAATGGAATTAATGAAAAATGCAAATTAAGTTGGTCTAGCAGATCTAAAAGTATATTATAAAGCAGAGGTTATCAAAACCATTTGGTACTGTCTAAGAAAAGAAGTAGTTGGTCAGTGAAATAGGTTAGGTTCAAAAGATCCATTAGTCAATGACTGTGGTAATCTAGTGTTTGATCAACTCAATGACCCCAGATTCTGGGATAAAAACTCACTATTTGATAAAAATTACTGGGAAAATGGAAATCAGTATGGCAGAAAGCAGGCATGGAACCTCCCCTAACACACAATATCAATATAAGGTCAAAATGTGTTCACGATTTAGACATAAAGAGTGATACTATAAGCAAATTAGAAGAACAAAGGATAGTGTACTTCTCAGATCTGTGGAAAAGGAAGGAATTTGTGGCTAAAGAAAAACTAGAGTACATTATGGATTGCAATGGATAATTTTGATTACATTAAGTTAAAAAGGTTTTGTACAGACAGAACTAGTGAAGACAAGATTAGAAAGGAAGCAATAAATTGGGGGGGAGGGGGAATTTATAGCCAAAGATTCTGATAAAGATCTCATTTCTAAAATATATAGAGAACTAACATTTATAAGACTGCAAGCCATTCTCCAACTGATATATGGTCAAAGGATACGAACAATCAATTTTCATATGAAGAAATTAAAAACTTTTCTAGTCATATGAAAAAATTCTCTAAATTACTATTGGCCAGAGAAATACAAATTAGGACAATTCTAAGGTACCACTACCCACCTCTCAGATCCGCTAAAATAGCAGGAAAAGATAATAATGAAGGTTGGAGGGAATGTGGGAAAACTGGGACACTAATATACTGTTGATAGAGTTGTGTACTGATCTAACTATTCTGGAGAGCAATATGGAACTATGCCAGAAGGACTAGAAAACTGTGCATATTCTTTGATCCATCAGTGCTTCTACTGAGTCTGTATTCCAAAGATATAAAAGAAAATGGAAAAGGATCCATACGTGCAAAAATGTTTATAACAACCCTTTTTGTAGTAGCAAGGAAGTGCAAACTGAGTGGATGTCCATCAGTTGGAGAGTTGCTGAATAAGTTATGATATATGAATGTTATGGAATATTATTGCTCTATAAGAAACAATCAGCAGGATGATTTCAGAAAGGCCTGGAGAGACTTGCATGAACTGATGCTGAGTGAAGTGAATAGAACCAAGATAACATTCTATACAGCAAAAGTAAAATAATACAATAATCAATTCTGATGGCTGTGGCTCTTTTCAACAGGGAGGTGATTTAGGCCAGTTACAATGGGCTTGTGATGAAGACAGCCATCTGCAGCTAGTGAGAGGACTGTGGGGACTGAGTGTGGATCACAATATAGTATTTTCACTTTTTTGTTATTTTCTTGCATTTCGTTTTCTTTCTCATTTTTTCCTTGATCTGATTTTTCTTGTGGAGCATGATAATAATGGAAATATGTATAAAAGAATTGCACATGTTTAACATTTTAAAATAAAATTAAATGTCACTAAAAAGAAAAAAAAAAGATGATGCTCAGTCTCACTAGGTAGTTAATTCTTTATTGTATTTCCAGATCCTTCCAGAATATGATATTTCAGGCCTTCCAATCCTCTACTGTAGATTCTGCCAGATGCTGGGCAATCCTGACTGTTCCTTGTTACTTTAATTGATTTTGTCTGGCAACTTGCAATATTTTTCCATGAGATTATAGTTCTGGAGTTTTATAGCAATGTTATAATGTGATATGTTTTGCCCCAGCAGGGAATAGTTTTACCTGCTCTTTCCAGGAAACATCTTGGTTTCCCAGAATTTGCCTTTTGAACTGGGACTGGAAGCTATGCCACTGGTCTTCCCAGACTTTGTCTGGGAAATACAACTTTCCCCCAGTGAGATTGACCGTTCTTGAATTCCTTCCAATCTCTCTTGAGATGGAGAGTGATTTCATTCTATCAGACTATTCAGAGGCTTGGTTTCCTGTGTTTTTCAAGGGAAATTCTAAAACTGTTTTCTTGATATCTAGTACAAATTTGCATCTCTGTACCTTCTATTATTACTCCTTGCTCTGCCCTCAAGTATCAAGGGGCAGAAATGAATCCTTCATTTGCATTTATTAGTTACTTTATTCCCTCTAAACCTTTTCTTCTTCAACCAAAACATCCCTAGTTCCTTCAACCAATATAAGCATGATGTCATCTCCTGTCATTTTGCTATCCTAGTCACCCTCTTTGAGGCATAGTCCAGCTTCTCCCATTTGATCTGATGTAGCAAAAAGGATACAAAAAGATTTGTGAATTATACACCTTGTTAACTGTCAACACAAGTTAACTATTGGAATTCTAAAGTTGAAATTATTGAACATTCTGACATTTTGGGAACAACTGAATCTCTCTCAATTGCTGTAGATACAATGCTACTGAGCATAGGTTATCATTAGTTTTTGTTGGGTCTTTTTGTTTGTGGTTTTGTTATTATTGTTGGTTTTGCTTTATTTTGTTTTATTTTTTCCTGCCATCACACTGTTGACTTTAATAGTCAACTTGAAGCATATTAAAAGTCTCTAATTTCCAGTGAACTGACAACTAGCAATTTTTCAGTGGGTTTTTTTTTGTCCCATTGATTTATTTTCTAACTTGTCTATTAAATAGTATTGTTCCTCAATGATAAGAGTGAGCTACCAAAGCAATGACACACAAAGCTCTGAAAATAGATGGTGGAGAAAAACAAAAACAATGTAGAATTCCCACTAGATTTTCCTCAACCTCCAGGCTCCAAAACTTATAGACTAAGTGTCAATAAGTTATTAAGAAATTAGAGAGTTAATGGGGTAATAGTTGTACATATTTAACCTATAAAAGATAGCTTGCTATCTTGGGGAGGAAGGAAGCACAAGAAAGAGGGGGAAGAAAAATTTGGAACACAGTCTTACAAAAATGAGTGTTGAAAATTATACATATTTGTGGAAAAATAAAATACTAATGATACTTGATGGGGGGATAGAGTAAGAAGAAGGATAAATAAAAAAAAAAATGAGAGGAAGGCCAAAAAAGAAGAATGGAATGAATAAGATTCCCAATACACTTCAAGAACAAAAAAGTGCTATGAAGCTATTTTTCTGATGTCCCTTTTAATAAAGATTTTCTTCTTAGTGTAATGGGTGTTATGTTCCATATAAAATCTTCTACCTCCTCCTGAGGCACATGGACACCTACTTACTCCCTTGGATAGATAGCTCATTCCAATTTGCTGTGATTTTGGTAAGTGCAGATTCTCAGAGAAGAATCAACAATGCCTACCTACACTAAAATTCTTTCAATGTTGTAAAGATAACCCCATGGAAGAGAAATATGTTTACTTTACTCACCACTCTAGCTCTTGTGCTCCAAGAGACATGTTCCTATTTATACAAGCAGTCATTCGTAATATTTATATTTTTGTAGCTTTGTTTAAGCTACATGTTTTTTGTCATTTATTTAAGAATAAAGCCAAAAAAAGAAATAATAGTATCAAAAATACACATATTAAAACAATTAAATAATAAATACACCACAATCCACACATAAAACTATCACACTCTCCCATTAATGGGCTAGATATCTATGGGATAGAATGGATACACACAGGAATTTAACAACATTGCACATGACTGAGGAAAACCTAAATGTTCAGGCTTCTGGAACCATAAACTTTGATGTTCTCTTTCTTTCTCAAGAACTGTTCTTAAAAGATCTTTGATGAATATAGCTTCTGTGGTGAAATATTTTTTTATTACTTAACTTAGTTAATGCAAGTTATCCTTTTATCAACTTATTGAGCAAAATGTATCAGAAAATAACATAAAATAAACATAAAAATAACTGTCTAAATCACTGTTGCCAATCTATTCCTGTAATCACTTGGCAGCTTAATCATCAATGGCAGCTATAGTATATATCACTTCCAATTCAAAAATTGGCTGATGAAGTTCTGAAATCTGTCCTTTCATCCCTTGCTTTTTTTCCTTCTTTTTCAAGTTTCAGTTTTAGGATCCTTTTTGCAAATATTTCACCTTAGGCTATGATTAATAGAAAAATTCTCATCTTCTATCTATAATTACATAAATTACATTAGTCTCAAAATAATACATCTTATAAGAATTCCATTTCTCATCACCTTCATAACTCAACAACTATCTCATAACAGTAAATTGGAGAATAACTATTTCAGCAATTGTTTTTCTTAGAACTCTGAGCAGAAAACTCAGCAATAAACCTTAAGAGGACAATATATTCACAGTTTTAAGATGCCAGGAGAATTTCCACCTATTCATTCCACTGTCTCCTGTGCTGAGCAAAACCTCCAGTGAAATCCAAGGGATTCCAGGAACACTACAAACAACAGCAGCTGGTAGAAGAATAAGAAAAGATGGCAAAATTGTTATACAACATAAAAGAATGGTATTTGTTATTTTTGTCAGGATTGTATCTCTGACACTGATGGTCACATTATATGATAGCTAACATTTGATTTTTTTTTCTTTAAGACCAGACTTGTGAATTTCTTTGTTATAAGCTACTCCCAATGAGGACTTCCATCTATCAGTGCAGATCAGCTCCTGTTCTGAAACTAATAGTCTTATGCCATGATAGATTCCTTTAAATATTTACAAAAAATCCTTTACGTAGATTATCCCATTAAATCCTTCCAATAACCCCATGAGATCCTAGAAATATTGTCATCTGAATGTTCACAGAGACCTTTGGACATAAAGATAGCTTTGGACTTTGAGATGAAAAAGTATCAAGGTTCAAAGAAAATAAAGGTTTCCTCCATGGCCATATAACTGTTATGCAAGACATAATACAAATTTTGTTTCTAAATCTCAAATTCTTTTCCTCCTTAAATTAATCAGTCCTTCTCACCAGTAACCCCCCCCACACACACACACATAAATGCACATACATACCACAATTAGAGAATTAGAATCAAGAGACAGAAATCAAATAGAATAACATGTTCTTTAATGTTTGATACACAAGTTCTGTCCTATTGCATGCCTTAGGGCTGCCTTGAACTCTTTATTTCTTAGACTATAGATCATGGGATTGAATAATGGGGTTAGAATTGTATAGGACACAGATATCAGAACATCTTGGCTAGAGTTATAGTTGGTCTTAGGCCTCAAATAGATGAAAGAGGCACAGCCATAATGGACAGTGACAACAATGAGATGGGAAGCACAGGTAGAGAAGGCCTTGTACCTTCCCACAGTGGAGGGAATCTTTAATATGGCAGAGATGATACGGATATAGGAAGCCAGAATCAACAATAAAGGGATGACCAGGGCAAATATACCCAAAATGAAGATGACCATTTGACTAAAGCGAGTATGCTGGGAAGCCAGCTTGAGGAC
Source organism: Sarcophilus harrisii (assembly GCF_902635505.1). Classification (NCBI taxonomy): domain Eukaryota; kingdom Metazoa; phylum Chordata; class Mammalia; order Dasyuromorphia; family Dasyuridae; genus Sarcophilus; species Sarcophilus harrisii. Next base: position 360,908,978 of record NC_045429.1, on the reverse strand, counting down.
AGGGGAAATGTCACAGAAAAAGTGATGGAGCTTGTTGGAAGAATGGAAGGGCAAGTGAAATACAAGGGATGTTGTAACTAAGGCAACTGTGAGGCCACAGACACAGGCTGCAGCTACCAATCCCAGACACATCCCATGATCCATCAGCACTGTGTAACGAAGAGGATTGCAAATGGCTACATAGCGGTCATAGCCCATGGCTGCTAGCAGAAAGGAGTGAGAACAGCCAAGGAAGAGGAAGGTGAGCATCTGAACAGCACAGCCCATGAAAGAGATAGTCTTCTTCTCAGCCAGCAAATCCACTAGCATCTTGGGCACTATGATAAAAGTGTAGCATGTCTCAAATGAGGACAGAATTCCAAGGAAGAAATACATGGGAGTATGGAGGGCTCGCTCCAGCAAAATGGTGGACAGGATCACAGCATTGGTGCTTAGAGTAAATAGATAAAGGAGAAGGAATACTACAAACAAAAGCTGCTGAAATCCAGCCAGGGCTGAGAAGCCAAGGAAGACAAATTCACTCACATTTGTCTCATTGCTCCTCTCCATAGAGAAAGAGTACTTGGAAGTTTCAGGAAAACAACTAGAGACAGAACAAGAGAAAGAAGTTCAAAAAAGGGCATTGAAATATGGAGCTAAGTGTAACAGTAAGGATATTCCCAAGTGTCTGATCCCAACTCCTACATTTCTCCAGAGTCTGAAGACAAATGTAAAGACAACATAAAACAAAGTAAAAACCAAGTCATTGGCAGTAGTTTTATCTAGAAATATCCTCTCCGTACTGGAATACAGCTGCTCAGTTTCCATAATGTGACTATTCTCGTGATGATATCCTGAAAGTAAAAAGGGTTTGAATTTAAGTAAAGGAGATCTTCAACATCTCTACATGGGCTATTAACCTCACAACCAGGCTAGTGAGCATAAAAGGAATACTATTCCAAACTCCATTGTCCTGTTCAAGAATAGGCCATCATCAGAAATGTTCTCATAAAGAGTTCCTCTAGGGGTTTGGAAATGAAAGGTTAAGAGGGAAACATCTATATTTCTTGTAAAGATTTATATAAAAAAGGAAAACAGTGATATCATTCGTCGAAGAGATCCACAACCTTTCTGATGCAATGGAAGGAGTCCGAACACCTAGATCAAGAGACCCAGCAGTGCTTTGGATATCACTTAATTGCTTTAGCCTCCTAGCTACTGTAGATTTCTAAGCAGAGGCTCAGTAATGACCCTGAAAAACATGGGCAATTGGGAAATAGAATATCAGAATCCTTTCTAGTTCTAACATTCTGTGAACTGCAGAATCATAGAATCCTCAGGTCCAGTACTACTCATTCTTGAAATATTCTTTCTGGATTTTCCATAATCTCTTCTTATGCTTATGGAAGGAAAGAAGGCAGGAAAAAATGAAGGCAGGATGGCAGACAGGCAAGCAGGCAGGAAGGCAGAGAGGCAGGAAGGAAGGAAGGAAGGAAGGAAGGAAAGAAGTAGTCTCAGACGATAAGTAAGATTTTTTCTTCCTTGTTTTGGGTTCTTAGAAGAAATGTGACTGTATTTTTTGTTTATGTAGTATTTTATTTTATTACATATAAAAAACTTTTAAAATTTGGTTTTTAAAATGTTGACTTCCAAATTATTTTCCTTACTTCCTTCCCAACCTGCTCATTGAAAAGGGAAGCAGTTCAATATGTTATACATGTGCAGTCATGCAAAACATATTTCTATATTAGTCATGTTGTTAAAGAAAACACTGACCAAAAAAAATCCTCCAGAAAAACAAAATTTTAAAAGTATGCTTCAATCTGTATTCAAACACCATCAGTTCTTTCTCTGGGGATGGATAGCAGTTTTCATCATATGTCCTTTAAAGTTGTCTTGGATCTTTGTATTGTTGAGAGTAACTGAGTTATTCACAGTTCATCATCTTACAATATTACTATTACTTTGTAGTCAGTACATTTCAGTTTGTATGAACTCATGTAAGTCTTTTCAAGTTTTTGTGAGAGCTTTTAACCATTTCCTATAGCACAATAGTATTCCATCACAATCACATAATACAAATTGTTCAGCCATTTCCCAATTGATGGGCATCCCTTCACTTTCCAAATCTTTGTCATCAAAAAAGAACAGCTATAAATATTTTTCTAAATATAAGATTTTTTTCCTTTTTTTGATTTTTATTGCTTTTGGGAGGTCAAAGGGTATGTATGGTTTTATAGGATCTTTGGGCATAGTCCAAATTGCTTTAAAGAGCAACTTAAAGAGCAACTCCCCTAACAATGCATTAATGGTTTTTCTTCCATTGGTATTCCCTCCATCATTTGTCATTTTCCTTTTCTATCCTGTTAGCCAATCTAATAGGTATGGGGTAGTACCTCAGAATTGTTTTAATTTATATTTCTCTAATCAATAATAATTTAGATCATTTTTGCATGAGTATAATTAGCTTTGTTTACTTCATCTGAAAATTTCATAACTTTTGATCATTTATCAAGTGGGGAATGGCTTTTATTTTTATAAAATTTATACAGTTCTCTATATATTTGAGAAATGAGGCCTTTACCAAGAAAACTTGCTACAATTTTCTTCAGTTATAATTTTTAAAGGTATTTCCTTCCATTCTATCACCTCCATTTTTCTACTTTGTCTCTCCTTTTATTCTGTCTCTTTTCTTTCTAAACTCTGAACTTGTTAAAATATAGCCATTAATCTAATAAAAAAGTGGATAAAGTATTTTCTAGGCACAAGTAAATAGAAAAGGACAAATATTTGGTTGATTTAATTTGTCTAAAGAGACAATTTAACTAATTAAAGGGGAAAAAATCTGCTCAGGTAGAAAGAACAGGTTTGGCTACAAACTGATATACAATGAATAAGTTAGATCCCTGTGTGAATGAGATAGTATTAACATAACCCCCATCTACACACACACACACACACACACATACACACACACACACACACACACACACACACACACACACTCTACTACTACTACTGCTGCTGCTGCTGCTGCTGCTGCTGCTACTACTACAACCAATCTTTTCTCTTACCTGAGAACTTCCCTGACACTGATCCTAATTTGAAAGAAATAGTCCTTGTTTCATGCTGTCCCTGGATAGAGTTCTGGTCACAATGCTGTCTCAATACAAACCAAGGTCTTGTCCTCTCAGTCCAGCTTTCCCATCATTTTTATTCTTACTGTTCTGAAACAGGCAGAGATATGTTCAGAAGTGTCTCTTTAATAAACAGGATTCAGACCAAAAAAAAAAACCAAAACTGAACATTAAGAGATAAAAAAAGAGCAGAGGGAACTTTCCTCTGCTCATGAGAAGAAAAATTGGGGACTTTGACCCCAAACAATATCAATGTAAACAGCCTTCTCCTTCCATCAGGCTCCTCAGTCACTAGTCATGGACAAGAGCCTTAGCAGTTACACTGACCAAGCATGGAATATGGTTCTTTATTGTTGGTAGTTATTAGTCTCCTGGCACTAGAGCTGTTGCTGGGAGAGGTTTCACAGGGGGTAATTAACAGTCAAGTTTTTCATGGAAAATAGTCACCAGTTGGTTCATAAGTGGGCTCAGTCCTGAGCACCTGGGGAGCAGGGTCTATGAATATCAGCAGCCCAGGAATTGGATAAAAAGAAAAATCTGAGAAAGAAAAGTACAGACTAATCTCCCTAATGAATATTAATGAAAAAATTTTAAATTAAATATTAGCAAAGAGATTACAGCAACTTATCAGCAGGACAATACACTATGGCTAAGTGGGATTTATGCCAAGAATGCAGGGCTGGTTCAGTATCAAGAAAACTATTAGAATAATTGATCATATCTATAACAAAATCAACAGAAATCATAAAATAATCTCTAAAGATGCAGAAAAAGTTTCTGACAAAATATAGCACCTGTTTCTATTAAAACACTAGAGACCATAGGAATAAAGGAGCTTTCCTTAAAATAATAAGCAATATTTGTCTAAAACCAACAGCAAGCATTATTTATAATGAAGAGAAACTGGACGTATTCCCAAAAAGACCAGGGATGAAACAAGGATAATTATCACCACCATTATTCAACATTGTACTATAAATGTTGGCTTCAGTAATAAGACAAGAATAATAAATTAAAAGAATTAGATAAACAATAAGGAGGCAAAACTATCACTCTTTGCAGATAATATGATGATATACTTAGAAAATCTTAGAAAATTATCCAAAAACCTATTCAAAACAATTCACAGCTTTAGTAAAGTTGCAGGATATAAAATAAACCCACACAAATCATTAGCATTTCTATATATTACTGACAAAGCCCAGCAACAAGAGATAGAAAGAGAAATTTCATTTAAAATAAAATATTTGGGTCTTCCTGACAAGACAAACCTAGGAACTATATGAACATAAGTTCAAAACACTTTTTCACACAAATGAAGTCAGAACTAAAAAACTGCAAAAATATCAATTGCTCATTGGTAGGCTGAGCTAATATAATAAAAATGATAATTCTGCCTAAATTGACCAACTTTTTCAGTGCCATACCAATCAAATTGCCAAAAAATTGTTTTCTAGAACTAGAAAAAATTAATAAAATTCATCTGGAAGAACGAAAGTTCAACAATATCAAGAGAAATAATGACAAATATATAGGATGGTAGCTTAGGAGTACCAACCCTAAAATTATATTATAAAGCAGCAGTCATCAAAACCATTTGGTACTGGCTAAGAAATAAAGTGATGGATCAGTGGAATAGATTAGATACATACAACAGAATAATCAAGGCCTATAGTAATCTAGTATTTGATAAAACATCAGATTCCAACTGTTGTGCCACAGTTCCCTTTTATTGTTCTGCCTCAGTTTCCCTAAATTGTTTTACCTCAGTTTCCCTAAATTGTTCTGTCTCAGTTTCCCTAAATTGTTCTGCCTCACTTTTCCTAATTGTTCTGCCTCAATCCCCTTCCTTAGTTGCATTAAGATTGATATAACTCAGGGCTACTTACTCTAAGGTTATAAATTGTCAATGTATAAACTCAAAATAAAGGGGAGTCCAGACTTCCTGGCTCTAAGCTGGACACATCCTTAACTCCCAGTTTGTTAGATTATGGTCTTACTCCCTATCCTGTCATTGTTCTTTTTGATTCCATTTTATCAGAAAGTCCGGTGCCTCCCCCCCACCCTGTCAGAACCAGATTCATAGTTTCTACTTTCAGTGCTCTGACTCTGTCCCTGCCTTGGTCTACCCTCTGGTAGCTTGGAGCCATGTATGTGTGTATGTACATATATATTCATGGGAAGCACACGTTAGCTGCTGGATATTTTAGACATCAGGCCTGGGGGCAGCATGCCCCCAGAACAATCTCTCCCTTTCAAATAAAATACTAAAATTCTCTAATCTCTATCTTGCCTCAGTTCCTCCAGCATTATACAACTTCTAGAATAAGAATTCAGTATTTGAACAAAAATTTCTGGGAAAACAGGAAAATAATATGTTAAAATCTCAGCATAGACTTACATTTCACACTCCATACCAAAGTCAAAATAAGTATATGATTTGGGCATAAAGGATGATAGCATAAAAAAAATTAGGAGAGCAAGGAATAATTTACCTATCAAATTTTTGGAGAAGGGAGGAATGTGTGATCAAAGAAGTAGTAGAGAACATTATAAAAAGCAAAATGGACAACTTTGATTACATTAAATTAAAAAGTTTTACACAAACAAAACCAACAGAAATAAGATTAAAAGGGAATACAAAGTTGGGAAAAAATCTTTACCACCAGTGTTTCTAATAGAGGCCTCATTTCTAAAATATATAAAAACAGTGTCACATTTATAAGAATACAAGTTATTCCTTGATTGATAAATGTCAAAGGATATGAACAATTTTCAGATGATGAAATTAAAGCTATCTATAGTCATATGAAAAAATGCTCTAAATCACTATTGATTAGAGAAATGCAAATTGAAACAACTCTGAGGTACTTCCTCACACCTCTCAGATTGGCTAAAATGATAGGAAAAGATAAAAACAAATGTTGGAGGGGAGGTGGGAAAACTGGAATACTAATGCATTGTTGGGGAAATTATGAAATAATCCAACTATTCTGGAGAGCAATCTGGAAGCCCAAAGGTCTATCAAACTGTGTATACTTGTAGAGGGCTGAACTCTGGAGAAGTATACTTGAAACAATTGATGGGATGATGATTCTTTAGTTCATATGTATAGTTAGTACTTAGTATGGTGATATAATGGTGATGAGGTTTAGATTTAGAGAACCCAAATGAAATTAGGGTTTCTGGTGGTCAGGGAGTTAAATAAGGTCTAGTGGCAAGTTCGAGGTTCAGGGTAGGTTTGGCCCCCCTACATTCCTTGGGATGCAAGGGTAGGGAGTTTTGGGGAACTCCATTTTGGCAGTGCAAGAAGTTCCCTGTAAAGGAATTTACAGACCAGAAAACCTAGATTGATAAAAGAGTTTATTATGGGAATTGGAAGTAAGGTTAAAGTCTGGTTAAGGAAATAGGTGATGGTAAAGAGAAGCTGTCGCTGGAAAAGAGTATTCCAGTTGGCAGAGGCTTGGAATGCCAAGCATCATATAATTAGTATTCTTGGAACTTCTGCAAAGAGAGGATTTTAGTTTGGCTCTTTTTATAATGAGAGATTTAGCTAAAGCAGCCCATGGGTGGAGTACCAAGTTGGCTCCTAGCTGGGTTTCAGCCAGGGCTAGAATTTGCTTGGTTGGGGTTGGGAAACCCAAGCAGATCATCAGAATGGGGGCTGGGATGGCCCAAGTTGGCTCAGATCCAATGGGGGTTGGGACAAGCCTGAATCTCCTATTGGAATTCAAAGGGGTGCTTTTGACCAGGATTTATGAATCAAAGGTGCAGGCTTCCTGAACTGATAATGCATCAGCCAGGAGGGGCTGGGGGTAATCTGAAAGGAATCACAATTCCATCTGAAAGGAATGGCAAATGCAGTTTCTTAAAGGGACCACAACCCTCTTCATTTCCCCCCACTCCAGCGGTCAAAACTTAAATTCATTTAAGGGGAAAAAAAGAACTTGGGGCAGGGTCTCTTACTGAAGAAGATTTTCTCTTTCAAGGATTTTCAGAATTCCGGGGTCCTCTCTTCAATGATATTCTAGTTCACATATATTCAGTATGCTACAATGATGTAATTGTACTAAGGTATATAAGGGGTGAGAAGAACTGGAAATGAGATGTTCCTTCTTTGACCATCCCTCTGGTGGCTCTCCTGCCTCCTGCACTCCTCCACTAAGATCAAGGATGGTCCTGAGAGCCGCCAGAGAGCTAGTCCGGACATTACTTATACCCTTTAACCTAACATGCCAGTACTGAGTCTGTATCCCAAGGAAATCATAAAGAACAGAAAAGCGTAGATGGTGGAGAGCAGATACAATACTTCCTCTGACCTTCTCTCAAACCAACAGCAAATTAAGCTTTTAATTTGGTTTTGCACTCAAAGAATCCACAAATATTTGGAGTACAAAACATTACCAGAAGATGATACCTTGGAAGAACTTCAGAACATGTCTGTCTCAAACAGGAAGGGAAACAGTCTGCCAAGCCCAAATCACAGCAGGGAGCTAGAGCAAAGAGCTGGGGTGGAAGACAGAGCGTTGCAGCTTCCATGCACCTGGAAAAAGGCTTCTGTGAGCCTTTTAGGTTATTCTGTCCTGGTTGCAAGCAAGTGTTAGCAGATTTGCTACAAAAGGCAAATTGTAAACCACTGAGCCCCAGAAGAACACCAGATTTCACTGCTATTACCCAGCACCTGAAGTCAATCAACAGAATTGCCCCAGGGAAAATTAAAACAGCTGTCACTCCTTTGCATTGAACAGATCTTAAGCCTTAAAAAAAATGAATAAAAAACCAAAAAGAACTCTCACCACAGACAGCTTTTATATAGAGAGAAGAACAGACCTCAAATCCTGAGATATCTAAAGGCAAAGCAATTCCAGATGAAGCCCCAAAGGGAGACATGAGCTGATCCCCATTTCACAAGGCTTTCTTTGAAGATTGCATGAAGGATCTTTAAAAAAAAGTTAGAAGAAAAATGAGGAAATGAAATGAGATCATTGCAAAAATGAATTGGAAAAACATATAATGCTTTATAAAAGAGACATGAAAAAGACACCAATTTCCTGAAGAGTAAAATTTGTGAAATGGAAAAAGAAAGCAATGAATAAAAAATACAATTGGCTAATTACAAAAGGAACTTAAAAAGTAACTGAAGAAAATAAAACACTAAAAATTAGGATTAAACAAATAGAAATGAATGATTCAATAAAACTTCAACATCAGTCAAATCAAAACAAAAAAAATGAAAAAAATAGAAGAAAATATGAAATATCTCCTAGGAAAAAACAACTGACCTGGAAAATAGATCTAGGAGAAACAATCTAAGGATTATTGGGCTTCCTGAAAGCCATGATGAAAAAAAAGAACCTAGACATTATCTTACAGGATATCATAAAAGAAAAATACCCTGATAGTTTAGAATCAGAAGGTAAAATAGTCATCAAAAGAATTCACTGATCACCTCCTGAAAGAGATCCTAAATTAAATTCCCAAGGAATATTATGGCTAAATTTCAAAACTATTGCACCAAGGAAAAGATATTGCAAGCAGCCAGAAAGAAACAATTTAAATTCTGAGGAGCCACAATTAGGATTATCCAGTACCTAGCAGCTTCCAATTTAAAAAATCAAAGAGCCTGGAATCTGATATTCCAAAAGGCAAAGGAATTTGGATTACAGCTAAGAATAAGCTATCCAGCTAAACAGAGCATTATCTTTTAGGGAAGAACATGGAAATTCAATAATATAGGTGAATTTCACATATTTCTAAAGAAAAAACTAGAATTGAACAAAAAAATTGAATATCAAAGACAGAATTCAAGAGAAGCATAAAAAGGCAAAAAGGAAAGAACTCTTGAGAACTATATTTCTGCTATTAGTATACTTAGAGAATGTGCATATAATTTGATTTTATTATGGTAACATGAAAAAGAAACAAGATGTAAAAAGGGGATTGTACTGGGAAAAGAAGGAAAAGGAGATAAAATAAGGAAAATTACATCTCACAAAGAGGCAAAAAAAAAAACCCTATTATAATTGAGGGAAAGAAGGGAAGGGGATGAGCATTGTGTGAATCTTATTCTTATCATATTTGACTCTGGGAGAATATCAGACATATTTGGTTTCATAAAGGAACTTGTCTCAACTTATAGGGAAGTGGGAGGAGAAAGGAAAAAAAGAAAGGGAAAGACTAATAGAAGGGAAAACAGAAGTATTAGGGGACAGGTGCAAAAAAGGGGGGTGCTTTAAAGGGGGAAGACTATTTGAGGGAGGTGGTCATCAAAAGCAAAATACTGGGGAAGAAGGAAGGGGAAAGGAAAGATAAAAGCATAACTTAGGGTAAATAAAATGGCAGGAAATAAAGAATGAGTTATTTTAACTACTTTATGTTTGGAATGTGATGAACTCTCCCATAAAACAGAAGCAGATAGCAGACTAGATTAAAAGCCAGAATCCTACAATATGTTGTTTACAAGAAACACAATTAAAGAATAGTGATACATACAGAGTAAAGGTAAAGGACAGTGGTAGAATCTATTATGCTTTAGGTAAAATAAAAAAAGCAGGGCTAGCAATCCTGATCTCAGATCAAGTAAAAGCAAAGATAGATCTAATTAAAAGAGATAAGGAAGGAAACTATATTTTACTAAAGGGAACTACAGATAATCAAGCAATATCTGTACTAAACATATATGCACCAAGTGGTATAGCATCCAAATTACTAGAGGAGAAGTTAAGAGAGATGCAAGAAGAAATAGACAGCAAAAGTATACTAGTGGGAGATCTCAACCTTGATCTCTCAGAATTAGATAAATCAAACCACAAAATAAATAAGAAAGAAGTTAAGGAGGTGAACAAAATGTTAGAAAAGTTAGGTATGATAGATCTTTGGAGAAAATTGAATGGAGACAGAAAGGAGTTTACTTTTTTCTCAACGATTCATAGAACTTCTACAAAAATTGGCCATTTGTTAAGGTATAAAAACCTCAAAATCAAATGCAGAAAGGCTGAAATAGTAAATGCATTTCTTTTCAGATCATGATGCATTAAAAACCACATGTAAATATAAAGCCAGGAGAAAATAGACCAAAAGTTAATTGGAAACTTAATAATCTAATCCTAAAGAATGAATGAATTGAAACAGCAATACACAATCAATAATTTCATCCAAGAGAATGTTAATAATGAGACAACATACCAAAAGCAGTGGAATACAGCCAAAGCAGTTATAAGGGAAATTTTACATCTCTAGATGCTTACTTGTATAAAATAGAGAAAGAGAAGACCAATGAATTAAGTTTACAACTAAAAAAGTTAGGGGAAAAAAAACAAACTTAAAATCCTCAATTAAGTACCAATTTAGAAATTCTGAAAATAGAAAGGGAGATTAATAAAATTTAAAATAAGAAAACAATTGAATTAATAAATAAAACTGAGTTGTTTTTATGAAAAAACCAATAAAATAGATAAACCTTTAGTTAATTTGATTAGAAAAAGACAAAAGAAAATAAAATTGTTAGTCTCAAAAATGAAAAGGGAAAACTTTCCCCTAATGAAGAGAAAATTAGAGCAATAATTAGGAGTTACTTTGCCCAACTTTATGCCAATAAATTTGATAACTTAAATGAAATGGAGGAATATCTACAAAAATATAGATTGCCCAGGTTAACAGAAGAGGAATAAATTATTTCAATAGTCCCATTTGCACACAGGTACTAATTTTCCCTGAACACAACCTATATCCTAAAGGAGCTTACATTCTAATAAAGAAGACAGCACATTAAAGGGAACTGATAAGCAGGAAGGTAATGGAGAGGAATGTATGCTGTAGAGTCAGGAGCTGCCCTGGTTAAAGGTAAACATGGATAAAGGTATCTTCTTTAAAGAGAACCTCAGAGGAGAAACTCATCAAATATAAGAAACAGAAGCTGAAACATTGGGGTGGGTCTCCTGTGTGAAAAGGCTTCTGGGGTACAAGTTGAAAAGCAGGTGGGAGAGCACAGATAAAAAAACAAAGATTACAAAGATTGATAGTGATTGTCCTTCAAAAAGAAAAAAATAGCATCCTGTATTAGTGTCCAAGTATCCTGTGTCCAACTGGTGATCAGACCAAGATGAGCAATGGAAGATTCTACTACAGATGAGGTATAAATAGTCCATATGAACATTTCAAGTACAGAAATATCTAAATTTGCTCATCTCATATATTACTTTGACCTATTGCAATTTTGCTTTGCTCATAAAGGGTTTATGCCATGGTGAGCAGTTCTGTGCCTCTGTCTTCCATATCTCATGATTGATTCCATAATTCTTCAGAGAGACCTGGAGAGTGTCTTTATATTACTTCTTTTTCACTCCATGTGAGCTTTTGCCTTCTGTGAGATCTCTGTAAAATTATCTTTCAAGCAAATGTACATTTGGCGTTAGTACAACTTGTCCAGTCCATTATAATAGCAATCTTTGCTGTAGAATTTGAATGTTTGACAGTTTACTCAGAAGAGGACTTTAGTATCTGGTATCCAATTTTGCCAGATGATCTTCAATATCTTTTTAAGGCAATTCAAATGGAAGAGTATCTATTTCCTGGGATGGTGCTGATAGACTGTCCAGGTTTCACAGAGGTTAAGGGTTTGCCCAAGGCCACATAGATAGACGTGGGCAAAGCTGGGATTGGGAAGATCTCCTTAGATATCAAATCCAGTATTCTTTCTATTGTGGCATAGTGCTAACTTATATCAAATGAGAACAAACTTATATTGCAAAAGTCTGTGAGCTGTGGTCTCAGCCATGTGATTACTTTTTGCAGTGAAGAGGAAATTAGCTTCTCCATACTTTCTTGTTTGCATAATTCTTGTCCATGTTTTCCTACAAATTCTCCATAGAAAATCTACCGAATGTTCTGAAAGCTTTCCTTTAGATCAGAGAATCTCAATTTTCTTTATATCATGGATTTCATTGGTCATGGATGTGCTAATGAATATTTAACAAGCTCTCCACGGGGCAAAAAGTATACTATAAATACTTTTAAGTTTAATCTTCATTTAACACTTTTGTATAGCTTTCTTAAACCTAGACAAACCAAAAAGCAATGAATCAAATCCTGATCATTAGAATTTGCTAATTACTGTGATACAAATACTTACAATGAAAATTTAATTGTTTTTATTAGCCAGTCTAAACTGGTGTTTAAAACTACTCCTTTTGATGATCTGGTAAAGCCTAGGGACCTCTTCACAGAAGAATTGAAATAATTGAAAAAAATGCTAAAATTCAGTTAGGGGGTAGCAAAATTAATGACATAATTTGCAATCCATCCAGAAACTCTTTAAGGGGCCATAAATTCCAAATTAATAGTCCCTTTTCTTCATCTTTTGACATGATATAGGTACTAAGGAATAATTTGACAATCTATTTTTTCCATTTTATTTTTCTTTAATTTATTTATTTAAAACTTCCAATAGAAAATAAGAAAAAAAATAGAAAAAGGGAAAAACAGGAAAAAACACTGTCATATACCCAGCAGTACAAAAGGGAGGATTCAAAATATACAATAATAAATTTCCATTTCAAGAAAGCATATATAACAGAAGACATTATATTCATGACTTTCCACCTTTTCTTTGCTTCCTTATAGGTTATCCTTTTGTTCTCTGCTGTACACTTTTAATTTTATTCTTTTTTTCTGTTTTTAATCTGTTACTTCCTCCAAACAAGCTACAGTTAAATATCTACATGTGTGTATGCATGCATGTATGTATGTAAATAATATATGTATACATATATAAGCATACATACTTATGATGATTCCTTCATCAGCAATATCCCTTTATATTCTTCTGTTGTCTGTAGGCTCTTCATTCAGGCTCAACAGTGAGCAGCAAATTCAAGTTCTCAAACTAAGAGTATCCAAAACCTTTCAACCTTTCAGAATTGCTGGGTTCCCATGGCAAATCATATATACTGTACTGATATTCAGTTCTCTAAAGAACTCCTTGATTCCCAAGCAAGTTGTGGAGCAGGGGACAAGACGGAACAATCAATTGGAGGTGACCTGTAAATGTTGTCATCATTACTATGACAAGTAATGGAAACATATCCTTCCAGGTCATTGATTTCATCAGCTCAGCTGATTTGAGCAAAAGGGTGATTCCTTCATCACTGGTGCCACAATTTCAATAAGGAAATTTCTCAAAGTAAGGGTCATATTTTTCTTTTCATCTAAGATCATCATGTTGGGAGAGGGAAAGAGAAGGGCAAAATATTTTTAATGTAGGCTTACATGAAATAATAAAGAGTGAAATGAGCAATATTGTTTTTTTTTTATAGCCTTTTATTTACAGGTTATATGTATGGGTAACTTTACAGCATTGACAATTGCCAAACCTCTTGTTCCAATTTTTCCCCTCTTTCCTCCACCCCATCCCCCAGATGGCAGGATGACCAGTAGATGTTAAATATATTAAAATATAAATTAGATACACAATAAGTATACATGACCAAACTGTTATTTTGCTGTACAAAAAGAACCGGCCCCGAAAAAACCTTACAATTAGCCTGTGAAGGAAATCAAAAATGCAGGTGGGCAAAAATATGGGGATTGGGAATTCAATGTAATAGTTCTTAGTCATCTCTCAGAGTTCTTTCACTGGGTGTAGCTGGTTCAGTTCATTACTACTCCATTGGAAATGATTCGGTTGATCTCATTGCTGAGGATGGCCAGGTCCATCAGAATTGGTCATCATATAGTATTGTTGAAGTATACAATGATCTCTTGGCCCTGCTTGTTTCACTCAGCATCAGTTCATGTAAGTCTCTCCAGGCCTTTCTGAAATCTTCCTGATGGTCATTTCTTAAAGAACAATAATATTCCATAATATCCATATACCACAATTTATTCAGCCATTCGCCAATTGATGGGCATCCACTTAGTTTCCAGTTTCTAGTCACTACAAAGAAGGCTGCCACAAACATTCGTGCACATACAGGTCCCTTTCCCTTATTTATGATCTCTTTGGGATATATGCCCAGTAGTAACACTGCTGGATCAAAGGGTATGCACAGTTTGATAACTTTTTGAGCATAGTTCCAAATTGATCTCCAGAATGGTTGGATGTATTCACAGTTCTACCAACAATGTATTAGTGTCCCTGTTTTCCCACATCCTCTCCAACATTCTGCATTATCTTTCCTTGTCATTCTAGCCAATCTGACAGATGTGTAGTGGTATCTCAGAGTTGTCTTAATTTGCATTTCTCTGATTAATAATGACTTGGAGCATCGTTTCATATGACTAGAAATAGTTTCAATTTCTTCATCTGAGAATTGTCTGTTCATATCCTTTGACCATTTATCAATTGGAGAATGGCTTGAATTTTTATAAATTAGAGTCAATTCTCTATATATTTTGGAAATGAGGCCTTTATCAGAACCTTAGACTGTAAAAATATTTTCCCAGTTTATTGCTTCCCTTCTAATCTTGTCTGCATTAATTTTGTTTGTACAAAAACTTTTCAGTTTGGTATAGTCAAAATTTTCTATTTTGTGATCAGTAATGATCTCTATTTCTTCTTTGATCATAAATTCCTTCCTCTTCCATAGATCTGAGAGGTAAACTATCCTGTGTTCCTCTAATTTATTTATAATCTCATTCTTTATGCCTAGGTCATGAACCCATTTTGACCTTATCTTGGTGTACGGTGTTAACTGTGGATCAGTGCCTAGTTTCTGCCATATTAGTTTCCAATTTTCCCAGCAATTTTTGTCAAACAGTAAGTTCTTATCCCAAAAGCTGGGGTCTTTGGGTTTGTCAAACACTAGGTTGCTATAGTTGTTGACTGTTTTGTCCCTTGAACCTAACCTATTCCACTGATCAACTAATCTATCAATTCCTTAGCCAATACCAAATGGTTTTGGTAACTGCTGATCTATAATATAATTTTAAATCTGGTACAGCTAAGCCACCTTCATTTTATTTTTTTTTCATTAATTCCCTTGAAATTCTTGACCTTTGGTTTTCCATATGAATTTTTTTGTTATTTTTTCTAGGTCATTAAAATAATTTTTTGGGAGTCTGATTGGTATAGCACTAAACAAATAGATTAGGTAGTATTGTCATCTTTATTATATTTGCTCGCCCTATCCAAGAGTATTTAATATTTTTCCAATTGGTTAGATCAGACTTAATTTGTGTGAAAAGTGGTCTGTAATTTTGCTCATAAAGTTTCTGATATTCCCTTGGCAATAGATTCCTAAATATTTTATATTATCAGTAGTTACTTTAAATGGAATTTCTCTTTGTAACTCTGACTGTTGGATTTTGTTAGTGATATATAAGAATGCTGATGACTTATGTGGGTTTATTTTATAACCAGCAACTTTGCTAAAGTTGTGGATTATTTCTAATAACTTTTAGTAGAATCTCTGGGGTTCTCTAAGTATACCATCATATCATCAGCAAAGAGTGATAATTTGGTTTCCTCATTGCCTATTCTTATTCCTTTAATCTCTTTCTCAGTGCTTATTGCCAAAGCTATCATTTCTAATACAATATTAAATAGTAATGGTGATAGTAGGCAACCTTGTTTCACTCCGGATCTTATTGGGAATGGTTGCAGTTTGTTCCCATTACATATGATGTTTACTGATGGTTTTAAATAGATGCTGCTGATTATTTTAAGGAAAAGTCCATTTATTCCTATACTCTCAAGTGTTTTTAATAGGAATGGATGTTGGATTTTATCAAATGCTTTTTCTGCATCTATTGAGATGATCATATAGTTTTTGTTAATTTGGTTATTAATATGGCCAATTATATTGATAGTTTTCCTAATATTGAACCAGCCCTGAATTCCTGGTATAAATCCTACTTGATCATAGTGTATTATCCTGGGGATGATTTTCTGTAGTCTTTTTGCTAATATCTTATTTAAGATTTTAATATAGCAATATTGTTTTAAGAATAACTTTGAGTGAATAAAACACTTTTGCTATTGTAATTAACTAAATTAGCTATAAAGGACATGTGAAGGAAAATGGTATCTGCAAACAGAGAAAGAACTGATAAATAGAAGTATGTATAGAATGATTTTACATTGTGTGTGTGTGTGTTTACATACATATGTGTGTCTAATGGTAGTCATCTCAAGGTGAGGAAAGAAAAAGGGGGGGAGGAAATCTACAGGATAATTTATTATATATTTAAAGGAATAGCAAATTGTATATGATAGATTTGTAGTTTTATATACAATCATCTCATTTTATTATACTAAGTTGTAGAATTCTTGTTTCATTCCATAAATTTAAAATAAAATAAATTTTTAAAATTTTAATGTAAAACTTTATCCACACGTAAAGTATTGGTATTCATCATGAAGGAAAGGGAATTTATTACCAAAATTTCATTAAAGGCTACACACAGAGATTATCAAAATAATTCTAGTTCCAAAAATGATTCCAGCTGATCTAGAAGAAACTAGGTAATTGTGCCTCATCCTATATCTACACTCTGACACAAATGAATGAGAACAGAGCTAAGAATCATAAGACCTGAATTGAATTCCTATATTATCTATTAACCAGTTTTGTGGCTTAAATTAAGTTACTTCACTTGCCTAGGGCCTTTATTTTCTCATTGGCAAAATAAAAGGGTTTGACCAAAATTTCTCTAAGTGTCTCTTCTAGCTTTTCATGTAACAATTTCCAAATCCATAAGAAGTGAATAGAACCTTGGGCTCTAGGGATTCAAAGGGTAGGAAGGGATATGGAAACCATTATGACATGAGCAAAAATTTCTAACTTCTATCCCAAGGAAATTGTTGAATGTGAATTATGAAAGAATAGGAACTAAAACTCTACAAAGCTAAACTAAAGGAGGGAGATTATAAAATTAGTTAGTTATGGTTAGTTCATTTCATTTTGCCTAAAGGACAAAATTTATCTCTAAATTTATTTCATTCTCACATCTGAAAAGTGTCTATTGTTCAGAGTATATTCTTTTCATTCATCTAACAATAACTCATGGGACAATCTAATGGGTTCAGATTGCTTGTTCTGATTAATGGCCTTCCAATGATAGGACTGACAAAAGAATTAAGCAAGGGGTGTGTTCCCTGCAATTTTAGGACACAGATTTTGGCCCATTGCTCGCCAAAGAGCTGCTTTGAACTCCTTGTTCCTCAAACTGTAAATCATGGGATTAAATAATGGGGTTAGGATGGTATAGGACACAGATATTAGAGTATCTTGGCTTGAGATGTAATTGGTCTTGGGCCTCAAATAGATAAAAGAGGCACAACCATAGTGGACAGTCACAACAATAAGATGAGAAGCACAGGTAGAGAAGGCTTTATATCTGCCCACAGTGGAAGGGATCTTTAAAATGGCAGAAATGATACGGATATAGGAGACAAGAATTAACAGCAGAGGAATGACTAGGACCAACACACTAAGCATGAAGATGATCATCTGACTTAAACTGGTGTGATGGGAGGCCAGCTTGAGAACAGGAGAAATGTCACAGAAGAAGTGATGGAGCTGGTTGGAGGAATGGAAGGGCAAGTGAAAGACCAGAGAAGTGATGATCAAGGCAACAGTAAAACCACAGGCACAGGCTGCAGCCACGAGTCCCAAACATGTCCCATGACTCATCAACACTGTGTAGCGGAGAGGGTTGCAGATGGCCACGTAGCGGTCATAGCCCATGGCTGCCAACAGGAAAGAGTGAGAACAGCCGAGGAAGAGAAAGGTGAGCATCTGAACAATACAGCCCAAAAAGGAGATGGTCTTCTTCTGGGATAGCAGATCTATCAGCATTTTGGGCACAATGACAAAGGTATAGCAGGTCTCAAAACAAGACAGTATTCCAAGAAAGAAATACATAGGAGTATGAAGAGCTCGCTCCAGCAGGATGGTGGACAGAATCACAGCATTGGTGCTCAGTGTGAACAAGTAGAGGAGAAGGAACAACACAAACAGTAGTCGCTGAAATCCAGCCAGGGCTGAGAAGCCAAGAAACACAAATTCACTGACAGCTGTTAAATTGTTCCTCTCCATAGAGAAAGATCTTCAAGATAGGTAAAGGAATAACAGGCTATCCAAGAATAGAGACTTAAAAATATTAAGCTTCTTTCACCCTTTGTAATATCTCTGTTCATGAAGCTGGAAAAGAGTCTACAAATGAGCATTTCTTCTCAATAACTATCTCTAATCTTCACCATGTTTGATTTCTTACCTTCTCATTTAGCTCATTCCTTATTCCTTATTTATTATTATTTAATTTGTTCTCACTTGCCTTGATCTCACAAGGCCCTGATCCTTTGGTTTCACAAGTTCTATACTCAACCTAGTGGTCTTCTTTGCAGCTTGTTCAAGTTCCCACAAATACTCCTCAGTTCTGATATGCATACTTACTACCTTCATTCTCTCCTTCTATATTCTAACATCTTTACCTCAACTTCAATCTTATATCCGTTTATTCTATCTAGTCATTTGTTCATTCAAAGATTTTATAAGATTGAAGTGATGTGAAGTTGTCAAAACTTATGACAGTGGAACACAATATTTGTCATATGACTTACATACAGACTTGCTAACAGGCCATTTCTTTTAGCTGATTTGGTAGTGGCTATTCACTGAGAAGCTAATCCATCATCTGCCTAGCAACAAATTGGGGGACACTGAAACTTATACAACCATTTATCAAGATTGAGAAGCTCTTCAACTGAAACTAATGAAGAGAGCCCATACCAAAAAAATCATAGAACTGTAGATTTAGAATTGGAAAAGATCTCAGACATCATATAGTCCAATTCATCTAATTTTGCAAATAAGGAAAAATAGGTCTACTGAAGTTGTTGCTTGACTATATAATACAGGCAGGAAACAACAGATATACAACTTGAACACAAATCCTCTTACTCTTTTCATTATATTATGCTATTTCTTTTTTTAATTATAACTTTTTATTGACAGTATTATGCTTTTTCTTAATAAATTCTTGAAATTGTTATTTTCTTTCTAGATAGGTTTCATTGTGTTTTACACTTTTCTTATATAAAACTTGCATTCAGTTACAATCTCACCTCATTCAGGTGGGACCACTTTTCCCAATTGGTCTATATCACACACACACACACACACACACACACACGCACACCATTGAGAGTTGGTGTGTACATGTGCATATATGTGCATGCATATGTATGTGTGTGTTGTGTGTTGTTTGTGTGGTGAGTCATAATCCTATTTGGGGTTTTTTTGGCAAAAATACTGAAGCTTTTTATATTTTCTTCAAAAGCATCAAACAGATTATTTAAAAGATCAAATTCTACCTCAGATATTAACCTGGCTAGCCTCCATTTCCTTATCTGAAAAATGGAAATAAAACTCTAATGCTTATTACCAACATTACCGAGTTATGATGAGAAAAATGTTCTAAAGGTTCTAAAAACCTATGTAAATTTGTTTTATTTTATTTACCAAGAGGTACATTGGCTCTAGTTTAATGAAAATAGGCAGTAAGAATTTAAATAATGTAAGAGAATTCAGTATTTACAGTGTGATCTAACTGCATTTTTTTTACATACATAACAAGGATATTATAATGCCTTTTCTGGGCATCTCTGGAAGAGAATGTAGGGTTATCCCACCATTTTCCTTCTGTTTTTCTGGAAAATTATCCTTTGTTTGATGGTATTTGTTTCTCTCCCTGTGATTCCTTGAAAATCTGTTAAATGATGAATTACTCACTATGACTACACAAAGAACACAAAAAACAGATACATTCATTCTGTATAGTCACTCACTGCAATTTACATGGCTAATGAGCTATCAACTAAGAAGGGACAGACAGAAAAGTCACAAAAGTCAAATTTTCTTCCATCAGGCCAATCCATCAACTAAGAACCAAATCCAATAGCACCTTCCAATAGCCAGTCTTTTAAGGAAGAACTAGAGAAAAAGAGAGGAAATGTTTGTATCTAAGCCTAGTTTCAACCCTAACCTCTTCAAACTAGTAAAGAATGTATTGAATAAAGTAATAGAAATAGTAAGCAAAGAAAGGAGACATTTTCATATATATATATATCCAATCTTATTTTACTTTACTGAACTAAATATGGAACTCCATCCATCTTTAAACTCTATGCTTTTATACAGGCTGTCTGCTCATGACTGAAATAGTCTTATTAGAGGTGTAAGAGGAATAAGAAACCACAAGTCTACATTCCTGGCCCATCATATATGGTTTAACCCAGCACCCCCTGTTCTTTGTCTGCCTCATCAGATCTATTCACAGAACTCTAAATAGTTGCCATGGCATAAATCATTGTTTCTCAGTGTCTTCCCTCCTAGATGACTTATCCAGATATCACACACACAAACACACATATATGCAGACAAACACACACACACACACCATGAAATAAAGGTCATTGAGCGCACCCAGCTCTAATACTCTGATCAATAGAAAATAGAATCTATGAATCACAGAGAAATGGGAAGTGTAGAGTTTCATCTAACATAGTAAAAAAAGAAAAAAAAAACAGAAGAGAAATCTTTCAGAAATAAAGTCAAGTAGACACTCTTATTACCTCTTGGAAACTCCCTTTAACAGTGATACAGTGATCCTTAACAGAAGATGTGATTGACTTTACCCAGCTTTAGTAATCTGGAAAGGAGAAAGAATGCAATCATGGATGATAGACAGTTCTATCAGTATAGGGCTTGATCCAAAACTCTGGAACAAAACAGAAATAGTATTCAACAAGATGGTGGAGAAAGAGGTTGAATGAAATTTCAACTCCAAGAGAGCTAAACCCCTAAACAGCTAAAAAGTCATAAAGAAAAGAAACAAGAAAAGGGAAAATAAGATAATTTATTTCAGGCAATATGGTTGAATGAAAAGACATGTGTAAATTCAACTTCTCTCTCTTATTTCAAAGAAGCAAGTAAAGTACCAAAAGGAATAAAGGGATAATAATAAATATAAAAATAAAGGATATGAAAAATATTATAAAGAACCAGCATCATTGATAAGCAAAAAAAAAAAAAGAGACTATCTAGAAAAAAGGCACAATACAACAAATAAATACTAAAAAAGAAGAAAGGCAATTTGAAAACCCCCAATTAAGTGCAAAAATATTATAGGACAGCCACAAAGATGATAATGAAATAACTGGGGGAAAAAACCTCCAGAATGATTTAAAAGATAAATTTTAAAACTAAAAGAAATAAAAATGTAAATCATGATCCAAATCAGAACTTTCAAAGATTTTTTTGTCAAGAATGTGGCCATTTAGAAAATATCACAAAGATAATTTTCAATAAAGTAAAAAGAGTACAATTCTCAGCAAAAAAAAAGTTGAACATTTCTCTCAAAAGAAACCAGAGGTACGCCGAAAATTTTATACATATTATGTCAATCAAAATAAACACAAGAAAGTTAAATGTTTATCTTTGGGAGACAGAAAAAAAAAATTAAAGCAATGAAATCAATCTTGTAATGATTCCAGTACCAAGATAAAGACTTTACAAAACAAAACACATCATTTCAGGTAAAATAACAATAAAATCATTTATAGGGGGAAAGAATCTAAAGTACAAAAGTCTTAGGGGGTCAAAAGAACCAGGGGTAAGAAAAGAGGAAGAATTGAATTATTGTACATTAGACTAAAAACTACATTCCGTTAAAAGGGAATCAATAACTGGGGACATAAAGTACAGAGGAAAGCTGGTTGAATGGGAAGACAGGAAGGGGGAAAAGAGCAGGATCCAGATATAAACTTCCACGTGAGGCAAAAGGATTATTGACTTTTTTTTTCAAGTTTCTCATTGCTCTGGAGGAGAAGACTTAGAAGAACAGGAATAGGGGCAGCTAGGTGGTGCAGAGGATAGAGCACCACCCCTGAAGTCAGGTGGACCTGAGTTCTTGTCCGTGGGGCCAAACTGAAAAAGTCTATTTGACTGTGAGCTGTTACATTAGGTCCTGGACTCCTTGAGAGCAGGAACTGTCTTTCCTCTTTCTTTTTTTCTCTTGACCTTACCTAAATAACTGGGAAGTTGTAGCCTGAAATAGAAAGTCAAAACAAATCTTCACTCACACTGAGAGGTCTAATTAGTCTTAAACATTAAAATTCTTAAGAGACTTAAGAGAACTACTGTGCCTTCCCTGAGTCTTCTCTTCTCCATGCTAAATATCCCTAATTTCATCCTCATGTAATATGGATTCTATGATTTACAGCACCCAGTTTTGCCTCTTCTGAATATTTTTCTACTAATGAACTGATGAATAAATAAGTGAAAATTATTATGATCATAAATTCAGACTTGAAGAATATCTTAGAGGCCATCAAATTCAACTATTTCATTGTACAGAAGAGAAAACTGAGGCATAAAAAATTTAAGTAACTTACCCAGTGTCATAAAGTCAGAATTTTATCCATTATGCAAAATAGAAGCATTGCAAAAGAAAATTTAGCACTCAGAACTGAGTGAAATATTCCAGGTAGGTTCCAAACAGGAGGTAATACTAATATTCTAATCTCACTATATTCTGCGTCCTAAATTAACTAGGGTCATTTGTTCCTTGACTTCACCATAAGATTTTGTGGTTGGTAAATTGAACTTGATAGGAAAGTCATCAGATCAATTCCATTGATTCTGTGCCTGACCCTCATCTATACCTGCTTCCTAAATTCTATCTTATAATTCTAGTTCAATGCATCTTATAATTCCTAGTGCTTAAACTTCTAATTTCGTCTGCTTGACCATTGAGTCTCCCTAGAAGAGAATCTTATGAATTTTCATTAAAAGTCTTACAATACTAGGTCCAACCTATGGCAGATGCAGAGATCCAATTATCCAAATAGCATGATTACCTCACCAGTACATCTTTCTGGGCCTCATGAATGGTAACTTTAGTCATAACCAAATGCAAGTAGAATAACAAATAATTTATGCAATGGATTTAACCTGATAGTCAATTCAGATAAAGATTTCTTGTTTATCAAGTCACAATACATTCATTCTAAATCAATTGGATGATCCTAGAAAAAGTAGGAGACAAACTCAGCTGTGACATGGACTAGGAGAGTGACTATGGGCAAAACAAAATATTTGAGAGAGCTCATTTTTCTCATCTATAAAACAAGAATAATATTTACACTACTTTAAAAATATTTTGTGAAGCAAATGTTTTGTAAATCTTACTCTACAAATCTGAGATGGTGTCATTCATCATAACCTTAGAGAACAGAACAAATAGCTGAAATATATATTTTTATTTAATATAAGGACATTATGTAATTAGAAATACCCCAAAATTAAATTAGTTCTCTCCAGAGATAGTAAATCTTTTGTTACTGGAAATATTCAAACAATATATGAATGGCTATTTGATAGCAAAATTGTAGAAGAGATTCATGCATCACATAATGATCATCTTCATGTTTTTGCCCAACAGAGCAATTCTGTGATTCTATTATTTTGTGACTGCCTCCCACCTGTAGCCTATGGGACTTCTCAGTTCTACCGGGTTCCCACCTGGTAAAAGGAAAGCCTTAGTTGCTTCCATGGAAGCAGCCCCAGCTTTTCAGAAGGAATTCAGGCAGCCCTGAATTGTGCCATCATTGGGTTCTTGCACTGAATTTTTGGGGTAAAGGGAAGCTTCAGGTCCCTTTGTAAGCAGGTGTTGAAGGGAGGAAACAAAAAGAAATGTGCTTTCAGAAAGAAACCCACAGGATGGGCAATGATCCCCCACAGAGTCCCATAGAAATCACCCTATCTCTCCTGCTCTTTCCCTGAGTTATTTTATCTGGTTTGTTCCTGACCTTTCCCCAAAACAATTCATGAATATAAACTCATGGGAAGTCCTGGGCATAATCATAATTGCCCCAAAATTAGGAAGAAAACATACCTGGTAATTCTGTTTGAGTCCTGAAGAAGAAAGTACCAAAGAGAAGTTGGGGGGAAATAGATGTTATTTGCATATGGGCCTTTCTGATGTTTCAATTTTGACTTTTTTACCACTAAAGTAATTTTGTTGCTATGTCATGTTTCAATCATATCTGACTCTTTGTGACCCATTTTGGGTGTTTTTTATTTGTTTGTTTATTTTTTTGGCAAAGACAATGGAGTGGCTTACCATATTTTTTTCTCCAGTTGATTTTACAAATGAGAAACTTAGAGTAAATGAGTTATCCAGGGTTACACAGCCAGATTTGAATTTATGAAGATAAGACTTCCTGATACCAAACCCAGTGTTCTATCCACTGTGCCAACTAGCAGTCCAAAGTAACTTCAGAAGTAAAGTAACTTACCTACTCTTAGTTACCACTTTCTCATCTGCCAACAAACATACTTCATCCTTTGTTTTGGGGATCAAGAAGACCTTGGGTGGAAAGTAGGTTGAAAGAGTAAATTAACATAAAAATGGGAGAATTTCCTTTTGTTTTGACCTGTGATTTCATCAGCATAAGAGATTCTAAGTTGGAAAACTCCTCTTCCAAAGCATATCAACAATTGTTTGTAGATTCTAGTCTTGGAAAATTACCCAAGATGTTGAAAAATAAAGTGTTGCCCATTGTCATGTATATAGTATAGTGTAGTATAGTATAGAAAGGACTTGCTTTCTCACTGCAAGACCGATTTTCTCTCCAGTTTCTTATTATTTTTCACATGGGTCTCAAATCACTGTCTAAATATCACAGAACAGAGGACAGTATATTAATGTATTCAGTTTAGCCCTTTTTTCCTTTTATATACAGAAAGAAGTAGAGATTAAGCAATGATTCAGCTCATTTAGGCTGTATAAGAAAGCTCATCTGGACTCCACAAGATAAAAATCCACTTTAGCACATGAATGACAAAGTTTGGCTTTGATATGGTAGTACTGAGTGGGATCCTTGCCAATTGTCCTTCCCTTGAGGTAGTGTAGGCTTAACCTCTATGGCCCTCTCTTACCTGTACTCTACAATGTCACAAATGTTCCAGTTCAAAGAGATCCCCAACTGCCCAGGCTGCTTCCTCCCAATATGTCATGGGTGAGTTCCCAATGTTGTCAATTAAAAACACTGAGACTATGGTTTGGAATGTGTCAGAGATTCTGACAATCATCAGGATAATGACCCACCTTCCTCCATATCACTCCTCTTTCTCTCTGACCAGAGAAGTGAGTCTTCAAGTTGTCAGTGACCACAGGTTAGGGTTCTTAATGAGGAGAGGTAAGTTTATTGGTCCCCTAGCACTAGAGTTGCTGCTATGGAGAAGTTTCACAGGGGTTAATTAGCAATCATGGTTCTCATGGAAAAAAGTAATCATTTTCACACAAGTGGTCTCATTCTAGGGGCCTTAGAGATTCAAAGGACATTATTATGATGTCATCATGAAAACAATCCAAATTTATAGAGTGCTTTATATATATATATATATATATATATATATATATATATATATATATAAAACACTTTATGGTCATTACCCCATCTGCTTCTCTATGAGATAGGTAATCCAATTATTAGTATACCCCTTTTATGTATGAGGAAACTAAGGCACATAAATGTTAAGTGCCTTGTGTAAGATCAAGGAGCTATTATGTAGCAGAAAACAAATTCCATGCCTTCTGATTCTAAGTCCAAATGTTCCAAACTCAGTGCTCCTTCAATTAAATCAAACTTTTCATCCCATATCAGATACAAGGACAGTCACTCTGCCTCCAAAACATTTCTCATTCCTTTTGTCCATTTTAAATGCTTTTATTGATGATTCTTTGTTTCCTATCATCATAGTTTTCCCTAATATTCCTCTACTGTTCCTCCCAGAGAGACATCCCTTATAACAAATAATATCTTCTAAAGATGAAAGAAAAGCAAAAGAAATGGGAAAATTAACATAATCAATCAATACATTGAAAAAATTCCAAAACCACTTGCAATGCACAACATCTGTTGATCTACCACTTCCACAAAATAACAGATTGGGAACATCTTCTCATCTCTTTTTTCAAGTCAAGCTTGACTTCATAATTTGATAATATTTGATTTTCATATTTTGGTGTGTGGTTGTTCTTTCCATTTACATTGCTGCAATCACTATGTATATTTTTTCTTTTTTATTTCATTTTGCATCAGTTTATGTAGATATTTCTATGCTTCTCTGTATTTATCATATTCATCATTTCTTACAACAAAGTCATATCCCATTATATCCATATTCCTCAGTTTCCTCATATGTAAAAATGAAGAAGTTTGACAAGTGGCATCTGAGGTACTTATAGTTCTGCTCGAGGGCTACTGAAGTCCTTTACCACTCTTAGATTCTGTGATTTTGTGATGTCGTGGCATGAACATTAGATACAAATCAGAACTTTTATTTATGATGATGAATTCAACCAAGTTACTTCTCAAAAGCCCAGTTTCCTTATACACAAAATAAGGAAGTTGAAATAAGTAATCTTCCCATTATAAATCTTGTATATAGATGACATACTTTGTTATCAGTATATTCCTTATCAGAAACAGAAATGTTATAAGGAAGTAGATCTATAATCTAGGAAACAAGTCTGCTTTGCCGAGCCCCTATCTTCTTTTCTCCCCTTCTGATGAGGTATGCTATGGGTTCTCTGTTCTTAAGGGCCATTTAAGCGATTTCATCTGCCTCTGTCTCTCTAGAATGGTCCCATATGCTACTGGATCATAATTTATCATTGATATATTTCCCCTGGCATATAATAAAGTGCCTTATTCAGATAGAGGTTGGAATAGATGGTCTCCAGAGTTCCTTCCAACCTGAGACTATGTGATTCTATAATATGTTTGACAGATTTAATGTAATCTAATTTGAATAAAGTAGAAGTCAATAAACATTTATTAAATATTAGTATGTCAAGCCTTCCAGAGCATCATCATCTTCACTATCACTAACATTTTTGCCCGGGTATTAGAGTATGCCGAACATTTTCCAATAAATAAATATTTATTAAACATGTACTATGTGCCAACTGTTATGCTAAATGTAGGAGATATAAAGAAATGTAAAAATAGTACCTGTCCTCAAGGAGTTTATATTCTAATGAGTGAAATAGCAGAGAGTTGAGGGAAGATACAGGAAAGAAAGAGTTAACACCATAATTTTTACCCTGCCTTAAAGTATGCAGAGTTCTTTCTGAATTTTCTCAAGTCACAGCCAGTGGAATGCTTCCCCTTCACTCAGGTGCCTAAATCATTTGAGTTAAGACTAAGACCAGAGATGATATGCCAGAGTACTCAATGTGAGAAAAAGCTTTTAATTCCTCCTTGTCCATGAAAGTTGAATCTTTAAATCCACTATAAAGACTTTGTCTGGACTGACTAACTTTCAGTAAAGAAGCTTTGGACCCAGAATACTTTTTAGTCAAATTATCTCCAAATTCACTGATTATGTTAATGATTAGTGTCCTCTCCCAGCTTGGGATTTGGAGGGATCCACCACTTCCCCAGAGAGTTGATGCAGTTTTTATTTGCTAGTTTGTTTCTTTGTTGTTTGTTTGTTTCAGAAGTGCCAATCAGTTTTAGGATTTAGTTTTTCATCCCTTCAAGAAAGTGTTTGCTCAAAATCAGATGATAAAACTGATCCAGATTTGTATTGTTAAAACAACCAATTCATGTTGCCCATAAACTACTAAATCAAGACACTAAGATTATAAACATAAAATTAATAGAGTGATATGTGAGGTAATGGAAGACCCTCTGCACTTGGAATCAGAATATCTGGGATTAAATATCAATCATGCCATTTGGGTGACAATGAAAATGTTTCTCCACTCCTGGATCTCAGTTTTCTCATCTGTACAATGAGTCATTGGACTAGATGATCTCTAAAGTACCTTCTGATTCTACAGGAAAGATCATTGATTCTATAGTCAGAAGAAATAAGGTGAGGTTCCATTTGTGACATTACTTCTGTGTCTTTGGGCATGTCACTTAAACTCTCCAGGACTCAGTTTCCCTGTCTCTAAAATGAGGGGCTTGGCCTGTGTTTTAAGACTATGCTGTTATAAAAATCGAATTTGTATAACAAAATTAGTAATCACAAAAGCCTTTAATTCTTCCTTCACAGATATGCGCAATTTCCTCAGAGCAGGCTAGACCTCTTCCAATACACCAATTCCTTCTGCAAAGTTTCTAGAAGCTCAGATCACTGATTATACACCTTTCCCCCCCATCATGGTCTCCACTTTATGCATACTTGAGTCCCTCAGCTAGATCTTTGGCTTAGGGTTCTGCTCTTAAGAAAAAGAAATTAGCTTTCTAGGGTCTTCCTCAACCTAGCAATGTTAATAGAATAATATTGTCTATATTTATCTTCCTCTCTTTGGTCCCTGTCCTGGAATCTCAGATATCCAAAGGGAAATACTTGATGGTTTAGCAGGCCAGGCAACCTACCATGATACCATTAGGCAGATTTTTTGGATCAGTAATAATAATTCATTTATACTGAGCTCATTTAAGTGTGTGTTCAGGGTGTACCTGATGTGTCATGTCTTAATATCTCAAAAACATTTTGTTATTTTAAGTTTATTTTTAAGTTCATTTGTTATTTTTAATCCTATTTAGTTCACTTTAAATTTCTTTAATTTTATTAAATAAAAATTGTATATTTTTGATTTAATATTCAATAAAAAGTCATCTGAAAAAAATCAAAACTCCTAGATATACAGCCTAATGAAATGTGTACTATGCATAACTATAGACATTAAATTTCATACAGTGCTTTAAGAACAACCCTGTGACATAAGTAGTGTTAATATTATCCTACTTTTTATTCATCCATTTGCTCAAAAAATTTTATGAAGTTTTAACTATATGACAATCATTAATGCCAAGCACTAAAGGCATAAACAAAAAATTGTAATGTATTTTACCAGTGGTGAGGTGCCAACTCCTATGGGCTCTAGTGACCCAACAGTAAAATTTCACTGAACATTTATGCCTTGGAATTTGGCAAGTTTTACAAATCAGTACTTATTTTGTTGTTGTAGAGTATTTAGACTTTTAAAAATTATGGAAAAAATGTAAATAATTGACATTAAACATAAATTAATTATATAATATATACATATAATTATGATAATAAATTAATTTAAAAGTTTGTTGTGTATATATATTTCCTCCAAAGATCTAATTTTTTTTTTACTTTTTATTTATTTATTTTGCTGAGGCAATTGGGATTAAGTGACTTGCCCAGGTCACACAGCTAGGAAGTGTTAAGTATCTGAGGCCAGATTTGAACTCAGATCATCCTGACTTCAGGGTTACTGTTCTATCCACTGTGCTACCTAGCTGCCTCCAGAGAATTAATGGTTAAACATTTTGGTTTTTCCCCTCTTTCTACCAGGTGAAAACAAGGACTAAATTGCTGAATGACTTTTAATAGCCATTTAAACTCTAAATCTATGATTCATTGGACAAGTACACAGGTAAGACAACACAAAATTCACAAAGAAGGGCACTAATAATTTATTTAGGGCTGAGGGAAGTCTAATGGAAGATATACTTCTAGAACTCAGCCTTGAAGGGAGCTGTGCATTCCAAAACAAAACAAAAAGCAATGAGATTTACCTTGTGACCTTGAGCAGATCACACAATCTCTCAGGCCTCCCTTTACTCATCTGTAAAATAAGATCACTGGAATATAGGGTTCCAGAGGTCTTCCCAGTTGCATATCTAGGGGATACAACACTGGAGAATCTTCCAGCCATGTTGGGAAAGCCTATTCAGGAGCAGGAGGTAAGGGATAATATGTTATGCTAAGGGACAAGCTAATAAATTAATTTGGCTGTGTGAGGAAATTGATGTGATCTTCCTGGAAAAGACAGTTGGAACCATACTGCAGATGTCTTTAACCACTAAGAGGAATAGTTTATATTTCATCCTAGTGTCACAGGGGACTGTCCAAATGGAGTCCTCTCCTTTTAGTATGATAATTTTCTTCTGTTTGGTGCCAACTTATGTCAATGCTTATGGAGACTGTTTCTGTAATATCCCTATTCTGAAATACCCCATTATTCTTCAAGGCATGACCACCCTTCAAGTTCCCCAAGCTCACAACCAAGGAATCATCCTCTAATCTATTGCCTTTATCACTCCCTACTCCTAAGTCCATGCCCAATCTATTATCGTCTTGCCAATTTTTACTTTTGTAACATCTTTCTAATATTCTTCTTTTCTTCTGATATTCCCACCACCCCATTACAGATCCTTAACACTTCTCATTATTGCAATATCCTGCTGGTATCCTTAATATAAGTCTCTTCTCACTGCAGTCCATCCTAAAATCAGGTATCAAATCAATGTTTCTAAAAAGCAGTTATATACATGTCATGACCTTATTTAAAAACTCCATTGATTCCTTGTTATCTTTAGGAGAAAATATAAAATCTTCTGTTTTACATTCAATACCATTTATAATCTAGCCCTCTCCTATCTTTCCAGTCTTCTTACGTCTTGCTCATCTTCAAGCATCCCATAAATTAGCAATACTGACCTCCTTGTTATTCCTCACACAGAACAAGTCACATCTCAACTTCCTATGGTTTCATGGGATGTCCCCAATGGCTCAGATTCTTTTGTAACTCATCTTTTCTTCCTGGCTTCCCCAATTTTCTTTAGTGCCACCTAAATTCATAGCTTCTACAAAAAGCCTTTCTCCTGCCCCTTAAAGCCAATACCTTCTGTTTCTTGATTTCTTATTTGTCCTATATATTCTTGTGTGTACATAATTGTTTTCATTTCACTTCCCCCAATAAACAATCTCTGGACTTTCTCTGTATTCCCACTGCTTAGCACAGTGCCTGGCACATTTGTGTTCTTCAGTCATTTTAGTTATATCCAACTCTCTGTGACTCCATTTGGAGTTTTCTTGCATATTTACTGGAGTGGTTTGCCATTTCCTTCCCCAATTCATTTTACAGATGAGGAACTGAGGTAAACAGAGTTAACTGATTTATGCAGATTCATATAGGTAGTAAGTGTTTGAAGATGAACTGAATTCACAAAGATGAGTCTTCTTGATTCCAAGTCCAGTTTTCTATCCATTGGAGTACCTAAGTGCTCTGGCACATAGTAGGAACTTAATCAGTGCTTGTTTATTGAATATTGACTAATTGATGACATGTAATATAGTTTTGCTCCATGGTTCAGAACATTTACAAATATTGTAACTATTTTCCCATCTCCTGCTTCTTGATAAAGAAAAGTTTCTTAAGTGACTGTAGATATGGAATGGAACATGCATATAAAAGACCCTAAACAATTACAACTGAGTCCATGCCTTCCTGATAGATGTTTTTCCTAAGCTCTGGAAGATTTACATGGTGACAGGAGCACTTTGAGGGGCATCACTTGCAAATATTGAGGATTTTCAGTTACTTGTGGTAACAGCATCACTAAGAGCCAGGTAAGGAATATGGGGATTTGGAAATACAATTTGGCATCATGCTTCTGGGGCTGCTTCTTAGTCTTATTCTGGAAAATGGAGATAATTCCCTTTTCTCTTTTTCACCAGTCAAATACCTCAATGTCCTGAAGAGTTCTTCCACTCTGCTACTCCCTCCTCTATTATGGTAGATACCCATTACAAAAAGCTAGATGACAAAATGTTGGGCTAAGACTTAGGAAGACCTAGGTTCAAATTCTATGTTATATATTTACTATGTAAACTCCTCATCAACATCTTATCAGCTTATGTTTGTGTATTATCATCCCTGTTTCATTGTAAGCTCTTTGAGTGCATAAACTATCTTTCTTTCTATCTTGTATCCCTAGCACATACTCCAGTATCTGGTACATAGTAGGCTCTTAATAAATGATTGTTAATTGATGATCCAACTTGGGCAAATCACTTAACTTTTCTTACCTTTAATTTGTTCATTAATAAAATGAGGATATTATTCACACTTGTGAAGGTCAAATGAGATCGCATACATAAAGCTCTTTTTAACTCTTAAGATAATATGGAAATACTGGCTGTTCTAGGATAGGAGACTTAAAATTTGGAATTTAATTTTAAATTCAATTATGGAAAACTATGGAATTTATTTAGTATAATTTCCTCATTTCACATATTAGAAAGCTGAGTCTCAGAGAATATAAATAACTCTTTCAGTGTCACAGAGATGCCAAAGCCAAAATTTGAACCACAGTTTTCTGATCTTAAACGCAATGCTATTCTCACTGTACCTCCCTTTCTAGTGTCCTGGAGATTTCTGATTCTCTTCTTTGTATTTCTTCTGTACACTTGAAGTATATGATCATTAGATGATAAATCTTGAGTAAAAAAACCTCAAATTATTTAATATAATACCTTCATTTTATAGATATAGAAATGTAAGTCCAAGGTCACACAAGTTTCAATCTTCAACATAGATTTTGAATCCAGGTCTTCTAACTCTTCAGAGAAAATATTATTTATACCATGCCATGTTACCTTCATATTTGATAACTGAGTTATGTCTACATCTTATCTCCATACCTGATTATTAAGCTCTATGAGGTCAGGAACAATGCCTTACTCATCTTTTTTAAAATCCTATCAGGGTTAAATAACTTGCCCATGTCACAAAGCTACTAAGGGTCTGAGATCAGATTTGAATTCAGATCTTCCCGACTCCAGGGCTAGTACCACTGTACCACATAGCTGTCCCCTTATTCATCTTTGTATCTCACAGGTTCAGTACAATAACTCATTAACTTACTTAATAAAATTTTTGTCTCCTTGAATTAAAAACAAGAGGATAATCTAGGGGCAAACCAGAGAGTAGAGAGGATATGACAAATGGGCTTTGAAAAAGGAAGGAAAAAGTAGGACAAGATATATGGAGGAGGCAAAAATGTGGGATGTGGCACAGGAGCAATATGGGATGAGAAAGTCTGGGAAATATTTTTAAAAATGGAGATTTCAAAAGTTATCAAGCTATGCATACCCTTTGATCCAGCTACTGGGATTATATCCCAAAGAGATCTTATAGGAAGGAAAGGAGCACACATGTGCAAAAATGTTTGTGGCAACCTTTTGTGTAGTGGCAAGAAACTGGAAACTGAGTGGATACTCATCAATTGGAGAATGGCTGAATAAATTATGGTATATGAATGTTATGGAATATTATTGTTCTGTAAGAAATGACCAGCATGATAATTCTAAAGAGGCCTGAGAGACTTACATGAACTGATGCTAAATGAAATGAACAGAACCAAGAGATCATTATCCACAACAACAAGAAGATTATGTGACAATCAATTCCGATGGACATGGCTCTCTTCAACATCAGTTGAACTGATTCAAATCAGTTCTACTTGTTCAGTGATGAAGAGAGCCATCATACCCAGAGAGAACCATGGGAACAGAGTGTGGAACACAACATAACATTCTCACTCTCTCTGTTGTTAATTTGCTTGAATTTTGTTTTCTTTCTCATTTTTTCTTTTTCTTCCTTCTTGATATGATTTTTCTTGTGCACCAAGATAACTGTATAAATATGTATACATATATTGGATTTAACATGTATTTCAACATATCTAATATGTATTGGACTACCTGCCAGCTAGGAGAGGGGGTAGAGGGAAAGAGAGGAAAATTTAGAACAAAAGGTTTTGCAAGGGTCAATGCTGGAAAAATTACCCATGCATATATGTTGTAAATAAAAAGTTTCAATTTAAAAAAGACAAAAAAATGGAGATTCCAATGGAATATAGAGGAAAGTTGGAGAGATTGTGTATTATCTCTTCATGACTAACATACACAGAATATGAAAGAAAGAAAAGATTTAATATTTAGAGGGGGGACTTTGGGGTGATGTTATATGAAAACCAAATCAGATACTTCATTTGCTCTTAAAATAAAAATCAACCAAAAAAATATTGGAATAGATACATTTATTTTTAGAAACTGATTGTGTATTACTGTGTTTATACATTATTAGTGAAGTGAATATTAGGCAATTACTTGCTTTATGTGAACTTTATTCTTGTTCAAGACTTGGAATCCATATACTTTCAGGAAAAAGGAGACATTAGAAGATAATTTAAGCTATACAGAAAACCATGATTAATTGCTCAGGTGTTGCCTGTCCACATGGGTCCAATGAAATGCCTAATTAATAACTCACATTTATGTATCTTTCTATATTGTAAACTTTTTTTTAATTTAACAGATAAACTAAGATTAAGAAGGGCTTGATTACTAATGAACTATTGGATATTTTTTTATTTTTATAGAAATTATTAATAATGAGCTGGCATTTATATGGCATTTTAAAATTTGCAGTGTTTTATAAATGTCATCTCATTGGATCCTTGAAATAAGCCTGAGAGGCAGGTGCTACTTCTATTTTTACAGATTAAATTGTTAAAAATAAATTTTAGACTCATGTCAAATTCAACACTCGATTTCATTATTTCACACTGCTCTTCCCCTTCCCTTAAACTAAGATGAAGATGGCTGGCAATGGCCCAGGATGCAATTAGATTACCTTGATGTTTATCTAAATTAAGGTCTTTCCCCAAACTTGGGTACATTCATTTGAAGATTCAAATTGCTGCCTGATTTATACACTCTAGGTTCCGAGGTTCAAGATTTCCCTCAAGTTCTTATTCCTATGGGGCATTATAGCCATATTAGCTCTGGCCTCAGCACCAATATTGGTTTCAAGGCCACAGAACTACTGCTGACATTGAAGCCACTAGGCAGCTTCTTCATCTCCAGGGAAATTTCAATATATATTCAGACCCAGGGACCTTGGATATATTTCCCAAATCAGAACTGGAAAGTAGATGCTCCTTCTTAGTCTCCAATAACTTCTTGTTCTTTTCCATTTCCATTTCCTTTCTTCCTTAGTCTGCCCTGAATTTAAAAAGATGAAAGGAAGACATACCTATACCTGAATCCTGGCAACAAGCGTAAGTATTACCTAAAGTAGTTTTTTAGGGAAATTTTCATTTTAATGACATTTTCTCTCAGTCAGTACAACCTATCAAGGAATGCATATCCTTGTTGGCAAATCCATCCTTTTTAATACCTTGAGACCAATTCCAGTTTCCTTTTCCTATGAGCAAACTCTTGCTTACAATACTGCAGAGAAATCCAAAAGGAAAAGAAGAAATCTGTTGTCAGGAAGTTCCCTGTTTGCTGAGGTTTGAAATAAGACATACTCCTCAAGATAGAGACAAATAGACATACACAAATATTCCAGTGGCATAGAATCCCAGATAGCAGCATGTTAGAGCTATGAAAAGTATTGAAAAGGGATGAAAAGGAGCTAACCTAGGAATATTAAAATGAGAATGTCAGGAAAGTAAAGGCTTCATGGAAGAGAAGAGTATAAATCTAGGTTTAAAAAAATGAACAGAGATAAACCAAGAATTAACATGGCAGTATGTGTGGGAGTGATATGTGTGGAAGACTGAGGAGAGAGGAAAACAAGTGGGGAGATACATAGTAGGGAGGTTTGCATGATAGGATTAGCATTTAAGACAAGATTTATGGGGTCAAAATAAAGTGGAGAGCATTGATGTAACAGGAAACTATTGCATTTAGATTTGGTTCTAAAGTTGACTAGCTCTGTCCTCATGTGTAAGTGAATTAATCTCACAGATCCAATGTAGTCCATCTGTGGGAAATGGGGGTAAATAACCCTAAAAAGTTTTAGAATTGTGAGAGACTGTTGTCTGTTAAATGATCATATTGGTTCATTAGGATTTTTGTTTTTTAATTCCATGTAGATTATTTTCTATTACTATTTTAAAGGAAAAAAAATCTATTCTACTTTACTTAGCAGTAATTGTTCTGAACTATATGGAATAAAATAAACTTTTAGATTTCAGCTTTAGTATATCAAGGGGTAAGCAGCATGACAGTAGGAGCACTGACCAAGGGAACCCAGAAATCAGCTGCTAGTCTTGGTTAAGCTACCAATTCTCTGTATGATCTTAGACAAATCATTAGCCCTCAATATTTTCATATGTAAAAATGGGGAACCTGAAATCATTGATAAAGTCCTTGCAGCTCTATCATTTTGTTGCTCTAAGTGGAAATGAAAATAACCTACCTATTGACCAAAGTGGATGTAGAGTGAAACAGCAATTTCAATCAGTTCAGGGAATCCAAGAAAGGTTTTCAGGGAGTGAGTTTTGAGTTCAGTTTAAAAGGAGAAGACCCAAGTGTTGGTGGAGAACAAGAACATGTAAGGGGGGAAATATATATGTAGAGATGAATAGACTTTAGAGAGACAAGAAAACAAAAATATTCACAGAATCTTAAGATGCATTATTGCCATATAGAGTTGGGAAGGTGATAGATCCACTGTCCTCTCCCCTGATCATACCTCATCTGAATAACTATGCTCACTTCTAAGCATGACATTTAAGAAGGAAATGAAAAAATTGAAGAAGTACAGAGAAAGGCAGACAGATAGGTGAAGAGTTTGGAAATTACTTATTCATCCACTGTTGTTTATTAAGCACCTTCTATGTCTGATTTCTATGCTATGTACTAGGGAGAAAAAGACAAAACTAAAATAATCTCTGCCCTTCAGGAAATTATAAAATGCAAACTAATTCAAGAACAAGTAGGAGGGTGCTATTAACTGGATGGGGAGAAGAAAGTTCTTACTAAATAGAGGACCGTTGAACTAAGCCTTGAAGAAAGCTAAGAATTCAAAGTGAGGGGATAAGTGCATTATGAGCATGAGGAACAGGAGACCACATGGAGAACAATAATGAAAGCCAGAACAATCATGGATTCTCTCTCTATCTCTCTGTCTTTCTGTCTCCCACTTCTTCCTTTCTACTTTATCTCTCTCTGTCTCTGTTTCTTTCTCTCTCTGTCTATCTTTCCTTGTGTCTCTCTCTCTCTGTCTCTCTCTCTTTCTGTCTCTGTTTTCTGTCTCTGCCTCTCTTTTTCTCTGCCCCTCTGTCTCTGTGTGACTCCCTGCCTCTGTCTGTTTCAGTTTCTGTGTGTGTGTGTCTCTCTGTCTCTGTCTCTGTCTCTGTGTCTTTCTCTGCCTTTCTCTCTGTGTCTCTGTCTTTCTCTTTCTTTCTTTCTTTCTCTCTCTCTCTCTCTCTCTCTCTCTCTCTCTCTCTCTCTCTCTGTGTGTGTGTGTGTGTGTGTGTGTGTGTGTGTGTATGTTTCAGTCTTCAACTATTGGTGGATGTTGTACAAGTTACCCCTGTTCAACATAGCTCAGAGTGTTTTCTGAAGTCTCTTTTGACTCTGAGAATACTTAAGGGAGTAGAAGGAAAGATAATTGTGGTTTTATATTTGCTAACAAAATTGGGAGTTTCCCAGTGCTTTGATCAATCAACAAGCTGTCTAGAAGCTTTTAATGTCCTGGAGAGTGTTCAAATAAAAGTCTGATGACCACCTGCCAGAGATAGTATTAAAAGAAATGAGCATTTGGACCAAATAATCTCCCAGGTCTTTTCTAACTCCAAGCCATATGATTCTATAAATCTAAAACCTCCTCCAGTGTTGGAAGATACATGTGGAGCCCACCGGCACCATGTTGGCATTTCATTTGTAGGTCTGCAAACAAAACAGAATCCCCTTGATACAGCAGGGCTAAGGGCAGTGTACAATGATAGTCTGAAATGTGCAGTGAGCTGGTATGGGATGGGATGCCAAACAAATGAACTGATATTGGCAGTGCCTTCAGATGTGCTTTGGTTTTTACTCTTGTTTGCACAGAAACAAAAAAATTTAGAGAAAAATCAATGGAACAAAAATTCTTTGGTTCTGTGCTGAGCATCCCAGGGGTTTCCAATATGCCTATAATTTGAACTGAAATATTTTGAATGAAATTGAATTGATCTTGGGATAAAGGATTTGGAACTACAGGGATCCTTAGAGACCATTAAGCCCATCCCTTTATTTAACACAGGAGGAGGAAATTGAGGCAAATAGAGGTAAATTGGCCTGCCCAGGCTCACATAATTCATAAGTATGTGAGATGGGAGAAAGTTGGACTCCATGATCTTTAAATATCTTTTCAGGGACAATATTCTATTAACTTCTTATTAATAGAAAGGACCTCAGAAACTATTCAGTATACCTCATACCTCAGCAAGAGCTCCCTCTATAATAAGTATCTACATCATGTGGTAGCTAAAGTTCTAGATCCAGAGTCTGAAAATCCTGAGTTCAAATCCAGTCTCAGATTTTTACTAGCTATGTGAATTTAGGCAACCTAACTTCCTTTAACTTCTGCTTACCTCAGTTTCATAATCAAGAAAATGAGGATAATAATACTACCTAACTACCAGTTAGTTATTGTGAATACTACCAGATTTATTGAATATTATTGTGAATAACTACTGGAGTATTGTGAAGATAAAATGAGATAAAATTTGTAAAGTGTAAAGATGTAAAGATGCATCTATATCTATAAATTATATATATATGCCTACATGCACACATATAAATACATATATAAACACATGTATATACTCTCTAATATACTTATATATACCTGTAAATTAATACACATTATATATATGCATCTGTCTACAGATTATATTATACATACATATGTATGCATATATACTTGTCTATATGTATATCTGTATACATATATAGCATATGTACAGATGTGTGTATGTATTAACTATTACTGCTATGATTATAACTAATAATTGTTCATCTAATCCACTTCCCAAAACCCTCCAATGATGGAGGCTAATCTTAAGGCTAGTCTACCTTTGTTGAATATCTTATATTCCTCCCATTGGTCGTAATTCTCCCCCTCTGAGGCCAAGAGCAATTGTAATCCTTCTACCAGATGACAGATCTTCTAATAGTTAACACATCTATTATATGTCCTCTGAGTCTTTTCTTTTCAGGTTAGCATTCCTAATTCCTTTAACTTGCTGACAGTTACATAGTTCAGAGTTTTCTTGTCATCCTGTTCGCTGCTCTAGTTTCAGATATTTCAATGGATCTGTGATTTTGTGGATGAGGCATTGATGGGAAGCAAAATATATCCATGGCTTTTTATCCTGTTCAGTTCTTATCCACGTTCTTCCAGAAAGTCCCACAAAGACTATCCACCCAATATGCTGAATATTGGGGACAAAATAACCAGGACAAATTTTATTTTTTAATAAATTCTTTTTTCATTTTGAGGGTAACAAAGAATCAACTGGACTACCCATCTTTCAATCCATGACCAGCCCACCTCCTTTTCCATCATGCATTTTTTCATTGATATCCTTTACATCTCTTCTTAAGATTAGGTTATCACTGGAAATGTGCTTCAGCCTACTGGTGATCATCCTGTGGCTTTCCATTTACTTTTGGGTTATGAGCAATATCAATTCCATAATATTCTAAGATTTACCTTTGTAGACCATCACTGGCAAAACACTTTTGTTTAAAAGGGGCTCTTTGTACTGCTAAGCAGTTTAGGGTTATTAAGAGCTTTGTGCCATTTCCCAAATGCAATCCATCCTTTTCTCTCCCTCTTGTTATGCTAAATTCATTGCTTCTCTAGGATTAGCTGGTTTAACAAGCTTGGAAACACTTGGATTCTGATACTTACTAAGTTTGAAACTGTTTTGAAATTTCTGATATTAAGTTTGAAACAAATTATTTAATGTCTCTGAGTCTCAACTTTCTTATTTGAAATTTAGACTTAAAATATGTAATAACAATGTCACAGAATTGCTGTGAGGACAAAACAAACCCTAATAGATGAAATGCTTTGTAATGTGTCACCATATAAATGTCATACTATAATCATCATTAATTTATCTACCCATTCCAAATGCAACATTATACTACTTCAATGGATTGGCCATCCTACTGAATGTTACTATCTTAACATTAGGCATTTTCATTCATGTAATTTTTCCTTGACAAGTTCAATCTCTTTTGAATAGAAATGGATCTCAAGGTCATGTTCTGGAGTTTGAGCCCTTCATTATAATATTAAATATAGATAATAGCTTTGGAAAATTTCACAATCCATGGAGAACTCTTCTTCCATTTGGATCTAAACAAAGCATTCTTCAAGACTGTTGAAAACACCTTTGGTGAGCATATATTTTAATGCCTTGACTATTGTTAACAAATAGAGTATTATTGACTAGAATTGTCTGTGTGATTGTATTAATCAAGGAATATTGTATGATCTTTATATAAATTAAAGATTACTTTATGGAGAAGATTTTTAAAGCTTTGTTTTGCCCTCCTACAAAGTTGAATGCTTTTTATTTTGCCAAAAACTCTATTGCATGTAAAAATTATTTATGTACAATTAGATATAAAGATGTCTCGTTGAGTGTCTTCTGTGCATATATTTTCCCAACTCAGGATCACACCACAGAAATTAAACCACAATGCCAGAGGTTCTTGGCTCATCACAGTTTTGGAGAGAGGATTGTAGCTTAGAAGTAGAAACATTTAAATGGCTTAAGGACAACACTGTATCTATAGAACAAGAACATTCATTCACAACCCTGCATCTGCTCTGATTGATGGAATTTGGGGATTGAATATAGTGTTTATCCCAGAGCTATATATCTGAGTAGACTACCAGCCCTGATATTTTTTTGAGTGAAATAACAACTGATCTTGACTCATACATACGTATGTTTCTCTTACTACTCCACAAGCTCAGTTTGTCCTGTTTGCTTTCCCCTTCCAAAGAATTCTCCCTCTTTTGCCCAATAAATTCCATCCCACAATGTAAATGTTTAGGCTAAATAAAGTTCTAGGTTACTCTGGAACCTCAAATCTAAAGTATATGTCATCTGACTCACGAGACAGAAGCTGTTTGAACTCTTACCTCAGAATTCAGTCATTCTTTTTCACAAAAAGTTAGGATACTGACCAAATCCTTAGCATTAATTACATAGTTCCTTAGTATTAATTACATAGTCCCTAGGAGAGAATATAATACAATTGGACATTTTTATTGTTATTCAATCATTTTGAGGGGATGTATAACTTTGTGACCTCATTTTGGGTTTTCTAGGGAAAGTACTGCAGTAATTTGCCATTTTCCTTCCAACTCACTTTTCAGATGAGAAAACTAAAACAAATGTGGTTAGCCACATGACTTTTTCAGGGTAATACAGCTGGTAAATGTCTGAGACTAGATAGAAAAATGAAGCTTCCTAATCCCAGGTTCTGGGAATACAGCCCAAAAAAGGAGAAGGAGAAATACTCAGCAGTATAGTGCCCAAAGTATGTCTTTCTGGGTTAACCATCCAAAAGGATGCTTGCAGCTAAATAAAGCTAGGGAAAATGAGAGCTAGCCCAGCAAGCATCTATCTGAGAGATGAGTTTCCCTCTGATTGTTCTCCTGCAGACTTAATACTTAGAAGAGTGCACAGCCTAGAACAGAGCCCTCCAGTCTTGGTCCTGTTTCCCCTCTGCTACTGGCCACCACTGCTTCCTCCAAGTCCCCCAAGTATTGTGAAACTGTAAGAGAACCATAGATTATAGTGCAAACACCAAGCAGACTAGCTGGACAATCCACTCCTCAAAAAATATCAATTCCCTTATCATTCCAAAGGAAGAATATCCTTGTTTGGGTGAGAAATCAAAAGGAACTGTTTTCTCATAATGTGTTTAATTCCAAAAAGACAGAGGTTTGCCAGTATTGAGTATTTTCCCATGAGAATCAGTAATGGTGGGAACAAACTATTTTCAGTTTCTACCACATCTGTGCTGGATTTGCAAAGACTTTCTGTTGGTTTCAATCAATTTTTTACCTGATGGCAATAGAGGAAAGTAGGAAAGAAGCAGAGGGGAAAGGTGCTTAGATGCCAAGTATAGTTTTCTGAATAATAGCACAGATTCCACCACTGTTTCTTTGGTCTATCTAGAATAGTGACTATAAATTAGGCAAAATGAAATTATGAGAAGTGAGAAATGAGGTCCAGGTGGTTAGACTAGGCGGGACTAAGCTGTTTTATGCACTTGCTTCTTAAACTGTGGCATAATTGAATGAGAGGATCACGAAATTATGACTTGTTATCAGTAAATGTTTGATTTGCATGCCTATTTTTCATAGACCTGAGGTCACATAAACATTTTGGTTGGGGAGGAAGATCATGTGTAGAAAAGGTTTAAGAAAATCTGGTCTAAGTAGGGGAAGGCCCAGCTTCAAGATTAAAAGATATGGGAGCAATAAGTTGAACAAGTCATGTGACACTCTTCTCTCTCCCTCCCTTCCTTGACCTTGACCTCCCTCCTGGTATCCCCATTGAATCTAGGCAAGACTCTCTGGGAATTTCAATATTTGCCTTCTATTCCCATGCACTGTCCCACTAGAAATGTAAGTTTTTGCCGGAGAACCACATTTCAGGCTCTCCTGTATCAGTACATTAGGATTGCCCCTTGGCGCATGGGATCAAAATCATCCCTAGTACTAAGATGGCAAGAAGGTTGCAAACAACAGCTCACTCCCTGGGGAATGTGATAGGGATTTTCAGCCATTAGTGACTGAGTGGAAATAAGCATGGAAGAGATACTCTGGGTGGGCTCTAGGCACGCTCAGAATACTCAGGTAGATTTTCCCATTGTGAGAGAAGTTGGGGCTATATTGCCCAGTGACATAGGCTGACCCATGATGAGTAGATAGGATAAATTTGATGTCACGGAGAACAGGCACTATAAACGTTCCTGGCTAACATTCCTCATAAACGTGTCGCCAGACCCAGCCCTGATACTAGACATTCCTGTCCCAGTCCAAGCTCAGCTTCTTTTCCCAGAAGGATGAGTGACTGAACAGCAATCCCTTGGGCAGTGGCCTAAGGCAGGAGCCTGGGCAGTACGGTCAGGTTGCCTGATGGCCTGCCATGACTATTGTCATCACTGCCCCCATTCTGGTTTCTGATCACAGCAGCTTCAGCCCCAGCAGTCCCTGCTTTCTCTTCAAGTACTTAAAAAAAAAAATCAACTAATGATAAATGCAGTGAGAATGATTTTTGGTCCTTCTTATAACTGCAAGATGTGGTCTGCCATATAAAATTTTTTACAAAAACCTGCCTGTTCCCTTCTCATATTTTCTAGTATGCTCTGAATATGTTTATACGTCATTTCCTTGAACACTTGATAAAGATGAAAAGTTTGGCATAAAGCTGGTAATTACTGATGTTTTCTGGTCTCCACTTATGGATACAAATGATCTTCCATAATTTCTCCAATCTATTGGCATCTTCTATGAGATATTATGAAAAGTAATTCCCCCCTTTCTTTAAATATTGTGTCAAATCTAGCCTGTATTTGCTCCAGTATATTATTTTTTTTTAATTTTCAGCCACCCTTCCCAATGTCATATTCCAAAGTATTATGTGTTTCTATCATTCACATAGAACTTACACATCTATATACCTAAGAATCATTTTTACTTTTTTCACAAAGAATTTTTACAATTAAGGTGTTGAAGTACAAATGCAATGGTTCCTCAGTTATTGATCACAAAATAGATTGCTATGGAAATGTTGACAAATATGTTCCATTATACCTCTATGAATTGTCAGCCTGCCACTTTCTTCAATGACTGCTTTTGGAATAAAGCAACCCATTTGGATCTCAAGCCAAGCTTCATTTAAGGCTGTTATCACTTCTACTGCTTGCCAAAGACCTTTTAAAAATATAGTTCCCAACAATGAAAAATGTCTTCTAGATGCTACCTGACCTGGGCAAAACACAAGGGACTCTGTTGGCCCTCATTTTATCCAATGTTTCTCTTATTGCAGCCAGAACCTTCTGTTCAAGTGGCT
Organism: Sarcophilus harrisii; assembly: GCF_902635505.1. NCBI lineage: Eukaryota > Metazoa > Chordata > Mammalia > Dasyuromorphia > Dasyuridae > Sarcophilus > Sarcophilus harrisii. Next base: position 360,865,121 of record NC_045429.1, on the reverse strand, counting down.
CTCACTTTAGAGGAGCTAAGTGGTACAGTGGATAGAGTTCTCAACCTGAAATTAGGAATATCTGAATTCAAATCCAGTATCATGACTGTATGATCCCGACAACTCACTCAATTCTTTTCACCTCAGTTTCCTCATCTATAAAGTGAACTGGAGAAAGAAATAGCAAACCTCTACAGTATATTTGCAAAAAATGGGGCCACAAAGAATTGGAGATAAGTGAACAACTGAAATAGCATCTGTAACCTGCACTTTTTCATTAGACACACATTTAAATATATGGATAAATAGAGATTTAATTTAAAGTCATTAAATTTCATCTTATCAAATTCAGTACTTAAATTAAAAAAAAACTATCAAGATCTCTTATGATCTCATTTCTGTTCTTCAAAGTATTTATCTATGCCTATTTCTTTAGCTTATGTCATCTATATAACTGATAAGCATTCTACCCCTACCTCCATTCAAATCATTGAACAAAAGAGTTGAAGCCAGATCATGGGAATATTTCATTTCTGACTCTTCTAAGTTGTGTTGAAATATGAATTACCATTCTTTCAGCTCAGTCTAGTTCTGTCTAATTATGAATTATCATCTGGGCCATATCTCTTTAAACTTGTCCACAATGATATCATGAAAAATTGTGTCAAATACCTTCCTGAAATTTATTTTAACTATGTCTATCATTCCCCTGCTATAGCAATATGCTATTATTATGTTATAACAGTATGATTTGTTCTTGACAATCTTATGCTGGATTAGAGAAGCCATTACTTCCCTTTCTAAGTATACACAAACTGTTCTTGTAAGAATGAATCCTATTTCCTAAAAAATGAAGTAAAGTCTCACATCTACAGTTTAAAGAAACAATCCTTTCCTCTTTTTTGATTTGCTCAGTTGTGATCCTGCAGGACCAATTGCATTTTCCATGATTTTATGGAGATTTCTGATACTGGCTCCAAAATCATATCTTGTTTTTTTTTTTCATCTTTAACACCATGGTAATTATTTTGTTGAGGCCTGATGGTTTTAATTCACTGACAATGACTAGGTATTCTCTCATTATCTCCTCATATATTTTTAGCCTCAACTCTCTTTTACCAATCTTTTTATCAAAGATTATTTCCATGGAAGAAAACCCAGGAGCAAAGTAAAAGTTGATTTGCTTGGCCTTCTTTCTTATACCCATTATTTAATCCACTTCTAGAAATGCCCCCTCCCTCCAGTCCTTGATCTTTTTCAAATGTGGCTATAAAAGACATTTCTGATGTTCTTAGTTTTAATTACAGCCTCAGTTCATTCTGAGCTTTTTATAAGTCTGATGCTCTTTTGTGTTCATCTTCCACCAACTGATTTTTCCATTTTCTTATATGGCATTTTTTTAACAAAATGAATTCTTGATGAATTGTATCTATTGAATCAAATCTATGAACCCATATTTATACAAATATAGAGTACACTATCCCACATCTCCAATTTCAGTTCTATAAAATCTGAATGCAATCTGTACTAATATTATTTTGCCATTTATCCTTCTTATTGTTTCAAAGAGATCTAAGTTGAAGTATAGCCTATGCTCAAAATTATAATTCAGAAAAAAAAATTATGATTCAGTTATTTTGGTCATACTCAACTCTTTATGACCCCATTTGGTATTTTCTTGGCAAAGATATTGGAGTGGTATGCCATTTTCTTCTCTCATGTTTACCATTGAAGAGACAAACATAGTTAAGTGAATGGCCCAGGATCATACAGCTAGCTAAGTGTCTGAGACCAATTTTGAGCTCAGGAAGATGAATCTTGCTGATTCAAGCTCAGCACTCAGTCCAATGCACCAGTTATCTTCCCTAAGGCCATAGTCAAAGGATTGTCACATATTTACATAGAAAAACAAAAACAAGAAGAAAATGAAGAATAAAAAGATGAAAAACAAGAACAAGAAGAAATACCAAAAATGTTTTGCGTTAATCATAGTTATTGGATCAATCTTGCTACAGTTTGTTTTAGTATTTATCAATAATAAGCATGAGAACACAATTTATGCTTACTTATATTCTTGGTTAACTTTATTGAAATTGAATAATAGAGGAAGGATCAAATTCATAGAATATTTGGATTGGAGCCAAAGATATAAAGCTGATTTATTTGGGGCATATACCTTTTATACAAACGTCAACTCATATAAATTCTATCTGCATCTAGGTTGTTCTAGCTTCTCTTCTGTGATCAATGAAGAGACAGAACCAGAGTGTGATCACTGAATTCGTCCTTGTAGGCTTCTCCAGTCTGGGAGACCTGCAGATTCTGCTCTTCATCATCTTCCTTCTGGTCTACCTGACCACTTTAATGGCCAATGTCACTATCATGACTGTCATTCGCATAGATCGCACCCTCCATACCCCAATGTACTTCTTTCTTTTCATTCTTTCATGCTCTGAGACCTGCTACACCTTGGTCATCATCCCCAAGATGCTGACAAACCTACTCTCTACTGACAAAACTATTTCTTTCTCTGGTTGTGCAGCCCAGCTCTACTTTTTTGTAGGCTTGGCTTGTACCAATTGCTTTCTAATTGCTGTGATGGGTTATGACCGCTATGTTGCCATCTGCAATCCTCTTAACTACATGCTCATTGTTAGCCAAGCAACTTGCATTCAGCTGGTGTTGACCTGTGCCTTCTGTGGTTTCATGATCTCTGTCATTGTCAACATCCTAGTATTCAGCCTGCCTTTTTGTGCATCAAACCGAGTTAACCACTTTTTCTGTGACATCTCTCCTGTCATCAAGTTGGGCTGTACTGACACAAATATGAAAGAGATGGTCATCTTCTTTCTCAGTATTTTGGTATTATTGGTCCCCTTTGTGCTGATATTCATCTCCTATGTTTTCATTGTCTCCACTATCCTCAAGATCTCATCAGCTGAGGGGCAACGAAAGGCATTTGCCACTTGCATCTCCCACCTCACTGTGGTCATTGTCCATTATGGCTGTGCTTCTTTCATCTACCTGCGTCCTACATCCCTCTACTCCTCAGACAAGGACCGACTGGTGGCAGTGACCTACACTGTGATAACCCCAATGCTCAACCCCCTTGTCTATACTCTGAGGAATAAAGAAGTAAAAACAGCCTTAACTAAGGTCCTAAGCAGATACTCATTTCCCAAAAGCATATAACTAGATGGGAAATGAGTGAAGTCTCAGACTATATAGGACATGGGGGAGTCTACAATCCTGCATGTGGAACATCTGTCATACTCCTTGAAGATGTCTCAGAAAGTAGAATCCATAATCATCTGTTGGATCTTTTGGTTGTAATCTGCAGGAAGTTCTTAGACTTAGACTACCGAGTTTTCATACGCTAAAAGTAAAGCTTTGGACAAGCTTCCCATCAATTTTTACTTTAAAAAAATTTTTAAAGGGTGACCTTCTGAGACAATGAGCTCATCATCACTGAAAATGCCCATTTATTTTTTTGTCCAGTCATTTTTCAAGTGGGTACAATTCTTTATGATCCCATTTGAGGTTTTCTTGGCATAGACATTCTTACCATTTCTTTCTTCAGCTCATACAGATGAGAAAACTGAGGCAAACAGGATTAAGTAACTTGTCCAGGGTCATACAGTTAATAAGTAACTGAAGCCAGATTTGAACTCAGAAAAAATGAGTCTTTTTGAGTCCAGACGTGGCAGTCTATCCACTATATTATCTAGCTGCCCCAATCAGGTGCTAAATAAGTCAGAGATACTAAAGAGGAGATTTTTGCATTGGGCAAAAGATTGGATTAGATGACATCTAAAACTGTTTTCAACTCTAAAATTCTGTTTCTATACTCTTTATGAATTATAGATCAATTGGTCTATTGACCTCCAGGACATCCCTGCTGCAAGAGATGGTTTGAAAGTGATATTAGACTAGGAGTGAGCAGACTCTTAAACCATGTTTTTGTAATACCATGGTCCAGTCACTTAACATTTCTGTGCCTCAATTTTCATACTTGAATTACTTATACCAGAAAATGGTTGAGACACAAACAGAAGAATGTATAGAAAATATTATAACTCCTAAAATGCTAAATAAACATGAGCTGTCATCTGGTAGAAGCATTTAAGAATATCTGGATGTTCACATACAAAATTATTCAAATATTTTTATGTGAAATTTAATATGAGATAAAAGCTACATTTTATTTCTGAGAAAAGAAAAGAAAAATAAGCTTATCAAGCTAGTAGGAAAAGAGAGGTAAAAAAAAATAAGACTGAATATTACTACCCTGAACAATTTTCTTATCGTTAACTAGCCTGGTCAACTTGTTATGTTTTGTTTTATGTGAAATTTTTCATATTTTTTCAGTTACATGTAAAAATAGCTTTAACATTTATTTTTTGTCTGTGTTGCATCTTTTTAGTAATAGCTTTGCATTTTCAAAATATATGCAGCCAGTTTTCAACATTCACCCTTGCAAACCTTGTTCCAAATTTTTTCTCCTTCCTTTCCCCTCATCCGCTCCCCTAGACATGAAGTAATCCAATATATTAACTTTTCTTTTAATTTTTGAGTTCCAAATTCTCTCTCTCTATCCCAGCCTTTCCACCTCCATACAAAGGTACATTGTTTGATATGTTATACATGTTAAGTTATGCAAAACATATTTCCATATTAGTCATATTGGGAAAGAAAACACAGACCAACAAAAGACAGTTGAAAACAAAAGTATGCTGATGTTATGGGTCAGAACTTGAAACAAGGTGTTAACTCATTAGAGTTGATAGAAACAATGCTTAAATTAACACCTTTGAGAGTTCACACATTAGCTCACACATTAGTTCACATTGCTTCAATCTGCATTCAGACTCCATTAGCTCTTTCTCTGGAGATGGATAGCATTTTCATCATAAGTCCTTTGGAACTGTCTTGAATCATTGTATTGATGAGAATAACTGTCATCCAAAGTTGATTATTATGCAGTATTGTTACACAATTTTCCTACTTCCGTTCACTTCATTTTGCATCAGTTCATGTAAGTCTTCCCAGGTTTTTTTTAAAACATCCTGTAATTATATCCTATAGTATAATAGTATCCCATAATAATTATATACCACAAATTGTTCAGTTATTCCCCAATTGATGGGTATCCCCTCAACTTCAAATTCTTAGCCACCACAAAAAGAGCTGCTATAAATATTTTTCTACTTGTGGTTCCCTTTCCTTTTTGATTTATTTTTGTCTCTTTGGGATATAGACTTACTAGTGGTATTACTAGATCAAAGGTTATGTATAGTTTTATAACTCTTTGGGCATAGTTCCAAATTGTCTTCCAGAATGACTAGATCAGTTCATAACTCCACCAACAATCCATTAGTGTCCCAGTTTTCCTACATTCCCTACAACATTTATTAATATCTTTTCCTGTCATTTTAGCCAATCTGATAGGTGTGAAGTGGTACCTCAGAATGGTTTTACTTTGCATGTCTCTAATTAGTGGTGACTTCGAGGATTTTTTCATCTTATTTTTTCAATAGAGTTTCATAGCTTTGATTTCTTTTCCTGAAAACTGCTTTCTCATATCCTTTGACCATTTATCAATTAGAGGATCACTTGTAATTCTTACAAATTTTTACAAAACAATAGTTTTATACATGTGTTTGTGAAATGAGGCCTTTATTAGAGAATCTTTTTTTTTAATAGCTTTTTATTTACAAGTTATATGTATGGGTAATTTTACAGCATGGACAATTGCCAAACCTTTTGTTCCAATTTTTCCCCTCCTTCCCCTCATCCTCTCCCCCCTTGTCATAAGGTATTTCCAATGAGAAACCCCATCTATCAATGCAGATAAACAACTGCTCTGAAACTGACTGTAGTAGAATTTCCAAGGGAAGAAAGGGATAATTGGCTTATCCAGTTTCACATAGATAGTATGCATCAAAGTTAAGTTGTGAACTCAAATCTTCTTGACTCTGTGACTGGTCCTCTGTCCATTATGCAATGACAAATGCTTTTAAACATTTACAAAAAATCCTTTATGTGGATTATCACATTAAATTCTTCCAACAATTCTATGGTTGTCACTAGAAATATTGTCATGTGAATGTTCACAGAGGCATGAGAATAGCTTTGCACATTTGGGATGAAAAACTATCAAGGCTCAAAGAGAGTAGTTTTCCCCATGGCCATACAACTGTTATGCAAGGCATAATGCAAATCCAGTTCTCTCTTGATTCTAAATCTCAAATTATTTTTCTCTTGAAATTAGCCACACAAACACACACACACACACACACACACACACACACACACACACACACACCATAATTAGAGAACCAGAATCAAAGACAGAAATCAACTAGAAAAATCTGTTTTTAACATTTGGAAGACAAGTTCTGGCTTATTGCCCATCACAGAATTGCCTTGAATTCCTTATTTCTCAGACTATAAATCATGGGGTTGAATAATAGGATTAGAATGGTATAGGACACAGATATCAGAACAGCTTGCTAGAGTTATAGTTAATCTTAGACCTCAAATAAGTAAAGGAAGTACAATCATAGTGGACAGTGACAACAAAAAATAGGAGGTAGAAGTGGAGAAAACCTTGTATCTTTCTCCAGTGGAGGGAAACTTTAATATGACAGAGATGGTATAGATAGAGGAAGCCAGAATCAACAGTAAAGGGATGACTAGGGCAAATATAGCCAAGATGAAGATGACCATCTGAATGAGGTGAATATTGTGGGAAGCCAACTTGAGGACAGGGAAAATGTCCCAGAAATGGTGGAGCTTCTTGGAAGAATGGAAGGGCAAATAAAATGCAAGGTATATTGTAACTAAAGCAATTATGAAGCCATAGGCCGAGGCTGCAGCTACCAGTCCCAGATACATTCAATGGCTCATCAGCACTGTATTATAAAGAGAATTGCAAATGCTACATAGTGGTCATAGCCCATGACTGCTAGCAGAAAGGAGTGAGAACAGTCAAGAAAGAAGAAGATGAACATCTAAACAGGACAGTGCACAAAAGAGATAGTCTTCTTCTGGACCAACAAGTCCATTAGCATCTTGAGCAAATGATAAAAGTATATCAGGTCTTAAATAAGGACAAAATTCCAAGGAAGAGGTACATGGGAGTATGGAGGGCTCCCTCCAGCAAGATGGTGGACAAGATCACAACATTGTGAATAAAGGAGAAAGAACACTACAAACAATAGCTGCTGAAATCCAGTCAGAGCTAGAAGCTAAGAAAGACACATTCATTCCCATTGGTCTCATTGCTCCTCTCCAGAGAGAAAGAGTACTAGGAAGATTCAGGAAAAGTGCTAGTAGCAGAACACCATATGAAGTTCAAAAAGAGCACTGAAGTATGGGGCTAAACATAATGGTGAATTCAGAGAAACATAGAAATATCTACATGAACTGACGCAGAATGAAACAAACAAAAAAAATATACAAAGTGATTGGGACAATGTAAATGGAAAGAACAACTACACACTAAAAAATCAGAAGCACATATGGATAAATTATAAAGATATTCACAAGTGTTTAATCCCAACTCCTGCATTCCTTCTCCAGAGTCTTAAGACAAATGTAAAGAGGATATAAGACACAGTACAAAACCAAATCACCACCAGGAAGTTTTATCTGAAAATCTCTCAACTGGAATTCAACTGGTCCATTTATGTAATGTAACTATTCTCCTGATCATATCCTCAATAGCTCATCACAGTGGGTCTATGAGGTAGATAATACAATTATTAGTATACCCACTTTGTGAATGAGGAAACATAAAAGTTAAGTACCTAGTCCAAGATCAAATAAGCATTATGTAGGATAGATTCCATGCCTTCTGACCTAAAGTCCATACTGCTTGTTACAAACTCAATGCTCTTTCAATTATATCAAATTTTCCCTAGTCAGTCCCTATGTCAGATAAAAGAATAGATCATTCTGTCTCTACAACATCTCTCATTCCTTTTTTTTCTTTTTCAAATGAGTTTTTTTAATTGATGATTTTTTTTTTTGGATCACCATTGTTTTCGCCAATATTCCTCTACTGCTCCTCCAGAGGGACATCCCATATAACAAACAGCATCTTCTAAAGATAAAAGAAAAGCAAAAGAAGGAGGAAAAATCAACATGATCAATCAATACATTAAAAAAAAAAACTCTTGCAATGCCCATCACCTGTTGATGTACCACTTCCACAAAGTAATAGACTGAGAATATCTTCTTATCTCTTTTTTCAAATCATGCTTGTTTTTATAATTTGTCCATATTTACTTTTGATTTTTTTTGGTATGTGTTTGTTCTTTCCATTTACAATGGTGCAAGTACTATATATTTTTTTTTCTTATTTGTTTTATTCTGCATCAGTTCATGTAGATATTTCTATGCTTCTCTGCATTTATCACATTCATCATTTTTTATAGCGCAGTCATATGTATATGTATGAGGAATATACATTCATGTTACTCAGTTTTCTCATATGAAAAATTAATAAATTGGACTCAGTGGCCTCTAAGGTATTTTTAGTTCTACTAGAGGCCTACTAAAGTTCTTTTCCACTATCAGGTTCTGTAATTTTGTGAGGTAATGACATGAATATTGAGTACAAACCACAGTTCTTATTTATTACAAAGAATTCAACCAAGTTATTTCACAAGAGCCCAGTTTCCTTATACACAAAATGAGGAGGTTGAGATAAGCAATCTTCCCATTATTAATCCTGTACATAGATGACATGTTTTATTTTCAGGATATTCCTTATCAGAGGCAGAAATGTTATAGGGAATTAGGACTATATTCTAGGAAATAAGTCTGCTTTACAGAGCCCCTATCTTCTTTCCTCCCCTTCTGATGAAGTAAGCTATGGGTTCTCTGTTTTTCAGGGCCACTTAAGAGATTTCTTCTGCCTTTGTCTCTCTAGAATGGTCCTATAATTCTACTGGATCATAATATGATATAAACATATCATGTTTTACTTTAAGATATTTAACATATATGGGACTATCTGCCATCTGGGAGAGGGAGTGAAGGGAAGGAGGGGAAAAATTGGAACAAAAGTTTTTGCAAGGGTCATTGTTGAAAAATTACCCATGCATATGCTTTGTCAATAAAAAGCTATAATAAAAATATATAAATAAATAAATATATCATGTTGATATATTTCCCTTGGCATATAACAAAATGCCTTATTCAGACAGAGGTTAGAATAGATGGTCTCCAGGATTCCTTCCAATACTGAGACTATGTGATTCTATAAATGTTTGACAGATTTAATGTAATCTAATTTGAATAAAATAGAAGTCAATCAATAAGCATTTATTAAGTACTACTATGTCAAACATTCCAGAGCAGGATGAAATGAGAAAGCCAAGCATCATCATCTTCACCATCACTAACATTTTTGCCCAGGTTTTAAAGTATGTAGAACATTTTCCAGTTAATAAGTATTTATTAACATATATTATGTGCCAACTATTATGCTAAGTGCAGGAAATATAAAGAAAGGTAAAAATAGCATGTGCTCTCAAGGAGTTTATATTCTAATGGGTGAAACAGCAAGGGCCTGGGGGAAGGTATAAGAAAAAAAGAGCCTTATCATCATTATTTGTAATCTGCCCATATTTAAGATATAATTCCTGCCTTAAAGTATGCAGAGTTCTTTCACCACATTTTCCCAGTCACAGCCTGTGGAATGCTTCCCCTTCTCTCAGGTTGCTAAATCATTTGAGTCAAGACTAGGACCTAAGATGATATACAAGAGCACTCAATGTGAGAAAAAGACACTAATTTCTCCTTTTCCATGAAAGATGCATTTTAAGCCCACTGTGAAGATTCTTCCTTAACTCTTTGTCTAGACTGACTAACTTTCAGTAAAGGAGCTTTGGACCCGGAATATTTTTAAACAAGTTATCACCATATTCACTGATTATGTCAATGATTATGTGCCCTCTCCCAGCCTAGGATATGGAGGGATCCACCACTTCCCCAAGGAGTTGATGCAGTATTTGTTTGTTAGTTTGTTTATTTGTTTGTTTTCTTCAGAAGCACAGTTTTACAATTTAGTTTTCCATCCCTTCAGGAAAGTGTTTGCTCAAAATCAGATGATAAAACTGATCCAGATTTGAATTATTAAACCAACCACTTCATGTTGACCACAAATAAGTTAGTCAAGACACCAGCATTATAGATATAAATGAATAGAGTGTCATATGATATAATGTACTCACGCACTTGAAATCAGAACACATCAGATTAGGTAACAATTCTGTCATCTGGGTGACCATACTCCACTCCTGGACCGCAGTTTTCTCATCCATTCAATGAGATCATTGGACTAGATGATCTCTAAGGTACCTTCTGGTTCTACAAGAAAGATCATTGACTAGAGACAGATGAAATAAAGTGAGCTTCCATTCCTGACACTATTTGTGTGCCCTTGGATGTGTCACTTAAATTCTCCAGGCTTCATTTCCCTTGTCTCTAAAACGAGGGGATTGGCCTCTGTTCAAAGACTATGTTCCTATGATATTATAAAAATTGAATTTGTATAACAAAATTGGTAATCACAAAAGCCTTTGATTCTTCCTTCATAGGACTGTGCAAAGACTCCCCAAAGGCTAGACCTCTTCAAATACATCAGTTCCTTCAGCAAAGTTCCTAGAAGCTCAGATTACTGATAATACACCTGTCTCTCTCTCTCTCTCTCTCTCTCTCTCTCTCTCTCTCTCTCTCTCTCTTCATTTTATGCCCACTTGTTGGATCTCTCTCCCTCAATTGGATTCTTTTCTTGGGGTTCCACTCTTAAGAAAAAGTAATTGGTTACCTAGGGTTTTCCTCAACCTAACAATGTTAATAGAATAACTTTGTCCAAACTATCTTCTTTTCTTCAGTCCCTGACTGGGAATCTCAGATAGCCAAAGGGAAATATTTTCTTTCCTGCAGGTCAGACAACTTATCATGATGCCACTAGGCAAAATTTCTTGGATCAATAATAATAATTCATTTTTATTGAGTTCAAGAGTATGTTCAGGGTGTGCCAGATGTGTCACACCTTAATGTCTCAAAAACATTTTGTTATTTTATTTATGCTTTTCGATTATATTTTTAAATGAATTTGTTATTTTATTCCAGTTTAATTAATTTTTAATTTTTTAAATTTTATTGAATAAAATTATGGATTTTTGATTGAATATTCAATAAAAATTTGCCTAAAAAACAAAACAAAACAAAACAAATTCCCCTATACATTTGGGGGAGGAGGGGAAGCTTAATGGGCTTCAAGTTTCATGCAGTGCCTTAAGAACAACTTTGTGACATAAGTAGTATTAATATTATGCTACTTCTATTCCTCCATTTATTTAACATTGTTCATGTTTTGCACTGGAGATATAAATACAAAATTTACAATCTATTTTACCAGTGGTGAGATGCCAACTCCTATGGTCTCTAGATACCTAAAGATCAAATCTCATTGAACATTTATACCTTAGAATTTGGCAAGCTTTACAAATGAGCATTTGATTTACTATTTTGTTGATTATCTAGACCTTTAGAAATGATGGAGAAAATGTAAATAATTGCTGTTAAGCTTAAAAGTATGTCATATATAATTTTTTTTCCCAGAGAACTGATTGTTAAACATTTTCTAGTACACCTTTGATTTTTACTCACATTCTACCAGTGAAAATAGGGCTAAATGCTGAATGGCCTTTAATATCCTCTTTAACTATAATTATGGACAATTAAACAGATAAGTCAACACAAAATTCATATGGGTAAGGGAGGCCATATTTATTTAAGGCTGGGGGAAGATTAATGAAAGAGATGCCCCTAGAGATAGTCTTGAAGGGAACTATGCATTCCAAAAACAAAAATAAATGAGATATACTACCTTATGACCTTGAGCAGATCACACAGCCTCCCCAGGCTGTAAAATGAGCTCACTATGTGTGGAAAGGTGAAGAACTTACAGATTAAGCACATATTGATCAGAGACTGTTAGCTAAAGTATATCAAGCCTATAGGCCTCAGTTTTGCCTTCTCTGGGGTCACGTGCTTTTAGATAAGTCCTGGACTGCATTCTATTGTCCAAAGAAGGGATTAAAAACATATATGTAGCCGAAGAAGCTGGATATCACCTTGTCTACTGCATTCCACTGATCAAATAGGGGAATACAGGCTTAAGTGACTAATCACAACATATACAGGGCGGGATTTTGGAAATTCTTTGTCTGAAATGTATAAAAGTTGTAAGCGTTTTCAAGGCTCTGGCCCAATCCTGCTATGAAATTTGGCTCACATACCAGGATGGGGTGTACTTCTTGAGATTCTAATTAATAATTCTGCTTTCTATGAGTGATCTCTGTAGTAGTCAATTTGGGTAGGCCTTTTTGTCCCAAACAACTGGAATACATAACTTCAAAGGTCCTTCCCAGTTCCAAATCTAACACCATTAAAAGAGAACCTTCCACTTGTTGGGACAGTCTTTCCAGGAGTAGGAGATAAGGGCTGAAATGTTTTGTTCAGAGACAAGCTAGTAAAGTAATTTGACTGTGTGAGAGAGATTGATGTGAAGTCTTCCTGAAAAAGATAATGGGAGCTATACTATAGATGTCTTTAATCACCAGGAGGAGGAGTTTATATTTCACCTTAATATCATGGAGCATTATCCAAAAAGAATCCTGTCCTTTAAGTATGAAAATTCTTTCTATTTTATGCCAACCTACATCAATGCATAAAGAGCATGAAATACCCTCATTATTGTCCAAGGCACCACCATCCCCCAGGCTTACAAAGAGTTATACTCCATATCCTTTGTCATTCCTTACCCTTATGCCTATACCCAATCTTTTACCAAGTCTTCTCAATTTTTACTTTTGTAGCATCTTTCTTATATTGTCCTTCATCTCCTCTGAGTCTACCTCCATGCTAGTGCAGGTCCTTAGCACTTCTCATTATTGTCATAGCCTGCTGGCTACTCAATCTCTGTAGTACAAGTCTCTTTCTATTGCAGTCCATCTTGCATTCAGAGACCAAATCAATTTTTCTTTTTTTTAAATGTTTTATTTATTTAAAACTAAATACAAAATAAGAAAAACAAAATAAAAAGACAGAAAAGGAAAAGGAAAACAAAACATTGTTATGTGTGCAGCAGAACATCAGAGAGGATTCAAAATATGTATCAAGAGATTTCAATTTCAAGAAATAATAGATAGTTAATTAATAAAAACAATAATAGAAGTTATATATTGATGATTGTCTACTTTTTTCTTTGCTTTCTTGTAAGTTTTTTTTTGTTCTTTGCCATGTATGTACATTTTACTTAATTCCTTTTTTTCCAGCTTTTATGAACCTGCCTCCCTCAAATAGGCTATAATTAAGCACATTTATAAATATGCATTCACACACACACATATATCTATGTACACATATACATACATTCACATGTATATACATACATAGTTACACATAAGTAGGCATGCATCTAAAATAGTACTAATATGGCTGATATTTAATATAGATTTCTCTCTTGATTGAATCTTTAAGTTTAACTTTGTCTGAGATATGTGATTATTAGCTCTACTTTTTTCCTAAAGAATTCTATTCCTGATCCTTGTTATATTTGTATATATTTCATTTCTTATCCCTGCTAACTCTTCTATTTTAATTCTATCCTTTAACTTGCCTTGCTATTATTTAATCTCTCCCAACCATGGATCCTTCCCTTTGCTTATTCCCTCACCTTTCCCCCCCCTTTATCTCTTTCCCATTAATCTACAGACCTCATTTCACTTCTATTAATTTAAACATCCTTCTGTGTCCCGCCTTATCATATGCCATTCTTTCCTTCCGTCTTTATTCCTTTCCCATTAATCTACACCTTTTGTTCCACTGCCATAGATCCATATACCTTTCTATACCCAATCTTCATTGGAAGCAGTGAGTAACCTTCATTTTTATCTAAATTAAGGTCTTTCCCAAAATTTGGACACACTCCCTTGAAGATTCAAGTAGCTACCTGACTTTTCATATCCCAAGGTTCCAAGATTCAAAGTTTCCCTCAAGACCTTAATCCTATGGGGCTTTATAGCCTCATATTAGCCCTGGCCTTAGTACCAATGATGTTTGTTTCGGGGCCACAGTACTGCTTTTAACATTGCAGACATCAGGAAGCTTCACTGTCCCCAGGGAAATTTCTATATATCTTCAAATCCAGGGACCTGAATATTTCCCAAGTCAGAATTGAAAAACACATGTTCCTTCTTAGTCTCCAATAACCTATTTTCATTCTTTTATTCCCCTCAGGTTGTTCTGGGTTTAAAAAGATAAAACAAAGTCATACTCATACTTAAAATCTGACAACAAAAGTAAGTATTACCTAAAGTAGGTTTTAAAAACAACTTTCATTTTTAATGACTTTTTCTCTCAATCAGTACAATCTATCAAGGAATGTATCATCCTATTGGCAAGTTTATCCTTAATTAATTAATTAATCTCTCTGATCCTATGTAGTCCATCTGTAAGAAATAGGGATAATTAACTTTAAAATGTTTTAGTAATGTGAGAGACTGTTGCCTTTATGATTAGGTCAGTTAAAATGGTCATATGTTCATTCAGATTTTTGTTTTTTAGATTATTTTCTATAACTATTTTAAAGGGAAAAAAATCCTCTACTTTATTTAACAGTGATTGTTCTGAACTATATGGGATAAAAGAAACTTTTAAATTTCAGCTTTTATATATCAAGGGGGAAGCACCATGATAGTAGGAACACTGACCAAAGGAACCTGGAAAATTGCTGCTAGTCTTTTAACGAAGACTACCAATTCTCTGTATGACCTTAGAAAATTCATTAGCCCTCAGTATCTCCATATATAAAAATGGGGAAGCTGAAATCATTGATAAGGTCCTTGAAGCTCTATCATTTTGTTGTTCTAAGTGCAAATGAAAATAACCTATAGACCAAAGTGGATGTAAAGAGAAACAGCAGTTTGAGTCAGTTCAGGGGAATTCAAGAAAGGTTTTCAGGGAGTGAGTATTGAGTTCAGTATCAATTGAGAAAAGAGGCACAAGTATTGGGAGAGGACAAGTACATTCCATTAAGGAACAAAGTATATGTGTGAGATGAAAAGACTTTAAAGAGACAAAGAACCACAAATATTCATGGAATCTTAGGCTGCATCAATAGCATCCAGAGTAGGGAAGGTGAGAAATCCATTGTCCTCTGCCCTGATCAGATCTCATCTGAAGAACTGTGCTCACTTCTAAGCTGCACATTTAAGAAAGACATGGGAAAATGAAAGAAGTGCTGAGGAAGGCCGACAGGTAGATGAGGAGAGTGGAGATCAGGTAA
This sequence comes from Sarcophilus harrisii, assembly GCF_902635505.1. Lineage (NCBI taxonomy): Eukaryota > Metazoa > Chordata > Mammalia > Dasyuromorphia > Dasyuridae > Sarcophilus > Sarcophilus harrisii. Next base: position 360,849,772 of record NC_045429.1, on the reverse strand, counting down.
TATTCATTTATTCAGCCATTGTTTATTAAACACCTTCTATGTCTGATCTCTATGCTATGTACTGGAAAGAAAAAGACAAAACCAACATAATCCCTGCCTTGCAGGAAATTAAATTTTTCAGGAAAAACATATGTACAAATAATTCAGTACAAAAATAGTAGATGCAAAGTAATTAAGGGATGAGTAGGAGGGTGCTATTAACTGGAGGGAAAAAGAAAGTCCTTATTAAAGATGATCCTTGAACTAAGCTTTGAAGTAAACTAAGAATTCTAAGAAGTAAAGGGTAAATGTGTTTGAGCATGGAGAGCAGGGGGCCACATGGAAAACAATGATGAAAGCTAGAAGAATCATAGATTCTCTTTTTCTCTGTCTCTCTCTCCCCCCCCCTTCCTCTGTTTCCACTCTTTATCTCTCTCTTAGTCTATCTCTTTGTCTCTCTGTCTCTCTCTCTGTCTCTCTCTCTGTCTCTCTCTCTGTCTCTCTCTCTCTCTCTCTCTCTTTCTCTCTCTCTCTTTCTCTCTTTTTTTTCTCTGCCCCTCTGTCTCTGTGTATGTGTGTGTGTGTGTGTGTATGTGTGTGTATTTCTGTCTTCAAGTACTGTGGATGCTGAATAAATAACCCCTGTTCAGCATAGTTCAGACAGGATGGTTTCTGAAGTCTCTTTCAAGTCTGAGATTCTGTGAGACAAGGAACAGAAAAAAAGATAATTGTAATTTTATATTTGCTGACAAAGTTGGAAACTTCCCAGTGCTTAGATCAATCTACAAGAATGTCTAAGAGCTTCTGAGCTTCTGATGTCCTGGAGAGTGTTTGAGTAAAGGTCTGATGACCACCTGCCAAGGATAGTATTAAATGAAGTGAGCACTTGGAGCAGCTAATCTCCCAGGTCCCTTCTAACTCCAAGTCAATATGAGTCTATAAATCTAAAATCTCCTCCAGTGTTGAAAGGTACATGTGGAGTCTATCGACCCCATGTTGGCATTTCATTTGTAGGTCTGCAAACAAAACAACAGACTTCCCTTGATGTAACAGGGATAAGGGCAGTGCAATAATAGTCTGAAATGGGCAGAGAGCTGGTATGGGGTGGGGTGCCAAGCAAAATGATCTGATATTGTCAGTGCCTTTAGCTTTGCTTTGATTTTTACTCCTGTTTGCATGGGAACAAAAGATTTAGAGAAAAATCAATGGAACAAAAATTGTTTGATTCTGTGCTGAGCATCCCAGGGGTTTTCAAAATGCCTATAATTTAAACTGAAATTCTTTGAGTGAAATTGAACTGTTCTTGGAATCATGAATTTGGAACTACAGGGTCCTTAAAAACCACTGAGCCCACCCCATTATTTAGCACAGGAGAAGGAAACTGAGGCAAGTGGAGTTGAATAACCTGCCAAGCTTACATAATTTATAAGTGTGCGTGTGTGTGTGTGTGTGTGTGTGTGTAACGTGTATTACCTTTTCCAGATGTTATTATAATTAATGTGTTCATCAAATCTACTCTCAAAACCATCCAGTGATGGAAATTATCTGGGTCTTAAGGCTATTCTATCACTATTGAATATCTAATATGGGAAATGGGAAAAGGTTGGACTACATGATCTTTAAATACCCTTTCAGTAATAATGTTCTATTTCCTTCTTATTAATAGAAGGAACCTCAGAAAGAACTTAGTATACCTCATACTTCAGCAAGAACACTCTCTATACTGTGATATAATCTCTATGGTGTGGTGGGTAAAGTACTAGCTCTGAAATCAGAAAATCCTGAGTTTAAATCCAGCCTCAGACTTTAATTAGCTGGGTGAACCTAGGCAATCTAATTTCTCTTAACTTCTGCTTAACTCAGTTTCATAATCAGGAAAATGGGGATAATAATACTACTTACCTGCCAGAGTAATTGTGAAGGTAAAATAAGATAATTGTAAAGTGCTTTGCAAACCTTAAAGAATATACATTTATATCTTTAAAAATATAGGATATATTTTATATGTACATATGTATATGCATGTATATCCACTACAATATGCATATGAATACTATACATGTGTACATTATATATATATATATATATGCATGTGTTTATGGATATATTATATACACATATATCTATGCATATATATATATATATAGCATGTGTGTATTAGCTATTACAGACATTATTACAATTAATTAGTGTTCATCTAATCTACTCTCAAAACACTCCAATGACAGAAATTCTCTAGGTCTTAAAACTATTCTCTCACTATTGAATATCTAATATTCCTCACCATTGCTCCTACTTCTCCTCTCTGAGGCCAACAATTGTAATTCTTCTACCACATGACAGACCTTCAAATACTTAAAAGTATCTATTATATGTCCTCTGTGTTAGTATTCCTGGTTCCTTTAACTTAGTGACAGATAACATGGCTTGAAGTTTCTTCGTCATTATGATCATTGTTCCAGTTTCAGATATCGCAATGGATCTGTGATCTTGTGGCTGTGGGATTAGTGAGAAGCCAGATCTATCCATGCCTTTTTTATCCTATTCAATTCTTATCCATGTTCTTCCAGAAGGGCCCACAAAGTCTATCTACCCGACATGCTGAAAGATTTCCTCTAGTTATTTTTTTTCATTTTAAAAAAGATAAAGAAGCTACTGACCTACACATTTTTCAATCCATGACCAGCCCACCTCCTTTTCCATCATCCATTTCCTCAGTGATATCCTTTACATCTCTTCTTGGGCCTAGGTTATCACTGGAAATATACTTCAGCCTATTCATGATCACCCTGTGTCTTTTCATTGCCTTTTTGGATTATCCACAATATCAATTTTATAGCATTCTAACATTTGCCATTTTCCAACACTAGGAAAACATTTTTGTTTAAAAGTGGCCCTTTGTATTACTGAGCAACTTTGGGTTATTAAGGTTAGTATCTCCCTGCCACTCAATTTTATGACAAACTTATTTCTCTAGCTTTATAGAGTTGGATAGGCTTAGAAACACCAGTGTGCAGATCTTGCCTCTGACAATTACTAGCTTTGGAACCATGGGCAAATCAGTTAAACCCTCTGAGTCTGAATTTAATTACTTGTAATTTAGAGTTAAAATAAGTAGCAACAATGTCACAAGATTGCTGTGAGGACAAAACAAAGCCCAATATGTAATATGTTTTATAATGTGTCACCATGTAAATGTCATGCTATAATCATCATCATTTTCAATATCATCATCTTACATTTCTATCCCAATTGCAATATATGCCAACTGAATGGACTGGTCATCCTAATGCATGTTACCATCTAAACATCAATTAACATGTAATTTTTTCCTGATTTATAGGTCAATCTCTTTTGAATAGTCATAGATCTCATTGTCATTTTCTGGAGTTGGCACCATTCAGCATAATATTAAATACAGATAATAGCTTTGGAGAATTTCATAATCCATGGAAAACTCTTCTAATACTTGGACCTAAAGAAAACATTCTTCAGGGCTGTGAAAAACACCTTTGGTGAGCATATATTTTTAATGCCTTTGACTATTGTTAACAAACAGAGAATCATTGACTAGAATTGTCTCTATGGTTGGTATTTATCAAAGAATATTGCATAATCTTTATATTAATTAAAGGTCACTTAATGGAGAAGACATTTAAAGCTTTGTTTTGCTCTCCTACAAAGTTAAATGCTTCCTTTTGTGCCAAAAAAGAAACTATTGCAAGCAAAGATTATTTGTGTACAATCAGATATAATGATCTCTTTGATTGACTTCTGTGCATATATTTTCTCAACTCAAGATAAGATCACAGAAATTGGATTACAATATCAGAAATTCTCTACTCATGGCAGGATAAGAGAAAAGATTGCAGCTTAGAAGTCAAAACATTAAAATAAAGAAAGAAAGAAGTTAAAACATTTAAATGGCAGAAAAATGACACTGCACCTATAGAGCAAGAACACTCATCCACAACCCTGTGTCTGTTCCAATTGAGGGAATTGGAGGTTTGAATCTAATACTTATCCCAGAGGAATACAACTACGTAAATTAATAATCTTGATATTTATTTTGAGTAAAATAACAACTGATCTTGTCTCAAAGCTACCTATGTTTCTCTTATTACTTCACAGTCCCAGTTTGTGCTGTTTGTTTTCCCTTTCCAAAGAATTCTCCCCCTGTTGCCCAAAAAGCTCCATCCCACAATGGTATTTAAGCTAAATGAAATTCTAGTTTACTCTTGTACCTTAGAGCTAAAATATATGTCAGCTAACTCATGAGGCAGAAGCCCTTTGAATTCTGACTTTGAAATCCAGTCACTCTCCTTCACAAGTAGCTAGGATGCTGACCAAAACTTAGGGTTACCTAGATAGTTATGTAGATGATGATTCTAAAGGAAAATGTAATATAGTAGGAATCTTTTTTAATATTATTTGGTCATTTTTGAGAGGTATGTAACTTTGTGACCTCATTTGGGGTTTTCTAGGCAAAGACTAGAGTGCTTTTCCATTTCTCCCTCCAGTGCATTTTGCAGATGAGAAAACTGAGGCAAATGGAGTTAAATTACTTTTTAGGATCATCTAAATGTGTAAGACTAAATAGAAAGACGAAGGTTAGTCTCTCCCTCCCACTCAATTTTATGACAAACTTATTTCTCCTGACCCCAGGCCCTGCTCTCTATCTTGTAGGAGCTTGGAATACAGCCCAAAAAGGCGGAAGGAGAGATGCCCAGCACTAGAGTGTCCAAAGCATGTCTTTCTGGGTTAACCATCCAGAAGGATGCTTCCAGCTAAATAAAGCTAGGGGAAATGAGAGCTAGCACTGAAAGTATCTAGCTAAGAGATAAGTTCCCCTCTGATTGTTCTCCTGCAGAATTAATACTTAGAAGAGTGCACAGCCTAGAACAGAGCCCTCCAGTCTTAGTCCTGTTTGCCCTCTGCTACTGGACATCACTGCTTCCCCCAAGTCCTCCAACTATTATGAAACTGTAAGAGAACCACAAATTATAGTGCAAACACCAAGCAGACTAACTGGACAATGCACTCCTCAAAAAATATTAATTCCCTTATTACTCCAAAGGAAGAATATCCTTGTTTGGGTGAGAAATCAAAAGGAACTGTTCCCTCATAATGTGTTTAATCCCAAAAAGACAGAGGCTTGCCAATATTGAATATTTTCCCATGAGAATCAGCGATAGTGGAAACAAACTATTTTCAGTTTCTACTACATCTGTGCTCGATTTGCAAAGACTTTTTGTTGGTCTCAACAGAAGAGGGAAGTGGGAAAGAAGTAGGGGGGAAAGGTGCTCTTGTGCTAAGTATAGCTTCCTGAATAATAGCACAGACTCTACTACTGTTCCTTCGGTCTGTCTATTACAGTGACTATAAATTAAGCAAAATGAAATTACAAGAAATGAGAAAAGAGGTTCAGGTGGTAACATTAGTCTGGGCTAGGCTGTTCTTAGCTCTCACTTCTTAAACTGTGACATAACTGCGTGCAAGGATCATGAAATTATGATTTGTTATCAGTAAATGGTTGACTTGAACAACTAGTTTATATACCTGGGATCACATAAAAACTTCTTGGATGGGGAAGGGTAAATGTGTTGGAAAATATTTAAGAAACCCCAGTCTAAGCAAGGGAAGGCACAACTTCAAGACTGAAAGACATCCAGGCAACTAGCTGAATAAGTCATGTCACATTCTCCTCTCTTCCCCCTCCACCACTTCCTTGACTTCAATCTTCCTCCTGGTTCCCATAGACTTCTGGGGAAGCCCATTAGAAGTTTCAGTATTTGTGTTCTATCCCCAGCCCACTAGAAATGTCCTCCAGTTTTTGCCAGAGAACTATGCTCCTGGCTCTCCTGTATCAGTACTTGGAGACAGGCCTTGGACCAAAATGGTTCTTGGTATCTGGATGGCAAGAAGGTTGCAAACAACAGCCAAATCCCACCCTAGGGGGATGCGATAGAGGTTTTTGGCCTTTAGTGACTAAATGGAAATAAGCATAGAGAAGGTACTCAGGTAGATTATTCTGTTGTGGGAGAAATTGGAATTATTGCCCAATGTCATCAGATTGATCCCCTTAGATATCAAGATGTCAAGAAGTGATGTCAAGAAGATCAGGCACAATAAACATTCCTGGCTCAGGTTCCTTCTAAATGGACATGACACTGGGTGCTCCTGTCCCAGACTGAGCACAGCTTTTGCTCCCTGAAAGTTGAAGTGACAGAGTAGTATCCATTTGGGCAGCAGTCAAAGGGTGAAGCCTGGGTACTAGAGTCAGGCTGCTACCGGACTCAGAATTACTGCTGTCACCACCACTGCCACCCCTTGCTGGCCCAGGGTCTCTGCAGCCTCAGTCCCAGAAGTCACTGACTCCCCCAAAGTGCTTTTTTAAAACTCAGCTAACAATAAAAGTAATGGGATCTGTTTTGTTTTCATTCTTCAGTCCTTCATATAACTGCAGTGATATTGTTTGTTGTATAAAACTTATTGCAACAATCTGTCTGTTCCCATGTCATTTTTATCAAATATACCTGGAATATGTGTATACATCATTTGCTTGAATACTTCGTAAAGATGAAAATGTTGGCACATGAATTTATAGTTACTGATGTTTTCTTCATCTCCACTTGTGGATACAAATATCTTCCACAATACCTCCAATCTGTTGACATCCCCATCATGAGATATTGGGAAAAGCAATCCCTCCATGCTTTAAATATTGTAACAACTCTAGCTTACATTTGCTCTATATGTGTTATTTTGTTATTATTTTTATTTTCAGCCACCCCTCCCAATTTCATATTCCAAAACATTATGTGTTTCTATCATTCATATAGAATTTTCACATCCATATATCTAAGTATCATTTTTGCTTTTTTTCACAAAGAACTTTCAGGACAAAGTGTTGAAGTACAAATGCAATGGTTACTCATTGATCACAAAATAGAGTGCTATGAAAATGTTGCCAAATGTCTTACATTTTACCTCTATGGATTGTTGTCCTGCCACTTTCTTCAATGACTACTCTTGGAATAAAGCAGCCCATTTGAATTTCAAGCCACGCTTCCTTTAAGGGGATTATCAAGTCCACTGCTTGCCCAAGACCTTCTTAAGTATAGTGCCCATCAGTGAAAAAAGTGCTTCAAATGCTGAGAGCAAAACACAAGGCACTCTGTTGGTCCTCATTCTATCCACAGTGTTTCTCTTAATGCAGCCAGAGCCTTCTTATTCAGGTGGTTTTCGTGAGCTGTGTTGTCAGAGTTTCAAGTCATTTTGAATTTCAAGTGTCTTTTCATATTGGTCTTTTCTATGGCTAGAGCTCTTTCAAGTAACTAAGTGGCATGGAAGAGAAAGTGCCAGGCCTAAAGACAGGAAAATCTAAGTTCAAATGAAGACTCAGCCACTTTCTAGCTGTGTGATACTTTGAAAGTCACTTAACTATTTGCCTCAGTTTCCTCATCTGTAAAATGAGCTGGAAAAAGAAATAGCAAATGTCTATAGTTTCTTTGCCAAAAAAACACACAAAAAAATAAATAGATGACTAAACAACAATTGAAATGGTACCTGCAATCTGTACTTTTTCATTAGATAGATAAACATAGACATAATAAATATTTAAAGTCATTAAATTTCATCTTATCAAATTCAGTTCTTAACCATAGCTGTCAATATCTCTTAGGATTCCACTTCTGTCCTCCAAAGTATTTAACTATGTCTATTTCTTTTAGTTTTTATCACCTACATAATTGATAAGCACTCTACCTCTACCTCCATTCAAGTCACTAATAAAAAGCCTGAACAAAAGAGCTTAAGTGAGACCAAGGGAATTTCATTTGTAACTCCTCAGGTTGTCCTCAATCTATTAATTACCACTCTTTCATCCCAATTCAGTTCTAATTATGAATTGTCATCCAATCCAAATGTCTTCAAACTTCTCCACAATATTATGAAATATTTTGTCAAATACCTTCCTGAAATACAGCTTAACTATGTCTGTCATTCAGGGGAATGTATGAATACAACAGTATAGTAACTTTGTTACAAAAGGAAATTCTGTTAAAACTATGATTTGTTCTTAACAACCCTATGCTGAATTATAGAAGCCACCACTTCCTTTTATAAGTGTCCACAAATTATTCTTGTAAGAGTGAATCGGATTCACTAAGAAATTAAATAAAATCCCAAGTCAATAGTTTAAAGAAACAACCTTTTCCCCTTTTCAATTTGCTCAGCTCTGATTCTCTAATACCATTCCCATTTTCCATGATTTTATCAAAATTACAGGTAGCTCTAAAACCTCATCATTTTTTTAAAATACATTGGTAACTAGTTCATTGAAGCCTAATGGTTTTAATTCATTGACAATGACTGGATATCCTCTCATTCTCTCCTTACATAACTTGAATTTCAATTCTCTTTTACCAATTTTTTTCAAAGATTATTTACTTGGTAGAAAACCCAGGAGCAAAGTAAAAGTTAACCAGTTGTTCTTATGTTCTTTATTGTTTCATCCTCTCCTTGCAATGCCTTCCCTCAAGTCTTTGATCTTTTTGTTGTCCCTAATGTGGCTATTAAAGATATTTCTGATGTTCTTAGATTTAATTACAACCTCAATTCATTCTGACCGTCCTATAAATCTGTTGCTCCTTTGCATTCTTCCTCCACTATTAGATCTTTTTTATCTTCTATATATGACATTTTTAATGAGATGAATTTTTAATGAATTGAACCTATGAATCTATATTTATCCAAATACAAAGTATACTCCCCCACCTCTTCAACTTCAGTTATATAAAATCTGAATACAATCTGTACTAATATTATTTTGTCATATATGTTTCTTATCTGTTTCAAAAAGATCTAAGCTGAAGGATAGTCTATACTGAAAAGTATTATTCAGTTGTTTTGTTCATGTCCAACTCTTTCTGATCCCATTTGATGTTTTCTTGGCAAAAATATTGCAGCAGTTTGCTATTTCCTTTTCCAGCTCATTTTACAGTTGAGGAAACTGAGACAAACATTGTTAAGTGAATTGCCCATTATCACGCAGTAATTAAGTATCTGAGGTCAAATTTAAGCTCAGAAAGATGAATCTTTCTGATTCAGGTCCAGCACTTTATCCACTGCACCATCTAGCTCCCCTGGGCTAATATGCAAAGAATATCACATAGCTACATAGAAGAAGAATAAGAAAAGAACAAGAAGGAGGAAGAGGAAGACAAGGAGGAGGAAGAAAAGAAGGAGGAGGAAGAAGAAAAGAAAGAGAAGAAGAAAAAGAATGAAAAGAAAGAGGAGGAAAAGGAGAAGGAGAACAAGAAAAAACACAAAGAAATTTGTTTTGGATTGATTATATTTATTTGATCAGTCTTGCTACAATTTGCTCTAGTAATTATCAATAATAAGGATGACAACATCATTTATGCTTACTTGTATTCTTGGTCAACTTTGCTGAAATTGAATACTAGAAGAAGATGCAAATTCATGGAATATTTGGATTTGGGACAAAGATATAAATCCGATTTATTTGGGGTATATCCTTTTTACACAAACTTCAACTCATGTAAATTTTTTCTGCTTCTAGGTTGTTCTAGCTTCTCTTCTGTGATCAATGAAGAGACAGAACCAGAGTGTGATCACTGAATTCGTCCTTGTAGGCTTCTCCAGTCTGGGAGACCTGCAGATTCTGCTCTTCATCATCTTTCTATTGGTCTATCTATCCATCTTAATGGCCAATGTCACTATCATGACTGTCATTCGCCTAGACCGCACCCTCCATACCCCAATGTACTTCTTTCTTTTCATCCTTTCATTATCTGAAACCTGCTACACCTTGGTCATCATCCCCAAGATGCTGACAAACCTGCTCTCTACTGAAAAAACTATTTCTTTCTCTGGTTGTGCAGCCCAACTCTACTTTTTTATAGCCTTGGCTTGTACCAATTGCTTTCTAATTGCTGTAATGGGTTATGACCGCTATGTTGCCATCTGCAATCCTCTCAACTACATGCTCATTATTAGCAGAGCAACGTGTATCCAGTTGGTGTTGACCTGTGCCTTCTGTGGTTTCATAATCTCTGTGGTTGTCAGCATCCTAGTGTTCAGCCTGCCTTTTTGTGCATCAAACCGAATCAACCATTTCTTCTGTGATGTCTCTCCTATCATGAAGCTTGCCTGTACTGACACAAAGATGAAAGAGATGACCTTCTTCTTTCTCAGTATTTTGGTATTATTGGTCCCCTTTGTGCTGATATTCATCTCCTATGTTTTCATTGTCTCTACCATCCTCAAGATCTCATCAGCTGAGGGGCAACGAAAGGCATTTGCCACCTGCATCTCCCACCTCACTGTGGTCATTGTCCATTATGGCTGTGCTTCTTTCATATACCTACGCCCTACATCCCTCTATTCCTCAGACAAGGATCGACTGGTGGCAGTGACCTACACTGTGATAACCCCAATGCTCAACCCCCTTGTCTATACTCTGAGGAATAAAGAAGTAAAAACAGCCTTAACTAAGGTCTTAAGCAGATACTCATTTCCCAAAAGCATATAACTAGATGGAGAATCAGTGAAGCCTCAGGCTATATGGGAAATGGGGGAGTCTACAGTCCTGCATGTGGAACATCTTTCATACTTCTTCAAGATGTCTCAAAAAGTCAAATCCATGGTTATCTGTTGGACCTTTTGGTTGTGCCCACCATGAAGTTCTTCAACTTGTACTACATGTTAAAAGTGAAGCTTTGGATAAACTTCCTAACAATTTCTATTTCTTTAAAATAGAATGGGTGACCTGAGACAATGAGCTCATTATCACTGAAAATACCCATTTATTTGTTGTTCAGTCATTTTTCAATTGTGATGACTCTTTGTGATCCCATTTGGTTTTTTGGGGGGAGGGGTTGGCAAAGACAATTTTGCCATTTCCTTTTCCAGCTCATTATACAAATGAGGAAACTAAGGCAAACAAGATTAAGTGACTTGCCCATAGTCACACAGAGAGTAAGTGTCTGATTTGAACCAGATTTGAATTTAGGAAGATAAGTCTTTTTGACTCAAAGCTTGGCAGTCTATCCACTGTACCACCACGTATACTTGCCTCTACATCACCTGACTGCTCCAAGCAGGGGCTAAATAAGTCAGGTATATTAAAGGGAAGATTTTTGCATAGGCAAAAGCCTGAACTAGATGATCTCTAAAGCTGTTTCCAACTCTAAGATTCTATGAATCTAGTCTTTTTTGAAATTATAGTTCAAATAATCTATTGACTACTAGGGCATTCCTGCTGCAAGAGATGGTCTGAAAAGGATATTAGACTAGAATCAGCAGACTCCTAACCCACTTTCTTCTTATGGTGCCATGGACCGGTCATTTAACATTTCTTGTCCAAGAAGGTGGCTAGGAGACACAAAAAGAAGAACACGTAGAAAATAGTATAACTCCAAAAATGCTAAATAAACATGAGTTGTTATCTGATGGAAGCATATATGAATATCTATGTAGTCACATACAAAATTATTCTAGTATTTCTTCATAATCCATCTGGAATTTCATATAAGATAAAAGCTACAATTCATCTCTGAGAAAAGAAAAGAATCAAAAAGTGAAACTGAATATCACTACCCTGAACAACTTCTTGAACATCACTTGCATGGTCAATTTGTTTATTTTTTATGTCAAAATTTTTATATTTTCCCAATCATATGTAAAAACAATTTTAACATTTAACATTTTTTTTATATTTTGAGTTCCCAATTCTCTCCCTTCTTCCTCGAGAGGGCAAGAAATTTTATATATTATACATGTGTGGTCACACAAAACTATATCCATATTAGTCCTATAGGACTAAAAGGAAATACAGATCAAAAAGAAAGAAAAAGAAAAAGAAATTTTCTAAAACTATGCTTTAATCTGCATTCACACTCAATCAGTTCTTTGTCTGGAGTGGATAGCTCTTTTCACCATAAGTCTTTTGCAATTGTCTTAAATCATTCCATTAATGAGAACAAGCTAAGTCATTCACAGTTAATCATAGTAGTGTTGCTGTTACTATATACACAATTTTTCTTTTTTTTCTCACTTCAGTTTGCATCACTTCATATAAGTCTTCCCAAGTTTGTTTTTCTGAAAGTCATTGTGTCCTATAGCAATAATAGTATTCCATCACAACCATATATCAAACTCGGTAAATTATTCCCCAACTGATGAGTATTCTCTCAATTTCCAGTTCTTTTCCACCACAAAGAGAACTGCTATACATATTTTTGTACATATAGGTTTTTTCTTTTCTTTTTTTCTCTCTTTAGGATATAGATCTAGCAGTAGTATTGCTAGATCAAAATGTTTAAACAGCTTTATAATACTTTGGGCATTATTCCAAATTGCTCTCAAGATTCTCTAATTGATGATTTTGAGAATTTTTTTCATGTTACTTTTTAATAGCTTTTGATAGATTTTCATAGCTTTTATTTCTTTTTCAGAAAACTTCCTGTTCATATCCTTTGACCATTTATCAATTGGGAGATGACTTGTATTCTAACAATTTGACTCTGTCCTCTATGTATTTGAAAAATAAGATCTTTATCAGAAAAACTTGCTTTAATTTCCCCCAGTTTTGTTTTCCTTCTAATCTTAGCTACATTTGATTTTATTTATATAAAAACCTTTTCATTTAATATTATCAAAATTTTCTCCTTTGCTTCCCATAATACTTTCTGTCTCTTCTTTGTTCATAAATTCTTCCCTTTTCCATAGATCTGATACTACCTAATCAATTTCAAGAAGTGCCATGGAAGGAGCTCTAAATTCAGAGCCAGAAAATCTGGGTTCCACTCTTTGTGTATAAAATTTCAAGTCCAAATACAATAAGCATTGCATTCCTTCTTCATCAGCTTTACCACTGTCAATATAGTTATCAAATGCTATCTGTGAAATAAGATCACTAGAAATTTTGCTGACTATGCCAAATATTCCCCTCTCTTATAAATCCTAACCTCTGACAAAAATCTCCAATTTTGCATGCATATACATAGTGGGAATTGAGTGAGTCACACTGATTCCACCTTGTTATTCAATTCTGGATCTAGCTCAGTTCCTTTTTTATTCAAATATAGATCTAGTCTAATTTCTGTCTGCTGAGAAAACTATTCAATTATGGAAATTGTGACGAAATATTATTGTATTGCATACTATTTTCACTTTTTAAATTTTTTTTGTTCTTGTGGTTTTCCCTTTTGTCTGATTTATTTTTCATAACTAGTATGTAAATATGTACATGTATAGCCTATATAAAATTGCTTGCCATCTTGGGTGGTAGGGAAAGGAGGATAAGAGGGAGGAAAAATTGAAACTCAAAATCTTATAAAACTAAATATTGAAAATTACCTTTACATGAATTGGAAAAAATAAAATTCTATTAAGTAGGAGGAAAAGAAATCTTCCATGATTCTTTCCATTTGACCCTATCTCTACCACCTTAGAATTTTCTTAACACTGGGTCAATGCCTAGTATACATAAACGTGTGACTTCAGTGTATAGGGAATTGACAGGAAAAGAAACTTCCTCTACCAATTCTGTTCTCCACCTTCTCTGCAATTTATAATCTTAAGAGTTGTCATCCTAGAGCATTAAGGGCTTAAATAGTTTGCTCATAGTTCAACATCTACTCTATGTAAGAAATGGGCCTTAAACCTAGATCTTCCTAGTGTTGAAACAGGCTCTCTATCCATTATGCCAGGTCATTTTTCTCTTGTGGATTTATCAACTTCAATTTTGTAATGCAATTATTTGCATCGATATCTCATCTCTTCTATTTAAGAGCAAAGACTGTGTATAATTCATTATGTTTCTCCCTCAGAACCAAAATACAATGCCTCATGCAGAGTAGATATGAAATAAATTGCTATAAAATGAATATGTTGAACAAAAGCTTTTGAAGAATTTTACCTGTTTTAATCATATTCCATCAAATTGGTTGGAGATGTGACCTCAAGGAATAGTTCTTCATCTTTTTCATCTACAGATTCCCTAAGGCCTTCCATAACTTCAATCTAAATACCTTTGATCCAGCAAAAAAAAAGAAAAGAAAAGAAAAGCATGACAAGATTTCCAAGTACCTGAAGAAGGCAGCTGGGGAATTACATCTTTTTAATTTGTCTTCTTCTTATCTGCCATAACTGACCCTCTCCCTCTCCAGACTGCATTCATACAAGGTAGTTTAATTAAATTCAGTAGAGACCTTTTGAAACAAAAATATCAGTCAAATAATCATATAGAACCAAGATATACCAGACTAAGCCTCATTTATTTATTAAGTTAACATTTTTATCCAAAAAGAGACAGCAAAACATAGTAAAAAGAGCCTTATAATATGAGTTAGTATACCTAATTTCTAGTCCCATCTTTGTTTCTAACAAGCTCAATGACATTTTCTATGTCATGGAAATGCAAAATCTCAAAGTTAGAAAATAATTCAAAGAATATGTAGTTCAATATGTTCCTAAAAAGAACCCTCAACCACATGGAAATGTTAATGGTCCCACTAGATCTTACTATTTAGGGTGCCAGGATGCTAGGGAGGTATAAGTTAATGGTTCTTTCCCTGTCCCTGCACCCATAATATCAGCCAAAATTCTTGTAAAGAATTGTACCACAATTCTGAGTTGTGGTACAAATTTGGGGCAATTGTAGCTAATTTTGCTCCCTTTCTCTCATCCCAAATAGACTGATTGGAACCTAACTGTAGCCTTTCGTGAAAGAAGAATGTAAAAACAATTTTTAGGATTCTGGCAGATATGCCAATAAATCTCCTTACAATTGTTTTTGGTCCTCTTACTGGTAGCTCTTCTTTGTTTTTAATCTTCCTGAATTACTTTTAGGTACCTTAGGATCTGTATCTGGAGAATATATTGAAACATGGTTTTAATACAGATTTTTTTAACCCTTGAATGATACATTGTATCAGATATAAAATGTCTGATCAGGGAGCACAATATTGCCCACAAGTATTTCTCTTTCTTAGTTAAACTTTCTGTCATTCCTCTATTTGACCATAATCTTTTATCCGACCATTTTTCTATATGCTTCATCTCTCCTAAACTCATTATTCACCTTCATCAAAAACTAGAATCCCTTCAACCTTCATTATTTTCTCAAGTCATTACTTCTATTTTGACTTCATTTCCTTCCTTTCTTCAATCTTGCCTTTATAATTACTCATTTCAATTCTAAACCATCTTGTACTCTCAAGTTTCTTGCCTCCTTGTTTTATACTTGGAGTGTTCCCACAATTTTCTTTTGCTCCCGTTCATATGCTGTAGAATGGTGCTGGATGAGGTTATAAATTTAAGTGATCCAACTTCAATTGGGACCTCACTACAGTGAGGCAATTCTTTTATTCTTCCTTCTATCAAAAGAAGATCACCTATCTCATTCCCCACAAAAACGTATCCAAGCTTTGTCCCCTCTCTTCATAACTTATACACCTCCAGCTTCTCTTTTGCTCTCAGTTAAAAATCTCTCACCTCTTATTTTACTGAGAAAATTGAGGCCATTCAACATGAACTCTCATTTCCTCATTCTCTTCTTCTCAAAACCCTTTGATATCACCTTCTACTCTCTTCTCATTTCTTCCTGACTGAAAATGAAATAACTCTTCTTGCCAAGACAAGGATATGCACTGTGATTCTCTTCCTCTTCTACCATCTCCATCAGAATACAATTTCAATTATTCTATGTATGTATCACTCTTTTTGTCTGTCTCTCTGTCTCTGTCTCTCTCTCTCTCTCTCTGTCTCTTTCTCTCTCCCCTCTCCTCCCTCTCCTCCTTCTCTTCCTTCTTCTCCTCTTGCCCCCTCCTCTTCCTGCTTTTCCTTCTTCAACTTCTCCCCATATCCTGATCCTTTTCTGTCATTTTACATAAGCCAGTCATGCTATCCTTTAAAATTTTTCCCTAGACTCTACAATCATTTCATTTATTTTCTGCTATCTGTTCTCCTTTTCCATGTTTTATTCTACAGATGGAGAAAAGCTGATTAGTCACTGCCTTTACTTCCTCTCCTTTCACTCACTGATAACCTCTTTACCATCTGAATTCCTTTTTCATCACTTGACTGAAACTTTTCCCCACTCCCAAATTACAAATGATATCTTAATTGCCAAATCAAATGATTCCTTTCCATTCACATCTTTCTCAAACTATTTTTTTCTTACGATATTACTGACCTTCCCTCTTGAATATTGTCCTCTGTGGAGGAGAGTGTGGATGTTAGACCCTACATGTCTAATAGTTTTTTTGTGTTTCCTTTGATTGTTCATCTGCAGATCACACCTTCTGATTGTGACTCTTTTGCAAGATTCTGTTATAACTCCCATACTCTTCTTTCAACATTGTCTTTCTTAGTGATATCATCATCTCTCATGAATTTAGTTGTCATCTTTAGTTATTCTCCTTAGCTTCAAGCCCACATCACCAACTATGTGGTAGACATTTTAAACTATATGTGCCATAGAATCTCAAACTCTATATGTCTAAAATGAAACATCTCTTCCCCTAAAAGAAATAAAAATTCCTCTTCCTCAAAGACCATTCTTCAGGTGTCTCATGTTTGTAAACATGGCACCATCCCATACTCCTCACTCTCTACTTTGCATAGTCAATTAGTTGCCAGATTGTATTATTTCTGACTTTGCAGTATTTCCCACTCTCAATATTCATTTACCACCTTATTTCAAATTCTCATCATTTCTTACTAGTTAATTGCAATGCAATTGCAATTGATCTCTCTGCCTTAAGCACCTTTCTCTTTACTATAGCTAACTCTTGTTAGTCTGCTAAACTCCTCTATGGATTTTACCTTGCAGTCAATAGTGTATTCAGACATTTTCCTTTAATGGATTCTTCTAAACTCCTTTCCTTTGTAACTTTATTGCTCTCCCAAATCTATTCCATGTTTACCTTTCCTGATGTCTATTTTACCTCTTCATTTTATCTATAACCTTTTCTCCTAAATGAATATCCCTTTTGGCAAAGAGAATGGCTGTTGTAAATTTGTCACATGTTTATTTTGATGTGATGAGGTCATCACTTATCACAGTGCCTGCTATGTAGTAAATGATTAATAAATATTTGTTGACTTATTGCTGACTTTCTCATAAGATGCTGTTAGGATGAATAGGAAATAGGTGAGAGGTTAGTTGAAAGAGAAGCCTGCATTGTATAAACTGACATAAGTCTACTTGCAGAAAAATAAAACTATAATTCCAGATGTGAATATCCATGTGGCAAGTTGACTTAGTGAATATGAGTTCATTTTCTGAGCATAGCAGGGGCTGAAAATATGGAACATATGCATATGGAATATGGAAGCATCTTGGTGAAGCAAATGCTGTGGAAGGCTTAGAGTTTGGTCTATAAAGACCAAGGTTATGAAGACACCAAAATCATCCTCCACATCCTAGGCCATTGTCATTAGTCCTGACTTTTGTCTTGCAACTGGACTTCAATGATTCTGGAAGAGAAAATAAGGTTGATAACTTTGTGTAACTTTACTTCATATAAATCTAATTTGTACATGAGCCAAAACATCACCTTGTGATGTCATTGGTCCTCTTTGAAAATGGCATCTAACTAAAGAAGGGAAAGGGAACTGTATGTGCCAAAATGTTTGTGGTAGCCCTCTTTGTAGTGGCTAGAAACTGGAAACTAAGTGGATGTCCATCAATTGGAGAATGGTTGGGTAAATTGTGGTATATGAATGTTATAGATTATTATTGTTGTGTAAGAAATGGCCAGCAGGATGAATACAGAGAGGCTTGGAGAGACTTACATGAACTGATGCTAAGTGAAATGAGCAGAACCAGGAGATCATTATATACTTCAACAGTGATACTGTATGAGGATGTATTCTGACAGAAGTGGATTTCTTCGACAAAGAGAAGATCTAACTCAATTCCAATTGATCAATGATGGACGGAATCAGCTACATCCAGAGAAAGAACACTGGAAAATGAATATGGACTACTTGCATTTTTGTTTTTCTTCCCAGGTTATTTTTACCTTCTGAATCCAATTCTTCCTGTGCAACAAGAGAACTGTTCAGTTCTGCACATATATATTGTATCTAGGATATACTGTGACACATTTAACATGTATAGGACTGCTTGCCATCTGGGGGAGGGGGTGGAGAGAGGTAAGGGAAAAGTCAGAACAGAAGTGAGTGCAAGGGATAATGTTGCAAAAAATTACCCAAACATGAGTTCTGTCAATAAAAAGAGGACAGGTCGTGGAGATTTTGCGTCCATCTAATTCACTTTTACTCCTAAAGACCAAGAATAAAGACCAAGGACTTTTACTTATCCTAACTCTGGCTGATTCTAAGGTATCCAAGATGTTAACTCAGTCTTCACAAAGTAAAGTCTAGAGAAAAATAAAAGAGTAAAACAAATGAGAAAGAGGGAACATGCCCCAGAATTACCCATCACACTTCCAGAGTTTATGTTTCCTTGATAAGAATTTTATTCCACATATATTCCCTCCTCCCCTAAAAAAAAAAAAAAAAAAGAAAAGAAAGAAAGAAAGAAACCTGACAAAAAATACATGACATAGAGGATGCTCCAAAATTCTTAACTAAAACTTAAAACTGCAGTATTTCTGGGATTCCCTGTACTCTAAAGGGGAATAGAATATAAAACAACCATTTGTAATTACTTGATTCTGTTTCCTATGACTTAAAAACTGTATTTTTTCCCACCCACAATCTGATTGATAAAATTGTAAAACAGCTGCCTTCTTATTCACAATCCTGGAAATTGTTGTTGGTTTTTTGTTCTCAAAGAGGACCATGGCAGTTACTATTTCTATATTTATATACACTTTGAACAATCTGGGTCCAAGCAATGATCTGGACTTTGCTGAGACTTATAGTTGACCAATCAAAGAGAGTCAGAGTGAGTTCCTTAAAAGCATAATCTTTAAGAAAAAAACCTAATGCACTTCAAGATATCTTGTAAGGTTTCAGTTATCAAAATATATGTTCCTTTGGGCAGAGGACCTGCAGATAAGGGCATGATACAGGAGAAGGGTGTAATTCCAGAGAAACTGAAGCAAGATAGAGATTAGAGAGTTTTTAATATTTTATTTGAAAGGGAGAAATTTACTGGGATCAAATGGATCCATGGTTTGGTCCCAAGACTGAATGAGATTATCATCTCCAAGAATCCAGCAACCAAAGCGAGTTCTCAGTGACATATATATACACACATGGTTCAGCTAAGGGGGTAGACCAAGGCAGGGGCAGAGTCAGAGCACTGTGAATGGGAACAGGACAATCAATACAGTATTGACAAGGTTGGGGGAGGCATTGGACATTCTGATAATTTGGGATTACAGAATGGGGAAGGCACCAGACATTCTGATGATGTCTAAAATAGGTCTTTCTCATTATTTGGATCATATGATTAAGAGAGAGGACTGGTGTTGCAGGATTGAACAGAACGACAATTTTGGGAAACTGAGTCAGGACAATTGGGGAAACTGAGTCAGGAAAATAAAAGCTAATTGTGGCACAACAAGGGGAAGATGCCTGATAGAAGAGGAAGAGAGTAGCAAGGAAGAGAAAGAAAAAATGAGATGGAGAGAAATATACAACAATCATAACTGTGAAAGAGATGTTATAGCAAATTTCTCTGATAAAGGCATTATTTCTCAAATATAGAGTAGATAGATATTTGTACACAATGCATGAGGAAATTTGTTTTGCTTGACTATGCATATTTGTAACAATGATTTTAATAGGATGGAGAATAAAAGGAAGGAAAAATAAATTTCTCATTATTTAAAAAAAAAAACAAAAATAGAGATTGTGGATACTACAGATTTAAAATGTTGCCTGCACTTTCAGATGAGATCATTGAATTGTTAATATTGTTTAATTGTTTACTTTGTTAGAGATTTCTCCTGAAATGGAGAAGTTCTATTTCCATAGATGTTATAACTTGGCTACAAAGATAAGGAAATGGGGGGAGTCACTGATGAAGTCAGGGGTAGCAATTTCTAGTTCAAAATAAACATATGACAAATTCACCATGGCCGTTCTCTTTACCAAAGATAAGTTTATTTAGGACAAGAAATTACAAACAAAATGGAGAAGTAAAATAAGCACCAGGAGTGGTAACTATGAAATAGATTTGGGAGAACAATAAAGTCATCAAGGAAACAAGTTGGAAAAATCCATTAAAAGAATATACCTGGTATACCATTGACTGACAGATTAAATCCATAGAGGAGTTTAGCAGCCTAAACACAGTTATCTATAGTAAAGAGAAAGATGCCATTAAAGGGAAAACACCATAAGGTGTCCCTCACAGTGGACTTAGTCCTGAAAAGGACTTAACAAAAATCTTCATTGTGAGCACATCTATTAGAGAGGAAATACAACCTTGGGGGTTTCTCAGGGGAAGAGGGGAAGTCCAAGGAAGGATGTGGTAGCTCAGAGGGAAGGATCAAGGAGGAGTCAAATGGAATGCACCCAGCAGACCAGGTCCCAGACCTGTCTAAAGATATGCTAATCAATATCTCAAAGGTTGTTTAAAGATGAGCAGAGGTTTTGAGGGATAGATAAAGAATTCCATACTCACAATCATTCTGAATAAATAGGATAATCTGGAACTTGGTTATGCCTGAGAATAGCATGTTGGGATTTTTTCTGAGGAGGGAAGAAAATAAGCTCAAAGTATACATCAAAACCAGCTCTATATTCTCTTGGCCAGCAGTAAAGCTTGTAGTCACACAAAAAAACTTCATTACACCAAAAATGACAGATTAGTCTCAAAGAGTCTAGAAATTAGAGAAAATTTAAGAAGGCTTTATATACTGAAACTTTGGGTCTTAACTAACAAAATAATAGCCTACAAGAGTGTAAATTTTAAAAAGACTGAAATTTAGGGAAGTAGACAAGACATTTTACAAAAAGATAAATTAAAAGTGAGGGTGGGGGTTTTGCAGGGGGAAAGTGAGGAGTAATAGATAAGATATTT
Organism: Sarcophilus harrisii; assembly: GCF_902635505.1. Lineage (NCBI taxonomy): Eukaryota > Metazoa > Chordata > Mammalia > Dasyuromorphia > Dasyuridae > Sarcophilus > Sarcophilus harrisii. Next base: position 360,828,756 of record NC_045429.1, on the reverse strand, counting down.
TAATTGTTTCACATTCCTTAGCTAGACATATAGTTTGGAGTGGGCTCTAGGCTGAGATCCATTAGTAATTCAAAGACCACAAGACATGACAGAGACTCAAACCCCTTGGATTCAAACTTTGGGTCACAGTGCTCTTGCTACTGTGCATGACTAATTAGCTTTATTAATATTAACTTCTCCTCAGGAGGAGTTTAGGCTTCATTAACATAACATGTGATGCATGTTCAGGGAGGGAGGACATATTAAGCAATATATTTAGTGGGAATGTAATGTCATGTTAGATCCCTAAAGGGTCTCCTCCAATGGAAACTGAGAAGGAGGAGGAGGGGAAGTTAGGGCAGGATTACAGCAAATAACTGCTGGCTCTGGTATCTATGAAGTGTGTTTGAATTCATATGTATATGTATATATATACACACACATACACATATGCATCCACACATGCATATCCTGGCAATAGTCACTTTATTCCTTACACATTTGCAAAATTTCTGTTCCAAAAACACAGCTCTCTTTCTCCAACTTTATGAAAAACTTTCAGTGATTTATTGCTTCTAAGATAAAAGAAAAAAAAATTCCTCAACCTAGCATTTAGGGCCTGTATAATTTACCTTCCTGTCTTTATTTCAAATTACTTCTCTTCATGATCTTCATGTTTTAACCAAATTGGACTATAAATGTTATCTAAATTCAGTATTCTGCCTCTCATCTTCAGACATTCACATAGGCCATTTTCCCTGACTAGAAAGCACTGTTTCATCATCTCTGCCTTTTAGAAACTTGGGTTTTGTTTAGGTTATTAAAGTGTCATCATCAGAGTAAGCTGGAATCAGCAAGTTCTGAAGTCAGATCTAGCCTCAGAAACTTAATACCTGTGTGATACTGCGAAAGTATTTTAACCTAGATCTGCCTCAGTTTCTTCATGTGTAAAAGGGTGACAATAATAGCCATCTATATCCCAGGGTTGTTATGAGAATCAAAAAAGATTATCTTTGTAATATGCTCAAGCTATTATTATGATCTTATGCTTCAATGCTTCAATGAGACATCTTTCATGAAACTTTGCCTAATCATCTTCTTCCTCCTTAAATTAATTATCTAGTATTAACTTCTCTACATGTACATTGTATCTCCCCAATAGACTAGAAGCTATTTGAGGGTAGGGATTGTTTGTTTCTATCCCTTGTATAAAGTACAATGCTTTGCCTGTAATAGGCACTTAATAAATATTTATTGACTGTAAGCTTACCAAAAAAATTATTGTATTCATCATTTCAAAATAAGTACTTCCTTATCTACAATGCTAGGTCTCTTGGTCCATTCTGCTCTTCCCACCTCTTCCCTTGGTAATAATTACTTTCAACTTCTTGTTAAAAATATTGTCTAATAAATTTTAATTTTTTATTATATATCTCAATAAATTCATTGATTCTTGACTCTTCTTCCCAATTGCAGCAACAAGATGTAGAAATATATGACTTTTAAACTATTTACATTCCTATCTAAGTACAGAAAACTAGAAATCAAAATCTAGAGCATTCAGAAAAAGGGGAAGTAGCCTTTTGACAAGGGATTTGCATCCTTCTTTAAGATGACACTAACCATTCCTGATATAGAATGGGTAACGGGAAGAACTGAGCTTGTAGATGAGAGGAATAATGCCAGAAAGTGGGTTTCTTTCAATCTCTCCCTTATTTAAGTCTCACTACTATCTACTTCATACTTCCCAAGATTGTTATGAGGCAGGCACTTTGGAAACCTTAAAAGATTATTTGCCCATCAATTACTATTGTATTAAAGGGAAGGATAATTCATGTAATCACAAAAAGTAAGGGGCAGAGAACAGGTATGTTAATTAATAATGCTTTTGATTAATTAATAAGAAAGTACAAAGATACACCTAAACTCTGCTACCTGTTTAAGAAGTAGGAAGCAGTCCTCTGATAAATGGAAGAGAAACTGGAAGAGATATATTGAGAAATTCAAGAGTTTAAAGTTTTTGAAGCTGGTAGCAATTGAGGGGCATATGATCCCAGTTCCTCTGAAAGAATGTAGAAGGGAGAAATTTTCTTTTTTCTGTCATCCAACTAACTATGATATACAAAAGTAGAGCTACTTTCCCAGACGAACTACATCCAGCAGGAAGTAGTTTATTAAATCAAACAGTTTAAGGCAGGAAGCAGAAACATACTATCCAGAAAAAATGGTTACAGAAAAATGAGATTTAAGGCAGAAAGTGGATTCAAGGAATGAGACCCCTAGCAGCAGAAAAGAGAGCTGACTATAACTTCAAGAAAGATCTAATCCAAGCAGTAGAATATATACCTGGGAAAGGAGCATTAAAAACTAAAGAAGTTTATACTGCATCCTAGAATAGAGAGCTTCTGGAATTCACTGAATAGAAGAATTACATGGTCCAATATCTGTATGCACTTCAGGAAAATCACTTTGGCAGACATATATAGAATGGATTGTAGTGGGGAAAGATTTGGCAACTAATTAAGAGACTGTTACAATAGTCCTGATGAGAGGTGATGAGGGCCTGCACTAGGCAGATGGCTGAATGATTAGAGAGGACAGAATAGATGCAAAAGCTTAAAACAGCTTCCCAAAACAAATAGAAATATATTTTTTCCTAGATTACCTAATCTATTTCAGTTTCCCTTTTGCCCACCCATCATCATAGATAATTGAACATTGCACAGCCCTAGACAAATTGATTTTGTTATGTCATTCTAGGAACTATTTTCAGTCTCCTGCTCCCTAGACCTAATGTTTGATGACTTTCCTCTATTTTCCATAACAAACTTGTCTGTTAATTATACCCAGTGTGTCATCTCCATGGCAAATGCTGCCATGGGAGACCAATGAAAGTGCTACCAGCTACAGATCAATAATAATAAAAGCTTAGGCCCCAACGGTCATTGTCAGCCCCAAGGCTTGGTGGGGGTCTTTGGCCAGAGGGAATGAGGTGCCAGATGGAGGGAGGAGACTGGGTAAACTAATGCCCAGGTTATTGCCTTATTTCTCCCTGTGGGCCAATGCTGGTTCCCTCTGCCCCACCCTTGATGTTCACAATCATTTTATTAACTTGAATTCCATTCTTTTGCTACTCTCAGCAAAGATCTCTGTAGCCCATCACTTTGGTGAAACAAGGAAGGGGAAAATGGCCCAGAAACCAACTCAGGCAGTGAAGAAATCAGCCCTAAACAGGACATCTACAAAATCCAAAGTATGAATGATGGACATTAGCTTAAGGTGGTATCATTCAGCCTACGGAGGAACCAGTCTTTTCAACTCTAAGTAAAGTAAGAGGTAAGCTTGAAGGAGCTAACATACATAATTGTGAAGTGCTAAGAAAGGGGTAATTATACCAGTCAAGCTCTCAGTTCTCAGGATCTAACTAGTCTGTATCCAAATAAATTCAAAAGTGTGGGGGATTTTGCCCAGATTACACAAATAAATTCTTTCTATGTCTTAAATCAGCTTAATCATTATCTGCTTCATGTAATTTTGTGTAGACACATCCTATGTCTAGGTTAATCCACTGCAACTTTTTCCCTGATAAGATTCAACTAGTCCCTCAATACTACCATTATTATGAATAAATAAATAAATAAAACTCCACAATTAAGCACATATCTTCACAAAGAGATTTATTAATTGGACTCTCATTTTAGTTACACTTGACACTTGCCTGGATTTTTTGTACATGCTCAGAACTGCTAGCCAGTTAACTGATTACATGGACATGATCCCTGACCTTTATAAGATCCCAGTCTTAAGTGACACATGGAGAGACATAGACATATAGGAGGAAAACAGGATCAAAACAAGAACATAGACAACAAGTCCACAGACAAAGTGTTATATAATATTGATACCATACATTTGTTAAAACTGTTGTCATAACTTCTTCCAAATGACTAGTAATACAGAGAGTGATATGAAAGTTCATCTGCATGTGGAAAGGACAAACAGCACTCCTTGTCAAGGGAAAAAGGAGAATTTCTCCTCCTGTCTTCATGGATTTTCTATAAATCACTTTCCTTCTCTGAGACTCAATTTCTTCATCTAAAAAGTTTCTATTTCTATTGACTCAAAATTTTATATTATATGTAAATGTGTAAAAGATCCTTGATTTGTGAGCTTAGGACCTCCCTCCAAATTTCAATCTTTCTAGTGGCTTCACTAAGTTTTAAGAAGTTGCCTTAAACTTCTTAGTTTAGGCAGTTAGGCTTAGATGATTAGATGGTTAGATGGTTAGATGACTTAACCAGGGTCACACAATTAGTGATTATTAGGGGCAACACTTGAATCTAGATTTTTTTTTGGACTCCATATACAGCAATCAAAGCTTTTGCTAAATTTGCTTTCTATATACTATTAATAATCATACTAATAACTTCACTTCTTATTATAAGTGAAAATGGCAAAGAGCTCTGTCTATATAATCCCTAAGCTGTTTTTCACTTTCAGTATTCAATGATTCTGTTAAACCCTTCATGTAGGAGGGAAAAAATCGAGAATTATGTATAGCTATTAGCTTTATCAATAATAGTTTCAATCTAGTCCCATTTTAGAAGTATAAATTGGGGCTAATCTTCCCTCTGGTTTATCCATGTTGAAAGCAATGATTCTCTACTGCTCTGGCAGTCCATTCACCCACATGGAGAGCTAAGTTCAGGAAGAGACCTCAGAAAAATTCTCCATTCCTACCCGCTAGCTGATACAAAAGTATTTTCCAAAAGTTACTTGTTTTTCGAGGAAAATTCATTGACAGAAAAAAATGTGAGATTTCCTCTTTCATGCTGCACTAGGATACAGACATATGATACACTGATGAATGAAAATTCAATTTCTTTAAGAAAGTGATTGAGTTTTAGAGTTTATGACCAAAAAAAAAAATGATTCCATGCATGTGTAGAGCAGTTTAGAGTCTGCAAGATGAATTCAAAGAAAGATAATTTGCTCCTCATAGTCCTGAGGTAGCCAAGGACAGAGAAAAAAAGTTACAAAGGGGGAAAAATTAGTGAGTAAAATTTGGTTATGCATTAGTAAGTGTATGAGTGTACATGTTTATGCATGCTTTTTTATATTTGTTACTTCTATAGGTACACAAGAACAATAGAACAATTCTCTTATGTTAGGTCGATATGATGTAAGATAGTGAAAAAAGAGGCCTGGAATTAAGAGACTTGGCTTTAAGTTGAGCTCTGAGCTCTCTTCTCTATTGTCTTAAGTGTATTTATTTGTTTGTTTGTTTATAAGATCTTTGATGGCAGGAATTGTTTTTGCTTTTTCTCTGCTTTCCTAGTGCTTAGCCTAGGGTCTATCACATCGTAAACCCTTAATAAATATATGTTAATTGACTGACTGATTAAACATTTGTCTAATTTGAATAAAAGACAAGCGGATCATACTAGGTTGCCCTAGAAACAGTGCCTAGTAGCTTGGCATTTTTTCCCAGAACAATTTAGGGAGGTTACCCAGTCTGGCAAAGAACAAAAACATAAGAGGAAAATTCAAGTAGTTACAATATCAAACATGCAAATATACAGCTGGGAAAGGAAATTCTCAGCAGGCTCATAGAACTACCATTATTCCCATTATCCAATTATCCATTGTCCAAACACTCCAAATTACCCATTATTTTCAATTTCCAGATGCCTGACTATGAATGGGACTTCAATTTCAAAAAACTGTTTAGGAATCATGTTATCAGATCCAAGTTTCATTTGGGGAGTCTCACAGAAATTGATTTGAAATTAGGCCTGTGATGTCTATTCCCTGTTAATACACAGATTCACAGCTTCTCAAGCATCAGCAAAGCTCCTAGGATAGACAGAGACAAATTGAATCATGGCAATACTACAAAGGAATTTCCAGATGAGCACATGCACACAAACACACACACACACACACACACACACACACACACACTGAGGAAGTAGCTTGTTATCTTCAGCCAAAGATTATAGGGTATCTTGGCATCTTGGTGATCAGAATGAAATGACCACAATTAATCCCAGGAAAAATTTTCCTAGATGGTGAATGGAACTATGAATGGAATCATATAACTATGATTATACTCATGAAAAAAATTTGATTGGATTTTTTAAAACTAGATCTTCTTTTCTACCTATGCCCAGGACTGATGAAAACGGTGCAATAGCACAGATTGATATTTTCTTCCTTTGAGGAGTGAATTCCAGACAATTAACCAAGCAATCAACCAACAAGTATCTATTAAGTACTTATTATGTGCCAAGCACTAAGCCAGGCTTTAGGGATACAAAAAAGGCAAAAGTAATCCTTGTCTTTGAGAAGGCAAAATCTGTTGAAAGTTTATATTTATATTTACATATAAATATGTGTGTGTACATATAATATGGAATCCTTGTAGTGGACGCTTTTATGGACAGTTTGATACATTTTGTCCTTTAAAAAGTGTGGGCTGCTTAGTAAGTTCTGACAATATTTGGTTTAATATTCAACAGCACGATTCTCCAATGAGGATAAACTTTGATGTCACCAAACCCAAACTGTGGAAATCGTTTATATATGTATATTCCATATACATATATATGTGTGTGTGTAACATATGCAAAGGACAATATACAAACACGATAAGTATAGGAAAAATTGGAGGTAATTTCAGTGGGAAGACATTAAGGGGAAGTCCAGGAAAGGCTTATTGCACTAGAGATTTTAGTTAAGACTTGAAGGAGTTTACATTGTATCAAGAGAGACAATACATGTGTATATTTATAAATATCTTGTATCTACACATCAATATATCATATATATAACATACATATATGTACACACATACACACACACAAGATACTTACAAAACAAATACTGATCAGTAAAAGAGAATCTATTAAGATTGTAAAGGTAGGAAGGACTTTAAAAGCCCACCAAATTTGTATGTGATCCTAGATCTTAACCTGAAATCTGTGAATTTAAGCTTGGTCTTAGAGGAAAAGTCTTAAATTCCAAAACTGGAAAGTATTGCCACCAGAGGTGATGGATCTTCTTCCTTGGAAGTCTCTCAGAGGCTGGACAACCAATTGTCAGTTGTGTTTAGGAAGACTGGACTAAATGAAGAGAAAGCCTTTGAGCTGTATCCCAAAGGAGGATTAAGAGGAAAGGCTTTATAACCTGGAGAAATAGCATGGGCAAAGGATCAACAAGAGGAGGGAGAAAGATGTCTGTAGGTGACCCACAAAGATTGTCCAGTTTAGAGTCCAATTAGGATAGTAGGGAGATTAAATTTGGAAGAAATAGCAGAAGCATTATGGCATAGAAGGAGAAACGTTGGATTTGGAGACAGAACAACTGGATTTATCATTTATGCAACTTAGTACTTGTATGACCTTAGTCACTTCCCATCTGTGTGTCTCAGTTTCCTTATAAGCAAAATAAAGGGTCATATTTAAAGAGCTAGAGACTTCATAAATGCTTGTCATATTTCCCCTTTAAGGTTCTTTTCAGCTCTCTAGCTATGAACCTAAGAGTACTAAAACCTCATAAAATTGAAATTAGGGATTTGTAAATTTTTTAGCATGGAAGTTACATACTGAAATTGGTGTTTAAATTTATTCTGGTAGCAGTGTCATGATAGCTTGCAAAGTAATGGAAGTTCATGATTCCTGGACTGAGAGAGTAAAATGCTAAGTCAGATTCAGACAGCATCATCTTGGATGATTGGATAGGATAAATACTAAAGAGGAAACAAGGTTTTGGGACTAAGTGTCTGGTAGCACCTGACTTCTTCAGACTCATCCCTTATTCTGCTGAAGGAAATTCTGTTTAATCCAGTTCAACAAAATTTTATTTCTAACTTTGCTTCCCAAGCACTTGGCACTATGCCTTTCACATAGCAGGTGCTTAATAAATGTTTGTGGAAATTCCACTAATCTCTTTCCATGGCTTTTCATTGCAGGTTGTTTCTTGTTCTTTTCCTGACCCTTGCAGACAGATCTTTCCTCTATGGAGAGGATCAATGAGACAGCTGTGACTGAGTTTGTCTTTCTTGGTTTCTCATCTCTATTTGAGCTACAACAGCTTCTGTTTGTGGTGTTCTTGCTTCTCTACCTATTCACCCTGGGCACCAATGCTGTGATCCTGTTCACCATTCTTCTGGATCGAGCCCTCCACACTCCTATGTACTTTTTCCTTGCTGTTCTCTCCTGTTCTGAGACCTGCTACACCTTTGTCATTGTGCCTAAGATGCTGGTGGATCTCCTGTCCCAGAAGAAGACCATCTCCTTTGTGGGCTGTGCCATCCAGATGTTCACCTTCCTCTTTCTCGGCTGTTCTCACTCCTTCCTGCTGGCAGCCATGGGTTATGACCGCTATGTTGCCATTTGCAATCCTCTTCGTTACACAACGCTGATGAGCCCTGGGGTGTGTCTATGTCTGGTAGCCATGGCTTGTGCCTGTGGCTTCACTATTTCCATCATCATCACCTCTCTTGTGTTCCATCTGCCCTTTCACTCTTCCAACAAGCTGCTCCATTTCTTTTGTGATATCTCCCCTGTCCTCAAGGTGGCCTCCTACCACACCCATCTCAGTCAAATGGTCATCTTTATGCTCTGTGCATTGGTCCTAGTCATTCCACTGCTATTAATCCTGATCTCCTACATCCATATCATCTTTGCCATCCTCCAATTTTCTTCTTCTGTAGGCAGATACAAGGCCTTCTCCACCTGTGCTTCCCATCTCATTGTTGTCACTGTCCACTATGGTTGTGCCTCCTTCATATATTTACGGCCTAAGAACAACTATACCTCAAGCCAGGACACCCTGATATCTGTTTCCTACACCATCCTTACCCCATTGTTTAATCCCATGATCTATAGCTTGAGAAACAAAGAATTCAAATCAGCACTTAGAAGAATCTTAGGGAGAACATTTTTTTCCATACAACAATGATATTAAACCTTCTGTCCAACCCCATAAAGACTGAAGAGGGAATGAGGGTGAAATAATTTCCCCATTGCAGGTTGGTCAATTTTCCAGAATGTTTGATTGTCTGAAAGAATTTCTAAGACTCTAAGCTATTTCTCCTTTCTCCCCTAGTGAGAAAATATGGGAACTGCAATGTCTCATACTCATCACATTCCCATTGAAAGTGTCTCATTCTTACGTGTATTTTATTTCTTCCTTCCACAATATAAAACAGTAAGAATTCAAGTTTTCCTCTGCCTCTCAAACTTTCTCATCAAATGGAGATTACACTGCTAAGAACAAAGAATTACTCAGCCTGATATGATCACTTCTGAACATCTAATAAGGACAGATATTCTTCCATTCCCCCTGCTACTTCTAATATAGTTTCCTTCAACCAATATTGGAAATTTCTTCTTTCAGACTAGTCAATTCCCCTTCTGGATTTTTCCCCATATTCTTTTTTCTTAATTTTTTGTGAAAATAAACTGTTAAGTTATCAATGTTACCCTTGTAATCACCTGTGTTCGATATAAAAAGAGAAATATTCACCCTTAACCTACTTTTTCTTGGGGCTAAATGCCTATTATCTTTCTTTTCCTATTTCCCCTACCTTTAGGTATTTCAACGCTTTTGCTCTCATCTCTCGGTATCCCCTTGCTCTTGTGCAAAGACAAAAATTCTGTCCTCCAAAAACCTAAGGATGATCAATAGCCTAAAAGTTAATAAGCTGATATATCTGTCTCTCTTCATCAAAAATCAGTTCACTTAAATGGGATTTCTGGGACTGAGGTCAGAATTTTTCTCTGTTCCTATCCCTATGTCATGTGTAAAAATCTACATGATGTTCTGTCGATCTAGCCACATCTTTGCCTTGTGCTGTCCATATACACACTACTCAAACCCTCCTTTTCCCTAGGCCAAGCGCTGTCCAAAATAATATAGCACTATCACTAACTCTACTGAATCCAGATGTGTAAAAAGCTGTGGAATTCTCCTATTCAAAGCAGCTTCAATCCAGTGTGAATTTAAACTAATGTCACCACCCATTTTTCTCCAAACTTGGTTTCAGAAGTGTTTTTATATAGATGTCTGTAGGGCTTTCATCCAAAAGGTGAGCTTCCTCCAAAGGAACTTAAAGGACAAGCACAGAAAAGAAGTGATTTCTACATTACCTCCAGGGAGAAAGAAGTGGAAGAGTTTAGTCACAGACTTCCGTTTATTCTGAATAGCTAAGGATAGATGCTATTCCTTTCAAATCTATAGCCAAGTATCCCTCTCCCATCGTGTCTGGTCTTGTCCTCCTTGCTGATGGCAGGTTTTAGAGTTCAAAAATAGAAGGACACACAGTCTATACTGTTGTGAGAGCTTCATCCCAGATGAAGGAACCAGGACATTTTGTTATTTTTTAAGTTGTGTCTGACTCTATATGACCCCATTCAGAATTATCTTGACAAACATAAAATATTGAAATGGTTTACCATTTCCTTCTTCATCTCATTTTATGGATAAGGAAACTGAGGAAAACAGGGTTAAGTGGCTTGCCCAGGGTCCCACAACTAAGAAGTATCTGAGGACAGATTTGAACTCTGATCTTCCTGACTTCAAGATTGGTGTTCTATCCACTGCTCCACCTAGCTGCATGAATATGCACAAAACATATTAATGTTAAATTGATGGTGGGGAGAACAGCTACCAAGCTCAGTAGATAGAACATCAACTCTAGAATCTGGAGGAATTCCATTCAATTCAGCCTCAAACACTTAATACTTACAAATTGTGTGATCCTGGGCAAGTAACTTAACCCCAATTGACATGTACATGGGCATGTGCATACACACATACACACACACACACACACACACACAATTGATTTGGAGAAATTGGGGAGGAAAAGAGCAATGGGATCATGCTAGGAAAGCTTCCTAAAAACAAATTAAAGTTGATTATGAAGCACGACTTGGAGAATAGAAATGAATCTTAATGGAATAAAGCATCATAGGATTTAGAACTATAAGAATCAGTTGACTAGCACTTATTAAGGCATCTTTATGTGCCAAGTACCGTGACAAGCTCTATAGTTACAAAGAAAGGTTTAAAAAATGTCTCTTCCCTCAAGAAGCTCACAGTCTAATGGGAGGGAGAGGGAAACAACATGCAAACAACTATGTGCAAAAGAGATTTGTACAAGAGTGGGAAGTCTCAGAGGGAAGGCACTAAGATTAAGGAGAACTAGGAAAAGCACCTTTTTAAAAGGTAGGATTTTATCTGAGACTTGAAAGAAGCCAGGGAAGGTAAAAGGTAAAAATAAGGAAGAAGAGTTCCAGGCATGGGACACAGCCAGTGAAAATACTTGGAGTCTGTTGATGGATTATCATGTGTGAAGAATAACAAGGATACCCATGTCACTGGATCACAGAATATGAAAAAATATCTATGTCTTTTGTAGATTTCCAAAGGTGATTAAATCAAACTAGATCATTTTCCTTTTGAGAAGAAGACTGGAAAGGTAAGATGGAGCCAGATAATGAAGAACTTTAAATGCCAAACAAAAGATTTTGTACTTAATGCTAGAGGCAATAGGGAGCCACTGGGAGTTATTAGATGGAGAAAGGGGGTAATCTTAAAGATCCAAACATCCTGAGGCAGAGCTAAGATAGTAGACAGTAAACAGTCTGAGCTCTTCCTGGCTTCCCTCAGATCAACACCAAGACCAAGCCTCTGAATCGATTTTAGAGTGACAGAACCACAAATAATTGGAGGGTAACAAATTTCCAGCAGAAGATATTTTGGAAGAACTTCAGGAAAGGTCTATCTCAATCAGTCAGGGGTTGGGGTGGGGGTGGGATTATAGCCCAGAACAGGTACAAGGAGACTAAAGGTAAAGGAGGCTTCCATAGACTGGGGTAATCTAATGGGTGGCTTATAGCTAAAATGCAGTAGTCTTTGCTATTTTTTCCTAGTTCAGAAGTCAGTGGATCAGCAGACTAACTGTGATACCTCCAACACAACTACAGAAGGCAAATAATGAGCCCCTGAAGCCCAGAATAACAAGTGGGATTTGGCCACACCCACCCAGCACAAGAAGAAAGCTGGCAGCACTGACTCCAGGCGTGAAGCCGCTGTCACTTGTAGAAAAAGTTGGAGACAATCTTCCCTTTGCCCTTTAAAAATAAACAAAACTCAACATTTAAAAATTAGCAAAATAGCAAAAAGAGCTCTGACCATAGGCAGCTTTTATGGAGACAGGGAAAAACAAATCTTAAAATCCTGAGGACCCTAAAGGCAAAACATTTCCAGATGAAGCCTTAAAGGTTGATATAAGTTGATCTCCATCTCACAAGGCTCTCTTGGAAGAACTAAAAAAATATCCAAACAGCTAACCATCTGAATCCTCCAATTAAACCATCTAAAGGGTACACAAAGAAAACATATATTCCCTCAAATCCAAAACTTGTTGGGGAGAAAAAATAGGGTATATTGTGTAAAGGTAAAAAGAAAAAAAGTAAAAGTAAAAACCCAGAATAATAAATTATTTGACCATGGTTACATAGGTGTTAAATGATAAAGCTAGGATTTTAACCCAGATTGTCTGACTCTAAATCTACAGTAGCTCTATCCACTATCCCATACTTCCTGAACAGTCTACATGAAGCCGAGAGACAGAGTAAAGAAAGTCAGGAAGATGTACTTGTCAAACTGTAGCAGAATCAAAACTGAAAATCCAGAAGGATAAACATTAGTCACTGATGGAGGAGGAAAAAGGAAATGAGTTTTAGTGAAAACCTCTATGTCAGAGGTTTCTTGCTGACTTGAAAAAGACTTTAGGGCAAGAGGGAATAAATGAGAGAGATAGCTATTACAAATTTCTCAGTCTAGTCAGACCTCACCCAGATAAAACAAGAACCTCAATGTATGGCATCCTTCAAAATAGTAGCCACCAACGGCCTTATAAGCACTCAGGATCATAAAACATAATACAAGTATTCCCAAAATCTATTATATTTACCAATTTTTTTAAACTTTTATCAATTAAATTTCCAAGTATCTACCTATTACATACTATACTTACCAATAGGAGATATTTACAAATAGCTATTATATGCCAGGCATTATGATAGGTACTGGTGATACAAAGAACACAGGGAAGACATCTATCTGACATTATAGAATGTCTTGACTCTTTCCAATAGTACTCCTCCCCACAGTTTCCTCAACCCAGAAAGACATATAGAATCCCTGGCACTCATAGTATTGCCCTAAGTAAGGTCTCCATTGAGGTGGGAGCTCCATTAAGGAAAAAAATTGTTATTCCCCATTACTCAATACTGTATGTACTTGGTCCAGCCTCTAAGGTTTGGCTATATCCACAATAGAAAGGTAGTTCAATAGATAGAGTGCTAGGCTTAAGTTTGAATATTGTCTTGAACACTTATCAGCTGTGTGATCTCTAAAATGAAAATAATAGCATCTACCTCCATGGGTTGTTGATGAGAATCAAATGAGATAATTCATTTTACAAACCATAAAGTGTTATATAAATATTGGTTATTGTAATTCTTTAGGTTTTATGTTATTTCATTGAAGCTGTTATTCATTCCTAACATTGTAATTCTTCCCAATGATTTTTCAAAAAAAAATGGATCCATTTCAATATTGCTCACTAAAAGTCATCAATCATCAATGTTTATTAGGCACCTACTATGTGCCAGATACTGTGCTAAACACTGAGGAGAAAAATAAGACCAAAAACCCTTGCCCTTAAGGAACTTACAATGTAATGAAGGAGATAATATACAAATATATACAAAGCAAATTGTATACAGGATATATAGGAAATAATTAATAGAGGGAAGACACTAGAATTGAAAAATAGGGGAAGGTGGGATTTTATTTGGGACTTGAAGTCAGGGAATTCAGTTTCAGAGTAAAGGACGGAACAAGGGAAAATGCCAATGTTTGAGAGATGGAGCATTTTGTTTGTGGAACAGCCTGGAAGCCAGTGTAACTGAATCGAAGAGGACATGGTGGGGAATAAGGTGCAAGAAGACTAAAAAGATAGGAGGGGATATTCATGAAGGATTTTGAATGCCAGACGAAGTACTTTGTATTTTAATCTGGATGCAATAGGGAGCCAGTGGAGTTTATAGAATAAGGGAGAGTGACATGATCGGATCTTAAAATATATTTTTTTTAATTACTTTAGTCACCACACTTTAGCAATAACACTGACAGTGAAGCCTTTGGTTTGCACACTTGCCTCACCTGTTCCCACATGACTCATGGCTTCTTTCCAGTATTCTCCCTTCCCAACAGCCTTTACAACCTCTCCCACCACAAAGTTCAAGTGAACCCAACTCTAATCACACCTTCTAGTTTTAGTTTCTGTACAAAGAGGGCAAGGTAGAGCTAATGGGAATCTCCTCTACAATGAAAACATTGAGCCTGTCTTAAACCATACAAATCAAAATCACTTAAAAAACCGAGTACTAAAAGCTCAAGACAGAAGTGGTGAAAGCATCCTCATCTGGGGAGTCCAGAAACCTGCTTGTTCTCCTTCTATGATCTTGGGGGCCTTTTTCAGTTATAAATCCAAAAATCCCCTTCTCTATGATTCTCTCCCTATGCTCTGTGTGACCTTAAATTAAAGTATACTCTCCATGAGATTTCAGTTTCCTCTTCTGTAAAATTTAGGGAACTGGTAAGTTCTTTCCAGTTTTGGCATTCTATAATCCTAGACCTTGGGTATTATTACATTTCCATTACATGAAGAATTGTAAAGAGAGTTGCTTCAGCATTGCCTTCCACTTTCTCAGGAGTCCTGTCAGTCAGCCCCTAGTGAAGGTCCCCCATAAGAATGATTATAGGATGAATGGTAACATGGTTACTCTGCACCAAGACTGTCAAACTGAAAGGAGAATACACATAGAAACAACCATGAAAGTCAGTAGAATGGATAGAAAGAGCATCAGAACCAGAAATTGTGGATTCTACTTAAGGAAATGTGGTAGCCAGACAAACCAACTCAGGAGAGCTGATTGTTAAATTTTCAGCAAGAACATCTGTACCTTCGAAATAGACAAATACTATAAATTGGGGTTTAATTTATTGCTTTGTTGATTATCTGGATTTACGGAGGTGATGGAGAAAATAATTATGTTAATACTACAGATTAAACTTAAAAAACATATTATATAGGAGGCAGCTAGATGGTACAGTGAATAGAGCACTGGCTCTGGAATCTAGAGGACCTGAATTCCAATCTGGCTTCAAACAGTTAACACTTATGAGTTGTGTGACCCTAGGCAAGTCATTAAATATATCAATTGCCTCCAAAAAAAAGTGTATTGTATACATATCATTTTCATCTTCCCTTTTGTCCTGCCACTAAACTTAGTTGACTCTGGAAGAGAGAGTGAAGTTAATGACTTTGCAAAATTCTGCCATACTTAAATACAATTCATACACAAGTCAAGATATCACAGATGATGTCATTGATCCTCTTCAGAAATGAAGCATGAACATTAATATTTTTTCAGAGATACAGTTGATAAATACTAGCACACCTCAAGCTCTACTATTTACTAGGTGGGTGATGTTAAGCAAATCACTTCAATTTACTGAGTCTCAGTTCCTTCATCTTCAGAATAGGCTATTGATTAGATTGGCCTCTAAAGTCAGTTCTAAAGTTGAATGAGGTTATTGTAGATCTCCTCCGTATTCTTTGGGCCGAACCTAAAAAGAGATGAATAGAGCAGAACGAGATCCAAAGGAAATTAAACACAGAATAGAGACTAAAGCCTGGAATTCAGAGAACAGACTTGGTTCCCTGGGGTTTAAAAATGGGAATTGGCACATATCTCAGAAACCACATACTCCTCAACCTCAGAGAGCGGTCCTGTGGGCAATCAGTGGCCTTGTAGGTTGAAGATGTGGAGATTGAGGACCATGTGACCCTAGGATAGGAAAAAGCTACATAGTAAGAGATAGTGTTAGTCAAGAGTAAGCAATAAAATGATGAAACATTCTTAATCCAGAACCTTTGAAAAAGACAAAGATATTGGAGCAGTGGTAGAACCTTGAAGAGAAGAACAAACATGGTCCTGAACATAAGAAAACTGAGCAAAAGTGGAGAGAGCAAACCCAGCCCTTCTCTACTAGCACAAGTTACTAGAATCATGCATGTCTAATGGAGAGAAGATTGCTTTTCTGAAAACCTGAAATGATAAATATAGAAGGAAGGAAATAAAAAAGCATTAAAGTAGTAACTATATGCCAAGCACTGTGCTAAGCTCTTCATGATAATATCTCATTTGATCCTCACAACAACTCTGAGAGGTAGAGAAAATGTGACAGATGGAGGTGAAATGAACCTGTTTTAGGTCACACAGTAAATGTCTGAGGTCAAATTTGAACTCAATGCAGTAACATCAACATTGTTAGATGCTTAATTGTGATTGACTTAGCTCTTCTCAGCAATGCAATAATCCAACACAATTCCAAAAGATTCAAAGTAGACAATGCTATCCATATGCAGAAAAAAAACACTATGGAGTCTGAATGAAGACTGAAATATACTATTTTCATTTTTTGTTATTGTTTTTCTTTATGGTTTTCCCTTTCTGTTCTGTTTCTTCTTTTACAACATGACTAATGTGAAAATATGTTTAACATGATTGCACATATGTGCAATTGCTTGCCAGCTTAAGGAAGGGATAGTGGAGGGAAGGGAAAAAAATTAGAACTCAAAATCTTATAAAAAACAAATGTTGAAAATTACCCTTAAATGTAATTGGAAAAAATAAAATTCTAATTTTAGAAAGGATAGAATAGGCTTTTGAGACAGACCCCTGCAGATAAGAAGTGTAGAGAAACTGGTTGTTATGGATTTCTGAGAGAAGTTCTGAATAGTCATTTTCTTCCTGTTCTGGGATGGACTGAAACTGTTACAATCTCTGAAGTAGGTTTGACTGCAGGATAAGGGATGAGATGGACTACTGCTGCTTCTGGAAGTCTTTGAACAGACCCTATAGCAAAGGGAGGAGCAACTCCTTGTGATAGCAGATGTGGAACTATGTAAATTGAGCAAAGAAGGAAATAAAATGGCATCTGAGTGAGATGCTAGACAAGGAAGCCAAACATAAGGGCACAGCAAGTTATTGAGGGCACTACCCTCAGATGCTACCGTAGTCTCATGTCTCAGTGGCCAGAGTGAGGTTATTGCTGCTGACTTTCAAATTGGGGGATTGGGTGCCTGAGTAGGGAAGAAGCCAGTCCTAAGGTTTATACTGTTCTGAAAAGTCATCTTCCTCACAACTTTGAAATACTTAAGCACTCTGATCACTGCAATGCCCAACCATAATTCCAGAGGAACAGTGATAAAGCAAGCCACCAACCCCCTCACCAAAAGAGGATAGACTCAATGTATAAAATTCAACCTACATTTTCAGACACGGATAATGTCATAATTTGATCTTTTTGTGCGTATTGTTATAAGGACTTCATTTTTCTTTTTTTTTTTCCAGTGTTGATGGGTGAGAGAAAAAAAGCGGTCAAGAGTAACCTACCTAAGAATAAATAAATAAATAAAAGAAAGAAGTGTCACTGAGACATTTTTAGTGCTTAGAAAGGAACAGAAAGAAGACTAGGAGGAAACATGGACAAACAGAATCACTTTGAAAATAAAATATTGGATATATTATGTACTTAAATGAAAAATTAGGTTCTATGTAAAAGAAATTCACAAAATTATGTAAATTTTTTGCCCTACTCTGCATACAAAATATTCTTTTTACTTCATTTTTATTAAATTTTCAAAATTTTAAATAATTACTTTTTTAATTTCTGCTGAAACATTCTTAATTTATTTTGCTGGCTAAAATAAATCTTATCAATCTATCTGCTATCGATCTATGTATTGAATTATTTGTAAACTAGATGATGTGGGGAATAGTTAGATATTATTATATAGAAATACAAAAAGGAGCAGGATTTGAGCTAGAAATAAACAGTGTTAGGACTTATTTCAATTTCTCCTGCTTGGGTATTGAGCTAACTTAAAATAGAGAATCATATGGTTTTAATTTAGTTATTGTTTTACTCTCTCAGAAGACAGAATTAACCCCAATCTGTGGATGTCCTAAATTAGAAATTAGTCAAAGTATTATTTTTGTTGTCTTAGACAATGCTGGACTGTCAAGACATATAATCTTATTTATTCCTTTTATTATTCCCATCCCCCAAGAATGAAAGAAAAAGTCTCTCTAAAGGGGTAGAATTAAGGGCAATGACTAGTAAAGTTTTCATTCCAAAGATGAAATCAGAGAAGAAAGCAGTACTTTTCCCCTTCCAATCCACTTTTCTTTCAAGTCTATATCCAGATTAGCACAGATACATAAGTATCAGGAGAGGCTGTACCTAAGCTATACTTTGAAGCATGAAAACGATTTCAAAAGATAACACTACAAAATCACACAATTAGTGTGTGATTTCCATTGAAGAACCTGAGCAACACTTTCACAGTTCTGTTTGGTTCTGCTAAAAAGAAGACAAAAAGTCTTGTTAGCAGTGTCCATTGAATGTCTGTTGAATAACTGGAACAGCCACATTCCGCAGAGTATTTAAAATAGGTAATTTACATGAACTCAGGAAGACCTGAATTCAAATCCAGCTCCAGATGCATACTAACCATCCAATCCTAGAGAATCATTTAACTCTATTTGCCTCCATTTCCTCATCTCTAAAATGAACGAGGAGAATGGAGAAATGGCAGAGCACTTCAGCATCTTTGCCAAGAGAACCCCAAATGAGGTCACAAAGAGTCAGACATGACTGAACAATAATTACAATAATGTAAGAAAAAGTAACATTAGAAAATGAACTGGAGAATGAAAAAATACACATTCTCTCTTTCCCTTAAGAGATAGGGGTCTTTAGAAGTGACATACTGAAAATTCTGGCAGATAAAATTATGATGTGGTTTAATTTTGCTTCAATTTTTCTTTGTTTATTTGTTATAACCCAGTGTTGTAACCCAAGATTCAACCTTGAATATTTGCATAAGTATCTCCTTATTGGTGGAAAGAATGTTTACTTGACACTGTGTGCTTGCATAAGGAGCAGAGTTGGGAAGAGTTTGGGAGGAGAAAGGAATAACCATCTAAACCTTTTCCCTTGGATTGTAGGTATCTTTCCATTGAGCAGTCAGAGCATCAGAAAAAATTTGGACAACTCTGAAAAGAATTTAGGCTCAGTGGATCTTCCTATCTCATTCCCTGACACTTAAAATCTGACTATGACTGGCCATAGTCCTGCAAAAGGGCTTTCGGGATTATTGCAAGGAAAATATATTAAGTTTTATAGATTGGAAGGGCATGATTAGCAATGAGTCTACTAAGTTGAAAATCTCAGTTGTAAGAAGCCTTATCAGATTATCATTTTTATTCTTTATTTTAACATATATAAAATGCTTTCCTTCCAATATATATTGTGAGATAGAAAAAGTAGGATAGAAAACTCCTTTTTTTCAGATAAGTAAACTGAGGCTTGGAATGGTTAAGTGACCTACCCAAACTCATACATCAGGTAGGTATTACAGGCAAAATGTTAATCTAAGTTTTCTGATTCCCAGTATAGGACTCTTTATATACTACCTCTGCCTAAGCACTTGAACTAGTAGTTCATCCATGAACTACAGAATCTCAGATTTGGAAAGGATCTCATAGATCCTTTAGTCCAACTTGAGCAAGAATTCTCTTTAATAGCTTCTCTGGCAAGTGATCATCTAGTTTCTGCTTGAAACACTCTGGTAGGTCAGAAATTTTCCTCCATGGTCCACTCACTAGGATTTTGTTTAATTTGAAATTGCTTCATGTGCTCTTGATCTCTTATGAGGTTTGATTTTTTTCCCATTCTCCATCTTAATTTGACCTCCTTTTGCTCTGGGGAAACTTCTTAGGGAAAGATTCTTAATTGCTTTTTTATATCTCACATTTTAGGCTAGAAAGTTTTTCTTTGTCCCCCAAGAATCCTAATTAGTGGTTGTGAGAAGGTTATTTGTCAAAACATACTGCCATAATCACTCTCTGGGGACATGGTTAACACAATTATTGGCAAAGATTCTGGGGTTGCAATGAGTAACAGAAACCAGAAAAAACTTCCCTTGGTTATGAACATCAGGTCAACAGCTCAGAAAAACTTCTAGAGGAGACAGAAAAATAGAGCCCCTATTTTAAAAGTAGAAGCTACCAGATCTAGACAGAAAAGGCAGTGTAATGTCAAAAAATATGAAGAAAGATAAGTGAAAACCACCCACACCCCCCCAGAAGAGCTTAGGAGAGGAGATGGCTACAATCATTCCTTTGAGGAATGAGAGCAGAAATTAGAAGACAGGGTATCTGGGTTTTATTGGAATTCTAGCAATTATGTGCAACTGCGTTTTAATCAGTTTCAATTTTTTCTCTGCCAAGAATAAAGTCTCCACACCTACTTGTGCTTCTTCCTGCATGTTCCTCTAAATCTGTTGTGTCTTCCCTATCTTGACCAAAAAGTTTCCCCAACTGCACTCCATATGCATTATCATTTTTGCCATCTGTGCCCCCAGATGTTCTTCCTTGACATCATCATATCCAAATGTTCACTGATGGGTTATGAATGCTCTCACCATCTGCCAACCGCTCTGTGAATGGCATCGTTTTCTTTCATGCTGATGAGCATGTGAATAGCTGGAAGCTGCATAAGGATAGCCTCAACTAAGGAGAAAGGGAATTTATTCCAAAGATGATTGTGATTTCCTAAAGTGGAGATAATTTTAGTCTTGGCTGCTTCTTACTCTTTCTTGCCCCTAAAATTAATAAAACTCCAGCAGAAGAAAGACAAATATATGGAGGAAAACAGATTTTTTTTCTGGGTTAATACACATAGGTTTTTCAAATAGTAAAGAAACCATGAATTTGCCATATAAATACAAAGATGGCTATTTTGTCCATATCTTAGAAAACCACATATTAAAAGATAATAATACTGATAACTCCATCCAATATAGCATATTCCAGAGGTAAAGGTACTGGACACCTCAACTCTGGGCTATCATAGAATCTGAGCAGACCAAAATTGGAGGAGAGTTTAGAATATCTAGTCCAACCAGCAGGATGATTTCAGAAAGGACTGGAGAGACTTACATGAACTGATGATGAGTGAAATGAGCAGGTATCATTATATACTTCGACAACAGTACTATATGATGATCAATTCTGATGGATGTGGCCATCTACAACAATGAGATGAACCAAATCACTTCCAATAGAGCAGTAATGAATTGAACCAGCTACACCCAGCGAAAGAACTCTGGGAGATGACTATGAACCACTACATACAATTCCCAATCCCTCTTTTTGTCCACCTGCATTTTTGATTTCCTTCACAAGCTAATTGTACAATATTTCAAAGTCCAATTCTTTTTGTACAGCAAAATAACTGTTTGGACATGTATACTTATATTGTATTTAATTTATACTTTAACATATTTAACATGTATTGGTCAACCTGCCATCTGGGGGAAGGGGTGGGGGTAAAGAGGGGAAAAATTGGAACAAAAGGTTTTGCAATTGTCAATGCTAAAAAATTACCCATGCATATATCTTGTAAATAAAAAGCTATATAAAAAAAGAATATCTAGTCCAACACCAACCTGAACAGTAATAGCCTCTGGGACACTCCCAATGATGTTTATCCGGGCTATGTTAAAAGACCAGCTATAATAGAACACTCATTAGCTACAGAGGATGTTTTATTAGAAAGTTTTCCTTTAAAACAATTCAATACCTACCTTCCTCCATTATACTTCCTTCTGCCCTGTGAGTCAACATAAAAGAACTTTAATATTTTTTCCACATGATTGTACTTTTAATACTTAATAACAACTATAACAATAATAATAATTAATAATAATAATACATAATAGTTATCTACTACCTACCAGGCACTATGCTAAGTCCTTTAGAAATATTATTCATATGATCTTTAAATAATACTGAGATAGGTACTATTATTACCTTCATTTATAGATGACAAAACTGAGGCAAACAGAGATAAAGTGATGGTCAAGGCCATGCAACTAGCAAGTATCCAAGGTAAGGTCTTCCTGACTCTAAGTCCATGACTCCATCCAAGTACAACATAGCCATCACTAGAAGGATAAAGTTTCTCTTAAGGCGTTTCTATTTCAAGGATAATTTTCTTCAGTTAATGCTCACAATATCTTTTTCAGTCTTCTCACTATGCTTTAAATGCATTCTAGTTTATTTTTTTAATATGGTGGCCAGAGCAGAATTCAGTTCTTGAGAGGTAGTCTGATCATGGTAAAATACAGTGGGGTTATTATCTCCTTCTCTCTGCATCCTACACTTCTATAAATGCACTTAAAATCTTAGGTTCCTCAGACACTTAACACTTCCTAGCTGTGTGAGCCTGGGCAAGTCACTTAACCCTAATTGCCTCAGCAATATATATATATATATATATATATAATCTTAGGTTCTACCAGTTAATGAACTATGTCTGCTACCCCTTGAATCTTTTTTTACATACACTGTCATCTAACAATGCCTGAATTGATTGCTCATTCAAAAAAATCCTAAAACCCTTAACTAAGCATAATATTTGTGTACAAAAGTCAAGAATATCCATATTGCTTGTTCAGCTTAGCAGAGCAACCACAAACATCTCTTTAGGGTAGCAAGCACAAGAAGATATAACGGGATAATAGTGGATGGAAAGCCAGCCTTAGATCCTGGAAAACCCAGTTTCAAATTCTGCCTATGATATTATCTCCATAATAATCATTCTAATTTTAAAGTGCCCTATATGAGTGGTTCTCAAAGTATGGTCCAGAGAATCCTGGAGTTCCTGAAATCCTTTCAGAGCACCTACAAATTCAAAATGACTTTTTTTTCTAATATGATAATTATCTATAAATATAATCCACATAAACAAAAACTCAATAATGGACAGATCCTCAATAGTTTTTAATACTAAAGAGATACTAAGAACAAATTTGAGAACCACTCTCTTACACAACCATTCAATACTATATCTTATGTACAAGCTATCAGTCTGTATTAGGAAAGAGTTTCCTCCTCCAGGACCTCCACCTACCAATAAAATCACAGGTTCAATCCTTATCTTCTAATGCAGTGTAATAGATAGATGAGTTAATTAGGCTTCTATGGGCAGCCAGTTCAAACATAAGTAAGCCTGGAAAAGCGAATGCTTAGAAGGAGACATTATATTTGCAGGAAACATTATCTCCAGGAAACTCGTTTCTTAATATTTTGATAAATAGATTTCAATGTAATTGGTTTATTTGTTCATCTGCATTTTATTTTATAGATTTCACCAGACACCAGATGTTCTTCTGTTGAACAATGCCAGATGCTGCTCTGGTTTCCATCATCTGATGCTCTAACGAACACTGCTTCACTGCTTGACTTTAGGTAATATTGCCTTTACTTATACCTCATCTGAAAGTCCCAATGGCTTTTGTCTTCCATGAGGAGCTAGGCAGAACCAAGTAAGCATAAGGTCTTATTTCTCCTAAGAGTAGAACACACCAGGTAATCTCTCTCTAGAAGAACCAGAGCATAATACTTTTGAATTCAGGAATTCTTGAACTGGGAATTTCCCATATGGCAACTCTCAATGTTGATGCTGATCCAATAATTTAATCTTTCTCAACCAAAAGTCTAGATTTAGGGATCATACTATTCAGGGAATAAAGATGAGGGGGGGGGAGAGAGAGAGAGAGACTGAAATTCAAAGAAAAATATCTTTGAATGACTTAAGGTGCCATGAAAGCAGATCTTCTATAATTACTTGTTTCTGCTGCAAGGCTCCATTGTAGATGAGGAAAGGGAGGAGAGAGAAATTCTCTTCTCCTACAACCTCTAAGAAGAACAGGAGAAAGAATAAAAAGTAAACTCTTTCCTCAGAACTGCCTCTTACTTTCTAAGACCATGAGAGAGATCCTTCAGCCAATCAATCCTCTCAATTGTCTGTATACAGTGACCAATACCCTATAATTTCATCATATTAACTGAGGAGTTTCTTGAATTTCATCAGTGAATACCTGTGATGCCTAACAGTCTAATATATATAAGAGGCACTGCCTGCAATGTATTCACACCACAGCTGGGCCTTTGGGATAATTCTTTTATAATCTCTTATTAGATTGTTTAGTAAAACGCCTAAATACCTTCTTTGCATATGTTGGTTATGAAGGGCTTTAGGGTTATGTTCAGTCACTCAGACAAATATTACCATCAAAATAAGCTTCTACTGATGATTTATTTGAGGAGATATCTATTTGTACAGCCCAGTAAATCCTGAAAGCATAGTCCTACAACTTCTTGCAAAAGTAGAAAAGGGTAATGAAAGGGAAAGGGAACTAATAGAGAATTGTATCTCTTACATATGTCCCAAACACACACACACACACACACACACACACACACACACACATCTCAATACCACCAGGATACAAGTATTAAAATTAGACCAGAGTTACTCCCTTTTGAAAAATCTGATTCATCTTGAATCCCTTACTTAAGAATATCTCTAATCAGATTACCTAATTCCATTCCCACATTTAAATTTCTTCCCTGACCATGATCCCACTATTTGGAATGCTAGCTCGTCCAGATTCTCATATTTCTAGTAAGGTTTCAGTATCTCAGCTCCATTCTTCATCAACTTTATGATAGTCATTTACAACATCATTGGTTTCCTGATTTCCCTGAAAATTATGAATTGGTCTTTAGACTCTCTAACAAGAAACAGAGTAGCATAGTAGAAAGGGCAATGGTCTTGGAAATAGAAAAAAATCTAGCTTTAAATCCCACTTTGAACCTTTATTAGCTGTGTAAAAGTAGATAAATTTCCCCAGTTTCTGTGCCTCAGTTCCTCCATATATAAAATAAGGAACTTAGGCTTAATAGCTTCCCTTCCAGCTCTAAATCTGTGATCCTATGATAACTGTGAACTATGCAAATCAATCAACCTCTCTAAACATCAGTTTCTTCATCTGAAAAACTGAGGTAATTGTTACAATCCATCATAGCCTGATTCCTAACAGCCTGTTAGATTGTCACCATTTTCATAAGGTAGATTCAGTCATTCACAATGAAAAATAAATTTTAAAAATAAAAAAAGAGGAAAGAAGTGGGCAAAGAATAGCAGGGAGTAAAAAACTAGGTCAATAGAAAAAGAAGAGGAGAACCACAGAAAGGACAAATTGGGAATTATTCTATACTGTAAGGGTTTGGATTCATGCTAAAAATTCAGAGTTGTTACATTATTAATGAAACTATGTATCATATGTTATATTAATAAAAACTGCAATAAAATACATGATTATATCAATAAATGTAGGAATGGCTTTTGAAAAAGTACAACTCCCATTTTTCTTTACTTGTTTTTCAAAAGAACATAAAAGACCTATGGTGTTGAGATTGCAAGGGAGGAATTTATGATGGAGGCAAAATAGCAGAGAATAATTGGGAACATGAAGAGAAGCAAAAAGTCAACAAAGGGCATCAGAGAGCATCCATGATGGACAAAAGTGGGAGAGGAGCAGAGAAGGGTACAGAACAGTTGATGGCAGCAAGAAGCAACACAAATGAAGTGCCCTCAGTACTACAGGAAAGAAAAACTATGAAAACCAAGTAGGAAGGTTTCAGGAGGCAGCCTAAGACAATTACACCAGTCTAGTCTATGCAGAAAGATTTGGTATTGGAAAGTAGACAAAAATTACATGTTCTACTCCACCCCTGCCAGTCTTGGTAAGTGAAAAATCCTTCCAAAGTTCCCTAACAGGGTCATTATGGGAGTTGAAAGGAATTTACTCATCACAGAAAAAATACCAGTCAGGACTTAAGGGAAACAACATTGAAGGGGAAACAAAAAGTGAAAAACAACTTTAGTCCAAGTGCCTAGATAATAATAGTCCAGTGACTAATAATAATGCATTGAAATCTCACACTGCCCATAAAGATTAGTTCAACTTCTCAGTGAGCAAGAAAATAAAAAATATGGGGAGAGTTGGCCCAGTAAGTTCTCAAGTGGACCCAACAGTTGTTCAAAATCAATTAAACTACAAATTAACTACAATAAATTAATTACTATGAAACTATGTAACTAATAAGTAATGATTGCCTTTAGTTCCTCTTATGTTATTCATCCTTTGTTCTCAAAGAGAACTAATGACATCTGGAAGGTGATGTTTTAGCAAATTGAATTTAAGCGAGTCAGAGCTGTTTAAAGTCATCTGGTACACTCTCTCCTCCAGTCATCTGAGTTGAGTGACAAGACATAAAACAAAATGACTGGCATTGGCCAAGGATACAATGGGATCCTTAGCCTTTTTAAGCTAACGTCTTTTCCCAGGTCTCAATTTGTCTGAGGCAACAGCTATTTAGTAGTTAAAGGATAGATAAAAATTGAGCCCCCACCCCAGAAAAGAATTGACCTAATTTGCCTTCACAAAAGAATCAATCAAAAGAGGAAAACCTTCTGGTTTTTGGCAAAACAGAAATAATTGCTATTTATACTAATTCTGAACTATCAAACCCCAAACAATGACCAAGAGAGGCTTGGGCTGGGAACTATTTTTGGCCAGTCAGTCAGAGCCAGTATGTACTAGGAGTCAAACCTACCTTTGCTAGATACTCTATAAATAACAAAATAAAACAGTCCCTCCCCTCTAGGAACTTACACTATATTAGTGAAGATAATGCATATATATTTAAGAACAAGAAAAAGGTACAAAATAAAATAAGATAATAGCAAATTTTATGTTAGATAGTATGGAGAATATCAGAATCATGATTTGTGTTAAGAAAAAATTCAGAGGCTTCACGCTGCCTGACTAGTATACCAGCTATGGAGATCCTTGGGAAACTGATAACATACATAAAAACTGGCAATAAAAGTAGTCCAGTCTGATTTAGGAGTTATGCTCAAGTTCAGAAGAGGAGGATAAGGTGTCTAAAAACACCAAATGAAGAGAATGAACAAGAGAGAGGCAAGGAAGGAGGAAAGGAAAGAAAGAAGAAAGGAAGGAAAGAAGGAAGGAAGGAAGGAAGGAAGGAAGGAAGGAAGGAAGGAAGGGAAGGAAGGAAGGAAGGAAGGAAGGAAGGAGGGAGGGAGGGAGGGAGGGAGGAAAGGAAGGAAGGAAGGAAGGAAGGGAGGGAGGAAAGGAAGGAAGGAAGGAAGGAAGGAAGGAAGGAAGGAAGGAGGAAAGGAAAGAAAGAAGAAAGGAAGGAAAGAAGGAAGGAAGGAAGGAAGGAAGGAAGGAAGGAAGGAAGGAAGGGAAGGAAGGAAGGAAGGAAGGAAGGAAGGAGGGAAAAGATGGAAACACAACAAAAAAAAATAAAAATGTCACTAAGTTAGTCCATAGTCAGAATTTAGTTTTTAATAATATCTTTTTATCTTCAAAATATATACAAAGATAGCTTTCAACATTTACTCTTGCAAAATCTTATGTTCCACATTTTTCTCCCTCCTTTCCCCCACCCTCTTTCCTAGACAACAAGTAATGCAATATATGTTAATGTTCAATTGTTCTGTACTTATTTCCACATTTATCCTGCTGCACAGGAAAAGTCAGATCAAAAAATAAAAAATAATCAGAAAGAAAAATAAAGCAAGCAAACAACAAAAAAGGTGAAAATACTATGTTATGATCCATAATCAGTCCCCACAGTCCTCTTTATGGATGCAGATGGCTCTCTCCATCACAAGTCTATTGGCCTGAATCATTTCCTTGTTGAAAACAGCCAAGTCCATTATAGTTGATCATCACATAATCATGTTGTTGCTATATTACAATGTTCTTTTGGTTTTCCTCACTTCAGTTAGCATCAATTCATATAAGTCTATCCAGGAGTTTCTGAAATCACCCTGCTGATCATTTCTTATAGAACAATAGTATTCCATAACATTCATATACCATAACTTATTTGGTCATCCCCCAACTGATGGGCATCCACTCAGTTTCCAGTCCCTTGCCACCACAAAATGGGTTGCCACAAACATTTTTGCACATGGTGTTCTCTTTTTTTGTATAATATGATCCTTGGTTCCAAGAGCTCTTGCAGCTTGTCTGCCAGCTTAAGCCTCCAGCTCTCTCTGAATCTTGGTTCTACTCTTCCCAACTGACTCCAGGAGCTCCTTATATATGATCTCTTAAAGGTGTGAACCCAAAGGTTGACTCCTCCTCCGAGAGTGGGATTGTGGGTTTCTGACTTGTGAATCTCCCAAACTTGTGAACTCTAATGTGTGAGCTAATGTGTGAACTCTCAAAGGTGTAAACTTAAGCATTGTTTATATCAATTCCAGCGAGTTATCACCTTGTTTCAAGTTCTGGCCCATAACACATGTGAGTCCCTTTCTCTTTGTTATGATGTCTTTAGGTTATAGACCCAGTAGAGACACTACTAGATCAAAGTTTTCACAATTTGATTGTCTGTGGGGTTCTAAATTCCTTTCCAGAATGGTTGGATCAGTTCACAACTCCACCAACAATGTATTAATGCCCCAGTTTTCCCACATCCTCTCCAACATTTATCATTATCTTTTCCTATCATCTTAACCAATATGAAAGGTGTGTAGTGGTACCTTAGAGTTGTCTTAATTTGCATTTCTCTGTCAATAGTGATTTAGATTTTAATTTATTATTCTGAAAATTGTCTCTTCATATCCTTTGACCATTTATCAATTGAAGAATGGCTTGTATTCTTATAAATTTCAGTGAATTCTTTATATATTTTATAAATGAGACCATTATCAGAACCCTTGGATAAAAAAAATTTTCCAACTTTTCCTTTTCCCTTCTAATCTTGTCTGCATTGGTTTTGTTTATACAAATTTTTTTAATTAAATATAATCAAAATTGTCAATTTTGCATTTCATAATGTTCTCTAGTTCTTCTTTGACATGACAAATTTATAACTTACCTCTAAAGTCTCTGAAGACTCAGTCCCCAGTCTTTAAAACATGTCATATAGGTGCAATAAATAAATTAATATCACAAAGTTCAGTAATTTACATATATCAAGGTGTCTTGCATCTGTGAATTTCGCTTTGTTCTTTCATTCACAAAAAAATAATTTTCCTATCCTTTTTAGAAACCAAACTGTTCAAATGTGATAGAAACTACATTTTATCCTCTCTCTATCAATGAACTTTTAAAATTCTCTGAAAACTGAAAATTTAAAATAGGAGGGGATGTCAAAATATCATGTAAACTCTAAAATGTCAAATATTTTACATAAATAAAATTTTATTTTAGATCCATATGAAAATAAGATTTTTTCATTCAAGATCATCAATAGTCAAAAGTAAACATTGTCATTCATGATGATCATCATCATAGTTACAAAACACATAAGCAATCAAATGTATAATTCACTTCTAAAATCTTGTACATGTAAATATTAATGAGGATACACATTACCAAGAAATATTGAAGACTATACATGATAACATACATAGAAATATTTTATAAACACTAAATTGTATAAAACACAAATCAAGGTACAATTGTATACAAACACATATTACAAATTTATCACTAAAACTTTTTGTTATTGAATAAATGATTTATCTCTCTGGCTTTATCTGGAGCATCATTTGTGAGTCTAACCATTGGTTCAATCATTTTAATACTATTACTATTATTTTCTAAATCTCTCAGTGTTTGATTCTCTATATCATACAAGGGTACCTGAACTCAGATATGGTTCATGTAGCTTATCAGAATTCCTAATTGGTACCCTCTGTTTTCTTTCAATAATTATTCTATTACAATAAAAGTGAATTTCTTTGGATTTCAATTCTACCTTACTCGTTGAGTTTTTATTCACCTTTGCTTATATCCTCATGGTTGAACCAACTGGAATCTTGAAGTAATCTTGCTAAGTGAAGATACAAGGTAATGTGTCTGGTCCTAGTTAAATTGCCAGAGATTTCATGGTATGAAAGGAATTTGATTATCACAATTCAAATATCAAGTTGGTCTGAAGTTGGTATCAAGGAAAAAAGAGTTCAAAATTACTTTTATCTGAAGGACTTGGCTAAGCTGACTGGATTCTATTAATTTTCCTTGAAGCTATGAACTATATTCACAAAAAGAAGTAATATTCCTCTATGGAAAAATGGCAGTGTGGTATTTGCAAATCATTTGAGGACCAGAAGAGAGATAGCAGAGTAGCACCAAAAGCAGCCAAGCATTGACTTCATTTGCTCACATATCATATGAAAAGGCAGCTCAACAGGTAATATCAAAGACTTTATTTTATTTATTTAATATTTTATTTTTCATTGTGTATACATAATTATACATAATTTACAATTATACATAAAATTATACATAATTATACATAAAAACAATTAACTTTTTTTTAATTTGAGTTTTAAATTTTTTTACCTCTTTCCCTTATTTATTCATTGAGGTACAGTTAGTATAACTTACACAAGTATAATTATGCAAAATCTCCTGAAGGATTATACTCAGTTTTGCTGGGTAGGTGATTCTTGATTATAACTCTAGTTCCTTTGACCTCTGAAATATCATATCCCTAGTCCTCTGATTCTTTGATGTAGAAACTGCTAAATCTTGTGTTATCCTGACTGTGGCTCCACTATATTTGAACTGTTTCTTTATAGATGCTTGCAGTGTTTCCTGGATCTGGGAGTTCCAGAATGTGGCTATAATATTCTTGGGAGCTTTCCTTTTGGGATCTCTTTCAAGAGGTGATTGGTGGATTCTTTCAATGAGTGTATTACCCTCTACTTCTAGAATACCAGGAAAGTTGTCCTTGATAATTTTTTGAAAGATAATATATAATTTTGTTTTGTCTTTTATCATGGAGTTCAGATTATCCAATAAATCTTAAATTAGCTCTCCTCTATCTATTTTTCCCTATTTCTTCATTCCTTTGATTTTGTTTTATTGTTTCTTGATGTCATATGGAGTCATTGGCTTATTCATGAATAACTCTAATTTTTAAGGTATTATTTTCTTCATGAACTTTTTTTTCAGTGAACTTTTTTTTTCAGTGAACATCTTTTCCATTTTGCCAATTCTACTTTTTAAAAAATTCTTTTTTTCAGTGAATTTTTATATTCTCCTTTCCATTTGGCCTGTTCTGATTTTTAAGGAATTCTTCTCTTCAGTGGATTTTTGTGTCTCCTTTGACATGTGACCTATTCTGTTTTATAAGGTATTTTCTTCAGTATTTTTGGCCTCCTTTACCAAGCTGTTGACCTTTTTCATTATTTTCTTCTTTCATTCTCATTTCTTTTCCCTTTTTTCCTCTCTGTCTCTCTTATTTGAGTTTCAAAATTTTTGTTGAGCACTTCCAGGAATTCTTTTGGGGACTGAAATCAATTCACATTTTTCTTTGAGGCTTTAAATATAGCTGCTTAGACTTTGTTTCCTTCTTCTGAATATGTGTTTTGATTTTCCCTGTCACCATAGCAACTTTCTATGATCATATTCTTTTGTTGTTTTCTCATTTTTCTTAACTTTGAACTTTATGTTAAAGTTGTACTTTACTCACAGAGTGAAGAAAGCACGGTTCCAAGCTTTAGAGTTTTGGGGCTGTTCTTTTCAGACCTAGTTCTGGGGTTTATATATTTTCAATTCTTCCAAAGCAGCATTATCTGAAGAGATATGTGATCACTGCTTTCCTAGACTGTTCTGTGCTCTGTGAATAATCAAAATTAATGTTTTCCATTTTGAAACTGTGATCAGGATTCCCATTCCCCTGTAGCCATAAGGTCTAATGTGCTAGCAATCATCCTCACCATGGGATTAAGCCCTAGGACTACAACCCAGATCTGAATTTGGCAATGCAACAGAGTCCTGCACTCAGTGCCAGCAAAGGGACCCCTGTCATCTCCTTGTGGCCAGTTGTCCAATCCCTTTATCATTTATGGGATGAGAGCTCCAGAAGTTATCATTAATTCAGTCACCCCTAAACCTTGTTGATGGTTTGCTGGGCTGCAGCCTGCATTGGACTGTGTACCACTTTCAACCTGATGTGACTTTCCTATTGCCCTTCTTGAGAGGGAAAAGTGTGTCACTCTGTCATTATGTGGGTTCTTCCACTCCAGAATTCACTTTGAGATGTTATTTAAAGTTGCTTGGAGGAGAATTTGAAATAGTTTAGGTGAGTTGTTGCCTTTTCTCTACTACCATGTTCCCAGCGATTTTCCAATAATATCAAGCTCTACAGAATAGCAGAAATGGGAAAGAAATTTTAGAGGGAAAAAGCATGCTCTAGCTTGGTTACAGATAAACCTAATCAAATAAATTTCAAGGATATATGTGATGCATGTTTAAGCTATATTGGATTATTTGCTGTCTAGGGAAGGGAACTGTGGGAAGGGAGGGAGAAAATTTTGGAACACAAGGTTTTGCAAAGATGAATGTTGAAAACTATATTTGCAGGCATTTTGAAAAATAAAAAGCTGATTTAGATTTAGATTTTTCAGATTTAAATTTTTTAGATTTACATTTACATTTACATTTTTTAAAAGGACATGTGTAATCTTTCCCCCATCAATAATGTGGGAATTTGTGAAATAATATGGACTTTACATGAGAGGGATATGGATACAGTAAAAAAAAATTTCCCTGTCATTAATCTTGCTCTTTTATTTAGCTAAATGCATTTGTTTTATGTTAATGTGCTAGATTTTTTTGAGGAGAAGGAAGGAAAGAAGGAGAAAGAGAAGAAGAAAGAGAAGCAGATAAGAAAAAGGAAATTAAAGGGGGAAGTGTCAATATTGGATAAAAATTCATAAGCTTTAGAATTGAATAGATGGTGATCAAAATTATGTCATCATTCCTTGAAGCTTGGAAAAGCTTTCAGGGGTCCATGTTTGTGGGGGAGAATCAAAATACACTTCTGAGTAACTTTAGGACTATGGGAGGTAATAGTGTGGGGCATAATTAAATTGTCACCAAAAAATGCAAAAAGTTTTAATACTAACAATTCCGTAATTATATATGTGTGCATTTGTATATGCATATATACATATATGTGTATATTGTATATATATGTGTATATATATTTATCTATATTGTATATGTATATGTGTGTATATATTCACATTTATATATACACATACCCATACATACTTCAGGCTCAGTACTTGCAAATGTACCAAATTGTCTTAATGGGAGAAATCCCCACCCCTACCCCCCCAAAAAAAATCAGAAGGAAAAGATAGAAAGAAACAGGAAACACAACTTTTTCATGGTACATTTTCTTGACCGACTCTTAAGATTTGAGTTTCCATCAGCCTTTTTTCTGCCAACATAGCATTCATTATTCAGGGATCTCGGAGCATAGAAATTTAGCTGGGGGTTGTAGAAAGGGAAATATCTATTAATGGGTTGCTTCCCCTAACCATATTTCCATACAGTAATTTTCCCATTGTCTTTAGAAGAGTAGGAGTGATCAAGCCCAAAAAGCTCTACAGATATCATTTGGGCAACTCCTCTTGTAGCCAAGGATGACTGCCTAATATGCTTTTATATCCACTCACTTTCCCTTGCCTCAAAATACCTCTTTTAAAAGATCTCTAGAAAATTTTTAAAAGGAATGTACTGACTATTTCAAAGTTCGATTCTTCTTGTGCAGCAAAATAACTGTATGGACATGTATACATATATTGTCTTTAACATATTTAACATGTATTGGTCAACCTGCCATCTGGGGGAGAGGGTGAGGGGAAGGAGGGGAAAAATTGGAACAAAAGGTTTTGCAACCGTCAATGCTGAAAAATTACCCATGCATATATCTTATAAATAAAAAGCTATTTAAAAAAACCTACCATGTTACTGGTGATTCTCAATTAATCAGAAAGGGAAAAGTCATTAAGTCAACATGTCATGCACATCAAAAAAAAAAAAGGAATGTACTGTCAGCATTAATTAAAAAAAAACAATAACTTTGAATATAACCAAAGAAATTTTTCCTTAAGAAAAATCCCTAACTCACTGAATTCCATAAATGTGATTTTTCTTTTTCTGGTTATTACTCTGACCAATAACCATAGTGTGAAATCTTAGAATCAAGAGACCTGAGTTTGAATTCTAACTCTGAACATTTACTGAGCTTCCCTACAAGAATGTATACTCCTTGAGAAATGAAGTTACTTCATTTCTGCATTTGTACCTTCACTGTCTATCACAGTTTCTGAAGTGTTGTTGGATTGTTTAGTTATGTCCAATTCTTTCTGACCTCATAGACTACTGAACACCAATATCGTCCATTGGGTTTTCTTGGCATAGAGACAAGAATAGTTCATCATTTTCTATTCCATTGAATTGAGGAAAAATACAGGTTAAGTGACTTGCCTAGGGTCACACAGCTAATAAGTATCTAAGGTCAGAATTCAGCTAAGATTTTCCTGCCTCCAGGCCCAGTGCTCTATCCATTGAGCAACCTAGCTGGCCCATTCTTCAATAGTAAGTATGTAAGAAATGTTATTTTCTTGAATGAATGAATGAGTGACCATAGATAAGTCCCTTAATTCCTCTGAGATCATGTATAAAATGGGGATAAAAAAAATAGTTTATGCTAAAATCCTCACAGGACATTTCTGAGGAAAACATTTTATAAAACCTTATGTTGTGGTATTATAAAACTAGAAATGATTTTAGAAATCACAACTTTATTTTATAGATGAAGAAACAAATCTAGAGAGAGATGATAGTTTGCCCAAGATCAAGCAAGTGATAAATAGCATAACCAAGACTGGAATGTTCTTGGGTATGCTGTTTCTACTACACTGTAATTTATCCTATATTATTACTTTTATGAAGTATTCTTTCTCACCCTGGACTGGCCTTTCTGTCTTCTGGCATTAAATAGGTCAAACAATTCTCCCAATTTTAATCATTTATTTTTCCCTAAGTTCCCCAGAGCAGCAGTCCCTGGAACCCCAGAAGGCCATAAGTATACTACAGCCTAATTACACAATTTAATACTTCTCTATAAGCTGGACTGCTTTAACCCTCTTATGTAAGAAAAAATAGTTCTAAAATTTCCAAGTCCAAATAATTCCCATTCTGTCTGTACAACAATATTTTAGTTGGACATAGAGTGCTTCTAAAGCAGATGTCCCAGCTTTTCCAATTCATCATCCCCAAAGACCCTTTTTTAAAAGCTCTACATGCCTAGGTGACGCAGGACCAAAGATCAAAGCACAGCTTTCTTAGACCTACTGGAGAGAACAGGTAAGTTGTTTTCTCTGCTAGTGACTTTCTGAAAATCTAAAAAAAACATTTGTTTAGAAATAGATAAGACCTTTGAGCTCAAGTAATCTAATCCCCTACTTTTACAAATGAAAAAACTGAGGCTAGGAGAAGCTGAATGACTTTCCAGGGTTATCACACTGTAAGTAACAGAGTTGAGATATGAACTCAGATTCTCTGATTCCAAAACTTGTTTTCATTTGATAGTACTATGCTCTCTCAAGAAATAATAAACTTATTTTTATATAGCACTTGATTGATTACAAAGCATCCTCCTCACCACAACCCCATGGGGACAATTATTATTATGCCCTTTTTAAAGATAAGGAAACTAAGGCTCTGTTTATCCTTCCTTATGATGGTCCATTAGAAGCTGTGTAAGAGGGCATTCTGCCCAGCCTTCCTGGGTGTTTTGAATCATGTCTTGGATCATTCCTTCCTCCAGTTACCCAATCCTCTTGCTACCACTGACTGATGCCCAATTTTGTCTGTCTATATAATGATAAAATAGCAAAATACTTGGAAACATTCAGGGCTTAGATGTTTTCAATTGAATAATTGACTCATTTTCCCCAAGTTTCTTTCTTTATTTAGAATAGAATATTAAATGTGGAAAGGATCTTTAGTGCCTATCAAGCTCCATTCTCTTATTTTGCAGATGAGGAAATCAAGACCCAAAGAAATTAAAGTCATTCTGATAGCAAATCCAGAAAACAAGATCAGGAACCTGAAATCCTGACATTAATCCTAGTTCCACCAATTATTAGCAATGTGATCCTAGGGAGTTCATAGACCTATAAGCTGCTCTATATATTTGTAACGTGAAAATCATAGAGGGACTTTCAAGTTCAGTTAGTCCAACTGCTACATTTTAGAGGTAAGAAAGCCAAAATCCAGATTAGGGATTGAAAGTGGGGGAGGAAAGTGACTTGCCCAAAGTCACACAGCTGGTATATGGTCAGAGCTGCTATTCAATTAGAAATCTCTGTATCCCAGTCAGATTTCTATAATTTAGCACCTATGAATAACTTTCCAGAACTGCTAGGTGGCACTAGGAATAGAACCAGGAGGACCTCAGTTCAAATCCAACCTCAGAAACTTTTTAGCTACGTGACCCCATTTAACCCTGTTTGCTTTAATTTCCTAATCTGTAAAATGATCTGGAGAAGGAAATGGCAAACCATTCCAATATCTTTGCCAAAAACACGCAAACTTAAAAGGGTCACAAAGAGTGGAACATGATTGAAAAATGATTAAATATAATATAATATATATAATATATAAATATAAATTGCCTTTTCTGATCATAGGCTACTGTCTGTGAATGTCCAGTCTCTTTCCCTTCTTTAAAGGCTCCTTGAGGCCAAGAGCCATGTCCTTTATATCTCTCAATATTCTCCACTGGACCTAGAAAAAATGGGAATTCAATAAATAATGCTTGTTTGTTTAAAAAAAAACTAAGTGGACTTTCCTGTTTTCAAGGCTTCCCACAGATTGTATGATCTACCTAGGATGATAGAACATCTTTGTCAGTCCCCATTTCTCCATTCTTTCCAAACAACTTCAAACCCCTTCTTTTCAGGAAGTCATCCCTGACTCATGTCATCTATTCTCCCTCCACCTAGAGATCATATGCTTTATTCAATATCTTTTTATAAGATATACTACTTTATAATTTTTGGAAGGTGTGTGTGTGTGTGTGTGTGTGTGTGTGTGTGTGGTAAATTAGAAAAGTAGCTCCTCATTTGAAAAGGCAATTTCACTTCAGGAATGGAATGTCACAGAATCTTCAAGTTAGAAAGGACGTTGGTGATTGTCTGGTCCATCCCATGTCCAAGCAAGGATTCCCCCTATAATATCATAAGTGGTCATCCATCCTCTATGAGAAAACACCAGTGAAGAGGAATCTACAACTATCAGAGATAGCCCATTTTGCTTTTAAGCATCTCTACTAGTTAGGAAGCTTTTCTTTATCTCTAGGAAACTACCAAGCATTTCTCCTAATGATCTTTGCTTCCCAGTCCAAGAATAATGAGTTATCCATAATATAGTCAATCATATGGTTATTCTCCATATCTTTTCATATTTAGATTAAAATATTCAGTTCTCCTAACCTCTTCCCTTACAGGCAGACTTCATGCCAAAAGCCATACCATCCACAACCTTCTGCTCAAGAATTTCTGCTTTAGAACCAGGAAAGTGGGCTTGGTATTCCCAATTAAGGACTATAAGGTCACTATCAAAATAACACTTGAGCAAACCAGTCTTCAAGTATATCTTTTTCTTTAGCTTGGAGTTTTTTTGGCAAGGCAATCAAAGTTGTGACTTGCCTAGAGTCACAGAGCTATTACATGTCAAGTGTCTGAGGATGGATTTGAATTCAAGTCTTAACTGACTTTAAGACTTGTGCTCTATCCACTGCACCACCTAGCTGCCTTGACTATATGTTGATAAAGGAATTTAAAAGCATTTGAATTCTAAAATAATCCTTTTTTTTAGAAATTAACTTGAGTGCTTTTTAGAACATCTAAAATAAATGAATAATAGGAATAAAATGAAATAAAATTGTTGAATATTTAGAAAGATTGAGATGAAAACTATGGTACCAGATAACAAATCTCAGGTAATAGCACCATCATCATCACAAATAACATCTCTAGGGCATTTTACAAAATATTAATCCTTTAGCTATAGAAGAGTTATTTGTAACCACAAGGAGGCAATTTCCATGTAAATTCATTATATAACACTTGGTGGATTATATTTCATTGAATCTTCCTCTTTATTTTAAAGACAAGAAAATAGATGCAGAAAGGTGAAGTAATGCACTCAGGGTCACAAAGCTAATGTGCTAGTGTAAAATTCAAAACCAAATCCCTTCACTTTGAATTGAGTCCTTTAAAAAAAATTCTGACAACGCAAATAAAAAAGCAAAACTTTAACATTGTTGCTCTACTTGCTTCAGTCTTTTAGGGATAAGCATTTTCACAAGTCTGGATGTTGTCATTTTACCTTAGAGTAGAAAGCTTTTAGGATTGCTATAGCTAATCCAATTCCACAAATGAAAATGAAGACAGACAGATTCTAGTTTACATAGCTAGACTTAGCACTTCTAATTGGAAAATGAATAAAAGAGATATAGTTCTTAATTTCTTTTTAAAAAATAGTTTACCACATGCTTAGTAACCATAGAATCAGTGATATCATTCAGGAAAACCACAAGACCAGCAGAGATGTCCAACAGTAACCATTATACCAGTGGAGAGACAAGTAGTATAGCATAGCATGATAATGACAACAGAGGAAAACCCCATTATACAGAAAGGTAAGTTGTCTTGGTAATAACAAATAATAATAATGATAACTAATAATTACATAGCACTTAAAGCTTTGCAAAATACTTTCCTGTTGCTTTTCTGAGTCATTTAACTGCCTCCAAATAGAAACTTACCATAATCTCAAATCCAGGGTAACTCTTTGGGTTTCTCATAGGAGAAGGGATAATTCAGCTTCTAAATAAATAGTCCCTGAATAATTCACAGATTTGCTTAGAAAATGAGAATTTAATAACTTTTTCTCCTTGGAACTTTCTGATCATTCTGACAGTGCCTAGAATCCTATCTCGTATAGAAAGTTATCTCAGTTGATGAAAGAGAAACTTTTTTCCTCATCACATCCTGTACTATATACCATGCTTTGGAATTCCCACAACTAGACCCCATCCTGCTCTTACCTCTACTATCACCCCACCATGCATCCATCTGCTACATTTATTTGGTCAGTTGTGTAAAATGTGTTGATTTGATCTTAAATGGATAATAAGCAAGAGTATATTGGTAAATGTTTAACTAGCTCTTCAAATGTAGATGTGTCATATGTGTATGTCTATATATGTATGTATGCATACATTTAAATATATACATCTATTTCACACTTCAAATTTAATTTGCATTATTAATACTTTCCCCATCACTTTAAGTCTAAATGATCAAGAAAAAATTAAATGAAGCTTTGATTTATAGCATGAGCTGATTTCCAAGGAATAAATGTTCCCACTGAAAATAAGTTCTCTCCAGTTTCTGCTGGCTACAGCATAGCTCTGCTTAAGTATACTATACTTTAACTGATTTCTTTATAACCCTATAAAGCAGGCAATTCAAATGTTATAATCTCCATTTCGCAAGAAAAAAAATGGAAGGAGCTGTGTTAGAAGAATCCTAGATTTGGATTCAAAAGATCTGACTTAGCTTGTAGACTTTATCACATATAAGACCCTTCTTAAGCTAAAGTCTCTCTAAGACTAATTTCATTGAAAAATAAGGTCATAATTGCACCATTACAGACCTACTCCATAGGTATGTAGGGTAACTACAATGAAGTATAATCCATCAAGTGCTATACAACAAGAGTTCACATATCAATTGCTTCCTCGTGGTCACAAATAACTCTCCTGATAAGAATTCTAAAATTTGGATCATGAAAGTATTTTTATATCCATTTAATAGGAGATGAAGGTAAAACTTAGGCTGATGAACATGTTTAATTATTTTTGTAAAAGTTTTATATAGATGAGAAAACAAGGCACATGGATTTCTAGTCCTCAATGTTTTCTAGAAATAAGGATTTATTTTCCCCCTGAACTGTTGGTATGTTATTTTATTTCAGATACTTTGAGAATTAATTCAGCAAATCACTGAAAACTAAGCCACCTCTATTATAGACTTTAATCAATTAATGTTTGGTCTAATTCAACTATTTTCCTCATTTTTGTCTTCTTCACTACCATTTCCACTTTCTCTGGAAACACATATGAGGTTGTTAAGGGATGTGATACAGTAGAAATATTCTCCTTGATGGTAAAAATGAGTTTATAATTTAAAAGTTCCAGCAGATTTTTTCCATCTATCTCTTGTCCTCCCAATTTCATCCTTAAATGTACTCATGATGATCTGGCCTGTTTTGGTAACTGCAATAGTACGTTTTTTCACTGTAATTCATATAATAATATGTGCCAGGCACTGTGCAAAGTACTTTACAATTATGGTCTAATTTGACCCTTATAGCAGCCCTGAAAGATAGAGTCTGTTACTATCCCTGTTTTCGAGAGGAGGAAACTAATAAAAGGAGAGATGATTAAGTGATTTGTTCAGAATCACACTAGCAAGTGTCTAAGGCTGGATTTGAACTATACTAACTCCAAACTCAGTGAACTATTCACTGAACCACCTAACTGCCCCAAATAGTTGACAATATATGAATAGTACATGTAACAGCTGCCTCATCAAATAGTCTTCAAAGAATTAAAGCCAAAAGCTACCCAAAAAGCAAATGAAGCAGGACATGGTAGGTAAAACATTTTACCGACAAGAATTACAAAAAATATACATATGCATTGAGTATACGACTATAAAGGATGACATTCAAAAAATGTATAATCAAAATAGAAAATGGACTAATATGATGAGAATGGAGAAAGTGGTGAATGAACAGCCCATATGATCCCATGGCAATCTTGCACATTTAAGAGAAAAAAAAAAAAAACAAAGGTCTTTAGAATATTGGATGGGTCCCTTATGGAAAAGTGATGGGAGAATATTAACGAGTCCTATTGTTAATAGCAAACATTGATTGGATGAAATCTGTATTACTAGTGGTATTACCAACATTGATGAAATCATGGAGATGAATTTGTGTAACAAAGTATAGAGTTTGAAACCAAAAGTAATTTCTATTTCATTTTGGATTGTGTTATACCATTTGGGGAGACAAGTTATTGACTATCAATATATTTAATTCATGGTAATATTAAAGCACTTGAATACTGTTCATATGAACCACATGTTAGTGAGGGAAATGCCCAGAATAATTTAAAGGAAAAATTGGGATTTCAGTCTTGGTTTTGCAGCTCACAAGATGTATAATATTAGATGATGTGTTATAAGAAAGGAAATAATGGGCTGGTACTTATATTTATTGCCAATATCTGCCAAATTCATGAATTATAGTCTTTAACACTTCAGAAGTCTCCTCACTGATGTGCACAGTCCTTTCCATAATGTAGATCATAGTCCATTGATCCTATCTATTCCTTCTTACCCAATATAACTTTTGTCTATGTCCTTATATAAATCTCCCTCCCTTCCCAGGAGTCTACCCTGTGAAGTCCTACTTAGCTCCCTGTTGACCTCAGGATCAGCCAGAGTCAGGGTAAGCAAAAGTCTTTGGTCTTTAGGGAAGAAGTGAAGGGGATCACTCATGCTCTCCAATGAGTCTTCCCTTCTCCTTGTCCACCGCCAAAGTGACTCTGGCTTGTCTTACTCCACCCCCTAATCCCTCTTACGATTATCTTCATACACCAAAAGATCGAGACAGCACAGAATAATGAGAAGAGCTATTTTCCAAGCATATGCTAATTGAGTATTATCCAATAGGTAATTAACCTTACGTGCTCGGTTGTCTGATTCCAGTGCACCTATTCAGAGTTTCAGCCCTTTACACACCCAGTGTGTTACAGTTGGGGACAGTAGAGTTGATATTGTATGGATACTTCTGGATCACACAGGTTGTCCATCTGGTTTACCTCATTCACATGACATGTCTGGACTTCTTTTTTCAGGCTTATATCTCCCTGATGGCATTCTATGTCTTTTATATAATTTTGCATTAGCAATATGTTGCAGCCTTCTCATGCCCACCATATGGCTATCCACTATACCTTGGGTGTCCTTCAACTTTAACTTTTCAAAAGATATGTTTGTCCCATTCTGGTTCATCAAGAATTGCACAATGTACATATGTACATTGTACATAGATTATTGTCATAATAACTTTCTAGAAATGAGACTATGGGCCTAGGGATAAATACTCATTGATGCTTTCTCCAAAAAAAAATTTTATAATACTAAAGTTCATGATTTCTTCCAAGCATTTAGTATCAAACAATCATCCTAGCCTCTTTAAGATATTAAACCCAGTTTGATATGACTTTTTCTTAACCAACCAATGGTGAATACTAGTGATTCCCTTTTTATTTCTACATGCTCATTTTCACCTTGGCTCAACTCATCATCATTCAAAACATCCCTCGCTGGTCACCACTCTTTTATAAATATTGTTTTCTCCTACTAGAATATAAGAAGGCAAAGACTATCTGTCTTTTTTGTATTTGTATCCCTCATGCTAAGACCATGGTAACATTGAATATTGATATTTTTATTTTTTATTTAACATAACCATATGTTATCAAAAGTTGGCCATAATTCTTGGTGTACTATGACTTAGGTTTATAATAAAAGCTTAGGAAGAAGAGTTGATGTAGTGCAATGGATAGAATACTAAATTAGGGGGCAAAGGAGACCTTCCTGGGTTTGAATCCAGCTTTTCCACTAACTAATTATATAAGTATACATTCTTTGAAGTAGGGTACATTGGGACCCTTTTACAGGGCTCTATAAATTATAAGCATTATTGTACCCATTTTATAGATGAGAACATTAATGTTGTGAGGTAACATTTCTTGTCGAACATCACACAACTTATAAATGATAGAGCAAAAATCTGATTATTTTTGGTGTGCTCCAAGTCCTTCACTACCCTGAATTTCAGGTTTTCCTTCTTGGGCTTATATTTTTTTAAAAAATGTTATTTTGTTTATATTTATATGTATATGCATATATGTTGTTGTTTATATTATATATAAATGTACATATGTATATATTTAAGTAGTTTTAATGTGTTATAATGTTTCCTGTATTATAAAAAAACACCACTCTAGGGTGCTTTATATTTACATACTCTGTGTAAGTCAATTCCCAAAACTGAACTTGAAAATCTGTAAGGCTCTTTAGAATTCAAAAATGTATAATGGTGATAATGATAATAATGACATAGCAAAACCCATTGATTTAATTTATTCCTAGGAAAAAGTTGCTAAGATGCAAAGAATCAACCAAACCATTAGAGTCACCAAGTTTATCCTTGTGGGTTTCTCCAGCCTGGGTGAGTTACAGATGCTCCTTTTTGTGATCTTCCTATTTCTCTACATGACAATCCTGTTGGCCAATGCCACAATCATGACTGTG
This sequence comes from Sarcophilus harrisii, assembly GCF_902635505.1. Lineage (NCBI taxonomy): Eukaryota > Metazoa > Chordata > Mammalia > Dasyuromorphia > Dasyuridae > Sarcophilus > Sarcophilus harrisii. The sequence goes on along the minus strand of NC_045429.1, from coordinate 360,785,391 downwards.
ATCCGCTGCAGCCGGTCCCTCCACACCCCTATGTATGGCTTCCTTTTCATCCTCTCTTTTTCTGAAACCTGTTATACCTTTGTCATCATCCCCCAGCTCCTGGACCATTTGCTCTCGGATACTAAGACCATCTCTTTTGTGGCCTGTGCCACCCAACTCTTCTTCTTTCTGGGCTTTGCATGTACCAACTGCTTCCTCATCGCTGTGATGGGCTACGACCGTTATGTGGCCATCTGCTTCCCCCTGAGGTACATGGTTATCATGAACAAGAGACTGGGGCTTGGACTTATATCTGTGTCTGCTGCTACAGGATTCTTCATTGCCCTGGTAGCCACCAATCTGATCTGTGACATGCCCTTCTGCGGCCCCAACAGGGTCAATCACTACTTCTGTGATATGGCACCTGTGATCAAGCTGGCCTGTACAGACACCCATGTGAAGGAATTAGTTCTATTCAGCCTCAGTATCCTTGTCATTATGGTTCCCTTTGTGCTCATCCTAATCTCCTATGGCTTCATTGTCAACACCATCCTTAAGATCCCATCAGCTGATGGGAAGCGTAAGGCATTTGCCACTTGTGTCTCTCATCTCACTGTAGTCATTGTCCACTATGGATGTGCCTCCATCATCTACCTTCGGCCCAAATCCAAGTCTGCATCAGATAAGGATCAGCTTGTAGCAGTGACATATACTGTAGTGACTCCCTTGCTCAATCCCCTTGTCTACAGCCTGAGGAATCAGGAGGTGAAGGCAGCACTGAAAAGAGTCTTCTGGAGGCCAGCACCTTCCAAGTTAGTCTGAAGGAGGGGTTTTAGTTTGTAAAGAATGGGGAAAAGCTGCCCAAGGCATGTCTCCATCATGCCACAAGGATAGTTATTCAAAGGCTGGGGGCACTTAGTCCTTTTCATCCTGTAAAAGAGCAAACAAATATAATAGAACATCATAAACATGCCTCATGGCAAAACATTGCCTCATGGCTATGATTTAATCCTCAGTATAGCTTAGTGGGGGGGAAAGAGCTGAATTTGGAGTCAGTGGTCCTGAATTCAAGTACTAACTATACTTATAACCTATGTGATCATGGCCAAATCTTTCAATGTCTGTGTGTCTATTTTCTATCAAAAAATAAGGCATGGGTGGGAGGAGCCAATATGGCAAAGAAAAGATAGTCATTCATCTGAGCTCTTCCAAATCCCCTTCAAACACCTTTAAATGATGGCATTAAACAATTCTTGGAGCAGAAGAAGCTACAAAAGGATAGAGTGAAATAATCTTCCATCTCAAGACAGCTTAGGTCAGCAAGAAAGATCATACCTCCTTGATGGTGGAGGACAGGACATTCTAGTATAGCCCTTGCCCCAGCAAACTATAAGCAGGCATTGGAAGCCCCTGAATCAGCAGCAGCAACAGTGGCAACTTCTGGAATTCTCAGTCCATGGATGATAAGGGAATCAGACAAGTAACTGATCAGAAGACAATTATAGTCTCTCTTTATTGGCACTGGGGGCAGGACTCTGTCCATTCTCAGATCTGGTTCACAGTCCTAGGACAAAGAGGAGGACTAACACACCAAATCTTGCAGCCCTAGTGGAGCAGGGACCCTTCCCACAGTTGCAGGGCAGAAATGAGTGCTTGTGGTCATTCAAAACCCAGAATACAGCCCAGGAGAGTAGTAAATACCTCTCCTTAGATCATACTATCTTGGAAGAACTGAAAATTTACAGAAGCACCTTTGAAAACAGCGGCACAGAACTTTTGAATCTTGGGATAGTGCATCCTACATCTTGAAAGCAGAGCCCCACTTTAACAAAGAAAAGTCAAGAAACAAACTGGAAAATAAGCAAACAGGCAAAAAATATTCTCACCATAGAAAGTTACTATGGTGACAAGGAAAATCAAAACTCACAATTAGAAGATGACAAAATTAAAGTTCCAACATCCAAAGACTCCAAGAAAAATATGAATTGCTCTCAAGCCATAGAGGAGCCCAAAATAGATTTTGAAAATTAAGTAAGAAAGGTAGAAAAAATTGGGAAGAGAAATGAGAGTGATACAAGAAAATCATGAAAAATAAATTAATAGTTTGGTAAAGAATGCGTGAGCACACGTGCGTACACACACACACACACACACACACACACACACACAACCTAAAGAAAATAAAACCTTAAAAAACAGAATAGGTCAAATGGTAAAAGAAGTACAAAAAGTCATTGAGGAAGAGAATACCCCAAAAAGCAGAAGTGGACAAATGAAAAAAAGAGCCACAAAAATTCACTGAAAGAAAAAACTTCTTATAAAATAGAATTGTATAGAATTGGCAAAGTAGAAAAAGAGGTATAAAAGCTCATTATAAATAATAATTCCTTAAAAATTAGAATTGAGCAAATTAAAACTGTTAAATTTATGAGAAATCAAGAAACAATAAAACAAAATCAAAGGAAAGAAAAATAGAAGACAATGTGAACTATCTCATTAGAAAAACAACTGACCTAGAAAATAAATTCAGTAGAGCATTTAAAAATTATTGGATAGCTAAAAGGCACAATCAAAAAAAAAGATTATAGACAAAGAAAACTTTACCAGTCAGTAAAAATAAAAATTGAAAGAATTTGCCAATAATTTCCTGAAAGAGATCCCAAAATGAAAATTCCCAGGAATGTCATAGTCAAGTTCTATAGCTTCCAGATCAAGGAAAAAATATTGCAATCAACCAGAAAGAAATAATTACAGTATGGTGGAACTACTATAGTCAGGATAATACAAGATTTAACACTTTCAACATTAACGGTTTGAAGGGCCAGGAATATAATATTCCAGAGGGCAAAGGAGCTAGGATTTTAACTGACAATCACTTACCCAGCAAAACTGAGTATAATCCTTGAGGAGGAGAGGAAGGAGGTGGAAGGGAGAATGGATATTCAGTAAAATAGGACTTTGAAGTATTCTTGATGAAAAGACCAGAGATGAATAGAAAATTTGACTTTCAAATACAAGACTCAAAAAATCTTAAAAAGAAAAACTAGAAAGAGAAGTCATAAGGAATACAATAAAGTTAAACTGTTTACATTCCTACATGGGAAAGTAATATTTGTAACTGATAAAATATTTCTCATTTTTATGACAATTAGAAGAATTATACAAAGACAAGAGGGCATGGATATGAGTTGAATGTGAAGGGATGACATCTTTAAAAAACAAAATTAAGGGATAAGAAGAAGGAATCCACTGGGAGAAAGGGAAGGGAGAGATACAATGGAATAAATTATCTCACATGAAAGAGGCAAGAAAAAGCTTTTACAATGGAAGGGAACATGGAGGAAGTGGGAGAGGGTGGTTAGTAAACCTTACTCTCATCAGAACTGGCTCAAAGAGAGAATAACATACACCCTCAGTTAGGTATAGAAATATATCTTATCCTACAGAAAAGTAGGAGGGGAAGGGAATAAAAGGGGGTAGTGATAAAAAAAAAAAAGAGGGCAGATTGGGGGTGGTAGTAGTCAGAAGCAAAACACTTTTGAAGAGGGGCAGGATGAAGGAAGAAAATATAGAAAAATGGGGGAAATGATTTGGGTGGGGGGAAATGCATTTAGCAATCATAACTATAAGAAAAATTGGAAGCAAGTTTCTCTGATAAAAACTTCATTTCTCAAATGAGAACCAAGTCAAATTTATAAAGTAATCCCAATTTATAAATCATCAAAAGATATGAAGTTTTAATATGAAGTAATCAAAGCTGTCTATAGCCATATTAAAAAAAACTGTTCTAAATCACTATTGACTGTAGAAATGCAAATTAAAAACAATTCTGAGATACTACCTCATAGCTATTAGATTGGCTAATAGGATAGAAAAGGAAATTGACCAAATTTTGAGGGCATGGGGAGAAAATGAGACATTAATGCACTGTTAGGAATTGTGAACTCATTCAACCATTCTTTAAAACTATTTGGAACTACCCCCAAAGGGTTATAAAACCATGCATATCTTTTGGTCTAGCAATACCACTACTAGGTCTATATCCCAAAAGTGATTTAAAAAAAAAAAAAAGAAAAGGACCTATACATACAAAAATATTTATAGCAGCTCTTTTCTGGTGGCAAAGAATTGGAAATTGAGAAGATGCTCAATTGGAAATTGAGAAGATGCTCATTAATTGGAGAATAGATAAACAAATTATATTATGGGATTGTAATGGAATTCTAAATGATGAGCAACATCTCAGAAAAACCTGGAAAGACTTTAATGAGCTGATACAAAATGAAATGTATTGTGTATAAGGTAACAATACTGTAAGATGATGAGCTGTGAATGAGTAAGCTATTCTCAGCAATACAATGATCTCAGACAACTCTGAAGACTTATAATTAAAAAGGCTACCCATCCCCACAGAAAGAACTGATAGTATATGAATACAGATTGAAGCATATTTTTTAAATTTATTTTCCTTGAGGGTGTTTTTTTTGTCTATGTTTTCCTTCTTAATATGACTAATATGGAAATATGTTTTCCATGACTTCACATGCACAGCCTATCGTAAGTTGCTTGATTTCTCTATGAAAGAATTGGGAAGGGAGGAAGGGGAATAATTTGGAACTCCAAGTTTTAAAAATGAATGTCAGAAAATTGTTTTTATGTAATTAGAGAAAAATAAAATACCAAATAAATGTTTTTAAAGAATCCATTAAATAGCTAAATAAATAAATAAAATAAATATGAGACCCAGCTAGATTTTCTCTAATGTTGTAAATATTTTATTCTATAAATGTGGAAATGTTTAGAAGAATTATACATGTTTGACATATATTGGATTACTTGCTCTCTAGGGGATGGAAGAGATGGGGAAGGAGGGAGAAAAATTTGGAACACAAGGTTTTACAAGGGTGAATATTGAAAACTATTCTTGAATATATTTTGAAAAACAGAAAGCTATTGTTATTTTTAAAAAGAAGAAAAATAAACAAACAAATAAATAAGTGACTATATAACTAAATAAATATATTATCATAAAATTAACCTCACTTTGTCTTATTCACCACCCAAAATACTTGAATACTTCCAGTATTGTTCAAAACAAAATTTGTGAGAAGTTTTGACAAACACAAGGTCTATGGAAATTTCTGCAAATGAATAATAGATATATAGAAATATATAATGGAAAGAGAACTTGGGTTTTAGGTCAGAGAACTTAGGTTCAAATGCTGCTTCTGTTATTTAGCTATCATTTGTACAATGAAAGGATTGGATCAGATGATCTTTAAGATCTCTTCTGACATCAAATCTCTGCTTCTGTAACTTTGGAAGGTTAAGTATTAAAGTAAAGAAGCTCTAAGTTAGAAATCAGGAGAAATAGATTTGAGTGTTGGCTATGCCACCAGTAAGCTATATAAGCCTCCTAGATATATCATAAATTGCTTTTAAAGATTATCTAATACCAGGACATATCTCACATTGGCTAAGATGACAGGAAAAGATAATGATGAATGTTGGAGGGGATGTGGGAAAACTGGGACACTGAAACATTGTAGATGGAACTGTGAACAGATCCAACCATTCTGGGGAGCAATTTAGAACTATACTCAAATAGTTTCTATTGGGATTACATCCCAAAGAGATCTTAAAGAAGGGAAATGGACCTACGTGTCCCAATAATGTTTGTGGCAGCCCTGTTTGTAGTGGCTAGAAACTGAAAACTGAGTGGATGCCCATCAATTGGAGAATGACTGAATAAATTGTGGTATATGAATGTTATGGAATATTATTGTTCTATAAGAAATGACCAGCAGGATGAATACAGAGAGGTTTGGAGAGACTTACATGAACTGATGCTAAGTGAAATGAGCAGGACCAGAAGATCATTATACAAGGAAACAAGACTGTACGATGATCCAACTCTGATGGATGTGGCTCTCTTCAACAATGAGATTCCAATTGTTCAGTAATGAAGAGAGTCACCTACACCCAGAGAGAGGACTATGGGAAATGAGTGTAGACCACAACATAGCATTTTCACTCTTTCTGTTATTGTTTATTTGCATTTTTGTTTTACTTCTCATGTTTTTTCTTTTCTTTCTAGATTCGATTTTTCTTGTGCAGCAAGATAACTGTATAAATATGTATACAAATATTGGATTTAACATATATTTTAACATATTTAACATGTTTTAGACTACCTGCCAGCTAGGGAGGGGATGGGAGGAAGGAGAGGAAATTTTGGAACAAAAGGTTTTGCAAGGGTCAAGGTTGAAAAATTACCCATACATATGTTTTGTAAATAAAAAGCTACAATAATAAAAAAAATTTAATCCTTTAAAAAAAGATTATCTAAAGTTAGCATTCTGTTAGTTCAAGTTCAATGTTGCACTAGTGAATGAATCCACTAGTACATCATTGAAAAATTAATAAAAGGTTTACTTAGACTTAATAGCAATGATATGAAATAAGAGTACAGATGCAATAGTACATCATTGAAAAATTAATAAAAGGTTTACTTAGACTTAATAGCAATGATATGAAATAAGAGTACAGATGCAATTAGCTTCTATACATCTAAGTAGCCTACCTTCCATTTTATCTCCATATAGAGCAGAGAATGTTGGGATGACTCCAGTGTGCTTCAGACATCTGAAGAGCTTCAACTACATAGATGGAGCTTTTATAAGCCCCTACAAGACTAGGAAGCTAATCCATACAAACAAAAAACACTAGGAATCTACATCAATGAAAGCACAGGTTGGGTATCATCATCTCCAGATCAATCAAGTCTTGTCCTTGTAGAGGGAAGAGAAGAGAAAGAAAGGAAAAGAGAAAGAAGTACAACTATGCCATGGTCAGCTACTGCATGTCCTAAAGTGATAAAACAGGAGGGAAATATAGAAATAGAAAAAAAGTTCACTTATCACCACCTCAAAGAGATTCTTTCTGGAAAACACATACGAATATTATTGCCAAATTTTGGAACTCCCAGATCAAAGAAAATTTTGCAAGAAATATGAAAACAAGATTCAAATATGCTAGAGCCACAATTAGACTTGCACAGGATTTATTAGTAGCCACAATAAAAAAAGCAGGTCCTGGATTCATATATACTGGCAATCAAAAGAATTAGGCTTATTGCTAACAATATTATATTCAGCAAAATTATCCATAATATTTAATGAAAAAATGCATATTTAATAAACTTGAAGATTTTCAGGACTTTGTCTCAACTAAACCCAAACTTGATAGAAAATTTAAGACATAAGAACTAATATCAAAGATTAATTCCAAGGAACTTAATATGAACAAATTGTTTATGCTTTTACATGGAAATATATACCATATGTTTATCATTGACATTAGTAATTGAATAGCTTATAAGAAAGATTGAGGCAGAGGAGTATGAACTGATTCTAAAAAGCAAAACTGTCAAGGAAAAGGTAAAAACAGCAATTATGTTGTACAAATTAGGTGCAGAGGAAGAATAGACACAGAGGCTTTAAAAGGGGGAGGAAAATTCATCATCCTGAAAATCTACTCATATTGGAAATGGGTTAAATAGGCAACACTGCATATATACCATAAAGGCTATAATACTCTTCAACATCTATAAAGAAATAAGGCAATATGGTAACTGAGAAGAAATAGGATAATTAATGGAAATGGGATGAAGAGGGAAGTAAAGAGTTGGGAGGAGAAGATACAGAAAGGATCCAGGGCAGGAGAGGTTAAATAATAGCAAGGCAAGTTAGGGAGCAGAATTAAAGTTTCTAGGAAATGAAATATAGACAAACGCTACAACAAAGATCCAGAGTAAAATTTATTAGAAAAAAAATCTTAGATTGATCTTAGACAAAGCCAAATTTAAAGATTCAATTTAAGAGAGAAATCTACATTGTATGTCAGCCATGTTAATATTGTTTTAGATGCATGTTTATACATGAGTAAATGTGTGTATATATGTGTTGGTGAGTATATGTGGGTATGTATGTGTGTATATATATGTAGATATATGTATATGTATGGGTATGTGGGTGGATATGAATAAATATATAAATATATCTGTGCTTAATTATAGCCTACTTGGGAGAGATGGAGGAGTGAAAGGGGGATAAAAGTAAAGTGAAAAGCGCACAGCAGAGATTAAAAGAATAACACACAATAACACAAAGAAAGATGGATACTCATGATTATAATTTCTTCTATTATTATATATGCTTTCTTTAAATGGAAATCTATTATTATATATTTTGCATCCTCCCTGATGTTATGCTGGGCACATGACAATGTTTTCTTTTGTTTTTATTTTCCTTTTCTGTCTTTCCTTTTCTATTTTGTTTTTTTTTTCTTATCTTGTATTCAGTTCAATTTGAAAAAGAAAAAAAATGAAATTTCATCCCTGACTTTGCAGCTTCCTGTAGGGGATCCAGGTGCAATGAAAATTTATCTTTATGGAACCAGGTGTGAATAACATCTATTTTAATCATCAAAAAAGGGACAACAGGTGTTCCACATCTGGAAGCTCTAATAATTTAGCTAACTGAAGCAATAACCTTTTCCAGAACTCCCTAACCCTATGAAACTCAGTTGCAGAGAGATTCTCAGCATGGACTCTATTTGACTATAACCTGGAAGTCATTTCTCCAGTAATTCACCTGTTTTCTATTTGAATTTCTCATTTGACCTTCCCATTCCTTAGTAATAAAAGTCCATCTATCCTCACCTTTCTGTAAAGATAATTTCTAACATCTTTCCTAGCTCTAATATTTAATACATTCAGGAATCTGTTCATTCATAGCTTTATTGAAAGCTATTCCAAATTCAAGATATTTTGTAAGTCATCATCATCCTCACCTTCCACATTAAAATCTTAGTTCATAAGCCCCAATTGGTATGTTTTCTTTAACTGGCCAGAGGATACGTTAGTTCAAAGCAAAAAATCTAACCACATGAAGTATATACCAAAATAAGTAACAAAAATGACCATCTTATGTACACATGTATATATTTCCCTCACTTGGGAGATATACACAAGTAACATGTATGAGCATGGAATACATATGAAAGGCTATACACATAGTAAACACAGATGATCAAGGAACATGCATAGAAAGAAAGTCCACACCTTTGATGCCACAGATCAGAAGTTAGCAAAATATGACCAAATCTGGTCTGTCACTTGTTTTGGTATGACCAAGCTATCTTCCTTCCCAATCTCACCAAATTCCAGGAAAGCAAGACCCCAGTCCCCTTCATCTCATATGTCTTAGGAATCCAAGATTCTGACTTTGAGTCATCTGATTTAGAGCTGCACAAGCTTATAGAGCTTATCTAATTTAGAGCCATATAAAAAGCTTATTTATTGGATGATGGTATCAAAGGATCTAGAGATGATGGGAAGCTGAGGAGGTTCACATACCAGGTAATCACTTTCATTCCCCCAGAAGAAAGATAATACTTTCAGTTATAAAGTTCTTAAAAGCAAACATATTCTTGTGAGAAGGATAATCAAAACCACAAATCAAACACCACAAAATAAGCACTTTAGTCATAGATTAGCATACTCGGTACCACCTGCATGTTTCACTTCTTACTGTTTCCTTTCATAGTTCCGTTGACATAGTCCTATAGGTTCTCTTATTATTGCCATTTTACTCCATCTCCAAAGCTATATTCAGTCACATCATTAAAGCTATTGTGGGCCGCTATAGTTTCTTCTTATAGAAGAAAAGACCAAAAAGTACTATTACTCTTTTATAATACTATGCTAGTCACACTCAAAGACTAGTCAATACTTTTTTCAGATTGTTGTTTTTGTTGTTTCCTTAGAAAGGGTTCATCAGCAACAAACTGGGAAAACATTTTTACATTTAAGGGTTCTGATAAAGGCCTCATTTCTAAAATATATAGATAATTGACTCACATTTATAAGAATTCAAACCATTCTCCAATTGATAAATGGTCAAAGGATATGAAGTGACAATTTTCAGATGAAGAAACTGAAACTATTTCTAGTCATATGAAAAGGTGCTCCAAGTCACTATTGATCAGAGAAGTACAAATTAAGACAACTCTGAGATATCACTACACACCTCTCAGATTGGCTAAGGTGATAAGACAAGATAATGGAAAAGATAATGACAAAAGTTGGAGAAGATATGGGAAAACTAGGACATTAATACATTGTTGGTGGTACTATGAATGAATCCAACCATTCTGGAAAACAACATAGAACTATGCTCAAAAAGTTATCCAACTGAGCATACCCTTTGACCCAGCAATGTTTCTACTGGGATTATATCCCAAAGAGATAGATCTTAAGGGAGGGAAAGGGATCTACCATGTGCAAAAATGTTTGTGGCAATGAATGGATGCCCATCAGAGAAGGCTGAATAAGTTATGGTATATGAATGTTATTGGATATTATTGTTCTGTAATATAAGCAGGATGATTTCAAAGAGGCCTGGAGAGACTTAACATGAACTGATGCTAAGTGAAATGAACAGAACCAGGAGACAATTATACATAGCAACAGCAATATTATATGATGATCAATTCTAATGAATGTGACTATTTCGAACAATAAGATGATTGAGACCAGTTCCAGTGATTTTTGATAAAAAGAGCCATCTACACCCAGAGAGAGGACTATGGGAACTGAGTATGGTTCACAATAAAGTATTTTCACTCTTTTTGTTGTTTCCTTGCATTTTTATTTTCTTTCTCATTTTTTCTGGTATGATATGAATTTTCTTGTGCAGCAAGATTATTGTATAAATATGTATGCATATATTGGATTTAACATATATTTCTATCATATTTAACATCTATTGGACTACTTGCCATATAGGAGAAGGAATGAGGAAAGGGAGGAAAATTGGAACACAAGGTTTTACAAGGGTTAATGTTGAAGAATTATCCATGCATATGTTTTGGGGATTTTTTGGTTTTGGTTTTTTGTTGCTGAAGCAATTGGAGTTAAGTGACTTGCCCAGGATCACACAGCTAGGAAGTGTTAAGTATCTGAGACCAGATTTGAACTTAGATCCTCCTGACATCAGGGCTGGTGCTCTATCCACTGCACCACCTAGCTGCTCCCATGCATGTTTTGAAAAATAAAAAACTTTAATAAAGAAAAAAAGAAAGACTTCATCACACTATAACTGATACAAATTATCATCTCAAGTGGCTATCAAGAACTTTTCTTCTCAATTTCTTCCTTTTCCTTTAATGGCAAGTCTCTCAATTCTTGCTTCTAGCTGAGATGAGAAAGAAAATTCCTTTCCCTTCCATCATCAACCAATAGTTGATGATGAAGGTAAGCACACTGTGCCAGTTACCTTTAGTCTTTGAAAGATCTCAAAAAGATATTAGCTACACTGAAGGGGAATGATCAGAACTTTCTGTCTTTGTTTTGCATTTCTGTAATTACAATAATCTTCCCTTACCCCCAGTAATTTATAAATACCAGGGCAGGAGTCAAACTGCTAATCAATTATGTCTCACTCCCACCATCTGGCTAATTATGTTCTTTTTTACTTATATAGTATAAGAGAAAAATATGCAAAACCCTGAATTTTAGCCAACCCATCAAACATACATTTGTATTAATGTATAAAGCAGACTTTCAATGACAAATGGAAGCCTCCAGCTGAAAATAGGTCCTTTAGGAGATTTTTCCCTCTTCACCAGACAATTATCTTACCTAACTATTTCTAAATCACATTTTATGTTAATTTGAAACAAAAAAATAGAGATTCCTGAGCAATGTAAAACAGTTTTCTAGCTTAAATTTAAGAATTTTTTTTAAATTTACTACATAGTTAAATGGTAGTGTTAATATTCATATATCTTTGGAGGAAGGTCTATCTTCCCAGAAAACTAAGGTATTTTCCTTCCTCAGGAAAAAAAAATAAAAGGGGCACTTCTTGTTGGTCTTTAATCCCTGATAAATCAAGGAAGCATCCTCTCCTCTTGGATATAGATATATTTCAACTTCTTCCAGTATACTATAACATTCCACAAAGTCTTGCTCTGAGATTTCATGATGATGTGGAGATGACCTAGAATTCCCTGAGAACAGATGAAAATAGCAAAGATTCCAGCAAATCTACCATATGAAAAAGCTTTTAGTATGGTCTCAGCAAAAGAGTCTGTTTTCTGAGTCCAAACTAGTTAAATATATAGAAGAACATAATATTTTTCTTCCTCCTCCTTTTATTCTTTGTTCTGTTCCTCTTCCTCCTCTTCCTCTTATTTCTATTCTACTTCCCATCCTCCTTTTTCTCCTTCTCTTTCTCAACTTCCTTTTCCTCTTTTGTTCTTTGACTACATAACCCACTCTCACTGCTAATATTTTGGGAAGAAAACAAGTCATTCGGCATAGCAGCTTCCACTTGGGTTCATCTTAGAAAACTACTTCTCTGAAACATTTACAATCCCTACTGCCACTTGGCTCAACCCCATTCTGTGTCCCAGCATAGAAAGCTTAAGACACACAGAAGTTTATTCATATTTCTCCCTCGTCTTACCTCCTCCTCTCTTCAATAAGTAATTATTGAATACCTATGAACTGGATTATAGAAAAAAAACTGCAGGATGAAATTTTCTGAGTTTGAGGGGTTTGTAATTCACAAATCTTCACTCTACCTAATGTAATTCCACCCAGCTGGATTTGAAGGTCCCCTGGACAGCATAATCTTGGGTAGGCGTAAGGAGAGTTGATCCTTGATTGGCTAAAATATTTGGAAGAGAAGGGGAAAGAGAAAGAAATAGGGGGAGGAAAAGAAAGATCAGACTTTCAGTGACAAATGGAAGCTTCCTTGGAATCATATAGAAAAAGAAGTCAGGACCCAAAAAAACCCTTAATTCCCAGTCTCTGCACTCCCAGAAACTGCTAAAGATGAATTTCTCAGGTGAAATTGTTTTCCCTTTCCTTGAGATGAGATTTTATTTCCCTTCAGTTAAGAGAATTTTATCTCTACTCTTGTGTATTTTGCCACCTAAACTAATCTGCATAGCTTTTTCTTTTCTGTTTTACTTATTTATATCTATAAAAATATTTGATCAGTATCTCTGATTATCTTTTGTGTAATAAGTGTATGGTGAAGAGATGAAGTTGAACTCATAGTTTAAGGTAAATGTTATCCTTTAGGGTCTGAAGCAAAATAACTCCCCCTACTACTAATGATCAGGCAAAAATGACTTTTATCCTGATGCCGAATTTCAAATAATCATACTTCTAGAAAGCCAATATCTGGTGCATAATAGGTATAAATTTAATGTTAATACTACTTTTGAAGATAGAAGAGTAAAGGAGAGATCACCCAACCATCATCATCTTTCTGCTCATCACAAGGTACAACTCCATTTTTCTTGAATGAATAATTCAAGATCTACAAATACCTGTTTATATAATACATTTGTTATACTTGGACTACCTACTTTGTTATAGTAATATATATTGAATGCTCTGCTAACCACAAAGCAAAAAGGCATTGTCTCTGCTCTCGTGATATTTACAATATAATAAAAATTTTATTACAAAGCACTTTGTATTCATTATTTTATTTGATTACAGTCTTTTCAGAGACATAAATCTTATCCATGTGAAATTAAAAAACAGTATGAGGCAATATTTAATAAGTATTCTGAATAAGATAATTGGGAAAAGAGGTCAGGAGGGGAAGGGAGAAAAATCAATTTTATCTGAAAATACTTCATAGAGAAGGGAGAAAACAGCATGTATTTGGAATGTGAATTATTTTTTTTTTAAGTTTTATTTTCTCTATTCAAGGAAATGTAGGCATAGGCCTACTCAGAGCCATCAACAAAGTAGCCAAGACCACATAAGATTTTAAAGCCAATACTCAAATCCAGATCAACTGACTGATCGTATTTTTAAAAGGACATTAGGAAAATAATGTCTAAAGAAGTAAGCCAAGATGGTAAAGGACATCAAGTTGATGTCACATAAATTTTGTTAAAGGAAGTGGAGATAACCACTAGTGAAGAAGAAAAGCCTCAAGAGGGACATAATGGCTGCCTTCAAGTATTTGAAATGCTATCATATACAAAGATTAATTTTATCCTGTTGGTTCCAAATGGCAGAATTTAGAGCAATGAGTAGAAGCTGAAAAGCCATCAAGTTAGGATTGAGGTAAGAAAAAATTCTCTAATAAAGATCTCCAAAAAGTAAAACTTCATGGAAGTTTTTTGGCAAAAGCTAGATGGCCACTTATTAGACATGTAAATATAAATATGTTTTAAGGTAAGTTACATGAGATGAATTCTGAGAACTTGAAAATTCTGTGAAGTATACAACAAAAAATAATTAGCAAGAAATTAAAAGCCAAAATAAGTGAGAAGAGAATAAGATAATACCTAACTACTCTCAATGAATTAAAGTTATTGGGATTAGATAAGCTACATACCACAATAGGAAAAGATCAAGCAGATTCCTTAAATAATATTGGTAATCTTTGAAAAATTATGGATAATTGTAAAGATATTACAAAATGAACAAATATTCCAATTTTCAAAAAGGAAAGGATAGATTCTTTAAAGTAAAACTCATGGATTTTACATTCACTCTAGATAAAATTCTACCATTTTATATTACTGTACTATTAATAGAACGACTTCTGAACCAGATGAGAAATGAAAAGTGAAACATGAAAACAAGGGAACATGAAAATAAGAAGTCATAGTCAAAAATTTTGTAACATGGGTTATTAATATGGTTCTCCACACATTGAATCATAGGTATATCACTATATAAGTTTGAATAATGCAAACTTTAAGAATTATAAAATATCAGCTTATGTTTGATACAAACCAAAATTCAATTAATAGAATTTATGTGAATTACTCAAATTAGAATGGTGTTGATTTTAAAAAAAAAAAAGAACCCTTATCAAAATGGAAAAAAGGAAGAGTATTTAAAATGTAAACATTGTCAGAACCAAAAAGAAGAAGCTTATTATGTAAGAACAAAACTTTGGTGTAATTAACAAGGATAAACATAGTCTTAGTAGCTCTAATATAGGACAAAATGTCAGGATACCTGAAAATATAGCATAGAATATTATAAAAGCACACAAGCAAAAGAAAAAGGCAAAGTTACATTAGCTTCTTTTTTTGCAAAAAAAAAAAAAAAAATACAAGGAATAAAAATGTTACAATGATAGAAAGTGTATATCTTTTTACCATATTGAATAAAGGTCAAAAAATTCTTAAAAATTTGTTTGGGAGGACAGAGCCAAAATAGCAGATTAGAGGCAACATGCTGTGCTTTCCCAAGATTCTCCTTCAAATAACTTTAAATTAATGTTTAGAGCAGCAGAGCCAACAAATGGTTGAGGTGAAAAATTTTAGAACCAAGAAAAATTAGGAGGTTGACAAGAAAAGTTTGTGACACAAGAATGAAGACCCATTGGAAGTCTATACATATGGTAGCAGCAATAGCTGTGCAGAAGCAGTAGTTTGGGGAACTCTCAGTCCAAAGACTGTGAAGAGGTTGGATAACGGATCAGAAAGAGATTACAGGGGATCCTTTGGTGACACTGGGTATAGACTGATTGGCAATTCTATTGCATTTTCGTAGTTCTAGGTCTTAGTTTCAGACTGAAATGGAATACTAGGGGTTAGTCTCAAAGGAGCAAAGATCCTGATTGCAGTTTCAAAGCCAAGTGGAGAGCTAATATTTGTGGCTGCAGGAAATCATGGGTAAAGCCAAGAACAGAAATTAGGATACTGGTGATCTTATTTCTCCTCACAATCTAGCACCCAAAACTTGCAGACCACTTCCCCTCACCCCGAACTAACTCTGAAAAACAAAACAAGCTCTAAGAAAAAAAAAATTAATTAATTAAATAAAAAATAAAAAAGCTTACAGTGCTTTCTTACTTCAAGGTGAACTCAGTCCATTGTTAATAAAAAATAATAAAAAAAAAAACCCTCAAAATCAAGAAGACTAAGAAACATGAAGAAACAACAACAAATAAGAAGAACTTGGATATAAAAAGCCATTCTGGTTGTAGGGAAAATCAAGACATAAACTCAAAAGAACCCAACAACATGAAAGACTCAAAGAAAAATACTATTTTCACCCAAACTCAGTGAGAATTCCTGGAGAAGTTAATGAAAGAGATGAGTGGTAGAGAAAAAAATGAAGGAAGAAATGAGTGTAATACAAGAAAATTATGAAAATAGAATTAACATCTTGGTACAAGAAACATAAATAATCATTGAAAAAAAGAATTTCTTAAAAAGCACAACAGAACAAGTGGAAAAAGAGGTAAAATTCGCTGAAGAAAAGAACTCCTTAAAAAATAGAATTGGCTGAATGAAAAACAAGATATAAAACTCAGTGGAGAAAATAATTCCTTAAAAATTAGACTGGAGATGTCAGCTAGGTGGTGCAGTGGATAGAGCACCAGTCCTGAATTTAGAAGGACTTGAGTTCAAATCTAACCTCAGATACTTAATACTTCCTAGCTGTGTGACCCTGGGCAAGTCATTTAATCCCAATTGCCTCAGAAAAAAAAATAGAATTGTACAAAGTAGAAACTAATGACTCAATGAGACATGAAGAAACAATAAAACAAAATGGAAAAAATGTTAAATATGTCATCGGAAAATCAACTGATCTGGAAAATAAATCAAAGAGAGATAATTTAATAATTCTTGATTATCTAAAAGCCACAATAAAAAAAGAACTTAGACATTATATGTCAATAAATTATCAAGTTAAACTGCTTTGATATCTTAGATCCAGAGAGTAAAATTAAAATTGAAAGAATATACCAATTATCTCCTGAAAGAGATCCCATAAATGAAAACTCCCAGAAATATTATATTCAAATTCCAGAGCTAACAGATTAAAGTCATAAAAAAACAATTCAAGATCACACAAAAATTAGCAGTTTCTATGTTAAAGAAGCAGAAGATTTGGAATATGATGTTCTAAAAAGCAAAGGAGCTAGTATTACAAGAATAGAGACAACAAAAGCATACCTAGCAAAGATGAGTATAATCCTTCAGGGCAAAATTGGATATTTATTGAAGGAGAGGACTTTCCAGCATTCCTGATTCTAAGACCAAAGCTAAATAGAAAATTTAATATTCAGAAATAAGATTCAAGAGGAGCATAAAAAGGTAAACATGGAACAGTATTCATAAGCCTTAAAGTTAAACTGTTTACATTCCTATATGGATAGATGATACATATAACTTCCAAATTTTATCCTCATTTTGATGTTCAATTGTTTCAACTCTTCATAGTCTCATTTGGGGTTTTCTTGGCAGAACAGCTAAATCAATCATACCTGATCATCACACAATGTTTCTACTGCTGTGTACAATGTTCTCCTGGTTCTGCTCATTTCATTCAGTTCAAGTAAATGGAAGTTTTTCCAGGTTTTTCTGAAATCCATCTGCTCATCATTTGCTAAATCACAATAGTATTCTACTACATTCATACATGACAACTTGTTTAGCCATTCCCTAACTAATGGGCATTCTCTCAATTTCCAATTATTTACCATGACAAAGAGCTTCTATAAATATTTTTGTACATGTAGGTCCTTCTCCCTTTTTTATGATCTCTTTGGGATATAGATCTACTAGTAATATTATTGGATCAAATATGTACAGTGTTATTGTCTTTTGGGCACAATTCCAAATTGCTCTCCAGAATGGTTGGATTAATTCATAATTCCATCAATAATGCATTAATATTGCAATTTTCCCATATTTTCTCCAACATTTATTGTTTTCTTTTTCCCAGTTTCTATTATCGTTTCTATTATCCAGTCACACAGGTGTGAGATAATATCTCAGAGTTCTGTTAATTTGTTTTTTTTTCTAATCAGTAATGATTTAGAGCATTGTTTTATATGATTATAGCTTTAATTTCTTCATCTGAAAACTGCCTGTTCATATCCTTTAACCATATATCAATTGAGGAAAGATTTGTATTCTTATAAATTTGAATCAGTTCTTTAGGTATTTGAAAAATAAGGCCTTTATTAGAAACACTGACTGTACAAATAATTTCCCGTCTTTCTGCTTTCCTTCTAATATTGTTTGCATTGGTTTTGTTTGTGCAAAAACTTTTGAATTTATTATATTCAAAATTATCCATTTTGTATTTCATAATGTTCACTTTCTACTATTTGGTTATGAATTCTTTCCCTTTCCATAGATCTGACAGATAAAGTATTCCCTGCTCTCCTACTTTAATCGTGGAATCACTTTTTAGTGTCTAAATCATGTATATAATTTAACCTTATTTTGGTAAGTGTGAGATGCTGGCCTATACCTACTTTCTACCCCTTTCTACCTTTCCCAGCAGGTTTGTCAAGTAGTGAGTTTTTATCCCAGAAGCTGGAATCATTGGATTTATCAGATAGTAGATTGCTATAATCATTTATTACTGTCTTATATATTTAATCTATTTCATTGATCTACTACTCTCTTAACCAGTACCAAATAGTTTTTATGACTGCCACTTAAGAGTTTTAGATCTGATACATCTAGGCTACCTTCCTTTGAATATTTTTCAATCAATTCCTTTGATATTCTTGACTTTTTGTTCTTCCAGATTAATTTTTTTTATTTTTTCTATCTCTATAAAATGATTTCTTATAGTTTAATTGGTATGGCACTAAATAAATAAATTAATTTAGGTGGAATTGTCATTTTTATTATATTTTTCCAATTGTTTAGATCTGACTTTATTTTGTGTGAAAAATGTTTTGAAATTGTAGTCATATAATTTTAGGTTTGTCTTAGCAAAGAAACTCCTAAATATTTAATATCGTCTTCATTTATTTTGAATGGAATTTCTTCTTCTGTCTCGTCTTGCTGAGCTTTATTCATAATAAGTAATATGTAGACATATTGATTATTTATGTGTATTTTATATTCTTTAAATTTGCTAAAGCTATTAAATATTTGAAATAGTTTTCTAGTTGATTCTGTAAGTACACCATCATATCATCATCTACAAAAAATGAATTTTGTTTCCTCATTGCCCAGTCTGATTCCTTCAATTTCTTTTTCTTCTCTTATTGCTAAAGCTTTCCTAGTACAATAGCAAATAGTCAAGACATTTTTAGTATAATATTGAATAATAGTACTAGTAATGTGCATCCTTGTTTCATTGTTGATCTTACTGAAAATGTGGCTTATCCTTATTATGAATAATGCTTACTGATGATTTTAGCTATATTTTTATTTTAAGGAAAGTTCTGTGTATTACTATATTCTCTAGTGTTTTTAATAAGAATGGGTACTGTATTTTGTCAAAAGGTTTTTCTCCATCTATTGAGATAATCATATGATTTCTATTAGTTTTATTATTGATGTAATTAATTATGCTAATAGTTTTCCTAATATTGAAACAGTCCTGCATTCCTGCATCCTACCTGGTCATGGTGCATTATCCTTATGATTAATTCCAATGATCATTTTTGTTTTTTATTTAAAATTTTGCATCAATATTCATTAGTGAAATCTGTCTATAATTTTCTTTTTCTGTTTTGGCTCTTCCTGGTTTAGGTATCAACACCATATTTGTGTCATAAAAGGAATTTGGTGAAACTTCTTCTTTGCCTATTTTTCCAAATAGTTTATATAATATTGAAATTAATTGTTCTTTAAATGTTTAGTATTGTAGTGGGCTGAAAACTCTTGAATCGATTCAAGCACTTAGGGCTAATTACCGATTGGACAATACTCTATGGGCATGGGCTTGGGGGATGGCTCTTCCCACTATCCTGTGCTGGCTCAATAATTGATGTATACAGACAATTGTAGGAGGGACTAGGGGGTAGACTAAGACTAGCCAGGGTCACTTTGGTGATAGATGAGGAAGAAGAAGGTTGCAGAGATCTTGTTTCCATCCCTTTCACTTCTACCCCTAAAGACCAAGAATAAAGACTAAGGACTTTTGCTTATCCTGACTCCAGTTGATTCTAAGGTATCCTGAGTGCTAATGTCATCATCACATAGTACAATTCATTTGTAAATCTATCAGGACCTGTAGACTGTTTTCTTAGAGAGTTCAATGATGACTTCTTCAATCTCTCTTTCTAAAATAGAATTATCTAAATATTTTATTTCCTCTTCTGTTAATGAGTCATTTATATTTTTGTAAATGTTCATCAGTGTCACTTAGATTGTCAGTTGGACACAATAATTCCTAATTTTGGCTCTAATTTCCTCTTCATTGGTGGTTGAATTGACCATTTTAATTTTTGATACTGCTAATTTAGTTTTCTTCTTTCTTTTTTAATCAAATCAACCAAAGATTTATTTTTCTTAATAAAACAAGCTCTTAGTTTTATTTATTAGTTGAATAGTTTTCTTTCTTTCAATTTTATTAATCTTTCCTTTGATTTTCAAGATTTCTAATTTGGTATTCAATTGGGATTTTTAATTTGTTCTTTTTTTTTTTTAGCTTTTTTAATTGTACTGCCCTTTCTCTATTTTATTCATGTAAGCATTTATAAAATAAAATTTCTCCTAAGTACTTACTTGACATTCATCAATTTTGATATGTTGTCTTTCTCTTTGCAGAAATTATTAATTTATTTCTATGATTTGTTATCCTATCCACTTATTCTTCAATATTAGATTATGTAGTTCCTAATTAATTTTAATATTTCTGTCCATGGCTCTTTATTACATATAATTTTTATATCATGATCTGAAAAAATTTATTTAATATTTCTTACTTTCTGCATTTGATTGTGAGGTTTTTATGCCCTAATACAAGCTCAATTTTTTGCAGGTGCTATATTCCATTGAGAAAAGGTATATTCCTTTGTATCATCATTCAATTTGCTCCAGAGATCTAATATATCTAACTTTTCTAAAATTCATAACCCCCTTCTTGTTTATTTTGTAATTAGATTTATATAATTCTTAGAGAGAGATGTTGAGGTCTCTCACTAGTATAGTTTTGCTGTCTATTTCTTCCTTTTACTCATTTTAGAATTTATATGTTATAACACTTGGTATATATATATATATATGCTTAGTATTGAAATTACTTCAATATTTACACTACATTTTAATAAGGTGTAATTTCCTGTGCTGTCTCATCTCTGGAACCAGCAAAAAAAAATGGGGCAGAAAAGCTGTTAGCTGAGAGCACTTGCAGAGGGGTGGAGCATTTGATTTGGGGTTCCAAGTCAGAGAGGAGAGCGGATGTGAAGCTAAAGGCATCATCTCCTCCCCCATCCAAGGATTAGAGGTTCCTTACATGAAGAGTTATCGTTCTTTAAAAATGAACAGGCAGAAAAGAAAGAATCCAATCATAGAAATTTACTATGGGAATAGGGAAGACTGGGGTTCATCTTCAGAGGAGAACACTAAAGTAAAAAAAGCCTTTTCTACTCCAAAGAATAACATTAAATGTCTACCTGCTCAGAAAAAAAAATTATAGAACTCAATAAAGACTTTAAAAATCAAATGAGACTGAAGAAAAACTTTTTAAAAATGAAAACCATACAAGAAAAACAAAATTATAAAAAAGGTAACTAAATAGAAAAGGAGATACAGAGTCTTAAAGAAGAAAATTGTTCTTTGAAAATTAGAACTGCAGGGCATCTAGGTGGTGCAGTGGATAGAGTACCAGCCCTGAAGTCAGGAGGACCTCAGTTCAAATCTGGCTTCAGATACTTAATACTTCCTAGCTGTGTGACCCTGGGCAAGTCACTTAATCCCAATTGCCTCAGTTTAAATAAAAACAAAAGAAAATTAGAAATACACAAGGTAAAGCCAGTGAGCTATGAGACAAAAAAATAACAAAACAAAATATAAATAATAAAAAACAGAATAGAATGTAAAACATTGTATAGGAAAAACAACAAATCTGGAAAACAGATCAAGAAGAAAAAATATAACAATAACTGGACTACATGAAAACTGTAACCAAAAAAAAAAGAACCTTTACACAATGATCTAAGAAATAATCCAAGAAAACTGTCCTGGAGTTATAGTACATGAGGAGAAAGTATAAATAGAAAAAAAAATCTACCAATCATCATCTCAAAAAGATCCTATATGGAAAATACATAGAAATATCATTACCATTTGAAAACCCCAGATCAAAGAGAAAATTTTGCAAGAAAAAAAACTTCTAATGTGCTGGAGCCACAGTTAGAATTGTATAGGATTTATCAGCAGCTACAATAAGATGGCCACAAATCCTGGAATAATATATATTGGCAATGAAAAGAATTAGGCCTATGCCCAAAATGTCATATCCAGCAAAATTGTTCTTAATACTGAACCATCAAAATTATCCTTTAACTAACTTTCAAATTTTCAGGAATTTGTCTCAACCAAACCCACATTTAATAGAAAACTTAATATATAAGAGCCAACATCAAAGATTAATTTCAAGGGATTCAACATATGCAAATTGTGTTTTTAAATGTAAATGTATACTATATGTTTAAGATTGACAACACTAACTGGGTAGCTCAGAAGAAACATTGGGGAAAAGTTGAATATGATCTGGCTCTAAAAAGCAAAACTTTCTAAGAAAAGGAAAAAATAATAATTAGGTTATATGAATGAGGTGCAGAGGAAGGACCAACACAGAAGCATTGGAAGGGGGAAGAGGGATGGTAGTTCTAAAAACCTATTCACATTGGGGTCTCCTAGAGTCATTAGCTTCCACTTGCCTATTCCAAATTTTTCTTCAGTTAACATTTTTTGTACCTCCTTTTCCATTTGACCAATTCTGTTTTGAAATGAGTTGTTTTTTTCAGTAGATTTCCTTTTTTCCAAATTGACTAATTCTATTTTCAAGGAGTTGTTTTCTTCATCAAACTTTTGAGCTTCCTTTTCCAAGCTGTTGAGTCTTTTTTTCATAGTTCTCTTACATAACACTCATTTATTTCTTCAGTTTTTCTTCTACCTCTCTTACTTGATATTTCAAAACTTTTTGTAGCTTTTCCAAGAGCATTTTTTGGCTTTGAGTCTCATTCCCCTTTGAGACTGCTCATGTAAAATTTCTGATACTGTTGTTCTCTTCTGAGTTTGTGTTTTAGTTTTCCCTATCTCCATACTAGTTTTCTATGGCCAAGGGTCTTTTCTTGTTTTCTTTGGTTTTTGCTCATTTTTCAAAGTTGAGCTCTGCTCCTATGGTACAGGGGACACTATCCTAAGCTTCTTGCATTTGAAGTCAGGGGCCTAGTCACTAGCTTTCTGTGCCAAATCCTCTGGGGCTAGTGCAAGCCTACTGCACTAGGGTAGCCCAGCCTAGTCACTTCTGTTCTCTCCCAAATTCTAAAACTGCCAGTTTGCTATTCAAAAATAAAAATAAGATTGGCTTGTCTAGACTCCTTCTGTGCTGGGCTGGGCTGAGTTACCCTTTTACTGAAGTTAAATAGACCTTTCCGAAAGTCCTTCTAAGTTATCTTATACTGGAAAATTGTTTCATTCTGTCATTTTGTGGATTCTGTCATTCCAAAATTCTTTTACAGACTTTTAGAGACTTGAAGGAAACTGGGAAGAGTTTAGGCAACTTTGTGGTTTCTGTCATCTTAGCTGTCCCCACTCTGTAAAATTTAAATGTCTCTATTTTTATTTTTATTTTTGAATAGCACTATTTTTAATAGTACTATTATGTAATAATTGAGTATTAAATAGGTATAGTCTTTTCAAAATCCAAGAAAAGCTCAGATTGCCATCTAGCTATTGTGCCATATTGCTGCT
Organism: Sarcophilus harrisii; assembly: GCF_902635505.1. Lineage (NCBI taxonomy): Eukaryota > Metazoa > Chordata > Mammalia > Dasyuromorphia > Dasyuridae > Sarcophilus > Sarcophilus harrisii. The sequence continues at coordinate 360,761,676 of NC_045429.1, read as the reverse complement.
CATATAAGTGAGTATATACTCATTATTATCCAAAATGAAAAGGCTGAAATGAAAATTTTTTCAAAGAAAATCAAATGTCTTGGCAACTATAAGACCAAGGCCACACTCAACTAAGAATAGAGACATCAAGTGAATATCAATATAAATTCAATTGAATATAAAGTCCATTTACTTAATAAGCATAATTAGAGTTTTGGAAGATATGACTTTTGTATCAAATTTCACTCCAATGGCAGATGAATTTTGGAAAGGTTATATAATAATCTATTCTCAAAATAACTGAAGGAAATGTTTAATTTTAGCTAGAGGTTAGGGGAAATAAAGAAATATTTTTCCCATTTATGTTTACATACTTCCTGAAATCTACCCATGGACCTCAAGAAGTCCATGAATCCAAGTTAAAAACCTTTGACTAGCAGGAATAGGGGACATATTTCTTGCTGTGCAATAATTCCCAGCCTGATGGGACCAAAGACATATAACCACAGGTGGGGGGAAGTCTACTTAATAGGCTCTGAAGAAAAAAAGAAAATATATATGTATATATATAATTTCTTGCTCAAGGATACAATTCTTGCTGGGAGAGAGAATATGTAAATAGATAAGTAATACAAGATAACTCAGAGAAATGGAGGAAGAGAACATAAATAACTTTTGGTCCCGATTATGTGTTCTTGGAGAAAGAAGCACCTGAGCAGAACCTGAAGGATGATAAGTATTCAGGGACAGTGAAATGAGAAAGTTTTCCCTAACCCCTCTCCATTCTAGTGTCTTGCCTTTTTCAGTTCCTATTTATTTTGTACATAGTTTGCCTTGTATATTTATCTGTTTGTTGTCGCCACTCTTATATTATTAGGTCCTTGAAAGCAGAGGCTATTTTCTGCCTCTTTTTGTATCTATCCTCAGTCCTTAGCATAGTGCCTGGAACAGGATAAGCATTAATGTTTATTTAATTGAATTGAGGAATTCCAAGCATGGTAAATAGACTATGTGATAAGAGAGATGGAACACTGAATTTGGGGAAGAGGAGGTCTGCTTAGCTATAACATAGAGTTCATGAAAAAGAGTAATTAATGTAAAATAAGTCCATAAAAGGAGAAGTTAGGTGATACAGTAGATAAAGCACTTGGCTTAGAATCAGGAAGAACTCATCTTCATGAGTTCAAATCTGGCTGCAAACACTGTGGACAAGTCATTTCACCCTGTTTGCTTCAGTTCCTCATCTATAAAGTGAGATGGAGAAAGAAATGGCAAATGACTCCAGAATCTTTGCCAAAAAAACAAAAACAAAAACAAAAACAAAAACAGAAACAAAAACATAAACAAAAACAAAAATAAAACAAAACAAACAAACAAAAAAAAAAAAACAAGGAGTAGGACATGACTGAAATGTCAACAAAAAGTCTGTAAAGGTATGAAAAATGCACACCTAACAACATATTAAGAATATGAGAGTTGCAACGTAAGAAAAACATAAAACAGTCATTTAAAAAGCAAGATTATAATTGGCAGTGTGATTCAGTCTGGTTAAATTTATTTCAACAAAGACATAGAGTTTGTTTTGAAGAAATGCCTTGGTAAAAATAACAGACCAATCTTTCTTTGATCTTAATGGGCTCCCTCCCAAGTAGAAGAAGCAAAGGAATATAGTGCAGGGTATTCCAAAAGGATAAAGACCATAGAGGTCTGCCTGAAGGAAACAAAATCATGAGAGAACTTGGGGAAGAGATAAGCTTTTCCACCTTTTCCATCCAATCTCTCAAGGCTAGAAACAACGAAAAGAAAAAAAGTAATAATATAAGAACTACTAAACAGATGATAAGCTGGAAAGGTATGAGAAAACTAGAATTGTAAGTAGGGTTTTTTTCATTTTATCATTTATTCATTTTTTCCCTTTTCTTTTCTCTTCCTGAGTTGTGATAGAGATAGAATATTGGGAAAGATTTTTAGAGATCTCTGCTAAACTGTTCTTGGAACAAAGCCCAAATGTGATCAAGTACCCCTTTAGTTCTGAAATTCTTTTATTATAATTTAATGTAGAAAATTTTATTTTTTTTACTTAATATAGAAGATTTTATCAAGTTCTGCATAGAATTTCTCAATCTCTTCATCTGCTGAAACTGATTTTGAGGTGTAAGTTTTCAAAAATAAAGAAATACATGTTGCACAGTATGAAAAGCAGTGAACTTGAGAGTCTAGAAGCCGTGAGTTAAAATCATGCTTTAGACACTTACTCTCTCTATGACACTGGTAAACCACTTAACCTTCCTGTACCTGACTGTCTTCATGTATAAAATTAGGAAATCTACTTGGTAGCCCTAGATTCCCTCTGGTTCCATGATGATTTTTTTTTTTAATAAATGATCTTTTTACAAATTTTTATCAGAGGGGCAGATAAATGGAGCACTGTCCCTAGAGTCAGGAAGACCCCAGTTCAAAGCTGGCCTCAGATACGTAACACTGTGTGATCCTCGGCAAGTAACTTAAAACCCCAATTGCCTCACCAAAACACACACACACACACACACACACACACACACACACACACACACACACACACATAATCAGAAGCCTACAATACACGATGACCAAACATTCCATGAAATTGTATTCCATTATAAAATTTCTTTATTTGCCTCTGAGATCAAATAATCTCAAGTTTGGGAGAAAGAGAGATATTGCTCACCAAAAATGATAGGGTTTTTAATAGTAACAGTTGGGAAGAGCTCTGAACCTTGATATGGATCATGGATACCAGCCCTGCTCCCCTGTGTGCTGTGCTTCCCACTTCAACTATGAGGGACCCACATTGAGACCATCCCTGCTGGCATCTGTCCTCCTCCTCTTTTGAATAGAAATAAAATTGTTTAAAGATTTTTCTTTGTGGTGCTATTGCCCTTCATTTGAACTCCTCATAACTGCATACATAATTCATTAAGTTATACAAATTCACAGGAAATAGATGAGAAAGAGAGAGACAGAGAAAGAAGTACACATACACAATGGTATATAAACTTCATTACATTCAGGGATATTAATTTTTATGTTATTACATTATTATATTAATTATGTTTCTGTGTATTAATAAGAAACATGTATTGCATATACATATATAAAGAGAGACAACAGATATAGAAACTAATTGTAGAGCAAGGCATGTATACATGTAAGATTTGGAAAATACGTGTGGCCTGAAAGATACATGAGAAAGAACAAGTAGGCTATCACTTCAAAAATATAACAATTCATTGATCACTTCTTAAGCAAGCATGGACACCAAGAAATATTCACATGGCCTGGTACAAGACTTAGTTCTTCTTCTCAACTCCCTGTTCTAATAATCTTCTAATTTTAAAATATGTCACACAGACCACTATAGATGGCCTTGCCAAGGAAAGCCTTCTGTTATCCTTCTAGTGGAACTGCCTTTAGTTTTCTGGATTTATTTATAGTGAATGTCAATATATATATGATTCAATTACTTTATGAATAGGTGCCCTTAATGACCACTGGACAAGGATCTATTTTTTTTTTCCTGAGACAATTGGGGTTAAGTGACTTGCCCAGGGTCACACAGCCAGGACGTGTTAAGTGTCTGAGGCCAGATTTGAACTCAGATCCTTCTGATTTCAGGGCTGGTGCTCTATCCACTGTGCACCATCTAGCTGCCCCAAGGACCTCACATTTAAAGAACCAATATTTAGAGATAGTCTAAAACCAACTTGGCACCTTTCACCACTTTTTCCCACTCCTCCATCTTTACTGTAAAAGTGAATGGGACTGATTGGATGAAGTATTTCTCAGGATTGAGTCACATGATCCCTGTTTTCAGAACTGGGACCTTGGTAGATCATTTGATCTCTGGAGAGATGAACTTTGAATCCTGAGATACAGGAAGTTGCAGAAAGTGACATGACCTGTGGGAGGCAGCCAGCATTGGTGACCATTGGTCAAGGTGGGATACGTCCTTTTAGTCTATCCAATGAGAAGGCTCAAATCTTTTGCTTTTAAACCCTAGACAAGCTGGAAGCTGCCCAGGTTCCAGGACCACATGGTGGGAGTTGAGATGGCTTCCAGGTGTGTGTGTCTGGGCCTCTCTCTGCAGGGATTAAATAAATATTTTCTCTTTGTAGCTAATAACGTCTCTGATTAGTTAATTGGATTGGGAAGGGGTTCTTGCATCCAACCTGTCCCACACAGTTTATGGGGGCTTGTCCGGGATCTGGCTTCCCAGAGAGATGGCTGGTGGGCCCCTGATTCAAGGTAGGTGCCAGCTTGCGTCCTCCACCTGACCTTGAGATCAGACTTTCAGCCTCCCTGTCTGTGAATATTGGGCCTAGGGAGAAGAGACACTCAGATACAAACAGAAGGCACACAATTCTTCAAAGATGAAGCCCGGGTGAGATAAAGCCAGGTCACTTATGCATAGTAATCCTAGAGGCACTGTCTGTTAATGTGCCCTTGAACTATCCTTGTGGCTCCTGGGATCATCAAGCCTTGGGTGATCCAGTTTAAGGGTTCTGTTAACAGCACAGAATAGGGACGTTCTATGGTTGGCTATGACCCCGGTCTGCCACACCACCCTGGGGAGAGTTGGCTGTGCTTTTGCTGGAGGTCAGTGGGGTGAGATTGGATGCTCTGAGAGAGGTCAATCCAACTCAAATCTTTGGAGCAAAAGGGAAAAAAAAGTGCCTTTGGGTATTTCTGTTGTATGTAGGAAAGTGGGGAAAAGATGGTCTCTTCCATGTGATTTTTGTCTGTGTGTCTTTGTGCAAAATGTCTTTGTCATGTTTGTTCTGTGAGCTAGAATTTGTTAGGAAAAAAAAGAGAGACTTTCCTGTAGGCTCCAACTCTGATCAAAGTTGGAGCTTTAGGAAAGTCCATGGAGAATAATGGTTAAGGAATCTGGCAAGTGGTCATTTCAAAATTCCAAAGAAATTCAATTAAACTGGGGAGGATTGTGAAGAGAGAGTGAAGATGGTAGTTTCTTTTTTTTCCTTCCCTTTTTTCCTGACTGCAGCAGGGGCCACGTGGGGCCAGAGGAACAGAAAGAAATTATGCTGTTCAGTGAAATTCATTATTTGAAATATGATAGCAAAAGTGATTTTATATTATTGGGAATTTAAAGCTGTATTTGATTGGGTTTTACGTTAAAATATAGGTCATTAAAACAAAATACCAATAGCTTACTTTGGGAGGTCCTGTTTGTATATCTCTACTTAGATGGTATGTTGCTTTCTAAAAGTATTGGATAATTTGTAAACTATGAGTTATGCCTTAAAAATTTGTCAGCTCGGTTGCATATATGTATAAGTTTTATGAAATTTGGTTCAAAGTTATTTTCGAATCTCAAAGTTTAAAGTTTAAAAAACGTGACTTAAAGATAAGGGACAAGAGAGATTGATTTGCAAAAGCAATTAATAGTTTAAATGGAGCATCAAATCAGAAAGATTATTGGTTTGAGAGTGTTTAAAGTATGTAAGAGAAGGTTTGAGCAAGTAGGCATTGGGAGGAGAAAGACAGAGATGGGACAGGAAGAGATGGTATAAGAGAAAAAGGAAGAGAGAGGAAAATGGCTTTCCAAAAATAGGGAACAAAAAGTCACAAATCCCTAGTCAATTTGCCATTTGCCATTGGAAAGGAAATACCCCCTGAGGTTGGGACCTGTCTTTAGCAGATTGGATCCTGGGGGAAATGGCACCCTAAAAAGGTTAGTTGTGAGATTTGAGGTGGGGAAACATGGTGGAATGGAGGTAGGGCAAGAGACAATCTAATACCCTTCCCCCCATTAAGTACGGTGGCTTTTTTTTTTTTAACAAATTGCAATTCCTTGTTCATTCAAACATTACTTGCTTCTACTGTTTAAAGGAACAGCCTACATTTATATGGTGTTAATAACTGAATGTTTTATTTTTATTTTCAAGTCTAGCTGCTCTAAGAAGTTTGTTGGAACTATAAGTTTTCTGAAAGCAATTTATTTCTACTAAAATATCCCATCTGTCTTCAGCAAATTTTCAAATGTTTAAGTGCATACTAGTCTCCTTTTTTAAGGAATATGATAAAAAAAAAAAAAAAAAACCTAGAGCAGAACTTTAATCTGATCTGATGATTTGATTATTTCCAGAAATTTAAAATTTTTTTTAGAATGAAGAGAGTATTAATGTTAAATCTGAAAGATTATTTTATGTGGAAACAGGATGGAAAATATGCAAGTTAGAATTTTTCTCTGTATTGAGTATTTTAAAAGCAAAATGATCTGTGTAATGTTGAACCTAGAACCATCAATTTAAATATGAAGGATAAACTATATAAGCTGTGAACTTTCTAGGACGAATCTCTTACTGTGATCCTTGAGAACTAGATTCATCTGAAGCTTTGATTAATGATAATTGCTGTAGAAGATAAAGTCTGTTGGGACTGTAATTGATATTTATTTGGAGTTTTAAATTCAGAATTGAATTTGGAGAATTTGTATTGAATTGGAAAATTTGAATTTTGAATATGACTGTCTAGATCAGTGGTTCTCAAAGTATGGTCTAGAGAATCCTGGGGATCTCTGAAACCCTTTTAGAGGGTCTACAAATTAAAAAATAGTTTTTATTTCCAATATGGTAAATGTCTATAAATATAATCCAGATAAACAAAAACTCTTTGGAGAGATCCTCAATAATTTTTAATAGGATAAAGATACTGAAAACAAAAGTTTGAGAACCACTGGTCTAAATAGATCAAGTTGGTGCTCCACTGTCACAAGCTACTCAAGAGGAAGCTATTACAGGTGGAAGGTAACATTTGGGCATGAATTGGAAGGACTATCTTGGTCTTACTGAAGGTAGGATCCTTCTGACTCAATTTCCCAGTGGTCTTCTTTTCAATGAGAACATTATTCCTGAGAGGGATTTAAGGTGGAATGGTTAAAAAATTAGGACAGTTACCTGAAATAAAACTGCCTTAAATAAATCATGTCTCTGATTTTTCCTCTTACAGTAAATGTCTCTAATCAGAGCAAGTGGTCAATGAGATGTAAAACAACACAGGTATGTAGATATTTTAATTTGCAGCCCAGCCCTGGAGGACTTTTTGGTTGCTGCTATTATATCTTTTAACCTTTTTGCTTCCTGGGGCTAGAGTTTCTTTGTAATGTTCTTTCATTTTCTTGGTGTTCTCTGGGAGCAGCCTTCCTTTCAGTTCAGTAATCACTACAAGGCTAGCCAGGTGTTAAAGCCCAGATTCTTTATTATCTCCTTCCTGGGGCTGGGCAGCTCTCTGGAGAGCTTTTCAGACTGGCCTTGGTCTCAGTGGAGAAATGCAGGAGGAGAGCCTGCCACCAGGAGCCTGATCGAAGGTGGAAATGAATTTTCCCTCTGAGAGCTTAAGCTCCTGCTCCAGTTTTCTCTGCCTCTCTGAATGAATCTAGCTGAGGCTCCCAGTTATATGTTCTACACTGAGTATAAACTAATCATTATATCACTATGAAATCATTATTTGTTATAAGATTAAATCAATCATACTGAATTTAGAGAAAGCTGGGAATCTCATCATGCCCTGATTAGGCTAATTTTAGGACCCTAATAATTAAAATAATCTGCCTAGAATCTTTTACACTATATGTTGATGGAAGGTGGGCTAGCTCTTTGGGGTCTCTGGAACCCCAATCTTAGACCTCTGACTTATTTATCAAAGATCTATACTGGCTTCAAATGCGTTTTTCATGTTTTACATGATAATGGGGGGCTATATGAAAAGAGAATTTTTCGACACCCAAACAATTCTCCATTAAGTATGCAGGTTTCTGTTGTAAGTGAAGGGGAATTCACTCCAGTTGAAGGGAAACAGGCTTATATATCAACCCTCATACTGCTTATTGTTTGCCCCTGACTATGGCAACTTTAATTCCCTAACTCCTGAATTCCCTCATATAGCTCCCAGGCAAGGAAAAGGTCCTGTATATGTGCCCCTTGCAGGGACTTCAAACTGTTTTGTTTTGTTAACACCTTTACTAATTGGATAAAAACCTGCCCTTAGAAGGCTCTAGCATTTTTTTGTGCTACTACTCCTTTGAGGAAACAAAAGCAAGAATCTGGGGAAAACATTCCTTGGTATCTATCCTAGGAAAGCTATTTGGATGAGAGGCATCTTTGATAGCCTCATCTCCCCCACCCCCACCCCCAGCCTTCTTCTGGGTGGGTCTCCTGGTTACTATCCTTAGTAACCTCTTTATTAACTCTACTTTTGTTTATTCTTTCTCTTTTATTCATATTTAGTCCTTGCATTTTAATATACTTGTGAGTGTTGTTTCTTCCATACTCTAAGCCATGAAATTCCAACTAGTGGTTATCCTGAAAATCACTGAGACCTGATTCCGACATTCAGGACCAGATGCTGCTGCTGCTGCTGCTGCTGTGAGTACCCTCCACCTACAACTCGCTCCTCTCCCCTTTTCAGTCCCAACCCCACTAGGTAGTGAGCTCTATACCCCAGTCAACCTGAAGCAGCTCCAGAAGATGAGACCTTCATCCCTTTGTCCCAAATAAGTCAGGGTCTGGACTGCTTGAGGTAGGATGTATATATTGGGATGAGAAATCTTCAAAATGATGAAAAAGAGGGAGGACTGAATGGGAATGATTAGATGAAGCATTTCTCAAAGATGATCCCAGTTTTCAGAACTGGGACCTTGGTAGATAATTTGATCTTAGGAGGGATGAACTTTGATCCTGGAGATACAAAAAGTTGCAGGTAGTAAGATGACCTGTGGGAGGCAGCCAGCATTGGTGACTATTGATCAAGGTTGATTACATCCTTTTAGTCTTTTGCTTTTAAACCTTGGACAAGCTGCAAGCTGCCGAGGTTCCAGGACCACACGGTGGGAGTTGGGATGACTCCCAGGTGTCTGAGCCTCTCCCTGCAGAGATTAAATAAATGCTTTCTCTTTGTAAATGATGATGTCTCTGATTAGTTAATTGGGAAGGGGGTCTTGCCTGACCTATCCCACACAAAAGGGAAATGGACAGCAAAGAACCAAATCATTTTATTTTTTCTTTGTTTTGTCATGACAAAACAATTCATCACCTAAAAGCCAGCCTATCCTTCCTAGTGATGATCTCCATACTTGGTAGGATTTTGCTTAGAATTTTAAGCAAGGCATGACTTATGAAAGTGTAGGCCCTTCTGTTGTACTAATAAACGTGCCATGATAGGGCAAAGAAGTAGTGCCCTAATAACAGCATTATGGTTTGAATATGAGAATCAGACAGAGTGATAGAGACAGAAAGAAAGGAAGAAGAAAAGAGGAGAGAGGGAAAGAGGGAAAGGAGAGAAAAAGAGGAAGGGAGGGAGGAAAGAAGAGAGAAGGAAGAAGAGGGAGGAAGGGAAGAGAGGACAGTGGGAGACAAAAACAAAGGCAGAATGAAAGTGGAAAATCAACATTATTTACAACTCCTTAATCCTCTTTCAAAACAGAATTTTGTATTAATAGCTTAGTGAAAACATTCAAGAATTATACTATATTTAAAAAATAAAATAAAATTACATAGCAAGATTTAGAGTAAACACACAAACACATATACAATAAAAAAATAAATAAAATAAGTAGAATTAAATACCATTCTAACTGATCCATAACTGTTCCTAACCAGTAGTTAATCTGATTTATTTTATCCAGGATTGAGTAAAACAATTCCTTCATGTAGTTTTAGATATTTATCTAAGTAGCATTCCCATCCAAAGACAGCTGTGAGAGTTCTGGCTAACATCTAGGGGAGGGTGTGGGGGAAGGAAGAAAAAATCTGAAACACAAGGCTATGGAAGGGGCAATGTTGTCAAATTATCCTTGTATATGTTTTGAAAATTAAAAAAAAAATTAAATTAAAAAAGAGAGAGAGAATTCTGGCTAAATTGAATAATGTGAATCAGTTAAAAACTGGTTTAAGGTTTATGGCCCCAATGCCCCCCAAGGTACATTTATGCAAGGTTAAGTAAACTCAGTGCCCAGGCATTCTCTCCAGCTCTTGTGTAGTCCTTGCCCTTTATTCCTTATTTCTTGTTAGATCGTTCAGAAAAATGCCCTCATTTCACTGGACCAGCTTACTGGCCCACAAATGTTGGGGCAGTTTTATTAGGGCCATTTTGGCTTTTTGTCCAAATCTCTAAATTTGGGACCTGAAGTGCTTTGGAATTACCAGAAAGAGAATGCACAGCTAAGTTACTCCCACTGTGTGCTGCCCTCTCATTAAGGTCAATGTATCCACATACTGAGGCTGTTTCTCACTGATATCTGTTCTCATTCTTCCCTTGTGAGTTGTAATAATGTTCTGTTAACTGTGTTGGACTGCTGTTCCCTCCCCAGTTGCACTGTAAGTAATTAACCATAATACCCTCGAGCAATTTATACTCAGCTTTCCAGCAGCCTCAGCTACTTGTAGAATGATACATAAACAAAAAAGGATAATGTGAATTTTGCTGACTATTCCCTTTAACTTAAGCAGGAGGTGGTTGTTGTTCAGTCATGTCCAATTCTTCATGAAGCCATTTTGTTTTTTTGGTTTTTTAGGTTGTGTGTGTGTGTGTGTGTGTGTGTGTATTTGTGTCTTTTGGCAAAGATACAAAAGCAGTTTGTCATTTCCTTTTCTAACCCATTTTATACATAAGGAAATTGAGTGAAATGACTTATCCAGGGTCACACAGCAAATAAGTGTCTGAGGCCAGATTTGAACCCTTGAAGATAAGTCTTCCTGACTTCAGGCCCAGCACTGTATCCATCTTATCACCTGGCTGCCTAAGTGGTAGAACCTGGATTCAGATACTAATTCTGATACTACAAATATGATCTAGAAACAATCACATAACTTCCTTTTTTAAAAATAAATTATTAATACCTTTTGGTTTTGCATCACTTAAATTCTTCTTGGTATTACCTCTGCTCCCAGAGAAACATTCCATGTAATAAATATTTTTTTCTCAGGTACCAAGCATAAAATGAGGGGCAAATTCAAAATAAAACAAAACAAAAAATTTCCTCAGTACATATCTATACAGACCAGAAAATTATATTGCCACATTAACCATGTCTGAAAATATATTTTCTTTCTGCATTTTAAATTCATCACATCTATCAGAATTTAAATAACTTGTTTCACCTTTATTATTTTGGACGTGTGGTTTATCCCTGAATTGCTCAGATTTCTAATGTCTTTCAAAGTTGTTTTTATTTTTTTATTTAATTTTATTTGTTCTTCTTGTTATATTTTAAGTTCCAAATTGTATCCCTCTCTCCTTCCCCAACCACACTAGAGAAGGCCATAGATATATGTAAAATTATACTATGAATACTTGTACTTATCTTGAATGAATGAATGAATACTTGTACTACCTTGTATCTGCCTTTTTCTGGAGGTAAAGAGCATCTTCCTTCATAGATCCTTTGTAATTGATTTGAGTATTTATAACACTTAGAATAACTTAATCATTCAGTTATTCTTTGAATAATATTGCTGTTATTGAATTTGCTGTCTATTCCCTTTAACTTAAGTGGGAATATTTATATCTAACTTAAGTAGGAACTTGAGTAGAACAATATTGCTATTATTGAATGTTATCTTGGTTCTGCTCCTTAACCTCATCATTTTTTCATGCAAGTCTTTCCATGTTTCCTAAAATCAACTTATCATTTCTTATATTACAGTAACATTTCATTACAATCATATATCACAACTTGTTTAGCTATTCCCCTATTGATGGGCATCCTTCAATTTCTAGTTCTTTACTACCACAAAGAGAGCTGCTATAAATATTTTAGAATATTCTTGACTTTGTTTTTCTAATTAATTTTGTTATTATTTTTCTCAATAAAATTTTTTGATATTTTAAATGAGATGGCATTTAAAAAGCAGATTATAGAAAATTGTCATTTTTATCATATTGGCTGTGCCCACTCATGAACAATTAATATTTCTCCAATTATTTAAATCTGACTGTTTCTATAAAAAATGTTTTATAATGATGTTCATGTAATTCCTCGGTTTGTCTTGGCAGATATACTACCAGGTATTTTAAGATGTCTCTGGTTATTTTAAATGAGGTATCTCTTACTATCTCTTTTTGCAGGGTTTTGATTATGATCAAAGTATTTTCTTCTATGTTATTATCATTGTATAAATTGTTCTCCTAGTTCTTTTCACTTGGTTTTCAGTTTATAGAATTTCTCTTGAAATTGTAAACTTCATCATTACTTATGGCATAATAATATTCCATTACATTCCTACATTACAATTTGTTTAGCCATTCCTCAGTAGGTACATATGCCCTTAATTTCAATTTTTTGGATCCTATTAAAGAGCTTCTATGAATATCATTTGTATTTATATCATTTTTCTTTTTCTTTAATTTCCAGATCCAGAGGTCAAGGGGCACATATAATTTCATTACTTTCTGGACAGTTCCAAATTGCTTTCCAGAGTAGCTGAACTAATTCATACCTTCACCAACAGTGTACTAGTGTGTGGGGGTTTTCTCCCCCAACATTTGTCATTTTCCTTTTATGTCTTCTTTGTCAGGCTAGTAAGTGTGAGGTAACTTGCATGTTTGTGATTATTAGTGATTTAAATATTTTTATATGATTATTGAGAGGTTGGATTTCTTCTTTGGAAAACCTCTTGTTATATCTTTTTACCATTGACATACTGGGGAGTGACTTTAGTCGTATAAATTTGAATCAGTTCCTAGAAAATAAAACCTATAACAGAGAAACTTGTTGCAAATAATTTTTTTGTTAGCATTTTTCCTTCTAATTTTTCTATTAGATTTGTTTGTACAGTAATGTTTTACCTTAAGTTAACCAAAACTATCCAATTTATCTTAACCTATCACTCATTTAATCACTTATTTAATCATGAACCTAAAAGGTAATTTCTTCTCTTATTGTTTTTAAGACATGTTTTTAAGACATTTTATTTGTAGTCCATATATCCACTTAAGTAGCTTTTCGTGTTGTAGATTGTAAGGTTTATGTCTAAACATTAGATTTTTACAAGACTGCTGTCCAGTTTTCCCAGCAGTTTTTGTCAGCCAGTACCTAGAGTTTTGGACTTTATTACAGCAATACTCTATCATGTTCATTTGCTTCTGTGGATCATATACCTCACCTTTTCAACTCATCTCTCTCTCTTTTTCTCTAATACACACATTCATACATATACACACACTCAAATATTTTTAATGATTACATTTAAATAAAATTGAAATTTTTGGAGATTTGGAGAAAGAATGATATTCACCAAAGAAGTTACGATAGAATTGCTGTCTAATTTAAATTCCAGTTTTTTGACTCCCCAACTATATTTCATAGGTTATCAATGTTCTAGTTAAATAATACAAACATATTTTATCTTATTGTGTTTCATTTTATTGTGCTTCACAGATATTGCAGTTTGGAAGATTTTTTAAAAACAAATCAAACGTTTATGACAATCTTAAGTCAAACAAATCTACTAGCACCACTTTTTCCAATAGCATATGTCACATCCACATCATGTCTCTGTGACATATTTTGGTAATTCTCACAATATTTCAAATTTTTCCGTTATTATTATATCCATTATAGTAATCTGTGATTAGTGATCTTTGCATGTTACTATTGTAATTGTTTCAGGGAACCACAAACTGCACCCATATAAGATGGTGTACTTAATTCATAAATGTGTGTATTTTAACTGTTCCACCAACCCTCAAATCTCTACCTTTCCTCAGGTCTCCCTATTCCCTGAAACAAACAAAAAAAATTATTGAGAACATTATGTAGACTAAATTTAAAAAGCAGTGATAGAGTTTGAGAGGATTAATTCCAATTTTGAAAGAGATTCTATTTGGGTAAAATGCTATCATCCATCATCACATACTATAAAGAAATCTTTCATGAAAGAATCTATAAATGTGGCAAACTTCATTATTGTCTTATCTTAAGAAATTGCCATAGTACTCCAATCTTCAGCACCACCTTTATCAATCAGCAGCCATTAACATTGAGGCAAAAAGACTATACTCACTGGAGACTATGAAGATAATTAGCAGTTTTAGCAATAAAACATTTCTTAATTAGAAAACATACATCATTTCTTTACACATAATACTATTGCACACTTAATAAACTACAGTATAGCATGAATATAATTTTATATGCACTAAAAAAACAAAAAAAATTTTGACTTACTTTGTTGCAATATTCACTTTCTTGAGGTGATCCATTATAAAAAGCCACAATATCTCCAAGGTATGTATGCCTGTACTTAGGTGAAAATACTATTTTTATTCTTACCAAGTATCCATCTAGCATTTACTTAGAGATCTCTAATTCAAAGAAACTCATGAGTCCCTAAAGCAGTCTATGCCTCTTGAATAGTTCTAATTGTCAGCTAGTTTACTTTGTATCAAGTTAAAATCTGCCTCTTACAATTTCTTCCACTTAGCCAACCTTCCACTTTTAAAACAGCAATTATGTCCCTCTCTAACATGCAAAAATCTTCTCTGCACTAAACTACATGTCTTTTTTCTGGAACTCTCTTCTGATCTTTCTCTCTGGGAATTCAAGTTCTTCAGAAGTAAGGACCCTATTTTCTTCATGCACATTTTCATATGTCTAGTGTAGTTACATGAACATAAAACATGTAAGAACATAAGAATTAAGGTCCAGTTAACATTTTCCTCTACTGTACTTGAGGAGTTCACAGAGAATGAAGTTCACAAGTCATATTTAAAGTCAAGGGTACTGAAGGAAAGAAAGCCAAAATTCATAACTTAGAGAGCTCATACATTTAAAATATCAGCTTGGAGAAAAAAGCCATCAAAAAGGCAAAATATTCCAGACTATTATAAAACCTGGATTAAACAGCTGAATTTCTCTGGCTCCAATGGGAGAAAGATAATGGGATGAGAGTGTCACATCATGTCTTCATATAATCTGTAGGGAGAGCAGAAGTAAGAAGTCCTCTGAGTTAAGGTAAACATATTCTTTTTGGCTCTAAGCAAAAACTATACTGAGAGAAAAAGGTGAAGGAGGAAAGAGATTGGGAAAGAGAGAAGTAGAAACAAAAGTAGAGGTAATGAGATAAGTAGAAATAAATGGACTCACCTATGTCGCTTATAAACAATCCGGTATAAACAATACCCGATGATTCCAATTAATAAAAGCCCCAATACAATTCCAGCTATGATTACCACAGCAAAGGACCAGGTAGAGCTTTTGGCTAGGCATGGAAAATATTAACATATAAGGATCCTAAAACAACATTTTTCATCTCCCATTATTCCTGCACCTGGGATTCCCTATCCCCTTCCATCCTAAGTATGTGACACCCCCCCCCCCAATCCCTTTCCTTTTTGGACCCAATCAAGTTCCAAGTTTCCACATTTTCCTCCCTTCAGGGTGCAGGAGTCTCCATCTTCCCTTTCCAGGGTTCTGACCATCCCATTTATTCCCTTTTTCTACACTCCAGCACAACTTTCTTCCCATTCCCCATGTCTTACCCCAGTATTGGATAATGTCTTGGCCACCAAGACTACTGTGTTCTACCCTACAAGCAAGATTGGCTGTGTTTCCAGCTTCCACAATGAGAATAACTTGAATCCACCATGTTCCATCTGAATTTGGCAGGAGATCACTTGTCTGAGTTCCCGGTTGCTCCTGTCCATTCTTTATCCATGTTACTCTCACTAACTTTGGGTAGAATCCTGAGACGTGACAAAGTAGCTTCAACTGCCCTGGAGTAGAGGTGGTACTACTTGACAACCAGACTTCTGGCCTAACTATAGGGTAAGAAAAAATGAGATTCATATAAGGATAAATAAAATCACAGGATGGTAGCATTTAGAGCTAGAACTAATCTTAGATATTATCTGATTTAGTCTCACAATTTTCATAGACTCAGAAACTAAGGGCCAGAGAGTTTTAGGGTTTGTCAAGATCACAATAGGGATTACAAAACAGAGAAATAAAATGTGAATTAGAATCCTTAAATTTCAAGGTCTTTCCACCATGCCAAGATACAAAATCCCACAATAGTACTCCTCTCCAAACGTCTTTCTTCAATGACCCAGATCACTCATCCTTTACCATCTATCCTTATAGTTATCTTCTGTTGCTTAAAAGATTTTGAATATTTGAGAAAATTGGAAAGCAGGACGGCAGAAATCAGGTTTATATCACATCTTATGCCACATACCTCAATAAACTAAAAATGCATCTGATTTGAATACTTTATAAGATGATTTTAAAATATTCTGATTTTTATATTTCCTATAATTCTCCTTGTATCCCTCCCTCTATATCTTCCCAAAAGCCATTCCTTGTATTCAAAAGAGGATAAAAGAAAAAAAATTCAGCAAAATTAATCAATACTTTCTTAATGGATTTCATAACATTCATTTTTATTTTTTTTTAATGGTGGGTTTTTTTTTCACTTTCATTGTTTTTATCATTATTTATTGTATAGGGCTGAAATTCTGAATAGGTGCATTGGAATCAGACAACTGAGCACTTAAGGCTAATTATCTATTAGACAATATTAGCAGATGCCTGGAAAATGGTCCTTCTCACTATTCTGTGATGCCTTGATCTTTGGGTGTATATAGATAACTGTAGGAGGGATAAGGGGGTGGAGTAAGACAAGCCAGAGTCACTTTGGAGGAGAACAAGGAGAAGGGAAGTCGGTAGGTGGAAAGCTTGTGGCAGTTTCGTTCATCTCCTTTACTTCTCCCCCTAAAGACCAAGGACTTTTGCTGATCCTGACTCTGGCTGATCCTGAGATCAACAGGGAGCGAACCCGGATTTCACACTTTATGTTGTCTTCCTGGCTCTGCTTACTTTATTCTGCATTAGTTCATATGAATCTGTCTTCTCTATAAATTAAATCTGTTTGTTGTTTCTTAACTTGAAGAAATTTCTATTATATATTTGTATAACTATTTGGATCTACCCTGATTGATGGACAGTACTTTGTTTCCAATTTTTTGCTGCTCCCAAAAAATATTGTTATAAAATATTTTGATGATATGGAAACATTCTTTGTATCACTGACCTCCTTAAAATAGATGTCTAGCAGTGTCATTTATTTTATTTGCATAATTCCAAATTGCTTTTCAGAATGCTACATAAACAATGTGTCAATATCTTTCCACAAACCTTCCATAATTGACTTTTTTCATCTGTTTACTAGGTATAAGGTAAAACCTCAAGATTCTTTTATTTGCATTTATTTTATTATTAATAATTTGGAGAAATGTTCCATATATTCATTAATGGTTTGCAATTCTTTTGAAAACTATTAATATCCTTTGATCACTTTTGTCTTAGGGAATTGCATTTGCTCTTATACATTTCTGTGTATTTTGCATATCAAATCCTCATCAGAAATATAGAACACACAAGCAAAAATTTCACTCAGTCAACTTGTTCCACTTTTATCCTACATGCATTAATTTTATTTGGGCAAAATCTTTTCAATTTTGAATTTTAAGTAATTAAATAAAAAATTAAAATCATATACATTTCACATTTCTATGAGTATTGATTTACCCCGGAAATCTAAGAATTCACCAAAAAAAAAATTAATTGAAACGATTAATACCTTCAGCTAAGTTGGAAGCTACAAAATAACCTCACAAAATCAATAGGATTTCTATGTTATAACAAGATAAAGGAGGTAGTAATAGAGAAGTTTCATTCAAAATAACTACAGGTCACATAAAACATTTAAAAATCAATCTATGAAAGCACATCTAACACATGTATTGATTCAGTTACAAAATGCAAAGAAATGCTTGTAATAGCTGATAGAATATTCAATGCTCATGATTGGGAGGAGATCTGTTCTTAGGACTGACCTTGTCGTTCAATGTCTTTCTGTCCTGTTTCTAGAAGACCACCAACAAATTGGGGAATAGTGTGATTGAGTAAGTTCTGTAACATGTCCCGGGTACCCTGGTCCTGGTTAAGAATGCGCGAGATATTCCAAGATGTACTTTCAGCCCCTGGAGCAGGCTTCCATGAATCTCCTTGGAAGTGCATGAAGTCTGTTCCCTGAAATGCTGCCTGGAAGAAGCTTACAGGGGATCCTTCAGAGTAGCTTACTCTCACTTGGATCACCACAGGGTCTATGGGTGAAAAGGTGAAGGAAGGGAAAAAAAAAAAAAGAAGAAAAAGTTTAGTAGGGAGATCTGGAAGAGTTTAGATGTGGAGCAAGGAGGGATTGTTGCTGAGGAGTGTGGGAAATAATTATAAGTGCTCATCTGTGCTCACAGGAAATTAATGGGGAGGAGCTCCTGAAAATCATATTCAAGTGCCTCCAGTGAGGAAATGAGGACATGGAAAGGATTACTTGTTCATGAACTCACAGATCTAAAATTAGAAAAAGACTTGTCAAACTCCCCTTGCTATTACAGATGAGGAAAATAAGGCCTAGAAAGGCTTAAATCATTTGTCCACAATCAGACATGTAATAACCACCTGGAGTAGGATTTGAACCTAGTTTCCATTTTCTATATCATATCCTTCTTAAGAGGACCTTCAAAAAGGAGGTCTGACTTAAAAGGCAGTAAGTCCTCTTTCTACTATTCTCTGCAAGTAAGACTGGAAAGGTGGATAAAAGATAGTATGGAGAATGGCAGTCTCAGCCACCAAGGGAATAAAGAATAGGTGAAAGAAGACTGTCTCCAAGGTCAGAAGGGTAGATCAAAATGAACAATGGAGGAACCTGGGAGTT
This sequence comes from Sarcophilus harrisii, assembly GCF_902635505.1. NCBI lineage: Eukaryota > Metazoa > Chordata > Mammalia > Dasyuromorphia > Dasyuridae > Sarcophilus > Sarcophilus harrisii. The sequence goes on along the minus strand of NC_045429.1, from coordinate 360,742,927 downwards.
TTCAGGCTTAGGGCAGAGAATCTGAGTTCTTAGTTGGAGTGGGAATAAGGATTTAGAGATGAGATAAAGGTCTGGGGAAAACTCAACTAGAATAAATTAAGAGTCCTAGGGCCCACAATGCCTATCTCAATTCTTTCCTCCCTGCCCAACAAATATCTGAATGAAAAATCATCAACTATGGGCATTCTAGACCCCCAAGACTCACAATCCTTCCTGAAGACCTTAATAAAGTCTTGCACATCCCGTGTAAAACTGATCAAAAAGACCGCTGTGATACTCTGCAGCTTTTTCCATTGCTCTGCACTGAAATGACCCCGGGCCCAGGGCCACAGGAATTGAATGGTGCTAGTCTGTAGGTCCCACCTGTGCGTCTCCAGATCCCCCAGCCAGCCTGAGCCCAGGTTCTGAACCCAGCTATCATTGAGGAATGAGGAAATAAGCTGGCATTGGAAGGTGAGCGGCTCCTGGGAAGCTGCGGAGAAAGAAGGTGAGAGAAAAGTAGTGAATGGAGAAGAAAAAATAAAAGAGAAAAGAAACAGAAGGGGGAGGTGGGGGGGGAGAGATCACAGTGATTGTCCCCCTCCCTACTAAGTGTGAGAGAAAGTGATCTGCCCTGAAGTTTCCCACACTGCTCTGTCTCGGATCATGAGGAACCCCTCTCTGTCCTGCGTGGCCTCCTCATTGCCCTCGATGATATATTTCTTACCCGTTTTTCCTCCCCATCCCTCAGAGAGCCCTGAGAACAGCAGCAGGAAGGGTAGATAGCAGGACAGCATGAGACCCAGCAAGTGTTCGCGGCTGCTCTTCGCTGCTGGCAGCCTTTGTTTTGGCCACATCCTCCGCTCTCTCTGGGCCGGAAACCCGCTCTTAATTCGGCAACCTCCGAACGGTTTGTTTAGCTGACACCAGTTCTGGAAATGTTTTCTTTGTCCCAGGGGAAGTTGGGGGCGGAGAAAAGAGAAGGAAGTTTCTTTTATTTTATTTTTTCTTTAAGTAATTTAATGTTGGGGGAGAGACATCAATAAAAGATCTATAAGAAAATAAAATGAAAACCAAGACAGCTCTCTCACTCCCAGCTACATGTCCCAAATCCCTTGTATGAGCAATTCCCCGTCTCCAGATAGCGCTCTGTCCTCTACTTTTCTTCAAAGTTTATCTCTTCCTTCTCCCCCTATACACTTCAGCCTTTACAATTCTCATTTTCTACCGAAAATGATTTCCCTGGAGTAACTCACTTAATCATATATTAGAAACATGGTGACGTAGTGAAAAGAATGACAGGCTTGTAGCATTGTCAGAAGAGACACGATGATATGCAATTGGGACTGATTGAAAGAAGTATTTCTCAATATTGTCACATGATCCCGGTTTCCAGAACTGGAACCTTGAGGAGGTCTTTTGATCTTTGGAGGAAGGAACTTTGAATTTGGAGCTATAGGAAGTTGTAGGAAGTGACATGACCCGTGGGAAGCAGCCAGCATTGGTGATCCATTGGTCAAGGATGAGTACATCCTTTTAGTCTTTCCAAAGAGAAGCTCAAGTCTTTTGCTTTTAAACCCTGGACAAGCTGGAAGCTGCCCAGGTTCCAGGACCACATGATGGGAGTTGGGATGGCTTCTAGGTGTCTGAGCCTCTCCTTGCAGGGATTAAATAAATGCTTTTTTTATACCTCATGATGTCTCTGATTAATTAATTGGGAAGGGGGTCTTGCACCTGACCTATCCCACACATACGTATGTAAGAGAAATATTGTTGTGTGTGCTTCATTCTCAAAGAGAATGACAACAAATTGTATGATAAAGTGAGAGAAATTAGGAGCTGAGATTGTCACAGGAGTTGGGAATCTGAGTGGGGGGATAGTGGTATCCTTAGTAGTACAGTGCAGGTTCTATAGGTAAGAATTACCTGGACACCAGACTGGTTTTCTTAAAGGAAAAGGCTTTATTGTTGTATAAAGCAGCATGGGATCAAGCAGCATCAGGGGACTGATTGGTCCAAGAGGATACTCCAGGATGAATATTTTATAAGGAAGGGTGGGGGGGTAGGAGAAAAGATGTTTACTCTTTGCTCACTGGTTAGATCTTCTCCAGGGAAATGTTTATTTCTTAACCTTTAGTCAAATTTTGAAAAAATCTAGGAATCAAATCACATAGTAGGACCCAAGTTCCTTGCACCTGCCTGTGTGATTTACCATGACATGTTTACCACAACCCAAACTCCCTGCACCTGCCCTAGTGAGCAACAATAACTTGTTTTTCCTTCCCTGCTCAGGCCCACTCCAGTAGTAATGAGGAATATAGGAAAAGCTGAGGACTTGGAGATAAGGAATTGTTTTCAACAATTTCAGATTTGGCTGAATTTCCTCTACCATGTCCAATAGGCAATTGGAAATGCAAGAGGGGAGGTCAAAAAGAAAGATTTGTTCTCAAATGTTTTGTGCCACATGTTTGTAAATGCTAAATACACTGTACATAATTTTGCATCCATTACAAAAACCATTTGAAAGATTATTTATATTTAAAACATTTATATATTTCTTATTAAAATTCAATATAACTATCACATGGCACATATGTATTATAATGTATAATCCATGTCACATAATTGTGTCAAACATCATTACAGATTTTTGAACTTTGTAAAACTTTCATTAGCTACTACTCAGTTATTAAAAAAGATTATATTTGTAATCTTAATCTTAAAATAATCCAAAAAAATGATGTTTTGATGCATGTGAAACACTTTTAATATGACTGTGGAAGAAAAAGCCTAATGAGGATAAATCAGATGATTAAGGTAAATATGCAAGAGAATTTCCTAAAGCCAGTCACCTGTCTAAAAAAGCACCATCCAGAAATGGTTGCATATGTAATTCATTATGACAAGATGCTCCATCTTTTGAGAATTAAAATTAAAACTTTATTATAAAAATTAACAAAACTAAATAACTGTAAAAATAAATTTAAAGAATTAAACTTTCAAATTATTTTACAGTCAGATACTGGAGTGGTTTGCCATTTCCTTCTCCAATTCATTTTACAGATAAGGAAACTGAAGCAAGCAGAATTAAGTAACTTGACAGGGTCACATAGATAGTAAGTGTCTGAGAACAAATTGAACTGGAAGGAAGATGGGTATTCCTGACTTCAGGCTTGTCATTATCCCCTGCATCACCCAGCAGCCCCACTTCTGAAGTTACTAAAGCTTAAAACTACACAAAAACTTTTGGGACATATTGTATCTAGCTATATCTATATATTACTATAGCAATAGTGATAGAGATAAAAAGTTATATAAATAAGTTATATATAGAAAAGATTATTTCAATATAGATGATGATGACAGAGAAATATACACAAAAACAAACAAGTAAAATATAGACATACACATAGTAAATGTAGACTTAGAAGAAATAGAAATAGACAGCTAAAGAAGGAGGTGTAGATGTAGATGTACACAAAGACATGGCTATAGACATAGACATAGACTAGTACAATGCCTAGAACTGTGAAAATGAATACCTTGATTTGCTTGAGCCCCCCCCCCCCAATTATCTAGGCAATCAATAAGGGCTATATGAGGACTTTATTAGCTAAGACACAGAATAACATGACATACCAACAATCCTTTGGGGTGACCTAAAGTACACCCAGCTGAAATGTAGAAAATCAGCATCTCTAAAGCCAATTAAACACATACCAGCTGTGAAACAAACTCTGAGCTATTTAATGGCATATGGACCTACAAGAATCATCCTTCTCTTCAGACCATCCCTAACTGTTTTGTTTTGTTTTTTTCAGACTCTTGGACACTTCCTCTTTTATGATTTTTTGGAGACATCTCCTAATATTATCTGTGCTCTAGCCTTATCACTAAGAATGCCTTCTGATTTGTGTATCAAAGGGCCACAATTCTGATACCTAGAATTCCTCATTCCCCTAATTTCCTAGATGTCCCCTTCCCTTGAGAATGGGGCTTCCTGCCTAGGATCTGCCCAAATTTCTTCTTTTCTCTTTCCTTTGTTAGAAAAATATAAATGCATCACTCTTTCCAACTCCTCTTTGAACAAATGAAAACACTGACACTGTTCTACCTTCTTCTCAAGAAACAAATGCATTTATAATCTGCATAAACTCTGATCAGGCTTCATTCAGGGTTTTCCTGATTCAAAAGTTCAGAGCCTACCCAGCATATTATGCTACCCCTCATGAATACTTGAAAGCTTTAAAAAGGAGGAGAAGGGAAGAGAGAGGAGAGATGGGGAGGGGAGGGAAAGGGAGAGGAAATATTAGGGCAAGGCGAAGGGAAAGGACAAGAGGAAAGAGAAGAGGAAAAATGTAAAAATTGGTTTGGACTCGTAAAGAGTAACACTAATTTGAACCATGTATATCTCCTTGAAATACAACCAAATAATCAGGAAACAGTCCTAGAAGGAAATAATGACTTCCCTGAGGTCATGGACATAGAAGGTAGAAAAGCCAGGAACTTTGGTTACCCTAGGACTGAGCTTCTCACTTTAGCTCCTCCTCCAGAACATGTTTGACATCCATCCACCATGTAGAACCTCTTGAAACATTTTATCATTTTTCCCTCCCTCTCTATGCAAATATCCCCCCCAAAAAACAAAAAAAAACAAAAAAAACCTTCTATCCCTTGCTCTGGAAAGAGTAAGAAAATCAACACCATTAGTTTCTGGGAAAGTTATTTTAACTGGATTGCCCAGGATTTCTATGATTCCCTGGTCACCACTTCTACTTCTAGAATGTAAGATCCTTAAAATCAAAGACTGTCTCAATTTTATCTTTATATTTCCAGTACCTAGCACAATGCCTGGAATATAGGTGCTTAATAATTTTTTTCATTTATTTACACATTGAAAATTATGTATAATTTGCATGAGTAACAATAACAGTTCATAACATTAAAATGTATGTCAGACCAACTTCCTGTGTGATCCTGAAGAAGTTATTTAACATCTCATAACACTTACAAAATGTAGGGGATAGACAGATGATAACTAGTCTCTTCCTTGTACCTGTGATTCTATAATTCTGAAATCCTAATTGCTAGTCTCCAGGAAAGGTAAAAACAATGTTGAAAGATAATTATGGTCCACCTTAAGAGAGTATCTAAATGCTATAATGAATTCAAATTGTAAGCCAGAAAAATCTTATAACATTAAAAGAATTTAAACACATGATCTCAGAGCCTCTGCTCATAAATACAGAGGAGTGATGGAAAATGATTTCAAGAGATGAAGAGAACAAATGTTACAATGTTCAAAAAAAGAGGGAAAATATTGAATTAGAGAAACAACTGCTTAGCTTGACTTGGATATTTAGCATAATTCTATATCAGATTAGCAAAGAGATGTTTTATTAGCATTTAGGAAAAAATGAGATAATGACTTAGATCCAATTTTATTTAATCATAGAAAGAGTGGAGTTGGTTGATTTATTTAACCAAGTTATCCCACTCCATTTAAAGTAAATCATAATATGCCATAGTATTTTATTATAAATTATCAAGCAAATTGAGAAGGGAGATTGAAGAGGTTGAAGCAAATGTGATTCCAGTTAAACCTCTGACAAAGAAGAGCCTGGGAAAGAGAGGCCTTGTATTTAACCATGGTTTAAGTCTCTTTCGGTCTTTTTCTCCTCTATTTTGACCAGAGGATAAAGGTTCCCACAAACTTTGAAGAGCCAAAAGATATTGGACTCCCCATCTTCACATATTCCCATCATTGCCCTGGTAACATCCTTTGTTCAGCTCATTTGACAGCTTCTGTAAATTCTGACTCTGAAGAATTGATGGCCTCCCCCGCAGCCTGACAGAGCCAAATGAATCTGTGAAGAAGTTTCCCTGCTTCTTTCCTCCCCCCCCCCTCCTTTGTTTGTAAAAAAGGTATTTAAGGGTTTGGGATTCTCCCATAGATCACTGGATTATTTGAGATGACAGTTTCATCTAGCCCTGGGACCAACATGGATCCATTGGTCCCAGTATATCTCTCCATTTAATAAACTATTGAATTGGTCTTTAATCTCTGTCTGACTGGATAATACCTTGAGTCGAGAGTCCTGTCCAATCAATTATGCTCTCCAATTAATAAAATATTAAAAACTCTCTAATCTTTCTCCTGCCTCAGTTTCTCCAGCATTACAATTTCATTTGATCCTCACAACAATCCTGGAAAACAGGTGCTATTATCATTATTTTACATATGAGGAAACTGAGTAAACAGATTATGAATTACCCAGATTCACAGTCAGTAAACACTTCCAAATTTAGCATTCTATCTACTGTATCACAAATCTACTTCTGATAGAGCTATAGATTCAAAGCTACACAAGGACCTGGGGGGAGGCACGAGGGGGAGTGGGGAGAACTACAATTGATAAGTTCCTTGATATCTAGGTGGACATTGACAGAGAGAGCCTGAATTACTATATACAATCTGGAAGTCAAGGTGTTCTCTGAGACAATCACTAACAGAATCATCTCTGGCATTAAATGGACTTTTTTTTTTCTTAAATAAGCCTTTTATTTTTTGTAGGATACCTTGCATTGACAAAATCTTCATAACCTACAGTTATTGTATCCAATTAGAAATTATGTCCTTGTGTTCCCTCTCCTCCCCATGGGATTCTGTGTATGGAGACAGGTATGGCTTAAGAAAGATCCAAGCACCAGCCCACCCTCAGTCCACTATCCAGCCTTAGCAAGTTACATCAAGTTGCTGCCTGGCAAAGTCCCTGGCACTGATTAGTGAGATAGGGGAACCAGACAGCCTGTCTTTGGTAAATCCACCGTCTATATTTTATATATAGGCCTATATTATATATAGACCTATATTTTGGGGGGAAAAAATTTTGATCAAGCTTTTTGTAATCTGTTAATGGATTTGGGTAAATAGCTTGAACTGCCCTCCCACAAGCCTCGGCATTCTGTAAGGGAATGATTGAACACAGCTCCCAGGGTTGTTCTGGAGGATTACATAACTATAAAAGTGCTTGGCATAAGACAAATGCTATATAAATGCTGTTTTGTGTGTTGTAATTGCTTCATACTTGAAAACTTCATATGGATTTGTGAACAACATATAATGCCAATCTTAAGGTAAATGCATTTCTGTGTAAGGTAATTTAGAATACCATTCAACTAAATTAAAATCACCTGATGGGTAATTAATGGAATCCCCAAAACCTGGGCTCCAGAGGCAAATAGAAAAAAGTTTCTTTCTCTTTCTGCCTCTCTGTCTCAGTTTTTCCCTAAACAAAAAGTGAAAATAAATTCAATAGCAATAACAGAAATAGAAAAAAGGAAAAAAATCCCCAATAGAGTTTTATTGCCAGTTAGGGAATTGGATGTTTCACCTTTGCTCCTAAGTTTAAAAGAAGTTACAGCTAAGACAACTTGGCTAAAATCTAAAATTGGTGATCACTGCTCATTCAAAGAAGCTTACCTTAAGCAATAAGAATGTGTGTCAGAGTTAATCTATACCCACACCCCTCATAGGGTAGAAATGGTGTCAAAGAGCAGAGCCCATAGCAGCCCTACAGGCAGAAGCAGCAGGTTCAAACCCTTCTCTGAGGTCCCTCATTAATTATTTAATTTATAAACTTGCCTGGTTTTTTTAAACCATCTTGTAAACAAGGTCATCAGCCTTGAGATAGTCTAGTTTATGGAATTCCTAAACAATGACTTCGGCTTGCTGAGGATTTTCAAGTCTGTTTATTATATAGAAGTGATTTCTAATTATTGGTCTTTACACCAGAATAAGTTTAAACAGCTAATGTAATTGGCTATATCCTTGAAAGGGAACTCATTTGAAACCTTTGATTGGTAAGACTTGCTATTTGAGATAAAAACTCTTGGGACTATGACTGATTGTTCTGAGTTTTTAATTCAGGTATGGTTTTCTGACAGATCATTAAATCAGTAACACACCATTCAAGAGAAATGCCACAAGCTATTCAGAGGGATGTGATCCTGAACTTTTATAGGTGGAGGTTTATATCTGGGCAAAAGCTGAAAAAGCAGCTTTACATTTCCCTTAAGGTGGGCTACTTCTGGCTAGTTGTTACTGCATAATTGATTGTCAACTATGACTCTTACCTGAAGTCAAAGAGAACTAAGCATACTTTATGCCATAATCATGTCTTTGATTTTTCCTCTTCTAGCAAATTTCTACAATCAGAGCAAGTAGTCAGGAGAAAACATGAGCACGATCCAGTATATAAGATCTTGATGTTTTCATTCTGAAAATATGTAGTTATTATGTCTTGAACAACTAGGTAAATGAGTATTTGACCTAATCATCTGCCTGTTATAAGATATATCAGTATAATTTGGATTAAAATCAACCTTTTATTCATGTTTCCATGCCAAGTGGAAACTTGTCATCCTCTCCATCCAATATCTAACTCCTTTTAAACATTTTTGCACATGGCCACCTGAGCACTCCCTTATTGTTTAGAACTCTACTGTCACCTATCCTACCTGCTTCTGGTTAGGTTTGTTTTCTCTAGAGAACCTTCAAATGAAGGTCATCACTGAGCATTGCATAGATCAGTTTCAGACATCTTGATCCTGAGACTCAATACCAGTGGAGGCTGCATCAGCTAGCTTCTGGGCCCTTAAACTCATCACCCCTTTGAGTGGATCCCTAAAACAGGGACAAGTCTATGCCCAATCTTAGGAGAAAAAAGTTTCAGAAAAAAAAGATCTCCATTTCACACCTCAAAAAATTTTGGGTCCCATTTTGTGGGGGTGGGCGTAGTGAAGAAATCATGAGGTCTTTTATTGCTAGATGGGCATTGACAAAAAAAAAAGCCTGAATTACTGTATACAATCTGGAAGCAAACAAAGAGGAACACTGATAGGATTATCTCTGGCCTTAAGTGAACTTTTTGTTCTTAAGTAGGCCTTTTGCTCTTTGAAAAATACCTTGTACTAACAAAATCATCATAACCCTAATCAGAAAACCAAGTAGTAATATTAACTCCAAGGGTATATTTCCCCAATGAAAGACTTACTTGTGATATAAATCCTTGCTAATGCCTATTAGGACCCTAATCCTTTTTCGGGTTAGTCCCATCACTCTACTTGCCACATCATAATGGCATCTTCCCCCTTGTTATTTGTGAGTTCTGCTAGGGAACTTGTGTTTCCCTTTGTTAATTGCTTAAAAAAAAAACTTTTTTTTTTTTTTTTTGCTAAAAATCCTTATGAATTTAGCCACTTTTAGCAGCATAATAAAATTTTTACTTATACCATCCACAACCCTAATACACTTTTGGAGTGACAACTGGAAGTTTTAGAACCAAAATTTGGTTCTATCAAATATCAAAACCCTATCTAAAGGGAATTACTGGAGCATTAAATGACTTCTAGAAACTGAAAGCTGTGAGTTACCCAGATGTGCTTTCTAAGATTAAGTTCACCTTTTCCTGAATTCTGTATACATTTAACATAGACTTTGGCTGGGGTTATGGGACAGAGTGTTTTATATCAACTATTTGATAACTACTTACCTATTTAGTAAATACCTCTTTCTATATGTAAGCTGACTTATAAGAGTCTTAGTAATCTTGGGGGAAAGTGTAATGCCAGAGAAACTGAAAAAGATAGAGATTAGAGAGTATTTAATAATTTTTTAAATGGGAGAGATTTACTGGGACCAAATGGATCCATGGTTTGATCCCAGTGCTGAATGAGACTATCGTCTCAAGAATCCAGCAGTGAATGTCAGATACAAGATTCTTTTATAGGGTAACAAGAACGATGACATAATGGGGGAGATACCTGGATGGGGATGACCTAATGGAAGAGGAACCTAGTATGAGGATAACATAATGGAGGCAGGCACCTAGGATGACATAATGGGAGGTACTGGAGAGACTCCTGATATTCTAATGATGTCTAAAATGGATAAAGACCTTTATCCCATCAAACATTAAGAGGGAATGATTATAGCCTAAGGTCTTTAACAGGGGTCCTCAAACTACAGCCCTGTGGGCCAGATGCAGCAGCTGAGGACGTTTATAGCCCCTCACCCAGGGCTATGAAGTTTCTTTATTTAAAGGCCCACAAAACAAAGTTTTTGTTTTTACTATAGTCCGGCCCTCCAACAGTCTGAAGAACAGTGAACTGGCCTCCTATTTAAAAAGTTTGACAACCCCTCTAATATATAAGACCTTTATCCTATCAAACATTAAGAGGGAATCGTTATAACCTGAAGCAGAGTAACTAAATAGGAATTAGGAAAACTGGGTCAGAACATTAAAAGAGAACTGTGGCACAACAAAAGAACCAGTATATTTTTGTATGATCTACAAATCAAGTTGAGAATCAATTCTACATTTTTACATCAATTTTATTTTTATATCTATTTGCACTTAAAAATATAAAAAGCTTTTAGCTTATAAGCCATATAGTCAGTGACATATTTGACCCATTAGCTAGAGATATTTGTCAGTCTCTAAAATGAATAGAATTGGTCAATGGAAAAAGAAATGAACATCTTAATTGAATAAAATAATTCCTTAAAAATTAGAATTATACAACTGAAAGATAAAACAAAGAAAAAATGGGGGGGGGGAGGGTGTGAAGAAAATGTGAAATACCTAATTGCAAAAACAACTAACCCAAAGAAAATAGATTAGGGAAAGATAATTTAAGAATTATTGGACTATGTGAAAGCCATAATTTTTTTTAAAGGGCCTAGACATCATATTCCAAGAATTATCAAGGAAAATTGCCCTGTTATCTTAGAACCAGAGGGTAAAATAGAAATTGAAAGAGTCTATCTATTACCTCCTGGAAAAAAATCCCAAAATCAAAACTCCCAATACTTTTATTGCCAAATAACAGAGCTTCCAGGTCAAGGAGAAAACTTTGCAAGCAACTAGAAAGAAACTAAATATCATGCAGCCACAGTCAGGATTACACAAGATCTAACAGCTTCTATGTTAAAGGAGCAGAGAATTTGGAATATGATATTCTGTAAGGCAAAGGAACTAGGATTACAACCAAAAATAATTTACCCAGTAAAACAGAATATAATCCTTTAGAAAAGAAAATGGGTATTTAGTAAATTAGAGAACTTTCAATCATTTCTGGTGAAAAGCACAAAGCTAAATATAAAATTTGCTATTCTAATTCAAGACTGGAATGAAGCTTAAAAAGGTAAACACAAGAGAAATCCTAAGGAATGTAATAAGATTTTATATATATATATATATATATATATATTCCTGTATGGGAAGATGGTACATGAAATTATATATATATTCCTGTATAGGAAGATGGTACATGAAACTCCTAAGAACTTTATCATTATTATGGAAATTAAAAGGGATATAGACAGCATGAGTATGAGTTGATTATGCTGGAATGATCTCCAAAAAATGGAGTGAGAAAGAAGGATGCAATTGGAGAAAGGGAAAAGAGAAAGGAAGAATGGGGGGGAATTATCTCATAAAAAGAGGTATACAGGGAAGAGTTCTTACAGTGGAGGAGAAAATGGGGATAGGGTAGCAGGCATCAATCATACCTCATTTTCATTAGAGTCAGTTCAAAAGGGAAAATCCATATATATGTATATATACATATATATGTATATACACACTCAATGCAGGGAATTAGGAGGGAAAGAGAATAAGAAAAATGGAAGAGGTGATAAAAGGGAGACTGGATCAAGAGAGATAGTGCTCAAAAGCAAAACAGATTTTTGAGGGAACAGTAAAAAGGAAGAGCAAATAGAAAAAATAGGGTGCTAGGAAATACACAATTATCATAGCTTCGAATATGAATGAAACAAACTCATTCATAAAACAGAAGCAGATAGCAGAATGGATTAGAAGCCAGAATTCAATGATCTGTTGTTTACAAGAAACACACTTTAAACAGAGAAGCATATGCAGAATTAAAATAGGAGTTTGGAACAGAATCTATTATGGTTCAGCTGAAATTAAAAAAGCAAGAATATAAGTCATAATCTCAGACAGAGCAAAAACAAAAACAGTGCTAATTTTAAAAGATAATCAGGGAAACTATATTTTATTAAACATACATAGACAATGAATTCATATAAAACTATATAGCAAGTTTCTCTGATAAAACTTTCATTTCTCAAATATATAGGAACTGAGCCAAATTTATTTAAAAAAAAAAAATAAGAGCTGTTCCCCAATTGACAAATGATCAAAAAAATATGAATGGAAAGATTTTCAATGAAAGAATCAAAGTTATGTAGATGTGTGAAAAAAAAAATATCCTAAGTCACTATTGATTAGAGAAAAGCAAATTAAAACAACTCTGAGTCACTACCTAATATCTATCAGCTTAGCAAATGTAACAGAATAAGAAAATGACATATGCTGTCCTAGATGTGGAAAAGCAAGTATACCAATGCACTATTGGAAGATGTGAACTGGCCAATCATTTTAGAGAACAATTTATAACTATACCTACAGGCCTATACAATTGTATATACCTTTTGATCCACCAATTCCACTGTTAGGTCTGTATCTCAAAGAGATTAAAAGAAGAAAAAGACCTATAATTACAAAAATATAGCAGCTCTTTTTTGTGGTGGCAAAGAATTAGAAATTCAGAGGATGCCCATCTGGGGAATGGCTGGACAAATTGTGCTATACGATTGTGATGGAATATTATTATTCTATAAGAAATGATGGGCAAGATGGTTTCAGAAAAACCTGGAATGAAATAGCATCGAATATGTAAATTAGTTTAAATAGAATCATCATTTTTATTTTATTGGCTCTGCCCATCCATGAATTACTAATATTTCCCCAATTATTTGAATATGACTTTATTTGTAGGAATGTTTTATAATTATATTTATGTAGTTTTAAATTTGTCTCAGCAGGCAAACGTCCAGGTATTTTATACCATTTACAATAATTTTAAATGAGGTATGTCTTACTAACTCTTCCTTTGTTTTATTTTCAACACATACACACACATTCATCTATGAAGAGAGAGAGAGAGATGGTGATAATTTATGTGGGTTTATTTTACATTCCTCTGCTAAAATATTATCTAACTTTTTAATTAAATCTCTAGCATTTTCCAAGTATATTACCTTATTCTCTGCAAAAAGATATAGTTTCATTTTGTCACTGCCCATTTTTATTCTTTCAATTTCTTTTTTTTTCTCTTTTTTTTTTTCATTGTTGCCATTTCAATACAATGCTAGTGGTGATATGAGTATCCTTGTTTCCCTCCTGATCTTATTGGTAAAACTTCTATCTTATCCCCACTAAAGAATATTTGTTGGTTTCTGCTCTGAAACCAAAACTTTTTTTTGTTTTTTTTTAAGCTTTTAATTTAAAAACATATATATAATTAGTTTTCAATATTTATCCTTGCAAAACCTTATATTCCACATTTTTTTCTCCCACCCCCTCCCCTAGATGGCAATTCTTCTATACATATTTCCACAATCATCATGCTACACAAGAAAAAAAAATCAGATCAAAAAGGCTGAAAAAAATGAGAAATAAAGCAAAAGGCAAAAAAAAACAACAAAAAAAAGTGAAAATACTATGTTCAGTCCCCTCAGTCCTCTTTCTGGATGCACCTGGCTCTTTCCTCACAAAAGTCTATTGGAATTGGCCTGAATCACCTCATTGTTGAAAAGATTCAAGTCCATCAGAATTGATCATTGCAGAATCTTATTGCTGTGTACCATGTTTTCTTGGTTCTTCTCACTTCACTTAGCATCAGCTCATATAAGTTCTTCAAGTTTTTCGGAAATGATCCTGCTGATCATTTCTTATGGAACAATAATATTTCATATCATTCATATACCATAATTTATTCATCTACTTCCCAACTTATGGGCATCCACTCAGTTTCTAGAACCAAAACCCTGTGAGTGCTTACAGCCAGGAGGGTCCCTGCCATTTGCTTCCACACTCACTGATATAAACCTGCTTCTCCTTGACCATAGCCACAGCTCAAGATCACATCCTGTCAGCTCACCAGATCCCCTCATCCAGCACCAACCAAAGGCCTTTCCACCTTCCCCTGAGCACTCATTTGACCCCTACATAGGCTGTGAAATGACAATTCCTGAATTTGAGGCTTCTCCTTGACATAGCTTCCCCAGGGCTTGTATTTTGATTCACTGGTATCTGCCTGAAGGTGTATATACTTCAGTTAGGTCAGTCTATCACCCCAGGGAGGTCAAGTGTTTCCTATGATCCTCCCAAGTTGTCTTAGGCTAGACAATTGCTTTATGCTTATTTTTTATTATTTCTCTCCCTCAACATTCACTTTGAAGTGTCAGTTTACATTTTTTCTGGGGGAATTTGGGATGGCCAAGTAATTTCCTGCCTTTTTCTCTCATCTTTCCAGAGTGCTCTATGCTTGATTTCTCATTGAGTAGGGGAGGGACTAGAAGAAGGGAGAGAATTTGGAACATACACACAAAAAATTTTTTTTAAAAGAATGTTGAAAATAAGAAGGAAATCGGCAAATGCTATAGTATAAACATGAGAAGAGAAGCGAACAGATCTATTTTTTTTCTTCCCCATGCCAAATCATAAGAAATATCTGCCTACGGGGAGTCAGCACATAGCAGACTTACAATCACAGCTGCTCAAGTTTGATCTTTGCCAATTTTAATCTCCTTTTCCTGTCCTACATTATTGCCTTCACCAATTTTTATTCTCCAGAAAGGAGTATAGTGTAACAATAGTAGCCTACATTTAAGTGCTTTCCCATAAAACCCTGTGAACTAAATAGAGCAGGGGGTATTACACTGATTAATGGAGGTTCAGAGAGTGTCTTGTCCATAGGGTAATAATTATCAGAACCAGGATTTGAATAGAGGCTTTTTTTATTTTAAGCTCTTTCCACTTTGCACTTCTTCCCACCTTTCCCTTCCTCCCTATCTCCTTATCTTCTTTAAAAGGTGATTGTAACATAATGGAAAAAAAACACTTGGTTAGAATTCAGAAGATGCACATTTAAATCCCAGCTGTATTATTCAACTTTTATAAGCTTCATTTTTCTCATCTATAAAAAGGGGGAAAACTACCTACATCACAGAGTTGCTCTGAGGATCAAATGAACTTAAAAAATTTTACCCCCCCCCCCACCTCCCAAAACTCTTTTCCCCTCTTTCTTCTGTATCCTTTCTCCCTCTCCTCTCTGAGTCATCTCCTTCGCATCTCCTCTTTCTACCAGATGCTCAGACTGAAACTGAAAATTCCCTTGTGGGGGATTCATGAGTCTCCTTTGTTCTGGATCTGACCCTTACCCTTTTCCCTCACCCCTCCTCCTTCACCATCCCTTTGAGGAGTTCCTCTATAATTTAGAAGTTTTCTCAGGGGGAAATAGGTGGAGAGTCAGAATAAATAAGGGTTAAAAAAAAAAAAAAAAAAGAACTGAGAGATAGTACTTTTGATGCAGTTTTAATGCTCTCAGTTCCTGAATTCACTCATTCCCGAATTATTAGTTACAAAATGAAAGTTTATTGTGGATAGAAATCAGTTAGCTAAGGGGCTGACTTCTATGGTGGCAGAGATCTATTAAGGAAATAGAGTTTTGGTGCTGAGAATGCTTTCTCATCAGGCAGAAGGGTCCTAGCAGCTGAACAAGCTATCTAGGGCCATCTGCAAAGAGCTTAGTTGAGGGAGCTGTTATATTGGATATCTTGGTGGGGCCTGGGACAGCCTAAGCTGATCAGACTAGGATTCCTCAATTGAATAAGAATTTAGAATTTCTATTTGCCCCTGAATAGTATTGCTTCTCTTATCCCGAAAGGTTTGGGCTCTGTCTAGACTCCTTGGAGCCGGGGAGAGCCTGATCTCTGAGATCAGAAAAGGGGACACAATCTCAGAGTGATAATCTTAAAGAGAACAGTTCCCTTCCCCTTTCACTTTTGCTAACTCCATTCCTTATACCCACTACCTCCCAATTAAAGCTAAGCTTTGGCAAACAGATTCAGTTTCTTTCTCTTTTTACTAGAAGTGAGGAAGTTCTTCCCTATCATGGTCTTCTAGTCCTAACTAATGCCTCAACTTGAGAAGAATTGAGAAATTCTAAGGCTCCAGAACAGCAGAATTGGCTCAACAGTCAGTCAATCAATTGACAAACATTTCTTAGGAGTTTACTACGAGCCAGGCACTTTGCTAAGTTCTGGGGATACAAGTACAAGTTGTAAAACAATCTCCATTAAAAATGAGCTTACATTCTAATGGAGAAGACGAGTATGTATATATACATATATATGTTTTTATTTATATATAGCATAAAATTAATTGATACAAACATAGCAAAATACTTAAATATAAAGTAGCTTGGGAGGGAGGCACTTTTCTGGTATTGATATGATTATAGTTAAAAATAGATTACAAAAAAAACAAGAAACTTCTAGAATTAATGGAGCATTCACTCAGAATTTCATCCAGGGACTTGATTGAGGGTGGGTATATATATATATATATATGGCACCTCTCATTTGGACAAAAAAGAATGCTGAGCAAGACAATTCATAATCACCTTCAAAGGCTAAAATTCATTTGATTACAGAATTACAGGATGTACAACTGGAAGGGATGGGCATCGAATCATTTTCTAAAAGAAGAAATTTAGACCCAAAGAAGGCAGCTGGGTGGCACGATGGATAAAGTGCTGAGCCTGACTCAGGAGTTTAAATCTTTGTGAGTTTAAATTTGACCTCAAACTATTACTAGCCATGTGACCCTGCACAAGTCACTTATCCTTGTGTGCCTCAGTTTCCTCATCCATAAAATGAGCTGGAGAACAAAATGGCAAATCACTCCAGCATCTTTGCCATGAAAACCTCAAATTGGGTCAAGAAGAATCTGAAATGCCTGTCATCCCTCCCCCCACCCACCCAAAAAAAAGAGGGGAAATGCCATGTTAAAGTCACACAGGAAGTAAATGAGGAACCTATATTCTTATTCAGGTTCTCTGAAGCTTTACTCCAATTTACTTACCATTATGTGGATGATGAGTTTGTTTTGTTTCTCTATTTGAGTTTCTAGATTACCCCAAGAGTATTTGTTTAAAAAAAAAAAAATCTAATCCTGGGTTTTATGACTCACCAAACTACTTTAGTTTCCTGGGTGTTTTAGATTCTTGAAACTGGCTCATGACACTAAAATATTGCTGAAAGGTGAAAAGATTTCACCTTTAACTTCACTAGATTTCTTTCATTTCTAAGCACCTACTCAAGTCAATGAGCCTCTTGGTTGGTTTCCTAGTTCCTTGGTTCACACAATGACCATATCTGATCCTTAATTACTTTTCCCATTCCAATTTCTATCAACATTTTTTCTAGAATTTGTTTCCTCCTTTCCTTCAATCCCCAATCACCAGACAGTTTAGGCCATATATGTGCTTTTAATGCTTTTAATGTTTATTTATCTTTTAATAGTGCAATATGTGTGTCTTTTTTTATACTACACTCACTTCTTAATCATCTGGAACCAATTAAGATGATTACATATACTTTGAGTTCCATTATCTTTTAGTGTCTCATCTGTTCCATCATTGTAATAATTAAATATAATATTCTCCTGGTTCTACTTTCTTCACTCTGCATCAATTACTATAGATCTTCCTTATAACTCTTTGAATTCTTTATATTAGTCATTTTTTAGAACAATTCAGTAGTAATCCAGTAGGGAATATGATTAGCAAAATGGCTGCAGAAACTTTCCTAGAGTCCATTACAACAGATATACTCAGCTGAAATAGTTGTTTTCCTTTTATCTCTTCAATCTCAAAACCTCAGAAGATGAAATGTCAGACAAAGTGACCACAAATGAATCATAAAATAAGAAAACAGAATCACTATGCAAAGTTTAAAAAATGAAACATTAGAAAACATAATAATAATTACAATAACATTTATATAGCATCTATTATATGTCAGGCACTGTGCTCAGCACCTTATAAATATTGAATCATAAATATTCCGAGCTTCCATTCAACATTCTTATCCTGCACTTCACTCTGTTTTCTGGACCCAGTACTTTAATACAACCTTGAAATTTTGTACCTTATGGTATAAATTGTGATATAAAGATTTATATAGAATTCTCATTTGTATGCCATCAGCCTATTGATTTAAAAGGGAAGAGAATTGTAGAGGCCTTCTATTTGGTACCTTCATGGAAGTGAGTATCACCCCAAAGGGTGATTCTGATAAGCTAAAGGAAGGATAGGAAGAATAATTGAAGGTGAGAGGAGAGAAGATATCACATAGCTATCTAGAACAACAAAGCGTTTCTATGGTTGATGGAAGAGCGATAGTGAATTCAGCTGAAGCCAATCCTTTCCCATCTAAGCATTTACTCTGGGCAAGCATTTTAGGTCAAATTCCTATTACTCTATACTCCCAGCTCAAGAAAGTTAAAATTGTCTAGTCTCAGAAGGACAGGTGAGAGAGTGAGAAGGGAAATCAAAAATGAAAAAACAAGAGAGAGAGAGAGAGAGAGAGAGAGAGAGAGAGAGAGAGAGAGAGAGAGAGAGAGAGCATTAAAAAAAAAAGTCAAGAGAAAAAGCTTGAGTAAACTTTTAAGTCATAAGCATATTCACCAATACAAAAACTTGTAAAGATAGAAAAAAGAATAAATTGTAAACTAAGAGAAATCTAAACATTATACTATGAGGGGGAAATGAACAAACTTTCCGCATCAAGATTTTCAGATTCCTCAGCAAGCAGGGGGGGGAAATCACAACAAAATTCCAGAGTGATTCAAATGAATTCAGCTTCTTATACCTTTCAGTTGCTATATCAAAATCTCTTGGCACCCAGTAATCTAAAAATTCCCTTACTTTCCCATATGAATTGACAATTCTTATTTAAGCATATCTCAATTTCCAAATAGTTTTCCATCTCCCTTTCCTCTCCCTCTCCCTCTCCCTCTCAAATGAAATTGGATCTACAATAAGAGCTCTCAACACAAAACTTTTTAAATATCACAAATTTGTTCATCATTTTTCAGTCATGTCTGACTCTTCATGACCCCTTTTAGGATTTTCTTGGAAAATGGTAATTTGCAGTTTACTTCTTTAGCCCGTTTTACAGAGGAGAAAACAGAAGCAAACAGAGGTTAAGTGACTAGCATTCTATCCACTATGCCATCTAGCTGCCCCCAAAAACATAAATAGCAGAGTGTAAAACTTGAAAAACACGATAGATATATTTCCAAAGAGAGACAGAGAAATAGGGAAACAGGAAGGAAAAAAGAAAGAAATTAGGGAAAGGAGAGAATAACAGATTTGAAAAAAGACAAATGAAAGAAAATTTGGCAGAAGAGAAGCAGCAGGCAACAGCTTTAAAAGCACTCAAGGATTCTATTCTAAAGTTATTCTCCTTTAAGGAACTGAACTTTTCATCATATGGAGGAGTTTAGTATAGAAAAAGGCAGAAAATATACTTCTGTGCAAAGAGAAAGAGCTAAATTAACTAGTGAAGGATGTCATGCATTGCCATAGTCATAGATGAACCTTTTGATATTTAAAAGGAGTAAGAAAAGAACTTTCTTTTAATTTTTCAACTGTTAAAATATGTATATAAAGTTTTTAGGTGGTATTCGGGGCAGAGAATGAGCTTTGGTATAAATATAAAGATTTAAATAACTTCATAAAAATGTAAAATGACATTTTATTGAACAAACTTGATGGTTTATTGTGGGGAGCAAAAACTTTTTTATTAATTAAAAACTAGAAAATATTAAGAAGTAGTTTCAAGAACACAGAATGAGATGGTGGATCAAATATTTTGAGAACTTGGAGCTATAAGACATTATGGTTTCAGTTATTCTCATCTAAATGGTTTATGATAAGAGAGAGACGGAGACAGAGACAGAGAGAGAATATGAACCATTTGGAATATGAAATATGTTTAAATTAGAACTGCCAATTTCATATGGGACTGTTCTGTTAATTTAAGAATAGGTTCGGAACGCTCCTTTGAATAGCCTTTTTTAACTCAATTAAAATTAAAATAAAATTATAACTCAATTAAAGTGGACATAAAGTTTAATTATACAATACACGGAATAGATTGCCTGCAATAACAACCAATACAGTAAATAATACATAAAAGACAAAGAATAAGGAAGACTATGATTAAGATAGGAGAGAGAGAGATAGTATACATCACTGATCTAGGAGCACAGCTGGGGGCCCCGTTGCAGCTCAATCGGGAAAAGTGTTAGCTGAGGTGGAATAGTCTCCCCATGGGTGAAGCCCGATGAGGAATAAACCTGGACTGATTTTATAGGAAAAAGAGCTAACTTGCATATCTATAGAAATGCAAGTATAGGAGAAGGAAATGCCAGATGGGCTTCCAAGATATGACTTGATAAATGTAGATGTCAGGGAGGGGGCCAACCCTCCCGGACATCTATTGTGTCCCAAGGAGTGGCTAGTTCCTGGGATTGTAGAGGTGAAGCTAAACACATGTGGCATATTCCCAGTCTCATAGGGTTAAAGAAAGACTAAGTTCCCATGGAGAGTCACGTTCTTGAAATGATTTGAAATGAACTTATTAATAAGAAGACATTTCTTGTTCAGGGACACTAGGGGCATTTTTAAGGCACTAACTGCCAAGAGACTTTAATTTAAGCCATTGAAAGGTATATAGGAAGCTGAAGCTGAAGCTAGACAGAATAACAAAGAATCTGCAAATGAAGATTTAAGCTAGATCTTCATTCCAATGACACTGTCCTTCCTTGTTGCTTCTCTAAGACTCCATGTCCCCAATCCTGACATTTTTATTAACTATTTCCTTTGCCTGGAATGCGATTCCTCCTTCTCTCTGCCTCTTGAATACCTTGGCTTCCTTAAAGTTCCAGCTAAAACTTTACTTTCTATAGGAAGACTTTCCTGATTCATCTTAATGCTAAAACCTTTCCTCTGCTAATTAGCTCCAATTTATCCCTGCCTGTTTGTACATAACGGTCTACATGTGATCACTCCCAGTAGACTATGAGTTCCTAGAGAACAGGGATTGTCTTTACCTTTCTGTGTATCCCCAATACTTAGCACAGAACCTGGCACATAGTGGACACTTAATAAATGTTTATTAACTTATCAACATCCAGAAGAAGGAGAAGGGATGACAAAAAAAAAATCTCTCAGAGCTTTGTGTGAAGATAGGACAGATGGAGCAGTCAGAGGACAGAAGCCTCTAGCTATCAATTCCTGATTGTTCTTCAACACTCCTTAAAGCAGGAGTACTTAAACCATTTTTGTGTCATGGATACTTTTGACAGACTAGTAAAATCTCTCCTCTTCAGAATAATATTTTAATTCATAAAATATTATGAATTAAAGGAAACCAATTATATTGAAATACTTGTTATAAAAAAGGAAGGAAGGAAGGAAGGAAGGAAGGAAGGAGGGAGGGAGGGAAGGAAGTAAAGAAGGAGGGAGGGAAGGAAGTAAGGAAGGAGGGAGGGAGGGAAGAAAGTAGGGAAGGAGGAAGGGAGGGAAGGAAGTAAGGAAGAAGGAAGGGAGGGAAGGAAGGAGGGAGGAAGGGAAGGAAGGAGGGAGGGAGGGAAGGAAGAGAAGGAGGGAGGGAGGGAGGGAGGGAGGGAGGGAGGGAAGGAAGGAGGGAAGGAGAGAGGGAAGGAAGAGAGGAAGGAAGGGAGAAGAGGAAGGGAGTGAGGGAGGGAAGGAAGGGAGGAAGGGAGGAAGGGAGGTGGAGGGAAGGGAGGAAGGAAGGAAGGAAGGAGGGAAAGAAGGGAGGAGGGAAGGGAGGAGGGAAGGGAGGAGGGAAGGGAGGAAGGAAGGAAGGAAAGAGGGAAGGAAGGGAGGAGGGAAGGGAGGAAGGAAGGAAGGAAAGAGGGAAGGAAGGGAGGAGGGAAGGGAGGAAGGAAGGAAGGAAAGAAGGAAGGAAGGGAGGAGGGAAGGGAGGAAGGAAGGAAGGAAGGAGGGAGGAAGGGAGGGAAGGAAGGAGAGAGGAAGGGAGGGAAAGGGAGAAAGGAAGTAAGGAAATTCTCAGATCCCAAGTGAAGATTCCACACACTAGAGATTAAGAAGCCTCTCAGTAATACCTATTGCTTTTTTCTGTCCTCCTCTGGCTTGAATTGGGAAAAAAAAATTGAAAAGGGCCAGGGGAGTTACTTGGCTATTTCTTGTTATATTGGGGGCGGCAGGGAGGCAGAATCTGAGATTTTAATTGGGTGATATAGAATTCTGGTGAATAAAGAGCTTTCTTGGAGGTCTGTGAAAGACTTTAATTTACAAAAGTCAAAGTCATCTATTACATCTGGGCCATCAATAACTTTGTGCAATTCTGCCTCACTTAAATCCAATTCATTCACAATTCAAGACACTTCTCTCATGATATCATTGGTCCTTTTTGAGAACAAAAGACAAATAACAATAACAGCATAGTTTCCCCCTAACTAGAGGGTAAATTATGTTTTGCTGTAACATCTATTTGCTATTGTGAGACTTAACTATGCAATATAATGGCAAATGATTAACTGGCTTTGCCCAGAGAGGGCTATTCTAATAAACTTCTTAGGTCTCTAACTTAAAGGAAACTGTTAGATGAATAAAAGGTAACACTTTTCCAACTTTCTGGATGATTCAAGCTAACTGGGCCTAAAAATACTTCATCCCTTTGACTACAGATTTGCCCAAATGGAGAATGGTGAATACCAGGAGACAAGCAGTTAGCAGAGGATCAACCTTGAATGGTATATATTTCCTGAATGGACCAATGACACCAAAATTTAGAGTGCAGATTTGTGAATTATTTCAGGCACGTAGATTTTTCTTCCTTATGTGCTGGTAGATTTTTATAAATGTGAGTTTTGGTAAGAGACTATGACCCACATTTATACATGGGTTGAGATATATTTTCACATTTGTGCATTTGCCTGACTATATGACTATTTGCACTGTTTTTATTTCTTTTGTCTTTTTGCTTAGTTGTGACTGGTTGACATAAATGGAAATGCAGCAGTAGAACTCAAAAGCTAAAGTAAGCATGGAGAATGTCTCTCCCAACAATAGGAAACTAGAATCCCAGGATCTTGACAGAAATTAAAATGTAAATATAATGTAAATGTACTTGTAAATAATAAAATGTAAAAAAATTTTACATGGGGTGAACCTTCTTTGGGAAACTAAATTTGTAAATCCAAGAACAGGTTGGCCAACCTATAGGGCCAGGGTAGAGGGGTAAGGTGCTCCTCACACCTATGGACATTACACATACAAACAAAAATGGCCAACAGGATGCACAGAAAATCTAAGGATTAAAATTCTTCCAGGAGAACATGAAAGTTTTTTTAAACCTCTAAATATACTGAAGGATATAATAATATTAATAATAAAATCTGCCTGGAACTTTTGAATACAGACAGCAAAGCATTCCTCCAGATTGCTACCATAAAAACACCTCACACTTAAAATTACAAGGAATATATTGGTTACATTTTACAATTTCAATAACAAGCTACAAATTGTCTGAGCAATCATGAGAAAGACATTAAAAAATTAAAGAGCACCAATTTTAATAATTCAGGATTATTCCCTAGTCATGAAAAATAAGGTTAAGTATGAGTGGCTATATGCTTAGGAATAGTATTGTTTAAAACTCTGGACATTCAAGGAATCATGAGCCTCTTTCAAAGGAACCAATCTAAAGTAAGTTATCTCCATGCACATTTTACCTAGGCAGATAGACAGGGTCAGGAAGAACTGAATTTAAATCCAGCCTCAGACACTGACTGTATGACTCTTAACCAATGTTTGCCTCACTTTCCCTGACTGTAAAATGAGGATAATAATAGCACCTACCTCCTTGTATTATTGGGAGGATCAAAAGAGATATTTGTAAAGCACTTAGCACAGTCCCTGACACATAGTGGGTACTATATAGACGCTATTACTAGTAAGAGGTTTTGGCCATTATCTTCATAAGACTTTCCTATTAAGGTTCCCAGGATTATATATCTACCTGGCTGACTCAGTATTAAACAACTTTACTTGGATTACACAGGCCAAGAGGCCCTACTACCTTACACAGAAATAACATTACTTAAAACTTAAAGTGTTGTTTCTCAAGTTAAAACTATTACTATCCAGTTTACAATTGCTGCATAATACATGATTGATATTTAAAACATCCAATCCACCATTAAATGCATACAAAATATTTTCTAAAAACTTTCCACTCATTTCTTCTCTTTCTAGTTTAACACATTCTGATATAAGCACTAATCAGAGCAAATTAATAAAATAATCACATACTGGGCTTTTATACAGAAAATGAATGTGAGTTTGTTCACTCAAAAGCAGAAAGGTGTTGAATACAGTTAGTCTAGATGTCTTAATGTACTACCTGTAAACCCCCAGGGAAAGAAAACCATTTAAACTGAAATCTGTGGTTCTAAAGTTGTAGAGCAGTTCTAACAGTCTGGGGCTCCAGTGAGATCTTTTTTTTTCAGTACACTTCAGGGCCACCTCTTTCCTTGATGGACTGAAATGGAGAGATTCTAGGCCTGGTAATGAGATCTTTTATGTATAACATCAAAGTCTTACAGAAACTGATGAACTCAAATAAGAGGTAAAGGTGGTCGCTGTTTCACTATTTTGCCCTATTTTCCAATTTTACACTAGGATCAGATGAAACATTAAGAAACTGATGTATGTTAATTTCCAATTTGTCTAGTTATTTTCCATAGATTCTACAATAATTAATAGTTAATTCATCTTATAAGTAATTTTTATACTGTATAATTAAACTTTTCAAACCTTCTCTTAATAAATTAGGAGTAGAAAAAATTAGCCAATATCTCTCTACCCTCATTCTCCCAAAGCAAGACCAGTATATCTCTACATCAAGGCTTTAGAACACCACTGAAAAGTTGAAGGAGTCCCTTCTCTAATGCAATCACCTCAAACCCCCATTTCAGGTTCAATTCCCCTTCAGGCAGAAACCAGTGATTAGCTCCCCAATTCCATTTAAACAATTAAACCAATAGCTTGCAAAGAGGTGTATTTTCTTCAAGAGTATAATAAGAACACAAGTACAAACATTTCCCCCCACATCTCAGGGACACATTTTCCTGTATACCACCTTGGTCTCTGAGGATAGTGGGTTCAGACTTATAGTTCTGATTTCCAAATGTGGTGTTATTGCCAAATAAGCCTCCTCTTCCTATTGGGGATGGGTGGTGAAAGTTCATCTTGCTCCTGGAGGCATTAATGCTGGGCTGATTCCCAGTCTATTCTGAATTTAGATGGAACTTCTAGATTCCTAGACCTCATGTGCCTCACTTTTCTAATCTTTTGAAACTTTCAAGGTTGTAAGCCTCCAGACTAATATTCTTCACCTAAAATGAAGGAACAATGTCAACACAAATGAACAAAGCCCATAACTATGAGGCCACATGTCACCCTTGTGGGGAAACTGTCTGAGGCCTCCTCCCTTATGGTATTTTCTTTCTTCTCTCAACCAGAAAGAAGTCAACCACCGAAAAGAGGTTAAACCAAGAAAACATAGGCTGCATAGCTCATTTTGTATCACTGCCCATCCCCCTACCCTCAATTCTGGTTAAGCACCTGCAGCCAATTAAAAAAAAAAAAGGCACCTATTTGTCATGTACTTGGCAGAACTGGTTATAAAATGCCTTTATGTCAGTGATTCTCAAACTTTTGTTCTCAGTATTTTCATGTTGTTAAAAAATCATCGAGGATCCATTCAAAGAATTTTTGTTCACATGGGTTATATTTAATAGTTATTTACTATATTAGAAATAAAAAATAATTTTGAATTTGTAGACCCTCTGAAAGGGTTTCAGAGACCCCAACAATTCTTTGGACTACACTTTGAGGACCACTGCTTTATGTGCTCCAAATCTTTCCAAGGCTTTTCCATTATGATTCACCTGAAAATTGGCTCCACAACCTCCTATAAACCATGGAACTCTCATATATCTTGTAGTTAAATCTATAGTATATAAATTTACATATACCTCCTCCATTAAAATGAGAGTTCCTTGAAAACAGAGACTGTTTTTCTTTCTTACTTGTATCCCCAATATTTGACACAATGCTCTGTATATAGCACTTTAAAAATGATTCATTTATTCATTCAAAGCAAATTTTATCAGCAGCACTCTGTACATGCTCATAAGGACTTAGGTCATTAGCCAGGTCTCTTTTACATTTCCATTTGACTAGAGTGTATGTTAGGGATGTGGAAATAGTGTGGAGAGAACTTGGTTCCCTTGTAAGCCATCTTGATCACTCTAGCTTCAAGCCCTTTGTTCATACACATACATTTTTATAAATTCTTCTCACCAAAACTGATAAGGTTTTTTGACCAGTCCAAGGCTGAAAATTTAGAGGACCTGTTGTATTATCATAATCATTTCTCACAGTGAGACTCTACGACTTCTGTCTTGGATCTAAAGGTAGAGTTAAATGTCATTGTGAATGGTGGGTAAGAGACCAAAGTCCAAATTGTAAATTATCCCCTTCCCCTACCACTAAAACATTGGCAATTTCTCACTCTCCATGAAAGGATGGGAGAAAGAGGTCTGGGTGCATTTGTTATACAAATCTGACAAAATCTCTTTCTTTTAACAATTTTTGGGAGGCATATCCTGAAAAAAAAAAAACTCCACTAATATGTTTCTGCATATAAAAACAGTTTTAAAAAAAGAACCATTCCCCTCATAATTTAGAAATCCACATGAAAAGATTATGTGTGAGTCATAAATTTAATCTTTCTTTAGTTTCCAACACCATAGTTTTCTGCATATGGGGGAAAAGGGTAGCTCATTCCCATCTGTCTCATATCCTTTAGCTCTGAGACTTTCTGCTGAA
Source organism: Sarcophilus harrisii (assembly GCF_902635505.1). Lineage (NCBI taxonomy): Eukaryota > Metazoa > Chordata > Mammalia > Dasyuromorphia > Dasyuridae > Sarcophilus > Sarcophilus harrisii. The sequence continues at coordinate 360,716,059 of NC_045429.1, read as the reverse complement.
AAGCTCTCATTCTTTCCATCCTTTTTCCTTTGGTTAACCAGGAATTAGCTAAAAGGGAATTCTGTCCAGATGACCAGGATCAGCATATACTCAACTCAACATAACATGAAAAAACAAATGAAACAGAAAAAAACTTTTCTCACTTTGTTTTTTTTAATTTTATTTTATTTTTAATTTATGAAATAAAACAAGAATTTTCATAACAAGAGTAGAACAAAAATGATTGCACATGAAGATGCAAATCCATTATGTACAAATGTTATTCCTTTTAAATACATAATAAAGTGCAAAATATAATCTTGTAACTTTGTTTTCTTTTTTTCCCTCCTGCCCCACTCCCTAGAAGGGGCTACCATTAGACACAAATATATATACATGTATATGTTTATATATATATATATATATATATATATATATATAGTCATTCTATACATATTTCTATTAGTTCCTTCTCAGTATTCCTGCAAAGAGTGTATTCCTTCATAGGTCTTTTAGGGTTAATTGGGGTGTTTGTAATAGTCAAAATGACTTGGTTCAAAATTATTCTTAAAGCAACATTGGTGTTATTGTATACAACATTCTCTTGTTTCTACTCATTTTACTCTTCACATGCAAGCCTACCATGTTTTCCTAAAACCAACAAGCTCATCATTTCTTATAATACAATATTATTCGATCACAATCGTATACCACAACTTATTCAGACATTTCCCTGATTGATGCGCATTTCTAGTTTCTGGTTCTTTGCCACCACAAAGAGAACAACTATAAATATTTTAGAACATACAGATTTTTTTTCTTTTTTTCTCTTATCATTTTTGGAGATAGACCTAGGAGTAGTGGGTATTTCTGGGTCTCTTGACTTTCTTTTTCAGCTTATCCAATATGGGCACAACTATTGACTGATTCCACATTCTTTATCCAACCCTATCCTAATAACCCACATGTCTTGTCCTAGTCAACTAACTTCAGGTTCAGAGACTAGTTTCCCCTGCAGTTCTAGACCGCTTTTCCCTATCTGAGCTGTTATTAGAAGATGCATTACCTACCCTTCTGCTTTCTATTTTGCTCTAAAAGCTTGAACTTGAAATTTACCTTTTCCTAGTTTCTTCAAAATCTTTTTTTTCAAACAGTAAGGAATAATAACAGGGTTCACTAAGTTGTTGCCTATCCATCTCCCTTCCTCTCCTATGACCACTGAACCACTCTGTTGGATTCCCAAATTGCCCATACCTTTTGTGCTAACCCTGAAAGTGGGAGAGGGCTTGATTCTTTGCTCTCTCTTCTTGACCCAGGAATACTTTTTTGACATCCTACCCCCAGTATTTAAAGGAAAGTCCTAGTAGGAGGAATCAAAAGCATATGAAAACAGCATGAGGTACATAATCTTCATTGACATCCTGTTTGCTATTAAAGCTATTCTAAAGATGATATTGATGAGTCTACCAAAGATGAGCTTGCATCCCAATATTTTATTCTTATTTATTTATTTTTATTATTTTGCTGAGGCAATTGGGGGTAAGTGACTTGCCCAGGGTTACACAGCCAGGAAATGTTAAGTGTTTGAGACCAGATTTGAACTTAGGTCCTTCTGACTTCAGGGCTGGTGCTCTATCCACTGCACCACCTAGCTGCCCCCATCCCAATATTTTAATTAAATAACAAAAATCAATTATTTTGTCCATCTTGAAAGAGTCTTTAGAATATTAAATTTGGAACAATAAAACAGGAAACCTACTGGTGTCAAGTTGATTCTTATTTGGAATTCCACTGAAACAGTTGGGAGCAAAATGAATGATCATGGTAGCAACAGCTCCAAGAATCTCTCCTCAGTCACCATACAGCCTCCCATTTACCTTAAAAGAATTGTCTTAGGACCTTTAAAAAGATTCAGCACTTTGTAGTCTCGGCTCTGCTGGCTTTCAATTTCTGAGAGACTTGTGCTCTAGGGATAGCAACTAAGTGATTTATTTGGGGAATGGGCTAAGGAGGAAAGAGATCTAAGAGGATAGAATATGATTCAAGAGAATCATTAGAGTTGTTGTTTTTTTTTGGGCGGGGTTGTTTTTATTTTTTAAGAATTACTCCATGTCCCCGGAAAGTTATTGTAAATTGTTGGAAGTTGGAAGATGCTAGGTTTATCAGCATAGATACATATAAGGTAAAACTGGTACACCTCGGGCTTTGAGCGCCACTTGGTGGCTTTTATACATATAGCACTCCAGCTTCTTCACGTCACATATATTTGCAATGTGGTCAACCAACAAGCATTTATTAAGTGTTTACTATATGCAAGGCACTGGGTTAAGATTTGGAGGCGTGAAGGAAGGCAAAAATAATCCTTCCCTAGGACTCGAGTCCTATAAATAATTAGGTACAAACATGATATACAGAGTAAATGAAAGGCAATTATGAGAAAGCAGTATTTCTGCTCCTGCAGAAAGCAGGATTTAAATTGAGTCTTGAAACCAGAAAAATTAGGTAGCAGAAGTGATTGAGGAGACAGAGCAATCCATAGACAGCAGAAAAGAAGAACTGCAAATAAGCCAATGCTGCTGGTTCAGAGAGTGCTTTTAAGTTTAAGACTGGAAATGTAAGAAAGGGCCAAGCTATTAAGAGCTTCAACAACTGAACAAAAGAGTTTGTATTTTATCCTTTAGGTAATAAGGATCTGCTGGAACTCACTGAGAGGGTGAAATGTGTCATGGTACCTAAAAGGTCTGTTTAATTATTATACCTTTTATCCCCCGATAAAGGCAAGGTAGGGAACTACTTACCAATACACACACATACACACATATACAACTGTGTCTCACTTAAATCCATTTTATACTCAAATCAACATTCAGTGATGTCCTTGGTCCTTTTCAGAAAATGACAAATAACAATAAATGTGTGTATAGTTCCACAGTTCTGCTTGTACATATATATATATATATATATATATATATATAGTATCTTCATATGTATACATAGGTGTGTGGCTATCTATATAATTAGCTATCGATATCACTTCTAAATAAGATAGCTATCATTTTAAAAATATCATTTATAAATAGCTACACAGACATACACACATACCTGCCCTCTCCTACTAAGGAGCCTAATGACCATTATGGAAGTCCATGAGTTTAAGGCTTTTAAATATATTCATATTAGGATAGAAAATGTGGTTTCTTTTTGCTTTGCCCCTCCTTTCCCTAGGTGCCCCTTTGCATGTACAACTCCCATGAAATGTCTCTGCACCACCTCCCTTGATTTGACAATACAAACCCTTAAAGGCTTTAGGTAGTTGCCATTTATTTTATGCTTAGGAGTTTCCACTGGCATTATGTGATGGACCTATACAGAAAGATATTTTTAGGTGTGTGGGTGACACTCATTAGCTTTTTTCTATAGAATACTTTGTCTTAATTTTAAACTCAGGCACCAGAGCATTCCATGGGATTTGGTGTTTCCACCTTTGGTAATTTCGTTAGTACAGTTTTATTTCTCACCTCTGATACAGAGATCAGCAGATAGAGGTAGCTAGTAAGATTAGGAATTTGAACAAGGAAGACCTCAGTTTAAATTCCAACTTAGACACTTACTCACCACGTGCCTATGTTAGGTAAAAGATGCAAGAAAGAACGTACCTTTATGATGTATACTATTCTAGACCTCAATCTCAGTTTACTCTGTAAAATGAAGTCCCAACCACACTAAGTCTATGATCTTAAGTCTGTGTCTTCTCAAAAGTTCCCATCCCAAGAATCCAAAGGTTCTGGTCCCTTCTAACCAGATTTTGGCAAGGGAAGTTTGTCAAAATTCCATATTTGCCCAGTGACTCAATTCAGGCACTTTTATGGCTTTCATGAATTTGTCCTGCAATCTCAGTGATCACTGAGGGACTCCTGCAGATGCACAATATGCACTTCCTTAATTTCATTTTCAGGCTAAAAGTTATGTACTTCTCTCTTCACTTAATTTCCTTCCCATTTAATACATGATATGTAGTTATATATGTGTATGTATATAAACATATATTTTTATTTATGTGTTATATATACATTTGTGTGTAAGTATATATGTAGTCAATAATCAATGACCTTTGCTTTCAATGATAGATATTCAATAATAAACAACAACCAGAGGCCTTTGCTTTCTCTATTCTCACATAACATCTAATAGCAATGGCAACTGTTCTCCCCAGCTGACCAGATAAGTTGTATTCAGGGCAGAACTGATCAAAATTTGATCCTCTTCCATATAGGCAGTTAAAATACTTGAAAGCATCTATAATATGCATCTTTTAAACTTTTCTCTTGTTTAGGTAAAAGCTTCCCAGATCCTTCAATTTAGCTGGTTCTTTATGACTCCCCCTCTGTCTAGGTAACTCTCCTCTGGGACTTTAAGCTAAGACAAGAGCCCTATTTTCTACTTCTTGGATGTCTTCATTTATCAGTTATAGTACTGAGAACATAACAGGCATTCAGTTATGTTTACTGAAAAATGAAATGGCTTGATCTACCCTATCCACTATATTTTGATAAAGTTTATCAAACCTCTGATCAAAGTAGAAAGTTAGAAAGTTACTTCTTGAAATCAGAGTCCATAATAACAACATGTTGGGGAAAAAGAGAAAAGGATATTCCAGAAACCTTAAGACTTCTGGATTGCACAGAGCCAAGTTTCCTCTTCTAGAAACCAACTCTCTCTTCTTTCTCATGAATGATCTTGTTGTCTCTTTATTCAATGATTTAAAGTGAGAGAAAGTTGAACATGAGGTGAGAAGGGTTTAGGGCACAAAAAAGAAGGGATCTGACCCTAAAGTTTTTATGGCTATAGGCTTAGAAGTGGTTCAGGTATGGGGAGGAGGAAGAAGGGAGAAGGTGATTCCTAAAACTGACTTTGTCACCCTGTGCTTTTCCTTTTTCTAGAAGATTTAAGGGAACCAAGAAAGGTGTCACTGAGTAGATTGTGGTGTGTATTAGATCCTCTAGTACAGATTAAGTACATGCCTGTATCCTTACCTGAGACAGACTACAATCAATCTCCTTAGAAGCTCAAGAAGTCTTGCTCCCTGAACAGAAGCCTCAGGGGTTAAACCTGTAATTTAACTATGGAAAAGTTATGTAATGGTTGTTACTAATATTGGGATTGATTTGAAGTCAATTTTTTGAGGGCTCAATTCCTTCCTTTCTCGTTTTAGAATTTAATGAATGCAGGTTGCTCAAATGTGTGATATGGGGGAGGGCAACCATAGAATCATTCGATATTAGTAGCTTCCTGTTATCTGTGTAGCAGGAAGACAGTCTCCCATGTATAACAGGCTTACATGAGTCAGCTAACCTCACTTATTAGTCATCCTCAGTGTCCTATTGACCCTTTGTATTTAATCTTATTATCCAGGACTCTAGGGTAATTCAGAGCCACATCTGCATATTTCTCATTAATAAATAAAATATCAACATATCTCTCACTTAAGTAACTTAATTCAGAGCCTGTATTACTTCATCAAATATTATTTAATATTCTAGAGAAATATCCTTTCCCATGTCTCTATTTTTTAATCTACTAGGATTAATGAATATTAAAGTTGCTGAATATACATTGTATTAACAATGAAGTCAATAATAAAAACAAAGACATTTTAGGACAATATTCTATCTGTGAGAAGTATCATGGCCAGTCCCTTCAGACTTTCACTGTAATGGCCAGACTCTTTTCTGAGAACACAATTCCACCAGTCCCTTCTCAAGAATTCTCTAGATAAAAGTTTAAACAATTATATCAGTTAAAATAAAAGGCTTCTCCATTCTCCCTGTCTTGTCTTCCTCAGCTTCTCTTAAGCCATGACAGGAAAATGAACTCTATGACATTTCTCAACAATCACTGAATAGTCTCTTCAGAATCATTCCTTATAAAAGTCTCTTTATAATGTTTCCTCATAAAATAAAAGCTGATAGTGCTCTTAAGAAGTTTTCCCTCATCTTTTTGTCTGTTTCATAACTTCTCTCAGAAATGGGCATTGAAAGCTCCTTGGTTTTCTCAAAAACTGCTAGCTCCAATTGCTCAACTCTAAACATTCCATTTGGCTCCTAAAACTATAGTATATCTCCTCTGTGGGAGAGACTTTTAAAACAGATGTTATACCTGGATCACAAAGGGATCTGGGGATGAAGAAATAAAGAATAAAGAAGGTGAATTGTAGGGGAAAGTTGGAGAAGTTGGATCAGTAGGGTAGTTAGTGTGATAAATCATAACACCAATGTAGGTTCACAGGGTTTTAATGCTGAAAAGGACTTTGGTGATCAACTTCCTCATTTTACAGTTGAGGAAAATGAGTAATATTATTATTACAGAATAGCAAAAAAACCTTGTCCAAGACTGTGGGAATAAAAAAGAAAATCAGACTTCTTTGATTGCAGTTACAATACTCCTTCCACTTTCCTCTATAGGTAAGTAGAAAAGTGAGAAAAGACCATGTAAGGAGAATGATTTGACCAGCCAAGGGAAGAAGGAAGACCATGGGAAAGGAAACTCAGATTTTCCCAGGGTCCAAGGGTAAAAGATTTAGAGGCCCATTAATCTGGGAGATTTTTTTGGGGGGAGGGGGTTCTTTGTCAGAGAATAGTGGGACATGGTTAAAAGAGGAAAACAGGATTCAGGAGTGGGTAATGGTTCATTTTGGAGGAGGAAGGGGTCACTGGGCCCAGGGGAAACACTTAAGCTAAGAGACAGTGTAGTTTTTAGAGGGCACATTGCCTTCTTCTACCTTTCCCCAACTCCCTTCATCATACTCCTCAGATGGAGAGCATCAGCTATCTGCTTCCCAAGTCCTTCAAGCTTCATCATCCTGTCTCAATAGCTTAAAGTCTTACACATCCCTCTGTGAAGTTGGTGAAAATAGAACTGCACCATGTTCCACAATTCTCACTCTTTGGCACTGAAGTGATCCTGAGCTCATACTGCCGGAGCAAATGGTGCTAGCCTATGGGTTCCACCTGTGGGTCTTCATATTCTCCAGGTCTAAATCCAGCTGTGGCTGAAAGAAGGCAAGAGGAATGGGAGGGGCTTTGGGGAAGCTGTGGGGGGAGAGGTTAGTAGAAAGGGTTTTCTGCTCTAACATCCAGTTCCTGCCACCCAAAGTGTCTTCTCCATCTTTGCTCCAGTTTCATGCTAATTCTTTGTTCTGGTATAGCACATACCCAAAAGATTGTAAATCTGGCACCCTGCTGGGGTCAGCTCTGCAAGCCAGAGAGAACAATGGGGAACCGAATGTTCTCCCAAAGTATTTATCAATTCCATCCTTGAGAACTTCTGCCTCCCAATGAGAGTGATTCCCTTTACATGAATTCAATTCAATAAAAATTTTAAGGAGTAAGGGAAAAAATACAGGGCAAAATACATCAGATTTTGTTTGAAACCAGACTCTGCCATGTATGTGAATTCCCCTGAAGCCTCAGCTGTGAAAAGGGAATGATAATATTTTCATTTATTATTTTGAGATCTTAAAACTAAAAGAGGCTTTAAAAATCATATAGTCCATGCCCTTCATTTTAAAGATGAGGAAACTGAGACTTGGAATGGCAAAGTGACATGTCCTAGTAAATGGCAAGGCTGGGATTGGAAACAGAAAAAAAAATCAGCATTGAAAGGGACTTCAGTGAGCCTGCAGGTCAGCCATACCAAAGTGTGAAGAGTCTCTGCAATATTTCTGACAGTCAACTATCCTTCTTCTTAAAGACCTCTAGTCGAGGAGGGTTTTCTACCCTAAGAAACCACTTATTTTATTTCTGAAACAGCTTTGGTTGTTAGGAAGTTTTCCCTGCTGAGAATAGTGTGGGTGGTACGTGAGTGTCCCGGGTAATATTTTGGGTGCAGTAATACTTTAAAGCAACTTACAATGCCTCATGTCCTACCTTCTGTAGGCCTGGAGGTATAATACCTGCAAGGTATCACAAATAATTGATCAACCAGGAGGGGAATGTAATATGCAACTGGTCCACCAGGTGGCATTATAGTCTAGCTGCCAGAAAAGTGCTTCGGAGACTCCAGTGAGTGAGCCTACAGGAATATAAGGGGGCTTCTTCCGTGGTGAACTGTGTGTGGGTCTTTCCTAAAGGCCAGAATATCCCTGCAGGGCAGCAGGCCTACAAAGTCTTAAACTACTCCCTCTTCTTCCACCCCAAGCTTTCTCACTATGTTTCTGCTTGCCTTGAGACGGCACAAAACGAAACTCTGAATTATCGTAGAATTATAAGGAAAACTTCTGGCTCCACTCTCACTGTTTATATGGGCTCTTCCGTCCCTAGTGATGTTCAAACACTCCACACACTATTTACTACAATGCTCAACATATTGTGATCCCATGGTTTACTGAACATAGCAAAATAAAGACATTCATTCTTCAGCCCAACCTCCTCCCACACTGCTTCCTCATGGCTTTCCCAATGAGAATGAGAGAAAAAAGCAGTTTTTAAACATTCCCTTCTCCTTTTTCATTCCTCCTCCCCCCAGTCATAAATAAGATAGATCAAAAGAACGATGTCTCAGGTCTGAGACTCATCTGGGTTCAGTCCCATAAACCAGGAAGAAATAGTGAGGAATAAGAGGAACAGGAGGTTAATAAATGGTCTAACAGTCTTCTTCCTAAACCACAGGGGTTTTCAAAAGCTAACCTGATCCCCACCATATCCAGACACTTCCCAAATCTTTCTCAGTCTCCACCTTGAAACTCCTGGCTCCATTGTTATATCCGGTTTCAGTTTTCCTACCTTCCTATATAAATCATCCATATGAAGATTCCCAGAAGCATCTCTCTGGGATCCGATTATAAACCCCAATATCTGGAGAATATCCGTATTCTCACACAGATATAGAGCCCTGATTCTATTTCTAGAAAGAGGAAATCTTGATAAAGGAAAGGTAGATAATAATATGTTACATTTAAACATGCTAAGATTGAGGTGTTTATAAATTGTACAAGGGAGCTATCTTAGAGGAAGATGGTAGTGATGGAAAGGAATTCAGAAGGAAGACGAATGTTAGAAATACAGCTTTATAAGTTAGGTTAGTCAATTTATTAAAAAAAATTATCAGTGCTCATTATGTGTCAGACAATGTGCTAAATAGTAAAAATATAAAGTCAAAAGCATTCCCTGCCCAAAAGGAGCTTACATTTTAATGGAGAAAACAATATAAAAAAAGTATATACAGAGTAGATGGAAAGTAAGGTTCTAGCAGCTGGGGGTTGATTGCTGTGAAAATGATAAATGAACTGCAATAAAAAGGGCCTTTCTAGTCTTACTGACAAGCTATCTACATGGACCAGGGGATGGTAGGGATTGAGAGGAATCCCTTCACCCAATTTTTGGCAATTTTGCTAAGTGAAACTTCTAGGATAATTTTTAAGGGAGTCCAGCAAATGCCTAAGTATTATGAAAGACTGACAAATGCCTAATGGTTTCTTTATCCAGGTGACTGGGTGCAACTGGCTGGATCCTAAACTCACAAACAAGTTCAAATAACTCCTGGGGTGCTGAGCTAAAAAAGTTAATAGACTCTTTCTCTATGGGGGATAAAGCTGCACAGTGGCTAATGACCAGCAAACACCAGGAGATGGTGGTAGAAAATAGCAGAGAGAAGTTCAATATAGATGCCATTTCAGAGAAATAATAATGCGAAGAGCAGAGCAGCAGTTACTCCAAATTCAACAGAAAAAGCAGCTTGTAACAGGGTAACTTCACCAGAGAATATTGCCAGTTCTATAGGTAAAGAAGCAGAAGCTTTGGAAGTGAAGGGACATTATTTCAGGGCATAGAATGGTTACCATAGGTTAAGCTACAGTTTTAAATAGATACTGCTTCACAATATGCTTCATAACGGAAGTAGTTTTGAGGAGATCCACCTATGTGGAGGATTCTGGATGCTAAAGATAAATATAATAAATATAAATAAATATATTTTAATATATTATAGTGTAATGTTATATTTTTATAATATATTAATAATTGATGTGTTATTATTTATAATATATAAAGAATAAATGAATGATTGGCAGTTTGAGGGATATAAATAGAAACTTCTAAAAAAGGGGGATTTGTTTGTAAAAAAAAATTCCTCCCCAAACCCATCCCTCTCCCCTAGATTTGCCTTTCTAGTGTTCAGCAGTCACTCCAAACAGCTTCCTTTTTGCATCTAAAAAGGCCTTTACTTCTTCCAAAGGGTTTTTGACATATGGTATTTCTACCCTTTGGAAAAAGTTGAGTAACTACAATAATCTAAATAAGAAATTAAATACTTTTCCTCTCCTCTATAGTCAGAGTTGTCCCAAAGATGAATGCAATTCCCTGTTAAATGAGATCTTCCAACAAAGGCTGCATCCCAACCACTTGCTGGATATTGTAGAGGGGACTCAAGTCCAAATTGAACTAAATCTTGAGACTCTCTGATTTTGTGTCAATGCTGAAAGGCAACTGTAAAAGTAGACAATGTCAAAAAGAGGCCTGAACTGGGGAGTCCAGACCTTTTTACCCTAGCTCTGCCACAGACTCAGTGTCACTCCAGGGAAGTCACTCTCCTCTATAAGAGCTCCAGCTTGTGAAGATTCAGAATCACAAAGAGTCTGGAGGACTTTTCTTGAAGGTAGAGAACAGATGAGTTAGAATATTCAAGAATCACTTACTCTAAAATAAGGAAATGGAAGAGGGGAAAGAATAGTAGTTTATTAAGTACCTATTATGCATAAGATATTGTGCTAAGCATTTAATATCACCTGATATCAACTCTTCGAGATAGATGCTATCATTATATCCAGTTAGGAAACTGGGGCTGGCAGAATATAAGTGAATATCCCAGAGTCACACAGCTAGTAAAAATCTATGGTGGAAATTGAACTCTGGTCTTCCTCACTCCAGAATTGGCTTTCTATTCACTATATCACCTAGGTCATTTGAATTAGTTATTTAATAGAAGGAAACACCCTATAGAAGGGAGTGGTGGCAAAGGAGGGATATTTTGTTAGGGAATTTATCAAAATAGTGGATGGAGCAACAGGAAAGTAGATGGACCTTCAGGAGCAATGACAGAGCTGATCAAATTATGTTATTAGAAACAAAAGCAGGGGAAGGAATAGGGCCTATATGCAATTGGAGAGGGAAGTGAAGTCTTAGATAGAGGCAATTCTCAGTCAGCAAAGGGTGATTTTCCAAAGCTGAAAAGGTTAAGTCTTCTGGGGCAAGGATAGTGGCTCTGGCAGCAAGACAGCAAGTGAGAATATTGAAAGTGAGAAGTCAGGCACATGGGAGGCAGCAGTGCCTCTGAGACCAGAGGGGTGGTGGGAGGTAGTGAGAGTGAAGTCCACTCAACAGCTTTTTGCTTTTTTCTTGTTTTCCCAGAGGTCCGTGCTAGGGAAATTAAGACTGGAAGTCTATGTCTCAATCTCTTTTTACAGCGACATTGCACTCCAGCCCCTCCAGACAAGAAAGGTGTGAAGAGGAAGGTGACTGATACGATTCCCACAGCAGCCTTCCATGCCTTGTGTTGCTATCTATTAACATGTCTATATTACTTGTTACTGCCAATAAACTACATGGTCATTAACAATGATTTTTGTCTAAGACTATAAAATTCATTGTTCATAAGCTTATAAAACTTCAAAGAATAAAAGAACAATTTTAGAAGAAGAGGCTTCCTCAATTTTATTCCAGGGTCAGAGCCAGTCCAATACTGGGTTGGGATGGAGTTAAAGCAGTTTGGGGGCCACATTGAAAGAATTTCTGCAATTTAGGCAATTTTAAGACTATCCTAGAGCACTAGACTAGATTGCCTTCAGACTAGGAAGAAAGACTAGGAAGAGAGCAACAGAAGCACAAGGGGGTAGAGGATGGAGAGTTGTCCCTGACTTCCCCCAGGAGGCCCTACCTCACATCCTGCAGCACCCCCACCCCCTAAATCTCTACATCTTTAAAATTAAGGGGTCAGGCTAGAATCATGGGTTTTGGAACTAGAAGAGACCTTAGGGATAATCTAGTCTAAGGCTCTCATTTTGCAGATGAGGAAAACTGGGACCAGAGATCACAGATCAATAGATATATGGCAGAACAAACCAACAGGTTAAAGCCATCACACCTGGCTCAAAGTACCTTTCCCATGACCAGAAAGGAACAGTGGTATCACTTGAATGCAGAGCTTTTATCTACACGGCACTGTTCTTTCCCTAGCACCACAGTGCTCAAAAATTACTGAGGTTCTTGAGAACTCCTAGGAAGAATTCCAAACATACCAGAAACTATTTCAATCCCCTACAACTCCGATAAAGCTGATTCCTTTCCCAATCTTCATCTGAAGTCAATGCAGTCACATTTGTCACAAATGGTTTTGTTCCCCTCTCGAAAGCCTGCCTTTGTCTTTTTACTGTGACATTCTTCAGGATTAAACACTGCTTGAGAAACACCAGAAATCCTGACAACCCAATGCTTTCTCTAGTGATTTTTAAAAATTAGATTTGTGATTTTTCTCATTGTAGGGAACTCCCAGGTCTACCAACAAATAATAGCACCTACAATGTAATTTTTAATCTTACAGTTGTATCAAGAAATTAAAATGACTTGTGCAAGGACATACAACAATAGATTCAGAGGTGAGATGGGTTCCCAGGTTTTTCTGATTGCTAGTTCAGTTTTGCCCACACTAAAACACCAGAAAACATCACTGGGGACAATGGGGTGCTGGGCAAAATACTAAAGGGGGTAGAGAGGCAGGTCATATGCGCAGCAATGCTGCTAAAGGAAGGCAGGAACTTCTATACGAAAAAGTGGACAACTGGTTTAAAAAAAGGTGCCTGGATTTCTGGACCATACCTTCCTAAGAAATTGGAAAAAATGGCTTCTTGGCCAGGTAGATGTTGAATCTATTTAGGACACATTAGTGACGTGACTCCCAAACAAGTCCTCCAACCACACAGTGCCTGCAGGTAACTAACACCATAGACAACAGCAGGTATGACACTGGAAGGATGCTTCATAGCATCAGCTAATGCATCTAATCCTCTCATTCTACAGATGAGGAAAATGAGTCCAAGGGAGTCTAAGTGACTTGCCCAAAACCACACAGGGAGGTAAGTGGCTGAGCTGGGATTTGAAAGGAGGTCACCTTATTCCAAAACCTAGCATTCTTTCCTTGTACTTCACTGCTTTCCAATCCCTTCAACTGATGGTTCTCTTATATAGACTGAAGGTCCCATTTTTCCCTTCTCTAGACACTCTCCAGGTTATCTGGTGTCCCTCTTAAATTGCAATACCCAGAATTGAACATAATAACCAAGACCTGGTCAGACCAGAAGGGAGCCTAAAGCACAATTAATTACCTCCTTAGTCCTGGAAATGATGCCCAAGATCAGACCAGCTTTTGTGGCTGTCATTTTCATATTATAGACTCATATTAAATATTTAATCCACTAAATGCCTCAATTATTTGTAATACATAAATTGCCATCTAATAAGTCTGTACTTGTAAAGTTGATTTTTTGAATATAAGTGAGTGAAAGATTTAAAATTTTTTCCTATTGATATATGATGAACTGTGAATGACTTGACTATTTTCAGCAATACAATGATCCAAGATAATCCCAAAGGATTCATGATGAAAAATGCTATACATCTCCAGAGAAAAAACTGATGTTGTCTGAATACAGACCGAAGAATCTTTTTAAATTTGAGTCTTTTTGCACAAAATTGCTAATATGGAGATGCGATACATGATTCCACATACATAACATATCAGATTGCTTACTATCTCAGGAAGGAAGGGAAAGATAGAATTTAAAACCGAAAACTTTAAAAAACAAGCAATGAATGTCAAAAATTGTTTTTACATGTATTAGGGGGAAAAATAAAATGTTATTAAAAAAAGAAAAACTTTTCCCTACTGAATTTCATATTATTTAATTCAGTCCAGTGTTCCAGACATCAAGATCTTCTTAGATCTTGATTCTGTCATACATTGTGTTGCGTTTCCCTCCCAGCTTTGTCATCTATAAATTTGATAAACCTGCCATCTATGCCTATCCAAGACTGACAAAAATGTTAAACAGCACAAGGCCAATCCCAGATGGATCCCTGAGGCAATCCACTGGAGACCTCCTGCCAACCTGTCACTGAACCATTAACAATGACTCTTTGAGTTAGTTTATCCAACCATTTCCAAATCCATCTAATTGTCTCATCATATAATCTGCATCTCTATCTTCTCCTAAAGAAGAGTATCAGATCAACTTTATCAAATGCTTTGCTAAAATATAAGCAAATCATATCCTTTTGATTAAAAAAAATTATTAAGGGCCCGCTTTGTTCCAGAAACTGTACTGAGCAGTAGGGATACAAAACCAGAAATCTACAGCATTAATCTGATTTATTAATTTAATTAGCCTGACAAAAAAGGAAATGAGATTGGTCTGCAATGACCTACGCCTGATGAAGCCATTTTGGCATTTGGTGGTCACTACTTCTTTTTCTAGATGTTTATTAACATCTCTTTTAGGATCCACTCTTGAAATTTTCTGAGGAATCAAAGTCCAGCTCACTGGTTTCTGACTTGTAGTTTTTTGCTTGTTTTGTTCCTTTGCGAAAAATCAGGACCATGGCCCCTTCTGTAATTTTGTGTGCTTCCAGTCTTCATTGATCGTGGCTATGGCTTAGCAATCACTTTTGACAGCCTTATGAAAACCATTCATAGCCGGCTCCAATTATCTCCCCAACCTTACTGGAACATTACTCCCCTTTACACACTCTATCAACAGTGCAGTCCAAGCCACCTTCTTGTTGCTTCTCAAACACACCTGGTCTTCAATCTCATTCCAATCTCTGTGATCCTGCACACAAAGACTAGTCCCCATTTCTAGAATGTGCTGCCTCTTTGCTTCCACCTCTAAATCCTTAATTCCATTTAAAACTTATCATAAATGTTGTCTCCTACACAAGGCTTTTTCTGACCCTCCAGGGCTAGATCCTCTATTCTGAATTTCCCTTCTGCTTATTTAATATGCATTGTGAAGTTATTTATTTAATCAGTGCATGTTGACTGACTGAATGAGAATCAAGGATGTAGTTCATCTGGGAACAGATGACAGAATTCATCAAAAACAAGCAAGTGCTGTCTTAGTATCACCTTAGTGGCTATCAACTCTCCATTAACGATTTAGGTTCTAACATTTCCCTAACAAGCGTAATTTTTTTTAAATAGGAAAATAATCCAAACAGGAATTGAGCAGCTCTGCTTCAATTTTCATTATCCAATTTATGCCTAATAGTGGCCTTATCTCACTAGCCCTTCTCTGATCTTTCTTTTCCCCTCAAGATAAGTTAAAATAATAAAATAAAACAAAACAACCCAAACCCTTTATGTTGTCTTAGATTTCTCTATCTAAATTCAGTCTCTTCTGAGGTCCATTTCTCCTATCTTTGTCAATTCATCATGATTCCTTGCTACTCTACATATCTTTTTTTAATCTAAATTGGTTGGTGAGCCCCCTGTGCATCCCCAATAAACTCTTTAAACAACAACCTTTCTTTTTGTCTTCAGTAGAATGAACTCTTTTTATTTCTTTAGAATTTCATTAATGGTTTTCCCATATTTCATAGGCTAACCCTCTAGTACAGGGAATTATACCCATCCCCTTTCTCTGAAAACTTTGAAGCTTCTGTGTTCTCAAAATCTAGGGTGTCTGTCAGAATATTCCCAGGCATCCACTCCTCTATGAGAAACACTGGGAATAACTGGTTACTTGCCTTCAGCACTCCCATCATTTGTCTTCCAGCAACTTATTCTTCCTTGTTAGTGAGATCCAACATAGAATTTCTCTTAACTATTTCCTCTATCTTTTAAGAAATTATCATCAAAACAAGTTAAGAAGCTATTAGCTACAAGCAGGGGAATGGATAATTTAAATGTTCCATTCCAACTATATCATATCTCTAGGCTAGGCATATGAACTATTTTTGATCTCTTAATCTATCTCCTTTTCCTAATAAAGTTGTAGATGCAAGGGTAGTCAAACTCTCAGCCCTGGGGTGAGAGGGCAAATCAGTAGAACCAGATGAAAATGTATTTGGAAAACTTTTTTAATACATAAAAACACAACACAACTTAATGTTAATTTGTGGTTTTCAAAGTCAATATGGCACTATACCTTATTATTTGGGTTTGATACACTGATCTGTAGCATATTGTATTTCTTCCTCCACTAATCTTTACTCAAATACTTCCCATTATGCTTCTCCTTTGACTTCTGAATTTCTTAATTTTAGTATATACTTTCTTAATATAAAATGCTACCTCCCACCTCCTTGCCAGTCCTATTCTGTTGCTCCTGAAGAAGATATATATATACTCTAGGGTATATTCTAGTTATCATTGTTTTGGTCAAATTTTCTTCCTTGCATTAGGATCCCTAGTTTCACTTGTTTGCACACCTTAATTTAAAGCATTTGTATAAAGACATTTGAAGAACTTCTTGAATAGAAGTATTTTACTACTGGATCCTTTTGTGAATTTTGTCTCATAGTTCTTAATACTGCTAATCTTTTTCCATTATACTATTCTAAGAGCTACCTATCTTGACTGATAAACATAAGGAGTTTTGTTCTTCTGCACCCTTTTCCTTTTAAAACTATTTTGATTAGATTTGTAAAATATAAGAAAAACATATTCTTGATAACCATCGTCAGATGCAGGTAGGTGGTACAATGGATAAAGTATAGGACTTAAAGTAAAAAGATCTTAAATCAAATCTGTCCTTAGACTAGTTGTGTAACCCTAGGAAAGTGTCACTTACAAATACTGCATATGTACTAATACATTGTTGGTGGAGTTGCAAAATAATATTACCACTGTGGAAAGTAATTTGGAATTATGCAAATAAAGAAACTGAAATGCTTGAACTAGAGACTACAAAGGATTTAGAGCCATTAGACAGCATTTTTCATCAAGAGTCCTTTGGACTCTTGGACTTTTAAGTCCCTTGGAAATGTTTTGGATCACTATATTGATCAGAGGAACTAAGTTTTTCACTGTTGATACCTTCACTCTCTGCCTTCAAGTGACCATGAGGTTTCCTTGAACTACAAGAATTAAATCAGTCATAAAACATTTATTAAGTGTTCAGCACTATGCTAGATGCTGGTAATGCAAATAGGAACATGAAACAAAGTCAAATGAATTAAAAATCAAGTGCTATGCTTCCCTGTGTGTGGTCCCTTCTCCTTCCCCATCTCTCTTCTGCTTCCTCACACTGAGGAAACTGAGGCAGTGAAGGGACCAGTGCTCTGCAACAGCCCAGAGTGCAAGTGGAAAATTCCCCCATTCCCATCATAAGGAAGTTCACCTCTCCTTCCTGATCCCCAGTCAATCCCTACCCCCTGCTTCTGGGCAGTCACTGTGCTCTGCCCTATGGCCTCAGACTTCAGCCTGCCATTGTCCTGCCTTTTCCCTGATTTCCCACTCTTCCTCAGCTTCTGTCAAGAAGACTGAGAGGAGGAATGAGATAAGGAGATTTTGACTTTCCTAGGGCCTGTACTCTTTGCACTATAATTTGATGGATTAAGACTCAGTCCAGCACTGAAGCCTCCAATAGTTATGTCTTCTAACCAGATGTCTTAATATTTCTAAGACAGAACACCAGGCTGGGGACATACCCACTATGATTCAGAATGACAATTTATATGTTCTAGGCTTTCTAATATTCAAAAAAATTGCCCATTATACCTTGCCTATTAATCAAATTACTGCCTAGTTGAATAGAACAAGTCCTTATCTTGGAGTCATATGTCCTGGATTTGAATCTTTCTACTGATTTTTATTGATTGCTTATCCTTAGGCAATCAATGAATTTCTCCAGAACTCAGTTTTCTAATCTGTAAAATGAGAATAATAATGCATGTAGTGCCTGCATCATGGAGTTATAAAGAAACTGCTTTGACAATTTTTCTATTAAAGGACTAGCTGTGATTCAATTTAACATTAATTATGTATTTACTGTTTGCAAAGCATTCTGTTAGATCGTTAGATACAAAAATTTAACAGTCCTTGCCCCCAAAAAGTTTATATTCACTTGGGAGTCACAACAGAAAGAGGTACAAGGAAAACTGAAAAGGAAGCAACCACTAATGATTGGGGAGGGTGAGGGGGAAGATGAGGGAAGGCTTCATAGAGGAAGTGACAACTAAATTAGGATATCTGAAATATGAGCCATTATTTTTCATCGTCCATGACAAAGCATTCCCTCCAATCCTTTGGTGACTCAATTATTTTTAATAGTCTTTGGACCAGAGCACACCCACAGGGTTTGGGAAGGAAGGAAAGGGAATTCAGTTCAATTCTGCTGACTTTTAACGAACACCCAAGAGAGTAAGGGAGGCTAGACATGTCTCCCACAGAACAAAACTCTCCAGTCTGCTGTTTGAGTGCTATGAGATTGGGCCATTTCCTCTCTCCAGGAGGTTTGCTCTTCCACCAGTCATCTTCTAAGCACTCAGTTAAACTGATTTTCCTCCATCTTCTACTGCACATGTTACAAGACAGATTTCCTGTTCTAGCCATGGAAATCTGCAGTCCTGATTGTCACCAGGCCTTGCCCTCCCTGCCTTTCATGCTGTTTCCAGGGCAGCTGGTCTAGCCTGGCTTTGCCCTTGTCTCCCAGAGCCCAGATGGTAGAATCGAAAAGCATTGACTTTAGCTGCAGGAGAAGTCCTGCCCACAGTCCTTTACAAAGCAGGGATTGGGAGACCAACAACCAAGCAGTATTATCCACATTTTGCAAATTAGGAAGCTGATGCTCTGATTGGTTAAATGCCTCGTCCAAAACTAGAGCCAAAACTCCAGTCCAGATTTTGTGATCTTGGACTAAACATCCCACCCAGCTGAACCTCAGTCTCCCTTGCAGAATAAGTTCATAAACTATAGGGTGTCTTTTAACTTGATGTCTTAGGCTATCTCTGAGTCTTCTAAACTAGTTCAGTCATCTAACACTGGCTGCACTGCCACCCCTAAGCCCCCTAACCTAGGCAATCTTGAGTATGTTTTCCTACATTTATTTCTGTTTCTCCTATCAGATTCTGATCTCCCTGAAGGTGCAGATTCGGGGATGGTAGATATACCTCTTTCTGGATTTTTCCAGTTCACTCAAAGGACCCTCTCTTTCCCATATTCAGGGATCTGCCTGCTAGGAATTCCCAGGAAGGCAAGGAATTAGAGTGGATGCGAAAGAGAGCTTGCTTAAAGAGTAACTCCATCAGTGATTGTAATTGTGGGTTTAAAGTATGGTAGGGGCCTTAAAAATTGTTGTTGAATGAATGGTAAGTGAAGATTCAGAGAGGAAAAAATGTAGGAAAAGGAGCAAAGTTTCTTTTAAAAAGTTGCAGTGAGCAAAGGGGAAGGAAAAGAGTTCTTTACATCTTTTGTCTTATCTGTCCATCTGTCCATTCCATAAACATTTGTCTATTCTGTGTCCAGTACTGAGGCAGACTCTAGGGATGCAAAGTCAAAGCCAACAGTGCATGCAATCAAAGAATTTTAGGGACACAACACATATACAAAAAATTAATACAAGATATGGCTAAAGTAATCCCTAGAAGGAAAGCACTAGAAATTTTAGGAGGAAAGGAAAAAATAGGTTTCCTCTAGGGTGCTAAGCTTTCAAAGAAGAGAGGACTTGACCTAGAGAGAGATGAAAAATGAGGTTTGGGGAACAGTCTGTACCAGCGCACAAAGACAAAGGAGTGGAATAACCATGTGTGGGGGGCAACAGGCATGTCACTTAGGCCAAGATGGAGCAGCCCTGAAAGGTGCAGAGTATGTTACAAGCCTAGGAATACAAAGTGGAATGAAATTGTGAAGGGCTTTAAAAATCATATAGAGAGTTAGGTCTTCAAAGTCTTTATGCAGTCCACCTTTCCAGGTTTATTGCAGATTCCACTCCATCACGGATTCTACATTCCAGCCAGACGGGCCTCTTGTTGTTCCCCATACCAGACATTCCATCTCGTCTCCTTAACACTGTGCAGATCATCTACTGTGCTTTGAAATTATAGGAAGGGGTCAGGTTCTGAAGTTTTAAATGCAAGAATTTATAGTTTAACCTGGAAAGTAACAAGAAAACACTGGGGCATCTTGAAGTGAAGAGGGATAAAGTCAGACCTGGGCATAAAGAATAGCAATTTAGCAACAATATGGAAGATGCACTAAAGAGCAGTGAGCAGAAAAGGCTTGAGACACGAAGACTAAATAGGTAACTACTGAATAAATCCAGGTAATCAGCGATGAAAGCTTAGACCTGGGTGGTAGCTGTGAGAAATGAGAAGGGGATGCATATGGGAACTGTTACAGAGAAAGAACTAACAAGACTTGGTGACTGATTGGATATTCAGGGTGAAGAAGAGTGAGGATCTGAGAATGACACTAAGAATGTGACCTGGATGGCTAGAAAGATGTTCATGCCCTCCAGAAAAATATGGAAGTTGAGAAGAAAGGTAGATTTGTTGAGTAGTATTACTCCCATATTACAGATAAGGGAACTGAGGTTCATAAAGATTAAGTCACTCCCAGTCAAAACTGAAGGCCAAATCATGTCACTCCAAATATAGGGCTTTTCCCACTACATTATAGCTGCCTCCTCTAGTCAGTCAGGGAAAATGTGACTCCATTCTGATAAAGAACATTTTGCCAGAGAAATCACAGTTAATAAGCAGGTTAGGGGCTCTGGGTTTGGCAGGCCACAAGGGCCTTCATCTGAGGAAATCAAAAATGTTTTCTCTGTGCCATAAAGAAGGGTGTCTCAGACCTGAGGCCCGAGTTGCAAACACACACAGCACCTTTACTACTGAGCTGCTACCTGGAAGTCTGTGATGGGACCTGGAGACAGCCTTGGGGATGAAGAGAGAACATAAGCACAAAATAAAAATCAACTATTAAGAAAAAGGACTTGGAATCAAAGGCCTGGGGTTCAGTCTTGCCTCTGTGGGATCTTAGGATCTCTTTCCTTGTCTAGGTCTCAACTGACTCTTCTGTCAAATCAAATAAAGATAGTTCACATTTATGTAACACTTGTAGAATTACAAAATTACCTTAGTTGATCCTCACAAGAGATGTAGGTCCTAGGCCGTGCTCCCATTAGGCTGAGCTAAGAACTGCACAGCTGGTCTGGGAAAGAGCTTAGAGAGATGGGGGAGATGCAATTTGTATTTAAATTGAGGCCTGGCCAGTGGCCATGGATTTTGCTGAGTGGACCCGGGCTGAGAGAGAACATAATTGGACAATTAAAGACTTTCCACTTTGGGGTCAAGACAAATGGAAGAATTTTGCTGATGCTTCTCACAGCTTACAGAAGTTTGTGGATCGCATTAGTGCTCACTGGAGACATCATACAGCCACTGGTAATCCAAGGAAGCAGGCCAATGTCCTCACAAGAACACGAGAGACTGTGCGTTGGGTTATCATCAATCTGGATGGGGGGACCCGGATGTTCTGTTGTGGTTAGCATGAGACCATACCATCCCTTAAAACAAAAATGATGCAGACACTTCTGCTCAACAATATTCTTCTGAACTGTACAATCCCATAGAGTTCTCAGGCTCCCTCTGACAAAGTGTTATTCTGGCCCTCTTGTTCAGCATCTGGGACTGCAGCACCAGATAAGTCTGCAATTACTTTTGCCAGTATCAAGACTTTCCTTTCCCTTATAAAACCTATTTCTTTTTCCTATGGACCCTTGATCAGAGTACCTATTGTACAGCAAAGAAGGTCTGGGATTAGACCCCTTATCACCATATTCATTGGGTTTTCAGTCTTCTATACCATCTCCACGCAGCTGGTATCATGGAACAGACTTTTAAAACAACAATTTTGTAATTAGACTCCCTGATTATCGAAGGAAACTGTCCTATCTTCCAGAGGCAGTGGCTCTGATAAAACAACACTGCCTTTAAAAGAAAGAAACTCCAGCAGTTTCTTGGATCTGCCCTTCCGAAAGACTTGTCTGATCATGATGTACTACTTTGGACACTATTTCAATTGATCTCCATTTTTGACCTTCCTTATTTTATCTTCTGTTCAGGGTTACTCAAGACTTGAGGTTTTTACCCCCATGTATAGGGGGTAAACTAAAGAAAAAGTTCAGGTATTCATGTGTGGGCAAGTTCCCTTAGCCCTGAGATGTCAAAAGCTCCTTCCTAGAAAGGTTTGGGGAACCAAAGGGTCAGTTATTGGAAAAGGCTTTGCTTTTTAGTGGTATGGGGAAAGTAAAAATCATCTTTTATAATTGTGGTAACTAGGAATTTAAGGAACAGATTCTTTGAGCTGTTTTGTGGTGATTTTAAAATCTTTGAATAAAGGCAAGGGGGAATCTTTATGGAAGAAAAAATGAGGTAGTCCCTCAGTAGAGTATCTAAAGGGCTCAAAAAATTTTTAATATTATCTACACAGGGAATCTAAGAAAGGGAACTTTTGGATGGCAGGCTTTGCAAAACTGAATAGGTAAGCAAATCCTGTAACTAGCATTATGAGGTGAATCTTGGTATTAACTTAGCCTCCAACACAAATTTTGTGTTAAAGGATTATGATCTCTCCACTGTTTTTAATCCATATGGTCAAGACCTGTGATGAGAATTGGTGACAATGTCATGTGTATCGATCATTTGGTGAGTCTGATTCTCCTGCTGCTGCTCCTAGATGGCATGATTATTTTATCCCAAAAGATTTTTTTTACTGCCCCTACTATAAATTAATTTATTTTCATTTGTTTTAAGTTCCTTTCCCATGTCCAAAAGATGTTTGGGCATTTTTACTGGTGAAAAATCTTCTAGAAAATTTTGGGCCCTTGTCATCAAGGGGTGCTAAGTAGGGGGAGGCTGAGTGGGCTCCTAGGACTGTTATAGTCACAGTTGGTCCTCTGACTGGCTCTACTGCTCAGCCCAAAATACCTGGTGGCCTGATCTAAAACTAGAATAGCATCAAGGTAGGAAAGGCTATCAGGAATCTTTCCTGAGCTACAATTTTCTTCAAGTTGTTTCCTTCTGTTCCTAATCAGTAACTGAAGGAGAGGGATTTTTCTATCCTTTTTAATTCTTCTATCTTTTGCTTTTACATTTTAATTAAAGTAGCTTTCATTGGACTTTGTGGCTGGCTCATGAGTGTCTGTTGAATTTTTTAAAGAAAGAAAAAAGCCTCTAAACCTCCAAACCTACTGGACTAATCCAAACTTTGACTCATGCCACAGTATCTGTAAAACATTATGAAAATCTCAAATTTACAGATGAACTACTGTCTAACCATGCTTCCCCCATCTTACATATATAAAGTTGTTTTTCTTTAAAATTCAAATGTAAGATTTTACCTTTATCCATATCAAGGTTCATCTTCCTTAAGCACCAAGAAAACATGATAATAATAGCTAACATTTATGTAGCGAGTGACAAGATACTGTGCCAAGTGATTTATAATTAATATCGCATTTGATCCTCACCAAACCCTAAGAGGTAGGTGCTATTATGAAGCCCATTTTACAGATGAGGAGGTTACATAGCTAGGAAGTATCTGAGGCTGGATTTTCCTTACTCTAGGCCCAGTGCTCTATCCACTGCACTTTCTAGATATACACAGCAACTACTGTCAATGTAAATGGAAAGACCAAAATCAAAACTGAAGTTGTGTAATCGTAGTAAATAAGTTTAGACTAAGAGATACAATAATGTAACTCTGATTCTTCTCAGTAGAGGAGGGAGATTATCAGGGAGGAACACAACATATACTATTAAACTTGACTGATTTGTTGGTGAAGTGTTGACCCTTTTTCATTTCTCTTAGTTATTTGTTTCAAGAAACGGCTTTCTGGGTAGGAGAGGGGGAAGAGGACTATAATGGAAAATGAAACAAATATGAAAACAAAATGTATCAATAATTTTTTTACATTATATCTTCTTGGACTATCAAGATCTTTTTAGGCCCTGAACTTGCCACCTAGTGAATTTAGTTTTCTCCCTTAATTTGGTATCACTAGCAAATTGGATAAGGATGCATTCAGACTTTTTCCAAGTCATTGATAAAAGTGTTAAAGAGTACAAGACCAAATACCTTTCCCTGGAGCACAGCTCCAAAGAATGAAATACTCCTTCAAAATGGCAACAAATCATTAATGGCACACTTTGATTTCAGCCATTCAACCAATTCTAAATCTACCTAATTATATTAGTGTCTAGCCCACAGCTCTACCTCTGACAAGAATAGCAAGAATGACTTTCTTAACTATCTTGCTAACTGCCTATTAGCCACTTCAAACAGGATGTCCTAAAGCCATCACAAACTCAACAAGTCCAAAGCAGAGTTTCTTATTTTCTCCCCTCTTCCCCAGCTACCCTGCAAACTTATCCCTTTACAAAAAAGCATCCCTATTCTTGCCAAGGGTGCCACCATCCTATGGGTCACCAGAGTTTAATTAGAGTCATTTTCAAGACCTCATCATATATCCAAAAATATCTATTGTTTCTATCTCTACAACATTTTTCAGATACATCCCATTCCCTCTACTTATACAACCATTAAGGTAGTTCAAACCCTCATCACTTCTCAGTTGGCCTAAGGCTTCCTCACTAATCTCTGCTTCCAGTCTCTCCTCACTCCAATCCATCTTCTGTACAGCTGCCAAAGTGAATTTTCTCAAATCACTCCACTACTCAATAAACTTCAATGGTTCCTTATTACCTCAGGATCAAATAAAAAGTCTTCCATTTGACATTTAAAGCTCATCTCAAACAATCCATCTTAATGGTCCCACTTGCTATCCTTACATTTCAGCTTCCATCTTCATGTCCTTGCACTGACTGCCCCTTATACCTAACATAGCCTCCCTCCTCACATTTTTAATCTTAAAATGCTTGGTTTCCTTCAAGATTCAACTCAAAAGCCATCTTCAGCCAGAGACCTCTCTTCATCCCTAAAGCCTTTCTCTCTCAAATGATCTTCCATGTACTCTGCATTATCTTTTTATGAATCTATTTATTTACATGTCTCCTCACTTAGAATGTAAGCTCTTTCAAGACAGACTGGGGTTTTTATCTCCTTATCTTTATATCTCCAGGGCTTAGTACAAGAACTGGGTACTAAATCAGTGTTTAATAAATGTTAAATGACTACTTGATTGATCTGATCTTTAGAACAAACAAAATGAAGTGAATAGGCAGGGCAGGGGTAATTTTTTGGATGGCTTTTGGAGAAACCAGATCTGTGATTTCATTCACATAAGGACCTATGGATGAAGAATCTGTACCAATAAAGGTCATATCTGCAAATGACAATTTTAGTACTGTTTATGGGCACTTAAAGTTAAGTAATCTTGCAGGGATTGTATAAGAGTATGTATGAGAACAAGGATTTGAATTGAGATCTTCTTGACCTTGAGGTTAGGTCTCTAACTCACCACACCAAACTGCCTAGCTAACATGTCTAACCTTAATTGGAATCTCAGTTAGACATTCAAAACACTCCATTTCTATTCCTCGCTACCACCTATTCATTTAATCTCTTTTTCCACTGCTTCTGAAGTCAAAAACTTCTCCAAAAGAGCCATAGCATTGTCAAATATTTCTAACTTTTCATTCTTTTCCCATTCTGACTTGGAGTCAGGCTGCAATCTTCCTATTCCATCCCATTCCACCCAACTTAACTGTCAAGTCCTTGTGGTCGCTGTCTACCAATCTCTCTCCCATCCATTACTTTCTTTTTACTTTCACTGTGGTTCATTTCAGGACTCCCATGTTTTAGATATGCAGAGACATGCTCCTTGCACCAACACCTAAAGTGGTTCCCCACTGTCATCCAAATAAAATACAAACTCTGGCCAGGTCTTCAAAGTGCTCCACAGTCAGCAAGTTGCCCTTGCTCAATGTCATTCTATGAGCATCCTTAGTCTCAGCCAAACTGAACTATTTTCCCCCAATAATCTCACCTTCTGCCATTTATGTGCCTTTGTATATGTTGTCCCCCATGCTTGGCATGTACTACCCCTCAGCCCTCCCCATCCCTTCCTCCTGCCACCTTTCCCTTCCTTCAAGGCCCAGCTCAGGAGCCATTTCCTCCAAGAAGCCTCCTCAAACCCCACCAGTCTGTCCATCTAGAAGTGGTTTTTTCCTCAAACTTCTTAAATTCTAGTTAATCTAATACATCCTATGCACATATTCATTTTCTAACTTGTGCTCATTATTGTTTGCACACATATTTTATCTTTTCTACTAAACTGAAATCTCAAGGGTTACAGCTGTCATTTATACAGTACTTTAAAGTTTACAAAGAGCTTTATATCTATGTTCTCCTTTCATCCTTAGGAAAACTTTGACATAAGCACTACCCTGAGGAACTGTCATTTTTCATCTGTGTAGCCCCAGTACCTAGTACAGATTCTTGGGCTTAGTGGGCCTTTATCCATTTGTTTGTTGATTCAAACTCCCTTTGCATGGATCACATTCAGTCCCATCTTTGCTAATGCTATTCCCAACAACTGTCAAACTTTTACTTCAAATTCCATATCCGCCACTGTGTTCTCACAATGCTATTGTTTAATTATTTCAATAATGTCTAAGTCTTTGTGACCTTCTTCAAGGTTTTCTTAGCAAAGACATTGGAATGGTTTGCCATTTCCTTTTCCAACTCATTTGACAGATGAGGAAACTGAGACAAGAAGAGTTAAGTGACTTGTTTAGGGTCACACAACAACTAAGCTCTGAGACCAGATTTGTCAGGTTTTCCTGACTCCAGGCTTGGCACTCTATCCACTATGCCACCAAGCTGCCCCAGGAACCACAACAGAAGACTTGTAAAAGGATACTTTTATGGTTACTAACTAGGGGTCCTCAAACTACAGCCTGCAGGCCAGATGCGGCAGCTAAGGACGTTTATCCCCCTCACCCAGGGCTATGAAGTTTCTTTATTTAAAGGCCCACAAAACAAAGTTTTTGTTTTTACTATAGTCTGGCCCTCCAATAGTCTGAAGGACAGTGAACTGGCCCCCTATTTAAAAAGTTTGAGGACTCCTGTCTTCCTTCCCAATCATCCCTTAAAATGGAGGATAGAGCAAATGATATTACCTCCATCTTACTGATATATAAACTAAGATTCAGAGACGTAAGGGGATTAGCCCCAATCACACAACTGGCTAGTAATGAGACTGGGACTGGACGCCAACACCTCTTACCACTACCTCATACTCCTTATCTTCCTTCCCGGAATTCTTATGGCAGATAGAGTCCCTATCTCATAAAGTCTCTAACCTACAGTCTAGGACTATCTCTTGGATTGACTAATATCAGTCTTTAGCTGTTTCATGTACACAGATTCCAACTGGACTTTAAACTTCACTGGGACAACATATTTTGCATGACGTTGGGCATATGGCGGGTGCTTAAATAGAAATCCATTGACATAAAAACCTATGATGGAAACACATTGGAATAGAAAGGCTTTCAGGAGAGTATCCATAACTCAGGAGTGGGTTCTATTTGATTATGGACATGGTCTCCTGAAATTCTTTTCTTCTCAGAATGCTGTGAGGACATATTCACCTATATCTAATGGCATAGCACCTCTCGGAGTACAGGGCCATTATTTCAAAGCATGCTGGCATCCAAGATGACACAAAGTTATCCCCTCAGGCTCATCAACTTGAAGGATAATGTCCTTTGGACCCAGGTTAAGGCATGGAAAATTGTCTTGGGTAAGTAACTTCTCCACACTATTAAAATCCCATGAAAATCTCATGTGGAGAGTGAGAATATGACTATTATGAGGCACTGTAGAAAGATAAATGATTCTACAGTCATGAGATCTGGCTTTAAATCCTGTTAGTGATCCTTATTATGAGTGGGGAATCCTAGGAAATGCTTTGACCTCTGTTTCCTCATCTGAAAATGACAACAAAAATACTTGCTTTACTGATCTCATAATTTTTGTTCAGTCATGCCCAACTCTTCAGGTAGGGTTTTCTTGGCAGAGATATTAGAGTGATTTGCTATTTCCTTCTCCAGATCATTTTACATAGAAGGAAACTGAGGCAAAAGAACCCATACATCAATCAGAGCCAGTAAGTTCTTGAAGCTGAATTTGAACTCAGATCTTCCTGATTCCAGAGTTAAAGCTCTATCCATTGCACTACCTGAGTACCAGCTACTGACTTCAAAAGGCTGGTAAAAGAAAAGTTCTTTGCAAATATTTGTTGATTGTTTGTCCTTCATTTTTAAAGATGATATCACACAAATCTTACAATGCTATAGGAATAATAATCATTATGTCCCTACCAGCAATAATAATGTCCTGCAAGGATCTGTAATTTACCAAAATGAGTACCATTTCAACTGAAGCAAATCATAAATAACTATAATTCCCATTCCCAGCCCCACCCCAACATAAAAATCTATCATTGAGAGATGCTATGATCCAGAATCATCACATGGTTACTCTGGTGATAACCTTCTCCAAACTCAGCTAACTTATTGTTGCTAGTGATAATAACAACGATAACATATTTATAGAAATTTAAAATTTACAAAATACTTTTACATAATATCTCACTTGAGCATCATAATAGAACTGTGAAGTAAGAAGAGTAGGTATTTTTATCCCCATTTCACAGATGAGAAAAGGTTCAGAATGGTAAATTGTGAAGATCGTGTATTTTTAAATCGACAGGAGACAGGAACTCAGGTTAGGGGAAAACCGTCAGTCTTTATTCTCAGTGAAGAAGGATCGGAGGTGGAAGAGAATCGGGGATAGCAATGTGTGCAGCTGAGTCAAGAAGCTAGCTCAACCAGCAGCCACACACCCAGAAGCTCAGAGTCTCGAACCCAGGCCCCATCTCTCCCAGCTTCTCTTCCTCTCTCTCTCTCTGCCTCCACCCCCCAAAATCGTCATTTCCTATACAACACATCAGGACTTGCAGGGAGAGTGGGCAGGGACCATTCTTTATCCAATCATGTATATTAATAGAGTATAGCCCAATTACTATTTAGCCTCACGTACTTGGGACCTCAGTGCATCAGCTCAAACTTAGCCCATTACAGTAAATTACTTGCTCTTGGTGAGACAATAGTAAGTTTTACTTGAGTCCTAATTCAAACTCAAGTCTCCCACTTTTTTAATTACAAGTAATCTTCCACAAGAATGGAAGGGCAAGAGTAGAAGATGCTCAGAAAAAAGGTGACTTTCCAAAATAGGAATAGAGCAAGGCCAGACTCAACAATATACCTTCAAACAAGAAGGCAAGCAGCTGTCATCTTCCTATCTCAGGGGCTTTCTTCCTAGAGCAGGACAAATATTGTGGCAGAGCAAGCTGAGGGAAGAAGAAAATTGAGACCCCAGCTTTCCTCATACTTACCCTTTATATCATATTCCAAACAAATTTCAGTTTTTCTCTGTTCCCTATTTCCAAACTATCAAGTAGACCTTAGGAATATAACATGATTAGTGCAGGATCAACCTTCACTAATTCTGCCTTGTTCTCTGTCCTTAATATTTTTCAGGAAAAGGGTAAGGAAATTCCTTCTTCCTTCATCTCTGATCCTGCAGCAGGATCCCACAGCTCAGTGTTCCTAGACCACATCACCAAGTTCCTTATCATCTCCTCTCCTCCATGCTATACCAAGGGTGCTTTCTCTTCTGTGATCAAGTTCTGTTTAATCACTATTGAATGGTGATCTGCAAAGAAATGTTTCATCCAACAAAGGCCTGGGAAATGGAAATAGCCAAGTCTTAGAAATGGGGGCAGAAATGGATTCTCAAAGGAGAAGCAGGTGAGGACAGGAACCACACAATAAATATTGCATTCCCATCTGAATCCAGCACAACACAGAGTACACCATAAGGGATTTTTAAATACTTTTGAAATGGTGGATAGACAGCCCCAAAGAAAGAGATGAGGAAAAAGAAACAGAGTCCCAGTTTTCCAGAAAATTATACAACAAAAGATAAGAGGTAAAATTTAAAGAGTGCTCTTTAAGTTTTACAATATACTTTATATATCCAATGTCCTTTGATTCTCAAAGCAGTCAGATAACACAGGTGCTACAGGTATTACTGTATAAAAAGTTAAAAAAAGGTACACAAGTGCTACAGGTATTACTGTATAAAAAGGTTAAAAAGGTATCACTTTTTTACAGATGAAAAAACTGAGGCTGAGAGATTTTTGGGGGATATTCTCAAGGCTTAAGTTGAAACTAGTCTCAATTCCAGATTTCTCATAATTTCAGGACTGTGACCACTAACACACATGCTCAAGACAAAAACCATGAGATAAACACAGTGCCTACCACATAGGAACTGTTGAATAAATGTTTATTGAACATTGACTGGAGACAAAACAAGATCACAACCCCTTCCCAACTGTCCTTAACATTTCTCTTTTGCTTTCTACCAAAGTCCACTTCAAAATGGGACTAAAGGCATGATTAAAAAAAAAAAGTACTAGATTTGGAAGCAATTCCAAGTCTTGAAATATCTTGGGCAAGTTATTTCACTTTTCTGAACCTCAGTTTCCTTTGCCACAAAATTTTAGGGGCTGGATTTGGGTGGTCTCCAAAGTCTCTACCAGTTATAACATTCTGTGATTTTGTTAGCAGCATCCATCCAAGAATTCTATCCCAATGGATTTCATTTAACTCCATTCACTGAATTTATTTATAGGTTGTTATAAAAGTGTCCCTCAGATCTTTCAAGTGTTTGTATAATATGTCCCTAAATAGAATGTGACTTCCAACAACAAAACTGTATCTTCTATTTCTTTTTATTATCCCTTCCATTCTGAGTACAGTGGCACCTATATAAGGGGTGCAGAGTCATAGTATCGACTAACTTTCATTTCTTACCAATTGCTTGGCCTCCTGGGGCTTCTCTTTAAGTCCTCCATAAGAGCTACTGTTCTTTTGGGATGATACTTCTATGTGCAATCATGAAGCTCACTGGGCAGAGCATTCAGTGCTCTGGGATTGTCTCCTCTATCATCTTTTCCCTCTTTAATCTTCAAACTCTCCCTGTTTATTTGCTGCTTCCCTGCTGCCTACAAATATGTGTCTCCTCCATCTTAAAAATCCCTTCTGTGATCCTTCCATTCCCACAAGCTATCATCCTGGATCTCTCCTCCTTTTCATAGCTAAACTCCTTGAAAAACTTAGCCACTGATCAATTCTGACAGACGTGACTCTCTTCAACAATGAGATGATTCAGACCAGTTCCAACTGCTCAGTAATGAAGAGGATCAGCTACACCCAGAGAGACAACTATGGGAAATGAGTGTGGACCACAACACAGCATTTCCATTCTTTCTGTTGTTGTTTGCTTGCATTTTTGTTTTGCCTCTCAGGTTTTTTTTAATGTTTTTTTATAGATCCAATTTTTCTTGTGCAGCAAGATAACTGTATAAATATATGTATACATATAATGTATTTAACATATACTTTAACATATTTAACCTGTATTGGACTACCTGCCATCTAGGGAAGGGAGTAGGAGGAAAGAAGGGAAAAGTTGGAACAGAAGTTTTTGCAGGGGTCAATGTTGAAAAATTACCCATGCATATGTTTTGTCAAAAAAAATTTTTTTCCTAAAAAAATTCTGCAAAAAAAAAAAGAAAAACTTAGCCACACTCTGGCTGCCACTGTCTTTCATATCACTTGATTCTACACCCCCAGTAATTTCATTTACAGTCTCATCTATTTCAACTGAAACTGGTCTCTCCAAAGTTATGGATCTTAATTGCCAAATCTAATGGCCTTTCCTCTATGGTGATCATCTCTAGTCTTCCTGTAGCCACTGAGATTGCCAATTACTCATCTTTCCTTGCTCAGTTTTAGAAACACTGCTCTCTCCAAGTTCTCCTCCTACCCTGAGCTGCTGGTATATACATGGTGGATAGAGCAAGCCTGAGGTCAGTCAAATCTAATCTCAGATAATGACTAGCTGTGTGACATTAGTCAAGTGTCATAATCTCGGTTTGCCTCGGTTTCCTCATCTGTGCAATAGAGTCATAATAGCACCTACTTCCCAGGATTGTTGTAATAATAACTACAAAAGTACTTAGCACAGTGCCTGCCACAGAGCAAATGTAATATAAATGGTAACTATTATTATCATTATTGTAAAATCTCTTAATGCTACCCTAACCTGGCAGCTCTCCTTTGAGCTACTCTTAATGCCCATCCAAGGATGGCACAGCTGGGCCACACTTACTCCTCTTCAGGCACCAACCCGGATCCCCCAGAGAAAGACCACCAGGAGGTAGGGGTGAAGTGAAAGAGAACTTTATTCTTAGATAGCACATATTTATGCCCCTCTGAGGATCTGGGGGATGGGGGAAGTCTTCTAGGAACCTGACATAATGGGATTGGCCTGAGAAGAGGGAGGGAGATGTGCTAGGCTTTGAGAGCACCAAGGAGTACCTGAGTGGTACCTAGGGTCAGACACCGCCTCCTGGGACTATGCCCCACCTCCACCTAGAACTCACTTATGCCTCGGTACCTCTCATCCCTCAGGTCCTCCCACATGCTTTCAGCTGCATTCCTTGCTTCTAGAGGCTTTTTGACCCTTACAATTATTACTACTACTGCCAATATTACTACCACCACTACAGCTGCTGCTGCCTAAGACTACTCTTTTTCAATCCCCTTACTGGAATATCATCCAGGTCACACATGGCTGTCCCCCAAGGCCCTGTAGTGGTCCTTCTTCCCAACTAATAGCTTCACTTGGTGACCTCTTCAGCTCCCAGGAGTTTAATGATCATTTCTATACAGATTTTCAGATCTAAATAACCAGCCCTAAATCATCTCAGGCCCACAACTGTTTATTGGCTTTCTCAAACTAGATATCCCAAAGGCATCTCAAAATCAATATGTCCAAAGAATTCTTCCCTTTCAATCCCTTCTTCTTTCAAATTTCCCTGCTATTTAAGGGCACCAATTTCTCAGACACCTTAGTTTTCAACCATAACACATACACTCTCACCTCACTTATCTAATTAATCACCAAATCTTGTCATTCTACCTTGACATCTCTCATAGACGTCTTCCTCTCCTTACCCATACAGTCACTACTCTCTCCCCTGATATAGTCCATTCTTCACTCAACTGCCACTAAATTGAAGATCTGACTACATCATCCCCTCTCAATATATTGCCATTGCTGCCTTTTACCTCCACAACTAAAGAAAAAATCCCCTGTTTAGCTTTTAAAGCTTTTCACAACCTGGTCTCTTCCTCCCTTCTCAGTCTTATTGCATTTTATTTCTCTATATAGTCTACATGCAGCAGTGTCATTGGACTTCTTTCTGGGCCGGGACACAACTCCATGGACATTTCCACAAGCTGTCCTCCATGCTCACAAAGGTCTCCTCTTCAGCTCTTTCTCCTGGAATCCCACCTTCTGCCAGAGGCCTTCCCCAGACCCTTTCCTTTAAATTACCTTGGAAATATCTAGAATCATATTTTTGCCTCTCTTTATATCCCCAGGACTTAGCACGGTGTCTGGCACATAAAAGTGTTTAATAAATGTTTCCCGATTCCCCCTTGGAGTGGAATGCAGCTCAGGTAGCGGCCAACACAGCAACAATCCCAGATTTTGTTTTGGGAGCTGAGGCCCAGTCATAGCAGGGAAAGAGTTCAAGGATGAATTCTTTGGTCAGTGCAGCCTCCTTCACAATTAGAGGCCTCTTATGAAACAGAAAGCTTCCTGAATTGGGGAGACAAAAAACAATTGTCATCATTACTCCTCCCTCTGGTAGGATGGATCATCATCCTACGGCTGAGGTAGGCTGTCACCTGAGCGTGACAGAGACCAAATAAACTGAGTGAAAAGGTAAGAGGTTAAACCTGTCCAGGGTCACACAGTAGGGGTGGGAGGGTAAGTGGTTTGGGTGTCCGGCCTTTAGTCAGACAGACTTATCTCCCCGAATTCAAATCTGTTCCTGGATAATTCCTAGCTGTCATCTATCACAACTCCTGCCCCCAACTCTTAAGGTGCTTAACGTTTGCTGAATGAATGATCTATCTATTAATAAGAAGGCACATTTCTATAGATCTCTAATATTTGTAACTCATTTTGTTAGGCCACAGTTCTCTTTAACTGTTCTGACTTGGTTTCCCTGCACTAGTTTCCTTTGTCTCAGTTTCCTTAACTGTTCTCTCAGTCCCCTAAGCCGTTAAGCCCCCTCCCTCCCTTTCTGGTCCATTAAGACTGGGAACCGTTTGCTCTAAGGTTATAAATTGCTTGCAAGATGAACAAGAAGAGCAGACCTCCTGTCCTCAAGAATTTACAATATCCCTCAAGACCTCACTAACATCTTTATCTCTGGGTATTCGGACATCCTGTCTCTGGGCTTTTAGGATTTATGGCCTCCCCCGCCCCTTTTCATTTTCTTGATACTCCCATTCATTGCTGGAGGCTGTATGACAGTCTCCTCCAGCCCTGGGACCCGCAGGGATTCCTTGGTCCCAGCATATCTCTATCCGACTGGATAATTTGAGAGGAGAGTCCTGTCCAGTCAATTATCCTCCCCAGTTAATAAAACACTGAAAAAAAACTCTGTCCTGCCTCAGTTTCCCCGGCATCACAATTTTTTCTTGTTTTTGCTCATTTTCAGAGGAGGACACTGATGCTTGGGAAAGAAGCCTCTCACCCAGAGTCACAAAACTGGTAGGGGCTGGAGGCGGAATTTGAAGCCCGGAGACAAACCCTTTCAAACGCTGAGCCCTTTTCAGGCTTCCCACTCCCCTTAGCCCTCCATGCCCATCCCCCAACAACCCCATCACTCTCCCGCCGTGAGCCTAGAGCGGTGCTCAATTATGCCCCGCCTCTCCTCGGGCTCCCGGAGAATTCTGTTCCACCTCCCCAAGCGCTAAAGAATTCTAGAAGATTCGAAATAGAAAGTTAGGAAGGCGGACCTGTTTGTCAGCCTTCAGGACTACAATACCCAAGAAGCCTCAAGCCGAACCCTTGAGAGTTTCCGTTATTGGCTAGAGTGCTTCACCCGCCTGTTCCGGTGTTGACGGACGTGTGACTGAGCCAATAGGCTCAGGGAGGTGGAGAACATGGAATCTTTTTCTTTGGGTGGTCCATTCTTCAGGGTCGTTTGGGAGGGAGGGAGGGAACCTGGATTCTGAAAAGAGAAATTAACCTAGGGCTGCCTTTGCCTTTCGCCCCAACTCCCCGCACCGCACCAGACAAACGTAAGGACGCCCCAGGTGTTTATTTCCCCGTCTTGAATTTCCACCACCTTATTGCGCATGCGCAGGTTTGGGGCGGGGAAAGAGTATTTATCTTCCCTTTGAGCATGCGCAGATTTTTCCTAGCGGGTAAGGGGAAGGATGTAGTTTAGCCTGGGTTTTCACCCCTTAATTCCCCCAAGCTCTCCCAGAACAGTCCCCGAATTGTCGAAAGCGTAAAGAGAACGCATTCAGAAGCAGCTGGGTAGAGTCCTGAGTTCAAATCCAAATTCAGCCTGGGCAAGTCAGCGCTAACCCCCAACTTCCTCCTCCGTAAAGAGGTGATAATAAAAGCCCCTCCCCCCTCCTCGGGGGCTAAGAAGAGCAAACGCTGCCTGCCTGGCGCTTAATAAGTGTTAGCTGTGGTTTCACGAATGAGGAGACTGAGGTCACGCTTGGGTGCTCTCCCAGTGGAGCACTTTTAATTTGAATTTTCTGACCAAAGTTTTACTTTGAAGGGACCCCGTGGAGGAGGCAGGGCCAGTCAGCGAGCGCCTATCCATCCCTCATTATGGGTCAGGCGGGGTGCTGAGCGACGGGGGTACAAAAAAGGCAAACGTTATCCCTTGCCCTCGAGGAGCTTGCAAAAGAAAGGGGAAGACAAGCCTAGGTACAAACAGGCTGAACCAGGGAAGTATTTAAGAAAGAGAATTAAAAGGGATTGGGAAAGTCTCTTTTCTCCTAGAGGGTGGGATTTAATTGGAACTTAAAGGACATCAGGAGGTAAGGCTGAGAGTTGGGTGAGGAGGAAGGTGTTCCAAGTATGGCAGAAGCCAGAGAAAGCGTTCCCAGCCCAGATAGGGAGTGTCTTGTAAGGAGGCCAGCATCCCTGAAGAGTCCATGGGAAGGGAGTAGGGGACAGAGGAGGGAAGTGGTTTAAAGTGCAAGAAGACTGGAGATGTTGGGGAGAAACGGCTACAGAGAGCTTTGATTTTTTTTTTTTTTTTTTTTTTTTTTTTTTTTATCCTTGAGGTGACAGGGAGCCGCTGGAAAATTTGTGTAAGAGGGAATAATACGGGCAAACCTGTGCTGTAGGAAAATCATGGGAAACTAGACTAAAATGGGGAGAAGTTTGTGGCAGGAAGGCTATTTCCATAGTCCACTAAAGAGGAAGTAAGGATCTGTGGAAGAGTTGTGACAGTATCAGAGAGAAGGCACGCGGGAGAGATGCTAAAAAGGTGAAATCAATAGTCCTTGGCAATATATCGGGGTGGAGAGAGAGAAATAAGATGAAACCCAGAAGAGGATATTGTTGCATTCTTCAGCAATATGGAAATTTGGGGAAAATTATCCTTAGGTTTTCACAACAGTATAAGCTCATTCTGAACTTTAGCACCCCATCCACAATGCCATGCTTTTGTATTCATCCTCTGTTAACAATCCTTGCTTCTTTTTTCTATTTCCAATCCCTTTTATTTCTTTTTCTTAAATATTTCCCTTTTACAACTTGTTTGTACATAGTCTTGTCATCCCCTTTCGATTGTAAGCTCCTCGAGGGCAAGGGATAATGTTTACCTTCTTTTTGTATCCCCATCGCTTAGCACAGTGTCTGACCCATAATAAGTGGTGGATGTAAGGGGATGGAATTTGGGGGGGAAATAATGAGCTCGTTTTTGATGTATTTAATTTAACATGTCTACTGGACATCCAGTTTAAGATATTTGAAAGGCAATCTGAGAGGCAAAACTGAAGGTCAGCAGAGAGCTTAAAGAAAAATCAGTAGATTTGAGCATCATCATCATAGAAATAATAATTAAATCCACAGGAACAGATGGAGATCACCAAGTGAAATAGTTAGTACAAAGAGAAAAAAGAAGACCCAGGATAGAGCTCTCTGTCATTGTCTCTTTTTAAAATTTAGCAAATTAAAACTCAGAGAAGTTGTGTAACTTGTCCATGATCACACAACTAATATGTGTCTGAAGTGGGAATTAAAACCATTTGCCCCAGTTACCTTTTCCCATTTACCCTAACAATTTTTCTTTGAGCCTCTTTTCCTCAATAAATCTTAAAAAAAAAAAACTTTAAAAAATTATCCTTAGGTTTTCACAACATATATATAAGATCATTCTGAACTTTAGCACCCCATCCACTATTCTTAGAGCACAATGCCATGCTTTTGTATTCATCCTCTGTTAACAATCCTTGCTTCTATTTTCTATTTAACTATTTTTCTTTTTAGAAAGATATTTTATTGATTTCTTTTAATACAGTCATTATCAATAACTCTACCCCATGCTTGCTTCTCTCATAGAACTCCATATTTTATTGATTTCTTTTGCACAGTCACTTATCAATAATTACCCCATGCTTGCTTCTCTTATAGAACTCCATATTTTCCATGGAAAATAAAGAAACTGAGGTCCCAGTAGGATACTTTCCTACTGAAGCAAATTTAATTTTAATTCTTTGACCAAAGATTTAATATCAGTACTTTTGAGTTTTCAAAGTTCCTCTCTTACAGGGACTCTGTGAAGGAGGCAGGGCCAATCTGTCAATGAGCATTTCCATATTAATAGAGAGAGCCCATCTGTAGTAAGGGGCAGTCCCCCTTCATGTTTCACAGGGCTATCCTTGTATGGCTTAGATGAAGGAAGAACAGACAGTTCTATTCTCTTTTCCTCCCTGGTTTTCTCCAAGGGAGACTTTCATTCTTGTCAGCATGGAAAACAAGGGAATTTGGGGCCTGAGGCCATTTTGCTCTCCTCAGAGAAAGATATTAAGTTAGAATTATATCTATTTGCTCCCTTATATACAATTAATCTAGGGACAATCCAACATCTAATTGCTTTGTCTTGCTATTTTGGGGAGAGTGGGACTCCCAGCTCTATATCCAAGGCTTGACTTTTTCCCCATATACTACTTCCAAAATGAACACATATATTGAATAGCAAAGAAAACCCACTTATCCAAATCATTCACAAAACAGAGATCAAAAAAGTTATACATAAGAGAATAGATGCCCTACAGAACACAGTGAAAACTCTCTCCCATTGGGAGTTAGATCATTTATTTCAACCAGGAGAGATTGTCCTAGATCTCACCTAAGGGCAAACTCCCCAGAGTCTGGAGTGTGGCAAGCTGGGAAGAAGGACATGATGAAGACTGCCAACTCCTCTCATCTCCACCAACGAGGACAGTCCCATGCCAATTGGCT
Source organism: Sarcophilus harrisii (assembly GCF_902635505.1). NCBI lineage: Eukaryota > Metazoa > Chordata > Mammalia > Dasyuromorphia > Dasyuridae > Sarcophilus > Sarcophilus harrisii. The sequence continues at coordinate 360,677,635 of NC_045429.1, read as the reverse complement.
TTAGGGCAGGGATTACAAAAGAAAAAAAAAATAGTTGAGCACGAGAGTTGTATCAGATTTAGAACCTTCTATAATTCCTCAACTCTGATAGGAGGGAACCAGGATTAGTCATTGCATTTGATCTTAATTCTGGGGATTCTTCAATTTTCTGAGAATCATTTTTCTCATTTGTAAAATGGAAATAATAATACCCATGGGACCTACTTCTCAGGGTTGTTATGAGACTATAATAGATAATGTACTTGTTTTATAAATTTCTAAGTGCTATATAAATGTCTTGCTATTTACTATTATCTTCATTATTATTTCTTTTGATGTTTTTTCATTGATATTATCATAGATGTTATGTTGGTTCAGCTAGGTGGCACAGTGGATAAAGTACCAGGTCTAGAGTCAGGAAGACATCTTCTTGAGTTCAAATCCAGCAGCAGGCACTCACTAGCTATGTGACTCTGAGCAAATCACTTAACCCTGCCTGCCTCAGTTTCCTCATCTCTAAAATGTGCTAGAGAAGGAAATGGCAAACCATTCTAGTTTCTCTGCCAAGAAAAACTCAAATTGGGTAAGAAAGAGTTGGACATGACTGAAATGACTCAACATCAATTGATATTATATAAATTGAGCTACTAGTTCTGGTTTCTTTAGTATATATCAATTTATACATCACCTATTTCTCTGAAGTCTTCCTACCCATTTTTAATGGTACAGTAATATTCATAATACTGATGTAATATAACTTCTAGGGGAGACAGCAATGATTTTGAGGTCCCCTGACCTTAGGGGGCTTCTGTTCTAATAATAAATCAATGATTCTAAATCTTTTGGCTTTGGAGTTGCCTCAGGGAATTTCCACACCCAATCTAAGAAGAACAATCTGTCTGATTCTGAGTAGACCACTACTCAGTTCTTTGCTGACTGTCAGTAGTTTCTGGCCTCAGATTAGTCTCATGGACTGAACTCCTGAGACAACAGTGATAATCCGTTGGTCAGTGAGAACCAAATTGCAGAGACCACTCCTTGGTCCTAACTCTGGACCATAAAATTAGCATATCTATAACATGAAAAACTAGATAAACCTGTATCTTTGCTCCTGTTTCTTTTCTAAATTCTCTTGGAATTTGGTCTGCTTGTAATGATGGAAATCGGGATCATAAGGAGAATCCCAAATCCCTATAGAGACAGCTAGGTGACACAATGGATTTCTAGGCCTGGTCAATAAGTCTTGGGTTAAAATTCAACCTCAAATACTTACTGGCTGTGTGATTCTGAGCAACTCACTTAACCTCTGTTTGCCTTAGGTTCCTTATCTATAAAATGAGGATAATAACAACTCTTACCTTGCAAGTTTGATGGGGACCTCTATTGAGATCATTTTTATATATTAGACTCTATATAAATATTTATTCTACCAGAACAAGGGAGAAAGGAACCTGAATGTAGGGACTGATGCCAATTTGTGATAGTGAAGGGATGGGAAAATTCTTGGGGAAGTGAAGTTCAGTTAATATTCCAACTTCCTGAGGGTAAAAAAGAGGTTGGGGG